>NC_137943.1:10098304-11430804 GCF_963969265.1 Rhamphochromis sp. 'chilingali' | reverse complement strand
ATTATTAACTGTGATAACTAGCTTTATGTGACACTTTATCCTGATGCTCAGTGTAGGGTAAGTAAATCCAACGATACTGTTGTTATGCTGAAGTTGCTTTGTAGTAGAGACCTCTGTTTCTACAAAACATATGGAAACAATTGTTGTATAAAACTGGAACAACATAATGTAATTATATGCAAATCATTTAAATGTAATAATAAATTAAAACAAGTTGTATGATGAGTTGTGATGTTGTTTGTCTTTTGGAAAATCTAAAGTTCATGCCAGCAACACAGTTCAAAGAAGGTGGAGAGAGCACTTGTTTTGAAAATGGGCGTACTTCCATTCTTCTTCTTCTTCTTCTTCTTCTTCTTCTTCTTCTTCTTCTTCTTCTTCTTCTTCTTCTTCTTATTTTAGATGCTTCTTCTTATTATTATTTTAGATGCTAATTTATCATTTTTATTTATAAAAGTAAATTAATGTTTTTGATACATTTCATGTCCAGACAACCTAGATTATTTTTGTGCAAAATGTTTATGACATTGTCTTGTGTTTGGATATATGGCCACTTAATTAGGTACAACTACCTCCAGACCTTTCTTAATTCTTTATGACATTTATTCATCAAGATGCTGGAAACAATCCTCAAACATTTTGCTCCATACTGAACTGATTTTTCACATCCATAATGTGAAAATTCTGTTCTAACAAATCCCAAAGGGCGCTCTATTGGATTAAGGTCTGATGAGTGTGGAGGCTATCTGGATACAGTGAACTCATTGTCATATTAAAAATAAACCGTTTGAGATGATTTGATCTTTGTCACATTGCACATTATCCTGCTGGAAACAGCCATCAGGAGATGAGTCATTAAGGAATGAACATGGCCATCAATAATAAAGGTTTTGTTTTGTACTTTGGACAGCCACTTTTACTCACTTCATAATGAATTCATCGTAGCACTAAAGTTGAACAGTAACACCAAAACTTGTTGTTTATCAGAACCATCTGAGCTGAGACTGAGGGTGGAGTCTGACAAAAGGGAAACTGTCACAGTTTTGTCTTGGAAGGACATTTCAGTGGAATCACGGAGTGAATCTGAAGGTTTTCAAATGGAAACTTCCACTTTCAGCCACTAGGTGGCAACACACATTCATGCCTTGTCCCACTTTGACACACCTTTTCACCATTTTTTACCCACAGCAAATGATTTCTTTCGCCTCATTATTTTTCATCAACCAAAACTAAACCATGTCTCATAGATTTCTAGTTATGCCAAAGAGATTAAAATGTTTCTTTTTTGAGCACGCAGTGCTCCATAACAAATGCTGTTTGACCGCAGTCAGCTCTGTCTTGCACTAAAAAAAACCCAACATAACCGATTTTAGACCTGGGAGAGTCCTGTGCAGCTGTTCTCAACTTCAGTTGTGTCCAAGTGATCCTATGATTTACAGTTAGAACCTGACTGATCATTTAACATTTAACAAGGAATATAATTGATTAACACAGCACTGGGGAAAAAGTTGTATTGTGCTAGGAATGGGTAAAAATGGTGTGTGCCTTTATTCTTCAACACACTCTCAACTCTCTTGGGCAGCTTTCCTGTAATTTCTCCAGGTTTCTCGAAGAACAGTCGTTTTCGTCTTCGTTGCTTGCTTAAAAGAAAAAGAAACATTCACAAAACACCCAAAGTTTGATCCTGGGAGGTAGAAAGGAGACTAAAGGAATGTGTGTAGCTGAGAATGGTTTCTTACACGGTTACATGCTGTGTTTTAATCCAGTTTCACGCCTTTGAACACATCTTCCATGGAAATGCTCGACTGCAGAAAGCAGGAAATCAGTTTAAAAAATATTCAGTGTATTGAATATCCAGAATGAAAGACACAGAAATAACCAGCTGCGTCTAATTGCATATATAACTGTCCCATCTCCCACGGCACAGGCCATGTTAATCAACCTTACACTGACCTCCTCCAGTCTTCCACATGAGCCGGGTGCTCTTTTAAACCCCAGGGACAGTTTGAGCAGACACTTAGGAGACGTTTGCACACTACAAACCGACCTTCAGCATACCCGCCTTTAGTATGGACCTGAGATTCCTCTTTTTATCTTCATCTCTGATTGTGGGGGCAACACTCAGCATCTCTCCGGCTGAACGCACTGCACACTGCAAAATCAAATGGTAACGTGTATCGTCTTTGAGGATTTGTGTGTGGAACTGAGATGTTGAATTATACACTTTGCAGTGCACCTTTTCCTAAAATGAATTCATGGAGTTATTAATATCAGATGCAGAAGTTTTGTTGCAGTGAAGTTCAATTCAGTCTTCTTTGGTCGTGTTTGTGCACTCACATTAGTCATGTCTGTGCAGAGAACAGTTTCCATTTTTTTTCTTCTTAAAGTAACATCTCTCTTTAAGTGAACTGATATTTCTTGTGCTTCTGTCAACACATTTTGATTGAATAATTTCACTGCTCTGCTCTTCAGGCTCTTTGGCATCTCCTGCAGCAATGTCTCTGAAAGGCTTGTGAGCCAGATCAAAGCCTGGCAGATCAGCAGAAGCTGTCTGTATGCAGGAGAGCAGTGCTCCTATGAGGTCAGACACATCACTTCCTATTCTTTAAAGTGTGGGATAAATTTTTTACACTAAAAAACCTCAAACTTCACCCTCAGTGAAGATGAAGCATTTGCTAACCATTAATAACATTTGCTATGTATGTTATAAATGCTGTTTATGGGATTTGGGTAAAGTGATCTCTTTCTTGATGTATCTATTTAAATGAATGAGTTACTGCTAAAAGCAAAGACCCACAGACCCACAAACTCTGCCAGATCAAACATGCAGAACTACCTGCTGCCTGCTGTAAAGTTGTTGCAAGGGAGAAACTGAAAGTAGCACAGCGGTAAGTGGTATTATTGCATAGTAGAAGTATTTAGAAAACCACAGGAACTCAGTCTTGAAAGTGTCAGACCATGTAAAGCTAACAAGCAGGCGCACCGAATCTGAATGAATCGCATCAAAATGTCACCAAAACACTGCTGTCTCAATAACTGCAGTTTCTTCTCTGGCATTAACATCAGCATAGCAGGACTTTCCCCAGGTCAAGCAGTTCCTGTAGGTATGTTTAGGTGCCTTAACGTTTTAGAATAGAATAATCCTTTAATTGTCCCACAAGAGGAAATTTGGTTGTAAAAGGAGCAAAAAGACACATGTACAAACAGAGCAGGATACAAGACATAGAACAGAAGCACACAAACATTTTTACATATTTACATCATAGACAATAGTTACCAAAACAGTACTGTACAGTTATTAAAATTAACCCTTTATTGACCGGCCCGTCAAATTTACCTGTAAAATGGGCCCGCCGGTGGGCCCATGGTCAATAAAGGGTTAAAGTACAGATAAGTGGCAAACCTAGGTTGAGCTCTCAGCTGTCATTTTGCCAAGCCTGCAAACTCATCAGACTCCTTCTGGCACTTTGTGTTACATAAAATGTTACTGTCAGACTTCAATCAGCTTGAAATGTCTTGACAGCTTGTGTCATCAGCTCCCAACCTGATCATAGCCACGCACACATCTCCCAGAACAAAGAAAGTGAACGACCTTCAGTTCCTTGTAGAGCAGTCCACAATTTGCAAAGTGACCGTAAGTGTGTATAAACTGTGTATAAATTACAGACTACAAGTCTGGTGGAATGCTTGATCGGAGATAAAATCAGAACGCTGAACATTTCATCAGATTTACTCCCAGAATTTCTTGTTTGACAAGCCAACATGTTTCTGACGAGCAGGGAGAGGCGGTGTCTCAGTTCTCCACAGATCCAGCTGATAACGGCACAAACTACTGCAGCATGCAGAACCTGATGGACGGTAAGTGGAATAATTGCTCGATGTTACTGTGAATTATGAAATCACATCAGCAATGTTTGCTTCTCTCTGCTCAGGAAGTACACTGAGCGACGCCGAGGGATACAAAAAGTTCAGCAACAAGTGGATCTGCCCTGGGTTTGATGCCGCCAAGTGCGCCCTGCTGTAAGAGACGAACGGATCCTGCAGGCTCCATATGTTGCCTCTGAGAAATGTTTGCTTTGAACAGTGTGTCCTTCTCCATAAACAGAAAATGTCCACAAAAGATATAATAAAAACATCCAAATTTTAGTACATCCCCTGCTTCTGGGGCTGCACATTAAACTGGATCTATGTAAACATTAAAGCTTACTGTCCCACAGCCCATTAAAAGAGAGCTGGAAAAAGCTTCATGTATACTTCATGTACATTTCCATCGGTGTAAAGGAGACTTTACAGCGGGATTAGAATGAGGTATTCATATTTTCTGCATCATTAAATGAATACATGCATATTTCTGTGACATTGTGACGCACAGCTTGTGCTTCATTCAGTGGTTTTAGAAAATCACAGCTTAACAGCTTGCAAATATGAACCATTTACTCCCGGCAGAGAATCTGTGTTGTGCTCAAAGCATGTTGTAAAAAGAAGAATCAGCGCTTCCAGAAAATTTTAAACCAAAACTCTGAACATCCTCTCCCATCAGCTTTACTTTTTAATCTCTCAGCTGCTTTTGTTTGTGCTTTTAAGGGTTTGAGTGTAGAGATGAAATTGTAATTAAGTTATACTGCAATATACTGTAATCCAGTAAGATGTAAACCATAACTGTAGTATAGAAAACTCAGGGTTATCTGGTTACGACGAAATCCTGTTTCCTCTGTTTTGGATACTTAGTAACTCAGTTTGATCACAAAGCTACAGATTTCAATTTCAAGCACTTTGATTCATCTTTAAAACAGCTGAATCGCCCCATCTTCAGGTTTTTGGACATTTGTCACACACAAGAGCTTATAGCTACTTTCATTCTTTACAAGCAATTCATTGCACAGAGGGAGTGGCCTGTTTCTGACATACAACAGGTTTAAAAGAATTGGATTGTTTGGTCATTTTTGTTTCGATATTCAATGTTTATCTTTCATGTTGAAGACGTTGCCTTATTCAAGTATTAGAAACACATCAGTTCAATTCCTCTGTTAAAGACTAATATAAAACCATCACCTGAAAATGACTATAAATATCTGCTGAAGTGAACTTTACATATCCCACTCAGATAACCGAGTCGAGCTATGATCAACACAAATCAAACGAGTAAAGACAAGCTTGTGAGGTGTCAGACTTTGGTGATGTTTCTAATTTTCAGACTTATACTGGAATCTGGTAGCTCCTGTCTGATGCGCTGGCCAAGCTGAAAGACATCATTTTTAAACCCATTATTTTGAGTCGCTCATTGACACACATACAGAACTGGCTGTTACAGTTTCTATCGACATTAAGCTTATTTTGTAAAAAGACAGGTACCTCGTTCAAGATCAGCTGAGCTGTCGTCTCATTTAGATCAAATGGGCCAGCGTACTGGACATAAGCCTGAAGGATTGCCACGTCTGAAAGATCAACAGAGAAAAATTAATCAAAATCAGACCTTTGATTTCAGGCCTCAGTGCAAATTATACACTACAATTTAAAAGGCACTTACATTCTGGCGTATAAACTGCAGACATTGCTCCTTCAAAAGCAGTGGGAAATGCTGCTGAAATGAGCACAGTTAAGGTCACATTTCATATCTAGACAATTTTAACTTATAACCATTGTTATTTAAAAGATCGATTTTGCATTTCCTTATGATCACTAAAGAGTAACTCACTGGTCTGTGCAGGCGTTCCTATTACAGTTACTAAAACATGAGCAAAGTTAAGGTCACATTTCATATCTTGACAGTTTTAGCTTATTAACATTGTTATTTAAAAGATCACCATTACATTTCCTTATGATCATTAAAGAATGTACTCACTGTTCTGTGCTACAGATGTGGCCAAACATCCAGCAAACAGGATCAGCAGCAGCATGTTGAAGCTTTATTCCAAAGAAAAGAGCGAAATCTGTTAAGGTGCAGTATTGTTCCTGTAGTCTGTCTGTCTGCTTTTAGTCTGTACGAGAGACTAATAGTGTTACAGAGAGGGAGTGGCCTGGTTGCAAAACTTCCTTGAAGAATTGGATGAGCAGGAACAATGGGGTCAGAACAAACCATGTCATGAAACATGAGGAAGTAGCACAGTTTTCAGACAGTGAGGCACTCCTACTCTTTAAAACATTCTCAGAAAAAAAAAATCAGCTACCAAAAAGTCGAACAGATTGTAACACACAAAGAAAGCACAGAAAACATTTCAGCTGCTGCTAAAGCTGGGTAAGAGAAATAGCTGAATACCTTTCACACTGTGTATATGTAGTGAAGTAGGTAGTTTAGGAAAGCTTTCAAGGTACCGCAGTCATACAAATACTCAACAACAACAACAACAATCTTTATTTATAGAGCACATTTAAAAGCCTTGGGCATACCAAAGTGCTTTACATAAAACAATAAAAGGTTCAAACATTGATAACGGATAAAAAAAATAAAAAATAACGAGTTATGTTCATAGATAAAAGCTACCAATAAGAATGACTACAGCACATGGGTAATAGCAAGATAAAAGCTGTACCACCATAATAAAAGACACCAATAGAGAGTGGCTTGTCAATAACATTTTATTGAGAACTCTTTGCGTATGTATGTATTTGTAAGACAAAACAAGCAAAGAAAAGGAGAATCCAAAGAAAAAAATCAGATTACACTAGATTCACAGAGTCTGAAAATCTAACAGATTCAAGATTTACTCTGAAATGAGTGCGACACACCAAAAAAGACACAAAAAACAAATGATCCTGAAACTGAGTAGTTCTCAATGGTAAAGCAGCAATCAGAGGAGAAAGACACTAAAGCTTCTTTGACTTTCTGCTGCTGCTTGAGCTGCTCGCAGAGCTGGAACATCTGGAGGTGGTGAGAGGAGGGGAGGTCGCAGTCAGATCCAGGCTCAGTTCCACTGTCTTCAGTGTCGGGGAGTGAGGCGCCACGGTCCGGGGGCTGGCGCTGGCTGAGGATGCCAGAGACCTGCAGAGGAAAACAAAACATAAAAATGCAAAAGAAGAAGCTTCTTTGGAGGATCAGAGGTTTTATTAGGAACGGATGAAGCCTGACCTGAAAGAGGTGGAGCAGCGGGGGGAACTTGTCTTGGAGCTCCGCTGGCTGGCAGGAGTGGGAGAAGGAGAGGGAAGAGACAGACTGGCCTGAGAGAGAGAAAGTGTTCAAGTTAAAGGAGCTTCAACAGTAAATCAAAGCGTTCAATAATCCTTGAAGAACTGTACCTGCAGGAAATACTTCTCCATCACTGATCTGAGGTCAGGATTGCCCTCCCAGGCCTCATTCAGCATCCTGTCCACATTCTTGATGAATTCCTTCAACTCCCTCAGCTTAATGTCTTTCTCTTCGAAAGTCTCGCCTTTGGTGCCCTTTGCTGAGCGGACTTCTTTGGTCAGCTTAGAGAACTGGAAAATCAGCAGAGTAGCACACATTTATAACATGGCGCTGCTTCGTTCTGCTGTTGACTGGTCACAGGTGCGGCAGGTTAACAAATGTGCTTAGAAAACATGATGCAGTTGGACATCAAACCTGCTTTGAGGCTCTGTCAATTTTCTCCTGCTGGGAAGTAACTTCTTCGTTCATTTTGCTGACGAGGGCATGTTTGTTCTCTATCTTATCTCTCTCCATTCGCTCTTCTTGTGGCAGACTTTCCAACACATAGTTCAGGTCCTGAAACCAGAGCGCGGTGTACACACAAACACATAAAAAGAAAGCATTCACTGAGGCACACATACACAGGGATTCATGCAAGGTTAGTTACACTAGATGACTCCGATAGTTTTTACAAAAATTAACTGTTAATAATACTCTGCTATATGATACTCAAGCTACTCTTTCATGCTGGAAATGAGAACAAATACCAACACAGATTTTTTAACTCAAGAAGATTAAAAATGGTAAATAACATTTTACTGTATAACTGCTGTTGACCTGAGACTGGTTCTTATAATGTGGAAACTAAGCAGCTCTCACACGGAGCTTATTATTAATTGTTAATTAGATTGTCATTAAATGTCATTAAACTCCAACCCCCTCGATCAAATTCTGGTTTATTTAATAGATAAACTGATGGACAATATGCAGCTGAGAAAGATACTTTCAGCTCTTTCTGAGCTACACAGAAACACACCTTCCCCCACATGTGTGCGCATAACCAAGGACGCCAAACTCCTTTTACATCATGAGCCAAGTGCAGTGGCCTGTTAAAATTCCCTTTCTGACAGCGTGAAGAAGATTAACTACACATTTAGTCCCCAAGATATCTTGATAAAAGACAAGGAAGTGCAATTTTATTTTATTTTATTTTATTTATTTATGTTTTGTTTTTTGTTTTTTTGCCTGTCCCATTTGGATCTTTAGCCATCAGAATTGTTGTCTGAAGGCCAAGAAAGATGCCAAGCGGATTTACTTTACCAATTGGATCATCGTGGCCTTGCCATATTGGTCCATTTGATTGACCTTTATTATAATTATGTATTTATTTGATTTGATTTTCAGTTGTTACAGACGGGACAGACATGACTGGGGGATAGGACAGGGAGAGAGAATGAAAGAAAGAGAGGGAGAGAAAGAAAAATAGAGGGGAGAAGAGATGGTGAGAAAGGGGGGGTGCAATTTTAAAAGTACGTCTCAGTTTTTCTACATGATGATGAAAAAGAACTGCTGTAGTAAATGAAAGAAATGTGTCTACTGGGCCACACTGGAGTCTATGTTAGGCCAATTCTGGCCCTGTGCCTTGTTTTTCACACCCCAGCAATAAAAAAACAAAGTCATCTGCAGGTTAGCAACTTCATGAATTGTTTCACCCCCTGAAACTCCTCTCTTCAGATGTTGCATGTGATACTTGTGATACGAAAGTAGCTCCCTGATTGCATAGTTTCATCTGTTATCTGACAGATAAATACGGAACCAGCATCCCAAGTAGTCAAAGTCATCTTTCATTTTATCAGCAAAGAATAGCACCAGCTGGTGGTTTCTACAAACACAGGAAGAACTGAGTATACAAGACTATTTTAGACCCAACTCAAAAAACATTAACACACTAAACTGCTTTGTGTGTTTAGCCTGTAGTTCAGCCTTGT
Organism: Rhamphochromis sp. 'chilingali'; assembly: GCF_963969265.1. NCBI lineage: Eukaryota > Metazoa > Chordata > Actinopteri > Cichliformes > Cichlidae > Rhamphochromis > Rhamphochromis sp. 'chilingali'. The sequence continues at coordinate 11,421,717 of NC_137943.1, read as the reverse complement.
GCTGAACATTATGATGACAGACTTCACCTAATTCCGAATTAGCTTGAGGTATTCAGCATTTAAGTACAGGTTGCTTTTTCTTAGTACTAGCAGCTACAATAAATAGCAAAAACCTGCATATCCTGTTGAAGCTCTTGGATCTGCCTTTTCATATAGTTCAGCGTCTCTTGACCCACATTCAGCTGCCCTTCCAGTTTCACTTTTTCCTGGTACATTGGACCTAAAGAGGAAAAAATGACATAAAACTTCCTGGTGATAAGGGGGACTTTTGAGTTGCTGGTTTGGTGTCATTCCATCCACCCTCTCATACATACTGGATTCATTCACTTTGTTCAGAGACTGGCGAAATGCAGAGTTACTGTTGTTGAACAGCTGGATGGTGTTTTCCAGAGCTTTGTTTTCCAGCTCCACTTTGTGGATTGTAGCATCCAGCTCATCGCCTTTCCTCCTAAGCTCCTCTTTCTCTTGTGCAGCCTGCAGAAAAAGCACAGAGTGGTCATTCAAAGTGATTGTGTGGTGCTGTGGGAAAAAAAAATCAAACCATAGTCTGCTTTAACACAGCAGTGTGTGTGCAGACCTTTGTGATGTAGTAAGCCTGCGATTTCGCCTCTTCTTCCTCAGGAGGTGCCATGGAAAGGCTCACAATCTCGAAACATTTCTTCATCGTGTCAATCTTGGATAGTTTCTCACTGAGTTCAGCACTGAAACAGAAAAAAATCTGATAAACCAGATGCAAAACTCAACTGACAGCAAAGTGGATAGTCTTGTTCTTTTTGTCCCACCTGAGTTTCTGCCTCTCCTGCTCACTGATCTTGAGCTGCTGGCTGAGCATTTCTTTGTAGACCTTAATCTCATCCTCCCTCTCCTTCATGGTTGTTTGTAGTTGCAGCAGTCTCTTCTCCAGCGACAGCACGTTGTCAGCCTTGCTGTACAGAAGATCCCTCACACGTTTGACCTGTATCTTTAACATTTGGTGCTCCACTTTGTTTTCCTGATGAGAAACACATGAGGCTAACAATAACATGTGTGGTCCATGGGGTATCCATCCATTTCCATGTGATCAACAGAAATTTTAATGTTTTCAGTCCTAACCCACATTGGTTAGTGAAGAAAAAACAGGCTAATTATTTACTATTTATTAAAACACCCATTGTTTGACTCATTATTACACTTTTTTATTCCACAAAAAGATGAGACATCATGCTAACGCTAAACTAGCCAAGAACCCAGAGTGTTGTTAAAGCTGAGCGAATGCAGACCCCACCCCGTCAGCTGGACCCTGAATGTGTGTCCTCATTAGGATAGGGATTTATGTTGGTGTGTGGGACTGTAGAGTATAGGGTTATACTGATAAGTGTTTCAGGTCATTTTTCAGAGAAATGTGAAAGCAATGTAACAAGTTAGTTTCTCCTGAGGGTAATTAAGTTATGTACTGCATGTGTTCTGTGTAGTACAGACAGTACATTACTTATTTTAAGTGACAACACCAACAATGATCATAGCAAAGAGTAAAAAATACCTTCAACACGCTTAAACATTTGACCACACAGCATGCAGTCGATTTGCATGAACGTAATGTCTTTGAAATAATGGTGTTGACTCTCACAGTGGAGCTAATGAAAACCTAATGAGAATCAATAAGAAACTGCTAAATTCTTATCAATTCCCATCCCTACTCCTAGGGGGTCATCTGATTGTTGGGTTGTCTCTGTGTTATTGTAGGTTCTTTAAAATAAAAGCTGAATTTAAATTATAATGGTGAACATAGCACACCACAACCACGTGCCTATGAGCATGATGCACTGAATTAGCCTCCATTAGTTAGTTACCTGCTTCCTCAGTCTGAGAGTCTTCAGCTCCTTCTCACTGGTGTTACGGATTAGCAGGAGCTCCTCCACCTTACTGCTCAGATCTCTCTTCTGAGCTTCAGACTTCTCAATCTCTTTCCTCAAACTGCGAATATCATCCTGCCAGAGACAAACAAATGCAATACGTCAGATGGGATTCATAAAAAGGCAGAATAGTACAGCGAAGCATCAGATCGACCTCAGCCTCCTTGAGAGTGTCGGTAAGCACTTTGGCTTTCTTCTTTTTCTCTTCGAGTTCTTCGGTCAGCTCAGCGAGCTTCCTGTCGAGCATTTTCTTTTCTTCTTGGTTAACGTCACCTTTCAGCTTTGCCAGTTTTGTTTTTAGGAAGATCATCTTGCAATTCTACACAAAGCAGGAAACAAGTAAGGAAGGAAGGTTTAACATGTTGGTATTTCAGCACCAGAGTAGTGAAAGCTGGCTAGCGCACACGTTCGTGTCTGTGCGTGAGTGTATGATTTTTGCTAAGCGTGCCTGGTCACTTATGGTCATCTGGTGTCTAATCAGGTCCTGTTCCAGTTTTCTGAGCTGACTCTCCAGGCTGTTAATGGTGGATTTACTCTTTGAAACCTGCGAGATAAAATCCTTCTCCTTTGTCTTAACGGCCTGCAAACGCTCCTTATGATGCAACAGCTCCTCCCTGCAGTCACGCAGCTGGACATCCAAGTCCTGTAGCACAGCACAAGCAAAGGGTTACACAGCAGGTCTGAGGCACCGAGCTCGGAGTCTGCTCATCTGGGTTCTAGCAGGTGAATTATTAAAAAACCCAAATTTTAAAAAGTGAAATTGAAATCATGCTACTTCTGATTACACCATGTGATCATCTCGATTCTATTACATCACTGCAATTACAACAGACCTTTAATGAGCCTTGAGGTTTCTGCAGCCTTCCCTTGTATGGTGTTAATACATCAGTACAATCAGTATATTTAGTTCATGCTATTTAAATAACACTGTTTTATAGTTTTGTAAAAGGTTTTTCTTTTTCTTGTATGTCTTATTCATGCCATGAAAACAAAACCAACATAATAACGAGTGTAGGCAGAAATTCTTAGACAAAGTTCTTATTCTGTGCACAACAGTTCTCTTCTACCTGGATCAGATTTGGCAGCTCACCTTGATGGCCTGTTCCTCATCCTTAAGAAACTGATCCATCTGTGCAGCTCTCTCCTCCTCACTAAGGGCTGTCTGAGTCACCACCTTCAGCTTCTCGTCCAGTGCAGCGTTGTATGCCCTAGCCTGCCTGAGTCTACAACACAGACACACACACAGGCATGTATATTTAACAAGCCCTGCAAAAAGGCGCAGATTTATTAGATAACCTCTAAAAACAAAAAAGACAAATATTTTAGACATTGTCAAAAAGTTGTTGAAAACTAAAAATGATATTGTTATTTTTTAGGCAAATAATAAACAGTATTCATGTTTTTATACCCAAATATGAGCGGGCACACTGGACTTCTCTAAGAGGTCAGAAAATAATTAACAATCAACCACTCAAACTATTTTTCTGTTCAGTAAATAATTGTAATTTGCCATCTTCATCAAATAATAATAATAATAATGTGCTTTACTGTTTTCTTTTGTTTTTTTATTACATTTTGATCATTTAAAAAAAGAGCTTACGCATACTGGTGGATTAACTGTTACAGAAACAATAAAAAATGATTTTCATAATTACCACTACAGTTAATTGGGGGCACTGAGTGCCAATCTACCTGGCATGTGTAAAAAATTAGTTCTTCCCCTTTTTAAATTATGAATTAACTGTGATTAACCTCATTATTTGGAAAGCTGAGTCCAATTTCACTCACCACAATCGTGCCTGATTACTGGCAGAGCTGTTAAATCAAGAAATTGCTTAAACAGAAGCCATTTCTTGGGCCTCCAATGAACCACAGTCAGAGCCAACAGCCACAAATGGAGAACAGTGGTGAACTCATCCAGGAGGTCACAAAAGAACCAGAACAACATCTAAAGAACTGCAGGCCTCACATGTCTCAGTTAAGGTCAGAGGTCATGATGCAACAATAAGAAAGAGACTGGGCAAAAATGGCACGTATGGGAGAGTTCAAGGATAAAACCACTGCTGACCAGAAAAACCCACAAAGGCTCTTCTCACATTTGCCAAAAACATCTTGATGATCACCGAGACTTTTGGGAAAATATTCTGTGGACTGACAAGACTTTTGGAAGCTTTCTGTCCTGTTAAACTAACACAGCATTTTCTAAAAGAACATCATACCAACAGTCAAACATGGTGGTCGTAGTTTTAACTTTTTACTTTTATAAATCTGCATTTTGTATTTGCTCCAATTATGTTTGTCTAATATTAAAACTTTTTTTGATGATTGGGAAATGTGTGTGTATGGGGAAAAAGAGGCCAAATACTTTGTCACGGCACTGTACAGTATACATGCAGTACATGGGAAAGAGGTAAAACATCACAGTGCTATTTTATAGGCAGGGATGTGTCGTAAGATTCCACTGACTTGTCATTTTTATCCTGGATGTCTTTCTTCATTCTGGATATCTGGGATGTCAGGGACTCCACGTCAGAGGTTGTTCTGTCCAGTGTGTTTTTGCAGGTATTCAGCTGCAGGACACAAACATGAGCATTGACTGACAAGCTCTTAGAACATGAAGCTACTACTCCTTTAGATACAGCACAGTTTGAGGAACTGACCTCATCCTGCAGCCTGCTGCAGTTACTCTCCTGCTCCTTCAGATCCTGTCTCAGTTTTGCTCCCTGTCGGTTGGTGAGAGTTATCTTCCTCTCAGTTTCCTTGTTGTTGCTCCTCTGAGTATCTAGCAAGTTCTTCCTCTCTGTTACCGTGGCATTCCTTTCCCTCATAGCCTGGTTCAACTGGGCAACTTGCTGGAATGATAAAGGAACAACACAGGTGTTACTCACGTGTACTTCAATGTTAATTCACATATTCTTGGCTTTCCTTCATGTCTTTTATCAGCAGAAGTGTAAATCCCCATGTAAATGACCACGGCAGACCCAGTGGCATTTTGATCATCTTTATTTTACCGGTTGCTGTACACACAGACACAGAGCTGCAGCTCTCCCGCTGCCAGCGCAACATAACAACAACAACCACGTTCACCAAAACTCCAAACTTTTAAGCCGGCATGGCGTGGCATATGCTGCCACGCAGATGGGTCAATCGCACCTGCAGCAGCAAACCACGCCCCACCACACCGTACACTTTACCAGAGCACACTGCTGCATGTCTTCATCCCGTTGCATCATCTGCTTGATAGTATTTTCCCACTGGTGGATGAGTTGCTGGGCCTCCAGGTGTGCCTGCTGCAGATTCTCTGTAGTCTTATCCAACGCGATCTGTTTGGACAGGAAAGGAAGCAGCAGTCATCCTGAAGGAGGTTTTTGTAACTGCTTTGGTTTGTCTGCTGAGAATCAGTCTCACATTACCTGAGCAGATAAAGTCTCAGTCGACTCTTTGACCAGTGCTCTTTGCTTTTCTTTGGCTTCCAGTGTCTTCTTCTCTATAGCCAGAGTGAGTGACTATATGAGGAGAGATCAGACAGTTGTTAGCAGAGAGTGAAAACAGCTTGATCATCCATATTCCAGAATTTATTTTTATTTTTTTAACCTTGATCTTCTGCTCGTCCTGCTGAGCATACTTGATGATGGCCATTGTGTCCTCATCTTTACGCGCCGACTCCTCTAAAAAGACATCCATGGTCTGCTTGTCCCAGTTCATCTGCTCCATAAACTCATCCAACTTCTGTTTGCCCTTGAAGATGTGGTTCTGGCAAGATGGGCAAAAGTTCAGAAGGTCATTTTGGTACCAACAGTTAAACTAAGCCAAATCCTGTATATGATGTGTATATACAGATGTTTATATACACAGACCTCTATCATGTCTTTCCTCTCTGCTAAAGACTTGAGCTCTTTCTCCATCTCAGCAGCCTCCTGAGCCTGGCGACCGTTCTCTCTATCTGAGAGAGCTGTCAAGTGTTTCTCAAACTCTTCCTCTCTTTCCTTTGCCTTGCATAGAGCCTGTGAGCAGAAAAAACATCAGAATAACAAAGTAACACGCCATGACACAGTAACTACAAGCCAGTTACAAAAGTCTCACACACGACACACACTGGTACGACAAACGGTAAATTCACAATATGCTCTAATAATCTCACCTCAGTGTTATCCAGCTCTTGTTTGGCATTCTTTAAGTATTCAGTCATTATCTTCTTGTGATCTTTATTTCTCTCAAGCATGTGCTCCAGCTCCAGCAGCTCCATCTCTTTTCTGCGAATCTGTTGTTGAGCAAGTTACCAGATAATGTAACACAAGAATGTTTGAATGTTTGAACAGGGCTAAGCAACACTTAGCCACCTACCAATTTTTTGAAAAACCTTAGGACTTGTGAACTCAGGCACTGCTACAAAGTGGTCTACATCAGGGATGTCAAGCAAATGAGGCCAGAAACAGCCTATTGGAAGGCTCTGGTTACAGCTGTCAGGGGGTTCAAGTCTATTCCAGCTGCAATAGGGTAAGAGGCTGCGCAGACCCTGGAAACTCCACATTCGTCCTGTGCTTTGTAAAGTGAAGGCTAGATGTACTGACAAAAGACTGAAAAATAACATATATTTGTAAAACTGCATTTATTAACACATCAGCTGTCCTTCCTCTGTTTTAGATAAACATAAATTGCTCGTTCATTGAAGGAGGAAAAATAACTGATCAAGAATAATACTCTGGTGATGGCTTAAAAAAATGGGACCCAAAGAGCCTTTCCACTATAAAGGGTGTTTCAGATTTTGATTTTAATCATTGCTGTTGCTCAGCAGAGAACTTACTATTTGAACTTAGAGAAATCAAAAATCCGGGGGGGGGGGGGGGGTTAAAAATATATGAAAAGCATAATGCATAAAGTGGTCTGACCCTTCTGGTCTAGATACTTACAGCGTCAATGTAGCCCCAAAACAAGCATATTCTCTATTACATTGTGCACCGTATATACGATATATATATTCTGGCGTTTTTGTCGTAAAGTCAGAGAGGACGCAAACAGACCTGACAACAAAGCATGAGACCCCAAGCAGAATTTATTTTACGTTGTGAGCATTACAGTCATTCAGAGGCTCGTTCAGAGATCCCGGATTCCTCTGTTAGATTTGTTTGACACTTTAGATTACTTCACTTACTAAAACTATTAGTTTGGCGGTGAGATAAACAGTTACTACGTTCCCACACTCACCTCCTCAAGCAGTGCCTTGTTTTCAGCGTTGGGCTCGGGGATAGCAAAGTGCTCATCCCAGCCTGTGTCAGGCAGAGCTGTGTTAGTGCTAGACATCTTATTCTGATTAAGACAGCCTTTCTGAGGGGGTTAAAGTAATACTTATTTCCACTAAGATAGTGTCAACTCCAGCTTTTAGCTGTTCCGCTGTTGCCGTCTGTTGTCAGTCGCCCGTAGCAACCACGCATCCATATAAACGCGTCAACGGAAGTAAATAACGCGAGACTACAGTGAAGCACCCATAGAAGTACACTTGAATATATGGAATGAAGTTTGAATATGTAGAATGAAACTTGCATATAAAGAAAATGATCTTCTGAATTAACTAAATGAAAAGTGACGTCAAATTTGTTTCCATTTTTATCACTTCTCTTCCTCTTTGAGATGTGCTTCAGCTTCTGCTTGAATTGCCATCTCAGTTGACATCTCCATCAGTGATGTTAAAAGAATAATACAAAATCCAATGACCCGTTTCAACTAAGCATATTATAGCCTACCTCTCTAATTCTCTAACTGATTAATTACTATTTTAGGAAACAGCTGTATGAGAATCAGTTGGATTTACCTAAAACCACAGGTCCGTTAAGTTGTAACAACCTCAAACTTAAAGAAGCTTCTAATAGTTATGGGGACATTAACCTGCCGATCATAAAACATGGCATCACATATCAAATTTGCTCCTTAATGTAAATATTTAAAAATCAGCCAATCACATAGTAGCAACTCAATGCATTTTATCATGTAGACATGGTCAAGACAGCCTACTGAAGTTAAAACTAAGCATCAAAATGGGGACTAAAGTGACTCTCAATGCGACATGTCTGTTGGTGCCAGACAGGCTGGTCCGAGCATTACAGAAACTGCTGATCTCCTGAGAAAATATCCAGTGAGCAGCAGTTCTCTGCCTCGTTGAAGTCAGAGGTCATGGGAGAATGGCCAGATTGTTTTCAGCTGATAGAAAAGCAACAATAACTCAAATAACCCCTTGTTACAACAAAGGTGTACAGAAGAGCAACTCTGAACATACAGCACATCTAGCTTTAAACTACATGAGCTACAGCAGCATTAGACCACAGCAGGTGCCTCTCTTCAGCCAGTAACAGGAAATTTTGGCTACAGTTCAAAGACTGCCTGGACTCAAACTGGTTTCATGAACACCACAATGAGTTCACTGTACTCAAATGACCTCAACTCAGTCCAGTGGAATGTGGTGGAACAGGAGATTCTCATCATCAAGCCAGCAAATCTTTGTCATGCCGTCATGTCAATCCTGATGAAAATCTTCGAGGAATGTTTCTAGCACCTTGTTGGATTTGTGCCATAAAACATTAAGACATTTCTAAAGGTTAATGAGGGTATTTGGCAATAAACCAAACAGAGACTGACTTTCAATGTCTCATTTTCTCTTTCTAAGTATAAATGCACAGAGGCTTGGCAACTTTAAAGAGACCAAACTGAATTATTTATTTTATCCTTACGCATCCATGTTTAAACAAACAGCATTATGATTTAAAAAATTACAATCAATGTTTGATACTGACTTGTAACACAAACATATCATAAAACCAAAATCAGGAAATGCACACTAGTATTAAAATTCAGTATTTAAAGAACGACATCCTCTTTGCAAACCCTTGTGTTTACATTACAGTTCAAGTGTGTATATCTACCTGTATCGGAGTGCAACCACATCAGAGACCCACGTGGGATCAAATGGAGACTCCTCTCTAGTTGGCTTGAGCGCACACAAAAGCCCAATACTTTAGATAAAAGTTTCAAACTATCACGTGTTAACTAACAAACGGATATGCCTTTTGTACATACACATAATATATATAAAGTCTCTGCTGTGTAAAATATTTCAGTCCTGAGGGTTGAAAAGGCAACATAGTTCCCAGCTCAGCGTGACTCCACTGTCCTCCAGTCACTGATTTTGTAGAAACCTCTCATGGCTGTTACTTCAGTGAGAGCGGACCTTAAACTGCAGTGCTTTTGGTTCCGATGTGTGGTCGCGCAAACTCCACAAAATCGTCAATAAGGACGGGCCACGCTCCTATCGAAGAAGCAAAACAGATTCAGCGATTTGACTCTGAATAACACGTTTCAAGACATGACTGCCAACGAGAAATCTACAAACCTTCCTCGTCGTAATTTGACATGTCGTCCGTGATCATCGTGCTGAAGTCTAGTAAGAGATTCCAAGTGTCCTTAGGAATCGATCTTTTATGGTGTTCCTGCAAAGGATGAGGAGCAAAGTTTATTTCTGAGAAACGATGATACCTGCGTACTTAGCATAGCCTTGTTATGATTTATTTATTGTAAACTTACAACTAAAAATTTGTTCCACAGGTCCAGGAACTTGAATCTTCCCGGGAGAACTAAATTCCAATATGCAATTGCCATTTCTAAATCTGTAAGAAAAACAGTATTCAATCGAAAAGAAATTCAACCAAGAAAACAAAAACAGCCAATGAGCATTAAAAGGATTCTTACCCAAACCTTTCTGGCCAGGATTCTTTGCAAAATTAAATGTAAACTGGTAGAAGTCCTTAAATTTCCTTGAGTCCTTTAATTCTTGCTCTATCTTAGGGAGCTGAGCTTTTAGCTTCTCTATGCTGTCACACCTGCAGAAGGATAAAAAAACAAAACAAAACACTGTTGCTGTCCAGTGGCTAAAAATGAAGCGGCAAAATGTAGCAACTGGTTTATATCTGACAAAGTCCAAGCAGACCCTGGAGCCTTTACAGTTGTCAGTGATTTTATAGCATAAAAATGTAAATTATCACAGAACTTTACTTTGGTGTCGCCGTTTCCAGAAAAGTTGGGGCAGTGTGTAAAATGTAAATAAAAGCAAAATATAATAATCATCAGAATCGTTTCAGCCCCACATGAAACTGATGTACGAGGGCAACCCCAAAAGTAAGGTCTCCTATTGTTTTCGAAATACATAGGAAATACAAAATAGGAGACCTTACTTTTGGGATTGGCCTCGTAGTATAAGGAGGATCGGATCAGATCAGATAAAGACTGATATTTCTTATTACTTTTTGAACAATATGCTCATTTTTATTTATTTAGTTGTTTATCTTTAGCAACACAGTTAAAAAAAACAATTTTAAAAAATGGGTCAGACCAGAAGAACAAAGCTAGAAAATCTTTGCAACCCGCAAAACACCACCTGGTGGAACACCTCCCAGCTAACTAACATGATTGTGTGCAAAAGGCTCCCATGAGCCACATTAGAGCATGCGGAAGGGATCACTTGCACATCTGTGAAGGCACCGTTAATGCTTAACGCTACGTGAAGGTTTTGGAGCAACATATGCGGCCCATTCAGATGTACGGACATTGAATAAAGGCGTGGCTAAGATTGATCAAGCACAAGTTGTTGTGGTCAACAGACACATCCTGGACAATCGTCCATTCTGACACTAAAATTGACCAAAATTTGCAAAAAACACTCAATGCTTTATTCAGTATGATCTGAAATGCTAAATGCTAAGCCCATGAGCTTAGCAGAAACTTGTTTCCAGAAGTCCAAGTAGAAAGCCGTTTTTCCACATGGGACCAGAACTTCTCTTGCAACACCTCTATCGCCTCCTAGAGGCCATTAAAAAGAATGCGGGTTTTTCAGACCAGGAAACTGCGACCATTTTTTATACTACGTTCAGATGACAATTTTTACAGGAAAGGAATTTTTTTTTTTCACTTCAAAAATGTCAACCCACAGTCAGCACGTACCGCATTAACATGAAGCGAGAGCTGAAGAGCACTAACGGTGACATAAAAAGAGGCGATGCAACACAGTGGGAATTATGCCTCTGTGCCAAAATCTTTGATATGTGATGCTGATATCAAATTTGGTATTATTTAAAAAAAAAAACAATTAAATTTGTTGCTACTCAACCTCTAGTGTGATGTCTTTTTCTATTTTTTTAGGAAATACAGCATTTAAAAACTTTTCCAATCTAAATTCTGTTTTTATTTACATTTACTGTGCTCAAACAATTTCGGAAATATGTTTGCATCTTTCTCCAAATAAAATCACAAAATAAGCATTTTTAAATGAATACGTGCATTTGCACAACAATCCACCCCATCAGTCTTACTTAAAGTTACACCAGTGTTTGAAGGATTGTTGCACATCACACATAGGAACACAGTTTCCCCCCTCTTCTTTTACCATCTGAAAATGTTTTTCTCACCCCTGTTCTGTCATGCCTTCCATGAACTCCTGTTTCGAGAACTCGCACTGTGTTGCTGCCCTGAACTTCCAGGCGATGAGAAGGACGCTTATACTGGCAGGGTCCAAACCCAAGTCGTCACAGAATTGCTGGATCCCATCAATGCCTATTTTGTTGTCGTCATGAGGATCTAAGAACAAGAAAAATGAATTAACTGATTAACCATTCAGAGTATTAATTTCAGTCCTGTGCTGTGTATACAATTTCTAACCAATGGAAACATTATAGCGGTGCTTTTTCTATACCTCTGTATCTGTTATACAGCTGCTCAAGCTTCTTCTTGTCTAAGGCCCCCTTTAGATTTGAAATGTAGAGCTCTGGACTTTGGAAAAACTTATCTGTGGCAACATCTAGCTTCCAGTCATTCTGTGCCAGGCAGGTCACTGCAGTCTTCTCACTGGATTGTGTAAAAATCATGAACTGGCGAACTTTATCCTTCTGCGAGGACTTCAGCTTGTTCTGCACAGACACAACACACAGGGCACATACTCAAATAGCCAAAATACACAAATAGCTGAAGGTATGAGGCAGCAACAACAATATGGAGTAATTTTTTCACGTATTAATTCCCTGTGCGACTTGCACAGAATGGGAGATTACAATAACACTGCAAAGCGTACCATCTGAATTTTCACACAATAACCTAGGGCTGCTCAATTAATCACATTTTAATCTCAAGTACGATTTTAGCCTCCCACAATTAAATGAATGTGACTTTGCAAATACTGAAATGTGTGCTTCACCAACAAAACGCAGAGCAAAAGCAAATCAAATGCTCACTAAATCAGCACCTGACCGTGTGCCTGTGTGTCTCAATTATAACTGTTACCTTATAACAGTAATATAGTCTGCACATCCATGCAGCTCACAAAGACACGCTGACATCAACAGCCAATCAAGATTCTATTTGGCCAAATATTTCTGTCCACTAAACATAGTGAGTAGTAAAGGCTTCAGGTAAAGGGTAAACATACAGGACAAACAAAAGATTTATCTCCTTTATTTACTTTCCTAAAGTGGCAATGCTGCTAGAGATAGGATCTCCCATATGTGAAGTACACTGCTTCGAGTTTTATTCACATCCATCATGCAGGTACACTGAATGGAGTGAGAAACTTTAGATTTTGCTTATAGGCAATGCACATGGGCCAGGTGAATAAAGACCTGATGTCTCTGCAAAGAGTAATTTATAAAGTTGAATTAACAGGGATGTAGCACAATGTAAATGTGAAAGAAGTGCACTGCTGATTTAAGTTTGTATTAAGTTTTGGTACAGTGTTTTTCCTTCTCTGAGGCGCACTAAATTCAGGTGACTTTTGTATTTTGATACAAAGATATGAAGGCGGTGTCTTTACGTGGCACTGCAATAAAAACAATTCTGTAATTGAAAAAATTATAAATAATCGTTATCTCAGTACTGAACGAAATAATCGTGCCGCTCTTCAATAACCACAAAGGGTAGGCTAGCTGTTAGCTACAGTGAACTCTGGCGAAACACATCTAAATCACAGTAAGAGGGAACTAGCAGCGATATGCTATGCTGATTGCATTTACCGACTTCTAGTGTATTGACTGGCGGTTTCCTTGTCTTAATATCAATACTACTGATAAAGTTACGCATTCCACACGACAACGATCTAAAAGTTGTCATTTTATGTGTTTAAATGATAGCAATCGTAGTTAGCTCACTGTGCTTGTTGGTTAGCCCCACTGTGAGCTACTTAGCTAATGCTAAAGGAGAGGGGGCTGTTTGTTTTCATTATTTCAGGCGAATTTAAGGTATTAAAAGCAGTTTTAATACTATGATATGAATCCGAAGAGATGTGTTTTTATACGTTTATGTGAATGGGTACATGTTATATTTGCCCCTACAAACAATAATAAAATAAATAAAAAAAGAGTAATTTCATACCATGTTTGTCACTGCCGGGCTACTCTTCCTCCCATCCAGCTGGCTTAGTGCCCGTAAAGTTTTTACAAGTCGCGTAAAAAGTTTTTCCGGTTGAATCACAGCTCTTCAAAATAAGAGCATACAATTTATAGCCTATAACCTATACAACTTCCAGAAGTGTTAATTATCGATTTTTGTTCCTTATCAAACATAAAATACATATCTAAAGATATTTAAGCAAAACAAATTTAAAGTTCGTTCTACGTTTTGAAATAGCAACAAGTGTTTGTTTTTTTTATTTTGAAGCAAGTTATCGGAAACGACTCGACGATTCATCCAAAGAACCTCGTTCTTCAATGTCCGACATACAAACAAGTCTCTGGATGTTTACAGTTGTTTTGCGAAGATTTCAGAACAAATGGAAGTCCTACCGACACAGGTTTGTGCCTTGGGTAGTCTTCAACCTGTCTAAAAATGAGAAAACACTGCGGAAGGTGACTGAGCGCTCGAAAGATAAGCTAGTCCCCGATGAGGAGGTTTCACGGAGCCTGCTGGCGCTCTTCAGAGCCCTGTTCAGGAAACATGGGTTTCATCAGAGGCAGTTCCAGACTCCATTTATGCTGCAGCTAACAAGTGAAGCAGAGCAGGTTGGAGGAGATCCGGTGTGCGGACAGGATGCCATGTTACAGACACTGGGATTCTGCATTGAGCGGAAGCCTAGCACTTTATCCTTCGCAGGAACTGGAGTCTTTGTCACCAAGGGATTTGTACCCAAAGGAGCAACAGTTGCAATGTATCCCGGAACTGTTTACCAACCCTATGAGCCCATTCTTCTTCAGTCCATCAGAAACCCCTTTGTTTTCAGATGCATTGATGGCATCCTGGTTGATGGAAATGACAAAGGCATCTCTAGGATGGTGTTCAAGTCGTGCAGTGGAAGAGACAGAATAGGTCCTTATTTGACCAGCGACACAAGCTGGCTGACAGACACTCCCCATAACCCCCTGGCTGTGGGTCAATATGTGAACAACTGCTCCTACGAGAGGCCTGCCAACGTGTGCTACCAGGAGTACGACCTGCCAGACAAGTTTCCCATTGAGCTCCGCCAGTATCTCCCTAACGTCAACTACAGCCAGGGTACACAGAGGCGTCTGCGGTGTGTTGTGCTAGTGTCGCTCAGGGACATTTCAGCAGGGGAGGAACTCTTCTCTAACTACTACACCATTGTGCATTAATATAGTTTCCAAAAGCCTGCATCTGTGAAATTCAAACCATATCTCCACTGTATTTAATTAAAGGAAAAAAAAGGAAAAATCCAACCGCAAAGGCAAAGCTTTTTGTTGTTGGTTGCTTTAACAGAGCAATTTTGTAACATTTGTGGATGAATAAAGTATTTGTAATCTTATTTGACATGTGTACCACAACCTTTTCATTGTTGATAAGACAGTAATTTCACTTAATATTAAGTATATGAATTATGGTACCCTACTTACTTGTGGTTTGTGGTTCTAGCAGAAAAGAAAGAATGAAGTTTCCCTCTTATTGGCTGAGTCAAAAGTCATCACAAGTGCTGGTTTAAGAGTGGTGCGCTGATACTGCTGGATGGTCCATAGAGTTGCTCAAATGTTTTAGCTAAAAGCTTAACAACAATCAAATGACCCAACAGTGGGACAGAGAACTCCCTTTTAACAGGAAGAAACCTCAGGCAGAACCAGGCTCAAGGAGGAGCGGCCATGTGCCGTGAGGGGAGGAAGACAGGACAAAAGACACACTGTGGGAGAGAGCCAAACATAAAAATAACTATTGATTAAATGCAAAGTGATGTATAAACATATAGAGAGTGTGAAGAATAAACAGTCAGTGAAGTGTAACTAAGGGAAGGTTTGGGGTTAGTTATCCAGCCCTTACTATAAGCTTAATCAAAAAGTAGAGAGTGTGTCTGTCCCGTTCCACAGAAGAGGGGCCTTAAAGCTAAAGGCTCTGCCTCCTATTCTACTAAATATCCCAGGAACCACAAGTCTGAGAGCAAAGTGCTCTGTTAGGGTGATATAAGGTCTTGAAGATAAAATGGGACCCGATTATTCAAGATCTTGTATGTAAGGAGAAGAATATTAAATGTGAGTCTACATTTAACAGGTAGCCAATGAAGAGAAGCTGATATGGGAGAAATATGCTCTTTCTTTTTCTAACAATGCAAGCACGACTACCAGAGATCAAATAAAACCTGGCCATTAAAACAGCTTTGCTGTAGGGGAAGGCTTAAATATACAGAATCTAAATTTGTTTTTTAAAGTAAACAGGGATATTATATCCAGTCACGTGAGTGTGCCTCACAATTGATTATTATTGTATGCTTCTCTCATATTTAGAGAATAATCCTCTAAATATGTATTATAATAATAATCTCATAATAATCTAGTTAACATTGTCTAAACCAGAGTAGAGTCCAAGGTCTTCCAAGTAAATCAGGAACTTCTCCAAGAAGGTGAAACGTAGAAAGTAGAGAGGTGACACAGGGAGAAAATGGTTGTGTTAGCTCAGCTAAACTGGGTAACTTTATCAAAGCAAGTCTCTGACTCAGCGGAGACTAATTGAAGCATTATCTAACTGAACTTTCGTCTCAAAGGTCACCAGGAGATAAAAACTGCATGTATAGACTCTCCAGTCAAATCTGATTTTTTTTTTTTAAATCAAGGCTTGTTAACTTTTACCCTAACATAAGTACAACCAATCTTAGCTGTCAGTACTTTCCAATGTCCTTTTTTCATAAGTCTTTGAGTGTCTCCTCTGTGTAACGTCTCTGATTTCTGGAATAAAGAAACACAAGAGACTGACAGAGAATTAGTTCGTACAAACTGTCAGTTGCTTAAGTCCAGCAGGTAGCAGAAATCTACTGAATGATATGCCAAGAAGAAGCCTTCTCCAGATTTCTCCCCACACTTTCCCCAAAGCAGTTATTGTTATGACAAGTTTGCCTGTCCAATCAGCTTTCCTTACAATATGCAAGATACCACTTCTATATCTGTCACTCCACATATGGAAGTGACTGTGTACTTTAATTGTTTAAACCTGCCTCAAACACTACACATAACTGATAAATATGGAACAGCAAGTGTGTCAAAGACACAGAAACTGCAGCATTGTCCCTTTTTAAACTCTATGCCAATTAAAAGTTATTTAATAATCACACTTGGACAGCAAAGCCTCGGTTAGCTCTGCCTGTGTGGTAGTAAACTTCATTTTATTTCTTGAACCCCGCTTGCATGGGCCTCATGCAAACCTTCTCTCCAAAAATGTTGCACAACACTTGTCAGAGCGAGTTTTGACCTATCAGAGACACGGTAGCGAGCCCGAGCACCCACTATTACTGCAATATCCTTCCGCCGAGGAATATAGTCTGGAACAATTTTAACATTTTATTGTTTATCTAAAGACATATTTGAACACAACAAGTAGTGTGTTAAATAAAATGTGATTCAAACATTAAGTCAGTCAACTAATATTTTATTGTCAGCCAAATTGGGCACTGAGTTTGTCGGTGAAAATAGTCCGGCTCCATAAATGCAGTTGTATTCTCGAGCAGCGATCTTTCCACTCGCATGCTGAAGTTGGGAACGGATCATGTCTAGCGATTCTGCTGATTACAACAGGTAAGAGAATACGTTTGGGCGAGTTTTTTTTTTTTTTTAAAAACGACGCTGAATATTTATCTGCGTCTAACCTCGAGAAAGTGGTTTGCAGTTAGTGTTATGCAAAATTAGTTATTAAATAGCTAACTAGGCCCCAACCGCTGGGGCTAACTGTTAGCTATGTGACGCTAGCTGCTCCGTTACACACCGTAGTTCCAAACTGCTTTTAAAAGCATTCTGCTTTAAATGTTTAATATTTGGCCACGTCATACTCAAAGTATACCAGGACTTTGTAGTGATTAGTAGAACCCTTTGTTTACTATTGTAGCTGGGGATTATCCAAATTGAGAGTCGTCGGTCCAGGCTGTATGTAGGCCTCAGAAGAAGCCACCGTTGGCAGTACAGGCCCAACTGTCCGACATATTGGCTAACGGTGAGCGAAGCGGAGCTCCATGTTGAGGTACATCCAAAGTGTACAGATGTAATTTTAATCTTGAGTTACCGGGGACCACAGTGGGTATAAGGAGCCAGCCTCAAATCTTTGGAGGTTACGTAAGCGGCCATTTTATGAGGGACTAGCAGTGGAGCCCGGCTCGTGCAATTTGACACGTGCGCTCAGTGAACCTCCAGACTGTGGAACTAGATCGCTGGGGCGTAACCCAGGCTACGATTGACTATCTCACTACATATCTAACGTAATTTCTGTGTTTTAGTTTCTCACCCTGAGCGCGAAATAGGCGGTCTTATTGTTGGAGATGAGTGAGCAGCAGGCCTTCACATTAAATGACGCCTGGAAGAAACGACCGCTGTAGCATGCGTTCAGTTTATTTTTAAGGTCACATTTTATGTAAAAATTGAAGAGTGTTTCATTTCCAACAGCTCAAGAGATAGAGACCATGGGGGACCAGATGGAATGGAGCCTGATGGTGTCATCGAGGTAAGTAGTATGGCGAAATACAAGCACTGGCACTATATTTTTGGCTGTAACTGGATCATTGAAGTACTAATTCACCCATGTACTGTCTTTCCCAAAATTCAGAGCAACTGGAATGAGATTACAGACAACTTTGATGATATGAACCTGAAGGAGACTCTTCTCAGGGGCATATACGCATATGGTTTTGAAAAACCATCTGCCATTCAACAGAGGGCCATCATCCCTTGCATCAAAGGTACAGACACTTTTCTTTTTAAACTCAGAATAGGATTGTAGATGTTTGAGTGAAATGATGGTCTACCATCTTTCGGGACTTACCCAAAACATGGGGATAACTTTGTTTCATGCTGATCACTCAGTACTGTAAAATGATTAGTTAATGAGTCAAATCTTGCAAAGGATGATTTTGTTGTTTAGCCTGTTTCTGTTTTGAGAAACAAATATATGTACTTAAAATAATTTTTTCCCCTTACTGTCAGGCTATGATGTCATTGCTCAGGCCCAGTCTGGAACTGGCAAGACAGCCACATTTGCCATCTCTATCTTGCAGCAGTTGGATATTGAGCAGAAGGAGACTCAGGCTCTGGTTTTGGCTCCGACTAGAGAGCTGGCTCAGCAGGTATGCTGTTCCTGAGGTCACCATAAACCTCAGCAGTACCTCAGACCTAAGCAGCGTACTGAGGACACTAATTCAGATCCTAAGGTACAATCTTTTAAAGATTTGTTCAAATTCCAAAAGATTTGACGAGTATCTTCTTAAGCTAATGTAGTCTCTGTCCGTGGCTACATTGGTCTGAAAGGTGAAATGCTTTCGAATTTTTCTGTGAAAAACTGAGTGATGTGATGGCATACCATCTTTCGGGACTGACTCTTGAAATGGAGAGTTTCTTTTACTCTACTGATCACTTTAAACAGTTTTTCTGCAGTTTGCGAGTCTTGTCTGGCTCTCTGTGCCACATTATCTTAAACAAGTTCTTCTGTCCCATCTCCCCTTCTTAGATCCAGAAGGTAATTCTGGCTTTGGGTGACTACATGGGGGCAACCTGCCATGCCTGCATTGGAGGGACCAATCTCCGTAGTGAAATACAGAAGCTCCAGGCCGAGGCCCCTCACATAGTGGTGGGCACACCTGGACGTGTGTACGACATGCTGAACAGGAAGCACCTGTGTAAGTATTACAGGTCCTGCTTACTGGAAGCTCGGATTGGTGATATGTTTGCTAACAAACATGACATTTCTCTGCAGCTCCAAAATGGATCAAGATGTTTGTTCTGGATGAAGCCGATGAGATGTTGAGTCGCGGCTTCAAGGATCAGATCTATGAGATCTTCCAGAAACTGAGCACAAACATTCAAGTAAGAAACCAACGCACACCAGAGAACAAATAAGATGCCCTTCTGCATCAACAGAGGTCTGCTATAATTGTGTGATCCAGATTTTCTGTTTCATGCAATGATGATAGCAGATTTTTTTACGTGGAAGCAGATTATTGTGCACTTGACTGAAAATGAGATGTGGTCGAACCTCTTTCTTAATGTTCTTTGGCTGCAATCTCAAGGTCAAGTGCCACAATTGGCATTGTCTTTTAATACGCTTGTAACAAATTTTATGTTGATTTTTTTTTTTGGGGGGGGTGGTGTAACATGTAGTGCTGCTTCTTCAGGTGGTCCTGCTCTCAGCCACAATGCCAGCAGATGTGTTGGAGGTAACTAAGAAGTTCATGCGAGATCCCGTTCGCATCTTGGTGAAGAAAGAAGAGCTTACCCTTGAGGGTATCAAGCAGTTCTACATTAATGTGGAGCGAGAGGTTGGTAAGATTTCTGCTGATAATCTTGTACCACTGTGAATGTTTTAATTTCCCTTCTCTCTAAAGCACCCTGCTGAAACTGCAGGAGCCAAGCCTCACAGGTTTAGCTCATGTGGCCGTGTAAGCATGGGTACACCAGAGAAGGAGATCAAAGGCATGGTATTGGAAATGAGGCTAGGAGGGACCTCTTTCTTAATGTCCAGTTTCCTTTGTCTCGAAATCCTGTGTTACACAATAGCTGCTCCTCATTTAACATGGAAGTGGGGTAGATGTTAAACTACAGGATTCTGCTGTGACTTCATGTTGATGTTTTTCAGTTAACAGTGCTTTACATCTCATAACCTCGTGTTTGTTTCCAGGAGTGGAAGTTGGACACTCTCTGTGATCTGTATGAGACTCTGACAATCACACAGGCTGTGATCTTCCTCAACACCAGGAGAAAAGTCGACTGGTTGACTGAAAAGATGCATGCTAGAGACTTCACCGTCTCTGCTCTGGTATGACACGTCCTCTCCCTGCTTGAATCTTATGTTGGTGCAAGCAAATGCTTTTGCTCATCAGTATTAATCTATATTTTCCATTTGCAGCACGGTGACATGGACCAGAAGGAGCGTGATGTGATTATGAGGGAGTTTAGGTCTGGCTCAAGCAGAGTGTTGATCACTACTGATCTTCTGGTAAGTGTGATCAACACTCATGATCATCTGTGACGTTACAACCCAAAATGTTTTTAATCCTGCAAAAGTCCTGAAATGACCAAGCAGTTGAAACTTTTGGGAGATTAGGGCTCGTTCTCCACAATGGGTTCTTTTAACGTAGGAATCTGTTACTTATTCGCGAGCAACATTAATAATATGCAGTCTTCATCAGTCTGTCTGTTAAGGAGTTAAATTGAACATGTCTTTTTCTCCCCTCCCACACCAGGCTCGTGGAATTGATGTACAGCAGGTTTCCCTGGTCATTAACTATGACCTTCCCACAAACCGTGAGAACTACATTCATAGGTGAGTTGAGTTTCTTTGGAAGAATGTGCTCTGTTGTTGCCTCTCTGAGTCTAACATGGTCCAATTTTCCTCCACAGAATTGGTCGCGGTGGCCGTTTTGGCAGAAAAGGAGTTGCTATCAACTTTGTGACTGAGGAGGACAAGAGGATTCTTCGTGACATTGAGACGTTTTACAATACAACCGTGGAGGAGATGCCTATGAATGTGGCCGACCTGATTTGAGCCCTGAGATTTTTCTTTTTGTTTTAAACGCAGTGATAGCGATTGTCCACTTGCATTGTGCTTATTATTCGAGGGGAAAAAAAAACTTCTCAATGCTAAACCTTCGATCAGAATTTTGGTATGTGTTAAAAGCGAGGTGACTTCTTTGGTGGTCCCTCTTGGACAGTTGTAGATTCTGACCTTGACAGTTGATTGGTTGGAGCTGCAAAGCCATGGGGTCTATAAGCATTAAGGTTCTTATCAGGTATTTCTTTCCATGTTCACTTAAGATGCGTGTATTCGATGTTCTCCACCATTTAGTAACTTACTTGTGGACTAAAAGGTATAAGTGCTGTATAAAGTCTGCAAATTATGTTATGCTAACATATGTGCGATGTATCGTGGGCCTGCTTAATAGAGGCTTTTGTCATGTTATACTGTAGGATTCACTTGCTTTTTGTTTATCTTCGTGAATGTGTTTAATTTAAATGTACCATATATATATATTTTTTTTTTTTTTTTTTATCCCACTTGCTATATATCAGAATCCCTCACTGGTTGGCTATATTTTGCTGACGTGGTTTTACCCTTAGAGTATATTGCCCGTTCCCCTCCTTGACTACTTTTCAGATTTCCTCCTCTTGGATTATATGAATGTCTTAATAAACTTAAGTTAACTTAGAGCAACTTTTGTTTTGGTGTCTGGCTTTATACTGTTTGTTTTTTTTTTTTTTTTTTTTTGTTTTTTTTTAATAACAGGATTTTTTTGAACTGGTTTAAGTGCTGCAACTGACATTCATAGACATGAAGAGATGCATAGTGGTGCGAGTGCTTGCAGTAGAGCTTATGTAACAATTCCACCTAGTGGTATCCCTGCAGCAAGATGAGCTCAACGTTAGCAGCATAGTACTCGTGTTTTAAACTTAAAATTAGTGAACAAATTGAAATCTATGAGACTCTAGATCAGGGGTGTCAAACTTCAGTCCTTGAGGTCCAGTGTGCTGAAACAGTTGATTAACAATAGGTCATTAGCAAGACTATAGAACTAGACTGCATGCTGAGGTGGCAACCCCTAACCCTGCTTGAGTAAATGTAAGTGTTTGGAGAATTGTACTTCAAAAAGTACTTTTATTGCACCAGTACAGTAATATATGCCTGTTTACACACAATTTTATTATGTGAATGTTATTTATTTGAACTGTCATACACAGGATGTAACAAGTGATCAGAACATGGTATATTATTTAATCTTTAAAAAAATGTTTGGGGCGTTCCTATGTACCACTAGAGGGAGCCCACGTACCACCAGTGGTACACGTATCACACTTTGGCTGTGTCCCAATTAAGAGACTGAACGCTTGAAGTACGCGCACTACGCGTACTACGTACGGTGCGTACTATAAGTACGAGAAGTGCGGAAGTGAAAGGCTTGTGAAATGGGCAGTGTTGGGAAGGTTACTTTTAAAATGTATTCCATTACAGAATACATGCCCCAAAATGTATTCTGTAACGTATTCCGTTACGTTACTCAATGACAGTAACGTATTCTGAATACTTTGGAATACTTAATATATTATCATGCTTTTTACAACAACGTGAATGTACGATTGCTGTGTGATTCATTACTATTACTGAAGGTCCGCGACTCCGAACTGTAGTAAAGGGACCTCTGACTAATGCTGGGCTTACACTGTGCGATTTTTTGGCCCATTTTGAGCCGATTTTTGAGTCGTGCGACCGTTTTGGCGATCGGCCCGATTTTGGCCTTCATCGTGCGTCGTGCATCGTGTAGTATACGTGGGGTAACGAGAAGAGATTAACACCTCACGACGAGCTCCCGATCATCAATCGCTTGGTCGTGAGGGTTTGAAATCCTCACGACCGTCGTGAGGGTGTCACCGCAGTTTGTCACACTGCGCACGCGCAAACACAAATGTCAGCGAAAAAGACGGCGCAGCATGGCAGTGCAGCGTGTGATCTGGACACAAGCGATGGAGGCACAACTTGTAGAACTTTGGAAAGCTCATCCGAGCCTTTTCGATGTGGCCTCACAAAATTATCACGACCACAACAACCTTGAAAATAGTTGGATCTACACTGCTGCTCAATCACAGCTGGCTGATCAGTGTTTTTCATTAGCAATTTAGCAAAGTTGATGGTGGTGGTGGCGTGTCTGTGTGAGTGAAAGACAGAGAGGGAGAGCGAGCGACAGAATTTCTGTCATAACCTTCATTTTATGGACGCACAGTGTGAGCACTCAGGTCGCATCAGAGCATCGGGTCGTATAGTGTGAGACCCTGCATCGTGACCTATGAACTTCTAACCCCTGCGAGTCAATCGTACAGTTTGAGCAGGAGCTGAATCGCGCGACTGAAAAAATCGCACAGTAAGCCCAGCATAATACGGCATAATATAGCTTTAATAGCTTTGTTGTGTGGGTCAACTCTGCTTGCCAGAGACAGAGAGAGGCATTGAAAGACTGCTCCAACGGAACTTATTGTTTTCGGAGGAAAACACGAACACGGTGTACAGTCGAGTCTTAATAGCTTACTTACAACTGGGCTCATCAGGCACTCTTCTTGGCTGCAGTGGTTATTATTATATTTACATGCTTCCAGCTCCCGTTTTTGCTCGATGACAACTCGTACCTTTCCACTCCCCTTTTTCTCCCTCCTCGCGCTCACAGACCCATAACGTGTATGGCAGTCCATTCTCCCTGCAACACGGACTACACTGCCCATGATGCTACATTCTTTAGAGCTATGCTTGTAGCATTCAGCCTGTTAGCTTAGCACCACAACAACAACAACGAAAAGGCGCTCTCTCACCCAGGAAGCACACAGTCGCAGAGAGAGAGAGCGTCGCCCTGTAACCATGGCAACCGTAACGCTGCCGCCTGGAACAACAGAACGTAGCTGTCAAACAAAACCCAAACAGTCCTGACCCGCGACAAAATGAAACAGGAAAGTACCGCAGTGTAATCCATTTATTTCAACAAAGTAACTGTATTCTGAATACCACCTTTTTAAACGGTAACTGTAACGGAATACAGTTACTCATATTTTGTATTTTAAATACGTACCGGCGGTACATGTATTCCGTTACTCCCCAACACTGGAAATGGGACGGTATACGCTTCGTCGCGCTGTTCAGGTTGCCTAGCAACCATGATGCTAACCGCGAGACACGTTACATACAGCTTTGTTTGACAGAAATGAAGGAGAAAAATGTTTTGTTGGTCATTCATTTTTGTCATGACATCACTTTAGTTGAGTATCTGAGGCTGAGACCACGGGACTGTAAAACATGCTTGTTGGGCTTCATTTCTGTGCTGAACAGTCATTTAAGATTAGTCAGTAAATAACAATTAGTTCATGTTGTTAATGTTGTTCATCTCACTGTGGCAATGTAAATATAATATGGCCAATATTATAGTATTGTCAGATTATTTTATATATATATATATATATATATATATATATATATATATATATATATATATATATATATATATATATATATATATATATATATATATATATATATATATATAGATAGATAGATAGATAGATAGATAGATAGATAGTGGCACGGTGGTTAGCACTGTTGCCGCACAGCAACAAGGTCCTGAGTTCAATTCCAACATCAGGCCGGGGGCTTTCTGTGTGGAGTTTGCATGTTCTCCCCGTGTTTGCGTGGGTTCCCTCCGGGTACTCCGGCTTCCTCCCACCGTCCAAAGACATGCAGCTTGAGGGGATAGGTTAATTGGAAAATCCAAATTGCCATTATGTGAGTACGAATGGTTGTCTGTCCCTGTGCGTTGGCCCTATGACAGACTGACGACCTGTCCAGGGTGTACCCCGCCTCTCGCCCTATGACAGCTGGGATAGGCTGCAGCTCCAGGCTCCAGCAAGTTACAAGTACGGATTTTGAGGGTCAAAATCCGTACTTGTAACTTGCAGGTTTTTTTTTTCTAAGTCCACACACAAATCTTTTTTACGCACACACAAATCTTTTTTACACATACAAATCTTTTTTACAAGTACAAAATATTTATGACCACATTTTGAGCCCATAGAAATCGACAGCGCATTTGGATGCATTTGAAGCACACTTCGAATTGGGACAGCCGTCGTCGCGTGGCGGTGACGTAACCGCACTTAAAATGCGTACTTCAAGCGTGCTGTCTCTTAATTGGGACACAGCCTTTGAGAACTTAAAAGTGTTGAAATGAACTCCAAATACAGGGAAACTATTCCATTTAAATCTACGTCAGATTCTGGTTTGTTTTAATGCTGCATTGTAGATATGTAACAACTTGTGTTGTTTTTTAGTTTTTAAGTGTTTATATTTGTCCACACTCTACCAGGAGAACTTCAAGACATGTTGAGGAGCTAATTTAGCCATTTAAATCAGCTGTGTTGGATCAAGGACACATCTAAAACCTGCAGGACACCGGCTCTCGAGGCCTGGAGTTCCCTACCCCTGCCCTAAACAGTTAATGCAATATGATTGTTAAACCCCTTCAATTAAAGCTTTTACTTATTTCTTTTGCAATGAAAGTCTGTACTTCAGTCAGCTTACGAGCAGACAGTTTATATGAAAGCTGACATAATCACGCCCCATATAAGATAATGAGAGATCAACTCATTCAAATTAGGTCACCAGGAAACATCCCGGTGCTCTTAGGTCACCAGGAAACATCCTGATAGAAAGTCCACTTATAAAAGCGTTCACTGGAAGCTTATTTCCATAGCGTTCCATTGTAGTCCTTTTATTTATAAATTTACACAGGAACATTAGAGATGCAAATATGAGAGATTTTCTCACTTTGTTAACAAAAGAAGTCTGTATGGAGGAAAACACGTCAGTAATAATCTACTCTGGCATCAAATGTATTGGTGTCACCGGAGACAGGAGGGATAACGTCAGCACACATAAAGAGTACAGAAGCAACACATAACAGCAAAAACAAGAATAGGAGCAATTTGTCATTGTATCTTTAGGCACTAGCAGCCTGTCACAAAAACACATGTTTCCATTTCTTTAATTGAATGTAGAACAAAATGTCAAAGATAACACAGTCTGACAGACACAAAATGTTTGCACCAACAAGATGATTTCCAAAATCCTTTAGTTGAAAAGAAGGCGTGTCTCAGCATCCTGTGGAAATGGGCCAAGTGAATGGTATCTGAAAGTCACGTCTTTGAGAACAAATCCAGCAAAGGCATGGCACAGAACGTGAGAGATGCATCTGACCCTTCAGCTGATGATTATTCCCGTCATCAGAAATGGTCTCAGTGGAAGAGTGACTGTCAACCAGCTTACAGAAGGCAAACAGGGAGAAAAGGCTGAGATGTGCCAAACTACACAAGAACTGGACTGAAGATCTCATGGATTTGAATCCAAATTTGAAATTTTTGGCTCAAATCATTGTCAGTATGTATGGATGAGACCAGGAGAGAGGCACAACAGTGAGTGTCTACAAACACGGTGGAGGCTCTGTCACGGTTTGGGGTTGTCTGGAGAAGCGGTGTTGGGCGTATTGTCACAATTTATAGAATTTTGAACTCAGAAAACAGCAAATCTGTGAAGAATTGAACTTTGCTGTGATGTAGAGAAAAATCCCACTAGCAGAACTGATTACAGCCACAGAAACAGCAGTTTGAAAAAATAACGTCACAGACGTGGAAGAAGAAACTGTGGACAAAAGTTTCGGCCTCTCTCAGCAATGCAAAGCCCTCAGCATCCAACATCACCACAGAGGAAGGGAAGTCACTTACCCTCGTCTAAACCATAGAGACGATTGTGAGAAAATTTTGTCACTCTCAGCAACAAAAATACTTATGAGCCCCTGAAACAAGACCCAGGAACTCGTGTTCTACTGGCTTGAGGAAATGCTACTGACAGGCTATACTCAGGGGAAGCTACGCCAAGTCTGTACGGTTTACCGAAGATACATAAACAGGGTGCGCCTTTAAGACCGATTGTCTGTATGATCAACTTGATCAACTAAAACATCTCAAAGTTAACCCGCTGGTAGGCAGCTCTGAACATCACATCCAGAACACCTTGGATATTGTTGAGAAGGTGTGAGATGGTCTCGTACAATGTTACATCTTTCTTCACTTGTATTCCAGTCACTGAAGCAGTGGAGGTAGTTCGTAAGAGATTAAAGGATGACCCCAACCTCAGCAACAGGACCACTCACCCACCACGTGTGTTTGCTTTTGGAACTGTGTCTTAATTCCACCTACTTCACATACAAGAGTCAGTACTCAGGCAGAACACGAAAAAAAGTAATTTGTATGCCAAAAAGTAAGTTTTTCTACTTTATTTCAATTTCTAATAACATTATCTGCTTTTCAGTTAAACTCATCAAACTTAAATTATGTTATTTGTATGTCTATGGGGATATATTCTGTGTAGGTCTTTAGTGCTAATGTTTTAGCCGTTGGCTGTAATGTTAGCTAGTTCATGGCTATAGGAGTCTGGGTCAGTTGTAACAGCAACAGTCTGGGTTAGTTGTAACAATAATGCAGATTCAAGGTTCTTTATTTGTCACATGCATAGTTATACAAGTATAACACACAGTGAAATGTAGCCTGACACGCTCCTCGACATGTGCAAAAAAATTGGGGGGGGGGGGGGGGGGGGGGGGTGTAGAGGAAAAACATTGTATATATATATGTATGTATGTATGTATGTATGTATGTATGTATGTATATATATATATATATATATATATATATATATATATATATATATATATATATATATATATACATATATATGTAGTATATACATTGGGTGAATGTGCAGTAGTAGCAGCAAGCAGGTGAATTCTGTACATTAATATGAATAGACATCTGACTATTTTACAGGATAGACAATATAAACATATTTAAAATTAAAGGAATTGAAATGTACATTGTGCCTTGGTTTAGAGTGTCTGGAAGAGAGTCCTGTCTCAGTCAATTATAGATGATGTGAGAGGGCGGGGGTGTGTGTTTAGGGCACGGATGGCTTGGGGATAGAAGCTCCTCTTGAGTCTCTCTGTCCTTGCCCGGAAGATGCGGAACCTTCTACCAGATTGCAGAAGTTGGAACAGTTTGTTGCCAGGATGGGACGGGTCCTTCAGTATCTGCGCTGCTCTAGTCCGGCATCTCCTGGTGTAGGTGTCCTGAAGCGGGGGGAGAGCAATCCTGCAGCAGCGTTCTGCTGTACGGATCACTCTCTGGAGAGCTTTTTGGTCCTTCACACAGCTGTTCCCAAACCACGATGTCATGTTCTGTGTGAGGATGCTCTCCATAGCGATAGATGTTACAACTTACCACACTATTACTTTAACTTATATTAAACAAGTTGGGGCAACGACATCAGCAGAGAGAGGTTCACTGGTCGCATTTGTATATGTGGTTAATGCCATTGGCAACACAATTCCTCCACTGTTTGTGTTCCCACACATACATTATGCAGACCACTGTGTCAGAGATGGACCAGTAGGAAATACTGGTAGTGGAAATAAATCAGGATGGGTGCAAGAAACAGATTTCCTCATCTTTCTGAAGCACTTTGCAAACCACACCAAGGTAAGCCATGATAAAAAGTAATGGAATTGCGATGCTGGTGAACAACTACATTTGTTCAGCTTCATTGTTATGTTCAAAATTGGTGCAAGAGTTGTAGGTTATAATGCCCACTGAGCCAATGAGGCCAAACTCAAGGAAGACCAACCAAAATTAATGAAATATTCAGTTGCAGAAAATTCCATAACTTGAATATGTTCAAAAGCTAGATTTCTGCATTCTGTCACACACACACACACACACACACACACACACACACACACACACACACACACACACACACACACACACACACACACACACACACACACAGCTACATAAATGGCTCTAAGTGCATTCATGTGTTGAATAAACAAAGATTACATGTTAATGTTTTGTTAGTACCCTTATTTCATTGTGTTACATTTCACCCCAGGATATGTTACAACTAACCCAGACTATGGGGTTAATTGTAACATTTCACTCTTTGTGTTTGAGACCATACCATACAATGGGTAATTGTGCTGCAGAGAAAATAGCTGCACTATTTAATAGCCGAGACATGTAAATGCTTTGCATTACATTTTGATTCCACTGCCTTAAAAGAGCTCCAATTTACAGACAGAAATGTCAAAAATGTTACAACTATCCCCGGTCTCCCCTACTCGTGTTTTGTGTGCCGGTATGTGTAAGCTAGTCAGTTATACAGGAAGAGGCTGGAGTTGATTGTTAGTCTTCCATTTGCATGCAAACCCACTGCATATGGAGCTCATAATGCAAGTGAAATAGACTCTATATAGACCACAAAAACAGCCAAAAAAGTCAAACAGAGAGATAGCAGGAACCACAGGAGCGATCAAAGCAACGTGTTAGCTGCAGACACAGGTTAGGAAAACCCAAGAAATACAAAACCAGAGAGTACACTTTGTAAAGACAGTTGTCTCACTGCCACGTGGACATTGAGGTTATACCAGTTTTAATAAATGGGCCCATTAAGGCCGATCAAATGGGACCAGACTGACAAAGACTAAAGTAAAAGTAATTTTCTCTATATATTATAATATTTTATTTAAAAATTCTAAGTAAGAAATTTCATTACTTCTTTACTTGAACAGCACATCAGACACAAAAAAAAACCCTTAGAAGCCTCAACGTCTGGAATAACACTCTGTGATCAACCCGTAAACTATGAATTGAAGAGTACAGAGAAGGCTGAGCTCACACTGTGGAGACCATTTATCTGAATTTCTGTCTCCTGCACTACAACCTGTTGTTTTCTTTTTCAAACCAACTGTTTTTGGTATAAACCAACTATTTGTAAACATGTTATAATAAAAAATAATAACAATATTAATAATACAATATAAGCACGTGAGAATACAAATGTCATTCAAGTCTAACCAATTCCAATGAATGTGCTCAGCTCCAATCTTTCTGAATCAAAGCATCATGAGCTTAAATGCAAATTCATCTCTGCTGCAGTTGATGTAACCCAACATTGATCCTGAGCACCACAGCCTCTGTGCATTAGTCCAACACAGAGCGTCAAACTCACCACAATACTGCAAACTAACCTATTTCTCCTGCACTAAACCACCCAGTATTTTCATGCAACACTTGAATAACACAGAGTTAGCTTAGTTTGTTTTGCAGAATTTTTCACAATATGAAAATATATACATATTTTATCAAAACACGTCATGTACAGATCCAATATGTGATTAAAATGATTACATTACATGCAATCTTTAAATCTGCAGTTTATCAAATACCACTGAGAAACCTAACTTCTCTTTCTCCATCTCTGAGTCAACTTATCTCACACTCTTTTGTCTCCCTGTGAAATACAGCAGCTGGACCTTTAGCTTGCGACACACTGCAAACACACAAACTGCACACAGACAGTTTGTGTGTTTGCTGGTGTTTGTTGAGCCCATAGAAACGCTACTTTTAAAATGACCTCACACTTAAAAAATAAAAATGTTACTCCCTTTGTGCTTCCTCCTCTTCAGAAGCACTAGCGGCATGCGCTCGCTCCAGCCCGGTATAAACGTTATAAATTATACCTTTGAGCCCAAAATAATGAGCTTGATTTAAAAATGTAAAGCGTAGAAAGTTAGGTCATTTATGTAAACATGTAGTGAGTGAAAGTAAAAGGTCAGAAAAATAAATATTTTTCTTTCTTTTTTTCTTTAATAAAAAAGAAAAGAAAATGATACCTAAAAATACAGCTTAAATGTGATACTTTGTTTCTTCACACCTGTGAATTTGCGTAAATGTTATACAGACGAAGAGTTGTATGACGTGCAAAATGTCCTGTTTTACACCAAGCCAAGCGAGAGACTTGACACATTTTCATACCCAAACCTCTAACCAAGGTCAATCCACTGATCTCCACCTGTTTGAGCACGTTTGTCATTTGCTGAACGCAGAACGATTTATGACCAAACTGCTGCAGGCGACTTCATTTTAAGTGTGCTGTTTGTGTGCGCAGAGGGAATTACGAAGACTGAAATTTGTACTCTCCAAAACATTTAGAGGTCATCTACTAATGGGAAGATCCGAGGTTTGATTCCTGGCTGCTCCAGTCTGCATACCAAAGAACCCCTCTCATTCACTCTCCAATGAACACATCAAAGAGTCCATCGGAGAGTGAATGTTAAATAGAAAGCACTTAAGTAGAAAAGGATGGAACAAAAGTGCTTAACTCTTTATTTCCAAGCAAGCCATTATAAAAGGCAGAAAAATGAAACAGCATTTCTGATCAAATCACTGATCAGTGTCCACGTCATGCCAGCCGGTGGTTTTGTGAGAGTTTTAAGAGTGAAGCAGAAGGAAGCAAATCTCTTCATCATGCTTGTTGTCCACAACATCTGTTTTTAATTTAGAAAACACCGTTTCACCCCAGACTAGTCGGGTAACCCGACGGAGTGAACAATCAAAGATCTGGACACAAGAGGACTTACGCAGACTTTAGACTCCCCTCAACAGCTCTTGAATCTTGAACTCATTATCCTGTTATCGGTTTCCTGATTGTGTTTGCATGACCTGCTTTGTGTGAGCAGTTTCTGAACAGGCTGCACATATTTATAGTATTTTTTTAATTAGCTGTATTTAACTCCCTATCGCCCCCTCAGGGTTGCTCGGGTGCGCTAATCAGCACAGTCGGTGCCTATTTTTAGGAACTCTCCTCTGTCAACACAATTATTTTCCAAATTTGCCTCTTGGGACCTGACAATAGCTTCTGATGACTAAAGTCAACAGTTAACTCCTCGTGGGACAATTCCCAGAAATGATGACTTGAGTCAAGCCGAGAACAAACAACCGGCTTCTGCTTACAGTCAAAGTAAACAGCTCCACACTTTATGTGACATATCCCACTTTTCTAATTTGCATTTGAACACAACTTCATATTTACAGCTTCAAATGGACACAGAAGTCGTTTTTTTCCTAAACTCAATTACTGCCAGACAGATGCAGACAGCTGGAACCGTTTTCTGGACGCTCCTAAATCCTGCTCTCCCTTTACAAGTTGCCTCGGAAACGGAGCATCTGTTTCTAGAACAGTTAATCCAGGCGACGTCGGATTTCAGGAACGAGGTGCAATAAATATGTATGCAGACAGTTTCCAGTGAGGCCAAGTAAAGGGAGCAGAGGGTGGCATGTTCATCACCTGTGCTGACTGCGTAATATCAAGTCAAATCCAGAGAGCCTAGTGTTTTGCGTTCTAAGTTAAAAAAAAA
This sequence comes from Rhamphochromis sp. 'chilingali', assembly GCF_963969265.1. Classification (NCBI taxonomy): domain Eukaryota; kingdom Metazoa; phylum Chordata; class Actinopteri; order Cichliformes; family Cichlidae; genus Rhamphochromis; species Rhamphochromis sp. 'chilingali'. The sequence goes on along the minus strand of NC_137943.1, from coordinate 11,389,557 downwards.
TAAAAATAAAACTTCAATTCAATATTCAAAAGGGAAGTTTTTAAAATATTTTTTATTCAAAATACAGCTGCAGGAAAGAAGAAATGGAAACAATTTAGCAATTTTAACCAAGAGGGGAGCATGAAGCAAGTGAGCCTTCCAGTCTGTGTGTGTAGTAGCTCCTTTGGGTTTTTTGTTATAGAAAAACTTTAAGGCAAAGAGTATATTAATGGAGGCGTATGCATCTCTTACTGATTAAAACATAATCCCTGCTTTCATTAAATGAAAGGTTAAAAATGTTTTGGCCTCAGTGCCGTCGATCTGACTGTGGCGTCAGACGGACGCCTGTTTCGGGAACCTTTTTATTTTAACACAGGAAAAACCACAAGGTTTCGACAGCACACTTGCTGCGTTGCTCAGTCTGAATGCAACGTTCTGCATTGTGGTTGACAGCTTCCCACCATAACTGATGGCAGTTAAAGTAAACCACCGCCCGCAGATACATTATGGCCTCCATTAACAGCTGTAGGTGCGAGATGATGCGCGAATAAACCGCTTCAACTAAAAACAAAATGTTTAAAAAAAAAAAAAAAAAAAAAAAAAAAAGTAATTTAATTCATTCAATTCAATCAATTTAATTCATTAAACTTTTTACATAGAGAGTGAGAGTTGAAGTTCTGAAGTTTCACTTTGTTTTTCACACAAGCACAAACCAGACAGCAGAGTGATAGTAAAATATGCTCTGGAGATGTTTATGAGCGAACATCATCTTTAGATTCATATCACCTTTTTTGAAATATGCAGTCAAAGTGCAAAAGTCTGCTGCTGGTAGGATTTTCCATTAACTCGTAACTCGTTTCTTACATGCTGGCCACATTTATCATCCACATCATACATCCAGGGAAATTTGTTGTTGTTGTTTTTTTGTTTTTGTTTTTAAAACGAGCAAATAAGTTGTTTTTTTTCCCCATATATGTCAAATTGTATCAGACAACGCTGAGTCACTGCTACAACTCTTTAAAACTTGAACCAGGTTTGGCTTGATTGCCAATCTTTGTGATGGTATGACACTGTTGTATCTGTTGAAGTGAGATACATGAATTACTATGTGCCGCTATGCCTCAGTCCCACAGATATGTACTGAACAGGGGGCACACAAAGGGTTTACAAACCACCTGACCTGAATATCTTTAGTATGGCGCGAAAAACCCACGCAAGCACTTTGGAGAAATGCAAAGCAGGGGAAACAAACCTTTCAGTACTTCAAAAGGCTGGCTTGAGGTTTCCTCAGACCTTGTTTCCCTTTTACACAAACTCTCAAGTTCTTCACCAGCAACAGAGTGCAGTCTTCATTCTGATTTTAAAAAACCCAAACGAAAAACAAATAACACACATTTTTACAAATGTGAGTCAAATGTCTTTTTTTTTTTCCCCAGTGCAAAAGTAGAGAGGAAGCGTCACAGGTCTGTTCGATTAGGTGTTTCACACATCATTGTCATCACCCAAATGAATCACTTCCGTTTTCACAGATAAGTCAGTCAATTTTAATAACCATGGCTCGTTTATTTAAGCCTCACATTTCACAGTAGGACAATGAGGATGTTGTCTTGTCATTTGCACCACTACTGAGTTTTAATTGCGGCGATGTGTGAACATCGAAGGACTTTTGAAACACTGTGCTGTGAATGAGAATCTATTGTTTGAACTCTAAACACACTGATCTCACACCCACAGTGACACAAATCGCCGGGTCTCGAACACAACACTTCAACGTGACTGTCCGACTGAAAGGACCGAGGTAATATTCTCAGCATGTGCTCATGATCTACAGTGTGACACATTCGCACTCACAGTCTGATGATACGCACAAAGTGTTGAGTAATACTAGGAAAAGGCTGCTTTGCAGGGGTAGGTGTTGAAATAGTAGGGTTTACAAAGCAGAGCCATTTTCACAGCGGTGCAGTACAGATCCCCTAAGAATCCGGAGACCTGCTGCTTCACCTGAGGGTGCGTTGCTGCCTTCCAAACGGCGTGAATGTCTTCTATGTGTCCATGTGATGTCATCATCTTTGCGTAGATACATGGGTGATACGGCGCCTTGCCCTCTCCTGAGAAATAAGTGTGCTCCTGTGGTGACACACCCACGGTGTTGGCGCAGATGCCCATGAACACATCGTCTATGTAAATGGATGCGTTCAGCGTCAGCGTGGCGTGGTAGATTTTCTCCGCGACGTCACTGGAGACAACATACGCAGCCCCAGCTGTGTAGTCTGGGTAGGTCACCCAGGGGTACATCTCATAGGAAACGTAGTATTTGCTCTCCTTGTCGCGGATGGGCGGCGCGCCTCTGTGCACTCGACCGATCCAGAAGTCTTTAACACCTCTGCTACTCACGTCCTGCAGGTAGCTCACCAGGTTGGGCATGTGGACGAAGATGTCATCGTCAGCGGTCATGAGGAAGCGGGCGTGTGGGCAGCGGCTGTGCATCCAGTGGAACTGCATGATCAGCTTCAGGGTCAGGTTGTGGAAGGAGTCTAAAAAGTCTTGCTGGATCAAGTCGCCGTGGAGACGATTCTCCTGGATGAGCTGATCCTGAAAACCAACGCCACTCCTCTTGCTCCACAGAGGCTCCGTCTCCTTGGTCTGAACTGCTCCCAGAACGAACACCACCTTGACCGTCACCCCCAGGGTATTTTGGATGTAGGTCTCGTTCCCCCAGGTGGACCTGATGGCCGTTCGCCTTTCAATGTTCTCTGGCGACGTTTTGACAAAGAGGAGGAGGAGAACATCTTTCCCGACGCATTTATTGGGGTGGTCCATAAGGTACTGGAAGTTGCTGAACATTCTGGCTTGCTTTCGGGGGATGGTGAGGCTCTTGTTGATGTAGGTGAACCGGTTGACCAGGTAGCGATAGGAATAGGATTTGACGTGGCTGACGACGCCGTTGTCCAGCTGCTGCCAGCAGACCATCACCACAGAGAGCACAAGGCAGGTGGTCATCACCTGCACCAACTGGCATTTTCGAACACGGCGGAAATTCAGAAACATCCTGGAATGGGATCAACTAGTGGCTGCGGTCCCTGTCTGAGAGGAGGCGGCAGCAGAGCAGGTGTTGGTGCGTTCAGGGGGGGTAAGGTAATGGAGGTCGACAGTGTTGTTTGATTGCCTCAGAGCATCACTTGCTTGGTATTCCATCCTAGGCTCTCCAACATTCAGCAGGAGGCAGAGGCAGTGGTGAGACTCAGTGGGGGCTGCTGGGAAGTGTGATCCATCGGGGTGGGGGGGTGGGGGGAGAAAGCCACTCAGTCACTCAGCAGCAGACGACTCATTATTCGCCCACTTAATTTTTGGTTCTGCAAAGAGAGAGAGCGCATTTATAGTTTAATAAATATAAATTAATAATAATTTATATTATATATAAATTAAATATAAATTAAACTAAATATAGTTTAATTTAGAAAAAAAAATCTGTGTAAGGTGATTATAGGCAACTAGAACCACATTTAAAAACAACAACTAGATGTGAAAAATCATTTTAGTTAACTAAAATAAAAGTCCACTCTGGAAACTAACTGAAAATAAACTGAATTCAAAACTAAAATTTTAAATGAAATAAAAACTAATCAGAAAATGCAAAACTGTAATAAGGCTGCTTCCGTGCATTTCGACAGGAGGAAACGGAAACATTCAAAAGGCATAACGTCCTTCTTGGCGGCAAAGCATGGCAGATGCATCTCTCGTGTCAAATTCAAATTTCGCAAACATACTTTTTGCCCGCCATCACCCCGTGAACCCCACATGTACAAGTCCCAGAGTCGCACCATTAGCTGAAAAGCAGATTGTTTGTGGTCGATGGGAGATGGTGGTGTTGGTGGGGAATCTGGGGGTCATGGTGTGAGCGAAAAGAATGCAAAAGCCAACGCAGCAAATGTTGCAATGCAAGCTTGTCCATAATGGAGGGGTTTACTGTGCAGACCCAGTGAAATCGCTGAGAGTCATGGAAAACACTGATACAATGGACGGTGTCAGAATAGCTCAGCAGCACAATACAGAGTAACTCGCTTCCGTCAAGGCCTAGGCTAAAAGCGGGGGGGGGGGGAGCTTTTTAAACATCACTGGGTGGCCTGTGCCTAATGGGGTCAGTGGCTCCGAATGGCTTTCGTTTCTCTCTGCCCAATAATGAAAAACGCTTCACAGAAACGCTTAACACTTCATCTAGTTTATTACTTTGCTGCCTGCGTGATGCGCTCCTTTTATTATTATTTTTCGCAGATATTTTATAAGAGGGAATGCATTCATGTCTTCATTACAAGCCTGCCAAAGGGAGGGTTCTTAACGGTGCGTGACATGTTAGCATGAATTTACAGGGTTTGTTTACCCGAATCACAATAGAATTAAAAACATGCTTCAGCCTTAATAACTGGGAGAGACATTATTGGGTATTTATTCTAAAGGTTTGAGATATCTGTTTATGGAGGGAGTTGCGCCTCCCTAGAGAGGGGATGACGTGCAACAATGCACAGCTAACAAAGGCAATGTTCTAACACGAGCTTTGAAGGCAGTGCCACAAACAAAAATCATTTCCATTTAGCGCTATCTGCATGTGCTGAGGTCAGAGCTTGTAGCTCTTTTTAGATGCGTGTGGAAATGAGGAACTATATGCAATGTTTACAGAAGGATAATATATCCTTCACATGCACAGAGTAAAGAAGAACATGTTGCATTTCTCATAAACGATGAACCAGTTAATCTGTTACACATTTATAGATAATCTTCAGGACTCCTGTGTTAGTTGAAACTGTGCACTTTTCTCTACACGGATGATTCTGCTACAGGATACAGTAGACAGACAGCAGCCTTAAGCCAGTTTCTCAACCTAATCTATCCCCCTTGTATGAATAGTCTTGTAGCACAGAAGCAAAATGAGAAGGAGATGGGGGCCAACTGTGACCTGAATGATTATTCTAGCACTTACCGGCAAAAGAAAGTTTCACCGTATGAATCCAGCGACAGCCTCCTCTCCTATACTGAACTTCCTTCTTGACTGCACGGTGCGTCTCTGCTGTCTGACGTTGACCCCTCCTTCAGATGACAAGAGGCAAAAGACTCAACAGAGGCTGGCATCAGTCTTCTGTGAAGTAGTCAAACCACCTGTGGGAGGATCCGAGTGAGAATGTGTGTAGTAATTTTTTTCCTGTTTTTCCTGTTCCCTCTCTTGGTCTGTGTGTGCAGTGCAGACTTCTGCTTGTTTCTGAATGAACCATCTCTGCTCTTGCGCCCTCCCTTTTTTTGCACTGCAGGCAGTTTTCGGTAGGTTGGTAGTGCAGGAAGGACAATAAGAGTAAGCCTGCTCCGACAAACATTACTTTCAAGTTCACAAGCAAACTCCCTGCACACGTCACGCACACACACCTTTGGATTTTCTGAACCTGTAGGAACCAATCGGTATCTGAAGATAAATGCACTATAAACACACTGCATCCTGTATACTAGCCAACGGACACATCATTGGTCCCTTTGTCTAACACCAGGAAAGGACTACCTTCAAAAGAGTGTTAATGCAAAATGTGCAGGCAATCAGTGACAGGCAACATAATCAACGTACTGACAGCTCTGACTATAAAAAGCCCACACTTTATCCATTCAGTGTTCACACCAAAGCCTCAGTATCACAACCCTTTTTATTTATTTAGCTTTATAATGAAATGTAGCAGCCTCCACTCCATTAAAACAGGAAATATGAAATCCTAAAGCGGCGTGCCCTGAATTTCACCTGAGAGCCGGTGCGTTGGATGTCTAAAAATATACAAAATGACCTGATTAGACAGAAATGTTTGTCAGGAGGTTACAGAAGTGAAAGACTACACTATGATGCATCAGGTTCTGCACAGCATATGACTAACTGTATTGGGAAAGTGTGAGGAAAAAGTTGTGCTCGGGGTTGGCTTCCCACTCGCACACTCACAGTAATGCTCACATGCTTATTTGATCAGCAGGCACACAAAAGGATCTCAGATCACTGGGACAGTTTTTAATTATGGGAAAGCCATAAAACCACTTACAGGTGTCATTAATTTACTTTATTAACATTTAACACATCCTGCATTGAATCGGGAGCAGAAACTGGCCACGATCAGGTGCTTCCCTTTAAGTAATGCATGTCTCTTTCTAGAATCCTGCAGAGAGCACCTGCTCAAGACCGCTTTATGGTAAAATTATGTTCTTTCCACTGACGGATTATGGACCCAACAGCGCTCACTGAAATCTTCAGTAGTTTATAAATTCTTCTGTAACCAGTGACATCAATATGTTTAGCAACAATAAAGTGTCGCAAAAGCTCATTGGTTTTCCCCGTCACAAGATGTTTTTTTGTGTAACACCTTGGTAATGAGCCATCTAGCACTTAAAAACCGACTGATACTGAAAGTAATAAATTCCTAAATTGGATTAGATCACAGGTGTCGGACTCCAGGCCTCGAGGGCCGGTGTCCTGCAGGTTTTAGATGTGTCCTTGATCCAACGCAGCTGATTTAAATGGCTAAATGACCTCCTCAACATGTCCTGAAGTTCTCCAGAGGCTGGTACTGAACTAATCATTTGATTCAGGTGTGTTGACCCAGGGTGAGATCTAAAACCTGCAGGACACCAGCCCTCGAGGCCTGAAGTTTGAGACCCCTGGATTAGATCTTCAACTGGAACACTAGTGACACCAACAGCACCCTCTGTGATGCCTCCAGCTACCAAGTTGATACTGCATAGCTGCAGACAGGCAGACATACAGCCCCTCCTCTCAGCAGTAGCTTAAATAGTTAATATTCACAACACTAAACAAAGAAAGCTCCCATTTCAACAACACTGCAGTACTGAACATTTACGGTGCTTGTTTTCGGCACCTCTATGCTCCAACATGTGGCGGTGCGCGGTGGGCATACCTTCTGCTATCCCAGTGCCTGTGTGAAGGATATTACTCTGACCGCTCTGCAGCTGTTGGAAACCCACCACAAAGCCTCAGCAACAGTTGTTCATGTCAGTACTACTGGCTTAAACCATCGTCAGAGATCCTCAAACAAGACTTACACCTCGTGTGCAGTCTGCTGGATACCGGAAAGCAATAAATCAGCTCCGGGTTACTGACCCGCCTGTACTGTTTTGATGACGTAAAAGTCAGCCGCCAGCGTGAAGGCATGTTTCTGCATGTTTAGCTCAACAGCTATTGGAAAAATAAAGACATTCCATTTGTCAATACGAGCATTCTTCAACTGCCTTGAAACACTTGTTGACCAATCAACAATCGGAAGTCGCTTACGTCATCCACTTCCAGCAATTTGCAGTCTCGATCTTGGAGAACTGCACTGGAGCACATCTCAGCTGGGTGAAAACCCTGCTCTGCCCTCTGTCTGACTGAAAAGTGTATGTGGATGGACGCATTTGCTGGACCATAAATTGTGCTCGAGTCTATCAGGTCAGCTGATGCTGTTACCAGTTTTAAATGATTGCTGAAAGCTTGTTTTCAGAGGTTAGCTTTCCTCCCAGGGATTTCCTCCATAATTTTAACCCTTTAAATACCAGTTAACTCACATAATTTGTATGATTTATATAGGGATAAAAGCATAAAATCCACATTTTTTTCTAAATAATACATGCAAACTGATTTATTTTCTAACCATGATGGAGGTTAGATGCGTAGCAATAATTAAAAGTATCAATGAGTTTTATGCATCTTTGTTTTTTTGTGCAGTGACAGAAAAATAAAAAAAACTCCCTCTCAGCTTGTTCGTGGCCAAAAATGGCCGCCCCCTGTTTATGTTTACAAAATACTATAAAATTAATATATATTAAAACACTTTCCTACTTTCGTTGACTTGATTTTTTAAATTAGCATCGCTTCTAGTCATAAAAACCAAAATACAATTCAAATTCAGATATTATACCCTTTGAATACCAGTCGGATTATGTATTATTGCTACGCTTTTGGTGGAAAATAGTAATAAAGTTGACATTTTTTAGCATATGAATGGTGAAACCTAATATTTTTTTTATCATCATTGCAGGTCAGTAACAGTAACAATGATTTATTTTTACTTTATTTATTTATCTTTTCTTTGGGGGTTTGGGGGTTTGGGGGAGGGGGGGGGGGGTGAATGGACAAAAAGAAAATCACACATGGTGTGTTAGTGGCCAGAAAGGCAATTTAATGACCAAATAACCACTGAAATGACCAATAAAATGATCAAAATTTATATTCCAGTGTGAGCTTCTGTGTGCATCCTCATTAGCAGCAAGATGTACTAACCACATTAGAGTGGTTTTTGTAGGCACACTTTCTACACCTGGTGCAAGGGGCTGCTGTTCCAGTCCTGGAGGTGCGCCTTTTGCACCTTCTTCTCATTTCGTTGGTGGGATGTGGGTCACACTCTGGTTCATACTACTGTATCTTGAGATCAATGGCAGAAGTGGCTGAGAATCAGGGACAAGGGTGTCTTGCAGTTGTTGAGGTCACCAGCATGTGTCCCTGATTCTCAGGATCACTCTTCATTTGTAGGTTGTAGAGGACTCCTCCACTTCAGTGAAGTTGTTTCCGGCGGGACAAAGGCATCGTATCCCAAGACATCCAGGAAATTGGAGAAAAGAGCCATCAGCCATCAGTTAGTTTTCTTTCTACAACTCGAGGTGCCAGCATCCTCTCTAAGTTATCCAAGCAATATTTGTGCCTATTGTAGTCCAGGATTGCTTCTTGCTTTCACGCATCCTTTATTCCCCATCACTGACTGCTGGTTCCTTGTGTGTTGCTGTCAAAATGCACATTCCTCCGTTGCTTTGGCATGTGGGATATTGCTGTGGTAGTTTTGGTGAAGCCAAAGACAGACAACAAAATCGTCCTCTGTTGCAACTGGAGGAGCTGGGGAGGAAGCTCTGGGTTGTTTCCCCTGTGCCAGTTTTCATCTGAGGGGCTCCTCTGCCAAGGTGCCCGAAGGAAAGACGTCGTCCTCGGAGCTCCTCCGTCAGTTGGAGTCTGAACCCCTTTCCTTTTTTTACTTCCTGAGAACTTCCAGTGTTGTCATTCAACATGCTATGTATTGCTTTATTCTGGTGTAGGCTTTATCTCTACTTCATCCATAATCCTCCAGTCCTCACACCTTGGCCTCCCGTGCAGGTTTGTAAGGGTGCACAGCAGCTAAAAGATCTCCTTTGTTATAAAAAGGTCAAAAGTAGATCTCAGGCTGCTAATGCAGGAAACTGCATACAGGGTGACTCCTGGTTTGATACCAGTGGGTACTGGATTGTAGAGCAGTCTCTCTTCAGTGGTGGGACCCACATGGTTTTCCTTTCATGAGGGATCCACTCAGTCACCGGCTCCTCGGTCTCAGAAAATGCTCCTATGTTCTTTTCCATCAGCTGCTCGACCTCCACCTCCATGCCCTCCAACCCCAATCCTCCCCCAAAGAAGAGGATTCAGGCACTGGCTAGTACTCATCATCAGTGGTGATGCAGTCAGCCTCTTTGGAGATTGTCCCCTCATCTTCTGGAGAGTAAGTTTCTTCCTCTTGGGCAGATGTCTTTTCTTCAAGGACAGAGGACTGCTTGGTGTCCTTGCTCTCTGACCAGATCATATAGGCAGTGCTTGAAGCAGTGATGACCTTCTTGCCATATAGCCAGAATAAATGATCTGGAAGCTGTTAGGCTTACTTACAACAACGTCTGCATCTGCATAAACTCCAGGACACGTTTACAAACAGTGTTTGTTGTTGTTTGCGCTGCAGCTGCAGTTTTGAACTCTGCAAAATGTCCTGTGATTGGGTTTTTTATTTTTGTTTTTGTTTCTAGAGTTAATAGTTTGGGTATGGTATCTTTTTATGAAAAATACAAGAGTAAAAGTTCTTTTAACATGTGCTTCAAAGCTGAGTTTGTCTGGGAACCTCAAAGCTCAATAGCCTGCATCCACAGAAATTCACTGCAGCCTATGTAATGTTTGATGCGTCATTATTTATTCCAGTCTATCTTGCAAATACATGTTTGTGCTGCAATGTCATGCACAAACACAACCTATTAGATCCTTAAGATCAAACCTATGTCAAAATTGTTTCATTATATTGGTCCATTGGAGTGTGGTAGGCCATCAAAGGCCGCTACTAGAAACTCGAAATATTACATGAAATCGTTTGCTTGGCCAAAAATGGGTAAATGATGTAATTTGTTAAAAAACATTAAAAACTACAATTTTCATGTGTTGAGTTTAGAATGAAAGAAATTTTACCTAAATCGCATGATATAGTACTATCAATAACAAGGAATCAAAAAAGGTGGTTATAATGGGTTTCAATTGGCCAAAAATGGCCACGATAGAGTCAAGAGGAACAATTTGGTGTATAGTGAATATTATTGACATTATTAAGGAGCTGATGTTGAAAATTAAAAAATCTGAAAAAAATACACACCTTTGGGAAGTTTCATTCCATTTGCATTAACAGAACAAATGATTTTTACAGTTATATGGCTTAAGTATTAAACTTCCTCTTTGTGCTTTCCTCATTTTAAGACATAATGACTAACTTTTAAAGAGACTCAGTCGATTACTAAGATTACTAATGTATAAATAAAACACTTTTTGAACAATGGAAAATGCAACAGAAAGCTAATTATTTACAAATCCCTCAAATCTTATTTAACTGGAAACAGCACAAAAGACAGACAAATGGATTTGCTAAATATGGGACGAATAAAATGTTTCTTGTCTCGTTGTGTTTTATGAACAATCTCATTTTAAAATATCAACAGACAAGTGTCTACTCTAAACGCAGGGGTCCCTCAGGGGCTGAAACTGACAACGATTCAGATGAGCGGAAGGAAATCTTCAAACACTTTGTGACGTTACATTTAAACTGTTGAAATAGTCACCACCTTTTGACAAGTCAAAATGTGGAGGTAACGGTTGTTGTTTCAAAACAAAGTGCCACGGCTGCTGTACTTGTGAAATCGCACTTCAGAATCACTTTTAGCAACAAGGAAGGAAATGATTTCTGTGGCGAGTATAGGGATGCTGAAAAGATGGTGCAGAAAACTGCGTCTGATCAGATGGAGAAAAAAAAATATGTGGGAGAGTGTATTGGTATAAAATGAAAAGTCTGGCACACAGATATAAGAATGTCATGGATTACACCCGTGTGCACTAAACAGGATGTTGTTTTATCACAAGATGGCAGATCAATTTGTTTTGCCAACTCAGCTAAACAAGCCGTTTTGTAGATGGTATAACTAACGTGGCAGTTTATCTTAAAACAACAACTGTAATCTGCACATTTTATATTCTCAAAATGATCACCAATATTTTTCTTTCTAAGTCTGTGAACCCCTGCCCTCTTTTATCAGAGACAAGACAGAAAGTGCACTCATATCTGAAAAGTAATCTACAAGAGAGGCTCTCAAACAATAGATATATGTATATTTTATGTAAGTTTCTGCAGTCCTCTATGTCCCACTTGAAGCTAGCATAAAAACGAGTCAGCCCCCATAGACCTCATATGAAAAAAGGAAACGTTACAGTATTTAAAAGCATTATTACAACCTACAACCAAGAGAAAGCAACAACTTCAATGCTGAGGCTTAAAATGCAGCCACTGTGACACTGTACACTGAACAAAGCAATGCCATGCATTTCTGTTCCCTTCCCCAAACAATGATGATAAAAGCCCAACCATGATCGCAAGATAATTCCTAAAAAGGAACACACTTCAACACTCAACGGGAAAGCAGGATGCTTTGCAAAACATATAAGAAAACAATTCCCACTAACGATGGAAGCAACAAAATTGCTTCACTGCTTGACTGAGTCACACTCATAATTAACACCGATTTAAACCGGCTACAAACGGACACTCTAAACGGTTCAAAGCATCCGAAACACTTGACTTTGTCTTTCCTGTTTTGTCTCTAAGTGTTTTTATGAATCTATGGGAAACACTTTGCTATCTCTTTATTGTGAAAAGATAACTGACACGGAACCAAAGTTTTATCGTTTCTCGCTCGCTCGCGCGCGAGCTCTTAAATATAAAACCACTTCTCTTCAAGTAGCAACAGAAGACGATGAGCTAGCTTAATGGCGATTACTTAATTAACCACTAAAATTAATTTAACCAAAGAAATTCTCAATATCTTGAAACTGAAATAAAGCATTAAATTCGTGTAATGTAAGTGGCTGTGCGTACCTTATAGTACGGTCAGAACTCCCCCAGCCGCTGCCGACTACTCCACGATCCTCACCGTTTAATTGATCGCACGGTAGCTGGAAGGAACCAAACGCCCTCTCGGAGCGAGGGGGGGCTAATTTGCATAGAAGCACACAGTCTGTTAAAAACCCGTCTGTTAAAAGTCTGTTTCTTGTCTATGCCTTGTTGAAACGGGTCATTCATTGTGAAACAGAGTTTATCAATGCCATAGATATCTAATCTTATAAACCAAAGGACTCTCATCACCCCACAAGAAAAGTAGTGACACCTGTAGCGACCAGGCATAAAAATCACCCAGCAATAATAACAATAGTAATAATGATTCCATAGCGACAACTGCTTTAGTTTAGTTAGCGTCAGATCCATCAGGATTGCCAGGTCTCATGTTTCTGCCATGTGACGGGCTGAAGAAAACTAACAAAGCAAGTGTGAGAGGCCTCAAAACACAACTTTTATAAATAATAATAGCAAGTCCACACCACTTTCCCCTCCACTGAACACTACTAGTTTGAACGTCAGGCACAGATTATTATCCATGATCTATCAACTCTGATTCTATCAGTATAAACGCTCAACTGAATACATGCAAATTCTAATGACAGTTAAAAGTGCTGTCTTTAGGGCATGACAAGTAACCATGTTGATCTGTCTATCTAAAAGATGGATCAGTTTTAAGTGACATTCATGCCACTTAAAACCCCCAACGTAAACTGGATGTAGTTAATCTAGTTTCATAGCAATCTGACTGTAAGATATTATCTGTGAGACTCAAAATGTTTAACAGGAACTGAAGTTTTGTTTGTCGCTTACAGCTATTTCTAAGAATCTTTCCTTTATTTTTTAGTGTTCGTGTATATGGGGCTTAAAGCATGCCAGCTTTCATGTCTCATTGACTCGCTACCTAGAAAAAGATCAGGTTACAATCATTCATCTGCTGGAACAGAATAAAGTGAATGTGAGTTTACAAGGAGTGGACTGAGGCCAGTGTTGGTGTTTTCTGTGTTATCAGCTTTGACATGACTTCAAATATCTGTCACATTATTTAACCCAAAGTCCAGGAGTGTGTCTGTAAACATATTATGACACATGAACGTCAGTCAAGATTTGAGCTGATATTACAAATATGTGACGCTAAAAATGGATCACTGTGTTTCTTGGACTTTTCTATTGGTCTGAGTGCTGTCAGACAAATCTTTCAACTCTTTAACTCTGGAAAGCTGAAGAAAAAGAAGTAACCCTACTGAGCTGTTTGTGCCACGTCTCAGACATCCTCATAGAACAAGATGACTGAGTTTCCATACGAAGTTGGCGAGGGTGGTCTCTATGCAGCTACCCTCGGGAAAACCCAGAAACCACATCTTTATAGATATATACTGAGGCGTCAAAACTCGTCATTAAGGGTACAGGGGTCGTCTTTATGTGTAAAAGTATACTGTCAAAAAGAATATGCTAGTTCTAGTCAATAACGACCACTGATCACTCTCAAGTGGTTAACAGGCCTTGTTAATTTAAAACACGTGGTATATTTCAGCTTCAATGTACGCTGTTCAGCCCGTGTGTATTAGAGAAAAACCAAAAAATTCAAACTTGTGTGACCAGTTGTTGCTTTTCAAGAATGTATTCTGTTTCCAGCCTGAAAAAAAGAACAGTTTGAAGAAATCAGTAAAAGTTCACCATGACATCCACACGCATTATAGTGGCAAATAACCTCACCACAAACGTCACAGGCGAGAGATCGCACGGCTCTGCCTTCGCCTATACCACATACATTGTTTCCTTTACTATAACTTCTTAAGCACCACGCCCCCAGGTACGGGGGCGAAAGGGAGATCGCATTGGTGCTTAACAAGAAATATTGAAGCAATGGAATATTGCTTCACCTTCGCAAGAGCTGACTTTTCAGTCCTATGAAACAAAGTGAAGTGAGAGTTGGCGCTTTGTTCATAGAAATACCAATGCATTTCAATAAATAAATTTTCATATATTTCCTTTGTTCGGAACATGTTATATAATAAATAAATGTTATATAATACTTTTGTCTTCATTTCGGCTTATGACTATTCTACAAAAGGAGTATTAGGAAGAATTAAGATTAAGAAAACACATTAAGAAAACAAATAGAATTGATTTAGAGAATAAAGTCAAAAGGAGGTAACGGTTGTTGTTTCAAGACAAAGTGCCACGGCTGCTATACTCTCAGAGTTTGTGAAATCGTATTTCAGAATCACTTTTAGTAACAAGGAAGGAAATGATTTCTGTGGTGATAAGTATAGGGATGCTGAAAAGATGGTGCAGAAAGCTGCGTCTGATCAGATGGAAAAAGCATATAAACCTGGGAGAGTGTATTTGTATAAAATGAAAAGGCTTTATTCTCAAAACGATCAACAAAAGTCTTCTTTCTAAATGTGGCCCTAACACTCTGTCAGACTGTTCTCAGAGAGCTGTGCTGAAGCATATTCACAGGATATTGAAAGGAAGGGAAAACCGTGTTAGGAAAAGGGAAAATCACAGCCCCGAGAGGAATCTCAGGAACCTGAGAGCACTTCACAAGGAGTGGACTGAGGCCAGTGTTGGTGCTTGGAGAACCACCATGCGCAGACGTTGCTACAACTGTCACTTTACTAATATGAGCACGTACTTGAAGCAGAGACATCAGAAGTGTTTTACCTGATGTAAGAAAAATAAAAGAAGTGTTTGCCCAGTGGTCAAAAGGAAATCCAGGTCTTAAAGTCTGGAGTCATATTAAGTCCAGTCTGTGGGGATTTTAGGTGCCGTGTGATCAACTGGTGCTGGTCACAATTGGTCTGTTGTGTTTTATCGAGTCCAAAGTCAACGCCATTTCAGAGCACTTCATAGGAAATAAACGAATACATTTTTTGTGGAGATTTCCTTTTACAGCGGGACTTTGCACTGGCCCACAGTGCCAAAAATGGCAACCATGTTCTTACCTTTCCAGTGGTCATAACCAGCCAACTCCCATGAGCTCCAGCCAAGTACTGAGTGCATGAATTAACATGTTTTGTTATGTTTGACATTTCTATATGGAAATTGGTTTTAATTGGTCTTAGGAAACAATATTTTGAGGTACTGGATATCTGATTTCCATGCGCCACAACACTAGTCTAGAAAACAATATTTTTGTTTGCTACAGGAAACTTCAGATCTTAATCTAGTTTCCTAACATGAAAATAGATTTAAGCTTGCTCACAAAAAAACAAAAACCCTTCCTCATGTTTGCCGTCACTTTTTTGAAGAGCACACTTGTTTCTTAAATGCTGTAACGCATTGCCGTTTCTCTCCAGTCATCCTAGCTGTCAAATGCTTGGAACACCATCAGTAAAAAACAAATACAAAACTAGACAAAAAACTGTTTTCAGGTTTAAGGGCAGTGAGTGACATTTGTTCACACACAGGTGAAAGAATGCTTATTGACCACACACATTCATTCAATTAGTACCAGAGAAATGACTCAGACACAGGAAATCAACAAGCAAAAGATCAAAGACGTTGATATTATCAAAATAGATTTTATTCTAGACCTTGAGATCTGAGTGATATTACAACAGTCTGATCAGGAGGCTGCAGACTGCAGCCATGTGAGTGAGAGAGAAAGAGAGTACAAGGGAAAAGACGAAAAAAAACCCAACAAATCTTAAAATCAGTATTTACACGTTGTGTTATAATACATCGACAATTAAATCCAGATTTTTCTTTTTGTTGTTCCTTTTGAGTATACAGCTACAAATAAATCAAAATTACAAAAGTTTTGATCAGTACAAAACCTTCAAGGGCTCTCCAACTTAGCAAAGATAGAATTAGTACTTTTGGAAGGAACAAAAATTAAAAAATAAAATAAAATCGCGAACACACTTGAATGCAGCGTAAAAAGCTTATCGTCTAAAAACAAACCATTATAAAATACCATTCCACCGTCATAGACATCATTTGAAATAGTGTCCTTGTGATTCACTCCAAGTACTGCTGACTGTATTAAAGCAAACTTCAGCATAGTTCAGCTTCAGTATTTTTTTTTTTTTTTTTAAAAAGACAAGTAACATGCTGAACAAAACCTCTGAATTATCCAGCGACGTGTGTGCACATATCTAGCCGAGGGTGTTGTTATGGCTACGAGATGAGAGCGGGAATGCCATGAAGTTAGTTTATCTCAACGTTGAAGTGTCCTACGAGTCAGACAAGACACCGCTGACCTTACTTTTCCTACTGAACGCGTTCTAAATCATTTGAGCCGTCCTCAGGGACTTCTTAAATCAGATGTGCCTGAGACAGTTTCTCCATTTGCACCTAAAGTGCAGGTTAAAAAAAATAATAATAATCAAAAAATCTACCATTGTCTTTTTCTTTTAAATTTAGTTCTAACTGTTTAATGGTATTTTATAAATAAAAACCATTCCTCGTGGTCACAACTGTCAGTGATGCACAAGAACATCACGTACTGTATTTCATGAATCTTGAAAAGGTTACTTTAAAATCCACCCATAACGTAGGAGTGGCATACACACACAAAAAACCCCTGTAGTAGCATAGATATATATTCATAAATGTATTTATATATATTATATGCAGATACCATGTTACAACAAGTCCTATGCTGAGAGTCTGCATTTTAACAACACAGACTTGCCTCAAAAACGAGCCAGACGAGACACTGCTAACCTTATTTTTCCTACTGAACGCGTTCTAAGTCATTTGAGCTAACAACACGTTACGAGTCCTATGCTGAGTCTGCTTTTCAAAAGCAGACTTGACTCAAAATGCCAACTCTGAACACTGCACACAAAAGCACAGTCTATCCGTGCATAGGCCTGAACACAGCCTGTCTCCAGAGTGTGTGTGTGTGTGTGTGTGTGTGTGTGTGTGTGTGTGTGTGTGTGTGTGTGTGTGTGTGTACGTTAATGCTGGTCAACTACTACCTGACAACAGCAGGAAACAACACTCCAGATCATCTTGGTCTAATTGTTTCCGGTATCGAGAAGCAATTAGACCAACAAAGCTGCATTACATTATGAAAAACAATGGACAGCAACAAGCCATTAACTGAGAAAACAAGTGCAATTAGGACTATTAATTGTACAAATCCAATGAAGTAATGGGCTGGTTTTCCCGTCTCTGTCACCAAGTGATATCTGCACCGACAGATCAAGGACGAGGTGAGTTTCAAAGACGTGAACCTGAAGCTGACCGCTCTTCAACAGCACTGCTGTCATCAGTGTTAAAAGCTACACAGATCATTTTTCAGCCAGGAGATTTTGAATTCTTCAGGGCACCAACACAACCTGATGAACTGTGATTACCTGAAAACCATTTCTGAGGATAAAGGTTGCAAACAAAGGACAGTTCAACCTTTGATTAACTGCTTCATATTTAGTTTTTTTGTTTGTTTTTTTTAAATGGCAAAAAATGGAACAAACCTACTGGATAAAAATAGAGTTGACAAAACTATACACCTGCATTTTTGAACCTCAAAGACTGCAGTAAATGAATTTATCTCCAAATGCACGACTCTGAACATCCACTTTTTAAAAGACAAACATCTTTTTTCTTTAAAAACAAAAAAACATCTCCCATCTCCTCTCTCTTCTCTCCCATGTAATTTACAGAGACCAATAAAGTCCAAACTCAACACAACAATGTCCACAGGACACTAAATGCTGACATATGCAATATGCACACACCAGAGAACAAAAGTCTTTACAAGTCAGATACAAAGGACAAAAAGAGCGAAATCAAGAGGAATCCTGGTGTTTTGGTTTGCTTGTGGTGACACATTTATACTGTGTGATAACAAAGAAATGTTTAACTCCTGCAGGTCTGAGGAGCAAAGACTGATGTCCATGCAGACCTGGCATATCTGATGCATTTGCATATAAACTGTTTGTTGCCATGGTGTGGTCCTTGGGTCTATGTCTGATGGAGGGCGTGCTCCAGTTGGCTGTAACAGCGGGCCATGGCATCTGTGGGACTACAGCAGTGTGGCGGACAGGCAGGGACAGTCATTTTGGCTATGTACACATTCGTAGTCGGTCCATGGCTCCCCCCGATGAGTGTCATTTTCTCAGGTCTAGTACGCATACCTGTCAAACAGGAAGGCATATGTGGTTAGACAAAACGTCACCCAGTTTCAGTTTCTGCCGTAGTCAGAAGCTGTGTGAACGCTTCAAGGTGTACAAATATTTTCCAATCAGAACCCAAAAAGAGCAGAGGGCCATACTTCCCCTGTGGCATGTTTAAACAACTGTGTTGTCCCCTCCCCCCTCCCAAAAAAAGTGCATGTTTCAATTCGCATCACCTCAGTAAGACCATGTGAAATTAAAACAAATCATCCTAGGTGAACTTAAACACCTTTGTTCCCCTTTTGTTAACACAGAAAAACGCACCACACAAAAATACTGCAAAAGGACGGTCGCCTTATATACATAGAGTATAAACTCAACATGCACATTTCACTTGAAAATTAAGATGTGAAAATGTGAACAAATCAACTTGTTAGAGATATTCTTCTCCTGTTGAAAACCCCCCCAAAAGAAATAAATAAGTCTTCTCATCAGATATTGATGCTTCTTTCCTGTGTGACAGAAAATAGGAGACAGATGTTTGTTTGTTTTTTAAGTTAATTCCCAATAAAACTGTTCTATCACTAACTACATTGCTGTCTGTATTACTGCTGAAGTCCTAAATGATCACCTTTAAAGTGTTTTTGTGCTAATAACATCATGTACAGTCAGACAGGCATGGAGAACAGCACTGACTGGGAGGCTTTGAACAGATCACATAGTTCAATTCAAAATATGAGACTTTAAGAACGCACAAGCATCTACTTAAAATCTATTGAATGTATCATCTGTCATATTATTATGTACAATTCCACTGTACTTTGTTCATCTCCCTTAAATAAACAGGCAGTTTGCCAATCTGTTATTTACTCATTTTGACATACTGTAAATATTAAATATTGTGCTTAAAACATGAGTAGAAAGTGATATTTTTGACTGTAAAAACCACAAGCTTGTTTAACTAATCATTTTCATAACTTGAAATGCAAATAGAAATTGTACATTTAAAAAAAAAAAAAAAAGCACAAGTTTTGCAAACAACAAAGTTATATGGTACTATTTACCTAAAATGCAGCCAAGGCTCAGACTTTTTTTTATATAACCATTTCAAACTATTTACAGAACAATCAGGTGTTCTGCATCAAAGAAGAAGACACAAATTATTTATGCAACTCCAAAAAATAGTTTGTGTCCACTATGACACAGATGAGAACAGCACAGGGATAAACCTGCAGGTCTGACAGCAGGCGTGTCACTCAGTGTTTACACTGCAATCTGCCTTTGGTGGCTTTTTTGCAGCAACTGTGACGTTCACTAGTAGAACTGACACACAAAACAAAACAACGACTACACCACACACTAACTACACAAGACAACACACTAACTTGAGACTCCAAACACGGCAAACGTCACAAACCTCTCACGTAGCAAAACTCTCGCTCTCTCTCTTTCGCTCACTCTCTCTCTCTCTCTCTCACTGCTAAAACTTCCCCCTCTTCCCAAACAACCAAATGCCACATGTTGCCATATCATTTTTTGATTGTTCCACACGGTACATTTTTCCACCAATAGGGAAGGAGTGTTTTTTCTTTTTTCACTCACAATCAAAGCGTGTTTGCTAGCGCTCTCCTTAGAAAACGCTGTTTTTACCGTTTCTTCCCGGAGTAAACGACAGTTTTATTCAGAAAAAAACCCCAAAAAAACCATCGGTTTTACGTGGCCTATCAACACAATTTAAAACCTGGTACATAGTTTGAAATCTGCACGTTCGACCCAAGTTGAAATGGAGACTCTGGGCCCGTCGACCCCAGAGGGTTAATCAGAAAGCCTAAGTTGGCTAGTTATGTATCGGGCTAATGTTTAAAGCTTTCACTTGAGTAAATTAACTCATATTACTGCTATGTAATGTTAGCTAAGTTCACAGCATATTCCATAAAAGCGCTGCCATACTGCATCACACTCAGTGCATTTCAATCATTGCTCAAGCGAGTTTGACAGCAATATAATAATCATAATTTAAAAAAAAAAAAAAATAGCGTGTGTAACGTATGCATACTGGAAAATTATTTACTAGCACTCACCTATCATGCGACTGGAAAGCGCAAACTCCGCCATTTGTTCCATCAAACACTCATTAAAACAGCAGCCTACAGGTATGTTAGCGCACTCATGCCCGACTGTTCGAGGGAGGGGCGGGGCCACATGTTGAAAGAGACGGAGGCGCAAGGGAGCCCAGATCGCGAAATTTTGCTTTTACATTTTGCGACTCATTTTGTTTCTCTATCTGATAAGAAAACTATTCAACCAGATAGTTATTTGTGGTGAATGAAATACAGTTACACTTTCAAGCACCACATCTAAAATTCAAGCACTTTTCAAACCTTGAAAAGACAACATTAAAATTCAAGCATTTTCAAGGATTTCAAGCACCCATATGAACCCTGTGTGATACTGTGGAAACTGAACGCACTGCAGTGTGAAGAAGACTAGTGGGCATTTCAGCATAATAAACATATAGTTTAGCGCACCAACAGTCCAACTTAAGACCCTTTCTGTTTGACTCTTTCTCATATGTACAGTAAGCTTATTTTAACTTGCACCACTTTTTCCTTTGTCTTTATGATAATCAGTGTATGTACGCAAACAGACCAATGGCAGGAACTCGTTCCACGTGACGCTACTCAGCCAGTCATATCCTTAATTCAGAGCATGTGTGAAAGACAGGATGTATAATTCTGAAGAAGTAGGTTGCGGAAAAGGAGGGTTGAAGCTGAGATGGCTTATATCTGAAATCTATAGATTTCAGGCCATTTTCTAAAACATATAGAATCAACATTTCAAACAAACAAGTTCCTCAGTTTGGAAACCTCCACAGCACTCTACATCAGTCTTCTTCACACACAGCAAAATCATCTCTACAACAAAATGTCAGTTGCCCTTTACAAAAAAGTCCACAAATGAGCACACGATCAACCAAAGTGATAAAAATCAGCAGCATTGCATAGCCTGTTTCAACAATGCACAAAATGCCTTTCACACTTCAAAAGCATTGCTTCACTTAACCTAACCGCTTTTGTTTGTCACAGTTTAAATCGGTTTGTGGTGACAGATCAACACAAATTTTAGGTAGCGTATGGAAATTGTGTTTCGTAGGAAATATGGCAACTTGTTTCAGCTTAAAAATAAAGTTTGAGAGTCACAGGACGAGCCGCTAAGCAGTTTGTGTCATTGTTCTACTGTTTTGGCTGATAACGGTGTAGCATCCCTGACTGAATGATGGTCTCTTATACTGATGCTTCACAGAGGTTTTATTGGAAAAGTTTTTATTGAAATATTCAGTGAAGACACCGTAAGAGCTAGGAGCAAAACAAAACCAACAATATAACTACCATAACATCAAAATATCAAGGAAATAAATTTCTCCTGCTCACATATAGCATACAAATCAAATTTACATCACTCAATTCACTATATCACCTCACTAACTTACAACTACACATAAACTCTATTAAACGACATTGTGATTGCACATAACTTATTCCATTAAAGGAAACATTAATAAACCTTGTGCCACTGTCAGCCAGGTACAAACTGGCACAGGAAATGTACATATTTTTCACTTTAAGGTAGGGCTGCTCAATTAATCGAATTTTAATCTCGATTACGATCTGGGCTTTCAACGATCATTAAAAATGACTGAGCCGATTATTAGCCCCTCCCTCGTGCTTTACTCTCGCGCTGCTCCGTGTGGCAAATCGAGCGCACCTCTCTGCATTTCGAACACCGTCACAACAATTAAGAGGACCCGAGGGAAGCTCGGGAAGCTAAGCAGAAGTTATTTGGAGAGGAGAGTGACTGTCGTTGGTTGAAAAGAGAGGCAAAAAAAAAACTTCAGTGGTGTGGAAACATTATGGGTTGGTGGAGTCAGACGTGGATCAAGTAGACACAGTGTGTAAACTTTGCTACAGTGTTGTAGCTGCACCACAGAGCAACACTGCAAAGTTCACTAAACATAGATGTTTACATTTTTCATTTATTTTTTATATTGCAAACATTTGCACTGTTGTCAGTATTTGCACACTATTTTATATTATTTTTTGACAATCTTTAAAGTCATTATTCAATACATTGTTATTGTTAAATAAATATCGTCAAATAATCGAGATCTCAATTTCAGTGAAAATAATCGTGATTATCATTTTTGCCATAATCGAGCAGCCCTACTTTAAGGCACACTATTTATCATATCCTAAAACAAACGTTACTAACAAGCCCTTTAACGGTTTTGCGCCAGTTTCCTGTTGCAAAATAAAAGCATGGATTTCAAAATAAAACCGAACTACCTTTCAAACTGCAAAATAGAAAAGGAACATTTTTAAGTCTTTCTCAGGAGTGGTCCAAGATAGGTAGATATAGAGGACACATACTCTATATAGGAAGGTCCAGTCCGGGATGTTATGTTATAAACATACTATACAGTACCTTGCTAGAGCAATGTAACTTTGTGCCACAATGAGCAATAGAATGCATAAGTTGAGCATTTCAACTTGAGGGGTACTTTGAAATAATACAAAAATACAAACAGTTCAAATTTCCTTTCCCTTTTTTTGGCTTTGTGCCCCAAAAAACAGGAAACATATCTACACTGTTCCTCATTTTCTCCTACTGCTTAGCACGTAGCTGCTTACTAGTCGAATGTTTCCATTCCCACTGCTGTGTCAGTTTGCAAGAGACAAATACTTCATAATGCAGAGGCATAATGTTTGAAAAGCACGAGACCTACAAGAACAACATTTTCGGTGTGCCTGGGGAAAGGTACACTACTAACAGTGCTCTGCTTCATACACAACAGAGCTTTTAGCTCACATAAAAGCCAGCACTCTAAGGCCAATTAACAATTCTGCTATCAATATCAGCCTATAATCCAATTAAATAATTCAGCAGTAGATGTACTCCAGCCTTTTCAATCCCCTCATAAGAAAGTCTATATGCAACTCTGCGCTTCCTTGTAACCTCTTATGGGACTTCTGCAGTTTCATTCAAATGCAGATAAAAACCTTTTAGAGTTTGGTTAAGAAGCATCTGTAAACAGACAGACGGCTATTTGATGCCATGATGACCATAAATCTTGCCCTGATTGAGCATTTTAAATGAAGCCTTCAGATTGAAGTGCTTTATTCATGGCTGCCGAAAGTGCTAACAAATCCAACAAATATGAAGAAAGTTCTGAATTCACCATTTATGAGAGGCTGTTAGCTGACAGCTCATAGAATAATCAGCTCAGGTCATGGCTACAGTCAAACAGTCAATTTTGCTTAGGAAAGTTTCTAAGCGAGAGAAATGACCAAATACTTCTGCTACTGTAATACTAGCAGCAGATGTACTTGTAGTAGACCCCCAGCCCATTCTATCAGAACAGCTTGGCAAGACCTATATTAAATGGGGCTGACACATTTCTATGGTCAGGAAGGTGGTGTGAAAGTTGTAGACACAGGCTAGAGCACATGTGGGTGGATACTACTGGGAGTGATGAAGCTCTCAGGCAGCAAAACTCACCGATCCATCAGATGCGCTGGCTCCTACTTTGTCCCCTGTTGCATTCCAGCACACTTCAAAGATCCCACCTGTCCCTCGGTAGCTGTGGACTAAAGCACCCGTCTGGAGAGACACGCACAGATTCATCAATAACAGGCAACATCTTTAGAATATTGTGGTTCAGCATGTATTACCAGATCAGCTTTTAATTTGAAGGTAGCATCACAGACCTGAGTGTTCCAGATATGGACACACTTGTCAAAGGAGCCGCTGGCCAGGTGCCTGCCATCTGGGCTGAAGGCCACGCTGTAGACGGGCTCCTGGTGGCGGGTCAGAGTGTGGATGCACACGCCCCGCTCCACGTCCCACAGGCGCACTGTTGAGTCAAACGACGCACTGCAGAGAGAGGGGAACGAGAGAGGATGCAAAGGGTCATGTGTCAAGAACCATGTGCCAGATATAAAATACACTGCGTCAGTGGCATGACTGCTACTTAAAACGGAAACTGAAACCCACCCCTAAATAAATCTAAAAATCTAGTCCAGAGAGTAATTGATGGGAAGCAAACATGGCAGAGCTGCATTATCCCAGACGCAGAAATGAAGATGAATTTTTTTTAGGCTGCTCGATGTTACCAATAACAAACCTATAACTCATTCTAAGCTTTAATTATTTACAATGATTCTTTATTCAGTTAAACATGCAGTTAATGAACTCTGAATTCAGAGAAAATACAAGGAAGTAATAATGCTGGCTAATGCACAGCCAACTCTTATTTGCATTGTGTAGTGAACCATGTCCAAATCCTGAGCACATCCAACTGAAAGCAAACATTTTTCTCTGGACTGTTCTTTCAAAGGGATACATCAGATCTCAGACAAACAAACAAGCATTTAACTCTCATGCCATAGTTACGTTTAACTGAAAAACTCCCAAAATGTTAGTATTAAAAAGGCCATTTACTATAAACAATCTGTTTATATCTGTGACTGTTTTCTAAAGGTGTTCCACCAACAACAATTTACATACCATTAACATTCCCTTATAAATAGAAATCCCCTTTGACACATGACATAGAGAGAAAAAAAGATGAAAAACTAGGAACACGTTTCATTCGATTCTTACCTGGCCAGCATGAGGCTGGCGTTGGGATTGTTGGTCCCAGGGCCTGTGGGGCTCCACTTGATGGTGTAGATTTCTTTACTGTGGGCCTGGAGGTCATGGACACACAAATCCTGCTTCATACTCCAGATCTATATGAGAGAAAATCAAGGCAACATTTAAAAGCTATTAATTTAACTTGTAATGTACGCTTGGGATTAGGGCTGCTCGATTATGGCAAAAATGATAATCACGATTATTTTCACTGAAATTGAGATCTCGATTATTTGACGATATTTATTTAACCCTTTAAGATCTACCATAGAACCAAGTCGGCCAGAGCTTATATTATTATTATTTTTTACATGTTGTAGTGCCATTTGTGGGAGCATTTCAAGTTGCTATACATCAATACAACTGTTATAGCCCATATATTAAAAATATGTATGCATTAAGTCCATAGTAACTACATTAATTGCAAAAAAGTGCAATAAACTACAAAAAAATTGAAAATCGTTTTTGTTTTTACATATATTTCTACTTGGCGAAATTTATGAGGTTTATCCCTCAAAACTTTAAATACAAAAAAGTTGCAAAAAATAGTTTACAACAACAGGAAATTTATTTTGAGTGTCTTCATAGTTTTATTTTGGAGACACAGCAATTTTTATATACTGCAGGAAAAACGAAAAAACAATCCTATGATGCAAATTTGCAAAGAAAACAGCATGTGCATCAAAATAAACTATTTCCAGCAGTGCAATTCGAGTTCTAAGCATCCCAGAAACTATTCAGAAAAGTCAAACATGACTTATGAAAACACCAGTATAGGCTTTTAAGGCCTACAAGTAAAAAACTACATTTTCCGCGAAAATGACGTCACTTCCGGTTTCGGGCAGGAAATGCGATAGTTCGTGTTGACGTCTTTTTCAATGTGGGAAGTGTTTCTGGAATATTATGTTTTTGTTCCTGCAAGCGCTTTTTATGCAATTTTTGCAAAGCTATATGTGGAAGGAAACCGTGACCTAGGACAAGCTGATGGCATGAGATGTAAGTACAACTCCTCCGGTTTCATATGGAAAAAAATTTATTGCGCTAGCTTAAGCGGTTCAGGTTCTACAGGGATTTAAAAATAGTTACACAAAACAGAGCGTGCTGCTCTGACCGGCTTTAAAGGGTTAACAATAACAATGTATTGAATAATGACTTTAAAAAAATAATATAAAATAGTGTGCAAATACTGATAACAGTGCGAATGTTTGCAATATAAGAAATAAATGAAAAATGTAAACATCTATGTTTAGTGAACTTTGCAGTGTTGCTCTGTGGTGCAGCTACTACACCATAGCATTTACACACTGTGTCTACTTGATCCACGTCTGACTCCACCAACCCATAATGTTTCCACACCACTGAAGTTTTTTTTTTTTTTACCTCTCTTTTCAACCAACGGCAGTCACTCTCCTCTCCAAATAACTTCTGCTTAGCTTTCCGAGCTTCCCTAGGGTCCTCTTAATTGTTGTGACGCGTGTTCGAAATGCAGAGAGGTGCGCTCGATTTGCCACACGGAGCAGCGCGAGAGTAAAGCATGAGGGAGGGGCTAATAATCAGCTCAGTCATTTTTAATGATCGTTGAAAGCCCAGATCGCAATCGTGATTAAAATTCGATTAATTGAGCAGCCCTACTTGGGATACAGTGTTCCTATGAAGGCCCGGCTTGTTCTTTTCCGTTAGGCCTCATTGCGTTGAGTGAACCGACCTTTAGGGTCATGTCATCGGAGCAGGAGGCCAGCAAGCTGCCAGTAGGATCCCACTTTATGGCGTTCACTTCATTCTAGGGTGAGAAAGACGTGAGGGTAAACAAAAAGTCTGACTGGCGCACATGGCCACAGATAATACAATACACTACATGAGGATAACACTGGCTTATGACCAAACAAAAATCTCTTCTAAATTCAAGACTTTAAACAAATCGTTTCCAAGGTTAAGGTTTCATTTACTCCAGCTCACATTTTTAGTTTCAAACTGGCCAAAAATGAGAAGGGTAAAAAAAAAAAAAAAAACAGACTCTTTGCCATAACAATTTGCAGAACAATCGTGTTGACCTGCATAGTACATATTTCTATGAAATAAATTAGTTAATAACCAGCCTATCAGGCTCATCAGCTTATGACAGAGACAAATGATAATGGCAGTGACACATAATGGTACGATAATTGTAGATAATTTTTTTTTACCACTGACTGAATGCACTTTATGAGCACTATAACTTTTATAAGAAACCAAAAGGAGGGAGTGCCACCCTGATATTATGTAACACAGTAATGTTCCATCTAAATATAGTCAAACCTAATAATAGACATAAATTTAACTGAACCACTGTAAAGTGATCCCTCTCCTTTCATCTCAGACAGCTGTCACAAAGCTCCCTGCCAGTTTGCATTCACCTTTACTTTACTGCCATCTTGTGGCCGCAGTCTGCTATTGTCAACTGATCAGACCAATGTGCGGGTCAAGCGGACCTGGCTCTGCCTTTACTGCTCTGAGATCAGTCAGATCTGGGCTTTGTGTGGAAGCACAGCTAGTATTAGCAAGTAAACAAGTATCACCGAGTTGCCTCTTGCTAATCAGTGTGGCCAACGTGTGTGATGTAGAGAAAATGGAGAGTGAAAAGGTTGATACTAGCTGCTTTAGTACATTACCAAGGAAAGTTGTGACAATGATGTTTGACTTGATGATGTTAACCAACACTCCACCTTTATTTGTCATTAACATTTTAGATATTGAAAGTTAATCGTACTGTCAACGTTTTTCATTCTATTGATTTCTTGCTATTAACACATTTTATTACACTTTTTAAAAACATTTTTATTCATGCAGCAGCAATATTTGAAAAATTCTTATTTTTGATACTTACTTGATACAATTTTGCAATTATACAGATCATACCGTGTTTTATTGCTTCTCTACCTAAAGGAATGGTTTGAAAACTTCATCTAACACTTGTCAGTTTCAGCTAATAGTAAATCATTTTGGTATAGCAGATATTCATTTAACTAGAAAAGTAATATTTTACAAGTCATCAGCCAGGAAGGAGTGTAGACAGGCAGCATAAATGTTTTAATCTGATCCAGTTTATCTTGTTAAATAATGAAGGAACATGTTTCTGTTTGTGTCTCTGGGCAACAACCTTCTCCCTTTGTCTTTCTGTAAAAGTCACCGCACGTCACTGATCAAACACAGCGCATTTGAGCACCAGAGCTGTTTTCCTACTTGTGCAATGGAGTGCAAACACTGGAGTGTTCTATTCTCACCGTGTGTCCCTGGAAGGTCTTTACAGGTCTGTCCTGGCCCAGCTTACACACATGGATGCACATGTCTGTGCTACACGAGGCAAATGTGTTATTGCTTTGCCAGTCGACATCCAGAGCGGGCGCTGTGGAGAGGTAAAGATATAGCTTAAGGCTGATGTAGCAGTAAGTTGACGTAGAAGATCACAACGAACAAATCACGGTAAAGATTTCTTCCTTCCACATTAGATCTGATCATCAGATCAACATATGGTTTTAAAACAAAACAAAAGAAAAAAAGCTTTGTCTATTCATTTAAAGCTGAAATGATACCTTGTGTGTAAAGATATACTAGCTTGAATATCACAGGATCAAAGCTCAGTCACAATGTCCAGAAAAACTAGACAGAAATAAGTGAAGGTCTTCTCACTGTGCTCTCACACTGCAGTTCAACTAAAGGTAACGTATGCCTAAAAACAGAAACACTCCAGGAAACGTCATGTGAACAATCCAGCTGACTCCTGTCACTCACCTGAGTGGAAAGGAAACTGTTGCTTCGCCTCTCCCGTGTGTGCATCCCAAATAATTGTCGTCTGTGTGAAGATACAGATGCTTTTTATGACGAACTAGTGTCATTTATAAAAAACAATCAAAAACATTACATAGAATAAAACACTCTCTTTTTAACATCTTGCAATCTTTTCATATTTTGCTTGTTGCACAAGCAGAGAAAATACAAAACTACACCACTATATCACAAACATGACGAAACTTTTATATCACAATACGCCAGCCCCTGGTCAATCATGAGAATCCCAAGGTGACAAGGTTTTAATATACTTCTGTACACTAGGTGGCAATGTTGAACCATGTGTTGATAATTCTGACTGGACAAACAAATAGCTTTGTGATTTCAGATGAAACGCTGCCCTTCACATTTATGACATACAACAACCTGATTATGTTACATATCCACACAGACGTGCATGGCATCAATTTGCTATTGCTAAAAGGAAGAAAATTATAGAAAATAATTGTCATTAAATTATCATTTATGCAAATTCATTTTTAACTTTCCCTTTATAGCAGAATATCATTACGAATTTTCTGCTTTTAAATTTGATTCTATAAAAATGGGCAATATTTTGAGTAATGACCAATCAAACCCAAGACAATGTGTTCAAATTGTTTGTTTTAGTCAGACCAGGAATCCAAACCAATGACCGAAGATTTCCACCCCAAAAATATTCATAAATAATAATAAAAAAAATACAAAGAAAAGCAACGTGTCTCACCTTATCCACACCAGCGCTAAGGATAAAGTTTCCTTTCTTATTCCACTTGAGTGCAAATATAGGGCCTTTATGCTGACCCAAAGTACTGGCCAAGTTACCTGAAAAAAAATAACCAAATGCCACTTGGAAAGAGACCAGGGACAAACGCCTGAAATGCTACGATGCAGAAGATGCCAGAGTCTTACCGTCTTTTGTCCATATCCTAGCAAAGCCATCATATGAGCCGGTTGCTAGTAACGTCCCCTCGCTCTGAAGGAAAGAAGCGTGGTGTCATTGGGTGCAGCCAAATTATTATGACTAATTTATGAGTAAATGAATGAGGCTCATTTTAAGCGTTGTGCATCGACTTTGACTACAAAAAAATGGTAACAGGAACATATAAGAGTAAAAGAGCACAAAATGTTTGCAGCTTGGTTATGGAAAAGGCCTTTTCCCTCATCTGAGTGCCTCCTTATACATGGCTATAGTTAGAAGGAATGCCTCTTGATAAAGCTGTGTTTATTAGCATGCACACAGGCGCACAAACCCACACCCGAAGACTAGATGACCAACACAGAGCACTCAGTATGATCGTGTTAGTGTGTGGGTTCCACAGTTTAACTTGACACAATCCCACTTTCACTCACATTCCAGTCTAGTGAGGTGACGTCTTTGTTGCTGGGTACGTCCTGGCCCCCTTCCCGAATGCAGTGCCTCAGAACCAGCTGGGTGGATCCGCCTGTGCTGTTCTCGCTCAGGTTCCAGATCCGTGCTGTCGAGTCCCCGGACCTGAAGGAGTCAAAACAACCTTGCGTTAGGCACACCCACATGACTTGGACTTCTAAAATCGGTACTGATAAGGTTATAAAACTGACCATCATTGCTCCTGAGTAGGGTTGGGGTTTAAAGGCATTTTATCGAACCTGAACCCAAATCATCAAATCCAAAATCTTTTAAAATCCCTATCAAAACTTTTCACATCATCTGTTGAAGAAAAAGGAGAAAGAGATTTTACAAGCACAAAACTCATTCACGTTGGTTTATGTGGATACTTGGCCCTTTACGCAGACCCTCCTATATTACAGGATTGTTCCAGATGTAATCGCTTTTTTTCTCCATTTTATTTTAAGACGCATGCACATACTGAGGAGCAAGACTGTTGAATACACAGCAAACAGCCAGCTGAATACTTACCTCTGGTTGCCTACCATTATAAATTAAGACTCGCCGGTTTAATTTGGAAAAAAGGTTTAAAATGTTATTGGCATGTTTCAGCTTTTAATTCCTGCTGAACAGAGCTTTCTTTCAGATGATCGTTATTTTTCGCCTTTTTTAGTCCACATAGTGGTTGTGCATCCTGTTGGATTGCATGCATTATTCTTCTATATCATCTTGTTCAACTGCTGAAAAATTCAGGCATTTCCCTTGAGCCATGTTGACAAACAGTGGAGCGTAGGAGTGGAGAAGTTTGTGTCTGATGTAACCGCAGAGAGAGCTGATTTATGAGTGGGTTTGTCTGACTAAGAGTTTAACAAACTTTGGTCCGAGTAATTAAATAAGAGTAGAGCAAATACAGCGTTTAATGTACGGCCCATTTACCTAACAGGTGCAACTCTTGAGGTTATCTGCCTGGTTTTAAAGCCATAAAAAAGCCACCAGCTATAGATAGACTGACTGTAAAACGGCAATAAAGTGCACAGAGTTTGACACTTGAAGCAAATAGAGAAGAATTTAACATTGTGTTTAACCCTCTGGGGTCGACAGACACGCCGGCGCGTCAAAATCACATGACCATTTTAAGACGACACAGCTTTCACATGTGGGACATTAATGATATTTAGCGTGTTTAGAGGCTATAGTTAGTGTGTTGTGTAGTTATTGTTTTGTATTGTGTGTCAGTTATACTGTCACAGTTGCTCCAAAAAAGCCATTTAAGGCAGATTCCAGTGTAAACACTGTCTCCACATGGAAAACTAGACTGATACACCTCCTGCTGTCAGACCTGCAGGGTTTAGGCCTGTGCTGTTCTCCTCTGTCTTATACTGAACAAACTATTTTTGGACTGGCACAAATAATTTGTGTGCCTTCTTTTTGATGCAGCACACGTGATTGTTCTGTAAATAGTTGGTTAAATGGTTAAATAAAATAAAAAAAACGCCTGAGGCCTTGGCTGCATTTTTAGGTAAATGGTACCATATAACTTTGTTGTTTGCAAAACTTGTGTATAATTTTTTAGAAATGTGCAATTTCTATTTGCATTTCAAGTTATGAAAATGATTCGTTAAACATGTTTGCAGGTTTTACAGTAAAAAATATAACTTTTTTTCTACTCGGATTTTGAATTTTTTTGTCTGAATTTAGATTAATTGTGCTAATATAGTATGCCAAAATGACAAAATAAATTTCAGATATTTGAGGTTGTGCTGAAAATAATGATACCAAACAAGGCAAGGTAAACAGTTTTTAAATGTGAAATATAGAGGTAAGATCAAAAGTAGTCAAAAACGGCCAATTATACCCTGGACCCCAGAGGGTTAACACCAAAAGTGATTCTTGTCACTTTATCTGTCAGTGAGGGATAAATCAACACCTGTCAGGAAATCTGCTGCGTTGGATTCATGTGTTTTCTGAAAAATGTGTCACATTTGCAGCATGTTTTGTTCTTGAATACATACTCCACCCATGTAAAGAGATTCCCTCTGTGTGATTAAGATAAGATAAGATAACCTTTATTAGTCCCACGCGTGTGAAATTTTACCAGTGTTGGTCAAGTTACTTGAATATAGTAAATAGTTACTATTACATTGATTACTTCTCCAAGAAAGTAATCCTGTTACTTTACTCTTTACCTATTTTCAAAAGTAATTAATTACTTTATTACTTAGATACTTTTAAAAAAACAAGATACACAACCTAAAGCACCAGATCTTTCAGCCCAATTCTATTTCTTCTGCATAATCCATCATATAAATCAAATGAAAAACTCTTTTTAAAACTTGTTTTATTTGTTTTAATCTTTTAACTTTATGCACATTGCATCGAGCAAAAATTAAAAAATATGCAACATTCTCTCACTTGAAGAAATTTGTTTCAAGCTATTTTCTGCATATCCCAGCATATAAAATAAAATATTTTTTTGTGTTTACACTCACTCTTTCAAATAGAAGCAAGTAAAACACAGCACAAAATAAATAAAGTCAAAGATTCAGCAGCACTGAGTCCTGTCACTCTTAAGTCTATTTTCACCTGTTTCGCAGGAGTGGGGCTGTTGGAGGTTTGCCCGGTGCTGCAGCGGTCATGTCAGTGAGGGGTTCTGGGGGTTTCTCTGAATTTCACATTCCTGTGGCAGCGTGCTCGGTACTTGCTCAGATTTCAATTAAAAATTTTTGCTGTAGAAAGAACTTTTCTTCCCACACAGAGTGTACAACACACGCCAATGTTTTTGTCACTTTTTACGGAATCAAACTCAGAGTAATGTCAGTACTTCCCAGCTTTAAACGCTGCATGGTCGTACTCTCTCCCACACTCCATATTATCCATTGTTGATCTGCACACGTCTGCTGCTGCCACGGATGTCGCACGCTCAGACGTCATTGTCATTAGACACTCTCATAAACAAAATCAAGGTTTAGTAACGCAGTAACACAGCGTGCTAATGGGAAAGCAACAGTAATCTAGTTACTGTTTTGCAATAGTAATCCCTTACTTTACTTGTTAATTGAAAAAAGTAACGTGTTACTGCAAATCTCGGGTGATTACACTGAAGTGCACCAGCAAATGTCCAGGAAAACACTCCTCTAACTGAGAAACATTCATTTAGCTGTGATAAAAGCTCACTGACTATTCCACACAAGTTATTCTTTTTATAAATCAACCATTTAAAAATGATCGACTATGTTTACAGATCTGGACTCTTTATAATAAATCATCAAGAGTGAACTCTGGGTAAAAAAATACTTAAATTACGACCGATGTAAAAAAGACAAGAAGGAAAAGCTAAATCATTTTGGTTATTTGAATTACAAGGTGAAAAGGTGATAATGTGAAGGTCTCAAAGAAACACGCTTAGCTGCGCCAGCTCTCGCCCATAACAATCCCACGTTTGCATCAGAAAACTGTAATACTGACCCAGAGGCGAGGAGGTCGTTCACTGGGTTCCAGGCACAGATAAAAACCTCCGATTCGTGGCCCCTCAAGACCATGGCTTTACTCTGGGGGATCTCCACATCCCTGTCTACCTCCATCATCTCCGAGTGGTGATCTACAGGAAGGAGCGTGAAACAAAAACTTGAGTATTCTTTAAGTACTGTGCAATTTTTCAGAAAGCAAAGCGAATGCAGTGCAGCAGGAAAAGAGAAGCAAATACATGAATGATGAGAAAAAAATAATGAAAAGGTATGTTATATGAGCACATGCTAGTTTCCTCTCATTGAACGCAAAGAAGAAAAAGTAGAGTCCTGTTCTACTGCTACAAAAGTTAATTTGAAAAGGAGTAACCAGTTTTCACTAAACATCATTGTGCAACAACCAGCCTAGCAAACCGCATCACACTGTACAAGATTAGTCATGATGGGAATCTGACATCACCCAACCTACAAACCACAGCATTCCCACAGCAGCACGCGAGTATGTCATCGCTTGAACTTATTTCATAAAAAGTGGCTTAACCGCAAGCACGAGGTGCTGAGGTCAGATGGTTAACACCACTGTGTCCACCACAGCAGGAACCGGATCCTCAGTGTGGAGGCATTTAAGCAGTGTACTGAATTGTAGGTCATCGGCGTTCTTGAAGTCCTAAAGCTCCAGCACACATGAACTATTGCAGGTAGGGCTGGGCCACATCATACCGCTCACGGTAATATCGGTATAATGTTGGGCAATGATAAGAAAATGAAATATTGTGATAGAATATGGGTAAAATGCATATGCGCAATGCCTTTGCTTTCATACGCACCATCATTATTACTGAACCGATTTTATGTGGTACACGGCGCTCAAAAATCTGTCAAAAATGTTTTAGTACCACTTTGCTAAGCTATGAAGCTGCACCGCTTGATGGATTGTCGGAGCATTATGGCTACCGTAGTCGGGAGCCTCGCAGAGTAATACATACTGTGCTTCAACATAATATTACCGCATTGTGTGTGTATAACCTCTTTATAAGCTTTGTGGATATTATACATGGTTATGCTGAGGATATGTCGGCCCATTGTACAACACAGTCAGGCCAAAACCAACCAAACCAAAAGCACTTTACACAAAACCCTCAAACTGTGACGCAGCCATGACGGGAAAGATTAAACCGGTCACACAGACAGAATCATGCAAAAAAATAAAATAAAAATCAAAGAGGTTAGCTTTAACAAGATGCAATCTTTCAGAATATTATGAAGCCATTCTAGTGAAATTAGCAAAAAAAAATTTTTTTGACTCATAACCTGATTGTGACATTAATTCAGGTTGTACTGTTGCCTCACTAAAAGTAGATCATCTAGGTGTTTTGTGTACTCATGTTTGAAAATGTGCCAACACTCCTTTGTTTTATAACTGTGTATCAGACATTTAGCTCAAAATAACATCCTGCATGAGACAAGAAAACACAACAGGTAGTTCACAAGCTGATTCAGATTGTTTACAACCATGAGCTAAACTTACTGGCTAAGGTGTGGGATCCATTTTCCTCCCCGTTGGCAGCGCCCTCTCCGTTCTTGGTGCTTCCCTGTGGCCCCGTGCTGCTGCCACTGCTCGCTGCCGCCTGCTGCTGGGCCAGCTTGTCTCTATAGGCCTGCTGCCTGGTCTGGACCACATCTGGCATTACGGCATCAATCAAAGACAAGGACTCGATTGGCCTCCCGTCAAATAAGGTGCCGTCCTACAAAGAGAACATACAGTGTTATTTAACCCCATTACCAAAGGAGTTGGAATGATTGGGTGGAAAATTGGGGGGGAAAGGGGAAGCTGGAAGATTGGCACGTTGACAGTAGCCATCTTAGTTTTGAAAAACTGAATGTGATAAAGAGGAACAGGTCTGACTGTGAAACTACTTGCTCCGTTTAGCACCCAGGCTCTTTTAACAGAGCCAAGCAGCTGTGACACGGCCAGCATGTGTTTGGCATTGCCTTGCTGAAATAAGCAAAGCAGCATTATTGCTGAAGATTCACCCCTTCCATAACAACATGAATTTTGGCTTTTTAACAGTGTGTTCATAACAAGCCAGGTGGTCTGGCATTCATGATTTCCAAAAAGAATTTCTAACTGAAGTGGTCACACTGTTATCAGAGCAATCGACACATAAGTAAACACTACACCCATTCTTTCCAGCATGTTTCAAGTGTGAACTAATCAGTCGATAGCAATGCAAAGACAGACCCTGACCTCATTGATGCTGACTTCAGCCTCCACATACTGCAAGCCTTTCTGAATGATGGAAATGAGGGCAGCAGGGGGCACCAAGGCTCCATTGATGTTGGACTGACTGATGTGGCTCTCTATGCCAAAGGTGAACGCAGAGTGAGAGAAGCCTGCGGGAAGAACGGATCATGCAAAAAGTAGGATGAAGTCAAAGTTCATTTCCACAGACTCAAATGCTGCAAGATTAAAAGTTATTCATGACCAAATATTAAAACTACTAACACTGCGATTACTACAACAGCAAGCAGAGCTGTTTGATCAAATATTGATTTGTTGGACATACCAGACTCCTGCAGATATCTGTAAACCAGGAAATTAACCTCATCACTGCTTATGCTCATTTTTAGTCCTGGTGATTAAACCATTGGGTCAGCACAGGATAGGAGCCTGTAAAAGTAAAGCACAAAGCACAGAGTTCATTAAAAGCCAGTGGTATTAGACACTGCAGAAGTGAAGTGCAAACGAGTTCTAGTGGTACACATCTCGATCACTCATGTGTTAAAATCAACAACAACATAAATGGACTGCAAAAACATTAGTTGGTATTCTGGCGCGCTAAATCAGTTTTAAAAGGGTCATACATGCACTGAAAATGAAAATGAATCCTTAAATGAAATCATTAAAAATAAATTAACTTGCTTGACCTACATCTTGGATATTCAAAAACAGAAGTAGGCAATCGCAAATGTCATTTGATAAATGACGACATCTTGTTCCTCTTTATTTGTGGATGCAGAAACCACTTAGCTCTAGGCAGGGCACCAGTTTCCATTCATTAACCTACAACAGGAAATAATTACCAGCCGCCTTCACGAGGCAGACAGGTTATTTTATACTGAAACGTCTGGGAAAGATGGGATTTAAACCTCGGCAATAATCCATCGAGTACTTGTGTCTGTCCTCCATATTTGTTCATGCAGAACCTGCACTGTTTAAATGGGACTGTGGAAATAAACAAGGAGACTGGACGAGGGACAGAACATCTACTGTTTCCACGATGCCAGCCTGCTGAAAAAGTCAACATGTCTCCTGCCACATCCCAGAGGCTCAGATCCAAGACCAACTCAACCAAAAGGGCTGGAATCTGGTACAAGTCCTTCAGTAATCCATAACAAGGTGGTCAGAAAGTCCTGCGCGATACATTTTCTCACAATGAAGCAGTATGACTAGAACTTAGCAAAAAGCCTGAAAGAAATCACAATCTCCGATAAGCTCTACTGAAGGAAACAAAAAATGACAACTAACAACACATTTCAATAAAATATGCACCCCTTGCCACCAGTGTATTACTGTCACAGCACTGTCTTCACCTTAAAATCTCTGTTTGATGGTTATAGCACAAATAAATGTAAGCTGATGCAGCACTCCTGCTGTGTGAGCTTTTATGCTCACAAACGTGACATCACATCTGCTGGTGACAGCAGCAGTTTTGGTGTCACTTCAACCTCTTGATTATTATAACCCAGCTTGTGCCTCCACAGCTGGGTGCAGAACCTGAGTGTACAATCGTGTTGGTTTTTACTGCCACTACAGAAGCTCAGTGATTCACAGATTATACAAAAGGGGATGTGTCAATAGTTTAAAACACGAGACCTTGTGGAAAAATAACTTCGCCAATGTCTTTGCTTCCAGTTTTGACTCCTTCCCATCTTCCCATTTCTGAACTGATGTGGCGTACAGTCTGAGTAGCAACACCTATTGTTCATTAGAAAACTCCAGCAGCCACCCGCATCTTTAAAAGCGAACATAAATAGAAGCTGAATGCAGTCAGGTCTAAATGGTGAGCAAAGAGTTATGAGTATCTCTTAGGTAACTTTCAAACTTGTTATGAAATTTTAATTAGCAGCTTAATAGCTCAGAGACATAACTCCCAAAGCTTAAGCATCATAAGTCAGCTGTCTACCCAAAACCCTTTCAGACATGCATTTCTTTTGATTAATCTGACAGCATCTGAACATGCTGGCTTCTCGTCTGAATATCAGTCATGGTCACTTTTCTGTAAAGACTGTCATGGCAATCTTAATAGTTTAGACCTTTTAACATTTATGTATCGCTTCCAAGACAACATGAAGTCACAATAACTAACAGGTCTACGTCTGTCACATAGCCACTCACAGTAAGATTAAAGATAGAATAAGTAATTCGAGATTATCTGATAGAAAAAAAATTATGGCACTAATAAATATACACAGATGGGTGTGTAATTCATTTTTCTAACAAACTGATGCATCCTCATCAACTTAGAATGAATACATAAATACATAGACAAATACATATTGGCATTGGTTTGTGGAAGCCACCATGTTGCCTTGCCTTCTTTTATTTTCATCATATCGCCTCCATCACTCCTCTCTCCCCTGCCTGATTTCCACCTCATACTTTCTTCTCACCTCAAGCTTCATCTTCTAAACTGCAGTCAGAGCTCTAACACTATGGAACGCCAGGACTGCCATAATGAATTAATTAAATATACCATTAAATAATTAATTAAATGTGGCAATAATTAATTAAAATTGGAATTAATTAATTAAATAAATAGTTATGATATATGTAATTAATTAATTATTGACACATTTAATTAATTATTTATGTATTTCACGTTTTAATTAATTATTGACACATTTAATTAATTAATTATTGACATATTTAATTAATTATTTGTGTATTTCACATTTTAATTAATTATTGACACATTTAATTAATTATTTAATGATATATTTATTTATTTCATTTTGGCAGTCTTGGCGCCTGGCTCTCATCATGAAATAATTTTATCTGTCAGCCTCACCCATCAAACTCAGGGGGCGGGGTTAACGCTGATCGAGTCAAAACCATTGCTTTGGCCTGGTGGCCATTGTTTCTAGCACACAACAACCGGCATGTGGAAGCTAACAGAACTGAGCTTTGAAAAACCCTGTTTGTGTGTTACCAAATACCGTTTTAATATTTTTTTAGCCGAGAATGTAGTGGTTTAATCTTCATGTGTCTGGTCGGTTTGTCAAGATACAGCCTCTTTGCAAAAGTGTTTCGATGATTTCGGAGATGTCGTCCCAGTCTCACGGCAAAGCGTGGGATAGACCCGCTCGCCTCGCAAGCAATCCCACCGACAAAGCGCAGGCCCCGGTACACAGCTGTAGTAACCCCCGCTGACTTCTTTTACTGAGGTTATATTTATCGGTGTTTTATTTCCTGATGTTCTTATGTGTCCTACGTGTTTCAGTCGCCAATTCTGAATTATAACTAACATTAAAAACATGTTTAAGGAGGAGAGAGAGCAAATAAATCTGTTTAACATCTGATCTTTGGGTTTTTGTTCAGTAATCAGCGTGACCTGTGTATAAACGCATAAAAGAGATAACGTTGGTGTTTCCGTCATGTAGTAACTGCTGGCTTTAACTGTACAAAGGTTGTTCGACACTATGAAACATATACAGACTTCATGATGTTCGGCTAATATTTTTATTGTGAATATTAATCATGCTGACCTCGCTCTGTACACCACGCAGCGAGGTCAGCATATCCACGATATCCTCAGCTCCATGAGTTAACACAAAGTTTCCCAGCTGACTATCTAACTGCCAACTATTCCAGAGACGTGAAAATATACAGCATAAAGAAAAGTGTAAGAGACTCAGCAGCAGATTAGAATAACAGTTATACATTTAATAAATCACCAAATGAATCCAAGAAACGAGCAAACCTGTTCCGACAATTTGAATTTGTATTCCCTCAGCTGCAGACTCGCTGCTGTTTAAATGTTTGAAAAGGAAGATTAGATATAAACAAACGTCAAACATAGACTCAGTCTGCCTTCACATTTGATATGAGGCCAGCACGTATAGTGGCCTCAGCAGGCTATTACTGAAATACACATGCTATATCATAAACTATGATATAAACAGGGAGGTCCTATTAACATGTTTAGTTTTAAAGGACACCTTCCTGCCTTTAGTCTCATTCATGAGCAGTATTCGTTTTCTTCTAACATCCAGAAGTCTGCACAATGCGTTTCATAGTTTGTAACAAGCCTTTGACAGGTAAACATAACATGACCGAAAAAGCAAAAGAGAGAGAGTGTTGACATAAGAAGAGAAAATGCTCTCAATTATGGAGACAGACAAATGGTTCATTTATGTTTGATGTGTGTTTATTCCTCCCTAAATATCGTCGGTGAAGTTCGCCATGCACGTCAGATTTTCCTGCGCATTTTTATACCTCTGCCAACAGAGAGAGAAAAAAAATCACATTCTAACAGACAGCTGGTGCTTAGAATACAGTTGAATAACTATTAAAAAACAGATGATATTTAGATGATAGTTCAGTCTAACACATGTGCCAGTGAACCATTAAACGTCTGTGAAACTATGCAGTTATGAAACGTAACTTTAACCTCAGCCAAACCGATTTGCTCAGTTGTAAATAAAACAGCGAAGTAAACGTGACCCGACAGACAGAACCTGAGTGAATGAAGTCCAGCGTTTAACCACTGAGAGCTAAAACTCAGCTGAGGTTTCAAAGCTGTGTGCCGGTGATTGGACATCAGCCGCCGATGAAGCTGTTCGCCTATAAAGTGCTCTGTAAGGAAACAAGCTCCAGCAGCTCTGCGCTCGGGGAAAATACTATATTTACTTATCTTGTGCAGTTAAACTGTGACTATCACCAGGTAATGTAGGCGTGTTTCTTGAATTAGCAGCAGGTGTTAAACAGCTGACAGATGAGGAGGAGGATGCATGCAGGTAAACTGAGGGTCTGCTGAGCTGATCGCTGGTTTCGTGAGAAAAATGTCAGCTCGTTCTTTATGTTACAGAAGCACAGAGACACAAGACCAGGCGGAAAGAGACGATCGTTCGGTGAAAATGAGAATCTGCGAATGCAACATGTGGAACACGGAGAGTGGAATATGTAAACAAACCGGTTAATGTACCCCCTCGGTGCACTCTGCATGCTAACTGTTAGCAGAGCTAGTGAAATCTCTGAAAACATCTGAGCACTTTTGCAAGCATGTTCTATGTTGACAACCTGACCAGACATACGGCGCGACATTCGCGGCTAAAACACTGTTAAAAGTGTAGCTGGTGACAGAAAAACGGGGTATTTTAAAACTACACCACCACCATTGCTGCCTGTGATTTGATCTGCATTCTGGGATACCTGGCTGCCCCAAGTCTACACAAGCAATCAATTATCTAGGATCGACCTGTTTTGACTTACTTTGCACGGCAACCAATCAAATGTTAGAGAAGCTGCATGGGCAGCGTTAACCCCGCCCCCTGAGTTTGATGGGTGAGGCTGACAGATAAAATTATTTCATGACGAGAGCCAGGCGCCAGGACTGCCAAAATGAAATAAATAAATATATCATTAAATAATTAATTAAATGTGTCAATAATTAATTAAATGTGTCAATAATTAATTAAAATGTGAAATACATAAATAATTAATTAAATGTGTCAATAATTAATTAATTGTGTCAATAATTAATTAAAATGTGAAATACATAATTAATTAATTACATGTGTCATAACTATTTATTTAATTAATTAATTCCAATTTTAATTAATTATTGCCACATTTAATTAATTATTTAATGGTGTATTTAATTAATTCATTATGGCAGTCCTGGCGTTCCATACTAACACAAGAAAACATGTTACAATTGTATATTCTTAGCAAATTAGACATGCCACCTTCCCATCTTTGGACAACAACAACAACAACAGCTGGTTACATGCTAACATTATACCAGCTAATGTAAGACTCAAGGTTCTACTTTTAAAATAAATAAATAGAATACAATTATTCATTAATGCGAGAAAAAAGAAGGACATTTTTGGATGCTGTGTGGATTTTCAATTTAGGGCTCAATGTGACTGCACCTGCAAATGTGTTTATTTATCATTGCAGGTTCAGTCACACATAACTCTGAGGGGAGGGGATCCCTCAGTAAAAAAGCTGACAACCCACTCCACTCTTAATTAGGCAAGGGCCTGATGAGACGTGGAGGAGACAGGTAAGCCATTTTAAACATAGAAAAACAGACTGAACAACTCTGAGGTCAAAAAGGAAGAACCAACAAAGAGAAGATACTTCCAGCTGCGCCCTTATTCCAAGCTTGACTCACAGTTAGGAGTCCACTAACTTTTAACTCCTGAGGCCAAGACTGTGTCCCCTCTTGGTGTTGAACCTGGGATCTTTTGCGTGGAAGGCAAATATGTTAACCGCTACACCAGTACAAATGATAATAGAGTTGTGATATTAAACCTCTAATGTATTCACCACCCCCTGAAATTTCAATCAGTGATACTGCTTGTCTTCAATGGCAGGTCCTTCAATATCTCCCCCTCAATTACGAGAAGACTCAGATCCTTCACTTGAACTTCCTGCATGTCATTGATATTCCACTGTCTGTGTGAGTTTTCTTAGTCTGCATTTCATCTTCAGATAATTCACTCTCTTATTAGCTTCACTAACATCAACATGATATTCCTAAAGATAAAGTATGGAGTTAAATATGTGACTTATCATGAAACTGAGCCTGATTAACTGCAGGAATTTAGAGATTACAAGCATAAAATAACCTCTTATAACAATAATTTGGCAGCACTGGTTGACATTTAAAGTCATAAACAAACTATTCATATATTTCATGCTACATGCCACTTTGCTCTCTCTCTCTCTCCAGTTTCTCTGGTTCTCATTTCAGCCTCATTTATTCTTTTAAAACTAGACATTCAGCAGACCAAGCTGATGAAGTTTCAATGACCACCCACCAAATGTTTAAAATAGTTGTACAGGTGTAAAAACACAACATACGAGTCAGCCGTACAAACAAACAAAAAAAAAAACCCTGCAAAGACACTCCCATACTGTAAACCTATAATGACACATGGTATTAATGGTGTTCTGTAAAAGCAGCAGGAGGATTTATTGACGTATTCTCTAAATAAATATTTCACATCATTAACAAACATCAACTTTAATTAAAATCCAAGCATTTTAGGACATTCCTGGTGATATCTATTAATGCTGGATTCTCAACATTTTCTTTCACATTCCTATTACTAGGACCTGTACCACATAAGTAGTCATTTCAACATTCCCAGGATTAAATATGAATATATATAATACAAGCTGAAAGGAACACAGCTGTTGCCAACAAATCAGCTACAAGAGTGCTCTTAAGGGGCAAATTACAGTACTGAAAGTACTGTATAAATGTGTGTGTGGTTTAAGTGCTTTGGTCAGTGAAACTGGAAAAAGAGTTGCTAAAAGTAACTCTTCAAGTGCAGCTTATTTAAAGCAAGGAAGAAAAGCTGGAAAAAATACTGTGTAAGTTAAGGGACTTCTCAGTGTTACACCTTAAGGACATGGGATAATCAGAACGACTAAATCATGTTTAGGGTGTAAGACAATTTTCTTTTTTCAACTCCAGCACTGATGGTGTTTAACAGCAAGTAAAGAATAATTATAAAAACAGAATTCAAAAGTAGGCTTAGAGAAAGTGTCAGCTTCACGTATCAAGGCAAATAGAACAACAAGGAGAAAAAAAAATGAAGGAGGAAGAAAATAAACACTCTAGCCCTAAGTATTATCCACAAACCAAGTTCAGAGGGATTTTCAAAGAGTGATGAAACATTTTGTTTGTTTGTTTGTTTTTACAGAGAACTGACTGGTCAGCATGTAGTGATTTTGTACCTGCTGATCTCTTATCTCAAATGTAAATAGGTTATATCTGCAGCATAAGTTACTACGGTGATGTAACCCTGTACGAATACAACCCCTTTGTAATACTGACAAACACTGGGTTAAACCTGAAATTACCGCAATAAGCCCAAATCCTGCTCCGTACTTTAGACTTCTGGTTAGACCACAGATAAAAGACTGCTGTGCTCTTCTTTAGAAGAGTCCCTACACTAGGCATTAGCGATATAATTTTCAACACAACCAAGAGAAAGACACCAAGCAATACCTACGGAAGGGGGTGGGAGGGCAAAGGAAGGACAATAAATAGTGATATGTGTTACCCATGTGATCGTGATATCCTCAGAGGCGCATCATAGCGCTTTTGTCCTCGGAAACAATTTTCAGCCCCTAGGAGAAGAAAAATACAAACATAAGTGCCCCATTACAAAATCAGTAACTACACTACAGTTCATTATACATACAAAAGCTGCTTGGTGTGTAATCACTCCTTAAAACAAACAAACAAAGTGAACAAAACATATTTTCATATCTTTTAAGTTTGATATGAAAAGTCAGACTCATGAGTGGCACCCTTATGACTCGCAGCCCAACTCTCCCCATGTAGTGGAGGTAAATAATCTGCTCCAGCTTTCTGAGAACCAGACAGGCCCTGCCACACATTCACGTGGGACACAGTTTCCCTATCAGTGTCATGACAAATTACCCTACTGAGAACGAACATTTTAGCAATGGCTTGTTAGCAAGTGGATGAGAAGGCAACCTGAGTAAAATGCTCTGAAGGAAGGGGCGTGTCACAAAACAATGAGAGAATCTAGGTCAGCAATGCAAAAAGCTGAATACACCAAATGGATATGTGTGCCATGCCTGGCACCAATCCCTGCAGTACTTCTCTAAAAGAGACGCATGCCTTAAATACACTTAAATAGTAAAAAGGAAACGAAATACAGATGTTCCACTGTTGATTCAATGTAATAAAGGCGGCTGTTGCCTAGAATATTAACAAACAATTGCTCACTTCTTCGTGTGGTATTTTGCATATTAGTACTTTCAACTGGGCAAATCAGATTTTGTTTGGTTACCATTTTAGGCGAAAGGTCGTCTGTCTGACTGGAGCCAAGTTAAATACATTTGTCATCATGTTAGTCTGCAGGGAGCTAGCGATGAATGAATGAGTTGA
The DNA here is from genome assembly GCF_963969265.1 of Rhamphochromis sp. 'chilingali'. Classification (NCBI taxonomy): domain Eukaryota; kingdom Metazoa; phylum Chordata; class Actinopteri; order Cichliformes; family Cichlidae; genus Rhamphochromis; species Rhamphochromis sp. 'chilingali'. The sequence goes on along the minus strand of NC_137943.1, from coordinate 11,344,791 downwards.
ACTTTGGTGTGTGACAAGTCACTATCAGCACAGTGTGTGCTCATAAATTACTCAAACTGCCCCCAAGTGCCTTTAAGACAACTCTGTTTAAAATAAACTCTCTACTATCAGCACATCTATTAACAGAGTAGCAATAAATAGACTTAAATAGTTCCTGCTGTATTTGTAGGTAGGCTGACAATTGTCCACATGTCATGTGTCACGGGGAGATGCGAATGTGCGAAAGGGCGCTACCGGCCTTAGCATTCCAGATATAATTGTCAAATGAAGGCTAATTACTTGCGTTTCATTCCCTTTAACTTCACCACCAAAGAATAGTTCAAAGTTGTGTAGATGCAATTTTAACGTGGTGTCTAGTGTGCAGTGATAAAAGCTAATCAAAAGCTAACGTGCGAGTTAACATTAGTTTTGCCTCAGCGGCGGCCGTACCCGTCAGTACACATGCCAGCCAGGCAAGGCGGTCTGTACTTCATTTAATGCTCCTCACAAGCACTTAGCCGCATCTGCTAATCAAATATTTTAAAGTTCTATTAACCCGTAACTTTTTTTTTATTCATACAAAAATATACGCAATTCACGACAACAGAGTAAAGTTAGCTTCTCTGAAACTGCATTTCAAACGAATACAGTGAGGTCGTCAGCCCGCTGCCGCTCTGAGCCTTCCAACAAGCTAACTAGCTAACCTAGCATGCTATGCTAACAAGTTAGCTACAATTTCCTACCTACTTGGACAAAAACCTCTCAATTGGCGATATCTTCCACAGCTCTCGTGTTCAAGTCAAACCGTGTCATCTCTTTAACCGACTGCAAGAATGGTGGTTTTCCCACATATATGAACTACGATAAGGTTATAGTATTAAAGCTAAAGGTAGGCGTTGAGAGGCTGTAACGGCTTCAGACATTAGACACATTGGAGTGACCCGACATGCAAAAATGAGCTCCTGTAACAACTGTTATTTCAAAGCGGCGCGGACTAAAGCTCAATATAAAGATTAACCCGTGACGACGCAAAAATATTCCACGTGTGTTCCGTTAAATAATCAAAACTAATAGCTCACTCATGTTAGAATAACAGGGTATTTTATAATTCCGTCCACATGTAATTGAAACACAACCATAGAGCGGTAACTAACCTATTTCCCTCAAAAAAAAAAAGCCACCAAAAATCACGCCGGGTTTTGCAAATGCTGAAACTGTCCTCGGAGTTGATTAAATATAATGTCTTCGCCCGTTTCATATGTTCACGCCAACATGGAGCCGCATTTCCACGCAGAAACCGAGCGATAAGATGGGGGGGGGGATTAGGGAGAACAAAAAAACATACCAAGGCCTCAGCGAGTTTGTCCCGCAGCCAAGCACCAGTCATAACAGTGTCCTCGCCCATCCCCCACTACACCCCATTTTCTCTTGGCGAGTCACCACTAGCCCTGGATTAATGACACCCCACCCCCTATCCTTTCCCCAGTCATTCAGACTGGGAAAGTCAACAACAGCTTACATCATCATTGCAATCTGTGTTTTACACAGATTTATCAGAGCGCTTTTTTTTTTAGCTGCACACATAATCCATAATCATGCTAATTCCGGCCATGTGCACGATGAAAATCACAGTCACGCTGTACTGTAATCATTTAAGATTTATAGTGTCTTTAAAAAACACTGCTTTAAAAACAAATCCATCTTCATAATGCAATCTAATGTGTGCTGTATTACAAAGTGAATTGTTTGAATGTGACAAACGAATGCCCCCATTTAAGTCTTACACACCGGGGTGACGACACCAGGTGAGATGTCTATTACACAGTATTTAGTACTGCCTTTGTTACACTGCATTTCCCGGTTACCACTAACAATGGTGTTTGAGTGGAACACTTTAATTCTCACACGTGTTCATAACCCGACCGCCACAACACAGTAATGTGTGGGTAATTACCAGCGACTGGTCATTAGTCACAGCTAAATAGAGTTCTGCCAAAGCTGCCGCATCATCTGTAACCAAAGCAGCGCTGATAATACAGCAGTAGTGTAGTATTTGCATGTAATCAGAAGGAAGCCGTGTGAAACGGGCATTCATTTGTATCTTATTAACTGTGTAGCTGAGAGATGGATTTGCCTGTAGCAGATAAAGTATGATAGTGCAGTGCTTTTTTTTTTTTTTTTTTTACTCCCCAGCCTCTGAGCAGTTTGATCCTCCCACTCAATAATCTCAGAGCTCGTCTTGTCCATTTGAAAATTCCTTTCCAATACCTTATGCCATGCATTCACATGTATGTATGGGTTGATAATATGTAACAAGACTTTTAAGTGCAGAAGATATTAGATTCGAGATGCACTGATATAGCAACTTAATACTGATAGCGACAGATAGTGGCCAGATTGACTGAAGCTATTTTCACCTATCCTTCTTCACAAGAGGTCCCCAGAGCAGATAGCGATGCACATTTGATTTGGTAGATTTTAACACTGTGTGCCCTTCCTGTCACAACCCCTAAGGGATTTGTGTGTCCCCTCATGATTAAACCAGGGGTTGTTTGCTTGGCAGAGCAATCATACAAATCACTACGCTACGGATCCACTATTAGCCAAATAGACTGATATTGATATGTCGGTGGCCAATATTTATTGTTGTGTTGTGTTACTGGGTATGTGGAGAAAAAAATGTAAAAAACAAACAAACAATAAATACATTTTTGTTTATATAGCTCCCAAATCCCAACAATAATCACCTCATGCTTCTTTATCTTGCAAGGTAATGGAGAGAAAACCTCAAGAGTCAGACGACTATCTACAAGCGAGCACTTGGTGACAGTGGAAAAGAAAAACTCTCTATTAACAGGAAGAAAGCTCCAGCAGAAGCAGTAGGCATTTGTCGTGACTGATTGGTGTAGAGGGGAGGCCAAGCAGAAAAACCTATTGTTTGCTTGCAATAAAAATGCAAATATCACCATCACCCGAGGTTCCGGGTGATGGTTGGTGTTGTGGTTAGCACTGCCACTTCACAATATAAGCTTCCAGGATCAAACCCATTTTCTTCACACCTAAGCAGAAGAAAACTGATGGATGGACAGTATCAGCCCAGAGCTGATGCATCCCCAGTCGAGATGGAGCTCCACGAGGAAAAACAAAGGACCACAACACAAAACTTTGCTATAAAATCTCACAAAACATGGCACCAGTGCTGTTTGTCTCCATTAGTTAATTTCCGAGTGATTTCCCACGTTCTGCCTCTGGTGCTCTCTCCTCGAGCCATGAGAAACAGAAATATGTGCTCCATCACTCCCACTGTGTGAGGGTGTTTTGGCTGCCAAGTGAAGAAATGTGAAGCAAATTCCTCATCTCCAGCGCCAGCCTTTACGCAATACATGATTCACTCCAGAGGCAAATATTGTGAATCGACTCACCTTTTTCTGCAAGTGTAAATCCTGCTCACCCATTTTCACCTGACCCACGTGCACATACTCTATACTGTATGTGAATATATAGATATATATGTACGGTATTTCTGCATGCATGTGTGCAGAAACCCCTGGTTTACAAAGTCTGCTTGTGTTTCAGCTGTTACCCCTTAAAACAGGGTTAGCACAGCTTCCCTCTATAATTGTGAGACTAGGAGTGTGTGTGTGGGCGGGAAACTAATCTGCAGGACAATAACAAGACCAGGCTTTATCAAGTGCCTTAGCAACTGCAGTATGCCTTTTTCTTGTGTGTGTGTGAAAGATCATGAACAGAAGATTAGTGGGTATATTTTAGATAAGGACAAATAATTTGACACTAGTGGGTCAGTTTTTCTTTCTTTGTTTCTTCTGTTTTTTGGTGTTTGCAAACCTGTCAGAACAAGCAACGCCTGCTTCTGACCGCTTTCTGAAGAGTTCACATGCAGAACTTTGAGCAGCTGATGTTAATGTGTACATTGGAGGATCCCAACCTTTAGACTGGAGTCTCATGTTGCCATTTCTTTCAGCGGATGGATGCACAGGTGACACGCCAGTCAGCACATAAATATTAAAACCGGGCCCTGCGTCCAAAGGTGCTCTGTGTTGACAGCAATTTAAAGACAGGGGTGGAACAGCTTGGCCCAAAACGCCGCTCCGCGCTGGCTCTCCAAGCCACCTCCCGTGCACCGTTAGGGTGATGCATTGTTGTGTGTGAGAAAGTGAGAGATGGAATAAGAATGAAAAAAGGGAGCAAGAGAAGAGACTGCAGCTCAGCTTCACTGCCTGCTCAGCATGAGCTATTTTTAGATCCAGAGAAACAAAGACGCAGAATCGCCTTTCATCCCCCCCCACACACACACACACCCACCCATCCACCCCCCTGTTAGCATGTTATTTCACCTCCAAATGTGGTGCTTGAAGACAGCCTGCACTTTGTAGCTAAGTTTAGATATAACCTCAAATAAATACAAACGCCTTTCCATCTGCCCTTGAGCATTTTTCCCCCTCATCCTGCTATATCTATGCACAAATTCTTCCTGCTGTCTTACTGTACACGCAGAAGGGACCATTATTTTTAAGGACCAAATCCAAGGCCAGGGTATAATTACAGCAGCAAGCATGTGAGCTGAGTGGCAGGAAGGAGCTCTGTGGTTCTTCTGGGAGGTTGTCTTGTGTTACACTGTACAGTGTACACTGTACAGTGTACACTGTTAATCAGCTGGACGATGCAGAGAAAGTCAAGTAGTGAGCAGTGACAGTATCAGATCTTGTGCTATAACTGAAAAGGGCAGACGTTCGCTCAATCGCTCAAAACCAAACGGGATGAGGAGAGATTGCAGTCAAGATGGCTCATCAGCTAGGGTCGGTGAAGTAAAATCCACCATCTGGTCAGGCTGTTGAGGAAATTACTGTTTAAAGGGAAGTGGTAAAAACAGGTTAAAAACCCTCCCAAAAAACTCTACAGATTTAATCTGCAAATTGTGTTTTATTTTCAAGCTTAAAAAAGCATTTGTGTACAAAATCTCTACTCATGGTTACTTGAAACAGTAAAAGCCTAATAAAATACATCACATGTGATTACATCACTCAAGATTTAGAAATTTCGCAGATTAAATTCTGAGCGAATGTTTGCTCTCACTCTTTCTTTCTTGCTATCTTTAGTCTTTATTTTTTAAGTGGATTTAATTGTCATTTTTGCTTTTAATGAAGAGAGCCAGAAGTTTAAAAAGCAATAAGATTCCCCCGTATAGAATAAAAGCAGGGATATCCCAGCGATGTGGTTTGCCTGATCAGCATGATCTTTTCACACACGTAATAATAAATATATCCCTACAAAAAATAAATAAATCACACTTTAACACCCATGTCTCCACCAGAGTGAAAGCATCACCCCTCATAATGAATTGAGTTACACGTTTAATGTTCAATCAGTGGATGGAGAGCCACCCTCCACGTTTATCTTTTTCCACTTTTTGAGGTTGCAGAGACACCTTGTGGCCACAATGTAGCTGCAACTTCTTTTTTTGTCTTGTCACAGCATTTGACTTTGAATTTGCCTAAACGTCCTGTAAATGGGGAAGCACTATGGTGCAGTGTGTAGCACTGTTGTCTTACAGCAAGGGTTCAAATCCACCATCTGTGTGGTTTTTGCATATCCAACCCGTATCTGTGTGGTTTTTATCCAGGCGCTCCAGCTTCCTCCCACAGTCACAAAGACATGCAGTCAGTGGTTAACTGTGATTGTAATAGGTGTGAATGTGAGTGTGAGTGGTTGTCTGTCTCTGAGCGTTAGCCATGTAACAGACTAGTGACCTCTCCAGGGTGTAGCCTGCCCCTGAACTGGATAAAGGAAAGTAAATGGATATAGACATATGTACAATATAAGGCCAGAAGCGTTTGAAGTAACTGCTGCGCACAAACATAGTAACAGGCCCAGTCAGAGGTCTGATCATTGTGCTGCCCAACACATTTTAAGGCATTGTAAAGGGAACTCAAATTACTGACCCAGGTATGGCAGGCATCCTGTTCACTTGGGGGTAAGAGTTTAAATAAGACGTAGCCAGCTGCTGTCCCCAGGAGCCTGGGCAGCATTTGGAAGAGCTTCTGCTGACAGTTGTACACCAAAGACTGGATTATCACAACAAGCCCCCCCACCACGAGCGACAAAAGGTAGGACTTCACAGAATTGACATGTTATCGCTGCGGTTTCAATTCAGCATAAGCTAATTCAAAAGCTGGGGCTTACTTCACTTCGGCTGTGAAAAGAAAGATTATCACGGACACCGGGGGAGAAACACAGGCCATGTGTGCTTAAAAAAAGAACCGGCACACAGCGGAAAGCTGACATTTAGCACAAAACGGATACAAAAGAGTTTGAATCTTTTACAGATCTGGTGCATGTGCTATTTATTTCTAAGCGATCAGATTTAGATGCAGTGCATTGACCTGTTGAATGGAGCACACTGTGATTTTCCTCCTGGAGTGGCCTAATGAATCATATGTTTTTTACTCAGTCGGAGGAACAGCGCTGCAACCTTCACAACTGCTGCAATAATAAATAGCTGATTTAGTTAACATGCAGCTCACTTTCCCCTGCATATTATACAGCATTACTCTGTGGCCCTCGGTAAAGCGCTTATACTGTACCTATGTGGGCTGCTGAGGGGCAGGACCAGCACTGGGACACATGATGGGAAAGCAATAATCACTGGAAGGACAACATGAACATACCTTTGTTGTCATCTCTTCACTGCCTCCGTTTTGTGCACCTTTGCAATCTTTCTAAATCTCTCTTTTCTCATTTTTTATTTTTTGGTCACTTGTGTTTCTTTTTTGTGGCTCCACAATTACGCGAGCTACCACGTGCCAGCTCTGTTCACTATCATTCAGTCTCGCTCGCGCTCACGAGATTGAAGCGAGGCAGCTGGATGAAACATGAACTAAGGACACACCCGTGAAAACATGAGGGGACGCTGGCTGATCGTATCGGCCTCTGGCTCAGGATGTTCATTAAAATGATAACAGGAAAGTGTGAACAATACGTTCCTGCTGCTGTAAGCATTTCCACACCAGCACTCGGTGCTGGAAAATCTCTTCAAGCACGCAAAAACTGTCACCCTGCAGAGCTTTGTGGGGTTGGACAGTATGCAGACCAAGTAGACTTTAAAAAAAAAAAAGCAGAGACATGAAGAAATTCGTGTTTTTCGAAACTGTCGACAGGCTCTTTGAGCCTCTAACACTATTTCACTGCAGTTTGAGACATTTCACATAAATAGCACATTTCCAGACATCTCTAGAAATATATTTGAGTTAACATCACTTTTAAATAAACCTCATCAGCTGCATTTTTGGTTAGCCTCACTTACCAGCGAGAACAGTCGAGGCCCATTCCTCACAGGCTGTTGTGCTGCCAGTGTAAATCAAACCTGCACTGAGCACAAGGCTCAGCTGCCAACACGTTTACAGCTTTCAAAGCCTTTAAAATGTTTTGCTTGACAGTTAAGTAGACACATGGAGTTAGGGGGTCTCTCTCTGAAATTGTGTGTGCGGGTGTCCACGTTTAGCTGAAATCAATACAGTTATGCACCGAGCTTGAGGCTCTCGAGGGGCAACGGCAGGGTGTGTGTGTGTGGGGGGCTGGTTAAAAGTAATAAGACACAGCGTAAAATTTGTGTGAGTGACTCCCTTTGTTGTGGGGATGCATGCAAATTCGTGTGGAGTGTTTGGAGAGAAGCGCATTTTGTTGATAACATTAATGGTTTCCTTCAGATGTCTTGTGTCACACTGGAGCTGTCTCTCAGCTACATTTCCCCTAAGCAGCTGGGAATGTGATACAATAAGGAAATTACTCATCTAAGAGGAACTTGCTGGCTTGTTTTCTAACTATTCTGGTCCCAGCATTCTGGCAGGGTTGTTATCCCCTCACAAACAAAAAAGAAAAAAAAAGAAAGAAAAGAAAGAGGCCGTGTTCATTCTGCTTCCATTTTGAGCCTTGAATGAAGCTAATGTTTTCTTTGGAGGGCTGTTGGGGCGTAAATAGAAGCTTTTTCTAAATAAATTCCAGCCTGCGGAGGAACTGATTTTTGATTTTCAAATAAAAGCAGTGACAATATGGGAAATTCACCCCAAGTTACAGCGTGCACATGCAGTCTTAATAGTGTTTTAAGAACTTAAAGATGACCAATTACTCCTAATGTCTCAGGTGCTTATTCAATTACATGAAAGCTAATGATATTAAAGAAGCTGTACGTACAGCGGCACTGAATGCTGCATGTTTTCTTGCAGTGGTAGGACCTGTGGAGGAGGCCCATGCAAGGTGTTGCTCTTGTGTCTCAATAGGTGCAAATGACTTTGTGTTGACAGTGTTCAGAAAACAGCAGGTAGGTTTTTTCTTTTTTTCTTTTCACGTGTGCCACGTCAGCATTAACGCCTTTCATCAGTGGCAGTCCGTCATCTTGTAGAATTCTTTGTGTTCAAAATGAGATGTTTACCTGGCGGGGCGTGCCATATCAAGTGCAGCATAATGAGGAACTGTTGTTCGAGGGCTATTTGAAGTAGTGTTTACTTTATCCGGAACGTAGTGCGTTTTGACAGCCAATATGCACCAGAGGTAAAGCGTGATTTGCGATTCTCACGTCTTACAAATCTCCCTTGGAACCACCGACTCGGGATTTGTGCTCTGTTTAGGACAGCGGTTCTTAACCTGGGTTCGATTGAACCCTAGGGGTTCGGTGAGTCGGTCTCAGGGGTTCGGCAGAGCCTCCACCGTGACATGCACGGCTCATTTTGTGCACCAATAAAAAACAAATCTATGTCTTGAATTTGAAAAAAATCATATTTTATTTTTCACTAAAGAGGGGTTCAGTGAATGCGCATATGAAACTGGTGGGGTTCGGTACCTCCAACAAGGTTAAGAACCACTGGTTTAGGATCTTAAAAATAAAACCGGCTGCACTCTTTCACAGGTCTTTCCAGCAGCCTTTCCATTCTGCTTCATCAGACACAGGCGGACGTGCATCACCATCATTGTCGTCGCCAGGAAAGATGTTCTTTGTGGCAGGGGCCAGAAATACAGCAGGATCGGGAAGAGGAAATGAAAGGAGGTAACAGATTCTCATCATTTCAGGCTTGAAAAAGTATGAAATGTCAAGAGGACTTCGATTGCCAAAAGTATTTCAGCTACAGCTTTAAAAAAAAAAAATTAACTCCTTCTAATTTTCCATCATCAGGACAATTTACCAGAAATTTCGAGAGGTAGATATATTGGACAAGAAGAAGACGGTGACCGCTCTGAAGCCCGGAGAAGATCGGGCCATTCTTCTGGGACTTGGGATGATCCTCTCTTCAGTCATGATGTACTTTGTCCTGGGTATCACCATATTGCGGTCCTATGCAGACAGGTACAGGCCTGCTAGTGTTTGGAGGAGGCGGCTCTGATATTTCTTTCAGAAACATGTTTTATTCATCAGATGTGCTTGTTGGCAAACTGTTTCTTTGCTCGTTCAAGCGGGTAAAATGCAAAAATGAATACTTTATGAAACCAGATCTCCAGGAGCAGATTACACTTTCCAAACTGAGCTCGTTTCATGGCATAACATCCCGAATGCTGTCTTTCTTTCCTCTTCTTCTTTTTTGTTGTCGTAATAAATTGGATCTTCCTTTAAATGTCAACACAGCGTGTGGACGGAGGAGGGTGTGTGTATTGTTCTCAACTCCACGGTCACAGCAGACATGAACTGTTCCTACAGCTGTGGGTCAGACTGCTGGAGGATATCCAGATACCCTTGCCTGCAGGTCTATGTGAGCGTCAATAACACAGGTCGTGTCAGCCGTTTATCTCACAATGAAGAGACCCGTGATGCCAGCTCTGAAGTGAGTACGGTGCCAGAGAGAAAATACTGGGAATTACTGAACTGTTTCAAATGTTGACAATGGCTGTCAGATGTTGGCCCGGCGATAGATGCCCAATTCAGAAATGTCAGATAGCGTGTTGTGAAATAAAACAAAAGTAGCTCTGAGTGCCAAAAAACAAAAAAGTATGACTGGCTGATTGCCCTCTGGATGACCTCTGTGTCCCTCACTCCTGTCCTTGCAGTGTTTCTATGTGCCCAGGTGTCAGAAGGACAGCACAGCCATGCACGCCATGATTTTGAACATTTCTGAGCGACTGAAGGCGAACCAGCAGGTCCCGTGTTACTACGACCCCAGCGAGCAGCAGGAGATGACTCTCTTGATTCGCCTGTACGATCACAGCGCCGTCTTCCACTCGCTGCTCTGGCCGTCTTGCACGCTCGCAGGAGGGGCCCTAATCATCATGATGGTGAAGCTAACGCAGTACCTCTCCAGACTGTGTGAAGAGATAGGGAAGCTCAAGACATGAAAAAATCAAAATAAACCAAGAAATTGATGGTTTGTGAGGGACGCACGACATAAAGGAATTGCTGGGAACCAAATGAATGTTTTGTTACATCTCGCAAACCGTTCTCTTCAGCTGAGACATTCAGAGCAGCTGATTTTCACCTCAGAGCAAGTGTATAAATGTGAATGAACTGTCAGCTGTATAAAGATCTGAGCGCGGTTGGGAAGATGTTAAAGCATGGTAAAAATGTCTGAGAGTGCTTGTTTACAAGTGTTACATACCCGACGAAAACGAATCAATATTTGAACCGATGGAGAAAAACATCGCTGTCTGAGCAGAAGTGTCTGTGGCTGATGATGTCGAACAATGTGACAATGATAGGAAAGCATTTTGATAAACATGTGCCGCTTCTTCTTTTGTTCATCAGTTGTCCAGTTTCTTCAGATTTTTTAAGGCTACACTCCACAGCATGCCATGATAAGTGAAGTTTTCAGCTAATAGCTTTTTTGTTGGTTGTATTGTTTTATGCCTGTCAAACTGTGTTTGGCAACTAAAGAAATGGGAGCAAATTGTGTGTTTTTGTGACAGACTACTAGTAACAACATGGCAGCGCTGCCAGGTTGTCTGTTCTGTGGTGAATGATTCATAGATGTTATGTGGCTTAACAAACAAATAGAACATTGTTTTGAAAATGTTCATGTACAAGGACTGGACTGAAAATGAGTGAAAAATCAGAGACATCATGACACAGCGTACATGTGCGCTGACTCAGCCTACCAGACTAAATAAATTGATTTTGTATTCCAGGATCACAATTTTTATTGATTACATCTCTATAATAATTTTCTATTTGAAATTACATCTTACATTGTGGTAGTTCGCTGGCTGTGTCTGGCTTGTAACTGTAACAAATGATCAATCCCTCAGCATTTACAAGGTAGAAAACAAATACAGATGCACCTCTGCTAAATGTTCACAGCTTTTTTATAATGAAAGAGAACCTGATTTTTAAAACCTGCATCACAAACACAGGCGGCTGCCTGACTGCATATCCATATGCTTGAATATGGCTTCTTCAATTATCAATTTTTCAAAGTTTTAAGCTGCTCACACTCTAATCACTCAGTAATCTTGACCATTTAATCTATTCCTTTGCTTATTGAATATAGACTGTTTGTTTTACAGATACTCGAGAAATGTGTGGAAATATAATGCCCTGAGTGTACATATATAATTAAATAAAATAGTGCTGCAATCGTATTTTGTAGGCTTGTTCACTTCACGTTTCTATAAAGGGTTTGGACTCTGCATGTGCAATCTGATAGCTTTTCTTTGGAGACATTTCATTTCAAGAAAACAGCGAGCAGGCAGTTTCCCGTCAATTCCCCAGTCTTATCTCATGACAAACTCCTCCACCAGCTCGGTCAGTGTGGGAAGGCGGTCCGAGACGATGAGCCTGTTAGCATCCCTCGAACAGGCTAGCTGTGTGGAGCTAGCGTGTTACCAAGCAGTGCAGTATATTTTCGGGACGGCACGATGACGAACAACAAGAAGTGTTATAGACTTACTCCACTACAGAATATTGACAACCTCGGTGGGAGCTAGGGACGTGTTTCCTTCTGAAAAGCGGCACTGTCCCGACCACCCCGTGTCACTCTTCGGATGGACTAAAGTAGCGCGGCTGCTTGGGAGTTCTGGAGCGGATGGGATTTACTCAGCTAGCCGCGGCTAATGATTGAGCAGTCCGACTAGCTTTACGGCTAACCGGTTGCCGTTAGCTGACACAGGTAAACCTAACATGTTAATTTTGTTGTTGTTTTGTTTTTTTGCAGTGTGTTTGGTTTTGCTGTTGATCGATAAAGCTATCCAGTTACTCACACAACACTGTTCACTCTTACCCTTTAATTACATTAGGGCCAGCGTGAAAATAGCGTGTGCATGAGGAGAGGTCTTACTGTATATGACATTGATCTTCTTGGTGAACTTGGCTAGCGTGGCTAGCTAGCTCGTCAAAGAAACATTATCTAAAGTTAAACCACCAGACAGCAGTACACATCCAACCAGTCAATGTGTATGTCAAGTTCAAGGCTTAGCTGTGTTAGCCGTGATAAACCAATATACGGGGAAATTTGCTAGCTAACAAGTTTGTTTACATGATTCTCAAAGACCTTTTGAGTCCACAGCCCTGCATCAGTTCATTTCTGTCCACTTTAACTTGAGCTAATTCAACACCAGCTGACACATGTGGTCGATTTTGCGCATCTGATGAGTTGACAATTTTTGTTATCATTGGATCAGTTTGTAACGTCAAGTTGTTGGCATATGTTGTGCTGCCGCTCTTGTGCTAACCGAGCCAAAGAAACATCTGTTATATAAGTAGCACACAAATACTAAAGAGTGACACTACAGGTATTCTACAATTATTTTTGTTCGCAATTCTTCTAAAATTCTTCATAATCAGTTAAAGTTTGATGTTTCCAACTCCCTTGGATATAGTTACATTTTTGTATATCCTGTCACTGAGAAGCAGCTGCCATAACTGTAGTGAAATATTTACCACAGGCGTAATTCTGCTCCTTTCTGTTTCTCAGTTGGTCGAAATTGCTCATCTGGTAATTACTGGGCTCAGAATAGAGAGGATCTGCTGGCGAAGCCATGGCTCCCAGACCATCATCGGGAGAACTATGGGGGATGCACTTGATGCCCCCCAGCATTCTAGTGGACTGCCTTCTGCCAAATGGCATGATTCTCACGTTGGAGTGCCTCCGGGAGGCCACACTTACTACAGTCAAGCATGAGCTTTTCAAAGAGGCCAGGAAGTACCCTCTCTACCATCTGCTGCAGGAGGAGAGCTCCTACATCTTTGTTAGTGTCACCCAGGAAGCAGAGCGGGAGGAGTTTTATGATGAGACCAGGAGGTTATGTGATCTTAGGCTTTTCCAGGCCTTCCTCAAGGTTATTGAGCCAGTAGGCAACAGAGAAGAGAAGATTCTCAACAGAGAGATAGGTACAGTTCCTGAGTTACTATGCAGTTAAAAACAGCCCGTATTTATTTGGTTATACTGTGTGTTATATACACTGTATTGTGTTGTCGTTGGCTCTCCTTTTTAATACATAATAACAAAACGCAATTGCTTTTTTTCCCTTTCAGGTTTTGCTATTGGTATGCCTATATGTGAGTTTGATTTGGTGAAAGACCCTGAGGTGCAGGACTTCAGAAGGAACATTTTAAACGTTTGCAAAGAAGCTGTGGACCTCAGAGACAGCAACGGACCCCACAGCAGAGCATTGTACGTCTACCCTCCCAATGTTGAATCCTCAGCAGAGCTTCCCAGGCACATCTATAGCAAGCTAGACAAAGGTGAGGCATTTTACTCCGAGGTGGGCAGCACCCCTCACTGTGCTGGAACTGTTTTGCCAATGCTTTTGCCCTCCGTTTCCCTCAGGTCAAATCATTGTGGTCATTTGGGTCATTGTTTCGCCCACCAATGACAAACAGAAGTACACCCTGAAGATCAATCATGATTATGTACCAGAGCAAGTGATTGCAGAAGCCATTCGGAAGAAGACGCGCAGCATGCTGCTCTCCCAGGAGCAGTTAAAGATGTGTGTGCAGGAGTATCAGGGAAAGTACATCCTCAAAGTCTGCGGCTGTGATGAGTACTTACTGGAGAAATACCCTCTGAGTCAGTACAAGGTAATCTAATTAAATCTTAGCTTAGCTGCAGCTGATTCTATTGTACTTAGAGGGGGAGAGACAGATCCACCTCACATCAAATTATCATCCAACACAAATGTGTTCGACACTTAGGGCATGAAATTAAATTTCTGAGGAAATGTTCGGCCAGTCAAGTGTGCACGTTCGAGAAAAGCCCCACACACATCACACAAGTACAAAGTGCTGAGTGCGTCAGTTATTGCTGAGCTGCAATTATAAATTCTTGGAATTTACATTTTGATAGGCCCAGATGTGTACGAATGGCTTCAAAATGTCAAAATGACACGAGCGGCGTCAAAATGTCACAATCGCATCTACTTCAAAATGTCACTTTTATCTGTCCTCAACAGTATGTGCGCAGCTGTATCATGCTGGGAAGAATGCCTAACCTGATGCTAATGTCAAAAGACAGCCTGTATTCCCAACTGCCCATGGATTTCTTCACCATGCCGTCATATGCAAGGCGAATATCCACAGCAACACCCTACATGAATGGGGAAACAGCCACCAAGAATCTGTGGACTATCAACGGAACGCTAAGGATTAAGATACTGTGCGCCACTTATGTCAATGTCAACATCAGAGACATTGACAAGGTACAACTGCAGTACATTGTTGTCATCTTGTTTTTCTTTAAAGCTCATCTGGCTTGTTTCTCATTTGAGTAAAATTTATTCTGACTGTAATATTCCATCTCAGTAGCTTGGAGATTATTAAAAGATGTTGCACTGCGTCTAGCCGTCTCTCTCAGTCAGAAATGTGCTGAAAGAAATCGTTATCGCTTAGATTACTTTATAAATCTTTTGATTTGTTGCTGATCTAGATCTATGTCAGGACTGGGATATACCATGGTGGAGAGCAGCTGTGCGACAATGTCAACACGCTACGTGTGCCGTGCTCAAACCCCAGGTTGTGCATAATCAAAGTGTTTTGTACTCTATGATTTTACTGAGCTTTGTGGCACTAATGTGACTGATTCATATCTGTGGTTATGTTCCTGTTTGTGGCAGGTGGAACGAGTGGCTGACTTACGACATGTACATTCCAGAAGTCCCCCGAGCTGCCCGACTCTGCCTCTCCATTTGCTCTGTCAAAGGACGGAAGGGAGCTAAAGAGGTTAGCACTGAAATGTCAGCATTTTATATTAAAATCTTCAAGGTATTGTCGTAAAATTCGCATATTTTCTTTTTAAAAAATCCCGAAATTGAATCAGTCACGGCACAGTAAGTGAAGTTGGCCCTTATAATGGTCCAGTAGCCAAAGATGGTTGTTGACAGTAAGGCATTGTTAGAAATTAATCTTTCATCAACTGCTTCTGGGACCTGTGTTCGCCAGTCAGCCAACTGGAATGCAACTACAACTCATGCCCCGATCTACTCGACACGGGCACTTGTTAAAAAACACAAACCGAATTGATGGAAGTAAAATGTGCCAAAAAAAATGTTTGGGATGCCAACCAAGAAAAAAATGTAGCTGATCTTTTAAAATGACATGCTCTTTAACTATGATCGTGTCTGTGCCAAGGAGGGTGTAGCAGAGAAAGAAACAGCGTCGATGTTGCGTTGGTGTGTCATAGCCTGTGATTCAGTAGGCATTGTCAATCACGCAACCTCATGCATCGAACTCGACTGGTTTATTCTATCCGTGTCTCATCGTGTGACTTACAAGGGTTGAAAAACAGCCTCAAAAATGGTCTTTGCTCCTCTTGAATCAAACCTTTAATATGGAGAGTGAATAACAGCCTAATATAAACCAATCAGTGCCTCAGATGTTATCGAAACTGTTCTCAAAATTATTCTCTGCACCTCCACTGAATTTGGTGCAACAGAAATGAAGCACATTAATCTTAGCTATTGTGTTTTTCTTGTACCATCTCATTAGCCACAGAGTGGTTGTTTTGTTTTGTTTGCCCTCTCCGGGGTGAAAGAGGCCACGATTTAACACCTTGTTGATTTTGGCCAACAAGTGTGTTTTAATATTACAGCAAGCACTCGTGGAGAAATTATTCTGTCAGAAATGTATCAAAAGCACAAGTGGTGTATCTGCCCGACAGCCAAACAAACTAGCATGGTTTTAATTAAGAAGTCAATCAGTAATTGGCCCTTTTCCCAGCAGACCAGCAGCAGATGCGATTAAGTTTCATGGTGCGTGTGGTTTAAATGGATTTCCATACAGGAGCAGGGCAGGAGTTGGAGCTGTGCAGTCTGCCTGCTGCAGCTATTTTTTCTCTTCTTGCGGTTTTTTGTTTAAAAACCATGTTTCTATTAACAGTTATGATCAGCCAAACCAATGATGCACATGTACTTTGGACATTTCATTATCGTCTTACCTGTTCTTACTTTATTATCACCAACTTCCCTGTTTGTTTTTATTCCACTGCACCTGTCTGCTCCGTATCCACCAGATGTTGCCTTGCTGATGATTTTCACATGGATCCTTTTTACTCGTTTCCTGTAGGAACACTGTCCCCTCGCCTGGGGCAACATTAACCTGTTTGACTACACCCACACACTAGTAGCAGGGAAGATGGCTCTCAACCTGTGGCCTGTCCCACATGGCCTGGAAGACCTGCTCAACCCTATCGGTGTCACGGGCTCCAACCCTAACAAGGCAAGTGGCAAAACTTTCTTTGTTGTTTGCACTTCCAGTGTTTCTCTGTTCTGTATATACAAACATGTTGATAATAGTAGCATTGTATCTTTAATTTGCATAAACCTGAATGAATCAGGATGCAGTTTATAAACACTTGAGTTTTTGCCAGCATCTGAAGCTTTTCACATACACGCATTATGCATAATAATAACTTTTAAGCCTCGTGACCCAGTTATAGCAAAGCTGGCGACACCTTGTACAGTTTCAGTAATGCAGCAGCTGCTGCTTAAGCTGCTCGATTTAAGCAACCTAGCTCCTTATCCCAATTAATTAATTACTCATTGACACGGGCGCCTTAATTTGATTACAATAAACACCTTGAATGACCTTTTCCCCTCTACCGTTTTCTAAACATACAGGAAACCCCATGTCTGGAGCTGGAGTTTGACCATTACAGCTCCCCTGTCAAGTTTCCTGATATGTCTACCATTGAGGATCATGCAAACTGGAACATATCCAGAGAGCTTGGCTTTAATTACTGCCACACTGGTTTGGTAAGAGTAAACACGTGTTTGTTGGTTTCTGTTTTGCTTTGCTGGTCAGATACATGAACACATTATCTGACGTGATTTTCATTGAAGAGCTGCCACATCATAGTTCATGTGCACTCTACACAGAAAGTATGGGGGCCTATAAGGTTTATCTTTCTGTTAAATATATACACAGTTATATAATAAGGTCATTTTCTTCGCCTCTTGGCTCTGTGATGTGATTGAGAGTGGATATCCCTAATAATGTCATCTCAGGGACTCAATCAGGTGCAGCCAATCAGAAGAAAGGTTTTCCTTAAAGGGAGAGGAGCTGAAACGGATCGTTTTAGACAAAGGATGAACCAATGGGCCTCACCAAGGCTCAGTACAAGATAGACTTAGACTATTTTGAACTGTGAATCATGCAGTCACTATAGCAAATGTGGAGCTGGAAATGAGAATAATCATCCCGCTGTTATATGACAAGTGGCTCTAGAACCGACTCTGACCTCCTTGGTTTGTTTTGCTAAACTGTGTTATTTTGGTGTCATAGAGTAACAGACTGGCACGGGACAACCCCCTGACTGACGGCGACAATGAGCAGCTACGGCAAGTGTGTAACAGAGACCCGCTTTCTGAAATCACTGAGCAGGAGAAGGACTTCCTGTGGAGACACAGGTAATGATGTGTGCTGGTATGCTTTTATAAAGGGCTTTTGAGCTAGTACCCACTCGGGGCGATTCGTCTTTACTCTGCTTCAGTCTTTTTCCATTACAATTGAATAGCACCTAATGTGCCGACATCATTTGTATGCAACACAATAATGGAGGATGTAGAGGAGAGGGTACACCTGAAGCTCAGTGTATGGCTTTTTCTCAGACTGGGGTAGCACGATTTTGTTTTTTGTGTAGCCGTTGCCGGCTCTCACGACGCCACTGTCCAGTCTAATCAGTGGCATGCAGCCTGTTGATGTCACGTTTTCAGATTGACTCAGTTCGCTTGGATCCCTGGAAGAGTAGGCAATACAATACACCACCAGTACCACCTAATGGAAAACTCTAATGACAAAATGAGCAGTAGGACGAGTAGGTACTAGTGGAAGAGTTGGCCCCTGGTTATCAAAGCTGCTAGATTTGTACACAGAAGTCTTTAATGCTGATGGTGGAAAAAGTTATAACTTATTTGTTTTGTCACCAATTTTATTTTAGACATGACTGCATCAATATGCCAGAGATCCTTCCCAAGATCCTCCTGGCTGTGAAGTGGAACTCCAGAGATGAGGTTGCACAGGTGAGTGCGGGGTTTCTACAGCTCATACACCTTGATATCACTTTTTAACAGTGATTGAATATGCTTACTCAAGTTCTCGACCTGTTTTTGCACATGAGCCACAGCATGACTTTTCTAGACCCAGCAGGGCTTGATGCGAGAACCTAAATGTCATACTCAGATGGATTGAACTCGAGCAGTCTTCACCCTGCCAGCTCCCTAGTACAAAGTCTGTGTGATGTCAGATTGAGCCAGTGTGAGAATAGAGCAGGCAGGCTGGAGATTTCACGGGGAGTGAGTGAGTGTAATGTGTCCTGCCTCCTTCAGCAGCTACCTAGGGAACACTACACACCTAAATCTATAGGAGAACTTTGCAGTGGTGAGAATACAACTCTGACACAGAGAATCTGTTGTCTGCAACATGTATGAAGGGGCAACTTCTCATAGTCCTTATACAGCTGTGTATTACAGGGTTGTTCAAAATCTGTGTTCTGTATTTAGCTGCCTTTTCTCATTTCAGATGTATTGCCTTCTAAAGGACTGGCCTGCTATCAAACCAGAACAAGCCATGGAGTTGTTGGATTGCAACTTCCCCGATCCTATGGTCAGAGAGTTTGCTGTGAAGTGCCTTGAGAAATACCTAACTGATGACAAACTCTCCCAGTATCTCATTCAGCTGGTTCAGGTGTGTTTAGATCAAACTAAGCCGCGGGAGCCATTTTCATTCTGCCATGTTTTGCTGATGAGTCACATGTTTTGCTTGATGGACTGAAGGTATTTTCAATATATTCTCTGTGGCCGTGTCTTAGGTTCTGAAGTACGAGCAGTACCTTGATAACCCACTCGCACGGTTCCTGCTGAAAAAGGCGTTAACCAATCAGAGGATAGGACATTTCTTCTTCTGGCATTTAAAGTGAGTTTATTTAAAAGGATTTTCTTTCAGGAAGTTGGAACTGTTTGTAAGCGAAAGGTTAAAGTCTTGTTTGAGTGTTTGGCCTCGGGTACGGATGAATTTAAAAAACATACTTTGAAGATGCCTCACATTGGTTTATGTTTTAGGATTTCCAGGGAGGCAGAGTGTATTTTCTTTGGGACAGAACCTCTTAAACTTTTTTTCTTTCCTTGTTTTTATGCGTGAAGGTCAGAGATGCACAACAAGACAGTGAGCCAGCGGTTTGGTCTGCTTCTGGAGTCCTACTGCCGGGCCTGTGGCATGTATCTGAAGCACTTGAGCAGACAGGTGGAGGCCATGGAGAAGCTCATCAATCTCACTGACCTCCTCAAACAGGAGAAAAAAGATGAGGCTCAGAAGGTAATCTGACAGCTGGCAGCTGTTTTGAATGTGATCCACTGAATCGTTTGGTTTAATCTTGACAACATCTGGACCGGCCTGGCCGCAGGGACACCACATTAGAGTGCAGTGATAGAATTTGGAGCTTTGCTTTTTCTCTCTTTTTTTTTCCCTCTTAATTGCTTGTAGTAAAATATTCAGCCACACTGGCATAAGATATTTCATCTTTTTAAAAAGCTTTTTGTAATCACTCATTCAGTGTATTTTTTGTTATCATTATTATTATTATTATTATTTTGCTTTTGGGTCTTTATGACATCAGTGAGAGTGAAAAACCTCAATCATCTCAGAAACATAGATAACAGAAGCCCCACCCACCTGCTGTTCCAATTTTCTGTTTGTGAGGGGTAGCCAATCAGAAGAAGGGATGCTGGACTTAATCAGCAACCTCCTCGTTTAAGACAGAGGATGACCCGAGGGACTCCACAAAGGCTCAGCATGAAATAAACAAGGATTATTTTAAACTGTGACTCATGCAGAGCAAACCCAGAAGAGTCAAATGAAAATATTTCATTGAAATGAGAACAATGGGTCTCTTATCCTTATAGTACTAGTTCCAGTTAAATATGGAACTTAAGGTTAGCAGTCGTTAGTAGTTAGTGAACTTAATATGTAGCTACAGGCTATAAAAATGTTTTGCTACTAGTTGCTATGCCAGTCACAGGGGTTAGCTTGGATGGCTTGGTCATGTATTAAACCAGTATGAAATGCCCAGTGCCCATCCAATCTAAATCTACCTGGTGCTTCTTAGATGGTTCAGCATGGCCACCAGAGGGTGTATGTCATTGCCTGAAAGCCCTCAGTGAAGGAGCATTACCTCATTGTGAGAGATTTTGCTGAAGAGAAGCAGCAGAAAGTTGACTGTGATTGCTGCATATGAACTTAGGCCAGCCCGTTTATCCAGTTGCTCAGCACCTGAGGAAACTAACTGTCACATTTGTTTAATCCCCTCTAAGGTTCAAATGAAGTTTCTGGTGGAGCAGATGAAAAGACCTGACTACATGGATGCACTGCAAAGCTTCACCTCTCCGCTGAATCCGGCACATCAGCTGGGAAACCTCCGGTACTTCAGCACTCTTATCTAACGCAGTCCGCTCAAATGGTTGGCATTTGATTTTTATTCCCCCTGCAGGTGATGCTTTCGCCCTCTCCTCTCCGAGGCTTGAAGTATTACCAGATGTGATAAGAGCTGAACAGTTTGGTTCATATCAAGCACATTAGGACCATTATGAACTGAATGCTTGTAGAGCTCTGTTGCTGTGATGAACACAACCACAATTACAGAGGGCTTTCCTCCTTTCCTTTTATATACATGTATGTGTATTTTTCCTGCTAAAACATATCCATGTCTTTACTTTAGCCTGGAGGAATGCAGGATGATGTCGTCAGCAAAGAGACCTCTGTGGCTTAACTGGGAAAACCCAGATATGATGTCGGAGCTGCTCTTTCAGAACAATGAAATCATCTTCAAAAATGGAGATGGTGAGTTGTGCCTCTACCTCCGCCTGTCTGTCCTCTCCTCAGCGCTGACACTCTCAGCACACACACACACACAGACCTGCCGAGCATGCGCACAGTTCAGCCTGCGCTGCGTCGTTTCATGCTACATAAATACAACTATAACTGCGCTCTTAACGCAGAACTCAGAAGGAGCAGTGCTCGTATTTGACCCCCGCTTCACGGCAGCAGGTTGTGCTTTTTTGCTGCAGCGTCTGTGACCAACATGACTTTGAAAGCTCTGCTCCATAATGCATCATGGAGTTGATCAAAGCAGCTCAGCAGCTCATATTCACCTCACCGTTATCCACCTCCTTGTCTCTCTTTGCCTCTGCAGATCTGAGGCAGGACATGCTGACGCTACAGATCATTAGGATAATGGAGAACATCTGGCAGAACCAAGGCCTTGATCTCAGGTAGGCTCCTCACTTCGTCATGACAGCAGGGATGCAGGTATCCATTAACAGGCACCGGACCTTTCATGTTCTGCGAGCCATACTTGAATGCAGATTAGCAGGCAGACCCTGCCAGCCACCTCACGTCATTTAATATAAAGTCCATCAGTGCTGTCTTGATATATATATATATTTTTTTTCTTTATCGCCTTGCCTCTCATGTTTTCTACGCTTCCTCTTCCAGGATGCTGCCCTATGGCTGTTTGTCTATCGGCGACTGCGTGGGTTTGATCGAGGTGGTGAGGAACTCTCACACCATCATGCAGATCCAGTGCAAAGGAGGCCTAAAGGGGGCGCTGCAGTTCAACAGCCACACTCTACATCAGTGGCTCAAGGATAAGAACAAGGGAGAGATGTGAGCTCAGTAGAGATGTTAATTAATGTTAATTATTAATGCCAAGCCTTTTTTTTCTATTTCTACTTCCTTTGTGACGACATCTGCATAAATTTCCTAGACTGCCTCAAATGATTTTGCCTTTTTTTTTTTTTTTTTTTTTTTTTTTTTTTTTGCCGTCTCAGGTACGACCAGGCCATCGATCTGTTCACACGGTCGTGCGCAGGCTACTGTGTAGCTACATTTATCCTGGGCATAGGAGATAGGCACAACAGCAACATCATGGTTAAAGATGATGGGCAGGTAATGATTACAGCCGCTTCTCTTTCTGAGTTAAACTTCATCTCTATACTTTAGATTTTTTGGTTTATCCTTTATAATTTAATGTGTCATATTTTCTGTGTTCTCAGCTGTTCCACATAGATTTTGGTCACTTCCTTGACCACAAAAAGAAGAAGTTTGGGTACAAGAGGGAGCGCGTCCCCTTTGTGCTCACACAGGACTTTTTGATTGTTATTAGCAAAGGAACGCAAGAGTGCACCAAAACGAGGGAGTTTGAAAGGTAATGCTTCACCCACAGCGACGCTGAAAGGGTGGATGAGGTGCTTTTTGAGTCCTCTTTTTAAACTTTTTTGTTACAACAAATGACTCAGCACAGCAACTAGTCTGTGTAAAAATAAAAATCTGAAGGTGTTAGGAGAGAAACGGAAGAAGTAAATAAATATAAATCAAATGGTAGGCACCACAGGCTTGTAGCAAAGACAAAAGATCAGACAGTCAAGCCGTGACAGATGTGGCCGCTAGTGATCTTATTGTAAACACACACCAAAGGTTTTCTGTCACTGATGAGATCTGAGAGCAACAAAGTGACTGAAGAGTTTGTGAAACAAAGATCCGGAGCCCAGATTCTCATAAACTGTTTCCTGGCGGAATGACGCAAGCTGCTCAAATGTTCCATAGAAATTCTGGATCAGGTTTGTCATTTATCCAAGACATGGAAATGTTTTTCCTTGCAGCGTATGCAAGGATGTAGTCTAATGAAGCTGATGTCCGCAATATTATTCCAAATTGGATGTCCCGAAAGAGATAAAGGGTCCATGTTCAAAGACTCTCCCAGTATCTTTTGCACCTCCTGCAAAAATGTCTAGGGAATGAATTTTTGGACACAGCCAATCACAGTGTGAATAGGTTCTAATTGAGGTCTTGCACTTCAAATGTAAGAAAGTCGATGATTCTTCTGTTGTCTTTGACTGCACACAGTGCCAGATTTAAAATAGCAGCAGTCTCTGGTGGGTAACTGGGGTGGGTAACAGAACTTGACCCTGCTCGTTTTGCTTCCCTCTTCAGATTCCAGGAGATGTGCTACAAAGCGTACCTGGCAATCCGGCAGCACGCCAACCTCTTCATCAACCTCTTCTCCATGATGCTGGGCTCGGGAATGCCTGAGCTGCAGTCGTTCGACGACATCGCTTACATCAGGAAGACCCTGGCCCTGGACAAGTCGGAGCAGGAGGCCCTGGACTACTTCATGAAGCAGATGAACGACGCTCACCACGGCGGCTGGACTACCAAGATGGACTGGATCTTCCACACGATTCGCCAGCATGCCATGAACTGAGGAAAGAATGGTGGCAGCAGCAGGACACGAAGAACCACAAGAACAATAAAAAATAAGCAAGTTGTTTCCCCTAACACACTAAGGCCTGGTGAATATTTCTGCCAGTGCTTGACTCTGAAACTTTGCCTGCCAGCGAGACTCAAAACGAGCACGCTCAGAAGAAATGCCTAAATGCTCCTTTTCCTTACAGACGTCTGAAATTTCTCTCCCTGCATTATGAACTTAAGAAGGTGGAGTTAAATTTCACCTGTTGTCTTCATAGGAGCTAAGCTAGCGTGGACCTGGACAGCATTGGCCTTTATGTGAACCAAGTATAGACAGGTTACATTTTATCTTTTTATTTTCAAAGCTTCTACAACCATCAACATTAAGAGAGGAACTTCATGAAGTGATACACGATGAGCACAGCTAGCTTTTTATAAAGAGAGATTGAAACCGAATTATTTCAACTACCTATTTTTGAACTGATGAAGGCGGGGCCAGGTGAAGATGGGGCTGTTGTTGCAGCGGGCAGCTCACCTGCCAGGTACTCTCAGAATTTTCCAATAAGATTATATAAACACTGAACAAACCTCAAAGTTTTTTGGGAAAACCTCAACTAAGCATTTAACACTATTTGAAGAAATTGCAATGATGACCTATTTGTAACCTACCCGTGTACAAATCATGTCCCGTCATATAAGTGACTTTTTGTACAGCAGTATATCCATATACTTGTATGCATTTGGTGCACATATTCCTTTTTGAATCTATTCTCTACTGAGCCAAAGTACTACATGCATAACTCCACTAGTCAGCAGTCTTATTGTTAAAAACAAACAAACCCCCCCCCCAAATAATCACTACTATTCCAAGTCTTGTGTGTACTCTTAGCACTGATGTCTGCAGTATTTGTTTTTTTTCTTGTCTGTCAGTATTAGTTTGTGTCACATGTAGAGGCACAAACGTGTCATCTATTCAGTGCACATGGACCCGAGAAAACCTTTCTGATGACCAGCTGGTTAGGGTTCGTCTTTCTTTTTCTTTTCTTTTTTGGATGCCCCAAAATATGAATTTGGCCAAAAGCGTTTTTTGTTTTTTTCCCCCCTTTTTGTTTGTTTTTGTATTGCGCTAGTTTGTTTCAGGAAAACAAAGTTTTTGCTCAATACGTTAGTTAGAAAAAACATTTTTTAAGGTCATCCTCATCACAGAGTCTCGGAACATTTAGCCAGCACCAGATTCATGTTGGACGACACTGACAGGTCGATAAACGTCAGGCTCGATAACTCGATATCAGCAGATCCCTGTTTTTTCCTGTTTGGTGGTTTTATTGTCGTTTAGCTAACACGGGTGGGGAAACAAAGGATGTGCGGTGTTCATTTCGTGTGCTGTGCAGTTACTCTATGCAAGTCATAATACTATAACATGTACTGTATACTGATGTCGGGCACAGAGGGAAGCGCATCTTCCCCCTGGCGTGCTTGCACAGAGAACCGTCGGTGGACTTTGTATAGAAAGTGCATGGAAGAAGGAAAAAACCCAAAAAAACTCACTTAAGTTGCCGTGTAACAGTATCGTCTACTTCCCAGCAGAAAGAGCTGTGCAAAACACCTCTGCACCCTGCCTTTTACTTGTCCTTGAGAAACTTTGGAGCTTCGGTCTAAGCCATGTGTTTAAAAAATAAAACAAAAAACAAAACTTTTTTGCTCTCAATCACAGAGAGCAAAGAAAGAAAAGTATCCGAAGTTATATTTTTGAAACCTTCCAAGTGTCTTCTTCCATACCTGTGATTGTTGCCCTGTGCGTGGAAGCGTGGCCGGCGTTATCGCTGCACAGACTCTCGTACGCGTCCATAAGTGTTGTAGCTTTACTAAAGTGATGCCTAACAGGGCGGTTTCCTGGAAACGTTAAGTCTGTTAAAGTAAGCGAAGTTTGAGCGAGGACTTAAAACTGCTCAGGAAACTGTCGACTGACATGCACGCGCTTCTGTACGGGATACAGAGCAGTGGGCCGGACCCGAACTGACAGAACTAACCCTCACATATACTTTATAGAAGCCCTATCTAAACCACGCTCTCTCCCTTTGTACTTGTTTTGTTTCTCACACTGCATTATGCATGACTATCTACTTTTTTTTTTTTCTTCGACCTGATGTTGTCTACTTGAATTTCATGTATAGAAATGACCTTGTTACTTGTTTAAGGTACAACAAAGTCACAGTGAAGTTAACAGATACTGATACGTGTGCAAATGCTTTCCTTGAATAACTACAGAGGTAATATATTTTTGTATTTTTTAAATGTAAGCAATCTCATGAGTAACGGCTAACCAGGAAAAACGCAAAAAAAAAAGTTAAAAAAAAAAAGGAGGAGTCACGTGTAACATTCACCATCCTCACGCAAAATCCAGCAAACAGCCTCTTGTCATCGAAAAGGATGTGACTGAAGGACAAGGACTTGGTGCTGCAGTTGGAGTACCATTCTCA
The DNA here is from genome assembly GCF_963969265.1 of Rhamphochromis sp. 'chilingali'. Classification (NCBI taxonomy): domain Eukaryota; kingdom Metazoa; phylum Chordata; class Actinopteri; order Cichliformes; family Cichlidae; genus Rhamphochromis; species Rhamphochromis sp. 'chilingali'. Next base: position 11,318,670 of record NC_137943.1, on the reverse strand, counting down.
CATCAAGTGGAGGGAATTTTTGCCCCAAGTGGAAGTCTCTAAGCACAACGCGTACAAAGAAACTACCCTGCATGTTTTAAAATGATCCAGACCCATGCTAGTTATCTTTCCACCTGTATATGTCAGAAAAAAAAACACCTCAAATACTTCTTTTTAGTCATCCTCATATCACCATGTCTGTATGCATTCATTTATTGTGCTGTTGAATAAAAACATTTCTCCTCGTGAATAAGTCTGTCGGTTTATTTTACTCGTTTAAAAATTTAGGTCATTTACAAGCCACTTTTTCATTTCCATGCTTACAAAAAAACAACTCCAGAATAATATTTACACAGTGAGCCAAAGCCATGAAGAGAAGCATTATAAAGGTTTCCATAGAAAAATACAAAAAAAAGACTTATTAGAAGGGTCTGTGCAATATGGCACACTTGTGAAATGACTCCCATTAACATTATCTAACATTAAATGATTACGGTAAGAGTACCGTAATTGATACTACTGTGCAAAAGTCTTGAGTCATTCCTCATGTTTTTATATGTTGCTCAGAATTGAGAAATAAGTGCATACATTTATTGAAAAGTAAAAACATGGAAACTGTATACAAGGTGAAGGTTGGCAGTGAGTACTTTATATGACTACCTTTATTCTTCATCACAGCCTGAACCCTTTTGGGCAGCTTTCTTGTCATTTTGTTAAGTAAATGGTCTGTATTTGTATAGCGCTTTACTTAGCTTTACCCTAAGGACCCCGAAGCGCTTTACACGTTCAGTCATCCACCCATTCACACACTGGTGACGGCAAGCTACATTGCCCGGGGCAATAGCGGCGAGGCTGCCGGGCCCTCTGACCACCACCAGTGGGCAACGGGTGAAGTGTCTTGCCCAAGGACACAACGACCGAGACTGTCCGAGCCGGGGCTCGAACCGGCAACCTTCCGATTACAAGACGAACTGCCAACTTTTGAGCCACGATCGCGTAGTCCTCAGGAATAGTTCTCCAGGCTTCTTGAAGGACATTCAAAGCGTATCTTTGGATGTTTACTGTTTTTTGTGAGGTCCAGGATCTAGGGAGCGATAATGTTGCATTCTGCATTTTTCTATCCCGGTATACTTTCACTGCATTGGCAGTGTGTTCGGGATCATTCATGCTGATCTGTTCTACAAATTTTGTTAAGATCACCAACACCAATGGCTGAAACGCTGCCCCAAACCACGACACAGCCTCCACCGTGTTTTACAGAAGGCTGTAGACACCCACTGTTGTACCTCTCTCCTCCACTCCTCCATACATACTGACAATGATTTTAACAAAAAATGTCAGTTGCCACTGATTTTAAGTCCAGTCCACTCATTAAGAGAGGCATCTTAACACCCACCCTTCCACTTAGGTTGTTTCTTATTAGGCTTCAGTGAACAGTAGTGCCAGATGTATCTTTAGGTCCTGTGTCAGGTCTTTTCTGGATATTATCTCTTACAGACATGACTTTCAGATACAGTTCATCTGCTATAGATGGTTTTTTAAGGGCACACTGCACACCATGCTGAGTTAGGTCATGTTTTCTGCTACTGGCGCTTTGGGAATCACCTTGTTGGTGTAAAAATACTACTTCATGTTTGTCTCTGTTATTTTATACATCTTTCTTAGAATTTTTCATCTAAGCAAATGGGTACAAGTTAACAGAGTGCCTAAAGATACAATTTAAAATGGTCTTTGTCAAGTTGTCTGTTGCATGTAGACACAACACTGGTTCATCCGTTGAGTTAGTTGCTTTTTTATGCTTGACTGATTTATAGGCCAGTGTTAAGTGGCTTAAAAACAAACACCAAACAAAGAAGAAATCCTCTGGACATGTTCAGTTATTCAAGGATTGCACTGAAAATGAATGAAGAACAACAAGTGTCCAAAAAGAGATACTGTGAAAAAGCTTCAAAAAACCTGTAGATCTATCTCTCAAAAGCACTTTAAAAATAACAAGAGAGTCTGAATCCTTTGAAGTGAAACATAAAGACACGGGAAGTGCATTGAGAGTTTTACACAAAACTCCAGGATGAGAATTATTTTTAACCATGAATCATGCAAAGACATTCAAGCAGAGTCTGTTATTATTCTAAATATATTGTGTCCAGTACTCCCTCGCATATTATCATTGGACCAATAGAAACTCTCATCCAACTGTGACACATAACATCAATCTGTCACGAATTTCCTCACTTCTCTCAGGGTGCAAATAATCATCCCTCATAAACTGACTTATTAGCCAGCTTGCTATCTGGAAAACATTAAAAAGTATTAGTCAGTGACCCAGAGCCCAGGCTAGATAAATCAGTGTTTGGATTATCAGGAGAGCATTGGAATGCTTCTCTCCTGTAAGTGATCCCTGGCCCGAGAAAGTTGGAGCGCTACCTGCTCGACACTTAACAAATATTGAATATATGCCTAATTAAACATGAGAGGTACTAATTGGTGCTGACTGAGTGTGAAACATCATGAATGGTGTGGCTGGTCAAGCAGACTTTGTTTCTTTCTGCCAACATTTGGACATCAGTGTCTATTTAATAACAGAGGAAGGCACTTTTTAATAAGGAGGCAAAAACTGTATAGATTTTCAATTCTCACACTTCAGACCAACATTTTACTTTGACTAACCTTTTACAAATCAACACTAGATAACTTTATGTACCAGTTAAAAGGCTTACAAAAATGGCATTTTTTGGCATATTACAGCTTAAGCTCTGGACATGTCATGAGGGAGATTGTGCGCTGGACCTACGGAGCAGCCTGTACAGTTTGCCCTGAGTGTATCTTGAAGTCAGCCGGCTCCCTGCAGCTTCACTGATCACCTCTGTGGACAGATGGGCTAGACACTGAGTCAGTTTCACAAGGCCCACCAGCAGAGCTCCACCGCCCAGAAGTATACAGGGCCACAGCAGTGCAAACAGGACCATCTGCAAAGTGTACTTCCTGCGTAAGATGGCGTGGTTGGGGTACCTCGTCTGATCAGTTAAACATGCGGTGTTGTTCCCGAGCAGACTGTCCAGGCTGCCGTTCACTTTCTGGACTTGATCCTGAAGTGCTTTTCTGTCCATTTGGCATTTGGGCATGTAGAAACACTGAGAGAGAAAAAGATAAGATTCAAGTGTAATTTTTTATCAAGTGACCTACCCCTTACAGTTGGCAGGACTGATTGCAATCAGTGCGACGAGCTGCAAGGGTCTTTTTTTTTTGGTGTCTGTTAAAAAAAGCAAAGGGAATTTACAAGCCTCCGTTTTCTGCACCGGTGCCGAAAAATACTTCATAGCATCTCTCTGAATGGAGCAGAAGTGCAGTGTGAGAGCATCTCCTAATAATATCTACTGGCTTATTCACAAGGGCACAGGCATTAAAAGTGTTGCTGCTTTTCCATCCTGTCAGCTACTTCAGCCTTCATCGCTTTCTCACATGCATTCCCAGGTCCATGCTTAGATGGATAATAAAACACCTGAGAATTAAAATTAAGAATTACTAAACAAAGTAATCTTACATGCTGTGCTATATAGATATAAAGACCTAATATTCAGATTTAATGCTCCAGAGCTGATGTCCTCCTCCTGAGCAGTTCATGTAACAATTCCTAAAACCTGGAATTTTGTGTTTTAAATCCACACCTCGGTCGCGAGGAGAACAGAATCCTCATTTAAGTGGAGCACGGCCTCCTCGGTGGAGCCATTGAAGTAAACCGTCACCGTCGCCTTGAGGCACGGCACTGTGCTCACACCTCTGCAGTCCACCCACTCCTCCAGTATCTCACTCTTCTGCAGCACACAGCTGGCATTACCATCATCCCAGCCACTGGAAGACAACCAGCAGGGAAGCTTCAGAGAAGCCTTCAGACTTACATAATTCACATGCACACCTCAATGGCACTAATTAAAACAGCTGCATAAAGGATTGCTACTGCAATTTGTAGTAGCAAAATTAGTGTGGGATAGACTGACCCATCAACTTTTCCACAGGAGCAGGGTTCCTGCCCAAGTTTTTATAATTTCTTACTTCATCTATGTGGTTCAGTGCAGTTAGCCAATATTTAGCATGTTAACAGTTAAATTAAGATCCTGAACGTGGAAGCTTTAGACTTGCTCAGCATCGTCTGTCATTGGTCTGTCGGTCATTGTCCATTGTTGTGCTGAATTCTTCTGGGAACTCTCAGACAGGCAAGAAAAACTACTGGAATAAAAATCCCATGCAGGAATACAGAGCATAAGCATCATCAGTGATTCCTGTTATACCGGCTTTGTTATTCTGACAGGAGATTATGTGACACAACTGATGGTGAATGCCAATAAAACTTGTAAAAGCTATTGCAGGAGAATAGGGTGCAACAACAATCACATGTCATGTGTTTTTAAGTGCCTTTTATCAGTTTGTTGCGGAGAAATCTTTCAAAATGATTAAGAAAGCTCAGCAGAAGGAAAAATATACACCAGCTGTCACAGGGCAAGAGGCAGGTCACCACTCTATCTCAGGACTAACACGCAGAGAGACAGGCAACCATTCACACTCGCATTCACTCTTAACACACACGTCTTTGGACGCACAGACACGGGGAGAACAAGCCTTCAGTGAGGGGATGCATTTGTAACTGAGCCTGGAAACGAGACAACACTCCCCAGTGTACCTGTTAACAAAGGGTTTGATCATTGTGATGCCGACTACAAAGAACATGAGCACAGAGAAGGCCATCATGGTGCAGCCCAGCAGGATGGCGCGGTCCTCCCCGACGCTTGCACCTGGCACCTGTGTCCGAATCCCCTGTTCTCCGTGCCCGTCAGCTCCTCGGCTTCGATCGCGGTCCTGAGCCACCATAGTGTGGCAGAATTCCCCGGGCCTCACACACACAGACACACACACATACAGGGATTTAATTCAGAAGTGATTCAAACTTAAATGATTTCACGTTTGGTTAATTTTACACTCTTTAAAACAATAAATGACTTACATACAAAATGTATTTAAAGTAATGTAAGTGATAAAAATGAAATGAAATACAACAAAATGTAACCAATACTTCAAAAAAATGAGCCATGCTAGCAGCTCTGTAAGGCTGTGTTTGAAAATACGGGTGGTTTGAGCTAAACGCCACTTAGCATGGTAGCATGCCATTGTACCACTTGCTAATTAGCAATAAACAGGAAGCGCAGCAGAGGCTCATGGGAAGGTCATTAGTTTAGGAACTAGCTTATTTAGCTAGACATGAACACTGTAAGAGAAAAACACTGCCCATAAACAATAAATCAGTGATTAGAGGTCAAGCTGGAGGAATCATTTTAATTAGTCCTGTGTTAATAATGTGGGCCTTAGTATTTCCTTTAATCGGCAGTTTGTTAGCTGCACCTGTTCGCTGCTTGTTCATGCCTATCACACAGCAGCAAGCAATGCATCTAGCCATATAAACATAGGCTAGCCAGACTGCTGTGAGATGGAAAAACAACAGTATCTCAAATAACCACTCGTTACACCAAATGTAAGCAGAAGATCAGGACAGGTTGAATCTTGAAGCAGATTTGTTACAGCAACAGCAGAAGACAACACTGGGTGCTGCTCCTGTCATCTAAGAGCAGGAAACTGAGGCTACATTACAATGGGAAAACAGAAGACTGGGAAAATGTTGCCTGGTCTGATAAGACTTGATTTTTGCTGCAACATTTAGATGGTTGGATCAGAATTTGGTATAAATAACACAAAAGCATGGATCTAGCCTGCCTTGTATCAACAGTTCAGCTTCATGGGATATTTTGTTAACACAGTTTTGCTACTGACCACATCCATCCCTTTATGCCCACAGTGTCCCCGTCTTCTGATGGCTCCTTCTAGCAGGATAATGCACCGTGTCAGAAAACTCAAATCAGCTCAAACTGGTTTCTTGAACATTGCAGTGCACCTTTGGGATGCAGTGGAATGGGAGATTCTCATCATGGATGTGCAGCTGACAACCTGTGCGATGAACTAAAATCTCTGAGGAATGCTTCCTGCACCTTGTTGAATCTGTGCCATGAGGAATTAAAACGAAAGAAGACAAAAGTGGGGCTGATCTGGTACTAGCAACGTGTAGCAAGTGGCTGGTGAGTGTATACAGGTTATTTCTGATATATCATTCCCCTTCAAGCCATACATTTAGAAATACTCTGTGCTGTGCATGTGCTGTAATCTCACACATGCATATATGTTGAATCGTTTTTTCTAAAATCTTGACTAGTCCTTTGTTTACAACAGTGCATATCTGTTACAGACTGCTGCAGTTGTTTGTATATTTATACAATATTTCTTTTTAACCGACGCCATTAACAGACCAGCAGGATGTCATGAAACTTACTGGTTTTGTAACCTGTTGGAGGCAGGACAGGATACAAAATATAGGCTTTTTTTTAAAACTTTACAAACAGAAGATGTACATTTTCCAGGCTTATAGTAGTAATCCTATGCCCAATCAGTGGAATGCAGTATGAACTGACTGATGTCACCACAAACTGGTTTTTATACATACCCAGTGAGCACCTATAGCGTGTATAATGTGAAGCTCTGTTTAAATTCAGCCGTGCTTTTCCTTCATAATGAACCCAAAAGTGTTGCTGCCTGGCCCAGTCGATTGCCGGCTCTTACCGTGTCTGCCGCCTGCGAGCACCGTGCAGGTTAATGTTAATGGGGATGCTGGATGAATCTGTGTTCAACCACATGCCCACTCCTATCTGAGCTACCTCCTGTACAGTATATCCACCTAACAAGCTCCTCTCTATCTGAAAGTCAAATGTCCTTCTGCCAGCAGCTGATCATTTCATATCTCCAACAGGCTCCGGGGCACTGCTGTGACTGGCTGAGTGGACTCGATATCAGTTTAGTCACCGGGGAACTTCCTGTTGTTTACCAAGGCTCAAAGGTGAGTGCAAAAACACCTTCCACCCTCATATGTGTTTCTATAGAAACCACCACAGGTAAGGCAGGTAGGATGCTAATGGCCTCTCAGCGGGCCTGTGACACTCAGCAGCAGCCGTTTGTCACGGAAAAGCCGAGCCGGATGAATCCCTCCTTGATTACCGTTTCCACAGAATGAAACACACGCAGTGACGCTACACTGGTGAGTACACATGCTCTATGAAATCATTTTTCATTAAAAAAATTACAGAAAGGTCAACACTATGGCCAACAAATGCACGCATACATATATAGTAGATTCCTACCCAAATACATGAGTCCTGCGACTTTTCATCACTGCAGGGGCCTGGTGAGCTCGAAACCTCTCAGATTGTCTGGACGTTATTTGGCATGAGCACATGATGCTGAGCGAGTTTATATCTGCTATTCAAACAATCAAATGTTTTGTATTATTCATGGGTTGCTGAAAAACATATGGCGGTATTAACTTGGTGACAGTTCTGTTTAATACAGCGAGCCCAAGGCTAGGAACACCACAGCAGCTTGAAAAAAGGAGCTACAGCTCAACACAACAGACAGCAGTGTCATACCTAATTTATTCAGTATTGAATACATTGCAGCGTTAAGCTGAATAGTTTCCTCCGTTGCCCGCTCTGCTGTTAAAGCTCCATAAGCTATAGTCCTTGTTTATCTGATGTATTTCATTACTTTTTGTTTTATCACTGTGTGATTTATTGTGTTTTTGAACAGCTAAATTTAGCCCCATGCTTGTAAAAAGCACAATTCCTATTTAAAGACCTGTGCAAAAGACTCAAACCACCTCTTATTTCTTTATATTGTGCTATAGAAATAGGAAACAGGTGCAGGGATTTATTGAAGCATGTGCAAACATGCATGGAAACACACAGTATGTGAGGCAAAAACAGAGTTTGTACAATTCTAACAAACATGAACGGCAATAATTGGTGTGACTTTATGTTGGCTGCCTTTTTTCTTCTGTTCTTTGTCAACACGATCCCACACTGCTTGTTGAGGTCCGAGCTCTGGGGAGGCCAATTCATGACTGGCAGTGTTTCACTGTGTGTTTACTGCATTGGCAGTGTGTTTGGGATCGTTGTCATGCTAAAACATTATCAGAAGCTTTCCAGATTGTACTACATGATGGATCCAAATTTGATGGTGCTTTTCTGTGTTCATCAATTTGGACAAGATCTCCAACACCACTGACCGAAATGGAGCCCAAAACCATGATAGAGCTTCCACCATGTTGTACACACTCTATGTTGTACCTCTTTCCTGACCTCTGTACATACTTGAACCAAGTATTTCATATTTGGATTCACCACTCCATCTGTTGTTTCTCATTTTTAGTTTAGTTATTGTAAAATCTGGCATTACATGATAACCTCAGCCTTTTGTCCCTGTTTCTCTTCCTTTGGCTTCTTCCTTTCATTGAGATCATTTCTCATTAGGCTTCAGTGAACAGTAGATGGATCAACTTAAGCACCAGATGCATCTGTCAGGTCCTGTGTCAAGTCTTTGCTGGATTTCTTCTAGGGCTGAACGATATATCGCATTTGCGATAATATCGCGACATGATCAAGTGCAATTTTCTAACCGCAAAGGCTGCGATTATACTGCGATTATATTATACAATTCATGGGCTGCATCCTCCTGAGGCCGCATTTGTAGACCGATTACGTCACAGCGACGCGCCGAAGGCTGTCCCCAGAATTCATAGCGCGGCCCAGCCAAACTCCAGTTTCCAGCAATGGCGGCCGCTACTAAGTTTTAAAATTACTCATACTAATTTTTCTGGGTCACAAAATAAACTTTTAACATATTTTCAGGCGAGAAAGTAGTTGTGTAAACATCAAACATCTGCTCGGTTTATCAAGATATCCCATATTTGCAAAAGTGCTTCGACGTTTTCAGAGGCGTCTGCTACCCACCAGCTCGACAGCTAGCCGGGAGCTCGAGGGTTACTGATGCGGCCGAGAACGGCACAACTCCCGGCACATCATTTTCAGATCACCGCGGAGTTTCGCTGCTCGGGTTAAACGTAATATATAAGTCACTTAGACAACCTAAAAATGTTATTGTTGGGCTTTTTTCAGTGTTTTGTTTGTTCGTGAGTAAATCGGTTTGGCTGAGATTAAAGTTATTAGATTAGATAAAATAAAACTTTATTAATCCCCCGGGTGGGTTCCCCCTTGGTTTTCACACAGCTGACTAAACGTCAAACAGAAAACTTATTAAACAGAAGTATGAGACAGTCGAGAATTTACGCCAGTGTCTGGTTATATTTTAGATAGCAAGAAGCAGACGGCCGAGTTTATTAAACTCCACCGAGACAGCGGTGACGCTAATCAGAACTAGACCGTCCAATTTCACGCCTTTAAACTTTAAAGGCGTGTTTGTGTGTGTGTTTATACAATTGCTATTATGTTTGCACTTTATGTGTAATGTTACTGACTGCAGAGATCAGTAAGATGTGTGTGTTAGGTATTTTAGTACCATGGTAGCATTTACTGGATATTGTTTTATAGTGACATTATACAGGAAAACTCTGTCATTCAATAAGGCCCCTTTGTTTTAGTTATTTTTCTCTTTGACCCAAGAATTGATGTGTGAGAATCACAGGCTGGTACAAGGTTGAAATACCACAGAGATCACTCCCTCAGCTACATTAGTTTCTTAATCTTTTAGGAGACGCCTGTTGAGGCCAAATTGTTTGTTTCAGATTTCACTAATGTAAGAACTCTTTGTTTTGTGCCTTGAAAATATGTCGCTGAGATAATCACAATTGTAGCTGAACTGATACACTACACAAAGGATGCTTCTTCACCCAAGGGCAGGAAGACGCTGCCTTATCTTGGTCTGTACTGGTTTAAACTGATAATCTGCTGTCTCATGAATTTTACCCTCTATATAAACTGTTGTACTTGTGAATAAAGTTGAGTCAATTTGGGAAGACAACCTGAAGCAGTCTCTGTTTTCTTGTTCTCCCAAGCTGCTCCCGAGCTCGTACTAACACGCTGAATGGCATGCTTGAATATTACTTGAGAATATATTTGACTGTGTTACAGACTAAGGGACATTCTCTGCTGATAGGTGAAGGTACATTCTCTGCTGATAGACGTCCACGCCTCGAAGGAAGTCGATCCACGGATTAGGCCCTGGAAACCGTTTCCTTCAGTGTGTATTTTTTATTTATTAGTTTTATTTATTTAATATTATTTTTTAATTGAATGACTGTCTAGTAGTTCACAGATGTCGAAAAACTGAGTGTGGTAAAGCCACTGATTTTGTTTATGTATATTTCTGCAATCTGCACATTGTACTGACTTTCATTTTAATGTTTACACCAGGGTTCCTTGTCAGCACTTTATGCTCAGATGTTTGTAAGCTAAAAATAAACTATTGTGTATGTTCAAATATACTGTTGTGATTGAAGAAGTTAAATAAAAATGTCAGTCATCAATTCATGCATCACCTCATGTCATCATAACAGAGGTCTGTCTTCCAGGAAAGAACAGTTTAAAACTAGAAAAATTTGCATTTCCTGCGAAAATGCAGTGTGGATGCTTAAAGCTGAAGCTGTATGCAAAAAGTAGCTGAAAAAGCTGAAAAGTTGCAGAAATTGTAAAAACTTTGCAGAAGCAAAAGAAGTTTGCTAAAATGGAATAACTTAGCAGAACTGCAATATCTTAGAGGAAACATAATACTTGGCAGAGATACAATAGCATAGCAGAATTTAGCAGAAATATTGTAACTTACCAGAAACATGATAACTTCTCAAAAATACAAGAATTTAGGAGAAATAGTATAAGATAACAGAAAGAATATATTTAGCCAAAAATACTTAAACATTACAGAAACACTATGATTTAGAAAAATAGTACAACAGAGCAGAAATATTGTGATTTACCAGAGACACTGTGATGAACTATGAATATTGTAATTTTAAATTAAGACTATGTTTTAGCACAAATATTATAATTTGGCAGAAATACTATAATTTAGCAGAAATACTATATTAAGCACAAATCCTATAAAAAGCAGAAATGGTATGATTAAGCATAAATACTACATTTAGTAGAAATACTTTGTTTTAGCACAAATCCCATAAAAAGCAGAAATACTGTACTATGATTTAGTAGAAAAACTATAATTAATCAGAAATACTAAATTTAGCAGAAATACTATATTAAGCACAAATCCTATGAAAAGCAGAAATAATATGATTAAGCATAAATACTACATTTAGCAGAAATACTATATTAAGCACAAATCTTATAAAAAGCAGAAATACTATATTAAGCACAAATCCTATAAAAGCAGAAATAGTATATTAAGCACAAATCTTATAAAATAGCAGAAATAGTATGATTTAGCACAATAGTAATAAGTTAAACAGAAAAATTGGAAAAGCAAAATGGACAGCTGAAAAAATGCTGAACATGCTGAGGGTCCCTCAAATATACTTGTTAAACGACAAAAATCTGAAAAAAAATTTATGACAGCCACACAATTACAAATATGTACACATGAGGAAACACACATGCACAGAGAGACACACACACAAGATCCAATTCAGTCAACCAGTCTAACTATATTCAATTTAAATCCTACAATGACATGCTGCCAAATAAGGGCAGGGTCCTCTCTCTCCCACTAAACACACACACACACACACACACACACACACACACACACACACACACACAGAGGGAGAGAGCTGCCGAATTTAAATCCACCAATCAGAGTGGCTGTTTACGTTTTCCCGCCAAAACAGGTGCATCTTTTTACACACGCAGCACAGAGAGGCACAGGATTATTGCAGTCTATTTCTCATAGTGAGGACTCCCCTCAAACAAATGACCATAATTTCCTAACTGTAGGGGCTAGAGCGGTCATTCTTACACCGTTTTGTTCAGAAGTGATTGGGGAATCTTCAAGTGTTGACAATTTATCATTCAAATATGAATTTTTAGAGATATATGACATGGATGACTTGTTGACTTAGAAGCCACGAATTCCCCAATATGCAAATTTGAATGGCTGAGGCCACATATATGATTGGCTGGCTGGGAAGCCATGCAGGCCCTGATTTGTGGATTTGAATTCCTCAGCCCTGATATGATTGGCTGGCTTAGAAGCCATGAAGGCCCCAATATGCAAATTTGAATGCCTCAGGACACATATATGATTGGCTGGGAAGCCGTGCAGGCCCTGATTTGTGGATTTGAATTCCTCAGCCCTGATATGATTGGCTGGCTTAGAAGCCATGAAGGCCCCAATATGCAAATTTGAATGCCTCAGGACACATATATGATTGGCTGGGAAGCCGTGCAGGCCCTGATTTGAAAATTTGAATGTCTCAGTCCTCACAGAGGATTGGCTGCCTGGGGACCTGGCAGATATATATATAGAAATACTATGATTAAGCATAAATACTACATTTAGTAGAAATACTATGTTTTCGCACAAATACTATAAAAAGCAGAAATACTATAATTTAGCAGAAATACTATATTAGGCACAAATAGTATAAAAAGCAGAAATACTATATTAGGCACAAATCCTATAAAAAGCAGAAATACTATATTAGGTACAAATCCTATAAAAAGCAGAAATACTATATTAGGTACAAATCCTATAAAAAGCAGAAATACTATATTAGGCACAAATAGTATAAAAACCAGAAATATTATAATTTAGCAGAAATACTATGTTAGGCACAAATCTTATAAAAAGAATAAATACTATAATTTAGCAGAAATACTATATTATGCACAAATCTTATGAAAAGCAGAAATAGTATGATTTAGCAGAAATACTGTATTTAGCACAAGTACCGAAAAGTACCAGAAATACTATGATTTAGCAGAATAGTAATAACTTACAAAATTACAAATATGGAGGCATATTGAAACAGAAATGTACAGAGGGACACACAAACACAGGCTCTAATCCAGTCAACCAGTCTAACTATATTCAATTTAAATCCTACAATGACATGCTGCCAAATAAGGGCAGGGTCCTCTCTCTCCCACTAAACACACACACACACACACACACACACACACACACACACACACACACACACACACACACACACACACACACACACACAGACACAGAGGGAGAGAGCTGCCGAATTTAAATCCACCAATCAGAGTGGCTGTTTACGTTTTCCCGCCAAAACAGGTGCATCTTTTTACACACGCAGCACAGAGAGGCACAGGATTATTGCAGCCTATTTCTCATAGTGAGGACTCCCCACAAACAAATGACCATAATTTCCTAACCGTAGGGGCTAGAACGGTCATTCTTAAACCGTTTTGTTCAGAAGAGATGGGGGAATCTTCCAGTGTTAACAATTTATCATTAAAATGTGAATTTTTAGAGATATACGACATGGATGACTTGTTGACTTAGAAGCCACGAATTCCCCAATATGCAAATTTGAATGCCTGAGGCCACATATATGATTGGCTGCCTGGGAAGCCGTGCAGGCCCTGATTTGTGGATTTGAATTCCTCAGCCCTCAGATATGATTGGCTGGCTTAGAAGCCATGAAGGCCCCAATATGCAAATTTGAATGCCTCAGGACACATATATGATTGGCTGGGAAACCGTGCAGGCCCTGATTTGAAAATTTGAATGTCTCAGTCCTCACAGAGGATTGGCTGCCTGGGGACCTGGCAGAAATATATAGAAATACTATGATTAAGCATAAATACTACATTTAGTAGAAATACTATGTTTTAGCACAAATACTATAAAAAGCAGAAATACTATAATTTAGCAGAAATACTATATTAAGCACAAATCCTATAAAAAGCAGAAATAGGATGATTAAGCATAAACACTACATTTAGTAGAAATACTATGTTTGAGCAAAAATCCTATAAAAAGCAGAAATACTATATTAGGCACAAATCCCATAAAAAGCAGAAATAGTATGATTAAGCATAAATACTACATTTAGTAGAAATACTATGTTTTAGCACAAATAGTATAAAAAGCAGAAATACTGTAATTTAGCAGAAATACTATATTAGGCACAAATCTTATAAAATAGCAGAAATAGTATGATTTAGCACAATAGTAATAAGTTAAACAGAAAAATTGGAAAAGCAAAATGGACAGCTGAAAAAATGCTGAACATGCTGAGGGTCCCTCAAATATACTTGTTAAATGAAAAAATCAGCAAAAAAATGCACAGGGAGAGAGAAGTAAGTTTCTAGGTCAGCCTGGGAGCTGCTGAATTTGAATCCACCAATCAGAGAGCCTGTGTACTTTTTCCCGCCAAAACATGTGCCTCTTTTTACACACGCAGCACAGAGAGGCACAGGATTATTGCAGCCTATTTCTCATAGTGACGACTCCCCTCAAACAAATGACCATAATTTCCAAACCGTAGGGGCTAGAGCGGTCATTCTTACACCGTTTTGTTCAGAAGAGATGGGGGAATCTTCCAGTGTTTACAATTTATCATTAAAATATGAATTATTAAAGATATTTGACTTGTAATGCACCATAACTGAGTAGAGCGAAGCAAAAACTGCCTTGACTTGCCCTCAAACAACGCTTTGTGACTTGAAATCTATTTGGAGTATCGATATCATTCTTTCACCGTAAGAGACAGCAGGCTTTGGTGAACAATCATGGAAATTTTCAGGTCTCTGTGGAAATCCAACAAAAAGTTATGACGAGAGAAAAAAGTGGTTCATTTCCACAGTTTGAAATCTGAAGAAATCTGAGCGAAGGACGAATTTCCTACCCTCAAACAAGTCCAACTCATTTCAGAACGGTAATAGGTGAGAAAGAAATTCTTGAATTGTGAGCGTCAGGGGTGTCTGAAGATATTCGGGGACAAGCCTCATGTCTTAACTTTGCTTCGTTAAGGAGATATGACGATTCGAATATGCCTCTCATTACAGAAATCCAGCGGTGATTTTGAACAAGCTCTCCATTCACTTTATATGGAGAGTTTTCTGACATTGTGTTGGTCTGAGGAGATTTGCGAAAATTCTATAAATCCCACAACAATGATAGTTACATTTCCTGAAAGCCAGCAAAAATACCTACGTTTTGATGTATAATTTGTGGAAGTTGAGTGAAAATTGAGCAAGTAGCAAACAGTTGTTCCGACATGAAGAGAAGACTGCAAAACCTTCAGTGACACACTGGAAGCCAAGAGCATAGCAACCATAACAACGCATGTATTTTGTGAAAAATCACAATTTTGCAACTCAAAACTTTAAGAGGCATAAAAGTAAAACAGTAGAAGATTTGAAAAAGCTGAACCATACCTGAATAGCCCAATAATTTGTGAACATTTTAAAGTTTGAATGGTTGTTCTAGGTGAAAATATGAGGAAGTAGTTAAGTTTCAAAAACAAGCAAATTTTAGCAGAATTGCTGAAGTTTCCCATTCATTTCAATGGGACAAATTAAAGGAAAAAAGTGGAATATTTTAAAAAGTATAATAGTTAAAAATAGCAAAAGTCATAGCCGGCATTAGCAAAAATAGCTGAATAGTTTAAAGTTTGAACGGTGAAAATAGCACAAAAATTGTGGAAGTAGTTCCACGGCGAAAAGTGTACGGAAGTCCTAAGAATAATAATAAAGAATAAAGAGAAACAGGAACTCAATAGTGTGGATGCTTAAAGCATCCACACAATTAATGTAATATAGTATTGGCCATACTATATGATGTATTGCTTGTCTTTGTTTAATAATACAGAAGACAAATACCTTAAAAAATAATCGCATATCGCATCGCAATCGCAATATTGGGGCAAAAAATCGCAATTAGATTATTTTCCATAATCGTTCAGCCCTAATTTCTTCAGCAGTTTCCTAAAATCCTTAAGGACAAACTGCACACCATGCCGGGATATGCCGAGTTTTCAGCTAATAGCTCTTTGGGAATCACATTACTACGCCAAAACTACTATTTTATGTTATCATTGGCATTTTTCATAGATTTAACTACAGAAATTGAACAGAAGATGTGTTTTTGCAACAGGCTTCAAGTAACAAAGTGCCTTAAAGATACAATTTGTCCTATTCTCTGTTATGTGTAGGAGCTTTTATTATGCTTGAATGATTCATGGGTCAGTGTTAAGTGGCTTAACAGAAAAAAAAAACAAAGCAAAGCAACAACAAAAAAAAGATTTACTATGAAAACGGTCAGTTCCAAGAAAAACTCTGAAACTCCTTCAGAAGGCCTGGAGAACTATTGCCCTGGCTCTTCTTTAGATGTTCTTCTTTAGTCTGCCTCCTTGGAAGAAAAGTATAAAGAAATGAGGAGTGTCTCAAGACTTTTGCATATTACTGTGTAACCAAAAGGGGCAGATAGGCCTTGCACATTTTTTCACAAGGTTGTGAGGTGCTTTTGATGAAACTGAAGCAAACAAGTTTAAATATGTATAAACCTCAGGGTACTTTACCTCACCGGGCAACCTGAGAACTTGCCTCGATCTCGCAGCGTGGTGCTACACCGAGGACTGGAGTCAAACAGAATTTCATCTTTAACATAAATGCCTAATGGAATTGGACTACTGCAATCATTTCATATTTGTTTGTATTGTTTCCATGTTTGCTGTGACGTGGTCCAGGCTTCGTTCGTCCTGAGCTTTTTCTGTAAGAAAAGCCTCCCATCGTCTTTGTTGTCCATCTCTAAGAAGTTTTGCTGTGACCTTGTAAAGCGCTGCAACAGATTCCTCTGATTATCTGGGCCGGCAGCTGTAATAGGATGCATGGTGTCTCTTGTTATCTGATTATGGCTCTGAAGAATGTTTCAGAGCAGCATGCGCAGATAGAGGTTGGCATGTAAAAAGAAGCAAGTCAGTGAGGACAATGGATAATCACCAAAAGAGGAATCTTACTTTTCTCACCATTGGACTGATATTCATGCTGAGTGGCATAGAGTACGGTAAGTTCATATCGAACTGGATATCATTTCAGGGTTGTTTTTGGCATATTAATGCACACGTCTCAACCCTTCTCTGTTGTTCCTCTGTGGTGGCCTCAGCTGTCATTCTTCCTACAATATGGAGGTATCTACAGATTTTGGAGGCTCCACCTTACTTCCTAGGTCTCGGTCTGTCTGCCTTCAGCTTGAGTGCACTGGTCACGGGCCCGCTATTTGGCATCTGGTCAGATCGAAGCAAAACTACAAAGTCCATTGTCCTTTTCTCAAATGTTTTCGAGATTGTTGGTAAGTAGTCAAGCCACGAGACATCACATGACTAATTTAGACTCTGCGTCACGCTTCTGTATGAAGAGACTATGTGGGTCATCTTTTACGCATTTATTTTCACCTCATGCAACACAGAGAATTCCTTATAGATGACCGAACTTACAAAAAATCTGATATCAGGTCATTCCTTTCATCTGAATGCAATCTAAATTTCTCTTTGAACGTAGCCTCCGGGAGGAAGAAAGTCAAGTGAATAGTGAAAGAGGCGCAGAATTGATTTAAACCCGCTTTCTTTCTAATGGCCAGCAGAGGGTGGCTTCTGCAGTTGCAAAAAGAAGTCTGATTGTAGAAAAGTCAAAGAGGAAATCACCCTACTGGTCCCTTCCCAAAATATTGATTCTGTTCTGAGTCTCATTTAGAATAAAAGACACAGTTAAGCAGGAAGTGCTTGCTAAATTGTGTTTGGCCATTTCCTGCCATGTGATTGTCAGTCACACTTCATCACGTGTGGTTTCATAAAAAGAAAAAAAAAGGCTTTAGTTATGTAGACCTATACTGGCTGGCAACCCCATGGCAACCACCCGCTGGGTTGTGTTGGTCAGTGTTTGCTGGAGGTTACTAGGTGAAATCAGTCACAAAGAGGGTACTGTACCAACAACGTCCTTGTGATTGCTTTTGTTGATAGCAGATTGCTGCAGTTGCCCCATAGCTTGCTGTTGTAAAACTAAAATAAGACTTGAAACAGAGAAGGTTCACGTGTCTTCCATGCAAACTACTGGTGACAGCAGCAACTTGCTAGAGACCAAAGCAACTGCAAGAAGGTTCCTGGTAGCGCACGGTATACCTCCATACCGCTTTGTGACCAATTTCATGCTAGTGCGTGCCAACCTCTAGCAACCACTCTCCAAGCAGTTGTGGTTGGTGAGTGGTGAGAGGGCTATTAACAGTGGACCTTTAACCTCCTGCAGCCACTGGCTAATCTGTTAGTTGATGCACATGTTTCCATAGTGACCATAGTTACCAGATAGCCACTGACTAGTCTCTAGGCTTGTGTGAAGGTACAGGCTTCAAAATGAGAACTCTCTAGCTGCCTCTGCGATTCAAATTTTTATCTACAGGATGCACACAATGGATTATGGGAATTTCTAAAATAACTATTTATTTGTTCTTTAAGCAAAGCATTATAGGGATGATGTGAGTCATTGTTAAGAAATTTATGTTGTCAACCAAACAACAAAATCACCTGAATGCTATTAGACTAACAGTATATTCTAAATAGTAGCTAAATATTAGTAAATACTAGCTAAAACCTAGCTACTATCAGCTAAAATCAACTAACTAAAACAGCAGTACCACATGATCGTCTATTATTGTTAATGTGCACTTTACTAGATACAGTGTTTTTCTATTGTCACCGAATGTGTTGGAATCAATGACTGTAGACCTTTTTAGTAAAAGAAAAGTTTTTTTTTATACAGTCATTGGTTGGCGTGTTAGCATGCTAACATTAGCCAACTAGCCAAAGTATAGAATAGTATAGAAGTTAATGGAATTGTTACAGGGTGAAGCCAGTACTTTTTTGGAAACATTTAAACAAAGATCTTGCCTCAGATGAAGATGCATTTCACAACAATTTTTTATTTTTTTTTAATTTCTTCTCAGGTAACTTTATGTATTTCATTGGATACTCAAAGTGGCTTTTGTTATGCAGTCGGATTGTAGCAGGTGACAAATGCACACACATGCACGCATGCATTACGTAAAACGGTTAACACTCAATGCATGTAATATATCATAGTTTGATATGTTTGCCCTAAGGTGTCGGAGCAGGAGCTGGGTCCTCCATCTTTGGCTTTTTGACTCGGAGCACTCAGCCGGAGGAGCGAGCTGGAATATTTGCCGCCATCATGGCTGGTCGACAAGCCGGTCTTCTTGTTGGTCAGTTTCTACCCTTTCCACTTATCCACAGAGAAATAGGTGTTATTTCACCTCTCACCACCCCTTCTGCCCTGTGAGGAAATATCAGACAACGGGAAGGATTTCGTGATCCTTTTTTCCCCTTTTTTCTTTTTTGATGTTTCATTTAAACTGTGAGCAGAAAAAAACATTCAATAAAATCACTAAGGAGCAGGCTACTGTTTCCACACATCTTCCATTTATCTCATCTTTAAAGCACTTCCTCCTGTCTCTACAGGGCCGGCGTTCAACCTGTTCCTGCGGCTGTGTGATTTCAAACTGGGGCCCTTTGTTGTGAACAAGTATACGTCTCCTGGGGTAACAGCATCCAGATAATCAGTAATCTAAGGTTCTGTGAAAGGCTCATGAATACAGAAATAACCTTCAGAAATAGTCGCTCTACATTCTGTGCTCACATATATATTTTTCCTCCTTTGTTCTCCTGTGAGTAAGAGGAATACAAAACACCTGCAGCGGTACTCGGTCCCGTAACAACCTGTATCGATCTGTTTCTATCTAAGTGTGCCTCAATAAAACACCTGTAGCGTGGATGAAGCTTAAATGAGACTTAACAAAGCTCTTATATGCCTGCTTCCATTTTTTTCCGCATAATATGACCCAGAATCCCTCTCTAGAGTTCACTCTGCCAGGCAGCGCTTCCATAGCTGAACCACTTTATCTCTCCTGAAAGCTTCCAGGGATTCTGGTCCTGTGAAAATATCTTTTTTTGTGTGTTTAAACTGTAAGATCTTTGAAGACATGTGGGTTTTTCCTCCATGCTGTCAGATCTTCATGTGCCTGTTGTGGATGCTGCTCCAGTTTGTCGTCCTGGCTATGTACTGGGATGTACCACCCGTTAGCTGCGAGGGGGGAGCCACGATGATGGAGATGAAACAGGAGGAGGTAGAGGAAGAGGTGCCGCTGATGGGGTCTGACGAGGAGCCGGTGCACACCTACAGAGCCCTCAACTCCGACCAACTGGAGACCTCCACCTCGTCTGACATGCAACCCGTCCACAGAGCTTCGGACCCCTTCCGAAACTTCAGCGCCAGCAGAGGTGAGCCGGCAGGTTTGACTGCCTGTCTCGAGCAATTACAGTCAGCTTTCCTCTGCCCCATTTTGCAGCGTTCAGGTAGGAAGAGGTGTCACTGCCAATGCACATGTTTCATATCTGCTCTATTGATTTTGCTTGTATTTGCTCACTCAGTCTCGCACACACTTTCCATTCTCCAGGTCTCTCTGAGGAATTTTCTGCAGCATGTCAGATCAGATTCCCGGTGTATTGATTGGACTTGCGTGAACATGTCTGGTTTATGTCAGAGCATGTATATACATGATGTCAGGTGCACTATTGGATTAGTGTCATAGTACGTTTACATGGCGATTGCGATTGTTTGCCACTACTCAATATCCTTTCTGTACTTTCTTTGACTGTGTGTGTGTCTTGGGAGTGAGTGGGTTGAGTACTTACTCATTTGTCTTAACCATGTTGTGAGGACCTAAAGCTTTGATCGTAGATTTACGCACTCACATTCTGGGGATTTATTTTTCTTTTGGGGACGTCGTTAAATTTAAGCTGCAGACGTGTTTAAAGCTTACGGTCGAGGTGAGTGTTGGGGTCAGAGTTGTGTTTAAGACTGAAGTAACTCTCCAGGAAATGCGAGTCGGTGTTGTGTCCTCTAAAGACACAACTGCGAGTGCGTGTGTTTGTGTGTATGTGCTGTATTGATTCTCTCACTCTTTGAAGACGTGGTAGAGGGAAGGATGGAAGACTTCCTTTTTTATTGACTGACTTGCTGTGGTTGACTTGTGGATGAAATGGAGACAGAATTGGTAATGTGGCCAACATTCCTCTTATTGATTCCTTTTTGTACGAAGAGAAGCTACAACACCAGAAACGCAGCAGGAGCGGAGGATGTTTTCTCTGGCACATGCAGTAGGAGTGTCTGTTAGCCCTTACAGCGTGTCTGGTATTCGCTCTCTTGAATTATTGATCTTTTCTGACTTTTTGTGGAGAAGCTTTGAAGATCAGGGCAGATCTTTCACTTTCTTTCATCAAATCTTGATTTTTCTGGTAGGTGTCGTGGAAAGAAAAAAGTACATAACAGCACCAGTAAAATCTCTGTGAATCTTTGCTTTTGGAACAAGGAAAACTATACAACTGCTTTTTTTAGTCCATGTACTTGTATTGTATCTGAACTGGATCAGATTTTACACATGCTTACACGGCACTGCAGGTTTGTAGCCTGCTCTGTTTCACGCTCTAGTTCTTCTCCCTTGAAAAGACTGAAACATTCAAAGATGTATTATCTGAAATATACTTAAGAGATATTTTGTAATCAAGAGTTAGATTCCACTTTCATACTGAGCAAAAAGTCCAGATGCAGGAGTGAATGCCTTCATTTGTTTAACATGTATAAAAATATAGAAATAAAAGAAATGCAGGTTTTACTCTGTGCTAGATCCTCTGCTAGTAAATGTCTTCCTGGATAACTAACAACAATGATATCAATGAAGTCAATATGTGGTTTAAAACAGTTCTAGGCTATATAGCTTCTTAGTTTTTCCAGTTAGATCAAGAAAGTATGATTAGTTTTAGGGTTGAATTTTGGGTTGATATTTTCAGGTTGTACCCCTCCTCTCACGAGTGATGAAATGTTTAGAAGTAATGGTAAGCTAATTTTAATGCCATGCTAGCTAGTCTCTTTCCTAAGCTAAGCTATACAATGAATAAAACGGTGGAACTTGCTGTTTTGCTTTGTCTACTTGTGGCGTCACCAGAAAACCATCTTTAGGTCAAAGCATTTTCCTCATAGATCTTTTTATTACTTATTTTCTGTGCAGCATCAAATGTAAAATGTATCGGCTGAGCAAGAGCATGTCTTTAAGGTCCAAAGGAAAAGCATCAAAGTGGCCACCTGGATTTTTAAAAAAAGTATAAATAAATCTTGGGCTAATTTGGATTGGCAGCTGAGCTGCTTTTATCCATAGATGGGATAAAAACTAGTTTCCGAGTCGTTTGCCGTTTGAATTGATGCTTTGATGTTTTTGCTGTCACCATTTTTTTTGGGGGGGGGGGGTGTTTGAAGACAGAGTTGATGTTTGGATGAAGAATCAGGTTTTCAGCTCACTCTAGCAGGTTTGGTTACCAGTCTGCTTCCATAAACTTCATAGGATCAATGAACAGACAAACAAATCAGCTAATTAGTGTTAACAAAGATAATAATCAAATATTAGACTTTTACTCACCAAACCAGAAACACAAACTTCTGGGAGAGTTCGTACCACGCAGAAACACATCATATTAGCCAATTAAAATTGTCATAAAAGGCACCAACAGCACAAGCATGGAGGTAAGATCCAGCTCAGTGGCTTGAATTAGCAGAGGTGATACCTAGAAGACCCAAACTGCTTACAGTTGCTTGTGTCTGGATGCCTGTTGGTCAAATTGGCCGCGCCCCCAGCTTCTAGTATCCAGAGTCCTTAAAAAACCCCTCTCTGCTCAGAGATTTTGTAATAAGTGAAAAAATGCACAAACTATTTTTTGTTCTTTAACGATGCTTTCTACTGTCTGGATATTTTAACATTAGGATTGACCTTCTTTTAGAGCAAGGCAATTTTCAGCTCCAGTGGTTGCCCTTTGCTTTAATACCAAAGACCTGGCAACCCTAGCAACCACTTTGTAACTTTTTTTGTCCATTATTAAGCATTTTTGATTCTAATAATCAGTCTGTAGATTCA
Source organism: Rhamphochromis sp. 'chilingali' (assembly GCF_963969265.1). Lineage (NCBI taxonomy): Eukaryota > Metazoa > Chordata > Actinopteri > Cichliformes > Cichlidae > Rhamphochromis > Rhamphochromis sp. 'chilingali'. Next base: position 11,295,849 of record NC_137943.1, on the reverse strand, counting down.
GACTTTGGAATAAAAGCTGGGAAATCTTGGGGAAAAAAATCTGTCTCAGAACTTTCTGAGGTACAATAAATCATTTTAAAGCCACATCAGGTATTTACCTGCACACATACACATCCAGTGACATAAAATAATCAAACCATGTCAATAGCAGTGCAAACGCTGAACACAGAGAACTGAACTGTAGTGGATCACACAGTGTAATATCAAGCCGATTCTCCAGCCATCTGGCATCCAAATTTAGCAGCAAGCCCAGCTCGTTTTCCTCCTCTCCAAGCCCATAAGGAGGAATTTGTTCCAGGAAAAGCTGGTATCAAAATTTGGAATTTATTGAAAGCTTCCCCCCCCCTTTTTTCCTGTGTAATCATGTTTTGGATATAAGATAAATATCAGAATCCATACTTCTCTCCATCAAAAGAAATAGATATAGAGCGTCTTGGACGACATGATCAACACGACCAGGCGGCCAGGATTTGTCACGCCTCCTTCTATCTTACAACCGCTTTGAGATCGTCCAACTTTTCTTTTCTCTTAAAACTTCTTGATCTCGAATTAACTTGCCAGTTGAAACTTTCGATTTGAAGCTAGCAGTTGAAGATTTTTGGGGATTTTTCTCCCTGACTTCCCTATTTTATTTCTTCTGGTATCTCTCTCTCTGTCCTTCTCTGCACAGAGTTCCTGAGAGAAGAGGTAGTTGTTGTCCTCACGGCTCAGTTCATCACTCTCTTCAATCAGACGGCGCTGGAGGTGAGAGCAGCGACCATCGAGATCCATCAGGCAGCGATTCCAAACATTTCACACTATGTCACACTGTTTATCATCCAGAGTGAATAACACTGAGTCTTCTAAGACCTAAACTTTTGGGAAAATAATCAGTTAAATGCTGAAGCACATAATCAGCCTCTGTGTAAAGATCCATTCTCACCTCTTATTAAACTGACCTAACTGGATACTCTGGTTACCTTTCTTTACCTCTGAATGGACCGCTTTGCCTAAATGACTGGTGTCTTTCTAAAAATTCACAGACCATGGTGACCCCTCTTACGCAGCGCCACTTCAACTTTGGCGAGCTGGGCAACAGCCTCATGTACAGCCTGTGCGGGGTGGAGGTCATCCTGGGCTTCTTCTTTGTACGCTGGCTGAGCAGGAAGGTGGCGGACCGCGCCGTGCTGGCAGCGGGCCTGGTCATCTGCTGCACCGCCTGTATCTGGTGCCTCATCTTCCTCTGCAACCCCCGAGGTGCTAACCTGCCTGTGAAAAACCACACCCACAGACACACACACACAAATGCAGGCACACACAGACACAAAAATGCCTCTTTTTCTGAGCCAAATCCTTTCTGTTCCACCAGTGTCGGTGTGTAGAGCACAGCAGAGCCATATTGGGTTACACACTGGCTGAACTGAGTGTGCTCTGTAAATGATATCATTCAGCAGGATACCATAGAGGCAAACCGGATCCTGTATGTTAATGTTGGCCTGCGTCTGTTGCAGCTCGTCACGTTTATCGCTCTGATTACAAGTGACAGGTGCTGGAGCTGGGTAGTGCCTGAGTACATATAAAAGGATTAGAGTAATCAAATTTAGCAAAAATGCTATTTGTTAAAGCGTGGCTGTCATTTGTTTGCCATTTGTTAACCGTTGTGGTTAAAGCAACCGAACAAAGACATAAAACCCGAAAGAAAGACACCTAAAGAAAAACTATTTTATCCTTTGGGGCCACCGAGAGGCATGTTTGATTGGTGAAACTGTAATTTGATCGTAAAATGATAGACTTTCAGCTCATGCAAGAACTTCCAACAATTAGAGTCGGCACAAATTCATACAGGCATGTGCATGATGCAAAGCAGCAGAGAACAAAAATCAAGTGGTTGCCAGCTTGGCAGGGGTTTCGTTTTTCGGATTGAGCCGTCTCTGGTGTTGCCAGCCCATTTGTGGGAGAAACTTAAAAACTGACGGACGGACGAGCTGGGCAACCGAAGCATGATCTGCCACACTCTTTGAATGATCATGACTCCACATGAGAAATAAGAAGCTTCAGAACTGTCATATTTATTGGCCACTAGGTCTATCAAATATAGGTATGCGAGGGTTTATGTTGGATTGCGCTAAAGGTAATTGCTGAATTATGTATTCCATTTACTCTGTGATAAACTACTTTAATTTAGCGATCCTGTGATATCATCTTCCCACCCCTGCCAGGTGGTTATGGATGGGAGCTGTCGGCCTTCATCATCGGAGTGTTTCTGCAGCTGCTGGGGCTTCCCTTTGTGGCCGTGTCTCAGGTGTCTCTCTTCTCCAAAGTCACTGCTGAGAAAACACAAGGTTGGCTCATATTACCTTGGCACCGTGTGCTGGCTCAACACATTAAAACAACAGATTGTTGCTCAGCGCATGTGATGCATAGAAAAAAAAATTACACGTAGCGAACTTTAAAGCCATATTGTTATGTTTATATCTGAAATAAATAACCTAATATTTTGTGATCCCTCACCAAAAGGATTCAGCCAAGGTGTCAGACGCTCAGTTGGGGGCCTGGCCACAATCTTGGGTCCCTTGTGGGCTGGAGGATTGACTAATAATTTGTACATAATGTTGGGCATGATGCTGGCACTACTTCTTATGATCACAGTAAGTAGAACAAGGCGCTCAGTAATAGTGTAGTGTTACACAGACTGGCTATGTGGCTGTGTTCTGTCATGTGTTTAGCTTAGCTTGGCTTAGCATGTAACCTATTATGTGGTACTAACACATATCTACTATCACTGATAAACCAACGGGATAAGACATGCCATATACAGTTATTTAACCGATACAAAAGAGAAACTGGAAAGTTTTGTGTTGTTTAAAGCCAGGAGAACAACTGAGATAATCCATTCACAATACGAGGTTAGTCATTCATATACTGCTGCATGGGCTGGGCTGTAGTTACATCCTAAGGTTTTAAAAACTGAGCTTAAATAAATGATTAGCGGTAATAAAAGCCGAGGGAGGTCAGCAGTGATCACTGACTGTTTTAGGAGCTTTTTGAGATCAAATAGAAGAAAATACATAACATTAAACATGTTAACAACACAAAAGCCATATTAAACGCAGACTACTTTAGACCCGGAAGTAGGATTCGTCTTGTCATCACTGAACAACCAGATTGTAAGGTTAAGACCTATGTCTGTGAAGGTTCTCAGTCATCCAGGTCATCATAGTCTAAGGAGGTTTAAAAGAAAAGCGTCTGGACTTCTTTAGGTTTCTTGAAGACGTTTCATCTCTCCTCTGAGAAGCTTCTTCAGTTCTAAGAGCAATTGGTGGACAGTCCCAGATTTTAAGCCCTAAGTAAAGGTCCTAAAATAATACATAGAATACAGAAAAAAAAAATCCAACAATCAGATGACCCCTTATGAGCAAGTGCTTTGGTCACAGTGGGAAGGAAAAATTCCCTTTTAACAGGAAGAAACCTCCGGCAGAAACGGGCTTAGTGAAGGGTGGCCATCTGCCACGACCGATTGAGGGTGAGAGGGGAGAAAGACAAAACACAACAAACAACATCAGTGCATAAACCCTGCAATCACCAATTTTTCCTAGTTGCAAGAAGGTTGTTGCTCAATTTTTGCTATAGTGCGACTGAACCAAAAATGTTCCTTTTAGTTTTCCCTAGATTATATATATACTCCATAATCTGTTAAAAGCTCAAAATACGGTTTAAAACGCCTTTCTCCCCTTTAAACTTATATTTAATACAGCCATCTGTGCTTTGGATTATCCCATAGTTCATTTCGTGATTGTCTGGGTAGTGTGTCTCTCTAATATAGTCTTGGTCATTAGGCAGACTGACTGTGTATGGCTTTAAGAAAATCGCCTTCTGCTAAAGGATAGCTTACTTTAGCTTCACATAGCGTTGAGACTGAAAACAGACGCTACAAACTAGCAGGTGGGAAAGCTCACTGGAATATAACATGTTACATTCTACTGTTGTTTTTTAAAAAAAAAGTAATTTGGTGATAAAATTCCAAATAGTTCTTTTGAATTTATGTTTATTCTGCATGCTAAACTAAGTTAAGCTGTGTGGTTAGCTGTAGCTTCACATTTAGCATAGACACGAGTGTGGCTTCAGACTGATCATTTAACGCTTACAAAATCTTTAATGGTTATTTTAATTTTAATGTCAGCAGAGAGAAAGAGCTCCGTTTTCTGTCCTTCATCTACCTTCCCTGTTTGAAACTAGCCGAAGCTACTGCTTAAAAAAAATTTTTTTTCACCAATCCAGTGTGAAAAACAGTAGCCACAGGCTGTTCTAGCCAGTAAAATCTTTAACTCAGCATGTCTTTGATAGCCTCTACTTATTACTTGCTTCTCTCTATTCTCCAAAGCCATATCACACTGTACATTTTCACAGGTTATGACAGCGCTGTCCTACGACCGCCTGACTGAGCCGCGAGCGGTGCAGAGTGCACAGAGCTCTGACAGCGGAGGATAGAGCTGCAGTCCTTGTGAAGAGCAGGAGAGGCTAAAGACGGACAGAGGGAGCGCCCTTCACCTCTGAGAGAATCAATACAGGTTTACTGCAGAGGGAATTGTATGAATGTGGAATAAAAAATGTTCAAAACACATGCTGGACCTCAGAAGCTGCTGTAAAGGTGATCACACTCTTTCACGGTTAAATAACACTGTTCGTTTCTAAGCTGTGCTATCAGATTCAATTATAATTGACCTTAGGTGCATATTTACTATCAGACTGTTAATTATATTTTACACAAGGGGGCACCATTGCTCTCATATTGAATATTCAGAGGCATAAATGAAGATGAAAGCCATTATTTTTAAACCAAACTATTTTTATTCCCCCGGTGTTTGTTGGAAAAAAATAAATAAATGAGAGAAAGAAGCAGGTTTTTCCGAGTGACCTTTGTAGCAAAGCTTTGTTTCTTGTCTTTCTTCCTTTGGAAAAAAAAAAGAGAGAGACGGAGAACAGATGACACAATGAGTCCAGAAGTGGAGTTGTCAACATCTGAGAAGCTCCATGTCAGTGCTGCTGATAGAAGAAGGTCAGACAGAGTGAAGATTTTCAGATTTGTTGTTTTGTTCCCTTCTAATGCTGGAATAAACTAGGTACTTGAATGTAACACAAACAAAAATGCAAAGCTTTGAATGAAAGTAAACCAAGCTTGTTTTGATCTGATCCTCTACGCCGGCTTGGCATTCGAGGAGCTCTGAATTAAAACCAAATTTAAAAAGGACTTACTTAATTAGTCGGCTCTATCTTCTTACTAAGGGGGGATTTAAAGTTTAATTGCCTGTGTTCATAATTCAAAACATGACTAGGTGTGAGTAGTGTACAGTCAGCTGTTCTTGCCTATAGCCTCCTCTAGGATGTGCTGCGTGCTACATATCTGCACTACGAGACGAGAATGCAACATCAAGGCATTGTAGATTCCCTTTGTAGCAATGAACATGGGTTTGGCCAATCTCTCTGTTTTTGCATAATTGCAGATAAGGCTCAGTAACCTTTCCAGTTTTCTTCACTCAGCATGTGATGTTTGGTTTTTCTAGAGGCTTTCTGCCTGAAATGGAAATTCTAATCTCTGGGACTCAAGGACATAATATATATAAGTACTTTCATGGCCTGATCAGCGCATTCAGGTACTTGACATTTTAAGGGAGATAAGAGGGAGCGTAGAATCAGGTCAATCCTGAATTTACTCTCCTTTTTTCCAGCATGATTCCTGCTATCCTGTGGGTTGAAAGAAATTCCTATACTGCAACATAAATATAAACAAAAGACATTTAAATCTGTTAAATATCTGCGGTTTAATAAACTTAAATTAGTCGAATGTGCTCTTGCTAATTTCAGAAGTCTAAGCTAGCTTAGTGTGGTCTTACCACCTTTGTAACAGATAAACATTTCCATGGTGGCGTCATCGCATCACCAGGCGACAAGTTCTTTTGTCTTTCTGGGGCAACAAGCAGGAGAAACATTGACATCTTTTTTATTTAAGTGCTTTTTTTTCCAGCATCTGTGCCTTTATGTGATAGCATCAGAGCCGAGCTGACCAATAACAAGCAATACAGACATGCATCCACTCAACCCAAGGACATGTGAATAATGAACAGTCCTGCTTTTAAGACCGTCTGGACCGGCGCAGTCAACTATTTTCCACCTCAGCCTCTGCAGCAGCGTATAGAGGCAGAAGCACACAAAGGACATAAATAGAAAAGTCAGAGGCCTTGGGCTTTTATGTTAAATATACCAAAGGTGGGCACAGACGCACAAGTTCTCAAAATTTAACAGCTTCCACGGAACAACTGTTTGATGCGGGAGCAAACAATTATTTTTGTGAACTATGGATGAGAGTTTGTTGCTATGGAGATGGGATTTTTTATTTTTTTTTGTGAGTGGGATAGAAAGAGGCCAAAAGATGAAGTAATGTTGTGTAATTGGAGAGCGGAAACCCTGGCTATTCTGGTTGTGGAACAGATGAAGGTGCCGTGGAGCTTTAGTGGATGCATCTGCATGTTGTAGTACCACATAACTATAAATGACTCAGTCTGCTTTCTGTGTACAAACTGTTTTCATGCCATGTCGAGGAACAATCAGTCTGCTGTGTGCGGTTATTTTAGCTATCGTGTAAAAATATCTTGCTGGATGCAGCCATTACTCCGGGTTTTTATGTTACTGCTGCTCTGTGGTGAACAGAGCTGTGAACAGTGAAGTAACTACAGTTTAATGTGTTACACTCAGTCTGAACCAATCGTGCCAGGTCTTTGTGGTTTTACTGTCATGACATTTTTCTCATGAATAAAAAGCTAAAAGAAAGTTTTTAATATACACCAGATCTCAATGAGGAAAAAAAATATGTTTGATATCTGGACTGATACGGACTGGATAATGTGTTAGGAGTGACAGGACCCTACAGAGGGCTGAATTCAAAGATCCCTGAAAATCAAAGTGGAAAAACAATGCGGCAGGCTTGTCCATTTGACAGAAAATTAATTTGCAGCAACTTGAAATGGTACTTGGTAGTTTGTATGGTCCCTGCATACTTGTATGCATGGCTGATAGCGTCGGGGATGCTCTTAATGAGACAACAGATGGTGTCCTCGGGGATCTCCTCCCAGATCTGGACCAGGGCATCAATGAGCTCCTGGGCTGTCTGAGGAGCAACTTTGTGGTGTCGGACCAAAACAAAACGTCCCGGAGGTGTTTTGGTGGATTTAGGTCAGGCGAGTGTGGGGTCCAGGAACTGCCGCATACTCTCCCCACATGAGGCCGGGAATTGTCATGCACTAGGACCCACTGCACCAGCGTAGGGTCTGACAACAAGCACAAGGATTTCATCCAGATACCTAATGGCAGTCAGGGTGCTGTTGCCTAGTCTATAGAGGGCAGTGCAGCACTCCATGGATAAGCATCCACAGACCATCACCAACCCACCACCAAACTCTCATCTGTGAAAAGTACAGGTCACCAGTGATTGACCTGCCAATTCTGCAGGGAGCACAGGTCCACCAGAGGACTTCGGGGTCTCATGCCACCCTCGTGAAGCCCATTTTTCATATTGTTTGGTCAGACACATTCACACCATTGGCCTGATGGAGGTCATTCTGTAGGGCTCTACTTCTGGCAGTGCTCATCCTGTCCATCCTTGGACAAAGGAACAGATACTGATCCTGCTGTTGGATTACGGACCTTCTACGGCCCTGTCCAGCTCTCCTAGAGTAACTGCCTGTCCCCTTGAATCGCTTCCATGATCTTGAGACTGTGCTGGGAGACTCAGCAAACCTTCTGCCAATGTCACATATTGATGTGCCACCCTGGAGATGGTGGACTACCTGTGCAACCTCTGTAGGGTCCAGGTATCGCCTCGTGCTACCAGCAATGACACTGATCTTAGCCAAATGCTAAAATAATGTAAATCCAGTCAGATAAAATGTCCGTGGCCTCCAGCTGTAAAAACATTCCTGCTTTGTGGATTGTCTCATTGTTACCCCTCTAGTGCAACAGTTGTTAATTTCATTAATACCAAAGTAGCTAAAACTGATTAACAATCCCCTCTGCTACTTAACTGACCCCATCAATAACCCACAGGTTAAAGTGACTTGATAATGTGTAGCATAATGACATCACCCTTTGGTTTTGAAGGCTGGTGGGGAGCAGCGGGTCTGACTGTGTAACCACACACTCATTGGATAACGACGGTTTCATATCACTGATAAGGTTCCAGTTTGAAACATTGTGCGACCACAAGTAACAAAATAGATTTAATTTTATAATTCAATATAATTCATATTGAGTTAGTGAGACCATAACTCAGCAGGAAAGTGTTTACAGAGGTCAGAGCAGAAAGCCATTTCACATGTAGCTGTTTTCCAGTTGTACATAGTGCAACTCGGCGTGCTTTGACTCAACTCTACTGGGTTTCTCTCTTTTTCCATTACAATTGAGTGCCACCTAATGTGCATCAGGTTGCTATAACAACGCGGCCGAAAACCCTGTGAGGTCATATCTATGTGACACGAACACAACACTAAAACGGAGGATGTCGAGGCGATGGTATATCTAAGTATGGCTTTTTGTCAGGCTCTGAGACCAGGGTGCTGATTTTTGTGTTGCCATTGTCTCGTTGCCATTTCACTCATTGAGTGACGGCAGTGACTTGCCAGTCGGTGGCATGCTGTCTGTTGGTGTCATACCGGCTGAGCTGTTACTAAAAATTTTAGTGGTGCAGGTACTACCACCTAATCAAAAACCCTACAAACTTAGTCGGATCGAGCCGAATAAGTACTGGTGGAAAGGGGCTAATAGGCTAACCACAGCTATCGCCATCTGGTGGCCTTGAGATAGAAAGCAGATTTAAGTCACTTCAGAATTGGCTTCATATTTTCAGCGCAGAAGCTAAATCCATCTTTTTTCATCGTCCATGCTCCAAAACTAACTTCACAGCAGAAATAAACAGGTTTTTAATTTTTCTATAGCTTACTTATTTACTTACTGCAATAACCTGTTTGTGATGTTGGTTCTTTCTGTACTAGTTTGTAAAGATATCCTCCTGGGAATAATATTCACTGCTGTGTGGTAATGTTTTATTTTCACATTACTTCAGCAGGTATGTGTATATGATGCACACACGGAGTCTATGGAACAAGCTTGGTAACTATCCTTACTGGAGTTCGATGTTAGCTTAGCATACTTGGTTACTTCTGATAGCATGGATGATCAAGCTAGAGTCTGGGGGTTTAAGGATGTCTATATTTAATATACAGTCTGTGGATTTCATGGATTGAAAAGTGCCAGCTTCGGGCAGTATAGTAATGTGAAACCACAGAGTGAAGACAGAATATGTAATTACATGCATTACATGAACTGTATCTTCTATCACCTTTCTAATGCACACATTTCCATATGCAAGAATGTAAATTTTGTGGTGTTTTTGTATTATAATTTATTTGGTTTGGGGTGCTTTTTTAATTAACACATTAGTCAACATAAGATGACTTTTTTTCCTCCTCCCCATAGAAATTTAAATGCAACAGAGATTTGATCAAATGCATCCACTCCACTTTTATCAAGGGAAAAATGTACAAACGGCTGTTTTTAGCATTGACCGGCTTTGAAGCCAAATTGACACTGTCATCTGACAAAGATAAAGGTACTCGGTCCCAAAGCAAAGAAAAAAACCAAACACCTGCACCCGCATTCGAATGGAGATGATCTGTAACAATTATGTTAGCAGCAACAGGAAGGCAAAGAGTGTCTCTCCTCTTCCTGATGGTATTACGGCTCTACTGAAGATGGTCATTAATAGGTCGCAGATGATAAATGAGTTATTAGCTACGGAGGTGGGGGGAGGGGGGAGAAATCAGGCCAGATATATTCATTCCACAACTTTCTTTCTTTCTTTCTTTTTCCTTTTCTGGTTGCCATCCATATTTTTGTGCAGAAAGATTTGTCCTCGCAAATCATTTATTAAGAGGTTTAATTATACAGGAATGTATATATCCAGGATGTGATTCTGTTTCCTCGGAGGAGACTATCCATCAAAAAAATCTTTTAAATAGATGTCGGCGGTTGGTCTCCTGCCAGCTTGGCCGAAGATTTACAGTTTCACACACATTATTGTTACCGGCTTAAAAATCTAACTTCTGGATGTCATTGCCAGGGTGTGGCTCCTGTCCAATAATATGTGTGTGTGTCTCTGTCCCCCCCCAACACACACACACACACCCATACACACAGGACTAAAGGAGGGACATTTCTGGACCAATTATGCAAAGGTTTTCTTTATCTAATTCTCTGTGTGTGCAGGCATAATTAGATGAGAGCTTGAATCTACACCTTATAGCAATATCGAGATGGGCGACTAATGAGCTGACAGGGGAGTGGGAGAGGGGACATCGTGTGCTTGTGGCTCAGTATCGATGAATACAAATCACAATTCCTCATGTCTTTTTTCTCATAAGCAGCTTTAGACTCCAAAACAGGACTAGCTGGCGGGAAGGCAAATGATTTGATTTATTAGAGGCTACAGTCACTCAGGTAGCCCTCCCTACTCTGACACACACACAAACACACACACCCCGCCGCCCACACCCTTCCTCCGTCGCTGTTTTTTGTGTATTATGTACGGCTGGCATCGCCTCAGATACATTGAATCAATTGCCTCCACCCACACCAAGCATCCACCCCCAAACTCATATGTGAGCGTCAGTGAAATGAATGCCTTTGGGACATATGCGAGCTCTGACTTTTAAAGGCAGGCTCATTGATTGGGGACCATTGTAAGAGGAATGGAAATATATTCCGATAATTATCAAGCTCATTTATTTATGTGGCTTGCTTATGAGCCCCGTGTTTTGTGAGGAGACAGATTCTTTTTCCTTTTTTTTCCTCCTTCCTTCCTCTTTTCATCTGAGGAGCAGCATCAGACAGCCTCAGAGCTGACAGTAAATTTGCTCATCAACCAGTTTCGTTCCAGTGCGAGGTAAAAAATCATCCAATACTTCACGGTCTAGCCCTTTGAAGGTGGCGTTACTCAGCGGCGTGCTGTGGAGCCTAAAAATGTAATAGTGTCCAAACTAGAGATGCAAGCATGAAGAGATGATGAGAACCGGGGGGGTGATGGGGGCTCGCACGGAGAGTCGCCATATCAAGTAAACAAGGCATCCTCGTGCGTCGTCCCTCGCCTTCTCTCTCCTGTGGCCGCGCACAGCCCGGTCATGCTCAAGCGCTAAGGTCAAGGTTTACGCGCGTGGACCTGTGGGAGTTCATTGATCGCATCAGCAGCATTTGTGGAGAATATTATGAAATGATGAGAACTTCATAGGAGGTCAGCGGAGGATCAATATTAAATCCTATCTCATTTATAATCCCGCTGAGGAGAGGCGCTCCGCGGGGCTTAGCTGCTTAAAGAAGACAGCGCTGACAATTTACTTTAATGTTCGTATGAATAAATGTAATGACACACAAATGCTTGGAGACGAGATGTTTTCATTGTCTGTTTGGCAGCCACTTTAATACTGTGTCAGTGTCAACAAATGCTCTATAAATACACTGACGAGGCTGGAGAGGCTTGACCGGAAAGCGTGCGCGCATGCACACACACACACGTGCATGATCAAGGATGTATTGACGAAAGAGGCAATATGAAATTAAAATCAAATCATCAAATGTTTGTTGCATCTCCTGGCAGATTGATGCTGCGTTCTCAGCTATTTTTAAGGAGATTTGCCTTCTCTTATCTGGCATCTCCCACCCTCTTACACACAGCATCTTAAGATCGGGGATTAAACGTATCACTTAGAGGATTAACCCTTATCTCCCCGAGTTAGGAACCTGGCTGCTGATGGATGTAAAACTTGATGAGGGCCCCGCTTCACTGCAGTTGATTTTGAGACAAATTTAAACAGGCAGCTGCAGAGAGACTGCAAAACTTTTTTCTTCTTCTCCCACTCTCTCAAATTTTAAGGAATGTAACCTTTGATTCTGTATCTTCCTGAGCCAATTAAGCTGTGAGATTTGTTTGAAGTTGCTGATTGAAAGGAGAACTCGCCGGTTTTTCGGGCCCAAACGGTGAAGGGAGACCACAGGGGTCCGGGTTCCCAGAGCCTGCATGTGTAATCCAGTCTAACATGCATGCAAATCTCATCTGTGCCCGCACACAATGGCCTGTCTGTGTTGAGGAGGGAGGAAGGGAAGGAGAATCACGAAACGGAGAGGAAAAGCTGAAAGTGTGTCCTCCGTGCCGGAGCATATGCCACGACAGGTCTTAGGAGACGGAGCGCAGACAAACTAAGGTTCGCAGACTAGAAGGAGTCTTTGATCGAGGTTGATATTTAAACATCTGCATAATTAATCCAATATCTGCAGAGCTCTCCGAGGAGAGAGAAAAAAACGCAGCATCGCCCGTGGAAAAAAAAAAGAAACAGAGAGAGAACATTGTAAATTCTTGGCACTGCTCTGAGTACAGTTCTTCTTCTTTCAGTGTAAAAACACAAGTTGGCAACCCGTATCTCAGGGGAAATTAAAAAAATCTTTGTCTTATCCAGCCAATTAAATGAAATACACTTTTTTTTTGTACGTGGCTTGAGCTGGCCCCCGAAATCTATTTTAGACCGTGTTGTGGTTATATGCCTGCTGTGCTATGCAGCTTGCCGCAGATGAGGCTGGAAACAAGGGCTATGGGGGTGAGAGGTATGAGGCTTTTTCTCTTTCTTTCCCAGTGGCACAGACTGAGAGAACTTACTTTCCATCTGTCTCGATCATATAGATTTATAGGATTAGGCCAAATGCTGTTTTAGTCCTCGGCAGAGGCTCAAGCCTTTCATGTGAAACATTGGATTAGATAGTCAGGGGAGCCCTTTGTTTCTGTGTGTCGTCTCCAAGCTTCCAATGGCTCCTGTCTCTGGCATCTTATTGTCGTGGCTGGGCCTGCTTCTGTATGCGCGGCACGCCTTAGAACTTTATTACATTTCGATAACTTTATATATGTGTGTCTTTATCCTCCCGAGCCATAGCACCTCTGCTCTATTGAGACCTCAGTGGGCAGACCATAGCTCAGCAGGGGGCCTTCACTCCAATTTGCTATCGTTTGTCACCATTTGTTCATCCTGACAAACAAAACGTTGGCCCTCTGTCCCCTCCCGTTTGGCCCTGGCACACATGGGATCAGCTGCTCCCCTCTTCTCATGACTCCATTGTAGCGGTATCCCTTTTGTATCCCGCCGAGTAATTCCCGCTCGGTGATGCTAGCTAGCTGGGCGCACACATGCGCTGGAAATAGTTCCCCCCGTCTAATTACCTCATTTCGTCTGGCATTAATATTGTAGCATGTTGCCGCTGCATTATTGATGGTGTGTTTGTCTCGGTGTATGAGACGTTAATTAAAAGATAAACTGGAAGCCGTGCCTGTGTGACAGTTTCTTTATCCCAGAGGTAGCAGAATTTCACCCCGTCTATTCTTCTTTTTTTGGGGGGATCCGTTCAGCTTCTGTCTCGCAGCCTTAACTTCATTGTATACTTACATGTCTCTATTACAGGCCATTAGACTTCAAGGTAGCGGTATAATGCACTTCAAGGCCAGTCTAATGATGAATTCCTGCTGGAAATGTGAATGCAGTTGAGATGTTCGAGGCAGATATGGGCTTTGGGCCTATCAGGCTCGGCTAATGCTGATTTCCGAGCATCGTATCACTTTCTAGCATCTCCGCTGAGGTGAAGCAGACTAACTAAAACATGTTAAATTGCTCCCCGGCTCCATAAAAACACAGGAAGGTCAGGCAGTTAAAGAGCTTTCTGTGGCTTCCTGGGAGAGTTAAGACTCTCTTTGGATTGCTGGCAAATGATCAAGCAATAAACTTTAGGTGACTTCACGGTGTTAACAGCGAGGACCGACTTCAGTCTCGGGGATTTGGTTTCACTTTCCCCTCCCTTTCTCAATCCCTCCCTCCCTCCTCCTCCTTTCTGCTCTCTGATGTTCTGTGCCACCAGGTTTTAGCTGCGAGCTGTGAGATGAACCGACAGATGACCGTACCATTAGGCTGGAGTGGCTGGCTGGTTCTTCGGGCAATGAGGCCACAGCGACAAATAAGTTGGCAGAGATTTAGACAAGAGGCTCCTTGGCACAGAAGCCCAGGCTGCTTCCTTTCTGGCCCCCAAACGAGGGACGAAGAACAGATGTCGGCTTTAAAGCCACCGAGTTTCTCTCGAGCTGCAAATTTTGTCTTGTTTGAAGTGAACCCCGAGGCACGTCTCATTTTCAGCCCTCGCACCAAATCATATGCATACCTTTATTCACATCTTGAAGACCCTCATTACGTGAAATGAAGAGTGTCAGATATGGAAGAAGCTATTAAGGAATAGCAGCGAGCCCAGTGGTTTGTTGTAATTGGAGACACTCGCGCTGAGATGAGCTTTATATTACCAACGGCAGAGTAAACACACTGACCTTTCTGTTTTCATGTTTGTGGGCCTTGAGAACGTTTTTTTATTCTTCTTTTTTTTTTTTTTTAGCTCTGCTTATGATTCATAGAAAAGGAATGGTGAGGCATAAATTCAGTCTCAGAAAAGAATGCAGATACTCTGGCCTTTGCCCACAAACCCGATCAGTAAAAGGATGCATGTGCAGAAACCTCAAAAGCTCTGAGATTATTAAAAATATTTTCTAATTGTCATTAAATCCCTTCCAAAATAGGAAAACCAACGGAGAATTGTGTCTCCTTGCAAGTACTGTATGCGTAGCAGTAGCCTGATATTACTTATTCCTCTGTGTCATAACTTAATTGTTGTTCAAAAACTATTAAAACACACCAGTGAGCCATGCTGTTGCACTGGGACGCGTTTTCCTTCATTATAACCGCCACGAACCCTTTGTTTATTTTAAGTCGGTCCCACATATGCTGCTGTAAATACTCACTAGGGCATTAAATCTAAAGGAAGGAATCTCTGAACGTGTGTGTTCGGGTGATATGATTTACTTCAGCCTTGGCAGGTATATTGCTGGAGGCCACAGTAAGTGCAGTGTCGAGTTTTAAGTCATTTGGGTGGGCTGTTCTCAAATTTAGGCTAAAAGTTGGGTTTTGAGTACACCCAAAGTATCTTTACACAATCTGGCTTCACTTTCCCTGACATCAGCCATCAGATGAAGCCGTCGCACGAAGGTGGTTATAAACTCAACAGGCTAATCCAGGGTTTATCAGTCTAGCTGCAGCACGTTCACATGAAAAGGGTTGGCACTGGCAGGATGTGACCAATCACAAACATGGATAAGTGTGCTGGCAGCCGAGCGGCTGATTTTACTAAAGGAGATAATATGAGGAAAATATGAAGAGCTTAAACACATGATACATACTGACAAAGTGAAAGTGTTAGTGTTCAAAGAGCTATATGAATGTTTGTGCTTTGGTCAGTAACACTGGACAAGACCTACTACACTAATAAAGTTTTTTTTGAAACCAGGAAGGAAAGCCAGCAAAAACGCTGACTGTGCATGTAAGTGTCTGAGGATCAATGCTCTGTCGTCACAGCATTTGAAATGTGCATTTGATAGAGCTTTCTTGTCATTTCTTTAAGTCGTCTTCAGGAATAGTTCTTGAAGCTCTTCTTTGGATGTTTCTGCCTTTTGTTCTGTTCTCTGTCAACATGATCCCACACTGCTTCAGCAATGTTGTGCTCTGGTTCTGTGGAGGAGAAGGCATGATTGATACGCACTGGCAGTGTGTTTGGGGTCATCTTCATGCTGAAAAATGAAGCCACCGTGGATCATATGCTTTCCACATGGTTCTGCATATTAGATCAGATTCAGACTGTATGTTTCTGTGTTTGTAATTAGATCAATAACAAATCCAACATCTACCGCCACCATAAAAATGAGTAAAAAAGCAGCCAATTTGCAAAGAAAAACTCTGAAAGAACTATTTTTGCAAAATTAGAAGAAAGTCTGGCTCTCCGGAAATATTATATAAAGAATAGAGGAACAGCTCAAGATTTTTGCACAGTACAATATATTAAAGCTTAGAAAAAAAACTGCAGTGAAATGATTAGTGTCAAAGAATCGATATTTCTTCTTGATAAATTGGAAATAGAAAACTCTAGATCCTGTTGCTATCTGTGCACAGACACAGGAATCTTCCAGGACTGGTGATGTTATTTTCTGGACAGCTGACTGATCTCTAATCTGGAACACAACCTGCTGCCAAGAAGGTTAAACCTGGAGCTTAAGTTACCATGGCGATGTACCCTGGTAAGAGGTGAACGCTGAAAACCCAGGTTTAATCCCAAAGATACTCAGATAAGTCGTGTTTTTTTAAGAAATCTTTAAATAAAAAACAATGTAACTCTTTTCTCTGCTCAGTCTCAAAGGAGGTCGACTGCTGTGGTGGCGGGAGGCTGAGGTGAACGACTTCAGTCCCTCGTTCCTGTCGCCTTTGCTTCTCGTGGGAGCTGCAAACTTGCAATTAGTTGTTCCACAGAGCCACTGCACTAATACAAGTTAATCCACAGGTGAAAAGTTACTCATTAAAAGTGGCCTCTTCAAATAAAACCCTGTAAAGTTCAGCGCTCAGCCGCTTTAGCAAATTTCTGACCTCTTAGCTTTTATTGTAGCACACTGGCAGCTACGTGTCTGCAGGCGCGCTAGGGGCACCGTTAGGTTGTAATTAGACGGTGCTTTGAGCTAAATGCTAAAAACAGTAAGAAGAACGCTAACATGCTGCAGGTATCATGTTTTCCAGATTCACCAGCTTGGTTTAGTGTGCTACCGTGTTAGCATTTGTTAATTAATGCTAAGCACAAACTGCTGAATGCTATTACATTTGCAGGTCATAAACTAAAGGACATGTTGGACTAAAGTAATGAGTATCAGCTGCCTTGTCCTTGAATAATTTCAACACAACGGTGTTAGGGCACAATACAACATTCATCAGGGGATATTTTCTAGTAATAAAAACTATTTGTTAAACTTAAGATCCGTTCAAGCATCTAGGCCCTCGAGATGATTATTTATCACTGTAAAATCAATTATTTCATATAAATCTTCCACTTGGATCACTAGATTATTAGTTTAAGTGACTGCAGTGAATTCTCCCCACAAAATTTATTTTAATTGGAAGCAACACACTGATAGTTTTGTTCCCTTTCAGCTGATTTACACTGTGGATAATTTTATTGGTGTTCATACTCTCCCAAGGGTATCCTTGTCCCTCTTTCACAGGGAGGTTATAGGTCACGCTCAGTATTTTGACTCAACTTGTAAAAAGAAAAATGTTCCGTGTCTTTTCTGATCACCTTTCCTTGACTTGAGGTCAGTAAAAAATCTGAATGTTTAAGAACTTTGAATGCCGTGGCTGTCTTTCTCCGAGGATCCAACTGCACTTTAACCAGGATTAATTATGCAGCAGCAGATGTAGTTAAGAGCAGTTTTCTAAAGCGCTTCACACAAGGCTTTATAACAAGCACGTTTTAGTGTGTGAAAAATGGAAGCGTGGAAAAAGCAATTGTAATTTACATTAGCTGCATCCCTTGTGGGCCATGCTGATCATTTCCACTCACAGGTCACTTCACTCCTCACAGATTTTGGTCCACATTGACCTGATACCATCACACAGTTGCTGCAGATTTGTCAGCTGGAGAAACATGAAGTGAATCTCCTGTTTCGTCACATCCCAAAGCTGCTCTATTGGTCTGATATCTGGTTCCTGTGAAGACCATCTGACTACAGTGAACCCATTGTCATGTTCAAGAAAGCAGTTTGAGATGATTACTTTTTGACATGGTGCATTATCGTGCTGGAAGTACTCAGTGTACCCACAAGTGTGCCCATAAGATGGGTAAATTGTGGCCACAAACACAAACTGCAGACAGCAACAATGCTCAGGTATGTCAAGAAGATATCCTCCACACTATCACACCAGCAGCATGCTTTCATGTTGTTTAGACTAAAGTTTGAACCTGCCATCCAAAAGTGTAAGAAATCAAGTCGCATCAAACCAGGCAACAGTTTTCCAATCTTTAATGACCAGTTGTGAATTAGAGCCTCAGATTTCTGTGTGGTCTTCTGCTGCTGTAGCCCATCTGCTATGCTCTTCTGCATACCTTAGTTGCAACGAGTAGTTATTTGAGTTACTGCTGCCTTCCTGTTAGCTCAAAAACATCTTTCCATTCTGCTCCCACATTAACATTACATTCACGGGTATCTGATCTTTTTTTGGACTATTCTCTCTAAACCGTGGAGATAGTTGTGCGTTCAAAATTAGTTAAATCCCCTTTCTTCCTCTAAAGATTTGATTTCAAGATCGGGATTTGTGAGATTTGAACTTCAGCGGGTCATCTTGACCCTGTCTCGTGCCTAAATGTACTGATGTGCTGCCGTGATTAAGGATTTGTGGACTGTCAAAAGTGACTTTAACGCCGACTGTTCTGACAGTCCTGTTTATTGCACTCCCTGGTCAGGTTAGCCAATCTCTGCACATTAGAATGAACATAATCAACATGGTCAATGTTTTTATTGGGTGTTATTTCAAAATATTATAGATTCGAACCCCCCCAATCCCTATGGGGTTTGCTAAATTATATTTATCTAGAACTCCTCTCTGTCTCTAAATGTTGGAGAATTCTGTGTAGGATTAAAAGTGTCTAATGTGGACCGTCTATTTCAACTTTCTGGACTGCTGTATTTTGCCTATGACTGGCAGTTTCAAGTGGACATCTGCCAAACAGTTTATAGAAACTCTGCCCTTGGTGTCAAAATTTTAGAAATTTGGCCATAAGTGACATTTATGGTGTTGTCAACCCACCTGAGGTTTACTTTTCCCACTTCTGGTGATATTCCTCCCTCGAACATTTGCAATTACCCTCTGGTGGTGTGGTCAAGTGGGTGCTATAAGAAACAAAAGCTCAGGACAGAACAGTTATCAGGTCTCTATTTAATGGACCACTCTGCTGCGATAATACCCAAATGTTATTTTCCTCATGAAATGGCACTAATTATATCAGAAACAATTCCTGGAAATCTGGCTTGGTGCTCATGTTGTTAAAACCAACATTTGCTATGTGTGTGTGTGTTTTTTTTAGGTAACTTGCGAGTAATGTGAATAATAAGAGAGAATTTGTCTGTGTTAAAGGGTCCTTTTTTTAAGATGAGTGCAATCAGTGACTGTCAAATAAAACACTTCAAAGCTGAATTAACTGAGGTGTTTCGGCCTCCGTTTCATAACCATCCAGCATTTTCTAATCAAATCGCTTTCATCAAGAGCTCATCTAGTTGTTGCAAACTATGTTAATGTGTTAAAACGAGCAAAAGGATCCACCAATGTGGTTGCAATCAGCACAGACTTTCATTACTGTATGTTGGCGAATAATGGGAAGGCGCAGCAGAGGAGAAACAAGCCAGCAACAGAAGAAAAAAAAATCTCCCTTCTAATTAAATCAAGCGTACTCTTCACTTCACTAAACTTCCAGATCTTGTTTTGATCCCGTGGTGGCCGCTGGTAACCTGCACAGGATGTCTGAAAAATAAAGTCCCTGAATTAGATTAAACTCTGCTTCTCGCAGTTTACATCAGCGTCCTTAAATGGAAATCACTTGAGCGAAAGGTTCGGTTTGATGCAGACAGAAGGTCCACTACTCTGAGGCCTCAGACTGGCAACTGCGGCAATGAGATGCAGACTTCAAATAAAATAAAATAAACGTAGCCAGCTAATCTCAGAAAGGCTTAAAAACAAGTTAATTAATCGTGTTTTCACTTTTTTGTGCAAGGAGGGAAATGCTAGATTGATCCTCATTCTCTTCTAGAAAATATAGAGCGTCACATTATGAAAAGTCATTAAAAGGAGAACATTAAAATGTTATTTAGAGCATTTAATCAAAGTTCTGTCCTCTAATAAGCAGCACATCTGCCTATGAGGAGTGTTGCTATAATTAAGCATCTAAAGCCTGGTTTTATTTAAAACACTAACTAATTATTTATCCATCTGTTACAGGCAATCAGTGAGAAGAAGTTTCCAGGTTGTAGAAAACATCCCTCTGTGGCAGGTGTTCATCATGTATCTCTGATAACAGTCAGAAATGCTGCTTTAACATGTGTTTCTCATGCGTTTATCTTCGTGTTCAGTCTGAGGATATGGAAGTCAGTCATTCATCAAGTCTCCAACCATCTATGTAAGCTGTCAAACAGTTCTAGCGCTCAAAGTGACGAACCCGGCGTTCAAGGCTGGATTATACGTGGGAAATGTAGTTCACGTTATTTTACACCCAGACAGAAGATGACAGGGACTAAATGAACACAATGTTACAATTTTTAATGGGATTCTGATTTACTTAATTTTGTCAAACCTTTTTATTTTTAATGTTTAGCTGTACGTTTTCACTCATGACTACCAGACTGTCTATTCTTTACAACGCTTTTGTGTCAGTACTTGAGTCGTCTTCTTCCACTTCCTGTTGTTTGACTGTTTCTTTGCTGCTCTGCAGGTTGTGCTCATGTGTCTCATATTTGCAGAAAAAAACCCCTGCATTTCAATGTAACTCCTACAGCCTGCTAATACATTTATTAAATTAAAATGTTTTGTTCCTACTGACCTTCATCGGGCATAATGGGAATATCTGTGTATTCCCACACATCCACCGGAAAACCTTCAATCATCCAGTTAGAGGTTACTGCCTAATAAACCCAATAAACATCATGTGATGTGATTAGTCGGGTGATGATATTAGCAGAAACATCAATGTGAGTAATTGTGAGTCACATTTATACAAGTTTAAAAATCTTCTTCATAACTACAAAAACCATCATCGCAAAAATCAACACCTCACAATGGATCAGGCAGAAATAAGAATATTAGATTAGTTATAACATCTTACAAATAGTATGAAATGATCAATAGAATGAACATGATGCCAGGTATCATTCACAAATTAGTACAACTGCTACGGTACAGTCGATTACATCAACTACTCAAGAATAAGTGCCGAATATCGAGACCAATGCAAACATAAGTCAGGTGATACATGGGGACAGGGCTGGACTGGTGATCTGGCATTTGCCTGGTGGGCCGATGCACTTTTAGGACCATTGATCAATTGAAGGGCCACTATGCGCTGGCCTTGTATGCACTGATAATAGCCCATTCGTTCATTTTCATTACTGGCACTGGATTGGCCAATCAAATCTCTTAACGAGCTGGCCCCTCCCCTACCTTTACCGCACTCATGCACCTAATGGAACAGAGTAGAAGAGGTGGTTGATAAATATAGACAAACAACAGCAAAAAAGGTGGAGCTGAAAAGCAAAGAGATAAACTAAACTAAAAATAGATGCAGCAAAATGTTTCGAATGAACCTGCATTGATAGCTGTTGGGGCTGCAGCTGCTGCGCCGTCAACAGTACTACCAGAAACAACTAGAAACAGGCCCTGCAGTCACAGGAGGCTGCTGTTGTTACAGTTAGCTGCAAGGAAGAGATGGGGGTAGGATAATAGATGGAGTGATATCATAAGGAAGAGAGGGGATTTAGGTAAAACGAATGGCTACTTTGACCATGAGCCACTGCTAATAGCTAAAATGTAGCTTTTAATGCTGCAGTGAGACGGTCCAGTGTCCATGGGAACATAATTTTGGCACATATTTAACCTCATACATTTGGAGACGAATAAGGAGAAGTGCAATCCTGAGTCATCTTAAACACTACAGTATGTTTTACTCTAAAACTGATGATTTAGAAAGACAGATGTAGCCACTATGATGCCACCTAACTGGTTTTGAACTTCACATTTTTGACCACCAACGTGATGCTTTTTAGAGCTCGAAGTTTTTAGTCGTGACTCATCAGCCAACGCTCTCCTGCATGGTTAGCGATATACGTCCATGAACTGCATGGGTGCAATGCACACACACACAAACACACATATCAGCTATTAGTGCTAAGACTGACTCTATTTTAATGGATGTGGTGGAGCACACCAGTCGATTCCCGCTGCCTGTGTTCTGTCGGTCAATGCAGCCACGCCCACTAAATCAATAATCCAGGTGGAGGAGTTAAAAAGAAGAATAAAAGAAAGAAAATCACCGCACTCATAGTTGTTATGAAGGGGAAGCTATCCATGGAGATCTACGCTGTAAAAATGCTTTTAATGGTTAAAAGTTGGACATTTTAACATGGGAGTCTATTGGGAGTGACTCTTTTTTAGGAGACAGCCTCAAGCTTTGGGTTTATTTTTCAGTTCTTGTCTCTTGGTCTGGATAAAAGCATCAGCCCACTGAATCAAATATGAAAAGCTTAATGTCCAACCAGATGATGTAGATACAAGTGGCAGATTCCAGCGTACAGTTACTTGCAGTGACCTCCAAGATCAGTGGCACCGGCTTGTTCTGTGATTAGTAGATTGACATCGTTCCCCCCACTGACCCTGTTGCAAAGACTACAAAGCTTTGTGTTGTTACTGAGAGGAATATTGCTGACTGAAAGCTGCTTCTGAGCCCTCACAGGTCCTTGAGCTCTCTGAAGTTCACTCTTGTTTTACCTTCAGTTTCTCTCACCTTTTTTGGCACACCGACAATGGATTTCTTTTTTTTTTTTTCCAGGCAGTGTTTCCACGGGTACCCCAGTTGTTTTGCTGTCCACGGTTTCAGCTACCTGGGGAAAGATATAAATGGCTGCTGGGCAAAACAGAAGCGCTTTCCTCTTCCTGTTCAGGTAGCACAATAAAGCCTTCATTATCTCAGGAGACTTCAGTGCCCGTTAGAAAGACAAGTGAATAGTTAAAAGGAGGCTTATAGATGTTATTAATTTATAGCCACTACACCGTCGAGTGACATTTACTACATAAAGTTGAAGTTAAAATAGAAATCTTGCCTAGTTCCTAATCAGCATTTACCATTTATCAAGATGAATATAACAAGGTATTTAAAAAAATGTACACACCATGTGTCTACAGAGCTCCAAATGTTGACAATTTCTCAAAATTTTCACATATGAAAAGCATCTTTACCTCCTCCAACACATGTCTGTACGCACAGTCTGGCTTGTGTTGTCTCAGTTACTGTTTCTCCTTCTGATTGTTTATACCAAAACCAGCAGGAAAGTCTCCGCTTCTCCTGGCCTCCTAAAATCTGATTACAGAGTCTGTATTCCTGCCAATACTTTGATGACAAGAAGACAAGAAAACTCACAAGAAAACATGGTTTTTTAGACTCTTATGGGGGGGGGGGGGGGGGGGGGGGGGGAACAGACAGTGTCTGCTTTTGCAGCATTGTTGAGAGAAACTTGTAAGCTATCAACAGTTAGCATCAAGATGTCCTCCAGACTGGCCATCGCTGATATATTTCATTCAGTAAACTGAAAGAATAAACAGCAGGCGCTGCTACTGGACTGAATATCTGCCATAAATATTTCATTTTAAAGATGTGAATTAGTTTAATTGGGTTCACTGAGACAGATTTAACAGGTTTTCTGGGATATTACTAATTGGACTTTCCTTTAATAACAAAAAAATACATCATTAACTGTGAGCATGTCTTGCATTATGCTTTTTAACTTATTAGGACTGATTAGATTAGTTAGTTGACCTATACACGCACACATCTGTACGATGATTTTTAAAGAGATGGCTCTTTTAAGACTACGGCGTCTGTGCAAAAGTCTCGAGCCGCTCCTCATTCCTCTGTGTTTTGCTAAAAGAACGTGAAAGAGGTGCAATAAATCTGTGCAAACATATAATATATAAAGAAAAACAGAGTTTGCCATTCCAACAAACTTGAGAGTCAATATTTGGTATCATCACCTTTATACTTCAACACAGCCTGAACTCTCTCAGGCAGCTTTCTTGTCATTTCTTCCAGTAGTCTTCAGGAATACTCCTCCAGGCTTCTTCAAGGACATTTAAAGCTCTTCTTTGGACGTTGGCTGCTTTTTGTTCTGTTCTCTGTGAAGATGATCTCACACTGCTTCAGTATTGTTGAGGTTTGGGTTTTGGGGAGGCCAATCTATGACTAGGTCTTGATGCATGTTCAATCATCCAGGTAAGTAAGTCCCAAAAGGTTGATTCTGTTCATCTGGACCAGATGTATTACATGGTCAATCAAAATTTTGATGGTACTTTTTTATGCATTGAATCATACCTGTTATTAACCCCTGTCTCTCTTCCACAGCAAGTCTTCTATCCTGTCTTCCTTCTCTCACCCCAACCGGTCGCAGCAGATGGCCCCGCCCCTCCCTGAGCCTGGTTCTGCCGGAGGTTTCTTCCTGTTAAAAGAGAGTTTTTCCTTCCCACTGTCGCCGAAGTGCTTGCTCATAGGGGGTCATATGATTGTTGGGTTTTTCTCTGTATGTATTATTGTAGGGTCTACCTTATAATATAAAGCGCCTTGAGGCAACTGTTGTTGTGATTTGGTGCTATATAAATAAAATTGAATTGAATTGAATTTTATGTTCACAATTCCATGAGTTTCTCCAGCAGCACTGGCTGAAATGCAGATCCAAACCAGAAGCTTCTCAGTGTTTTACAGATTGCTGTAGACCAAGGATGGGGGAACTCCAGGCCTCAAGGGCCGGTGTCCTGCAGGTTTTAGATGTGTCCTTGATCGAACATAGATCATTTAAATGACTAAATTATGTCCTCAACAGGTCTTGAAGTTCTCCAGAGGTCTGGTAATGAACTAATCATTTCATTCAGGTGTGCTGACCCAGGATGGTATCTAAAGCCTGCAGGACACCAGCCCTTGAGGCCTGGAGTTCCCCACCCCTGCTTTAGACACTCGCTGTTGTACTGTTTCTTGACCTCCATCATACATGTTGACAATGCAGTCCACTATTTCTGTAATTTGGCATACCTCAGCGTTTTCTCTTTGCTTTCCTTCTTAAAGAACATCTTCTTGACAGCCACTATGACTTTCAGAGACTTTTTATGAGCTCTAGATGTTGTTTTAGGACACACTGCACACCACGCAGAGGTATAGGAGTTTTCATCTCTTTGAGAATCACCTTGTTGGTGCAAAAATGCCATTTTATGCCCGTCAAACTGTGCTGTCTTTGGCATTTCTCATAGATTCAACAAAACAAATGGGAACAAATGATGTCTTTTTACAACAGGCTGCTAAGAAAGCACCTAAAGATACCATTTAAAACGGGTTCTTTGCCAAGTGTGTACATAAAACTGGTTCAAACTTTTAGTTAGGTGCCTTTTTATGCTTGGATGAGTGATAGGTCAGAGTTAAATGGGTTAAAAAATATCGAAACATTCCTCTTAACATGGTCAGGCAGAAGGAGTGCACTGAAAATGAGTGAAAAAGCAGCCAATGTCCAAATAATAACATTGAAAGACCTTCAGGCATCCTGGAGAACTACTGCTCAAGACAAGAAAGTCTGGCTCCTTGGCAGGAAAATATGGAGAAATGAATGGTGGCTCAAAACGTCTTGAACTGGTCGTATTGTTGGTATTTTCTTCCTGGTCCAAAGTGTATGCTGTAATAATATATTTGCTTGTTGGTTTGTGCCTCTAAAGGGACACATAAGGCTATGTAGTGCATGATCACAACAAACAGAAGACTGAAAAATACCAAGCAGCTGTGGCACAAATGCAAAGATCATCATGATTAGTCTGCGTGAACATGACGACATCTGCCAGCCTAAAACGTATAGCCCACTGTCAAGTGAAAACAAACATGCACTACATGCTAGAGCGAAGCAGGAGCTGATTTAAATAATTTCCAGGGATTTGTGTAAAAACATGAATCCTGCCCCTGTGGATTCCCAAGAAGAAGAAGGACAAATTTATTGTATTTTACTCTTTCCACTTTGCCTTCTGGCTGTATAGTTTATTTTTTAAGGGTGGGAAATTTACATATTCATTAGCATAGTGAAAAGCTCATTTACATGTTTTAGTGAAGTCTGCTTTTGAGTTTGTTGTGCTCGTTCATTTATCCGCAGCGCCCGAGTCAGTCTGGCTGAGATTCGGGAATCGCATTTACAGTCGGACACTCCTTCACAGAGGAAAAAAAATTGTGCAAATGATGCAGCAAAACAATCTCTGCGCGTGTTATGAAATGCTCAATGCAATACCACGCTTTATTGCAATATAAAGGGCTAAACATTTGGGATTAAATCATCCACTAGAGTGGTAGTGAAAAATGAAGGCTTTCTTTCTTTCTTTCTTTCTTTCTTTCTTTCTTTCTTTCTTTCTTTCTTTCTTTCTTTCTTTCTTTCTTTCTTTAGCGCTTCGTCAAGACTTGCAGGACAAGGTGTTGTTTAGCAAAGAACAAATCCTGAAGTCCCTCTTCTTCATGCTTTTCTCTCGACTTTTCATTATCCTTACAAATCTCCCAGTGTGCTAACAAGCCGCTACGCTCAGTGAGTGAACAGACGGAGCTCAGGGGGGGAGAAGAGGATCAGAGAGACTTGGAGCTCTTGGGTTGGTGTGTGCTTAGAGATTCACATCTTTTTTTTTTCCTTTTTCTCCCCCCACACATACAGCTGGGGCTCAATTAGTGTCCATTTTTGCTAATTAAGTACACTCCGTCTGAATCAGTGGTGCAAAAACGTTGTTTGTCAAATCATAGGCTGTATCCGGCTTGCTGCCCCTGAGGCAGGCTGGAGGCCCTTATACTGTACATTGCTCTTTCTCTTCTTCTTGTTTTTTCTTTTTTATCTGTCTTCATGTGTTCAGAGAAGAAGAGAAGAAATGAAGAATTCCCCGCGGTTTTCCAGAGCTGGTACATACACATATACATGTACCGGCCTTGTTGACACAAACTCAAACTTAGTAAGTTTAAAAGGAAAAAAAATTAGGTGAAAGGAAAAAGCGTTGATGTTTAATTTGTCTCTTTACCTGATCCCGTTTAAACTAGAAGCCGAACATCCGTTTCCGCGTGACGTTCGTTACCGTGGCAGCGTGCTAAAGCCCAGCTAAAGGCATGGCAGCGGAGTTATGTGCATATTTTCCTAACAATGAGAGGCAGAGTAAGCTCGGCACAGCAGATAAATCCTAAAGGACTTGAAGAAGAGACCCACAGTCACAGGCATTTACAGTGTGAAAATACCCTCACTAGTGTCTGAAGTTAACACTTTGTAGTATGATATGTGTTAAATTGCTCTCACAGAGAGAACTGGGTCCAAGACTGTCAATCTCTACACACCATCTGCGTATGGTATTAATTTCCCAGACAAGACGACGGTCCTTCCGCGGAAGGGTCAGACTCCTCCAAAATGATCTGTCAACCCCTTCATCCCCTGTCGCACTCTTATCAATGCTGCACACTTTCCCTCTCCACTGTTGCCATGGCTACGGTTTTGGCAGGGATGAGTGGTATCAAAAGCGCGCCGGAGTTTAGTGAAGACTCCTCTCCGCACTTACCTCTGTTATGCAGCTCTAATCCCATCCTTTTGATCTCCTTTTGATGGAGACATTAAACCTGGAGGAATTCAGGATATACCTAACAAAACCTCGCGCTACCGTTGTGACCGGACGAGAAGTCAATTCTCTGCGGACAGATGCTCCGGTCCGGCTAGGCTGCTCTCTTCAAGCTAACAGATACCAACCACCTCATTATCTGCAGTCCACAGATAGGGAACCTCTAGCAGTTAGAAGCCCGGCTTTCTTCTGCTCCGCTCTTTGAAGCTAGAGCAAAAAAAAAAAAAAAGGAAAAAAACCCAAAACAATGAACTCCACAATTTCAGCCTGACGAACTCCGTGCAAAGAAAGCTCTCTTTTGTGCCAAATAATTTATTTAAAATACTTTGCAGGCTATGAAAAGGAAAAAAAATATATCCAGATGGAAAAAGGGCTAAAGAGTTTGAAGCCACGCTAGCAGCTTGACGAGGCTGTGGGGCTCTTTGAGTTAAAGGCTTGCTTGCTAATTGCTGCGCACTAACACTAAAGTTTAGCTGAGATTGACTGGAAAGTCATTTTTGCAGGTACTTTATCATCAGCCAGAGTATGATAACATTTAAAGCTTGTCTGTATATTCACTGACTGAACAATGAATATCTATTAGCTACACAATACTAAGAGTCTGCAGCATAAAGGAACAATTACATGGACGCAGTCACAAAGACCTGCAAAAGTCCAAGCAAAGGATTTTGTCAGGGTCCGGGCAGGCTGTGGGTTTTTTCTGGTTTCTATGCTGAGATGGATCCAACTCCACTCGTCCACCCAGCCAGCCACCTCACTCTGGTAAACACCTCTCTCTGGATTATAACCTGCCTGCTCATTCCAAGGTACCACCGGATAACAGCCTGCCCTCTGACCACCCCTCTCTCAAGTACCTTTTCCTGGACTGCAAGTAAGACATCCACTCAACCCACACCTATCCATATGGCCCCTGTCCATCCACCCTCTCTAACCATGTCTCTCCCATCTCCACAGACCCTCCCCGACCACCAGCCTAGATTTTAGTTCCTGCTCCGTTCCCTCTACCTTGATTTCTAAAGTTTCTGCTTTTGTAAATAAAACCTCCAACCTTGCTCACCGCTGTCATTGTCTGCTTCTCGGGTCAGTTGGCGACATCCATGCACGAGAAAGAAGAGCCGCTTTGTTTCTTGTATTTGGCCCAAACAAACAAACAACAACAACAAAAAAAAAGCTGAAGTGAGGAAAGTGAGAAAGTGGTGTGTTCGCCCACTCCTGGTTCCCTCCTGATGATGTGACCTCGCGGAGGAGTCTGCACGGCCGCAAAAAACTGGAAGGCAAGCAACTGTCCACGCAGATCTTTGCACTCGCCATCTGATGATGAACTGCTAATATGTGTGGCTGCAGCTCAGGAGGCAGAGTGGGAAGGTTGGTAGTTCGATCCCGGGCTGCTCCAGTCTGCATGCCAAATATCCTTGGGCAAGATACTGACCCCAAGTTGAACTCTGGTGCATCCATCGGAGGGTGAAGATGGTTAAAAAGTGCTTGTACATCTGGGTGAATGAGGGAAGCTGTACTGTAGTAGTCGAGTAGAAAAGCGCTATAAGACTCAGTCCGTTTACTATTTAATGCTATTATTAGCATCCATGCTAACATGTGCAAAATGATTGTGTTTACATGTTGGACTCAGAGCAGGGTGGGAAATTAATTTTACCAAGGAGGCCACGTGAGAAACTAGAACTGGTTTGAACCAGAACTGCACCAATAAGCTGAACTCAACTTTCTTCAATATTAATTTAATCTCTTTATAAACTGCTACCGGTAACAGAAGACAGCACAGCCAGGCACTAATTGTGCCCCGTTTGGAAAATTAATGACCCATCTTTGATTTAGATGATGTGTTAATGTGCTAGTTAACTCTACAACAGAGAGCTGAGAGATAACTTCATCATGTACTTGTTCAAACACTGTTGCCTCATATTAAATAGATTAAATAGATTTTCTGCGCGGAGCACATTCTCCCCGAGCCTGAGTCTCAAGCCAGTGACGTCTGCTTTCAGACAGTGGTGATTATGCCCATATTTTATATACAGTGTATGTTCTCATGACAATGGTGGCAGAAATGGCACGGCAAAGAAGCAGCAACTTTGGGTTCAGTGTCATTCTCCTCCATTTCAGTATGTGAAAGAGGCCGGGGATTGAACCAGCAATTAATGATAGCTCACCTTTAGGGTATTTTCACACCAATAGTCCATTTCCTCTGGTCCAAGCATCTGCACAAATGAACTGCACCAAGGGGGAAAACAAACCAGAGTTTGACTTAAACAGATTAAATGGGACTGGTGTGAAAACACCCTTAGAGGAACATGAATATCTGCATCAAACAGAGCTGAAACTCATCCATTTCTCCACTATAAGATCATTTGTTTCTCCCCCCAAAAAACATAGATGGACAGTTAAAGCTATTAGCAAAGGAAGCCTATTTCATAAGCACAAAAACACAAAAACTGCACAATAGCAGCATGTGAACATGAGTTATTTTGAGATGAGACCAAATCCCACCTAGACTGATCTGTAGGCAGAAAGTTTCTGTGAAGCGCGAGCTCCAACCAGCCTGCACTAAGGGTATAGTGGTGGAAGAAGGTGGGAACAACAAAGTCTGGTGCTGTTTTTCTTACAGCGGTTTAGGTGAACTTGTATTTATAGATGGAAGCATAAACTCTGAAGTGTTTAAGGATAGCAGCCACACGCTGAAAGAATATTTTCCCTTCCGAGAGAAATTCGAGCCTTAGCTATGGGATTTAGGCCAGAAACGAGATCTGAACCACAAGGAGCATCTATGTGCCGCCATGGATGGAGAAAAATCTGTGTTTGCGGATGCTGCAGTGCGGGTGAGCTGAGGCTTTGTTGACTGAAACGGCTTGATCCCCTGTCCACATGTTTAGTGTTTATATATTTCAGCCCGAACCAAAGTGGTTGACCGAAGGCAGGCATTGCATATTTCTTAAAACTGCACCGCTTGCAATGCTAACGAGGAGTGGAAATTAACACGCAACACCCATGACGAGGGGTGGGCGGATCGATCCAAGTATGGATAGTATCGATGCATCGTTGGTATTGGTATCGGCTTCAATATGCTGTTCCTGTTCATCAGAAGGGAGACACGTCTGCACAAACTCCTCTGCTCTTATGCAGGAACTATAGGAGGGCTGATCGATACCGACACTGGTACTAATATCGGATTGTTACTAGGGCGATATGATCGATACTTTGTTTCTATCCTCCAAGCTTCAGCATACAGCCCACTGAACCCTTTAAAATAAATTATTTTTTGGAAATGAAACGATATACCTCAAGCATGCATAATGAAAAACGTCTGAACCCTTTTGTGTTGACTGTCACCTCTATTTTAATTTATAGCCTACAGCACTTTCAAACCACAGAAGTTGACCCAAAATTCTTTACAGACAGGCACATTTTTGCCCTCCAGGTCTCTAATAACACCCATGTTTCAAAATACATGAAAAGCTGAAAGGTGTTTTATGTCATATTAAGTAATTATTGTGGAAATTGCAAAGTCATCTCATAAATCATGACACACTGCTCTCCCCTACATAAGCTGCCTTTTAGTTGAAAGTATCTGCAAAACTGGACGTATAATTACTTGGTATCAGATCAATTCACCGCTGACTAAAACTGAGCGAGCGCGGTCCAGCGTCGACATAAACCCTCCAGGTCTCTACATCTGTCCCCAGGAGTGACGAGAAGATGTGTATGTCTACATCCCACAAATATTTCCTCACGCTCGCTCCTTTCCTTCATCCCGCACCCCTTAGCCCTTTGTGAGAAACATCAATATCTCTGACAGATGGTAGAAGCACAGCAAGAGTGAGGGAGGGAAAAAAAATAACATCTTCATACAGTCTGACTATTTGTGCCGTGCGCGCATCCTCATCCTGTTTAATTTAAAGCCAAAGAATTTCCATTTCTGTTTGTATAAATGCTAAATGAAGGCCTGCTTCCTCGGTATCCCCCGCTGACTGATGTGAACCGTGGCGGCACATGAGAGTCAGCTCCATCTTAACAAATTCACTTTCCCCCTGTCACGTTAGCTCTAACGACTGACAATTAATGCCGAGGGAAGAGCATGATGCAAGGCGACACGCGTGCGCGGCAGATCGTTAGATTTTGAACGCGTCATCATGCGCTGACATGTTTTGTGTGGCTACTTGTCAGCGGCTGGTATAAAAAGTTGACTCTGACTTGTTGTTGTGAATATGCTGGAGTTTATATGGGCTGCATGATGAATAGCTGGTGTCAGGTGTTACCATGGGGATGATTACTTGAAAGCAGCCAAGGCAGTATAAGCATTTGGGATTTCTAGCCAACCCATCAACTGCTTGGCAGGCCATTTATTTCGAATATACAGGTAGTTTCGGGCGATAAGAATCAGCCTGTGTGTGTGTGTGTGTGTGTGTGTTTGTGTCTCTTTGTGATATAGGCAAAAAAAGAAGAAGAAAGAAATGGCACTGAATTTCAAACAGCCTCTTGCCATTTAATTACAAACCCGCAGTGACACCCATCACTGTCAGCATCGGCACCGCTGACCCCGGTAACGGGACGAGACAGTGTGACGCACTGGCTCGTCGCCGCTCTCTGCGCGGATTGCGAGGAAGTGTTTTTGCTCCTTGTCTCTCCTCATCTTTGCAGCGAACTGTAAAGTCGTCCACATGTAGGGGGAAGAGTCCCCGGAGCCAGTCGGCCTCTCGGCCTTCTCACTCTCGGCCTTGTTGCTAACACGCCCCACAGGCCACAACAAAAGCAGCTCTGAAAACAAGCTCTCAAAACTTTGACTGGCAGCCTGGTGATGCGATCCGCCCTGATGCTCCGCGCAGACACTTTGCAGATTCACTGAGATAGGAGTTAAGCTCGGGAACCACCAATCCCTTTTGGTCTTCTTTTCTTTTCTTTGCCAATTTGGGACATCTGCTCTGAGACCACAGCACTGCATACCCCCTCTACGTTTACTCAAAAGCCTAAAGTCGGTCTCTTCCTGCTCTCTCTATCCATAGCCCCTCTCCTCCCCTGGTGGGGGATTTGTGATTCAAACTGGGTTAAGGGACCTAAACCCCTCTATCTCATCGGCAAACATACAAATGCATAATCTGCTCTTTCTTTCCATCCATTCACATGCATGCTAATGATCTCTGCTGGCCTCTCTTTTCACACAGAGCTCACTGCTTCAGGGCTTTGAAACACACACGCCCTGGCAGTCAGATGTGGTCTTTCACATGCTGCATCGGGCTTGGTTTTGTTTGTGTTTTTGTTTTCTTTATGCTGGACAATGGAGATTTGTTACAGTGTTCCCTGTGATGTTTCATCTCATGGCAACGTGACAGCGCAGTCACGGCCTCTCAGTCAAACACACAACTGAGCTGTTAAATGTTAGATCCTTATCCATCACAGATAGCAGCTAACAATTTAGGAAATACAGTTATTTGTTTTTGTGCTTAGATGGAGAAGCTTGTCATCCATGTAGGCCTGCATAAAAACCAAGCAGCAACGCCTGGAGCTAAAAAATTAAGTCCCAGAGTTTTGCTGCACTTCCTCTAGAAGTGAGTCCCATTTACAAGTTAGCAGCATTAAAAAACATGTTTACAGCCCAGTCCAAAAAATGGAGGGTTAAAATTGTCAACATGCCGTGTTCCTTTTGAAGTGGGAAGTCGGAAATCTTGAGTTCCAAGTCAGATTTTCTTTTAGCTAGAAGGCTCTCTCAAGCTGGGAAGCCGCACGACTTTGCTGTTCAGTTCAATTCATTTCGTATAGCGCCAATTCACAACAGTCACTTTATATTGTAAGGTAAAGACCCAACAATTATACAGAGAAAACCCAGATACTACTCCTTATCAGAAAGCACTTGGCAACAGTGGGAAGGAAAAACTCCCTTTAAACAGGAAGAAACCAATCCAAGAGAGCTGCAATAATACTGGGCAGGGAGTGTTGTTAAGTGAACACAACAGTTATTGTGTTGCATTATGAGTGGATGAATCACTTTAGCCTGCTAGCTTGTGGACTCTAAAACCAAGTGGGTTATATTACAGTGGCATTGTATTGTCAATGTCTTATATAAAGTATATCAAAAAGTCATAAAACATCTACTGATTATATTTTTATTCATGTAATGTAACAGGAACCTTTACTTTTACAGTTAAACGCAGTTAAAGTTGTGTTATTTTTAGGTTTTAGAACCTATATGTCACCTGTAATTTAACATTTATTTTGAAAGTCTTTAAAAAATGATAAAGCATGGTTCTGTCTTTTACTTTCCAATTTCTAGTATGCCCGGCAGCTTCAACATCCTTTCCCCAGTATGTCCACTATCCCTCCTCTGCACATGCACACATAATGGTAACCTTCTGGGCTTACGAAGAAATAAGTAACATAATAGGAGCCTTATTTGTTTATCTTGCCAGATGGAAAAGATACTTGACTTCAACATGTAGCTGCACTTAAAACAGCATGCACTCGTTTTTTACTGTGCATGCAGAATATTGTGTGGCAATTGAAGTATCTAGTTTTCCTGCCAAGCTAGGGTGAATAAAGCGTCACACGTAACAGACACAATCAACTTTCTGCTAGAGAGTGAATAAGCGTGAGTCTGAAAATGTTTAATACGGCGCAGCTTTAAACTGCAGCGATTTATCCCCAATCCCTCCTCATCCTTTACATTTCCTCCGCTCCTAAGTCTTCCCTCACTCCCTTCCTCCTCCTGACCTCGTTCGCCAGCTCTGATTCCCTTCAAACTGTGGCGGCTGTGGCCCAGAGATCAGCAGCCCTGGCAGCAACAGTAGTGGAACGGGGGTGGTGATTGTGGAGGTGGCGAGAGAATGGGAGGGGGGGTTAGCAGCTAGCAGGCACTTTTCTAATGCACATGCATCCCGTCCTTCAAACCCAACAGGGTACTGACACCCGTTAATCAATGGCTGGGGCTTCAGAGGCCATTTAATGGCTCACACTGCAGAGATAGAGCCAGAGACTGGCAGAGGTGGGGAAGCCTTTCTGTGCACAAAATGCACTGTCATGCTAATCACCCGTCCCTGCAACACTGAGGGCTTTTATAGGGAAAGTGCTGGGAGGTAAAGGCGAAATTGGAAAGCATTATTTACTATCCCAGATGTGCATGTGTGTGTACGTGTGAGAGTTTCTGTGTAGCTCTTTTTTAATTAAATGTGAACAAATCATTTGAGGGGAAAATTGAATATTTCTGTAATGAGATATTCTGCAGCTCCCCATATATTTTTCATTAGGTGCGAGGCTGCAGCTCAGATTACAGTTGCATTTAGCGCCAGCTGCTTTGCAGAAATGTTCAGATATAATGGGCTACTTGAAGACCAGGGTGAGGGATTATCTTTAACAAGATTACAATAATCTGGTTACAAGAAATGTTAAACGTAATCCATTAATTTGGATTAAAAGAAGACGAATGTCACATAACTTTATAGCTTTATAATGAGTTTCAGATTTCAGTGTTAAATTGTGGGCAGATTGGGAAATTCTGTTCATTTTCTAAAGGTTCTTAATGATGAATTAGTGTCTATCAGTACGGAAAATTTCATGCCTAGTAATACTGTTGAAATACGGAATGTGTTGCCGAGGCATTTTTTCATTTTAATAATAAAATATAACTGCAGCTATCAAACAGACCTTTAAGGATTTTTCTTATTTTCTGTCATACACAGTCAAGTGAAAAAGAAAGTCCTTCACAAGACTCTATGAAGTGAAAAACTAACTACACCCGACTGCTTTCATAGGAATTAAGATGGTAAGTAGCAGCCAGGTGCTGCTACTGTGAACACCTCAATAAAAGCAAAAGTTGTGTGGTCTGGAGCATTCAGGTTTGTAAGGTCACAATCTTTGCCGGAGCAGACATCCCAGCAAATTCCCAGCAAAACCCAGAGTAACATCTCAGACTTTCCAGGCCTCAGTTAGCATGTTGAATGTTAAAGTTCATGACAGTACACCTAAAGCTGGGCAGACACTGTGCGATTTTCAGTCACGTTATTCAGCTCCTGCTCAAACTGCACGATTGACTCGCAGGGGTTAGAAGTTGGTAGGTCACGATGCAGGTCTCACACTATACCGCCCGATGCTCTGATGAGACCTGAGTGCTCACACTGTGCGTCCATAAAATTAAGGTTATAACAGAAAATCTGTCACTCTCTCTCTCCGTCTTTCACTCACACAGACACACCACCACCACCAACTTTGCTAAATTGCTAATGAAAAACATTGATCAGCCAGCTGTGATTGAGCAGCGATGTAAATCCAACTATTTTCACGGTTGTTGTGGTCGTGATAATTTTGTGATGCCACATCGAAAAGGCTCGGATGAGCTTTCCAAAGTTCTACAAGTTGTGCCTCCATCGCTTGTGTCCAGATCACACGCTGCACTGCCATGCTGCTCCGTCTTTTTCACCGACGTTTACGTGTTTGCGCGTGAGCAGTGTGAGCGGCTCACGAGCGATTGATGATCGGGAGCTGCTCGAGGTGTTAATCGCTTCTCGTTACCCCACGTATACTACACGATGCACGATGAAGGCCAAAATCTGGCCGATCACCAAATCGGTCGCACGACTCAAAAATCGGCTCAAAATGGGCGAAAAAATGGCACAGTGTGAGCCCAGCATTAGAGCAGCAATGTTTGTTCGCTCAGAGAAAGAAAAATAGGCTGCAAAAGTACTGGGAGGAATGGGAAAAGGGAAACACCTGGCTGGGAAAATACACCATAACACCTTTAAAGCGCACTGCACTGTGTGCCGGCGCACTTTTTCCATAGGCATGCTTCTAGTGGTGGGCACATGAAGAACATGAGGGGCGTGAAAGCTCGGGGAACCCTTAACCAATTTTTTGTCCACCAGGCCACGGCAGAAGCAGATATGGTATGTAAACACTGGTTTGTTGTTTAAACCCTCTGGTTAAGGTTAATATGGGCATGTGCAGTGAATATCAGCGCTATGTGGCCAGAAGTGTGATAATATAACTTATTTTGTGTAATAAACAACTGCAAGGATAGATGATTACAACAAATAGATCACTAATACATAAAAGTAATACATAGATGAATAATGATGATGAGTTATGATGCGTAATCATGGGAACAAGTGGGTTTACAAACCTGATTAGCTTTAGAAAAGCTGAAATAATACCTCAACTGAAGCCAGTTGTACTAAATGCACTAAATGTGCACAGTTACAAGAATGATTTTGTTCTATTGTTTTCTATTAATTTATATAATTTTAAGTTAAGCAGGACAGAGTTCTTTTAAAGAAAGATTTACTTATATTCTCAAAAGTTAAGCATGACAGGCTTCTGTTTAAGAAAGAGACCTGTTTTATTGTGTTAATGTTGTCATTTTGAGCTAAAAATAAATGGCTAAATGATCATTTGTTTCCCATATGGTCATATCACAAAGAATATGCATCTGCTTAAATCAAATTCAAGTCAAATGGTTAAAAAATAATTTCACACACAAAAAAAAGAGCTACCACACTGGGAAGGGTGAAGACAACTGGGTTGCCCGGCCCTGGCCACGAGGTGTCCCTTATTTATTCTTCAGGGAGTTGGCAACCCTACTAACCACATGAGACTAACTTCTGTCACGCAGGCCTTGTGACCAGTCCATGACTATCTGGCAACCACATGTTGCTGGGAAAAAAATATGTATTCTCCAGCTGGGTGGTAAAATCTGTCTTGGGTTTAGTTGCTAGCATATTGCTGTGGTCATAGTTTGAATGGTAGTGAGTCTTATCTACAAACATCCAGCTGCTCTTCGAGGTGCAGTGAAACTGTGGAGAGCATTTGCCTTCAACACATTTTTAAAACACTTTAAAGACAAACCTCAATTTCTGGTCTGTGTTGGGGTTTTTCAAGCTTTGCTATTGCTCGGCTAGTAGTTAGCAAGCATTTGCAGACAATCATGACAAATTACAGGGATATTACAGGCAGCCATTGCAAACTGCTAGCAACCAAGTCAATAAGCAGGAGGTTTTTAGTGCAGCACCTTTTTTTGCAACCAATTTCACTCACCGACAGTCAGAAACCTCAAGAAACCACCGCCAGGAAGTCGGGAAATACATATTTTTCCCTAGCAACCGGTCCTTGTATTACGTCTAGTATGGGTGATGACTCTTGAGCAACGAGCGCATGACGTAACGTGAGAAACTTCAATACCAAAGTATGTGAGGCCATCTGCTCGACAGATAAAGCTTGACTGCAAGTGGGTCATGCATCAGGACAATAGTCCCAAGCACAGCAGCAAATCTGCAACAGCCCAGTCAAACTCCAGACTTTAACCTGTCTGAAATGCTGCAGTGGAACTTTAAGAGAGCAGTGCATGAATAAATGCAAATTCCAAAGATGTGTGACACTAAGAAAGTAATACAAAAAAAACTGCTGCTGTGAAAACTTCCCTTTTCACATGGCTGCTATAATCTTAGAATAGTTGATGTTCATGATAAAAATATCCAGAGCTTGACATAATGATCTTAGCATGTGTACAAGTAATTGCTGTGAATGAAAGCTCTAATTGTGCCATCTCAGACATTTTTTTCTACTTTTGGATCTGTATGATGTCAGTAAGAGCACATATCCCTTATATGGTCATATCAGAAGCCCCGCCCACCTCCAGTTCTGTTTTGTTTACTAGGAGCAGTCAATCAGAGGCAAGTCTGAAAGTCACCAAGACTCAGTGTGAGATAAGAGATATGAGATTTTGCTCTGTAAATCATGTAAAGCTCTTCATAATAGGCCCCCTTGAATTTTTTATTGCAGATGGTGGTGCACATTAATAATATGGACATGGATTAGTCAAATCTACTACTGCATGATATATATATGTACATACAAACAGGATATAGCTAATCCGTTTAACTATATAATTTGAAAAAATCAAATCAAAGCCAGTTTTAGTATAAAGAATATATATATATACATTTTGGGGAGATGAAAAGTTCTTTTTTTCCTTGACTATCATATATAATTAATGCAGCACATCCCGTGCTTCGTGTCAGTCTTACGCCAACTATCTTATCCTCTTGCACCCATTCCTTCATTTCGCTCGCTTTACACCCTTGACACTCTGCTGTACAGTATCAATTAAAATAGAGCCCGTTTTACATCCAAATGGCTGCTGAAAAGACTTTGATTTCCGTTTGTGCTTGCGGTGCAGAGATGCAGAAATTCCTCCACGCAGAGAGTGTGAAGAAACAGCCAGCAACAACTCGTTAAAAAGCCCGAGATTTCGTCTTCTTTTTTTGTCCTTTGTGTGCGTGTGTGTGTCTCCTCACAGTTTTGGCTTAGTGCTGCATGCGCTTCACCATAAAGAGGGTAGTTTTCCATTGATGAGCCGGCGCAGGCGGCTTCACCACCACCAGCAGCAGCAGCAGCAGCAAGCAACAGCAAATCACTGCTCTGTTAAAAGGCCCTGATGCGTAGCAAACACTCCTGCCAAGCCGCCTCGCTCCAAATCTGCCTGCTTGCAGACCCCCTGTAATTGGAGGCATTAAACTTGCTTTGGACAGGATGGCAAATGAGTGCTTTGAGCTTGGAAGAGAACTGACTGCTGCATTCAGAAGGGCTACAGCAGTAGATGCAGCTAAATCTGACTAATCGCTGCCAATCCAGCAGATCTGAGCGTGAGCGACGCGGGCGTGTTTGTAGTGAGCCTGTGTGTTTGTGTGTGTGTGTGTTATTTTCATGTCTTCTGTGGGTCCTGTCTTGGCTGGTGTTCTCGTGTGATTATATACATCCAGTATAACGGCTGGGCTGGTGTTAATCTTTCAGTAATCGTTGGGATCGCTGCGGCGACGCAGCGATTTGATGTTGAACCGCAGACGGTCGGGGTTAGTGATGAGCAGCGAGCAGCCTGCGAAATAAAAACCTGCCTGTCATCCTGCCACCGCTTCCTCGGCTCCCCCCCCCCTCCCCTCCACGGAGCACGCTCATTAAAATCTCTGTGAGGAAGCGTTTCAGCTGATGGTACAACAAATCCAGATATTTTCCTTTAGGTTTGCTGCCGTCCTGCGTCGTCTATCAGGGCCCCGCAGCAGCTCTGCTGTGATTGGAAGGGACGTGAAGGCTGGTTTATAGTGAGCAGCAGGCTGAAGCGGCCTGCAAAAACTGGAAACGCTTCAAAGGTTTTGATGATAAACAGGATGCAAATTCTCACTTTTGACACCGTGTCAGATCTCAGATGTAGCGGTGAAAACCAAGAGACCGTGATTAAAAGCAAGGCCCCCCCCAAATGCAGCTTCCCCCCGACAGACTTCCTCCTCTGCAGGCCCGTGTGCAGAACACTGCTCCCCAAGGTCGGGCATTTCTATTTCTTTGTTTTCCTTTTTTGATGTATCCATAAAAACCCCACCACAAAGCATCTATCTACCTTATCTACCTGAGAATCTGACACACTTGATAAATGCCACGGGGCTGTGTGTTGACTGCTGTGTGCACATCCTGTGGGAGCTGCAGAGATGATTAGAGAACATGTGGAGAACACGGCAGCAGTCTTCCCTTTGGTGGCTGATCATACAGCAGCAGCCTGAGCTGTGAGTCAGAGATGGTTAAGTATGAACCCCCCGACAGTCGAGCTTCCTCTCAGTCAATAAAAACAGTGGGTGACAGCTTCACTCAACCGCGGCAGTACGCAGGGACCTGGTTTGTGTCCTGGCAGACAGATTAAAGCCAAATAACGCTGACATTTGGTGTGAAGCCAGATTAACTTTGCCTCCTTGAAGCCTCTCCAGCAGCAACAGAGACTGCAAAATCCCCAGAATAGTCCTGTGGTCTCGCTAATTGGCGAGCTGTGCGGACGGGGCTTTGATTAATCTTAAATCTTAATTCATCCAAAGCCGCTGTGATATTCCGACCGAGGAGGTAAAACACGCTCGCTTCTCGCCTAGTTTCATCCCACGGCTGGATGAGAGGAGGCCGGGAACTTCGGCCTAGTGAACCCACGGAGAAATCAAAGAGAATACCAGAGATCCATTTAATAATTTATTTGCATATGATTATCGTAAAAATACTGAAAGAGAAATGCTTATTTTTGTTCTAGTTTTTCTGGCAAATTTTTTTCTTCTTTACAATCTAATACACCTTTACTTGCACAGGAAAAAAAAAAAAAGAGTCTGCCCTAACAGACACATTTTCTTTCAGCGTGACATATAGTTTCAGATATTTAATGACCATTTAACTGTAATTTTCCTCTATTTGTCTGCTCCTCAACATTAAACAAACAAGCATATAAACGAGGGTCATAGAGAGGCCAAAGTCAGGTCAGATAGTTGTAAATGCCGAGCAGGTTGGTCTAATACAAATATAGTGTTATATACAGGCAGTCGTTTTAATAGGAAACTGCGCTGAGAGCCGGCGTGCTGGAGAAAACACGTGAGGAGAGATGAACCAGCGAGCGGTCGATTTTACATCCGTGTTTGTAGGTCTGGTCGCTATTAAGGTCACCAAGCTATCATCTGGATAACGACCTTTTAGATTCACACTGACCTGCAACACCAGAGTTTAATGTACAACACAGCATTACCACAGGCGCTTTTAATTTGAGGAAAAAAAAAATCCCCAAATCCAACAACAACCAAAAACAAAATGAAAAGACAGGCCCTTGAACATGTCTGCTCAGTGGGTTTAAAGGTAATGTACTCTGTGTGAGCAGAACTATTGATTCCTAATTCACCCATTCATGTCTGTCTGCTTTGTTTATGTCAGAAAACAAGTGATTAAAAAAAAAGAAGGTAAGTCCAGGTAGGAATCACCTCTTCGCCAGATAATAAGTTAGCATTCAAAACAATGCGTCCGTGAGTCAAACAAGATTAAGAAAAAACGTGGACATTAAAGCCCATCCAGCAAGATGCCGACAAAGCAACAGTTAAGGAGGACCGTTATTCATCCTTTTCTCGTGAAGACGTTTCCACTTTGGCATGCACATGACGTGTCCCGCACAGTGTCAGCTACGCCTCCCCT
The DNA here is from genome assembly GCF_963969265.1 of Rhamphochromis sp. 'chilingali'. NCBI lineage: Eukaryota > Metazoa > Chordata > Actinopteri > Cichliformes > Cichlidae > Rhamphochromis > Rhamphochromis sp. 'chilingali'. The sequence goes on along the minus strand of NC_137943.1, from coordinate 11,254,501 downwards.
CGGACCGAGAGAGAGACGGTGTGAAGACTCGGATGCTTTGTACAGGTTTTGTAACGTCTCCCGTTACACACGGAAGACGGTTTTTAAGAGGAAGCGGATGAAAAGTGTGTAGTTCTTTTTTCTTGTTTTACAGGAAAAAATAAGAATAATAAAATTTGCAAAATGAATGAACATATTTGGTTGGGTTTTTTTTCTTTTAAAAAGAAAAGGAATCGCTGATTGGAGAGATGGTCCACAGCTGTCTTTGAGCTGGTTTTAAGCAAACGATTGCTTTATCTTGGCACTGTTGCATCATCTGCGTGAAATTGCCCGCCCTGTCCTCAGTCGGAGGGTGAAGAGAAGGAAAAGACTGATTCCCCAACCAGCAGAAAACACATGCAGACATGCAAACACAACCTGAGAGGGAGCAATAAGAAGTCTGGCTTTATGTCAACAGTCACAAATCCACAAGTGTCAAGTAATGAACACACACACTGGAATGGAGAGTTCTCTTTAAACAGACACTGAGTCTCCAGTGGGAAAGAAATCTCCAGATTGGTCCTCTTTCGCTGTGTCGCCGGAGCTTCCATCCTTTTCATTTACTTCTTCTTCTTTTTTTAAATTTATTTTACATCAGTTCTTCGTCTCAAGAGTTTTTAGGTAGTTTTTAGCTAGTCCTTCCAGCTCACACCCTGATCGGGAGAGTTTGGCTCATCTGTTGCCGAATGATTTCCTGACTGTTGTCCGGACTCTTCCTGTTGTGTCCCGGCAGCGTTCCTCCCAGCCGCAGCAGGTCCCTGCCAACACAAAGCCACACAGGTCAGCGCCAAGTTCACGGCCACTTTAAACAAAAGGTGCAACTCATTATCGCGCCTCTAAGTGCTCTCGCTGAAGGTGGATAAAGGCCTAATCCATCTTGGTGTCAAGCGTAGCTAAATTCTGCAGAGTCTATACACTTAAATCTCCTGGTTATGGACAATGAAAAAATACAGCGCCAGGAGAATGAGCTCAAAATTGCTGATCCGGAGATTCATCTGCTATAAACAGCATCCAACTCAAATGCCAAGCCTGAATCTATTCATCGCGTTTCCAGTTTTAATAAAAGTTCAACACATTTCTCGGCTATCTTGGAAAAAGCCCCGCGAGCCTCCGAGTGTCCTTTGTTCCTCGGCCAGTGTCCTTGTTTTTAAGGCCCTCGTGGCACAAGATACTCCACAGATAGCGCCGCATCTCATATCCTCTCTCTCCCTCCGTTATCTGCCCCGACATCACTGAGCAGCCAATGGCAGGTGAGCAGCAGCGAGCGTTCCGACGGCTCGCGCGCGCACGCGCAAACACGGGAGACGCTCTCTAAATCATGCTCTGACAACATGATCCGTTCCCTCTCCTCCTCTTCCTCCTGCTCCTTCTCCATCTATATCTCTAGCTGCTGCATACAGATGAGGCCATAAATTAATCATTGGCATGTCATCGGAACACAACAACAGCACAACATGCATACACACACACACACACACCCATTGCCTTCCTATTTGCTCATCACAGCATTGGGTGCACCCTCCCCTGATGCATTAAAAAGCTCATTAGCAACCTAATTAAACACATTCCTCTCTTTTAGCTTCTCCTCAATCTCCCTTATTACTCACACTTCATCACCTCCTGCTTTTCCACGTCAGCAGCTCTGGCTGCTGTCTGTCCTATCACCTACATTCCAGCATCCAGCCAAGTATAGGGGGAATTAAACTGAGGTCAGCCATTACATTTCCACACACAATTAGCTTCGCCGAGCCCAAATCCTGGCATAAGAATCGCCCTTGGGGCTCAGTGTTAGAGTGAAATTGTGAGCCAAGAAGCTGGCATCAGACCCGGATCCTCTGCGTACAATTTCTGCCTCATGTGACTCTGAAACAGGGTGCCATCGCCGACGTCAGAGGCAGGGGCTCGAGGACGTGTGCTCGTTTCGTTACGCATCGGTTAAGATGTAGGGATCTGGTACGTCTTAAAAGAAGTACTAATCATTAAAATTCAACAGTGAGAACAAGCTCGAAATCGAAGACGGGCGCCTACGAGTAAGCGAAATCTTTACACGTCCACGGGAAATGTCAGAGTCCGCTGTTTGCTCGCAAAGGCCTTCAGCTCAAAGAGGCATCCTCCAAGTCCCCCAAAAGCATAAAACAAAACCGAAGCCAACAAGCATGAACCCTGTTGTGCCTTTCCTTAGGCCAGCCATAATTTTCTTTACTGTGACATCTCATTCCCACAACCCAGAGGCGCGGCGCTGCTCGTCCCTGCACCAGTCTTCATCCTGCACTTCACAGCCATCATATGCAATACAGAGGACAATTTCGCACAAGGTGAAAGAGAAGGAATTGCATCACTGCTTCCTTGTGTTTGCACTATTTCTGCTCTTATTGCAGAAAGACCTCAAAAGCATTTTATGCCTCGGTTATACATCAGGTGCCAAGTCTGCCACAACACAGCTGGTATTATTTCTAATTAGAGTCCATGCTTCTGCATTTACTGTAAACTCTGGCTGCTGCTGCTGTGACCCAGGAATCCTCAAAACGGACACGAGCTGGATTCTAAATTTGCAGCCCCAAACACTCGTTTAGAACTTCCTGTGCATGGAAATCCACTGATATTTTATTTATTTTTTCTGTAGCAGCTACCAAGAAAAGTAAATTCAGCGAGTTTCTCTGAAGAGTTGCTAAATCTCGCGGAAAACTTGCCAAGGTGGTGACAGTGAAGCGCTTTGCTCTTTCCACAAAGGACTGAGACGCAACACTTTTCTAAAAGCAACACTCTCCATCCACTTTGCAACTTCTCTTCATCTACTTTAACATTAACTTCAACTTCAACATTGATCTTTAGCTAGAAAAAGAGAAAACTCTGTCTCAAAGTGCTTGCTGGGTGGTGGGAAAGTGTCTGAAACCTCCAGCCTTCCAACAAGGTAATCAAAGTCTGTGATTCTAACAGATCTATACCATCTCTGGATGGAAGAGAAAATTTAACCGAACTTACTTGTCTTCCTATAACCGACAGAAAAACCATACTGAAATCAGCCCGACTCTGACATGTCACATGGACATCTACTTTAAATTTATCCTGCATATACAGTTAGATTTGAAGAGCAAACTTTCAGATTTAATTCAAGAGGTTTTTACTAAATATTTGAATGAACTGTTCAGGAATTGCAGCCATTTTTATACATAGCCCCACATTTTTAATTGGACGTTTGACTGGCAATCAGTTTTAATAGGCGGGTGAGACCGGTTCCCTCCTTGTTATTTCACGGTAAATGAAGAAAACATAATAAACAAAGTTCATTAAGAGGGAAGAGAGGGAAGCCATCAGTTCACTGAAAAACAATCTGGTACTTTCTTAAAAAGAAAAGAAGAGACTGGTCAGCTCAGCAAGACCAAAAGTGAACTAAAGTGGATGATCGCAGAGTTATTTACATGGTTAACAGAAACATCTTCAAAACATCTAAACAAATCAAAAAGAAAAAAGGAAAAAAAAACAACAACCTTGAACTAGTTTTTTCAATCACTATAGAGGATTCACAAAGTGCAAACCACTGGTTACACACAAGAAACAAGAAGGCCAGATTAAACTTTGTAAGGGAAAAATCTAAAACAACCTGCACAGTTCTGAAAAAAAAATCTTTGGACAAATCAAACCAAGATGAATTGACTGTTTGCCTTAATATGCAACTTAATATGCACTGCAACAAATCAAGGACCTAACTGTAGACTCACCCTGAGTAGGTGCTGGTCACCACCTTGAGGCTTGCGGCGTTGCGAAGCAGCTTGTCCAAAGTGCTGACGATTCGGGAGAATTTGGGCCTCAGGTTTCTCTCCTTCATCCAGCACTCCAACATCAGCTGGTGCAGCACCATGGGACAGTCCATGGGTGGGGGCAGCCGGTAGTCCTGCTCTACTGCTGTCATCACCTGAAGGCAAAGGAAGTCAATCTTAACAACTGGCTTGTCCACACAGGGAGTGTTTCACTTGTTGTGCATCACTTTGGTAAATGGCCTGTATTTATATAGCGCTTTACTAGTCCCTAAGGACCCCAAAGCGCTTTACATATCCAGTCATCCACCCATTCACACACACATTCACACACTGGTGATGGCAAGCTACATTGTAGCCACAGCTGCCCTGGGGCGCACTGACAGAGGCGAGGCTGCCGGACACTGGCGCCACCGGGCCCTCTGACCACCACCAGTAGGCAACGGGTGAAGTGTCTTGCCCAAGGACACAACGACCGAGACTGTCCAAGCCGGGGCTCGAACCGGCAACCTTCCGATTACAAGGCGAACTCCCAACTCTTGAGCCACGATCAAGAGTTGGGAGTTGGGAGTTTGAAGCTGACAGTTTACTCCTGACTGATGAATGGTAATCCTCTCATTTATTTACAATATCCAGTATGCTGCACTCTCATTGGTAGTCGCTTCAATCACTCAGCTCTAAGTTGAGAAAAGTTTATACTGGAATTGTCTGTCTAAGTCTGGCACTTAAATAATTTTAACCGTGCACGTAACTTAACGGTCACAAAAATTTGTATCTGTAAGGTAATTTTGTTTGAGTCTCCACTAAATACTGAATGAAGCTAAAAGCAATAATGTAGTATATTTGATGTCAACACTGACAAGGGTTTTATTACAAGTGTAAGATGGTGTAAAAAACTAAGGTGTAAACATGTTTCATCCTCAGTGCTTGCCAAGCTGTCTCCAAGGTAGGAGAAATGTGACCATCAACCAGTTTTCAGCCAGTGGGAGGGTACACCGACATCGCTAAAGTTAGCTAGCTAGTTAGTGCCAACGCTAGCTAGCAAGCTAGCTAACATTGGTTTGTTTTTGTTTTTGTCAGGTATTAATGTTATACTTGTGGCATGATTTGATGTTTGTGGATGCTGAAGTGTCTTGATTAGGTCTTTGATGTAAAAAAGGGTCGGAGGCTTGACGAGTTGTAAAGTTCTGCAAAATGAAGCAGCTAATGTTGATAATGGTCATTAGCTACAATCGCCATTTTCAACAAGCGCATTACTAGCCGTCTTTGGATTTGAAACAACACTACCCTGTTCATGTACTATGCAAAAAGTATTTTGTACTATGCAGAAGTGTACTACAAGAGATAACTGAAAGAATACACCATAATAATGTTTAAAATGTTTAGGCTGTTAGCATTTTAAGAGGAGAATACCATTTGTTTTGCAAGTTTTTGATCATTTGCTAAAGAAATCTGAAACTTGTTTCAGCTATTACTCTTCATCCTTTGTATACTTGTAAGAAATTTTAATGGAAACCTATCTTAGAGTTTTCAGAAATTATTGCATTAAGGGATAAAGTTGAGGGGTCTCTGAAATCATTAAATTTCCTTTGAAGACAAAGAACACCAATACATTTGGACACATTTTATGGCAAGCTTTCTGATAATTGTAAACCTGTCTCACTCTGGTCCATAATCATTTCCGCCACAAACACATTCAAATGAAGATTACATTTGAAATTTGCTATGCTAAATAAATATCAACCCAGAAGACTGTGCATAAGGATTTAGGCAAATTTCATGTGGCGCCTCTACAGAGTGTTACCATTTGGCTCTGAATCATTCGTATTATGCTCATTCTGTTTGGCCTTTGTTGTTGTGGTGTGAGAATAATCGGCAGTTCCTGTATTATCTCCTGCATTAGACAGTTCCTCAGCTCGTGCTGTCACACATTCCAATCTTTCTTTCAGCGTCTTAACAAAACTATAAAAACAATATTCTCAAATTTGTCACTTCAGAACTGGCATGATTGATGGGAGAAACAATAAACTGGAGGAAGAACACGTTGGCTCACGGATGCGAGTTCGCCTAGCAACTGCATTTGCCTCCGTAAGCTGCGTATGGGTTTTAACTCCCCACAACAATAAAAAAATTCCATTTGGGAACAATAAAACATTTCTGCAGCGCTTCTCGTCTCCCGCCGCTTGTTCTTTGATTTTTATGTCGTGCTTCTAGTCTGCGAGTACTTCTGTTTATATCTCGTATTTGTTGACTCTGTTGCTTATTGAGCGATGACTGTGGCACAAAGGCTATTGGGAACAATAGTGGGCTTCTACTTTGATGCTTTCATTACTGCATGTGGGTTCTGTTGTGAAAGTTATACATACATTACTGCCATTTTTCATTTCTGATCCTTTTTTTTCTCCTTTGCTTTATTGGTATCAGCGTTATAAGTCGCTTTTTTGAAGCTCAGTACAGAGCAGATATTCCTCAGAGAGTGAAGTGGAGGTGTACACATTGCTTCAGTACTTTGTTCAGGGAGGAGGAACCAAGAGATTTATTTTTTCTTTCCTTCGAGCTCACTGCTGCAGTTACAATGTCTGTGCAGTGCAGATAGCCTACAGGTACCAACACACGTAAAGAAGAAGGAGAGAAAAAGCCAATCCTGAGTATGCCTTTGTAAGTGTGAGGAGGGAGGCTTTGCAGTATGGATTTGTAGGGGGGTGGGCAGGCCAGGGCCGTAAATAAGGTGGTAAAAACTAGAACATAGGCACGCAGCTGCAACCAGCATCTGCAGTGAGGAGATAAAGACAGTAGAACAGGCCCGAGTCCAACATGTCACGCTGGAAATCAAAGCCACAGCAGCCTGGAGAAACTCTCAGCCGGCCCTAAACTTAGACATGAAACTCCTTCCATGAGCTTTCAGGCTATAGATATACGTTTTCTCGTGAGACTCTTGTGCTGACTTACATCCTGGTTGCTCATGTCCCAGTATGGCCGCTCTCCATAGGAGACCACCTCCCACATGACGATGCCGTAGCTCCATACGTCACTGGCAGAGGTGAACTTCCTGAAGGCAATGGCCTCTGGTGCTGTCCACCGAATGGGAATCTTACCGCCCTGCACACACAGACAGAGGGGGATGGTATCAGCACTCTGAAAGATACTCCAATCCTATAAGCGCAGGCACAAGCAGCAGCACACAAATGCAAAAAAAAAAAACAGCAAATGCAAATTTCACAGATGGTGTCGTGCGCCAACGTAAATATTGGCACACGTGAACAGTCACACATGCATTTATGTGTACATGTGAAACAAGTGAGTGGGGATCGAATTAAGACGCCCAATTAAACAAGCACAGTGTACACAAACGCACAGCGGCACACACATTCACGCGTATTTGACCAACCAGAGAGCTTGTGTAAGTGGGGTCAGCGGAGGTGTCGTCCAGAAAGCGCGACAGGCCAAAGTCGGAGACCTTGCAGACCAAGTTGCTGTTGACCAGGATATTTCGGGCGGCGAGGTCTCGGTGAACATAGTTCATGTCTGACAGATACTTCATGCCTGCAGCGATGCCGCGCAGCATCCCGACCAGCTGTGTCATTGTGAAGCGCCCGTCGTTCAGCTGCAAGCAAGGAAAAAAAAACACACATGCACACAGTCAGAGATAGAGGGGGAGAAGCGGGGAGGGTGCAGCAGAGGAGGCGGTTAATGAACAGGGAGTGGAAAATGAGAAAGAGAAAAGATGTGTTGAAACAGATGATAGGGGCGAGTACGGGAGATAAGAGGAGAACCAGAGGCAGGAGATCAGTCACCGAGGCCACGTAAACATGACATCTGTCATAGTGCTTCATGGCTCCCGCTGACAGTCACTGACAGCTGACCTTTTCATGCATGCTGTCCAATTAGCTGATTAATTAGAGTCTTTACTGTCATACTAAAGCTGGTATGGCTCGCCATTGACTCAACAAAACAATATAATAATGGGAGCCAAAACACTGCAATCAAAACCAGACCACTGCAGGTATTTTCCCCTCATTCACTGACTGACAAACTAGTAGCAGTTAAAGGCTGAACATGGCTTTGCTTTTTCTTCTTCCTGTTGACATGAGAATAAAATCAGCTCGTCAACAAAATCACTATGTCATGTTGCTCAAAGATCATTTGTAAAAAGGGCAAAGTCCTCGAGAAGCAGAGATTTGCCCTCTCGTGCAACATTTGAGAAGCATGAAAGTAATCTTAGATGAGGGCTTTCAGGGTTTAATTTACAATTCTCCGCATTTGTGACGCGTGTCACATACTCGAGATCGCAATAAATCAGCGCTCCTGACTCGCGAAGGCGCGTGTACCCTGATGTGTGGGAGCTGAACTAAAACTAATCAATTAACCAGTTAAAAAATGATCTGAAATTTCTGCAAAATTGAACGAAGCTACGGTGGGAGGTTTTCTCTCATGACCTGAATATCTAATCCGAGCGAAGGGAGTCACAGGGGTGGGGAAAATAAGAATTTTTTTCTCGACATAATCAATTCCTTCTTTGGCTCCGCGATGAGAAAGCAAAGAACACAGGACGTGCCATCGCAAACCCATAAACATCCTGCCTTGTAGTCTGCACACTCCAATGAAGTCTGACAGGCAAACAAGCCGGGATGGATGGATGTGTAAACAGCCGTGATTCATAGCAGGCCTTCAAAGCCACGGTGGCATGAGTGCATGTGTGTTATTTCTGTGTTTCTATAAAGTTTTCTACATGTGCATATGTCCACATGTCCGGGGGGGAGTCTGAAGCTCCACTGCGGGTGACACGCTTGGACAGTTTGTGCATGTGTGCGTGCACATGTGTGTGTGTGCATTAACTCAATAGTTTCCTTGTTAGAGCAGGACTCTGAGTTCCTCTGAGTCACAGGCAGTGTGACACTGGCGAGAGAGCAGGGGTGAGGAGAGCACAGAGCAGGCACTTTTTCTGTTATCTGTAGGACAGCTGGCTGAGAGGAGTGGGTGAGGAGGAGGGAAAAAAAAAGCTCAGGCTGCACTATCAGATGTGGAGCTGCAAATAATGAGTGTTGGCGTTATCAGTTCATTATTTATAAATTGAAAATTAACTTGAAAATTGTGAAAGTGTCCAAAATGCTTAGAAAGGAGACGGCGAGTTGGCTTGATGATTGACAAACGAATAAAAATGACGAAATACAATAAAAACATATATCCTAAAACCCAAAGATTTTATACATAAAAACATCTGAAATCGTCCGCAGTAATGATACAGATGATTACTTGATAACTAAGATTAGAACCAACAAATGTTATTTTAACTGAGCAACTGAGAGAAAGAAAATAAATCAGAGCCTTTGATTCTGAAAAACAGACTGTAAAGAACAGGTTTAGAAGATCTCCAAAAAGTTGATTCTGTTCATCTGGACGTAGCGTTTTGTGGGAGAAACGTTTCGTCACTCATCTGAGTGACTTCTTCAGTCTCAGCTGACTGCAGGTTTCTCCAATCTTATAAACAGCCCACTGAGGAACAATGGGCTGGGAGGTCAGTTCCTTAATTCCCCAACTCTCTGTGAATGGTACTCATGACCACTGATCAGTGGTTGTTGATCAATGGTCATGAGAATTTGCATAATTAAGATCAAGGAACTGACCTCCCAGCCCATTGTTCCTTCAGTGGACTGGTTTCAGTCATTATGCAAATGTACTGTTTATAAGATTGGGGAAACCTGCAGTCAGCTGAGACTGAAGAAGTCACTCAGATGAGTGATGAAACGTTTCTCCCACAAAACGCTACGTCCAGATGAACAGAATCAACTTTTTGGAGATTTACTTTCCTGGATGACTGAGCATGCATCAAGAGGTTTAGAAGATATTTGTCACTATTTTCAGGTTCATGTACTTAAAAAGTGCTGCTGCACAAAGTAAATCTAAAGTATTTTAATGATTTGCCTAAATTATTGACTCATTAATGTGCACATCGGTTTAATGTGGCAGCTGGACAGGAGTTTAATCACCGATACCCTGCTGAAATGCTTTATATATAATAACACAGCATCATATATTAGTAGATTTACAAACTAAAATCAGCATATTTATATCATATCAGTGTTATCAGTCCGATCTAGATGTTGGGTAATGCAAGCTTAACAGCACTCTGGTCTGATAGCATTCGTGGTGTCACAATCATATTGGAGTGTGGCTGTCACCGCCCAATGCCCCCTTCCCTGTATCGAAATGTAAACCAGCTAGCCCCCGCTCGCTAATTTCTGGCACTGCCGAGGTTAGCTGAGCTCAGTAACCCACTCTTAAAGAACCGTTAAAGTGTCACCAAACATATTAAGTTCAGATGAATAAGTCGGTCTCTACCGACTGGTTGGAGAAAAGCGTGGAAATCAACTAGAGCCAGCCGTTCATCGCCAATACGACGGTAAACTTGCCCCTCATGTCAGCGGTTTCTGTAAAGCTACTTATTCAGACAACATTTATAAATGTTATTAATTAGTTACACAGCGACTAAACGTAAAAAAGGAACAAGATTTTGAGTGATTAAATCTCAGAAGCTACGACTGATGAATATTTATCATTTATTCCATCTCGACAAATAATTATCAAAACTGATTAATTCCCCGCTGATCGAGAAAAGGAAGTGAGGGCTCTCGTGTGGAGCTGCAGCTATTATTCTTATTGCTGATAAATCAGCTGGTTTTCAGGTAATTAATGAATCCTTGTAAACTCCGATAGATCTTTCACAGAGTCAGAGAGGACCACGTCAAACCGCTTCTTTTTAAAACAAATATATTAGCACTCTAAAGTCCAAAAGGCTTTGAATTGAGAACGATTTTAAAAAGAGATCAAATTGTGCTTAACAATTAACATCCTGAAAACTGAAAAAAGTGAAATTTTTGATTATTTTATTTTGTTTGAAATGCACAATATTAACATGTACATAAGTATTAAAAGTACTGCATTGATAAGTATTGAGAAGTTTGAAATTCTTCTTAGATCTGGCCACTTGACCAGTCCGAGCGATTGGGGTAGAAGGACCTTTTCTGCAGCACTCCACCAATCAGGCCTGTTTGGTAGAGTGGCGAGACTGAAGGTTACCCGAAGGGCTTTAAGACCATGAGAATCAAAATACTCTGGTCTGATGAATCAAACATCGAACCCCTGGCTTGAATGCCAAGCATCACATCTGGAGGAAACTAAGCATCACCTGGCTAATACCATCCCTACAGTGAAGCATGGTGGCGTGCTGTAGGGAAGGTTTTCAGAAGCAGGAAGTGGCAAACTAGTTAGGATCAAGGGTAAGATGAATGCAGAGATATGCAGCCTAGATGATAACCTGCTCCAGAGCGCTCTGGATCTTAGCGTGGAGCAAAGGCTCATGTTCCAACACAACAACAACCCTGAGCACACAGCCAAGAGTGGCCTTGAGCAGCTTCAACAAAGTACTGAGCAATACTTTTTTAAACTGTGTGACGAATTCTCTTTAAAAGAGAACCGACATCACACCAGGCATCAAACCCACCGAAACCAGCTCGACAAGCTGGTCAGTGTCGCCTTTCTTCAATATCATTAACAATATCCCCCGAAAACTGCTATTAATACCAGCATCAGAGCATTTATTCATCGCAAGCATGAAGAATTATCATTTAGTCAAAAAGCTGCAGTAGTCTTCTTCACAGTACAGCCACGCAAGAAAACACATTTTATTGGATGTAAATGACATGTAATAGTCCCCACGCAGCTGGAAATGTACCTTGTGACACCTCATTTCTCATCCCGCCTTTGTTCAGCGTTTTGTGTAGGTGGTCTGAACCAAAAACTCTGATCACTAATGTATTCTGCGGTGGTACAAAGACTCTCTAATACACTGAAGCAAACCTATGCAAAGGTCTGCGTGTGTGACAGTTTTCCACCAGGAGTTTGTGCACGGGAAGAGCCTGTCAGCATCACTCAGTCACGTCAAGCAGAGACACTATGCTTGTCTCCAGGCGTTATATTGCGCATTTAATCTCTATCACTCAGCAAGTAAAGAGCCTCGGGGTGTTTTACAGAGAGTAAAACATTCTGATAACCCAGAGGTATCGTGAATGACTGTGTGTGTGTGTGTATGTGTTCCTCTCAGCTTTGATGCAAACAGAAAGCAATCTTTTTTCTGTCAGAGGTGTTGGGCGGCGCACGCCTCCCGCCAAGCTTACCCTGAGGAAGGAATCGAGCGCTCCGTTCTCCATGAATTCGGTGATGATGAGGACGGGGCAGCTTCGCGTCAGGACGCCCTCCAGACGGATCACGTTGGGGTGGTCGAACTGACCCATGATGGAGGCCTCGGCGAGGAAGTCCCGCCTCTGACGCTCGGTGTAGCCGGCTTTCAGCGTCTTGATCGCCACCACCATCTCCCTGCGCCCGGCCTGCTTGAGACGCCCGCGGCACACCTCGCCAAATTCACCTGGAGCGAGGAGAACGAGGTGGCGAGAGGAGGGGTGGGGGGTGATGGAGGTGGGCAGGGGTTGAGTGAGCAGAGGAATGAACGGGGAGGAGGGGTGGCGGGAAAGAGAGCGTCAGGGAGAGTGCGGGGAGAGGAAGCGTTACTGGTCGGACTCGGGAGTGAGTTGAGGGTCGACTTCGACTGTGGGAGAGAATTAGAAAAGAGAAGACGGGGGTCGCTAGTGGGGTCAGGGGTCGAAGATGTTGGGGAGAGAGGGAGTGACTGGTATAGATCGAGTGTGCAACCTGGGAGGGGTGCAGGGAGACAGAGGGTGGGCGAGGTACTTGAGGGTTTTGCATTTGGTGCCTGAGTACGAATGTTTACAAGGGAAGGAAAGACAGAGAAGACAGGAAGGTTGAACGAGCGGGAGCAGACTGTCATTTGAGGTGAAGTTAGGACACAACATGCTGCTGGAAAGACAAGAAAGAAAGAAATAAAGGAAGGAGGGGCGGAGAGCTACAGAGAAGTCCTTCCCACCCACAGCTCTCATGTGCACTCTGAATCCTAACCTTGCTCTCCCACAGAGGACTCTCTAACAGAGCAGCGCCCGGCCTTGATGGCATACTCTTGCTCAAATAAATGTTTAATAAAGGTAAATTATTCTGTCCACTTGGACAAAAAACATCAGGGTTCTTTACCTGCGCCGATGACTTCTTCTATTTTTACACAGGAGATGTCTATTTCTTTGGCAAACTCGTGGACTGCGTCATTGGGGTCCTCGTAGGTGAAAGGGTCGATGTACACTTTGACCCCCGGAGAAACTAAAAAATAGAGAAAAATGGAAAAAATCTGCATCTTTAATGTCGTTCATATGAGTTCATCTGTTAAAAGCAAAGCTTTGAATACGGCAACGGCTGAATAATATGAGTGAAATCAATGCTGCAGTATAAATAAGACATGTTCCTAGCTATGCTGTGTTTGATCCACGGATAGCAAAGCCAGATGATGAATCCACACTGATTCATCTCAACAACTTTGTGGCGAACTGCTATGAGATTCAGCATTCGTGTAATGAAAAGGATAAATCCTAATCCTAAAGATCGGTCTGACTTTTCTTCTGATGCACGAGTGGACATTTTTTACAGAGTGGCCACATATTGAATAAGTGAATCGAAATATGGCTGCAGTGAGAAGATTTCTAACATACAAAAACAGAACATAAGATATAAAACACGGAAAAATCCACTTAATTCCTACATGAACATTTACACTGATGTAGGAAATTGTAGGCATCTGCCCACATGTGAGTTAATCCCAGGATCAGGTCAAAATTTAAGGCCTAATCGTGTAATTTCCTTCTCGACACATACAAGGTTTTAATAATCACACCACATGTTATTTTCAGAGACCTTATAGTGCCATCCTGGGAGCACTTCTCTCTCAGACTGAAGGTTTGCTTGTGGTTCCTACGGTATTTAAAAGAAGACTGGGAGGCAGAGCCACCGCCACCGCATCCACCACTCAGCATTTAATAATTAGCTGTTATTCATCTCTGGCTCTCTTCCACAGCGTGTCTTTTATCCTGTTTTCCTCCACTCATTCCCAACTGGTCATGGCAGATGTATGCCGGACATTTTCTTCCTTTTAAAAGGGAGTTTTCCCTTCCCGCAGTTGCCAAGTGCTGGCTCATAGGGCATCGTATGATTTGGGGGGTCTTTAATTTATAATATAAAGCACCTTGAGGCGACTGCTGTTGTGATTTGGTAAAATTGAATCACTGAGTTTAGTTTATAATAACTGCAAGTGACACTATTGTGCTCAGACAGAGACTCACAGCACAGCAGTAGATTCTTAGTCCTGTTCTCCTACTGATAGCGCCTTGATTAAGATCTGTGCAGCGAGGCTGATGTTTTGCATTAGAATCTATCAAACCTATCAAAACAAAATATAGTTAACAAACAATTCATTTTGCTTTATTTTTGGCCTTCAAATGACAGCATCCCGTCCACAGGCAGACAGAAAAGTGGAGAACTTGAATGACATTGGGGAGCTTGCAATTCATGCCATGTGTGTTTCAGGGGGAAAAAATAGAAACCAAACAAATGACTTTCCGCAGACTGAAATTTCATCAAGCAAAGACCTCGGAAAAATGTTGCATTAACAAATATTTTACATTTCAGTGTGTGGGCAGCCCCTCCTCGTCCAGTGTGGAATTATTTCCCGCTGCGCACGTATCTACTTCAACTCAGATGATCTGTGTGCTCGGACCTCCTCCGAGACAACAGGGAAATGTTTTCCTGCCTCAAACAGGTGATTGGATAATTGATTGAATCAGTGGGCTAACTGTGCTGGCATGAGCAAAAGTAGCACAGAGGAGACGGTTTCCAAGCTCAGCACATAAACTTACTGTATTGCTGCAGTTTCTCAGTGTACTCCAGCTCTGACCCGCTGCGCTGCTTCCTGTAAACAAGAAGCACATGAGAAAAGTCACATTGACATAATCAGCCCTGGCCAGCTTTCCAGGTACAGTGAATCAAGCTAACGTCTAACTGCGCTATCAGATAATCACAGGCTGAGGACGAAACTCCTGGCAGCACATCTGCTTTTTCCTTTCTTTGTTTCCCCTCTTTTGGAGCTGATTTGTAGCGGCTAACAGTTTACATCCTCTGAGAGCATGTTAAAATTTAATGAGCGTCTTTGTTCAAAGTCTAACGGACAAAGTGAAAACATGTAGTTCAGCCTGTCGGTAATGAAAATCAAACACTTACTTAAGGCAGACAACAGCGATAACCACCAAGGCAACAATGACCACCAGACCCGCGGACGCCGAGCCGATGATGAGAGGCAGCTGGTCCTGCACGGACTTCTGAGGGTCACCTGGGCCACGGAGACACACAAATGAATGCATAACAGCAGAGAGATTAAAGGGTGGCTCGCGCTGCATGCATAATGGCTACCAATTAGGGCAGCCATAAAAACTATCAAGTCTGAACCCTCATTAAGAGAACCGCTGCAGCAGATCATCAGGAACAGACGGTAAAGTGGGAGAGAACGAGTCCGTACTGTGGAGGCTGGTGCTGAAGTCCATGGGGTTGCTGTAGCGTCCATACCCAGCAACGGTGCGTGCTCTGACCTGCACCACGTAGGGCGTGGCAGCCCGCAGCCCCTCCACCTTGGCTGAGCTGTGCTGGGAAGTTACAGTGTGTGACATTGCCTGGCCCTGAAGGAAAAACATAAATATTAAATATTAGTGCAGCAGGGTTATGTGTCTCCATCTTTCTATCCTCGCTTAGCTTCACAAACTAATATCATACTTTGAAAAAATGTCGTGTCATAATCTTCTTCTTAGGGATTAAAGGATGAATTCATTATTCGTGGATGTGCCAGTCCTTCTTTTTATTCTAACAGACTAATAAGTTTTGCTCTTGCTGCTTTCTTTAGTCTATTACAGGCGTGGCAAACATACGGCACGGGGGCCAGAATTGGCCTGGCGAAGACTCTCATCCGGTCCGCTGGAGAATGTGAAGGAGGACATACACACTGTGGACTTAAATGAGTTTGACATCCCTGGTCTGACCAGCTGGTTTTTTATTACTAATAAATGAGCCATTGCTAGCTGAAGATTGGCAATTTTCTTCTAGCTTTAGTGTTATAGACCCTTTTACAGTTTGTAAACAGTGATTACGTAGGCAGTAAAAGAGTCTGTAGTTCTTTTTAGTATATAACATTATCCTGGAAGTGTCACTTGTGACCACAGTACTTGGTGTTTAACAAAAATTGCTGTTATGTTTTAAATTCAGACGATAAGTGTTCTTTAAAACAAATACAGCTGAAGATGAACTCATAAAGAAAGAATCAAACCTGTGCTGATATTCAGTGTAGCAGGAGTAGGTCTTAAAATTTTAAAATGACTTAGCATTTTCCTCCCCTGGCTCCTTTATCTGAAAGTCAGCAGATTTTTTTTTTTATTGGGCTTTTTCTGTGAGACGACTGAAATACGGTCTGCAGTTAATGCAAGCTTTAGTGGTAGTCACGTTTTGTACTACAACATAGAAAAATCCAAGTTAATACCCCTCTTGTGTATTCTGAAACTGTAACCAACCCAAGCCAACACAGAGGAGCCAAAAAAACTACAGCTTCTTTAATGGCCACTTGAGGCTTGCTCTAAAAGTGACTCAATCTCCATAGACACCCATGTCAAAATGTCCAACTTTACAGCATTAAAAACACATGTTTACAGCCTGGCATTAAAAAAAACAAAACAGTTTGGGCCTCTGTGGATAGTTTCCCTCTTTGTTATAACTGTATCCACCGAATACTGGAGTTGCATTAATACAGTTTATAGAAGCAGCTGCTGAACAAGCTTGTTAGTGTTTGCACTGTTAGCACTGTTCGAACTATGGCATCAAAATAGTGAGATTTTGGAGACACATGACCTCTAACTACTTGACTAACCTGACTGTCATTTGGACAATGCAGGGTCAAGCGAACAAGTTCCAGTCACGCAGGCCTACAGGCTGGTCAATGACAAACACTTGTGTATGACTGGGTGGAAAAAGCCTCCTTGCGATTTCTTTGGCCACTACTATGTTGCTGCAGTCGTAGTTAGAAATTGAAGCGACAGACATGTGTAAAAACACTGTCCAACTACACTCTGAGCTGTAGTGAGACTGTGAAAAGAGCAACACAACATATAGACAGCAAAAAATGCAAATTGCAGGCTGCACTGATGAAGCTTTTACCTAAAAAGTGAAAAATGTTTTGTGATTTGCATCGTGACTTTTCTTGTTTTACTGCTGCTGTTAATGATTAAAGCAATTGCTAGAAAAATTTTTGTGAAGTATCTTCTTTTCAATCGATTTCAACCTTCAGGACAGGGGCGCCACCAAGGGTGGTTTCAGGGGGGGCACTGGTCATCCCCCCACAATTCTCCTGTCTGTCCAGGAAGGCCCTGGCATATTTTTCCATATATTTTTTTGGTTGTTGTATCACATCCAGGGTTTGGGTGTGACGCATTGGAAAGTAATACTTTAAGCTTGATTTAGACTTCTGTGGGAAATCTTCATCCTATCTTACAACATGACTGGAAGTCCCTCTTAACACTTAACCTTCCACATATCTTTTCTCCCAAGAAATTTAACTACATGGCAGGTCAAAGCTGCCCGGAAAGACTATGTTTCAGTAAGAAATCTACGTCAGTTACTGTTAAGAGAAGAGGTAACTAGCGGTTTACAGCTTTTGAGGACTGAACATACAGGGAGTGCAGAATTATTAGGCAAATTAGTATTTTGTCCACATCATCCTCTTCATGCATGTTGTCTTACTCCAAGCTGTATAGGCTCGAAAGCCTACTACCAATTAAGCATATTAGGTGATGTGCATCTCTGTAATGAGAAGGGGTGTGGTCTAATGACATCAACACCCTATATCAGGTGTGCATAATTATTAGGCAACGTCCTTTCCTTTGGCAAAATGGGTCAAAAGAAGGACTTGACAGGCTCAGAAAAGTCAAAAATAGTGAGATATCTTGCAGAGGGATGCAGCAGTCTCAAAATTGCAAAGCTTCTGAAGCGTGATCATCGACCAATCAAGTGTTTTATTCAAAATAGTCAACAGGGTCGCAAGAAGCGTGTGGAAAAACCAAGGCGCAAAATAACTGCCCATGAACTGAGAAAAGTCAAGCGTGCAGCTGCCAAGATGCCACTTGCCACCAGTTTGGCCATATTTCAGAGCTGCAACATCACTGGAGTGCCCAAAAGCACAAGGTGTGCAATACTCAGAGACATGGCCAAGGTAAGAAAGGCTGAAAGACGACCACCACTGAACAAGACACACAAGCTGAAACGTCAAGACTGGGCCAAGAAATATCTCAAGACTGGTTTTTCTAAGGTTTTATGGACTGATGACATGAGAGTGAGTCTTGATGGGCCAGATGGATGGGCCCGTGGCTGGATTGGTAAAGGGCAGAGAGCTCCAGTCCGACTCAGACGCCAGCAAGGTGGAGGTGGAGTACTGGTTTGGGCTGGTATCATCAAAGATGAGCTTGTGGGGCCTTTTCGGGTTGAGGATGGAGTCAAGCTCAACTCCCAGTCCTACTGCCAGTTTCTGGAAGACACCTTCTTCAAGCAGTGTTACAGGAAGAAGTCTGCATCCTTCAAGAAAAACATGATTTTCATGCAGGACAATGCTCCATCACACGCGTCCAAGTACTCCACAGCGTGGCTGGCAAGAAAGGGTATAAAAGAAGAAAAACTAATGACATGGCCTCCTTGTTCACCTGATCTGAACCCCATTGAGAACCTGTGGTCCATCATCAAATGTGAGATTTACAAGGAGGGAAAACAGTACACCTCTCTGAACAGTGTCTGGGAGGCTGTGGTTGCTGCTGCACGCAATGTTGATGGTGAACAGATCAAAACACTGACAGAATCCATGGATGGCAGGCTTTTGAGTGTCCTTGCAAAGAAAGGTGGCTATATTGGTCACTGATTTGTTTTTGTTTTGTTTTTGAATGTCAGAAATGTATATTTGTGAATGTGGAGATGTTATATTGGTGTCACTGGTAAAAATAAATAATTGAAATGGGTATATATTTGTTTTTTGTTAAGTTGCCTAATAATTATGCACAGTAATAGTCACCTGCACACACAGATATCCCCCTAAAATAGCTAAAATTAAAAACAAACTAAAAACTACTTCCAAAAACATTCAGCTTTGATATTAATGAGTTTTTTGGGTTCATTGAGAACATGGTTGTTGTTCAATAATAAAATTATTCCTCAAAAATACAACTTGCCTAATAATTCTGCACTCCCTGTATGGGCATTAATTTTTTAATTAAATTTTTTATTGCATGAAGCGACAACATCGTGATGGTGAAATGCAAACTGTAACCCAGACAGCAACAAACGCTAACACAACATCGACTCCTTGGAAGTGTGTGCACAGAGAGTAAGCTAACACAAAGCTAGCCAAGAACCCATAATGATGTTAAAGCTGAGTAAGTGCTGATCACAGCCCAGCAGCCAGACCCTGAACTTCAACAGGTAACAAAGGCGGTGATGAGCATTCGGGTTTCCAGCACTCTAGCCTTGATATCTCCTTATAGATAATTCTAAAGTAGCAATTGTGGAGATCCCTTTAAAGTCTCTTAGGGTTAGGTTTCAACTTTGCTTTGTGGTGTTAGTTTCTTGTTCATGCATAAAAACTAATAGAAAGTTAATGTCTCTTCATTAGGATGGGGATTTGTGTTGCTGTATGGAGGTGTAGCCTCGGGTTTTTATGTGGTAATTATGTGATAATGCATTTTAAGTTATTACATGGATTAATGTAGCAGGTTTAAGTAGTGTAACAAATTACTTTCTCCAACAAGTAATTAGATAGCACAAAGCATTACTTTTAAGAAATGTAATGAGTCATGAGTAATACACTACTACCCCAACAACGGAATACATGTACCGGCATAAAGTATAATACAAAATATGAGTAACTGTATTCCGTTACAGTTACCGTTTAAAAAGGTGGTATTCAGAATACAGTTACTTTGTTGAAGTAAATGGATTAAACTGCGGTCTTTTCTTGTTTCATATGTTAGGCTGTCCTCTCTCTGTTTTTGTCCCCTCTCTCTATTTCTGGTCATTTCACGCCGGTGAAAACCCAAACAAAACACGCAGAGGCTCTAATGCCTGGGTCTCAATCTCGCAGCACATGTCACCTCTACTTGCAGCCCGCATAATGATGTTAAAAAAAATATTTTTAAAAATTATTGTTCAAAAAATTATTTAACATGAAGGCAATAGGCAGAGTGTTACAGGCATAGCCCTAAAGAATGTAGCCTCATGGGCAGTGTAACCCAGTTGTAAGTAAGCTATTAAGACTCGAATGTACACTGTGTTCGTGTTTTTCTGCGAAACAATAAATTCCGTTGGAGCAGCCTTGCAACGCCTCTCTCTTGCTAGAAAGTATATCCGGACAACAAAGTAAAGCTATTTCTCGGCTACGAGCCCGACACGGAATCCGAAGTATTAGCCAGAGGTGCCTTTACTACGGTTCGGAGCCGCGGACCTTTTTTATATACGCGTGGAATAGTTTTCAATACAAGATCGCAGCAAAAAGTGCAGCCTTACCTAATGTCCACCCTACTGTTACTCATTTTATATCACGATTTAAAAATCTAGTTGGTATTGGTATGGCAAGTAACCTTCAGTAATAGTAATAAATCACACAGCAATAGTACATTCATGTAGTTGTAAAAAGTTTGATAATATATAAAGTAATCCAAAGTATTCAGAATACGTTACTTTCATTGAGGAACGTAACGGAATACGTTACAAAATACATTCTGGGGCATGTATTCTGTAACCTGTAGTGGAGCACAAGACAAACAAGTAACATCACGGTGCTACACCCATGACATATCTGAGAGTAAACATCTACCAACAAGTGAAACTCGAAATGTTTTAACACAGGAGATTAGTGGTAGTATGTTTATAACATTAACTAATTCAATTTTTGCTTAAAAAAATAATAAAAGGTGTGTTCATTTATACAGATTATCTTGCTGAACAAAAAATAACAGGCAGCACACATCTTTAATTCATTGTTTGAAATTTTCCAGTTTAACCAAAAAAACCTGCTACTGTGGCTAATGGTGCTACTATTAGCAAACTAGCTATTGCTAGCAAACGCCACAGATGAAGTTCACAGCTCTAACTGAGCTTCTGTTACAATACAGTTTAGTATTTACTCTAACTGAAGGGCGAAGGCAGTGTTCAGCATTAGCACAGAAAAAAAAATAAAAGCTGCACTTTAGAAATGACACTTTTAAATCACAGATTTAGTTTATTGATGCACAGCGGCTCACTAAGTAATATGCTAACTATGGCTAACACTCCTAGCACCTACTGGATCCTTTTTTTAACTAAAGATTTATTCCTATGCATATTAAAGTTCTGAAGCTCAATCATTTCTACATTCAGAGCCGTCCAGAAAAATATTGGACCTGCCTCAACTTTTCCCACAATTGAATGTGAAGTCATCCAGCAAAGCTAATCAAATGCATGCAAATCACTTTGTGTACATGAATGGAGTAATTCTAACATTTGCATGACAATTGCAGAGATGGAGGTTTAAACGACAGAGAGATGATGCTGCTGTGAAATATTCATGAAATTCTCCCTGTCAGGCTTAGAAACGCTCCGTGGTGTTTTTGCCTGTAAAGCTTTAAAAAATAATGGGCCTGGTACCAAACGCTGGACTTAGCAGAGCCATTGCAGAGCTTTATTCTTTTAATATAGGGGTGGCAGTATACTCGGATGTTTAGCCATCCGAGTTTATAAAATGGCCCTAGGGAATTTGATCAATGCAAGCGATGCAGCATCTCCACAACCAGTTGCTGAGTTTGCATAAACGCTTATAATATAAACGTCCACCTCCATCGCAGCATTACACCAGTGTCCAAAATATAATCTTGGTCAGAGTAAATAAGACACCCACTATGACCTACATAAGGCAGCAGCTATAAAGGCAGAGCTTACCCTCTCGTGGTATTTAATCTCATAGTCCAGGATGACTCCATTGGGTTTCTCCGGGGGCAGCCACGACAGGCTGAGCGTGTCTGAGGTGGAGCGCATTAGATGGACAGTTGGCACTGCTGAAGGTGCTGTGGGTGGACATCAGAGAGAACAGTATATTATTACACTGGTACTGGAAAGTGTGTTCATATCCAAGTTGGCGGGTCCTCACAGTAAGTTGCCAAGATTTTTCCTCTTCTGAAGTCACAAACCATCCAAGTAAGATAATTATTATTCAAAATTCTTCAACCTGAACGGTTAAAGAACAGTGGGACGCAATTCACCTTCACCGCTCTGCAGTTTATTGATTTGTGAGGCCTGAAGAAGACTCAACTGACAGCCATTGTCCTGGGCCCATAAACTGCAGTAAGGTGGATTAAGCGCAGGTTAACTGGGAAAGTAATTACAGCGTGTGAAAAGCGCTCAGCAGTTTGGTTGATGATGACACTGCAAATATTAAGTGGAGATGCTGAAAGGTGACATTGGCAGTGATGTAACGTAAGACGCCTGGTTGACAGTGGGCTGAATGCTGACACTGGCGATATAGTGTACATTTTACATTTTATCTGCCTTTTCCTGTAACCCCCTCAGAAAGGCTGAGCTCCTGCTCAGTCTGTCCATCTGTCGCTTTCAATGAGCTTGTTCAGCAATGTTTACTCTTGGTGTTAGCACCGCTCTGTATCCTAAAAGCTCATTAAGACACTCATAGACATTGACTGAACGTGGGATTCACTAACCAGCCTGTTTCATCGTGATGCTAAGTGGTATTGATTGGAGCTACTCTATGAATGAACTTGTGGAAACATCCAGTGTCACTGACAGATGTTCTACTAACCGGCTTGGTTGGTGGTGATGTTGACTATGGAGTATCTGGGTGGGGTTGTGTTTTTCCCGGAAACCCCGTTGACAGCTTGCACCTCGAAGCTGTAGCGGGTGTGAGCCTGCAGGTTCCTCACCACCACCTTCCTCTGCCTCAGCCCCAGCCGGCGTGGAGCGATGTCCACGTTGTCATCGCAGCGCGTGCACGGGCTCCGGTCTCGGAGGCATTTCTTGCACACGACGTTATAGACGAGGTCACTCCGCCCACCCGTGTCCTCGGGCTCCTCCCACTCCAAGGACAGAGAGGTCTCGTTCACGCTGGATATGACGTTGCGAGGCGCCGAGGGGATCGCTGCACAAACACAGACGCGCACGTAGGTGTTAAAACAGGTGGGCAGGCAGAGAATAAAAACACACAGTGAGGCTTTAGTCATGCTCCCTATGCAATGCTGGCATTATCCTCCCCAGTGGTGTAAAAATCCTTTAATATCTCAGGAAGAAGATGTGCTGCTAAGTGTACTGAAACAGACAACATGTTAAGAGAACACAAACAGAAAACCAGCAGCCCTGTAGTCCATTCCTATGTATAACCACACTCTCGGTGCTTATGGAACTTAGCTAATCTACTCTTGATAGAAATTCATGTTCTCGTGCCAGTATGACCCAAGGCCACCGCAATTCAATAAGCAGTGCTACGTTTTTGAGTCAAGAGCCTTTAAAACCTGGATAAAGTATGATAAACTAGGAGGGAGGCAACACAGATTGGTTCAACAGACGTGCTTTTCATCCTGTTACAGGGAGAGAAGAGAAGCTCTCTGCCTCTAAGCTTCCAGCAGAAGAAAGTCTAACCTGTCTCACAGCAGAAAGAGAGCGAAGGGGGGGGGGGGGGGGGGCTCTCTCAAGCTATCAGCTCTGAAACCGCCTGTTCACGGACTTCAGCTCAGCCAGCTCGCCCTGAGCTGGGTTTCACTCACCCTGTCCTTTCTAATTAGGCAGGCACAGTTCAGAGTGGAGGCTCTTTTAATTGGAGACCCATCTAAAACACACGCTGAGTCCAAGCTGCCGGCCATTGACTGGCTGAGCCTCTCTTGTGCAACGCACACAGCTTCCAACACAAAGCGCAGGCTGCCTGGCACAAGCCCTGACAGACCGCAGGGACAGAACTGTCAGGCCTGTGTGTTTGTGTGTGTTTGCATGTTTAGTCGAAGGCGGTGTTTGTGTCCCTGCCCGCCTGTCTGCACACACTGGTCGGTGTCAGAGTCCACAGTGTTCCTGTGACGAGGATCTGGGGGAGACAGTTGCGAGCCGTGTGTGTCACTTAACGTAGCGAAAGGCCCCTGGGGCCTGACTTTACACGGTCAAGGCAGCACATGTCGCTCTCCATTAGCACGACTGGGGCTGCGGCTCCTCTCCGAGGCCCTTCCATGCAGAACAGGCACCGACACCGCGGTCAGCACCAGACCCGATTACTTACCACCAAACTACCGTTAAATTTGAAACGCTGACAGACGCGTGTTTGCCATTTTAATGTCAAACTGAGTTTTGAGCATTGTGTATTCGGCTTCAGAGCCTAGAAAGAGAAAATGTTTGACATTTGAGAGCCCTGACGATTTTACTGACGCGTTACCAAGTGGAGCTTTTTATCGACCTGTACGTTGTTGACACATTCTTTTTTCATAATTTCAGCACGTAACATTATGTTGCTTTACTATTCTACTACATCCCTACCAAGGTAGGCCCACCTGCTGCTACTTTCCACTCAGAAAGTGAGTTGGTCCTGTTACTATTTCAATTTTATTGAGGGAGAACTGAATAAAGATCATCCCCACTAACTTGAATACATATTTCTTGCCTGGTGCATAAAGAAGAGCCCCAAAAGTAACCCAGCTCTTGTTCCATTTGTGTTTCCCCCAATGGCTCCGCCCTTATGTTCCCACTCCAACTATAAAGACTTTGTGGTCACATGACTGCTAACCATGCGATAAATCATCTGCCATTTAAGACATGTGAAAAACCCAGTCTAACATTCCTATTAAACCAGCAACCATCTTGGCGAATGGTTGCTGGAAGGCGCTGTGAAACTGATAACGTCTCAGTCACACGGGATTAGAGACTGTTCAATGACCCCCTGAACCATTGATCACTAGGAAAAATGTCTTCCTCAAGCAGCTGGCGAAAACCTCTAGGCGAATGCTTTGGTCACTAGCAGACTGCTGCAGTCACCTTTAGTTTGCATAGAGGACGCCAACTTGTCTCCTATTTCCAAAGCAGCATTTAAAACGGTGACAAATGCAACGTGAAACAGAAGCTGTTTACCTTCAAAGTAAAAGTTGCACCTTTTAAAAGGCCTCAGCTGCAACGCTGAGCACAACTTTTACTTTGATGATGATGATGAACGTTCTTCTGTTTCTGGTTAACACTGAACTTTTCAATGCCTTCCATGTAAACTAGGAGCGAGCTGCTGGCGACTGACTTCAGCAAGCATAAGGAGGTTTTTGGTGCAGCATCAATGTTTGCAACTTGCAATTTTACTCATCGACTGCCAGCAGCATCCAGAAACCACTTCACTATCGGTCATTAAATATACGTTTTTCTTCTCCTGACTGGTGGTTGTATCGTGCACAGCACAGTGGACAACTCCTGCGTCACGAGAAATCTGAACACACTGCAGTTCAGCAGCAATTAAAGTCCTCTTTCCATGCCAGTGGAAGATTTAAAAAACAAAGAATATGTTTCTCAGATTTTTAAAAATCTTGTCACAAAGCAGGGTGTTGCGCTGTAACTGGGTCTCTTGATGTAATCATGTTTGAAACCCAGCACTGGGATTTGTCGTGAAGGCAGAACAAGCCCTAGCACTGGGTGATAGAGGCGGTTCGGTTAAGGAAAAATGCAACCCGACAGGTTGCCAAAGTGTTTGCTGGAGGTTGCTGGCTGCTGCTAAGTGAAACCAGTGCTGCAACCGGAAGTGGTTATCATGGGAGACCCCGAGTTGTCTGCAAACAACCTGCAGCTTGATCAGGTTTGGCTGCAGGAAACTGGCAAAACCTTTAACTGGCTTCACCATTTCTCTTTCTGCTGTGGTGATAACCACCAACTAAAACCAAACACAATCACGTGATTTGAGAAAAAAACATGTTAACATAGTCCACTCCTACAATCATGACAAATCGACACTGAAGTGTGCAGACAAGCTGTGCAGTTTCGTGTGCCGTTCTGCTAAAACAGAACCCAAAAATGTAATCATTTCAAGCAGCATCAATCTAAAAAGTGACAGAGTGTGCAGAAGCACACAGCAGCGAAAACGGCAACATCCTAGCATCTTCCCCCAAGCTGGCTTTAAGCCTATTTACATACATTGTTCCGATGAAGTGACACTTTCATCAGAGTGAAAGATTTACACCCCACAGGGAGCACTAGTGTATTGGGCACAATCACTACTTCTCTTTTTGGTATGAACAGATTAAAATGAAGCCCCTACAAACAAGTCACAACGAGCACCAAAGATATTCCAAATTCAGACTATTTTTCCAGTCTGTGCAGCGGAGAGTGACTTACTGGTGCAGGCGGAGTCAGGGGGGTCACTGTCAGCGCGGTAGAAGCCATTCTGGCACGGACAGATACTGGCTCCTCGTGCACTGGTGCGACTGTTGGCTGGGCAGGGAGCGCAAAATCCCTCTCCGAATTTGGATTTGAAGGTCCCGGGGATGCACGCTGGATGAGTGGGCGAGAAAAATGAAAAGGACAATAAGAACAAAAGCAAAAAAATATATATAGATCTATCTAAATAAGTAAATAAAGGAACAAAAAAAACATGCTGGGCTGTCACTTATCTACAAGACCAGGGGCTGTCACATCTGTCAGAGAACAAAGTACCTGTGAAGTAGCAGCAAAGCTCAATATTTATGGAGGAAGCGCTGATACGTACGTGAGAAATGACGAACACTTAAGCACGAGGGCTTATCTATACATTTGCATCTGCTCTTTCATTTTCACTCTCTCGGCTAGGTGACATTAATCTCCCTAAAAAGAGAGTCGGGATGACAGCAAAGTTTCATGTTGAAGAGAAGGAAAAAGGAGGATAAAGATGAAGACCGACTGCTGACAGGAGATTGCTGTTGTCAGACAAACAGGGATGGAGAATGCTTCTGAGAAAAGGGATACACCCTAAACCCATCAATCAGTGTCTGCTCAGTCCTCGGTTCTCCGAATCCGCGCCGCGGAATACAAACAAGGCCTCCACGCGCATGTGGAACGGCTCCGTAATAAGCCAATAAATCAATCCGAATGATCAGAGCAGACGCGAATTAGCCGAGCGGAGTTATTAGGAAAGCATACGAAAAGTACGGTTATCTCACACGATGTGTCCAAAGCGATTCGTTTGAATTCCAGAGCGTCACGCTGAAGGTTGCGTGATATCAAGTCTTAAGGATAAAACCAGCATAAGCCGAGACTAAAGAAGGATTCAGATAAAGGGGATTAGCAGCAAAAGGTCCGGATATATCAGCCCCCCTTGTTTTACTGTTTGCCACATTCCTAACCGGTGCTGTAAAAGTGGCGGTCTCTGGCAAACATCTGTCGTGTCAGCATGAGGGCTCCGACAGGAGGGAGAGTCTGTGATTAACTAGTTGGGTTAAGTGGTCTCTCGTTTTGAACTCAAGTTCCACCCTAATTCCCCAACAATGACACTTTTAGGAAAAATCAGCGCAGCTAATGACACCGCAACGGCGCTGTGCAATAAAAAGCCAAAGACGAGACGAAAATGTGTGTTTTTTTTACACTTTCACAATCCGAAGAGACCTTAAGGCTCTACAGTCTGTGATCTGATTTATTCTTTTTCGTGTTAAGGGCTGCATTGTCATCTTCTCTTATTTGTTTGTTTTCCCCCACTCCTTTTCGAGAGGGTGCTGAATCACCCGGCGCTCTTTTCTCCAATCCATTAACCTCTTTGGAGGGCACCATGATTTTCCAGTTTTTGATACACTTAATGTTTCCCTCTCCCCGCTCTTATTGTGCCTCATCCCCCTCTTCTTTTCTCTTCTTCGCCTCCCCCTCCTCTCCATCTCATCCCGTGTTTGGCTGTGAGCGAGAGGCAAGACTGAGGTAAGAAATGAAATGTCTGAGTGATTAATGTTAGCGTGGCAGTGTTGGCTCACGTTGGTCTGAATGGTGTTAATGAGTGTGGCCGCCTGTAGATTAACTAACAGGAGGCCGCGGAGGAAATTACACTTCCTCATCACAACCGCTGGCTGAGGCCCTGGAGAGCTTTTTATCAGGCGCTGGCGGCAAGCTTTTAACCTTGAGCAGCCAAATGGCAACGAATGAGCTCTCAGCCAATGTTAGACAACATTTCTCACACCCAGGTGAGAGGAAGCCTTGCTTGTCTGTCTTTGACTTCTCTGCACCTTCCCTCCCTTTTCATTTTCGGTCCCGTTTTCTTTTTTTGGGCACATTCAACCCTTTTTACTGTACATCGTGCTATCTCCCTTTTCTCTGTTAATATCTCTCCGCCTCTATTATGCGCATTTTCCTTGCCTTTCTGTTTCTGTGCCTTCCCGCTATCTTTCTCTCCCTCCTGTCCTGCCCGCACAATATTTGTATGCGGCTCCTCTCTACAACAGCTCATTAATTCATACTCTCCTCCACCCTCCTTCACCCACCCCCTCTTTCAGGAGCCACACAATAAATGCAGGGAAGAGGGCACAGACTGAGGTGACTTGCGCCGAGCATATAAAGGAGCTTTGGTTAAATAAAAGTCGAAATGTCTGTTAAATACACGTACCCTGGCACTGAGTGCTGTCTGCGGAAGGTTCAAAGCCGGCGTTGCAGGTGCACGAGCCCACGGGAACCATCCACTCGCCGTCCCCGTTGCAGTACAGCTTCAGCGGCACGGACAGCTCCATGGCGTTGTTCACGCAGGCCCCCGGGGCAATCACCAAGGAGGTGGCTTCTGCTCCCGTAGCGGTCTCGGGGAAGACGGCAAAGTTGGCAATGGTGGTGGAGCACTTCTTGAAGAAAACCCTGACTGAGATTAGAGACATGCAGGCTCCCAGGTCCTGGAAGGCCAGGTAGAAGCCTGCCTTGGAGAGGGGGCCAAAGCTGCGCACTTTGGTGTTGATCCTTCCCGCTTCCAGCAGAGAGAAACTCTCATCTGGGGCAATAGTATCCACCTTCACGTAGGGGTTCTCCCTCCACAGAGGGCTGGTGTCCGTGGCCATGTCCCCATCTGACTCATAGTAAAACAGATTAAAGGTCTCTTTGCAGGAGCCTGGGATGTTGGGGATGCTTGCACAATCGCGGACGGAGAACTTGAGCTCCACGTAGACGCGAAGCACGCCCTTGCGGGGTATATAGTCCGTCCTCAGCCAGTTGTTCTGGCTGGGCTGTTTGACATTGCACACCTGGTAGGTTCTGATTGGGCTCATGGAGTCATCGTATCCGCTGACCTCCTCCCACTGTGGAGACAACACGGAGACACTGCGATGAGGGGAGGTAATGACTGTAAATACTGTGCAGAAAGGAGCAGAACGGCTTTAAGAATTAAATGAGGAGAAAAAAATCCCCGTGATTATCTAATGCTTTCTCTCAACACAAAAACAGTTCCATTTCTCGCTCAGCACCGACCGAGCTGCGGCAGAAGCTCAATTTTTAATACGCTGATAATTAATATTAAATAGTGTTAAATGCAGTGCATCCTAATGCAAACTGTTCACCCATAGAGAATGTTGAAAACAGCTAAGTGATGTCTGGCATAAACATGGTTGCACGAATATACAACACGTGCACACCAACACACATTCCCACGACGTGCGTGTGCGCGTACACGTGGCCTGTGCAGAATAATTTGCAGCTAAAAAGCTTCTAATTGCAGATCAACGCCAGTAAAACCAAGGAGCTGGTGGTAGACTTCCGCAGGCACAAGCATTCTCCACTGCAACCACTGAACATCCAGGGTATGGACATTGAGGCTGTGGACAGCTACAGGTACCTTGGTGTTCATCTGAACAACAGACTGGACTGGACTCATAACTCAGACGCCCTCTACAGGAAAGGGCAGAGCAGGCTGTACCTGCTGCGGAGACTCAGGTCGTTTGGAGTGGAGGGCCCACTCCTGAAGACCTTCTATGACTCTGTGGTGGCTTCTGCTATCTTTTATGGTGTGGTCTGCTGGGGCGGCAGCATCTCTGCTGGGGACAGGAAGAGACTGAACAGGGTGATCCGAAGGGCCAGCTCTGTTCTAGGATGCCCTCTGGACCCAGTGGAGGTGGTGAGTGACAGGAGAATGGCGGCTAAGCTGTCATCCCTGATGGACAACGTCTCCCACCCTATGCAGCAGACTGTGACAGCACTGAGCAGCTCCTTCAGTGGGAGACTGCGGCACCCACGGTGTGGGACGGAGAGATTTCGCAGGTCTTTCCTCCCCACTGCTGTCAGACTCCACAACAAAGACTTTAACTGAACAAACACACACATCCACACATGTGCAATAACACTAAGTGCAATAATCTTTTCTGGCATCGTTGTATTTTTACTCAGTTGTATATAGCATTCGTATTCTATTTTTATCTTATTGTATATTTTTATTCTATTTTATTCTACTGTATATAGTATATTATTTTATTCTATTCTGTACAGCTGTGTACTGTATTTATTCTTATTGTATTCTAATTTTTGCGTCATAACTTTTGCACTGTCCACTTCCTGCTGTGACAAAACAAATTTCCCACGTGTGGGACTAATAAAGGTTATCTTATCTTATCTTATCTTATGAATCATTCAGAAAATTCTAATTATTATGGACTTTCAATAGAAAACATTTTCCCATTAAAACAAATTTCACACATTATGGCTGTTTGACGAGTTCTGATACCGATCGTGTGTCGCAGCTCAGATCATCATCAGCAAATCAGTCACTTGCGGGGCTCCGTCAAAGCTCAACTTCAGTAGCTATTAAACAAGGTGCAGACACACCTATAGAAGGCAGCGCTCGCATCGATGTCTGTTGCGCTGCAATCGAAACAGCCCCGAAGGAAGACTCGGTTTCTGTAACCCCCCCCCACCACCACCACCTCCTCTCCTCCATATATGTATAATGCAAACAGTGAGTTATTTATTAAAACGGCCATCTAAATGCAATGCTTTCAGTGTGATTGCACTATGGCAGCACTCTGGAGCATTTCAGGTTACATGGACTCTTATATATATCCTCTTATGCCTACACACACAATACAGGAGCACACATTTGCATCTGCTTCGGTTTGTGTCCCTGCGAGTCTGATGTCTTGCTGTAGAAATAGTGATTTAGGGGCCCGGTGTGACACGGGCACCATCTATGGCTTTATGTGTTGTTAACAGTTGCGTCTCTATATGGTAACTAACATTAGCAGCTATGATAAATGTATCGGTGGGTCAATAAATTTAGTCCATTAGGAAATAACCTTGTGAGAAGTCAATTGTTTTGATTCCCCACCACCGCCGCCCCACCCTCTAATTCCACGTCGGACTGAATGCTTCGTTTCCATAACAAATGAGCGTTCCAGAAATTGATTATTTCAACCGGAGGAAAATAATGCATAACTCATCTCACGTCTCTGAGCTCCCCGCGTGCAATTTATCCCCAAACGATGAGCCCAAGAGTCAGCATTAGGCGTCGTAAATCACCGGCAACCCCGCTGATGCACTACCTGACAAATATGATAATTGCCGGGCCTCCTTGAACGTATGGGCTTGTCAGGCGTGAGGAGAGGGGCTGCCTCGCCAGTCGTGACATATGACTTCATGGATGCTGGGACATTTCAGAGCCGGCCCTTGTTTGGTTGGGGGGGGAAGAAGGGAGCCGGGGCTGCCGGAGATCGTTTCCATGGAAACCCACCATTTCCATTGACTGACTTTGCGCTCATGTAGCGAAGACAAATTACACTGGCCGAGTGTGGGGGAGGTCTGTCAGGCTGTTAGCCCTGGGGTCAAATTCATGTTGTTTTATTTTCTCACAATTCCTATAGGGGGTATCAGCTGAAAACCTTAATTTCTGTCTGTAATGCGCTCTTGGGCCCACATTATAAAAGACACATGCTTTCAGTTATCAGGCTACTCTATCCTAGGGAGACATTCAAGGTAAAGTCTAGCTAATAGTCCTTAAACGTGGCGGGGATTTGACTCCTGTTTGTGCGCTTGCTCATTAGTATGTTTAAAGTGCAATATGCACAAAAAGCACAAAAAAGATATTCCTTTGCTGATCTTTTCATGTGGTCTGAAAATCTTTGATATCCTCCACACAATGTCTCACAGTGTGCTTCTCATTTGCTTTATAGAATCCGAGAAAGCAAACATACACTGCAAAAACAAAGCCATAAAGCAGCAGGAGGTGTGCTGTTCAAGTCAGACTGGGCTCTATTAACAAGCAAATGGAACAAATGCTGTTAAAAAGCCAGGAGAAAAAAACACAACTAAGCTAAACACATGCGCAAACTCACCCCACTCTCTGGGAATGTGGTCCAAGCCAGCTCTGTGGTAGCCCACCGACTGTCCATAAGGGTTTCTGCAAATTAAGAGTAGGAGTAAGGTTCACAAACTGGGAATTAAATGGTGTGAAGAAGGATAAAAACAAAACAAAAAGTGTTGCAACACTTTAAAGACCACACACACACACACACACACACAGTTCTCTGTTCTCCAGAAACGGATGCAGGTAAAAATGACACACACACCCCTCGCTCCATAACCTCCACCCACATGCGTTCAGTTTTTTGAAAGCTCTGACAATCGTGGCATATCTGTGCTGCTGCCTAATTAAGGCTTTCTCTGCGTTTGGCACCCACAGATGCACTTCTTTCAAATATTCACTTGTGGACTAAAAGAACAAAGCCTGTTCAGGGTTTTCGTCAGAGGGGAAATATCCCAGGGGAATTGAAGGGGGGGGGGGGGTCACATGAGCAGGAATATATTGTTCTCTGAGGCAAAAACACAAAAAACTGTGACCTCTCTCAGGTGAGCAGATGCTTACGTCACCTGGCTGTTTACAACTTTGGTGAGAGCCAAGTCGACAATCTTTTAGGGGGGGGGGGGGAGGAGAAGTTGAGAATAAACAGCAGGATCAATGAGCTCTGTCGTCTGGCTGTCAATCACACGTTTACCTGAGTGGGGGTGATCTGCTGAGTTCATCTGATACCTCACTCACTCTTACAGCTGTGTGGCCGTGCAGGCTCCCATTGTTCCCCTGCTGCTAATTACTGAAACAATTACACTTTTCTTCACGGAGACTCAATGACACAACTCCCGCTGTGCACCATTTGCTCACAAGTTGTTGATAACAGCGCCGGAGAAGGGTGTGAGAGGCTAAAACAAATAGCGTGTCCTGTGTGGAGCAACAGTAGCACTTGGTGGCTTTGTTCCGGTGGAGCCCGCTGAAGACAGTGGTTACACCACAGTGTGTCCTTGGCTTTTGAGTGTCACTAACTAAAATAAGTTGCATTTGGGTGTCTAAATCGGTCGTCCATCTGTGGCTGCTGATATGAGCGATGTGTGTTATTCAGGCAAAACCACAGCGGCTTTTCTTCTTCTTCTTCTTCTTTTTCAGAGCATGGGAGATAATGGACATAGATCTATACATGCACGGGGATGGATTACTTTTCAGTGGTGGTCAATAGTGTGCCAGTGGAGATGCAAGATTACACTAGTTTTCATTCTAACTTCAGAATGAAAGACACACAGTGATTGGTGGATATAGGAAATTTTACCTGGGGGTGGGGGTTTAGGCAGGGTGGCACATTTCTCTTTAAAAAGGTATTTGAAAATCCCCTATATGTTAATGAAGCCAACAAAAAACGCTTTAAAACTACTTTTGTATCATTATCTCTTCTAAGAAAACAAATAGACAATAAATGAGACGCAAAAAGGTTCTCCAGTATAAATACATAAATAAATAAATACAGAAAACAACTTAAATTACTGTACAGGACTAATAGAAGGCTCCACAGCAGGGGGACACTTGCCCCCCCTTGCCCCCCCTGTAGATCCGCCCCTGCACTGATCTCTTTCATACAGTTACGTTCACATCGTGGTTAAAGGGAAGCAAACAGACATCCCGATGTGGCGTTTTTATGCTAGGTAACGTTGGATGTGTGTGTAAATGATAACAGCCGCTTGATGTGCAGCGATAAACTGAGAGTTAAATCCTATAAGGCTTCACTAATAAAATGCTTGAGACTGCAAAAAGTCAGTGAAGATGAAGCACGCAAGTTTAACATAAAGCTTGAAACCGGGGTGGGTGTGCTGTGTCTCAGTTTGATCTAAAGCATGATTCATGATGATTCAGTGCAACCATGCATCACGATTTCCTGTAGGTCACCCGTGTGATCGGATCCAGCCACTAAGAGTTTATGTAATGAGTTTATGCTCCCTGATTGATCAGTCGCCATCTGTGATCCTCGGGACACGTAGCAGCATTTTAGACACTTATGGGAGCAGCTTTTCCCTTTCTGACTGGGATCCAGCTAATCTAGCCGTGTACATGTAAGACGTAACTGTGCATTAGCCGTCGCTAAACGATGGTTAATTAGGCATTCACTAATCACATAAACTCATAATGACTTGATAATTTTGAAATAATGGAGAGCAAGAGGAGTCGTGCATTAGCTGAAGAAGAACTAAAATGTTTTCCTTTACACCCTTTTTAAATTTTATATTCTGTTACAGTGGTAGATGCTCACATTAAGCACGGTCAAAGTTCAGTGAGGTGAGCATGTGCAGGAAATCCCTCTGAGCTATATGAACCAATCACTTAGATAGCTTTTTTTGGTTCTTGGCTCTGTGTGATGTCAGCAAGAAGGAATATCCCTAATATGGTTAGCACTAAAGCCCCACCCCCTTGTTATTAAACCTTCTGTATACCAGAGGCAGCCAATCAGAGGCATGCTGGCTTAAAGGACAAGGAGCTAAAGCATGTTGTTTCAGACTGAGAAAATAAGGAGCTGGACCAAGACCCAGAAAGAGGAAAATTAGGATTTTTTAAAGCTAGGAGGTACTCCAACCCAGTCCAAGAATAAAAATCAAAGTGCGGGAAATTAGCATAATAGGCCACATTTAAGTGTGGGATTTGTGCTTAAGCAGAATTTATTTAATGTACAGTACATTCAGAAATGAAAAGTAGGCTGCTAGGTTGGAATAAGCATACGAGTGGTTCTGCAATAAAGAAAAAATCATTTAATTTAAGGAGGAATAAGTGGCTGCTTCCATTTTTGTGTGTCTGCGTGTTGACAATAGAAATCCCATTTACCTGGGCATGATAATTAATAGGTAACATTTGCGCAGAGGGCAAATGCATTCTCAGTTTTCTGAGCTTTACGTGCGAAAGGGCATGAGCGACAGCGGTTAATAACTTCACTTGTCGAGCCCGAATGCACGTTCGTGTACAAGGTTGTTTTACTGATTAGCACGACTCGAGCCAGAGAGAGGAGGGACTAATCAGTGAAATCAGCGCCTGTTGTCTTTGCTTGGCTACACGCGGGCCCTCGCGGCGCACAGCCAAGTGAGCACTGGACGGCTCGCTGCTGATCCGTGGATGCAGGCCCGTCTCCAGAGTGTCTGATCCACCCCCCACACCTCCCCTTCCCTCTATCCCCTGTACCCAGAGGCAACAGGAGACAGATCCGCTCAGCCTCAGCTAACCACAGCCTCGAGCTCATGCCTCTTTAAAACAGGCTTCACCTCACACGGCGCAACAAGCAGGGGCAGCAAGGTGACCAGCTCATATCTGTAAAAGCCCCCTCTGTGAAGGCAAGGACTGCACCCAGCTGATGTGAGGGAGGGGGGGTTAAGAGGGGAGTGGGTGGACCTTTGACCTCCATGCGGAGCAGGAGGAAGACAATATGTCTACCGAGATCTTAAAGACGTGGACTCCTGTGCAGTCTGGGCTCACGTGCTGCTCGAAACAGTAAAGCTGCAGCGTGAACACGGTTTTCGTTCCTCACCGGAGTGTGTCAACGTCCTCCTCCTCCTCCTCATCATCAAACCACTGACTCCCAGAAACCCGCTGAAAAAGATCCCATTTGTTCCACACCTCTTCCCCCTCCTCACCCCACCCCTTCTCCCGTTAAATTTACAATGCCTCTGAGATCCCCTAACTGCTATAACTCAAATCCAGAAATCTCTTCCCCTCCACCACCGTTACCACCACCTCTCCCATAAAACTACAGCAGCAGTGGAGTCGTTCTGCCCCCAGGGGTAAAAAAACAATGCTCTGCAGTGGGAACTTTAGAGCACCACCACCCCCGTGGCATTTGAGGCTTTTTCTTTCTCCCTTTTTTTGTATTTTTTATAATCGCCAAAATGCCACACAGCTCTGCGCTCTGGGAGCTCACACACGCTGATGTTTTATTCACTTTGTACGAGCGGCCGCATCATGAAAGAGACCCCCCCCCCCCTCCCCCTTGTACTACACAAGACACTGCCGACAAGCAAACACATGAAATATTAAAAGCCCAAACATCATCATCGTCGTCGTCGCCGTGAAGATCTGTAAATGCTGCAGGTGTTAATAATAAGAACTTCACTCACAGTGCACCTCTCTCTCTCTCTCTCTACAGGCTCACAGCTGAGTGCGACGCTCAGTTTGACGCCTGATGATGAGCACCTTTTTGTGCTGCTGACCTAATTTAAACACATGCAGCTGCTTTTACAGGTCAACAAATAACGATTCTTGTTGACATTCGTGTGTGTAGGAAGTAGGGAAGGAAAAACAAATGTGAATGAGGCTCGCTTTTAATATGAAAATCCCCCCCCCCCCCCGGTCCTCCCTTCGAGCGTTTTGCACCGCAGTCTTGCAGGGCGCGTTTGTAAAACGCTTTCTGAGCGCTCATCCATCTCGTTTACGAGTTTTTTTTTTAAAAAAGAGTACAGTAAACGCCGACTGTAAATGAGAGCATTAGAACGTAAAAACGTCACAGCTGGCCCAGGCTTTTACTGCAATCTGCTGGCGCGAACCGGAGATAAGTCATCCTGATCACTTTGGCAATTAAAGCGCACACTTTCAAGTTGCCAAGGTGGATCCAACAACAACAAGAGACCCCACTGTTCAAGGCACATGTAATCCCGCCCACACCATCATCACCACGACTTCTCATTTAAACACGAGTGATGATCTGCCCTTCATGTTTACCCTCAGAGGACAAACATTAGTTAACCCCCGTGCTTTGAGTAACACTTAGTGGTCGGGCTGAGGGGGGAAAGCGGGGCTGATCACCTTTGGCGTCAGAGCCCACTGGGACTCGGGGAGTGCTGCTGCCGCTGCATTGATTTACTTGCTGACACCAGAATTGATGAGGGATCAGGGGCTGGCCACGGTCCAGGAGAGGCAGATTGGACGGGGAGGGGAGAGAGGGAGGCGAGGCAGAGCAGAGAAATGTAGCTACAGCTCGGAGAGAAGAGCCCACGGGCGAGGGAGCAAGGGATGTGGGCGATGGTGGGCTTCTCCCCCCGGGGGAGGTGGGGCTCCGGGGTGGGCTCGCAGCGCACTTGTTAAGCCGCTGACCTTTAACTCACACTTGTCATCTGAAAACGTTTCACATGAGCGTCCCAGCGGCATTGTCCGGGGGCCAGAGATTGAGCCACACCGGGACTTGTTAAAGCAGCCCCGCTTAACAGGACCCACAGCATGTCTGCACCTCTCGCACGCATCACAGGAGGAGCCCTTTCTTTTTCTCCTCCGTGGAGTCCGTCTCTAACCTCTGTGGAGCTGTGGGGGGGAAGAAAGGTGGGGCAGGTGGGCATCCTCACCGGGCTCGTGGGTGTGACAACAAGGACAATAGCAACAGGGCAGTCCTTCAGCCGCAATGGAAACACAGGGGAGTAATCA
Organism: Rhamphochromis sp. 'chilingali'; assembly: GCF_963969265.1. Lineage (NCBI taxonomy): Eukaryota > Metazoa > Chordata > Actinopteri > Cichliformes > Cichlidae > Rhamphochromis > Rhamphochromis sp. 'chilingali'. The sequence continues at coordinate 11,217,088 of NC_137943.1, read as the reverse complement.
TACACAAATACACACACACACACACACACACACACACACACACACACACACACACACACACACACACACACGGACTGGGGCGTTCTGATGCATGTGTGCATGAATTGCAGACTGACGCTCAGCCCAGGAGCCCGCCTTATATTTACAGCCGTAATTACGGAACACACGGATGCCGTGTTGCATGTAATCTCTCCGGTGTAGACAGCGTGCATCACTGATGTGGTGTTCAAACTGACCTCAGCGTGATTCACACTGTCATGAAAAGGAGGCACAGTGTGTGTAATTGTATGTTTTTGATTTTTGTATCCCTCTGCCTGACAATAACATGGTTCGCTGTCAGTTTATAGCGCCTACAAACAGCCCATTGTTCATCCGCGGGGAGCAAAAAAGTAGTGATGAAAAATATCAAACGACCTACCTTCTACAGCCAGGACCACAGGGACAACGAGGCTGCACACCCACAGCAAGTAATCCATTGTCATAAACCAGGCTTTTGCAACATGAATAAAGGTGTGTAGACCTGGAGTGGAGTGGAGTGGATGGATGGATGGATGGAGACTCAACCACGGAGCACCGCAGCCGAGCTTTTTGTTCCCCTCCACATTCTCATGTCTTCAGCTGTGATGAGGGCTCTCGCCGCCCCATTCAACCCAAATCCTCAAAAGAACAAGAGGTAGCCGAGCGCGTCTGTATGTTTGCATTCACCCAGCTCCCCAGATCCTCCCCGGAGTGTAGTTGTGGATGCGGTGCTTACAGGACCGCTACGCTGCGCCCTTTTCTCAGTCTCATTCTCTTTCTCTGACTTTACCGACACGGAGCCTCGGTCCAGGGGCGCATCTCTGTGCTGCTGCCCCCCGCGGGAGAAGAGGGTGGAAGCCCGGAGTGTGAAGCGCTCTCCGCCCGCAGAGGAATCTGTGAAGTCCGCTCTGACCAACTCCGTGCGGCTGTTGCTCCTCTGCGAGAGATGTGCGTCGGAATGGCAACACAGGGGCACAGACACACACACAGACACACACACAGAGGGGGGCTGGGAGCTCGAGGTGGCGTCAAGGCAGACTCCGTGAACCCTCAGCTTCTGGTAGGCACTTTCAAAACAAGAGCATGTCTTTAAAGACAACTGGATAGACATAAAAATCGATGAATCGATAAATAGATAGATAGATACCTTATTAATCCCAAAGCAGCAGCAGCAGGATAAATAATTAAAATACTACACTCTACAATAAATAATAAATGAATAGCACAAAATAAATTATTATTTTTGTTTTTGTTATTATTGTCAAAGAAGCAGCAAAAGCTGTGATGTAGTGTGTTATTACTAATAGAAATTCTTGAATTTGTAGTTTATTTTATATCATGTAGTTACAACAACCTGTGTTCACAAAACTTTATTTATTTAAGCCACTTCTATTCCTCCGTGGTCTAGTACTTATTACAGTTTCCTTATATATCACTGTCACCGGTTCAAGACTGAAAGGAGGGATGAACCCGACCTCAGTGGACACAGTACTCCCAGTAATGCTTGGGTAAGTGGGAGGGGTTGTATCTAATGTAAAATTTATGTTAAATTAAATATGCTGATCCATTTCTGTATTGTGGACATCCTTTTTGTAAATAAGGGGCCGCTTTTTTGTTGTTGTTGTTGTTTAATTATTTTTATTCTCGGTATAAACATTAATAAGTGACATCAGCTAAATTAACCACTGCACAGGCTAGATCAGCGTTAGCTCCTGCTTTACTGGCGTTTTACCTATGGGGCCTTTTATTTTGAAGGCAAAACATCCACATTTCCGTTTTTCACCTGGACGTTTTCGTGTGGTTTAACGCAGCTGGCGGGTTGGAGGGAGGAGGTGGGAGGAGATGGAGGAGGAGGAGGAAGCTGGTTTGCCAGCAGCCACTGGCCCAAAGTGTTTGTCCGCGCTGGCAGCAGGTAATACCAGCCCGGACTCCCCGCTCATTGCCGTTAAGTGGCGATCAATTGTGGCATTAAGTGGACTGTGGTCGTACTGGTTGGAGGACGTCAATATGAGCTTTGATAACAATGGATAGAGAGCGCCTCTCGTGGGTTATTGAGCAGCCTTTGAGGCTGATACACTGCAATAATAACCAGAAGTGATTTGAGCTGCATGAGACAGTTTTACTTGGTCCCATCAGCCCAGTTCATCTTTACCTAATGCATCAATTGATCAATCCTACTATAAAAGTGGGGCTGTGCAGGGAGAGTTACTGAGGCCTCTTGGGAAATACTGCTGGGACATATAATTGTTTCCCTGTGAGGCTTTCAGAAAGACGATACAGTTTACCGCTCATCAAAGTGTCATCTCCAGAGCAAAGCGGCGTCGTGACAAACTGCCTGCCCTCATTAGTTCATGCCATACTTTGACCTTTTGCAGTCTCTGTCTTGCAGTCTCTCCTTTTAGGTCCTTTCCCACCAGACCCACCCAGCCTTTTGTTTCTTGACGGGCTCCAGCAGGGAGAGTGTGTGTGTGTGTGTCTGTGTGCTGGCTCGCAGAAGCTCTCAGCTTAGGGACAAGGCTCCCCTTCACGATGCCAATTCATCCGTCTGTGCGCCTCAGCTCCCTCTGCTTCATCCCTCCGCCTCCACCCACCCCTGCTGTACCCCACACAGGAACACACACAAAGCATCCCCCCCCAATAAGTCCCTCTGTGCCACACACTTAAGACTCCCCCATCCCAAATCCTCACCCACCACTTCCAATCCGCCCTCAGCTCCCTTAAACTTTCTTTGTCCCTCAGGCTTTGTGTACTAATTAACTACAGTTCAGTTCCCAGCAGGCTCGGGTCAGCTTCCACTACAGAAACCAGTGACAGACAGCCTTTTTTAACTAGTTATATTCAAACTAAGAAAACGACAATGACGACGACAAAGGACACTGTCGCTTCCGGCAGCATCACTGGAGTCATGATGAGAGGAGGATATAAATAATGAAATGTGGCAGTGCAGAATTTAACTGCTGCTGCTTCTCTTTTTAATTTCTCTTCTTGTTTTTGACATCCTTCATCGGCTGCAGATTGCTTGTTGTTTGTTTGTGGTGTGTGTGTGTGTGTGTTTTCTAAGAGGCTCCCAAGAGACTGAGAGAGTTTTGGACGAAAATTTACAAATCTGCTTTTGAATTCAGCTTTGCTACAGTCCTTGAATTCTCCACGGTATCTTAAAGTACACAGTGCGGGGAGGAATTTCAACCCATTAACGGGCAGGAAAAATCCAATATAATCGTGGTGCTCATTCTTCCTCTTATTTTGAAATATCCTGACAAGCCCGCATAAGACTGATGGCGATTGCAGAGTGTGCCAAACCCATTTTGCTTTTAATCTGCAGCGGTTCTAGTTGTATGTCTTTGACTTGCAAAAAAAGGCTCGTGGAGTCGTGCCAAGTTCATCCGCGTGATACCTTCAGGTGTTGTTTCAGAGCAACCTCTCGCCCTCCCTCCCCACTCTGACATGATGAACTGGCAGGCAAAGTCTTTAGAGTCGCTGGCTGGATTTGGATTGTGCGTGCTTCACTTGTTGCAGGTGGAGTAAAGAATTGCCGCTCTGGAGAGGATTCCTATCCCCTCGCAGATGAGAAATCAGCTCTCAGACTCAGGGGAGAAAATATATATTTTACAGAGCATGGAGTGAAGACATGAAGAGCCGAGGATGGAGGAGGAGGAGGAGGGGATGGAAACGAGCTCTGTGGGACAGCAGTGTTAAGTTGACAAGAAGGGATGACAGAACATCTCCACAAAGCCAGACTGTCTCCTGTGAACTACTCGTGAATTATGGAGTCTGTCCAGCTCGGCTCACTCTGTGTGTGTGTGTGTAACAAAACAGGCATGTGCACACAGAGCTTCGTGTGCACTCAGGGATTTATGTCAGACACATGTAGATGTTTGTTTTTTTTACTTTGGCTTCCAAATAAAATTTACATGAATGCGGCAAATTCTTGAGATGTCTTGCACGCTTATCTTCCAGCTTTTTTGTGTGTTTTTTTCTTCTATCATGAGAATAAAAAAATGCAAATGATAAAAACGATTTATATTCATACTTACGATGCATAATTAATAGCATCAAACAGTGGGGAGCAAATGGTTTATGTAAGTTAACCTTGGGGATCCTTCCAATACATTCTTTTCGATCCATAACAGAACAGATGCTCAAGGAATGCAGACACGCGGCAAATACGAGGGAGAAGAAGAACATTACCCAGCAAGGAGCAATTGTTTTCTTCATCTTCTTCTTCTTCTTCTTCTTCTTCTTCTGCTTCTGCAGGGAGGGCTTCTTTTTGATCCCAAAAGGAATCTGAATTTAAAGTCTGACTTCAAGACAACTACTGGAACTTCACTGGTGACACACACACACACACACACACACACACACACACACACACACACACACACACACACACACACACACACACACACACACACACACACACACACACACACACACACAGGCAGAGTGTTGTGTTATCAGTCAGGAAAAAAGAAGGAGCTCTGAAAGCAGAGTTATGTGTAAGTTTTTGATGCCAGCATGCTAATGAATCTTCAGATAATGCTGCCTATCCTTCTTCTTGCCAGTCAGATTTAAATAAATGAAGATGTTAGCTGGTGCATTTAAAAAAAATCACCAAAATGCAGGAAATGATGTGTCCGGTGCTTAAATCTGCCCCCTGGATCCAAATGCTCAACCCACGCCCACGGTATCGCCATCATTAGGCTGTAGCTGAAGGACGCTTTAATCTAGTCTCATACTCTTGATCTGAAGAGTTTGTAGAGATGTAAAGAACTGTCATCAAACATAATTTTTTCCCTCTAGATGCTTTTTTTTTAATCACTTGATGGAAACTAATGATGAAGATTGTGTGTAATCTTCAGAAGGCCCAGTAAAGTGACCATGTGCTTAGACTGTTTTACAACTAGGAAAGAATAAACCTCAGCTGAGCATTAAAGTGTAGTTAAGCTTGTAGCAAATCATTAAATCTGGCCTTCATCTTAAACGGTGTCATAAGAGCGGGCATAGTTGTCACGAGTGGACTTTTTAGCCAGTTTGCCCCTGTTGTGCTAATACTGTCATATAAATATAGCTACCAATAATATGCTCGCACTGCATGGGCAGTGTGTTTGGGATTAGCCTTTGTCAATTAGATTCTTTCCAGATGTTATTGTATGGTGGAACGAAATCTGACTTTTCTGTGTTTATAATTTCAACAATTTTGATAAGATCTCCAACACCACTGGCTGAAATGGAGCGCCAACCATGACTGCGGTTCCACCGTGCTATAGACACTCACTGTTGTACCTCTCTTCTGACTTCCTCCGTACATACTGAAAATGAATTGAACCATACATTTTAAATTTGGATTAATTACTCCATCAAACCTGTTTCCACTGATTTTCACTCCTGTTCTTGTGTAATTTGGCATACATCAACCTTTCCCCTCTGCTTCCCTTCCTTAAGAATGGCTTGTTGGCAGCCACCTTTCCACCGAGACAATTTCCAAACAGTAGATGGATCAAGTGAAGGAGCAGATCCATCTCTCAGGTTCTGTATCACATCTTTGCTGGAATTTTCTGTATTTTTTAAGGACCCTCCAAGGGTTAAGGACTTTCAGATACCGTTCACCATAGATACTTTTGTAGGGCTTACACATCTTCTTTTGTCTTTGGCCTGTACTGTTTCCTCAAAATTTTAAGAACACTGCACATCATGCTGAGATATTCCAAGTTTTAGACTAATACCTGCCTGGGAATCACCCTGTTGGTTTAAAAATAAATGTTTTATTCCTGTCAAACTGTGTTATCTTTGGCATTTTTTGCAGTTTGCTATTATGTGTAGGCAAAACACTGATCCATCCCTTGAGGTAGATGCCTTTTTATGCTTGAATGATTCATAGGTCAGTTTTAAGTGGCTTACCAAATAAGGTACAAGTAAAAGGACAAGACTTCACATTTACAAGAAAGTGTGGCCACTATATATAAAGAAAAGCTCGGTAGCTCAAGACTGTTACATACTGTAACTGTATATAACTGTAGCTTTCTGAAAGTAAAACCTAAAGGACGAGCATAGTTTTAGAGCTGTTAGCATTAGCTTAATCTTAGCTTAACAGAAAGTCACAGTACCCAGCAATAAATAGACTAAATATAATAATAAAAACATATATTTTTTTAGCATTTGTCCTTAAATAGCTAAAGGTTGTAGCTTTGCGTGGTAAGTAATACTAGAACTTGTTTTTTGTTAGTTTTGTTTTTTTCAAACTTAGCTAAGCTAACAGGCTAACAGAGCTGTAGCTATGGCAGCTGTGGTCGCCATTTTTCCTCATCCCATTCTTGGCAAGAGAGTATGTCTCTAAATACAATTTCTATTTCATTTCTCAACTGGGGTCTGCGGGTCCCAGCGGAAACATTAGCAGAACTGTTGCAAAGGCGCTGAGTAAACACACAAATGTCACTTTTTTTCTCCCCAGGACCGAAAAACCTGTAGATAATCTATTTTCTTTAAGGCTGCTGATGTGAGAAAAAAACAGAAAATAATCTGTCAACAAATGTTGGGAGACGACACTGACAGATAATGAGGGGGAAAACAATCAGGAAAAGACGTCGCCCGAAGAGATCGCACATAATTCTGCATATATTTGAATATCTGTCATTGTCTGTCTGAGCTTGTTTGCTAACAAGACCAAAATAAAGAGCTCAGAGGCCTCAAGAGCACCGCTGAAACAAGACATGAAACAGAGCAGGAGGGGCATTTTGCTTCATTGATTGGAGAAGTAATGATACATGATTATGTTCAGACAGGGATCTGGCTGTTAGCTGGCGCTTAAGGGCACGAGCACTGCTGGGCTTTTCACAAACTGCTGTCAGCGTGTGGTTGTGTGCACCACTGATTGATTATGAATCGGTGTTCTGTTTGGGGCGCTTGGCGTGTTTGTCTCACAAAAACAGCTCCTGAATCAACTCTCGGAGCTGTCACTGCTCCGGGTTAGGGCACGGGGCTCTGCCAAACGCCCGCCGCACTCCCTCCGTCTCCCGAACTTCCCGAGATAATGAGTGGAAATCTGTCAGTTATTTTATAGGATGTTCAAAATGACTACAACTTCAGTGGGAGATTTCAGGACCGCAGGTAATCTAAGCCGCCGAAATTGTGAAATAATGAGTGCTCACGCGGAGAGTGAGGCAATACACAGCAAAAACTAATTAAGAACAATTTCATTTTAGTGGGTACAGACAGTTTTTCAGCAGAAGTCTTTTTCCTTCAGAATTATTCACAGGAGGCGTTATTGATGATTCGCCACATTCGGCAATTTTCCCACCATTCTCCTCCTCCATTATTCATCCACCTCTACTTTTTAATCTCCTGTGAGCTGACTCAGAACTCCACTTCCATTTGCAGACTGTTCCTCCTCTATGCTCATGTCTGTAGCATTGATTAAATGGACCCCAGTGGGCTGGGGGATTACATTGGGGTCTATTTGAAATGGCATTTCCACAGTGTTTTTCCATTACTGAGCATACTATTGGAATTTAGATAAACTGGGTCCTGGTAGGCTATGTTGATTTCTGAGTTTATTCGTCTGGTCCACATGGGGTCCATTTGCTGCAATTTAACAATTACTGGCTTTGGCGTGCTTACTAATTTTCTGTGTTCACATCCCTCAGCAGCCTAGAGCGCAGCCAACCGGGCTCCCACAGGAAGGCAGAGGAGAGGACGGGGGGAATAGCGGAGGCAGAAAATGAATACAGACAATTGTTTTTCATCAGCTGAGATGGAGCAGGGACACGATCAAACGGGACTGAGACAAATTAGATAACAGAGGAAGGAGACTGAAAGACAGCCGTGCCTGCTGTTCCCATCACTGCTCTGTCTTGTAAACGTATTTGTAGTTTTAACCATGAGCTGGCTCTTAATGGTGTTTTTTTTTTGTTGTGCCCCCTCTTCCCTCCCCATAGCTTCAGCTGGAGAAACAGGTTTCACTATTTGCAGCGATATCTGTTCAGAGTGGCGGTTCCCCGCGTGAGTTCGCGGCCTTTAAATCTCCATTTTTGTGTTTACTCACTAAATGCAAATGCCTTAAGGAGAGCCCTTTCATCGCAAAATTAACTTTCCGGTCATACTACAACCCTGAGTTGACAGAAGTTAAGAAATGTGACATTCGGAGGCTTTTTCTACATCTATTATTAACACCAGTGTTCTGGATCTAGGAAACCTCGGGGCGTTTGGCCTCTTTGTCATATATGATTTTCCCTGACAAGTGTCCAGGTAAGCGCTGTCTGCCACACTCTCCTGCAAGCTCCTCCGCCCCCATAGGTGGAGTAATTGGTGTCAGACAGTTTTGCTTCTTACACTTCTCATTTGGAGGGGGGGAAAAAAGAAAACCTGCCTGGCTTGGCAGTCATTCCAGCTAAAGGGCCACACTTTAACAGCATTTCATCACCCGTCGTGAACTGCAAACTGATTTCAGTCAGGCGGCAGCATCCTCCACTCTTCAGGTTCTGCTCAAGCATGAAAATCACCTACGAGCTGAGCAGCTTACTGCTGCAGGAAACCAGTGCAAAACTCTACTACTTACTCTAAATCCTGGACACCTGATGAACAGGTCGACTCCCAAAATGCTCCAGAAACTTCCAGTATCATCAGTCCTATGGGTTTGTTTTGGTCACTGTGAGAGCACTGATGAATATTTCCGGTAAAATTAATAAAATATCACAACGACTGATAATCAAAATCCTTGACAGACAATATGAAAGGTGTTGCTCATACCAATTAACGTACGGAGAAGGCTCAACTCAATCATTATTACTGTGCGTTTCTAAATCATCCATTTTTACTGCACCGTTTAGCTGTATTTAGGGAAGCTGCTCATTACCTGCTGGCCGCACATCCAGACATAGATACTAGCTGGTGAACTGCGGAGTATTTAGCAAGTAATGAGTCTGATATTTCCCTTGGGAGTTTGGGCGAGATCAAGAACACAGCAGAAAGCTAAATATTGCACACAAACAAGATTTCAAATGAAGTGGAGAAGCATCTTGTGATGGGACCACAGCACCTGCAGTGCTGGAGATTTCTCAGTCTCCCGTGTTATGTGATTGTGGGCCACATAGTAAAAGATAAATGATACCTCATATTGGAAGTTAAAAAGGAGACTATCCAAATTAAAAAGAATGCAGCAGTGGGCCCCTTAATGGGGAGCTGGGTTGAGTGAGTAACTAAACCCAGCACCCAATGGGCACCCAAGCCCATTTACTGTGTTTTCCTCTTGTTCTGCCTCAATAAAGGCTAAAAAGCTCTTAATAAGAAGTAAATAGCCTCCTTAGCTTGGTTTTTCCTGGCACCCTTACTCAGTACTAACAGATCAAGCCATTCCCATCCTCCAACCTGACCTTCACTTTGATCTTACCTAAGCACCTGTACACTTTTATTATCGGCACAGGTCTACAAACAGCAGGGAGCAGTGGACCTGAAAGTGTAACTGCTTCCTCATCTTCTGTGACTGTGTGTAAACTCACGCTGAAAACCGTCTCCTGATGAACGATCTCACAGTAACACAGTGAGAACCTTTCAACAGCAGGATGTGTTTTGTTTACTTGAGACTTTTTCCAGGACTGTGCTCAGTATTTTAATCACAGGGCAGTCAGCTCAGTCGCCTCCGCGTTACCTGAATGAACAGCAACCGAAAGTGACTTAACAAGCATTTAGATGCACACACACACTGAAGTGCAGAATATTTCATATATATATAGAACATGGAGACGTCTCACAGAGTCTGCAGCTAACTGAGCATTTTAGGTTCTTTTAGTGACTGGTTTTGGTTTTCTGGCATGCTTTCCTGCATGTTTCAGCCTCCTACTGCAAACTACTGCATGATGACTTCCCAGCTCCAAGACAGACACAGTTGGCAACTAGCTCAGGAAAAAGCCCGTTGACATCAGGAGTCGGTTGCAGGGCCAAAACAGAGACAAAAGGTGACTGAATATGGTTTTACATTGCAGGGATGACTGCAGGGATGTACTGTAACTGCAGGAGTGTGAAACGCAGCTGTTTGCTAACACGTTGCTGCTGAAAGCCTACTACTTAAAAGAAATCTATTTTTTCCTGTTTTTGAAAATTAAATTGAAACATCTCCCTCTGAGATTGACTGAAAAGGAAGCATAGAAGACTATAATTGATGCTCAAGTAGCATTAAATTGTAGAGGATACGTCTTTACAGCACTGTTTTTATTCATTTCCTGATCTAATACCAGATGTTGTTCATGTCGTTCATCATTTCAAACTGTAAAACTAAACTTTTTGTTGACTGAAGAGTCTTTTTCTGCATTTTCTCTCAAACTTCGACATAGTTTGTTCCCACATAATACTCCAACTTCCTCTTCTAATGGTTGAAGCTGTCCATCAGACACTCCTATCCCCTGAAGACCCACATAGCATGACCTCATGAGGCTCGGAGCAAAAAAAAGCAAAAAAAAGCAGAAAAGTCAATTTTGGGTCGAAGGCTCTGAGAAACCTTTTCATAATGAGGTCAGGGTGATGCTGCGTGCCCTGTGAGTGTGTGAGTCAAACCGAGCGCCCGGAGTCAAATTTAGCTCGTGCTTGAGCCATATAGCTGAGACCCTCGGGGGGCTGCATGCTGCTCCAACTGTAACAGTAACAGTGAAACCCCCCCCCCCCCCCCCCCCCCCCCACAAAAAAACAGTCTTACTTAAAGGTAGTGGTGATGACGATGAGCACTTGTGACCGTCTCCTCCCTTCAACCCCCTCCACTCCTTCTCACCCGTGCCTGGTGGTGTCACGGAGCAAGAGGCAGGGAAGAAAACCTCATTGCTACACAGACTGAGGTTTGGGTTGGGGACTCAGTAATTCCATGTGGCATGAGAATACATGAAAAATATTACATCATGATGCAACCTGCTGTATGCTCCAGTAGGTATCTGCCTTATGCCTTCAGGGTGGGACCATTCACACAGAACGTGAGTGCCTCCTAGTGCCCGAAAGTTGAAGTGCAATTACAGAAAAAGAAACCCCTGTTTATTCTGAGCAGGTCTTTCAGAGCTAAGCCTTTTCACAGTCGAAAAATTGCCATGAAATAACAACTTTGGATACTAAGCCCCACTTGATTTTTTTGAGTATTGTCACACTGTGACTTTCCAAGGTTCCAGTTTAGTTTGTTTTTTCATCAACAGTCACAGAGATATGATTTTACGCATGCAACGATGCATAAACGATCAGCAGCACAGGCCTGCAGCTAATATGAAGGATGCTGAATTTATTGGGTTTTCTGTTTCAGTTTTGGAAATGGAGACATTTATACAGACAGAAAGAGGCGTGAGCTTTCTACAAGTGCACAAACACGGCACTGGGCTGGCATTTTACAGGACGAAGATACGAATCGCATAAAATAAGCAGAATTTTCCACTAGAATGACGTGAAAGCAGAAGATGTATAGAGTCACGATAAAAAAAAATAAAAGTTGAACTTAACTTCAGGGGAAGCTGAGTGCAGTGGGGTCGATGTGCTGACCAGGAACTGCAGGATTGTTGTATTATGTCTTGGCCGGGGATTATAGATGTCACTCTTCACCATGTTTCCCGTCCTCTCTCCACATTTCTGCTGTCCAGCTAAGAAAGCAGTGCTGCCAGAGTACTTACTGACTAACAGCATTTTTTCTAAACGTCTTCACAAAATGATTTATACAATGGAATAATGGAACTGGAGGCCACCTGTGCAGATGCTTCGATTTTGGATTGTTTCCCCTTTACTGCAAAATCTTTTAATTGCAAAGAATGAGTTTCAGAGAAATGTTGGCGATAGATCAACATGCAGAAAAAGAGGCGACGCTTGTATTTGTTTAATGAGGAAGAAAGCATCCTTTGGTTCAAGATCTTTCACAATAAAAGCGTGCCACTTTTGGAACATACTTCAGTAAAGATATACAGATTCAGTGACTCTCACCATTCCTTTGCATGTAGTCACAAAACTTTATTATCCAGTGGCTATATGCTTGCCTTTCCCCTGCTTTTCTTTCTTTCTGATGTTTTAAGATCTAATTAAACACCAGACCAGGTGACACCAGTTGAAAATTATCCATTTGGCTAAATCTGGCACACTTAGACTAATGCAATTATCCCTAAAAATGACACAAATCAAACACTAAATATCAGCTTAATTTGAGTGTCTGGAAAATGTGCATGAATTTATGGAGATATTAGTATGTGTTTGCCTCCTTATTTGCTTTAATGGCAGCTCCACTCGAGCTGCAGGGACTCTGCAAGTTTATTCAACCCTCATTACCCACATTATCTCATTGGACAATGTTTCAAAGAGTCTGCTCGTCTTCCTCTTCCTTAAAGTGCCCCCAGAAATGTTCAGTCACGCTGAGGTCGCGAGACTCTGGAGGAAAATCTCAGGCTGTCTCCACTCCTGGGTCCTCTTTGGTCCTCGAGTAGTTCATGGAAATATTTACTTTACTCATTATCCTGCTCCAGTATTAATCTCTCTATAAAGACTCAAACCAGAGGGTGGAGGCTGTCTCTGAAAGATGGAGTAGCAAACCCCACCCCAGGAGCCACATTTCAGTGGTTCTGATACATACTCAAAAAGCTCCAGTGTTAAATGAAGCTTTAGAAACCTTCACTTCACCGTGAAAGCCCCTCACCCCACTCCCATGCATTTGAATTCGTTTGACTGTTTTTCATTGCTGTTTGTTTCTCTCTGTCTGGTCAGTAAAGTTCCTCCATAGAAACTGGAAGCGCAGCCATATTTATAAGAAGTCCTAAATGGAATCTGCATGTTCTCCTCCTGCTTGCAAGGATCGTCTCCCACCTGTGGTGACACTCTTGCAAACATATTAATCTCAAGAGTTTCACTTTACTTTAATAAATAAAGCTTCAAAAACAAGCCGTAATGTTATATGATGGCTGGATTTGAAGACTGCTGAACCCTGATCCGAGAAGTTTGCAGAAGAATGCCGAGCTTTTTCTAAAAAGAAGATTTTTGCAATATGATGGAGCAAAGTGTAGATTAACCCTGTAGTTACCCGAGCCGTAGCATTTTACCATATTAACCAGAGTTCTGTCTTATCCAATTTTCTCCTGTTGGCAACGGGAAATGTGTTTGGCTGTTCCCCACACTGTGATTATTTGTAATGATGTCAGCACATAGTTTATCATGCTGTTGTTTATCCCGAGCTTTTACGATGCCGCTCTAGCACAGATGGGAGCGGGCAGGCCCACAAACGGCCCGGTCGTCTCTCTCTTATAAGTGATCCTGGACAGACCTTTGAAGAATTCCTTTACAGTCCTTAGAGTGTTTGACAATGCAGTGATATCGCTGGCACCATTGCTATGTACTATAAACTGTATATAAACTGCAGCTGAGCCTAAAAAAAAGCCTACACCCAAGTTTGGGGAGGCAGTGCTGCAGCTGTCCTTTCCATTAAGTCAGCAGCGATGACATAAAGTCTAACAACCTCTGCAGAAGAGGGGATAAACATAATTATGGATTACACCGTTCTGAGCTGTTGACGCAGACAGATATCTGAACCGCACCACCAGTCTCGCCCCACCGAGTCATTTATCTCCAGCATTTATCCTGAGCGATGCCGGGGTTACGTGAGGTCAGCCTGGAATCGGCCTGTTCACTGTCACGCAGTGTTCTTCCTCCGACGTGTTCTTCGCTGGTTTCTCTCAGCTTAATGAGCCAGCAGCGAATTTATTTAACTGTCAGACGAGCAGCCCCATCAGCTTGAAAGCGGACGCATTATTTATAATATGCCTGTTATTGTTGTTGTTGGGCTGACGTGCAGAATTCGCGTTGTTGCTGTTTTTCAGCGAGCCTCACGATCGCCGGGCGGCCTTCTTTATGAAACATTTACACACTACAAAGTGCTTCTCGTCATGTAAGCAGATGTGAGCTGTGCTTTGAGAGAAGTGAAAAGGGAAACCAGTAAAACCAGTACCCGGAGAATCTCACGAAGAGGAAAGCTTTCGTCACTTCCCTGGAACTTCCCTCCTAGTCTTATGTAGCTACCAGTCTATAAATAATACTTTTGGGTCAACATGGTAATGTTTGCTATGAAACCGGTAGCGTTGAGTGATTGTGCAGAATTCCCAATCTGAGTTCATGAAAGATGTTCAATTTACCCCTCGCAGGGAGTGTTGGCCTGTTAAAAACAGATATCTTCTGTAGCTCTGGAGAAGCTTTCCAAAGTTTGAAAAATAGAGCCATAACAATGCGCTCGTGGTGCCGTTTCACTCGAGCGTTCTACATTTTAATAGAAAGCCTGCATTTAATACTGGATGCGTTTGAAACAAGTTCAGGAGGCAAGGGACTTTAATTAAAGATGCTATCAACGTGCATTAGGGGGAAATGTATGATGTTACACCACACTAATTCTGACTAATTCTCTCTCTCGTGAATCCTCCAGCTTTATTGAATCAGCTGTAATAACTGACTGTAGGTGAGGCGCAATGAATTGTGGTTGTTGCTTATGACTCTGTTGCACGTTGTTGTTATTGGTTAGAAAAATCCTCTACCGCTGCCCTGAGCCCCCCACGCACTGTACGTCCAACAGGGACTTTAGTGATCTCTGAAATCATAAACTGCTGCACATCATAATTACTCAAACCAGTAAACCATTTTTCAGCTTCTTCTGATGATGGATTTACAAACCTTTATGCGTCCCTCAGCTCTCGGATATTAACTTGCTCTTAATGTGCTTTTTTTTTTAGCTTAACACAACAATACAGAAGAGAACACAATTGTTCGGCCTCCTGATGTTGACCCAGACCAAGTTCATCATTTAGTATGGCTTGAGGTTTTCTTTCAATGTATCCACACATCTTCCCTTCTTCTTTATTCCCTCCACTTTGACGAAAATCCCAGATCCAGACACACTGAAGAATCCCCACAGCATAAAACTTCCACCTGCGGGTTGTACGCCTCTCCGTTCTTTACTCAAACATAAGCAGCATCTCTTCAGCCAAAAAGCTCCGGTCTTATCTCATCTGTTCAAAGCACATGAGTATGTGTACTCATTCTCCAGGTTGTGCAAAATGAAGATGCTTGAAGTTGCCTCTTCTCCAGAAGTGGGTCCCAGTGATTGTCTTCTCTTGGTTTGTCTTGGCTAAGTCATGCACTTGTGTCTTGGCAGTTGTTCTGGGGTCTTCAGACACATCTCTCACCAGTTTTCTTTCCAGAGGCGTTGAAATCTTTCACTTCCTACCTCTGCCGGGCTTGTTCTGTTCTGTTTGGCTCTTTGAATTTCTCGATGCTACTTCTCACTCCAGTTCTTGACACTTAGAAACACAGTGATAACTTTGAATATCCATTTCCTGCTTTGTGAACATCGACAATTCTTTTTCTCAACTTTAAATTGATGTCTTTTGCATGTGTCGTGATGTTTTCTCAAGTGAAGCTCAAATCCTCACCAAAGGTTTTATACTGTGTGTAAATTGGGAGATAAACCACAGTTTGAAATTGACTTGAAATTGCAAGCATTACAAAGCAAAAGCACAGCAGTGGCTCGTGCTATGGCTCAATAAAATGGATGGTTTTTCAGGGGGCTAATAATACTGACCCTGGTCATTTTGAAATTTTGAAAATCCCGTCTGTTGTTAAAAAACTTTTTCAAAAATGTTGACAAAAATTCTGAACTTCCTTCTCATCTTTACCTTCAACGTTTAAATGAATTGCAACAAAGCAACAAAGAAAAGCATAAAAAATGAAAAAGTAGGAACCAGAGCCCCGTGTGTCCTATCGGGTCTTACAAGAAAAAAAAAGACATGATTAAGCTCTTTGCTATCAGTACACTGGCATTCACAATCAGCTGTATATGAACAACCATTTAAATCAGTGCAAAACAGCCCAAAGCCCTGAGAATAGTCACAAACCTGTTTTTTGTGTGCACATTATTCTCCGTGCTCTGCTCAGCAGCTGCGCCTCTGAGGAGCCACTTCTCTCTGTGTGAAACAGGGCACGCTCCAGCCGCCTCTCCAACCGTGTCTCCATCAGTGGACGCTGCGATGAAGGTGTGCTGCTGGGACTGTGCAAACTCGCAGCTGGGATTTAAGAGACAGAGAGCATCGCCGCTGTTTTCTTTAATGCATCGGCTCATTGAACAGTCCACACACACGTACTTAAACTCGCACACAGTTGCAGATGCACGGCAAAGATGCAATTAGAGAACACCCAGAGTGCTCTTAACTTTCACATTTGTTTAAAAGGAGCTGCATTTACTGTGCTATACAGCTAAATATGGAAAAGGACATTTTTAACAAGAAAATGAACCCTTTGACTTGATTTCCAAGGTAGCGATTTCAGTGCAACTGCAGCTCTGTCATAACTGCATTAAAATGAACGTGCACAAGAAGAGCTCACTCAGTTTATTTTATGTACAGAGTTCACAGTTGTTATGACTCAAATTCAGGTTAAACCACCATGTCAGTTGGAGACACTACACTACTTCACTTTGTTTTCTCTTCTCTCTCCACTGGCACAGCCTTGGAAAAGCTGCCTAAGGTTGAAATAAATGCTCTTGACAAAAATCCTCTTGATATCCATTTAAATTCGGTGCTGCGAACAAAACCGCGGCGACACGGAGGAAATGTCACACTGCGCGCTGCCATCAGCCACCGCGGGCTCCTTCACGTCCCTGTCGCCTCACACACGAGGGTTTGCCTTGACGTTCCTCGCAGTAGCAACTGCACCGTGTACACCGTTATGTACGACACTTCACGCTGCCGTTGTACAGCAGAGATATGCAAACGGCGGCAGAATCACAAATCGGGTTTGTTCCAGCATGTTTGCTGTTCTTCAGGTACACGGTGCAGGTTCCTGTCAGCGTGACAGCTGGGGAAACTACATGGCAGAATGTAATGTGAGCGGGAAAACCTACTACAGGCTGTGAGGGTTTTTTTGTTGTTCTTGTTTTTCTGAAGCAACACTGCCTGTGATGCAGATTAGAACCTAAGGCTGGACCTGAGATGCAGAAGGTAAAGAGAGAAAATGAAAAAAGTGTCATATATCCAGTTCTCTGCCTCTCATGAATAAATCCCCACGAGGTAATCCCTTCTGCTCAGCTTTACCAAATACAAGAAGGATGCAGAGAGACTGAAGATACAGCCTTCTGTGAGTTCAGCTAAGGTATAAACATTGATTTATTTTATATGGCTGCTTCATTAAAATCAGAACGTGGCGTGAGCCATGGCCATCCTTTCACACACCTACTGCACAAAGGTTCAGTGAGCAGTGGGGACTGATACAAGGACACGCTACAATATTATTACATACAATGATGGTGTGATACGATGCAAGGGGATCTGATGGTGCTGTGGCAATGCCTCGTGATACAATATTACATTTTACAATGACTGTTACATTTCACTGTGTGTTATACCTGTATATGCATGTGATGACTAAAAAACCTGAACCCTGAAGAAACTCAGCTACATCAAATTTTTAAAAAATTAAGTTGAAGATTGCAACTTAAATCAACATCAGGCAGCATGATCCAGTGTAATCCATGCATTCAGAAGCCTTCAGCTTGGCTGTATTTTTGGTTTGGATGGATCCATAGATTCTCCGTGGAGCTCACATCAGATGAGTTGGCTGACCAATTAAGCACAGTAATACGTCAGTCAGTAAACCATATGGTTGCCATCTTGGCACTGTGGGACCTCTAAAGTCCTGCTGGAAAAGGAAATCTGCATCTCCGTGAAGCCTGTGAGCAGATGGAACCATCAAGTGCTCTAAAATCTGCTCTGTGGAAGTGTTGACTGGACTTTTTTACCACCAGCATCAGTCCACTCCTTGTGAAGCTCTCCCGAGTTCTTGTTTCGACTTCTGTTGACAGTCTCCTTAAAACTGCAGCCGTCCCTGTTGCTTGTGCACCTTTGCTACACTGTTTTTCGCTTACAGTCAAATTTCCATTAATGCTTCGACACTTCCCATCCTTGTCCTTGAGTTTATATATATAATAATTAATCATCTGGACAAACTGTCAAGTCATCAGTCTTATGAATGTGGTTGCAGGTACTGAACTAGGCGAAGAGATAGATGGATTTGTATCGCTTGAATTGTAATTTACTTAAACTCAAAATTAAATCTTCTAATGATGCATTATAATGCATTCCTGATTTTAATGAGCTATAATCATCCAAATTAAAACAAAAAAGACTTTTAGCTGCACTAATACACGATCCATTTAACAGGGTTATAATGTTTAACAAGTTGATATAAGAAGGTACAAATACATTTTTAAAAACCCTGAAGCACAATTTTAGTTTAGTCTACATTTTCTTGCAGAGGGTAAAAGTTCACACTCTTAATAGGGAATATGGGATGGATCAGCCAGGATGTTCTCTGCTCCCCTGAGCCCAGACTGCTGGTATATAATGTAGATCTAAAGGATTGGTATTCCGGCTTCTCTATGACCTTGACGGTGGTCTGGATGAGATGGACAAAACTAGATTTTAACTGCGCTGAGAGGTTATGATACCAGGCATGTTTCACATACCTGATTAGGCTCTCCCACTCTGACCGACAGAACACACGCAACCATTTCTGTTCAGTATTATACACTGTGAGGCTTCTCAAGAAAAGTTAGACCTCTACTTTAGCCCGGGGCACATACTGTCAGCATGGGCTTCCAAGGCAAACATGCCGTCACTATGGGCACTAAGACACTTGCTGCGCTTTTTTTCACATTCACAATGAGGTGGTTATCGTTACAACAGTTTATAACAGGAGGGGGATGTAGAACTGGCCGTGCTATCACATGAGGGATAGTAGTGTCATCAGAGAATTTAAAAATATTTATTCAGGTATGTTCACATGCTAATTTCTATAAACCACTAGAGCTGAAACTGTGATGCGCTGGGACAGTGTATATAAGATCTGCTATTAGAAGAGGTAAAGTTTAAAAATAAAAAAGACTGAAAATGATTGTGTTTAATCAAAAGCAGCAGGTAAGGTTGAACCAAAATCAACAGAAAGCAGGCCCATATAGAGTTTGTGTCTTCCACAAGCTTAAGACTCAGATGGCTAATGCTGTTAACAGCCTCATCAGTGCCTTCCTGTGTCTGCATGCACATTGGAAATCCTCTAACAATAGAATTATAACAGCTTTAAATACAAAAAACATGTATTTTTCCAAGCATTTTCCTACAACTGTCACTTTCTGGGAACTGTGTAATTAAATATTATTTATTTATTCGTTTACTTTTCAGAGGCCCCAGCCTGTTGGAAAATATTGTAGCGCTGGAGTCAACTCATTAGCAAAGCTGAGTTGATTTGAACTTAGCCAATCTGATCTTAGCTGATATACCAAAGATTATTCCTTAAATATCCTGCTGAGCATTTAACATTGACCATGATAAGATGCATCCATGATACGGCTAGCACATTCACAAAAGGTCCAAAAACCTAGCCTGACAGGGTCACAAGCTAACGTACTTCCGTGCTAGTCCCAAGACTGGATAAATGGAAGAGTTGTGTTAGGAATGGCATGTGGCGTAAAAACATGTGACAAAACAAATATGCAGGTCCCTCTGCTGTGGCCACCTCTTGGGAAATAAGGGAGCAGTCAAAAGTAGCTCAGCATTAACACTAAAGAGCACACAGCTAACGCCCAAAGCCTCTTAGCGATGTTAGCGAGACGGTCAATTTGTTTCATTGTGTTGTTTTTTTTAACCATCTTCAAACTTCTCACCTTTGGCAGTCTAAACAATGACGTAGCCACCATGATGGCACCCATTAGCTTGTAAAGTTTCTCTGGGTATTTTTACCGTCAGCACCTTGGCAACATAAGAGGTCCACTCTCAGTAGACAGTGTTGGGCTGTTTAGCTACGCTACATTAGCACTCTGCTTCAGACTGATAGCTGCGTCTGTCACTGCCTACACTCTGCCTAAATAGTCCTTATAATGTTTTAATTCTGTGTCTATTCTATGCTTGTGTTTTTCTCTTGTAAGAAAGACAACAATTCACCTTTTGCACCTTACTGCAGCTGTCTGTGGGCGGTGGTGCTGAAGCACGAGCTAATTGAGCCGCACGGTTTTCTCAGTGCTGAAACATATGAACTCGACTTGCTCCCTGTCTAATTTTGAGTTCTTCTGAACATTCGTACCTGACAGAATGCTTGGATAAATAAGTTTCTGTTTATGCATATATAGGATATGAAAGGTAAGCGAACTGTTTCACTTCTGCACCCTAGCAAAGGATTGGAGTGTTTACCGTTTTGTGTTTACACCTCTACTCCACTTCATTTCAAAGGGAAGTCTTGTTGGCAACTTTTTAATCCTTTATTTATATGACTGTACTAGTTTGTCCACAAGATGTATTCAGAGTTTATAGAGCTTAAGATTGCAGGTCAAAGAGAATTAAAGCTGAGGTGCTTCACTGATTGATTACACATGAATTCAAAATGATCTCTTTCTCTTTTTTGTGTTTAAGATTTTTATCCTTAGTTTTTTGGATGTGCAATTTGGGGATTTGGCTTGCTTGTTAGACAAAGTATCTCTGCAATGGTCTCGCTTTGTTATCTAAAACCATTTTCTGAAGTTTTACAATCCAAGCAATCAGTTAATTGAGAATAGATTAGACTGTAATGAAAATTATCATTAGCTGCAGCGTGATCTGCAACAGATGGGCTCTATTATCATCAGTAACAAAAACAAAATGCTGGTTTTATTTTAAAGTGTGAGTTAAAAAATGATATGAGTACTTTTAATTTTTATATTCAGACTTTTAATGTATTTTTAATGTTTTTTCAGTGTATCTTTTGTACTTTTGCCCATGTAAATATCTGAAAACGTTACCTTACAGTTATACATTTTCAAATGGCTTCAAAAAACAGTACGTCAACGTAAAGACGTGCAGTAGAGATCATTTCAGAAGTGTATCCATGCAAACCAATCTGATTATTGATCGATATAACCAACTTGTCCCTATCAGAAGGAACTTTTGATCCAAAGGAGCGTGATTGGGTCCGAATGTCCTGTTTGGCATGTTTACATGAAGCATTTTTAGTCCTGTCTGACTTTTAATCTGGTTACTTGCCCTAAAATGACACTTAGACTGACCAACATTTTCAAAATGGACAAAGTGGAGTCATATAGAATAAATGATGTCTGAGGCAATAAACTCATTAGAAAGGGGTTGACTGAAGGCCATCATCCCATAAGTAAGTCCTATTGGAATGAAAGTGTTTGCATCCCCGGGCCTTTAAAAAAACGTAAATTTAAGGCACTTCTTAGCTTTACTTTTCAGACCCAAAAGTTACATCTGCCTTTTAAACTGTCTATAGTCCCCACAGGGAAGTACCCACATGTAGATCAAAATAAAAGCACTATTTAGCTATTCACTGAGCAATGGAGGCTAGTAATACTGAGCCTTGAATATCAAAAACAAAGAAAAACAGGGACAAGCTGAAAGACCAAATCTGTATGCACTGACAGGGGCTATATAACAGAAAAATGGGATTTTCAGTGTCTGTGAAACCATCCTTCACCACATCAGCTTTCATTATGACTTTCACTCTTGTGGTCACAGTTTAGTCCACTCTCATTTAAAACATTTTGCTGCTGGCCCCCTGTCACAGAATCCAAATTAACACTTGGCTAAAAGGAGGCACCAACAGGGACATATCGGTTCCCTGCTGTGAAAGTGTTGGACTCCAGCATCAGGATTAAAAGCAATGATTGAATTAGTCACCATCGCAGAGGGAGGCAGGGTTACGAGGAGGAGTGGAGGGGGGCAAGCCACAGTCATACGATCGTGTTCAACTGGCAAAATTTTCTGCTCTCTGACAGAAGCATCGCTGATGATTTATCTGTCTCCGTCCTTGCTAGTCTGTAAATGTATTGTGTAGGATGTTTCTCAGTGAGCTGCTGCATTAGCTAGACAATCCTCACGTACGGAATAGTTTCTCTTCTCTGCACAAATGCAAAAATAGTCTTAAATCCTGGATTTCTGGCTAATGAGGCTTTTGGTTTGCAGTAATAAAAGCACTCATCTCAGCCTTTAGAACTGGAGTACTTCACTTCCCGATACAGCACAAGAACACACTTGATGACTCACATATCCTCAGCCTAATGCAGGAAGACAAAACACAAAAACTCCCACAAGCCACTTAAAATCAAGGACCCACGTTAAAATACATCAACCCTGTTTTTCATACTATAGCAGTGAGTGATGAAATAAGGTGTAACGAGACTGTGCTGATTAAGCAGTGCTTGGATTAAGCTCGAGGTCTGATGTTAAAAACATGCCGTACTACATGTTAATAGTACATTACAGACCACTGTACTTATTACTGGTCTAGCAGAAAGAGATGCAGGGTTTTTGATTTTATCCCTCGTTACGACTCGCTAATTACTCAGTTCAGAGAGGACACGTTCACGCTGAAAGCGGCACAGCAAGAAAAAAATCACAGCTCTCATTTCCTGGAACAGAGCCAGTGGGGGGGGGGGGGGGGGGGGGGGGGGGGTACCACAAAAGTGGGTGGTTGAGGCTGCTGCAATACAATGCAATATCATCCAACAAGTACTTTGTACTACTACTGTTTATCTTGCGATTAACTGTACTTGACGAAAGAAGTGGAGTGGTTTGCCTTTAAAGGTTTTTCTCCTGTAATTGATTATGTGACTGGTTGCTTACAAGATCGCTGTGTTGCTATATAACAACAGTGTTTTTGTCTGAATCCCTAAGGAGAAAACGTCTCACTGGCAATTTGCTTAAAGTTCCTCATTGTGGTTTCATTCAGTCTTAATTAGGAGGTCATATATATCAGAGCTTTGTTTTTGTATATACATTTTAAGGCAAAGCTAACAGCAGAGATAGTAGAAGAGAACTTCAAGGAAAAATCTCATAACAGTAAAACCTCACTTGTCATCCATGATTTTCTTACCTGCTGACAATCAAGCTTTTACTTCTTGGTTAAGATCATCATGCACTCTGCTCGTGCATCACTCTTGGTTGGGCTGTTATGTTGCCTTTGCTTAGAAACATTCAAAGCTGCATTGGTACAAATGGTGATAGTCAAGTCGAACAGAGTTTGCACTTTACCATCGCATTCTTGCCTTTTTGTACAATAATCCAGGAGAAAGTAAGGTGTTATACTACTCGTTACATTACTTTTGCATTTCTCTGTAAACTTACCTGAAACACATTGTCTCATAATTACCAAGACAACGTGATTCGTATTACAGTCCAACACAAATCCCTATCCTAATGAGGACACATATGATATTTGTCTTAGTATTTGGGTATGAACACAAAGCCGACAACACAAAGCAAAGATGAAAACCAGCACAAAGAGACTATAACGTTGCTGTCACAGTGATTCTACTTTAGAAATATGAACAGGTAGAAACAGAGGATGCAGTCTGACTGCTCATCCGTTTGTTACCTGTTGAAATTCAGGTTCTGGCTGTTTGGTTGGGGTCTGCATTCAATCAGCTTTATCATCACTCTGGGTTCTTTGCCTGCTTAGCATTAGCATGCTGTCTGTGCAGATGCTTGCAAAGAGCAAGACGTTGTTGTAGTTGTAGGCGTTTCTGTCATTTCTTTCCTATCTCCTGCTTACTTGGCTGATTGTTATTCAAGCAAATTTCTTCAGTCAGCTGTTGCCATTTTTTTTTATTAGTAGCTGTGATTTGAAAGCAGTAATGTTTCACAGGACTGGACAGGAGACTGACTGGAGGGTAGCAAGTTTTAATCTGGTCCTACGTGTCTTTCTAAAGAGATAGGTTGACTTCTTCACTTTCTATAAAAATCCTTGTTTGTCACTGCATGGTAAATAGTTACACCCAATATTGTTAGTGACACTAGTATGTTATTTCAAGCTAAATGCTAACAGCTGCATAGCGCTAAAGTGCTAATATTAAGCAAGTGTGTCTTTGATTCACCCTGGCATGTGGTTAATATGTTGGATCAACACCACCACAAACAAGAGTAACCCACAGATGGGTTGTTTGTGACACTGACCCCTGGTGACAGCAAACAGTTACAACGTGTCTGTTTTAGAAGCACAGCAGAAGCATTTCGGAGTCCTAATGGGCTGAACATTGGCAATGCGTTGGTAGACCGTGGGGTGCTGCAGACTGCTCATCTTCCTGCAGAGAGCGCCTGTTGCCAGATGGAGGCAGTGCCAAAGGTATGAGGTACAACTGGAAGGTGGGCCACTCTTGCTTGTGTTTTAGGTGGTCCACCACCCAGAGTGAAATGATAAACTACAAAAAGTTGAAACAATAAAACGTGTCCAGTGCAGCCCCTGTTTCTCGTGTTCCTGGTGAACTCCACTGTTGCTCCATTCCTTGTTCCGGCCCACTCATCAATCAATCATCATTTGACCAATGCACAGTCAAACTATGTGGGTTTTTGGACGAACACATTTGCATAGACAAATAACTATGCAAATGGACACAACTGTGGGAACATCTTACAGCTAAAATATAGCAAAAACCAACATTCTGGATCAGTTTAAATCTTAATACACTGATGGGAAAAAAGATTAGAGATTAGCAAAGTAGTTATGATTCATCGTGTGAGGGACATGAACATCAACGGCAAAGCAGTCATGCCAACACGCACGTCACAATTATCGATCACCGAGGTACATCCAAGACATTCACATTTGCCTTCTGCAGACTGTAGGTTCTTTAACATTTTTTGGGGGTTTTTTTTTTCAAAATTGCAAAAAGTATTTAAGAAAAAGCTGTTGCACAAATCAAAACAAAAGCTTTTTCGTCTTTTCTGATGGAAAAACCCAAAATTTCATATTTTTACAGCCTTTTTTTCTTGTTTCCAGATGTGCACCTCGCCAGTTGCTGCCGATTCTACTAATGAAAAAGAGTGTTTGTTTTATCTTTGATTTGAAATGAGTGGAAACGGGAGCACACCCACACACACACATACACCACACATACCTGTACTCAGCTCGCAGGCTTTAGGGTCAAAGCAATCTCACCTTTAATTTTCTCACCGGTGCAATATCTGTGAAAGCAATATAATGCAGGATCACAAGGCAGGTAGTGTCTGTGCAGGCTAGGTTCATGAAAGTGTGTATCACGGTGTCGAGAGTAAGATGAGAAGAAAAGATGAAAACAAGTTGAATTGGAGGAGAAAGATAAAGCATGTAGTGATGGATGGACGCGAGAAGATACTCCAGGGATAAAGAGAGATGGAGAGAGAGAGAGAGAGAGAGGCGGGCTGAACACCAGCCATCAAATACGGGAAGCCGAGCCAGTTGTGACGCACTAAGGCACCAAGGCGGTCAAGATAAAGTGTCAGAAAAAAGTCCAGGATGCAGAGAAACATGACAATCACCCATCTTCCCTCATTTCTTCAGCTCTTGCGAATCCTGTAGATAAGAAGAGTATAAAGACCACAAACTGCAGGTGAGTGTTTGTCCTTTTTGTTTGTACCTCATTTGAAGTTATCTTAACAACTCCGCTGCCTGTTACAACGATATAGAAATCCCCGTGGGGGAATCCAAACACAGCCTAAACACATCTAAACAGCCTCCCTGGCGTCTGTATTCTGCTGAACATAAATTTCTAACAGGGCAATATTGTGACAGTGCTGTTAATCGTAAAATCAATTTTTGTCGAGAGGACCAGAGAGGATATTAAACATATTAAAGATAATTAGAAAGCATGTGCTGAACATTCTTATCATATCAGGGATTCAGTGAACTGATTGGGCTGCTGCTAGTTGCTATAGATGAAAGCCAACAACTGTCTTTTCTTTATGTAGAGATACAAAACACATAGGATGCAAACATCCAATCAAAGTTATATTAATATTAAAAAGTCACTGAGCTTACTTCTTTCTTTTGTACTTGAACCTAAGCTTCTTCTTCTTTTTTAAATCAGAGGCTTGAAATTTTATCATGTCAAGGTTGGACATTACAGTAGCCAAGGACAAGGTATGCCTACATTTATTCTCCAGCAACAGCTGCCTGGGCTGAAGCCAACCTGTAATGCCATGAGACTACTTTGGGGGGATTGTTTTTAAATTAGATGTCTTAATTATACTGAAGTCTAAAATTACATGTGATTATGCGTGAGTGAGCGACAGGCAGCTATCATCTAGCTGTCTGCTTGGTGTCACCTCAGTTAATTGAAGTCGCTGACAGATAAAAGGATTCACAGTGCAGTTGTGCTGTCGAAGAGATAGTTAAAGAAAGTCTGCACTCCAACTTCAGTGAGGGAATTTCTGCTATTATTCTATTTACATCTGTTACTAATGTGCCACACTATGAACGCAGCTAATATTAGCTGATGACATGTAGTTCTTGGCCAAAACTGCAGCGCACTGACTGATACATGATATCATGGGGGCTACGTCTTATATATAAAGCTAATTGCCAAGCTTCAAACAGCAGGATCCTATAGTTCTCAAGATACAAAGGAGCAGCATCTTCAGTATCATTTCCCTGCCTCATAGATGAATGTATTATTTCACTTCAACAACCGTTAATTATGAACTGTTTGCATTTTTAATTCAGATTTTTTTAAAATCACAACACTAGTTGATCCCATCAGATGTTAAATATCAAACTTCCTACTTTCTACTTTTACAGATTCCTGACTGGCTCCATAGTGTAGCGGATACTGCGCTCACCTAACATATAAAAGATCCTTTTAGAACAGAAGGAGCTACAAATCTCTGGGAGGGTTGTGTCAGGAAGGGCATCTGGTGTAACAATATGTCAAATCAAATATGCAGATCCATCTGCTTTGTCGAACCACGTTGTGAATAAGGCTGCAGCTTAAAGAGCCTTCACCCTTTTCTGACGCATGAGTGTTTAAGGAATCCTTTAAAATTCACACTGTCTCCTTTTTCTTTTTCCATCAGGTTTATATTAGTTGAGGAACCTGCTGTCCAGTCACCACGATGCCGATACCTAACTGCACCTTCAACTCTCTTGCAGCCATTTTAACTGGTGACAGAGAACTCAGTGACTTAGGATGCCCCGATTCTGCTGTGGTGTGTGGAATGAATATCTCCTGGGTGTTGACGAACGCCACTCAAGAAGATCTGGAAGAAAAGCTTTGCTTGACTGAAGACAAGTACCTATCCAAAAATCTGGGGGAATCAAAATCCCCCATGTTTCTCCCTGTCTGTGTCACTTACCTCACCATCTTCATCGTGGGTGTCCTGGGCAATTCCCTGACCTGTGCGGTCATTTTACGCTACAGGGTGATGCAAACGCCAACCAATTACTACTTGCTGAGCCTGGCTGCGTCCGACCTGCTGGTGCTGCTTCTGGGGATGCCGTTAGAGATCTACGAGATGTGGCAGAACTACCCCTTCCTGCTCGGAGAAGGGGGATGCTATTTTAAAACCTTCCTATTTGAAACTGTCTGCTTTGCTTCCATCCTCAATGTCACTGCACTCAGCGTGGAGCGCTACGTGGCGGTGGTGCACCCCCTCAAAGTCAAGCATTTGACCACACGTGCTCACGTTAAGAGGGTCATCCTCATGTTGTGGGGGCTGTCCATGCTGTGCGCTTTGCCAAACACCAGTCTGCATGGGATCGAAGTGCTGCCGCCACAGTTTGGTCGACAGTTTCCCCGATCTGCTATCTGCCGTATGTACAGAATTTATATTTTAGTTTTACTTTATACGGTCTGCAGATATGCTAGAAGCTCTCTGGTAATGTAAGCGTGTTCACCTGCTGATTTAAAGCAGGTATAAGGGTTACTCTTTACCACTCAGTACAGTAAGATGTCAAAAACCAATGGTTTTCATTCATAAACCAAAGTGTTGGGCTTGGTGATGGTGCTCGATAGAAAAAGCGAACCTTCCTGAGCTGCACATAGATAACTGGATGCCATCTGTAACAGTGATTAATCATTTAATCACTGTTGAAACACTTTACTCAAGTCCTGAGCAATATCAGTAAATCTTGTCTGGGATCACTACTGTAAAGTTCGTCCCAGTACACTGAATACAGTACGTGATACTACACTTTGGTAGCAGCAGTATTAACCTGGCTTGCCAGATTATGAGACCACAAATCCCTAGGGGGTTGTGTCAGGAAGGGTATCTGGCATATAACTGCTAAATCAAATATGGAGAACAACCTGCTGTTATGACCCTTTATGACTAAGAGAGCAGCTGAAAGTAGCTTTAATATTGCAAGAGGCAATCTACGTTATAGCTCTTGCAATATTTCAGTCTGGAACAAAGTAGTGGTTTTTCTAACAGACTGTTACCAGACATTTTCATGGTTATAGTTTGGGTAAAAAAACAAAACAAAACCCAGAAACCTGACTGCGTATTGGAAATAATTTACCTGAATTTAAGGAGCAGGACCACACCTCCATACATCTGACCTCCTGAGCACTACAAGCTATTCATTCTTGTTTTCATGTCCCATCCTCCCTCCCTTTTTCAATTAATTCATTTCTCATTAAAACATGGGGATCTGCCTGACCCAGGAGCCGCCGTCAGTCCCCTCTGAGGCCTTTCCCAAACCGCACCTTCAATTTATGCTCAGACCATCTGCTATTATCTTCTAGAAACACTGTCAAACCTAAATGAGGATGTGGTCCCAGCTAGCAAATTAACAGTTAAAAGTAATGTTATACCTGGAATTGTGATCTATAATCATTTTCAAGCATGAGCTCTGGATAATATTCGGGGAATCAAGCTGAAGCATTGTATGAAGTTGCCGTTTTGAATATACAACAGACAGATAGAAGAGAATTTGCTTTAGACGTCTTCTTTCTACTTGAAATAATTTGGCCTAGAGCAAAACGAAGGTAGGACAGGTTCAGACATGTCCACGAGCAACCATTACTTTATGCTAATAGCATTTTACAGATTGCTAATCATATGACATGAACTTGTTGGCCATTTTGGATGTGATAGCCATAGTGACAATGGAGAAAATGATATAGGACCCAGTCACACGGGCTTAGAGACCAGGTTGTGACTGTGCCAACCACCGGTAGTGAAAGAAAATTGAGTACTCCCCCACTAGTTGCTGGAGGTTGCTAGGAAAATGCCTGCTAAAGCCCAGTCTCCATCACTAGGGGAAAATACATCTTCTTCGAACAGTTCACAAAACCCTCCTCACGATTGCTTCGGTCGCTGTCTTATTGCTGTGATCACCCAAAGTTTGCATGGAAGTGATGCACTGGCCAGCTACTCTCTGAGGTGTAGGTAATCTGCAAAAACGGTGGCACAAACTGAAAATGAAGACCATTTGCCTTCAAAGTAAAAATGATGCATTTTGAAGCATGTTGACTGCAGTGCTGAGGCTCAACCTTTAATCTAAAGGTGAACCTACTCCATTTTCATGTTTGTGTCTCAGTTTTTCAAGTTTTACTCCAGCTTGAGTAGCGGTTAACAAGCGTCTGCAAAGAAACATGAAAAACTACAGGCAGCAGTTAGAATCTGCTAGAAATCAAAGCAATCTCTCAGAGGTCTTTGATGCAGCACCGTCTTTGTCTGGATTTCACCCAGCCAGAGCAAGCAACCTCCAGGAAACACTTCCAACTAGTCGGGAAACAAATATTTTTCTCTAGCAACAAGTACTGTGTACGTGATGTCACATGAGAAACCTTGAAGACAGCTGCCAGGTTAAAGTCTGCGTTAGACATTTTTATTTGCACTGCTCAGATTTATTCTGTTTCTCTTGCTATCCTATCTTATATATATCCTCAGATCTGGTCAAACCCATCTGGATGTACAACTTAATCATCCTGATCTCCACGCTGGTCTTCTTCCTGCTCCCCATGCTGATCATTAGCGTTCTCTACCTGCTCATTGGCTTGAGGCTGCGCAGGGAGAGGGTGCTGACCACGGTGGATACTAACTGTGGCTTCGGTTCTGAAAGTATCTCCAGCTCCCACAATCAGAGGCTGAGCAAACGAAATGTGCAAGTAACCAAAATGCTATGTAGGTGTTATTTTACTATATTTTTATTCTAAATTAAATTGGCAACAACCCTAACCCTACAAAAATCAAGACCCCATAGTCAACATTTCTGAAATGTTTGTGTTTAAATTCATTATTTTAAGATTATTTACAATATTTTGTTTAACTAGTCATCTGCCATTAAAGACTTTACTGGTGTCCCAAAACAAAATTTATGTGCCCCATGAATCACATCCATTGTTCCATCTGCTCTAGGTGTGCTGGTGGTTGTCTTTGGCCTGTGTTGGGCTCCCTTCCACATCGATCGCTTGATGTGGAGCTACATCAACATATCATACGAGCAGCACCGCAGGATCTTCGAGCATGTCCACGTCATCTCTGGAGTTCTCTTCTACCTGAGCTCCGCCGTCAACCCCATCCTCTACAACCTCATGTCCACCAGGTTCAGAGAAATGTTTAGCCACATTACCTGCTACTCTAACAGCTGGAGAGAACACTCGAGGAGCTTCCAGATGACTCAACGCAGCACCCTGCGTGAAAAAACATCCCAAAGTAACAAAATGACTTCTGGAGCCTTTTGAGCCTTTAGGAGACAAAGGAAGTAAAGGAAAAACTGAATAAACAAGAGTTCTGCACCAAGCACCACTAACATTATGGAAAACGATGTTCCTGCATTCATATAGATCTCGAACACAACCAGAATCTGTGTCTTAGCAGCTGATATGACTCACAATGAACACAATTCACAGGCTATTGCCCAAAAAACTACAAATATTACACTAAAATCTGACAAATACTGTAGGGGGAGCAGCAGGTCTTGTGAACTGTGGATGGACAGAAATAGACGGTCCTTCAGCCGGATGAGCTAAAAGGTGGTTCCTGAGGCGCCTCACCTTAAGAGAAAACAAGCATATTTCCCTCCTGCATGCTTTTACTCTATAATCATTTTTATCAACAAGTCCCAGAGTGTAAAAAGAACAATGACTGAAATTACATTCAGAGTGAAGACCAACAAGACCGCACACTGAGGTTACTGCACTGCCACATAGATGATGCAGCAGCATTTTTATGCATTGGCATCCCATCAAATGCATCAAAAGTAAACGCTTTCTATTGGAAATGGATGTGAATGTATTTATTACATACATACTGTGTAATGCAATGAATAATATTTCCAGGCTTGCCTACATGCTGCTCTACAGCCCATTAACACACTCCTAGCAGCAGTAACACTGAATACATTTGTCTGTGAATGAAAGCCAACGAAGTGTACATGAAACGGTTTGATATTTATAACCACTACGGACGCTAATCATGACACAAGTATTTACATTATATTCTGAAAATACTAAAGAATCATTGATATTATGTAGCAGTTGCCACAGAGGTTCCACATATATTGATACGTATATTATGGACTTGTATACAATGTACATGACTAGTAACTCTACATATTGCTTAAGTTTTCACTGCAGCATAATTTGACATATGGTTATTGCTCAGTCCCATTCATTTTCTGCTTTGCTGGTAAGCGGTGCTATTGTTTACCTATTGCTTTAATTACTTTTTGATGCACAATGTGTACATATGACATGTTTACAATATCTTTTTATGGTGTGCACCATTAAAACAGACCTGATTTTGAATATCAGTGCTGCTTGTAAGATGTGTCAGCAGGCCCACTCAGAAAGAAAAGATCACACCGAGTCTTGTCTTCTTTGGATTCCTATAGTGCAACCGGCCCCGGGAGGCAAAGGTCTTCTGTGTATACATCGCAGTAAAAGTGTCGGGGTGAACAATAACGAGGCGTGCCGAAAGCCACGAGAACCTTCCGACAGGATGTCTCATCTCAACTTTAGGTGACGCACAGCGCGGAGGAAAAAACTCATTTGTATACATGGAGAAGATGATGATGAGGGGTAGAAGCTAGGAGGAAAGATGATGTCACCGGGTCAATAATATGGAACAAAGAATTAATGAATGATTAGATGAAGCAGGATGTGAAAGCAGACAAAGATGAGCCATCTGTTCAATACTGACAAATCGCTTTGGAATGAAACAGCGTTATCAGTGTGCCACACCAGCACAGATGAAGGGCCCTCTACCCACAGCTTCCATCAACATAACAAAATGCAGCGTTTACGCACTGGCTATGCAAATTGGCCCATTAAAAAAAGGGTACATCACAGCGTCGCCCAAATAATTACAGACACTCAAGACCAGGGTAATGATTGACTCCTGTGGGACTTTAATGTGACACTTCGAGGCAGGCAACATCATTTACCTTTGAAAGATTTTTTTTAAATTAAGACATTAAAGGACAGATCACAGAAATTAGAAATTCAATGTGTTTCATTTTCACTCACAGAAATATGGAATCATCCTCACGATGAAAGTCACGAGGCCCAAGAATTGGAAACAATAGAAAGTTCATGCGATGCTCAGTGGGAGTTCTGGGAAGGAAGACTGGTGAGGGACACTAATCATCCGATCAAACTCAACAGACACGGAACTTTGAAAAGGTAATTTATATCCATCATCCTGACACGACAAGAGCTCCCAAAATAACAAACGGTAGTGAGTTACGAGTTTGAGCTTAGAAATCTAATTGGCTCTGCAACAACGGTAAACTTAAAGGCCACTTCTATTACAGTAGAAGATGAGGAGAGATGGAAACTTAAAGGCTACAGTGCCACTCAGTCCTCTTTTAATAGCAAAGTGATAATTGGAAATGTACTAGGACAGGAGATAATGTCAAGGCGCAGAGCAGTATCAGAGACAAGAAGGATATGGAAGTGGAGATATGATTTCCTGCCAAGAGGATGATGTGAAGTGCTTCATAATGAGATGAGGTTAAGTATATTGTGAGAATGGGGACTGACACAGATGGGCTGTCTCAAACTCAAAGGTCTCTCTTACATTAATAACAGTTGAGAAAAACGTTACTCCAAGTGTCATTGACCTGATGTGTTGAGGAGAGGCCAGAGCACAATGAAGCGACACCTTAGTACGCCAGCGCCGGGGTCAGCTCAAGGAGGATTTGCATTTACTAAGCAGTAGAATGAAGCAAGATAGCTGTCAGGTTTAAGGTACTTAATCCAGTTGCAAAGACTTTCCAGCAGGCTTCTATCAGTCGAACAACCGTGACTGACTGAGCCATTTGCAAACACTCCATCTGTCCAAATGACCAACACTATTCGCCCATCACTGTGTATTAATACTTGTAATCATGCTAGGATCTCTTTGGATAGCAATGCAGTTTTTTAAGGCTGAGGCTTATCAGCAACAATTCACCGGGTTGACTAGTTGGCTAGACCAGGGATTGACCCACCTGGTGATCATCAAGAGGGCACATTTGCTATCCGATCTTTATGTGATGACGTATGACCTCGCTCAAATGAACACCTAGAGAAGGTTTTAGATTTAGAGCTTCAGTGGAGATTAGTAGAGACTTGGAGAATCCATGCTGAGGTGTCCATGTGGGCTGTCTGTTAATCTTATTATGAGGCTAAAAGGGCTTGTCAGCCTCGTTAGCCTTTTTTTGAGGCGATCGTGTGAAAACGCTACTGAAGGTCACTAGAGCAGCACTAGCACAAAAAATGTGTGTGGTTAAATGTTTTGAAAATGTTTCCTTATAATTCTGTGATAGTCAGCAGCATATTTATATATCAAATATCAGCAGTGATAATCCTGCCAGAAGTTTAGACAAGGTCAGTCATTCAGGAGATAATTAGATACCAATGAAATTGTTTAGATCAATCAAGCCATTTACTCTAGGAAAATAACTCCCATCTCTGCAGCTGTTAACGTGACTCACAGCCCTACTCGCTGTCATATAACCACACTATCACTAGCCACTTCATTAGGTACACTTTGCTAGTATCTGATTGGACCCCCTTTTACCTTCCGAACTTCCATAATTGTTTGCGCCATGGATTCAGCAAGACACGGGAAACATTCCTCTGAGATTCTGCTTCATGTCGACATGACAGCATCACACATTTGCTGCAGATTTGTCAGCTGCGTATCCATAATGGAAACCTGTTTCATCATATCCCCGAGTAAAACTGCTGACGCCAACGACTGTGCCTCTTTTAAATCACCATTTTTTTCCCAATCTGATGCTCAGCAGGTCATCTTAACCATGTCTACATACTTAAACGTGTTGAGTTACTGCCATGCGATTGGCTGATTGGATGTTTGCACTACAAGCAAGCAGCAGAATAGGCATGCCTTATAAAGTTTAGCAGTGAGAGTATATCCTTTATGACTGTAACCTGTAAAAGTCTACTTCTCTGAGCTCATTTTAATTAAATGAGGAAAAACAGGTGAAGTATCTCTCTCCCCTGAAATGAACTGAGCACAACAAAAGAGGCCATCGCAAGGACGAGCTTTCATATGCCAATTTGTGACTTGGTGTTAAGCACGTCATTACCTATGTGGGCTGTTTTTATCCACTACTGAGGAGTGCAGTTAATTAGGCTGGATAGAATGGGTTTTGGTTCTGTTTAATTACATCTGAGCTCAATAAAAGCACATTTAGGGCTGTGATGAAACCCAGTGGCTGCAAACATGAGAATATTAACACTTTTCATTTAGATTCACTTTGGATCATGTGAGGTTCTCTAGTCTAGAGCATTATTTTTCCATCTGTTTGCTGACAGTTTATGCTAGATGTGTTTACAAAAAAACCCAAAAACAAAACACATATTGACCGGTTTGATTAGATTATGGGGAAAGCCTCTCATCAAACATAGCTGTAGGCAGCATTACTGAAAACCTTGGCTAAATGGTGAAAGAGTTGGATTCAAATTAAATTACGTCTCAGTCACTGTGGGTGGGAGTATGCTTTTGAGTAAAGAGCAGTTCAGTCTGTTAAAGAAACACGCTTTATTTCAAGTTTAAAGAAATAACAGTGAGAGAGTTGGAAATGATACAAGTGGACAGAAAATGACTTCAAACTTGTATTAAAAACCGAACGACGGTAGTAATGTGATTGTTTTTATGGTGCTTTTATATTAACAAAGCCCAAAGTGCTTTCTCTAAAGCTCACTTTAAAATGCCACAAACAGCCTACAGTTTTATTATGCATGAACACATCTGAATATTTAGTAAAAGTGTCGACGCAAGCAAGAATAGAGCGAATGTTTTGAACAAAACAAGCTGTGAAGAACAGAACAAAAAAACCAGAAAGGCTGTAACAAGAAAAAAATGTCCCTGAGGCCAAGGTGTAAGAGATCCACGCTGTCGAGCGCTTTTAACGCATCCTTCCAAACATATCGTGCTTCAAAGACTTTTAGGACAGTACTTTCTCTCAAACTGAGCCACGTTAAACTTCCGAAGGCAGCCTTTGTAGTTCATGTAGCGGATCTTCCCGAATACGGCTCTCTCCGCCCAGCCCTGGTCATGGATGCCGCAAATAGACCACATACAACCTACGAGACCAAAATGCAGCAGAGTGTGTGAGAGTGTGGGAGAAAACGAATGCATATTTGATCAAATAAGTCAAAATAAATCCGTTCTTACCGACAAAGCCGTTAGGGTCTTGACCATCCAGCTCGTAGCGATCGTTTAGGTACAGAGCGATGGAGAGCGCCTCCTCTGGGGAAGAAGTCCACTCCAGGATCTTTTTGGCCCAGTACATCCTCAAGAAACCATGCATCTTCCCCTCTGTAACCATCTGGTACTAATGGTGGTGATGCAGCAGTTAGAAAAAGCACAACATGGACCGAATGTGTTCAAACATTTCATTTTAGACTGAACGTTGTACCTGAGCTGCGTTCCACAGCTTGTCATGAGTCTTTGCTTTCTCCAGCTGCTCACGCGTGTAGAGATACGGCCTCTCGTCTTTGGCATGGTCTTTTAAGGTCTTCTGAGCCCACTCATACGCACCTATGAGACGCAGACACAAATATATTTAAACAAAAACACTTGTGAAGCTGAATAACTTCTATTCAACGAAATTTGCTTGCGATCCATCCGACTGACGTCACAGCAATCGACAGGATGCAATTTTAATGAGGTCTCCACTGACCCTCCACGCTGTCGTATTTCTTGTTGTAGAAACAGAAGTTGTCAGTCAGCTCTCGACGCACCACCAGCTCTTCGATGAAGGCCGGTACGGACTGACTTGCATTCTTCCCGTTGCGCTGAACCTGCCAAGCCACACGCTGGGCCGAAATCTGGCCTAAAAGGACCAGGAAGACAAAAAGGCAGATATGGAGAGGAGAAGCAATTAAAATGTCTTTCCCGGTTCAGAGAACGTGCGGCAATCTTTCAGAGCTAAACTGTTCTGTGATGTGGTGCCACGGTTGCTCTCTTTGAACTTGTAAAGATGTTCAGTGTCTGCGGAGCCGTGAAGGAAAGGCATTAATATTCAAAACACAGGCGTGCTGATGCCTTCTGGATGTCCGAGATAACCGGACCAATAAAAGTTGTGAGTATAACTGCTGTCTTAAGCAATGAACTCAAGGGGGAGGTCATATGGGAAGTGTGTAGGACACTTTTATCATTTAGGGACATAATTTTAAACCATCTATAAAAGCAACACTCTGAACTCACCCACATTATCAAAAGTCTCAAGGAGATCTACAAAGAAGGCAGTCAAGTTTTTCTTGAAGAGGATTACAGCAGTTATTGCGCGACGAACAGACTGAACAGAACACCAAGATGCTATTAAGGATTCTTCTCCAGATGTACTGCACTAAAGTCTTAAGCCACCTGTCATGTATTCATATTTTGCTTCCAAGTAGCCAGACTTTCTTGTTATTTTTAAAGTGGTCCTGTGCAAAAGTTCTCTAAGTTTTCTGAAGTTCTTTCAAAGTTTCTCTTTTCTTTTTATCTTACTCGTTTTTAGTCCTGAGGACTGCTTTGTTAAGCCACTTAACACTGACTGTGACTCACTCAAGAATAAAAAAGCCTCCTAACTCAAGGGATGAACCAGTGTTTGGTCTGCGCATAACAGACAACTTAGTAAGGAACCAACTTTAAATTGTATCTTTAGGCACTTTGCAACTAGCAGCCTGTCAGAAAACACATTTGTTCCCATTTATTTTGTTAAATCTACAAAAAATATGCCAATTCTGTCATTGTTTGACAGGCATAAAAAAAATAGTATTTTTGCACCAGCAACATGATTCCTAAAAAGCTTTTAGCTCCAAACTAGTCATATCTTGTGCAGTGTGTCCTTAAGACATTTTGAAGAAACTGGACAAGTGCAGGACAAAAGCAGAATTGGCAGGACTAATCAACTAGAGCATATGAATAATATTAGAGAGTCATGTCCTTAAGAAAACTCTTTTTTTAAATTCAGAGTTTTACACAGAATACTGACCAAAGCGGAGCCAGGGGGAAAGCTGGCTCAGGGCGGGAGCGTTTGGGTCGTTGCGTTGGCTGCCAAACAGTTTAAGTCGTACATCAATGAAGGACTCCAGCATGTCCATCCCTGCTTTGGTGCCCGGCTTGGCCCATTCTGGCTCTTTTACATTTCTGTCAACATCCAGGGAGGCTAGGGTTTTGTCCCAGTCTACTCCCTGTGAGGTAAAGAAGCGAGAAAGGAGAAAAGATCAGTCGCAGCTGAGAGGGATGAGTTTAAACATATACAGTGGTGCTACAGAGATCTGACAACTTCAAAAGCAAAGGAGAAAATTCTTCTTTTTTTTTTTTTTTATCCAGCTAGAAAAATATCAAGTGGGGGGGGGGGGGGGGGGGGGGGGGGTGGAGTCAAACTGTGTGTAGCATATCAATCTCAACCCTGGAGCAAAAGCACATACCCCTGCAGCTTTAATAACTACTACAAGGGGAAAGAGAGCTTTAACTTTTGGACAGTTAAAAAAAATTCCAGTTTATACCGAGTCATCAATAAATAATGTGTGGAAGTGAGGATAGAGTTGAAGGGTAAAAGTGTGTGCTTTCTGGCAGCAGCTCGACTTCCAGGCTCCCGGTCGATGAGCCTCCCTGACAGCTTACTTGCCTCGCAATTGATTTTAGAACAACAACCCCAAAGCAATGAATAATTTCATGACCTCTAGAAGATAAATTGTAATTGTTTACCAACTGATCCAAAAGTCTTTGAACTCACTATAAATTATATACGCCGCTTTTATTCTCAGTACATTCAACATTTATTCACTTCACTGTTTCTCGAGCGCTTACTTTGGCGGTTCTCGTAGCAGTGTGTGGGTGTGCGTCTACCAGGGGAAAATCAGTGAGGAACTCTGGTAACAGATTGGTAATTTTTCCTCTGATCGTCCGAGCGGAGTACTCCTGTTTAGGTGAAGCTACCCAGCAGGGAACAATATTGTGGGCATCAACCTATAAAAGGAAAATAGAGTGTTCAAGAAATAATGACAGGAAAAACAAAGTCAATACGCATGAAATGAGAATGAGGTCTGCTGCATCAGTTTTCATACCTATTACTTTGGAATCAGGGGAACAAATAAAGAGAGAAAACAGCCTGGGGACAGACAATAAGCAGGATACAGAGCATCCTATCAGCACACACCTCCTGCAAATTGGATTTCAGAAAGTGAGGGTTTTTTTTCATACCTGTATGAAGGGAATGTCTTTGGAAAGTTTCTTTTTGACATCCTCCAACCACTGCAGCGGCTCTCTGATAGGAGAGAAGTCTGTCACCACGGCCCCAAAGCTGTGGTCGGACACAAAGCCGGGGAGAACTTTCTCCGGAGCGCCGTGCAGCAAGTGGAACTGGACGTTTAACTGTTCACATTCCTGTTATATGGGCAGAAGAGCAAGAGTGAGGCTGGTTCACTGATGATGTACCTGCAACTACAACTAGACTCAAACAAGAGCGATTCCTCTGGTCTGGTGTAGTACTGCACAACTAATATACGAAATATTTCTCATATAACAATAGATACAAGTTTCTATCACAAAGATCCTTTTATTAAGCTCTGTTTATAAAACAATGCATTTTAAATTACACATGTAAAACAAGAAGCACTCAGAGAGCTCCCACCCGTGCAGTATTTACTTTAAAAGAATAGTATTATATTCACTATATGTTCATTTTGATGTTTGTACCTTTGCAACTTCTTCCAGCCCCTTCAGCATGAAGCTGTAATGTCTCAGAGTAGACAGCTCTGATTTGGGCACTACCAAACAGAAACAGACATGCAGAGGGAGGTTCTCCTTCACAGCGAGCCGCTGGGCATGGATCAGTGCCCAGTTATCTAAACACACAGAGGGAATGCGCACATACGTCATGAGAAGAGACAGTGAGAAAATGCAAACCAAACAGAGGCTGCGCCATTGCTGCACTGCTGGCTCTGCTTTGATGGGTCACCTTGTACTCTCTGATCTCTTAACATCCAGTAGAGGACACCCTCAGAGCCCTGCTTTATCTTTTCAGTATCAGATAGAAAACGCAGGCGCTTTTTGTTGAACTTCACGTCTTTCTTTTCTGATCTCTGCAGCTGCACAAGACTTTGCAGCCAGCCCCCAACTTTCTCCTTCTTCTCCTGCTTGACGGGAGCCAGCTTCTGCTGCTTGGCACGGTGATCCTTTCCAGCCGTTGCAGAAGATGCCTTGCGTTTCGTGCCTGACATGGTGGGCTGGCAGCTGAAGAAACTGGTCAGGAAGAAGAGTGCGGGGCTGCTGGGCCTGCAGGAAATCGAATAGAAACAGCGAAACTCAAAATTCAGAGTTTTTGCAGATGTGAGCAAAACAGTTACAGACTGGAAAACTTTCTATGAACAAAGCGACACTGCAAACTACAAGAACTGAGTCAACGGGGAAGCTCAATTAAACGTGTTTATAGTGATTCCTTCTACGGACACATACCTCCTCCAAACACAGTGCAGCATACAGGGTGGGAAGCTTCAACTGATGCAGGCTCCGCTCGAGTGGACAACAAAACGTGAAATTAAACGAATAAACAACAGACTGAGTAGCCGTCGTGACAGCAGCAGCCAGGCGTCTGAAACCCGCGGCGTTTTCTCTTACACAACCACTTACATGAGCGCGCTGGTCCGGGTTTTGTAACGCTGTGTTTTCATTGAATTGAAATACACTTCCCACAGTGCATGTCTGTCACGTCTTCACGGGGCATGCGCGGCAGAGGCGGTTTGTGTCTGTTCTAGCGTATACAGGAAAGGAGCGGATAGCTAGCACGGCTGCTAACTACATTTCTGTGTCCACTTGGGTTTTTCGCTGTGGTTTGAAGTATGAGCATGGGGGATTTCACAGCAGACCGAGGGAAAAGGACACCTATACCGGATAAAGTCGACATGTCCTTGGGTAAGGCCCTCACACAGCTATGAGCAACGTTACTAAAATAGATTGCAAGCTAATATTACTAGCACCTAACTACTGGGAGGTCGCCAGTAGCTAGCTAGGCTAGACAGGCAGCACTTGTCAGAGGGCTCGCAGATGTTGATCACTGCTCGTGTGATGATTTTAACAGATGACATTATTCGGCTGAACAAAAAAGAGCAACAGTTAAGGAGACAGGCCAATGTGAACCTCCGACCAGTGAAGAAGAAAGGCCGCTTAATCCAAGGAAAGGGAGTTTCACAGAGGACTGCAGGACCAGCCCAGAGAGGTGTGTTCGCTTACGTTTTCTCAGTTATTATTAGCTTCATAGGTATGCTTCTCTTTTTCACCCCAGTTGAAACAAGTGTGTTTATCTAATGTCGCTATTCCAATACTTACCAGGAGGTGGCATTCCCCGAGGAGGAGGTCCCAAATTGAGAAACAGAAAGGTCCCACCAATAGTGGCTCGGAGACGGGGTCAGGGGGTCATCACGGGACTGGCGGCCAGGAGACCAGCGGCTCTGCTGAAGCGAGCCGGCACACTGAACAGATCAGCATTCAACCAGGTACTGGAGGACTGCACTGGAGGAGACATGAGCTATAGTCCATAATACTGCCCTGCCATCTTAACTGGCAAGCGCAGACGTATTGTGGTTTTATTAAAGCGTGGGAATCACTCCAGCTTTTGAGGCCTTATTAGGGGGCAAAACACTGAGAAACCAGACCTGGAACACATACAGCTTTAATGGAGCCATGCTGGAAAATGACGCTACACCTTCATAAAGCAATGTTGGAATAATTCATCAACTTAAGTCCTGCTAGTATTAGTTGTAAATCATATTCAAAGTACTTCTAAAGTGGACAAAAATATATAAATCTCTTAAAATTTGGTTCCATTTATTATGTTTTCCTAAAGTCAGTATAGCTTGTTGAATGTACCAGTAGGCCCACTTTCATCACAACCAGAGGTAGCTATTTTTCCCAATCTTGTCGCCTGGCAACAGACATCAGCATCTCTTGCATGTTGTCCAGGAACGTCAAACTTTCTTCGTTAGCCGTGTCCCCTGTGGTTGTTTGACCTGTTTAAATGCTGTTCCAGAGTGTTTCTCACGAGGGATATCGTGCTCAGGAGGTAGCACACTTTGAAAGTTCAGAAATGTTTTAGTTCATTTTAGTTATTTCACATGATCGCTGCATCGATTGGTAGAAATCATTTTGCCTGTTTTAAGGTATACAAAAGTCAGAGAAGTTCCTGCGTTAGCATCGCTTTACAATATGTACACATGCAAAATTAAATTTCTGCTAAGTACTACTACTTTCTACCACAACCTCCATGAAATCAGGATGCTGTGTGGTCCCCAGTGTGGGCCAAAAACCTAAATGTGAAGGAAACTGCCTACTTTTCACAAAGTGTCCCCATGTGTGAGACCAGACACTTTATGTTGGAGCTCTGGGAGTGCAGACATGAATCAAGGATATAATTTGGTTCCCGATAATGAAAATATGGAAGGTTAAAGTTAACAATCTTTCTTATATTATGCTTTTGTCAAACAGAAAGTTTACAAACAGAGCACGTATATTAAGATCAAATGGAGAAAGAAATATTCTTTTTGAGTCACAATTAATTACCAAAATCCTGGTGAAAAAATACATCCAAATCTGATCTCTTTCATAGTGAAATTCAACAAATAAACACCTCATTTGACATGCACAGACAAAGTATTGGCACCCTTCCTGATTCCCCCCCCCCTCCCCATTTTTGTTACACTTAAATTAGATAATCAAACACATTTTAATATTAGACAGATAACCTGAGTGAATACAAAATGCAGCTTTAAAATGATGATTATTTGTTAAGGGAAAAAAAACTAACTGGCTCGTGTGTGGAAAAAGTAATTGGCCCTTAAACCTAATAACTGGTTGTGCCACCATTGGAAGCAAAATCTACAATCAAATGTTTGTGATCACTGGTAATGAGTCTTTCACATCGCTGTGGCTCTTTGTAGGTTTTTACGTTTTTTTATATTTAACCACATTGGAGGGTCTTTGAGCCAGAACAGCCCATTTAAGGTCGTGCCAGAGCTTCTCAGTCTGATTTCAGTCCAGATTTGAGGATGCCAGTACACTGAGAATGATTTTTCGAGCCATTCAGAGGTGGAACTTTCTGGTATCTTTCCGATCACTGTCCTGCTGCAGAACCTAAGTCAGGGGTAGGCAGCTCCAGGCCTCGAGGACCAGTGTCCTGTAGGTTTTAGACATGTCCTTGATTTAACACAGCTAATTTTAATGGCTAAATTACCTCCTCAACATGTCTTGCAGTTCTACAGAGGCCTGGTGATGAACTAATCATTTGATTTGGGTATGATGACCCAGGGTGATATCTAAAACCTGCAGGATACAGGCATTTGAGGCCTAGAGTTGCCCACCCCTGACCTAATTGAAAGCAGAATTCCTGGTTCCATCAGTTGCATTAAGTCATCCATGCACTAAAGTAGCAAAGCAGTCTGAGACGGTCACACTACCACCGCCATGTTTGACTGTTAGTATGATGTTCTTAATGAAATACTGTGTTAGTTTTTTAGACTAAAACCTTCCACGTGATATTTTGGTCCCTGAAAGCCCATTACTTTTTCACACAAGGGCAGGAAGGTTTGGATAGCTTTTCCCCTTAATAAAAAACTATTTTCAGGATAGTATCATCTTCTGAAGTGAAAAAGCAGTCCCATATTTTAGCGAACTTTTTCCACCTGATGTTACACAGAATCGCTTACTAACAACTAGTGTCTCGCTGTAAATAATTCCTCCTTTGAGTAAGTCTGCTGTACTTGAAAGTTCATGCCGTTCACGTCTTTTTTCAGAAAACAAGACAGAAAACAAGGCCCTTCTTTCAGCGCACTGAAACCCAGTACAGGAAGCCAGAGGTACAGAGGCGGCTGTACAGGCAGCCAGATCAACAGAGAGGCCCAAACGCCCCGTCAGTCAGGAGGCCTTTTCAACTGCGGCGACGGTGAGAATGTTTGCTTTTTATCACTCATTATGATTTCAGCTCTAGAGGAGGAGAGACCGATGTTATTCAGCTTTGATTCACCTACATAGTTTACACAGCTAGATTTTTATTTTATTTTATTTGTGCTCTGTTAATGCCAGACCGCTGCCGCCTGTCCAGCAGACTCAGAGGGAAGCACGACAGGCCACGTTTCTTTTTCGCAGGGGACTCAAGGTATCTGAGAGGTTACGTAGTGTGTTTGTTGTCTAAATCAAACCAGCAGTGAAGCTGGTCTTCGTGGCCATGTGGACTCTTCTCATTCTGCTTGTGCTTCATGTGTTTTAACAGGTACAAGCCCAAGTGCAGAAGCCAACTCCCCGCACACCTCCAGTCAGAACACGGCAGTGAGTATACTTCTGACAACCTGCGTTGTATGTTCATATGTGAGGAAGAGGAACTCGCACTGAGGATGTGAATCATTTAGAAGGGAAAGGGCACCGTTGTTGTCCGTTTTTGGGGTCTGTGTCTGTTTGTGTAACACGAGGCACCTTTTCCATTTGTCCAACAGGTGGCGCACATCGACAGCCAGCAGTGGAATCCTGACTGTTTCAATAGACAACCCCACAGCCAGGACACAGCCTGAGTGAGTACTCAGCAGGATCTCTGCAGTACACACTGATTTTAGACCTCGCTGTGAATGAAATGAGGGTTTTCGCTTGCTGTGGAAGAACTTCAGACGATCCAAAACGCTGCAGCAAGAGTATTAATGGGGAATAGCTTCGCTCTATTGGCTCTGGTTTAATCCATGACTGAGTTTCAAATCCTTCCCTTTAGGCTTGCTCATGGTTTCCAAAAGTAGAATAGGAGGCAGAGCCTTCAGCTATCACCTCTGCTGTGGAACCAGCTCCCAGTTTGGATTTAGGAGCCAGACAGTACTTTAAGTTTAAACTTGCCTTTTTGGTAAAGCCTAAGGGCTGGATCAGGTGCCTCTGGGCGACTTTCCATGATGCACTGAGCTTTTCTCCTCAACTCCACCTCTTTTCTCTTCCTATATGTCTCTATGCCATTATTAAATGTCACCCACTCTCCTGTAGTATCTAGTTTGCACTATTTGTTTGTGTCTTTCCCCTTGCTGAAGGATGTCCTCCTGTCGACAGAAGGTAGTTCTTCCTTTTGTCTGACTGTCTTTGTGCCTTGTACTTAGGCCCCCAACAGCTTGGACCCTGCATCCCCCTGCTGCCAGTGTTGCCCCCGTGAAGATGGAAACTGTGGAGAAGAAGATACCAAAAGGAGTGCCTCTGCAGTTTGACATCAACAGTGTTGGAAAACCGGTGAGAGTGTGCTTGAGTGTCGTCTAATCCACAGATATAGGACAGTTTTCATTCCAGTGTTGTAACCTCGGACCTTTCTCCCCACAGCAAACGTCGATGA
The DNA here is from genome assembly GCF_963969265.1 of Rhamphochromis sp. 'chilingali'. NCBI lineage: Eukaryota > Metazoa > Chordata > Actinopteri > Cichliformes > Cichlidae > Rhamphochromis > Rhamphochromis sp. 'chilingali'. The sequence continues at coordinate 11,172,511 of NC_137943.1, read as the reverse complement.
CTCTGAACGAGCGATTCCGCATCCTAAAAGACCGACGCTCTGCCACAGCTCAGAGCAGTAAAGGCAGCAGATTCGTCACTGTTGGTTAGCTGACTGGAAGGAAGACACAGATGATACTCAAACGCTCCTCTGTCCTGCTCAGACTCACACGGCGAACCCCACCTCTCTGATGGAGCGGACAGTGCAGACCCCAATGCCTCGCTCTGCTAATTGGAGGGAAGGCAAAAAGCCACAGGACAAACAAGGATGATGTGCACAACTGTGAGGACTTGAGTATGAAAGAGTTTGTTGTAAAAGAAGCCCCCAATCATTGTTCATATCATTGTCCTCAGCTGTTTGTGTTGTGGATGTTCTGTACTGGAAATGACTGAGCCCCCCCCCCCCCCCCCCCCCCCCCCCCCCCCCCCATTTGGTCTTGGGACATTTGACACTAATCAAAGTTGGCTTCAGAGTATTTCTTTTCAGAATGGACCTCTATGCATTTGCTAGAATGGCACGTATGTTCTCTTCACCTTTTTTGACATTTTTGAGAGTTGTTTTGTAATGTTTCTTTAAATAAATGGGTTTCTCTTTAAAGACTATTACAGCTTCTGATTGGTGGGTAGCACACTAATGCCCGACAAGACTCCCTGATATCATTGTGTTGGTGTTCTTGCTTCAGAAATTGTAGCTGTTGTTGCCATAACTACTCATATCTAACTCATATCTACAACTGACCAGTGAAGTTGAAGCCGTTGCTTAAATGCATAAGGAAGTCGGTGAGGTAGCATAAAGCAGAGAACTGGACCATCATATGACATATATGAGTTAAAGTCCTGATTTATTTAACTCTTTCGCCAACATGATGCTGGTGGAGGTCATTAGTGAACCTGCTCACATTTGGACAGGTTTGGGAACTATTACAGTGCAGTTCCCAATTTTATTTGTATACTGCAAATACTTCAAGATGGTACAATAGCAGCAGAAACCCTAACAACCAGGTGAGTAAGTACATGTTGACAGGAAGGAAGGAAGAATTCACTTTTACCAGAAAGGAAACCTCCGGCAGAACCAGGCTCGTGAAGCTGCAGCCATCTGCCGTGTCCAGTTGGTGGATGAGTGGGAAGAAAACACCTCAGACCTTTACCACTCACATTCTAACTTTGGGTTAAGGTATTTTGTCAAGTTGTGCATGTGACAGGTTTTTGCTTTGTTTTTATTTCTTTGGTGAACATGCACGCCCACTGAAAGGACTTGAAAAACATTGGTAATGGACTTTTTACTATAATAATTCTAGTTTAATATTTGTGTTAATTTTCAAGGATTTTTTTTTTTAGCAGTTTGGTTTGAAAAAAACTATAACCAACCGGGATAATACACTTTTGCAACATTTACCACATTACAAAATCTTTTTAAAAGCCCCAAAAAGAACATCATTCTCTTGATGAGCTTCATGAGGTCATTGCCTGAAATGGTTTTCCAACAGTCTTACTGGAGTGCCCAGAGATGCTGAGCACTTGTTGGCTCTTTTGCCTTCATTCTGCAGTCCAGCTCATGCCAAACCATCTTGATTAGGTTTAGGTCATGTGACTGTGGAGGCCAGGCCATACGGCGCAGCACTCAGTCACTCTCCTTCTTGGTCAAATAGCCCTTACACAGCCTGGAGGTGTGTTTGGGGTCAGTGTCCTGTTGAGAAATAAATGATGGTCAAACTAAATGCAAACCGGATGAGATGGCATGTCACTGCAGGACGCTGTGGTAGCCATGCTGGTTCAGTGTGTCTTTAATTTTGAAGAAATCCCCCAACAGCAAAGCACCATCACACCACCTCCTCCATGCTTCACGATGGGAACCGTGCATGTAGAGAATATCTATTCACCTTTTCTACATTGCACAATGACATGGTGGGTGGAACCAAAGATTTTAAATTTGGACTAATTTCCAAAGCACAGATTTCCACTGGTCCAGTGACCATTCCTTGTGTTTCTCGGCCCAAACAAATCTCTTCTGCTTGTTCCTTTTCCTTAGTAGTGGTTTCTCAGCAGCTCTTTGACCATTTGTTTTTACTCGGCCCTGAAAATCTTAGAAATATGGTATCCAACCAGATTCTTACTCTGGGTGGCATTACCTTGGCCCCCAGTAACACTGTGAGGAACCTTGGAGTCATTTTTGACCAGGATATGTCCTTCAATGCACATATTAAACAAATATGTAAGACTGCTTTCTTCCATTTGCGCAACATCTCTAAAGTTAGAAATATCCTGTCTAAGAGTGACGCTGAAAAACTAGTTCATGCATTTATTACTTCCAGGCTGGACGACTGTAATTCATTATTATCAGGATGTCCTAAAAACTCACTGAAAATTCTTCAGCTAATCCAAAATGCTGCAGCAAGAGTGCTGACATGGACTAGAAAGAGAGCAGATTTCTCCTGTTTTGGCTTCCCTTCATTGGCTTCCTGTTAAATCCAGAATTGAATTCAAAATCCTGCTCCTCACATACAAGGTCTTAAATAATCAGGCCCCATCCTATCTTAATGACCTTGTAGTACCATATCACCCTATTAGAGCACTTCGCTCTCGCTCTGCAGGCCTACTTGTTGTTCCTAGAGTATTTAACAGTGGAATGGGAGGGAGAGCCTTCAGTTTTCAGGCCCCTCTTCTGTGGAACCAGCTTCCAGTTTGGATTCTGGAGACAGACACTATCTCTACTTTTAAGATTAGGCTTAAAACTTTCCTTTTTGCTAAAGCATATAGTTAGGGCTGGACCAGGTGACCCTGAATCCTCCCTTAGTTATGCTGCAATAGACGTAGGCTGCAGGGGGATTCCCATGATGCATTGAGTTTTTCCTTTCCAGTCACCTTTATAACTCATGATGTGTTAACAGACCTCTCTGCATTGAATCATACCTGTTATTAATCTGTCTCTCTTCCACAGCATGTCTTTATCCTGTCTTCCTTCTCTCATCCCAACCGGTCGCAGCAGATGGCCGCCCCTCCCTGAGCCTGGTTCTGCCGGAGGTTTCTTCCTGTTAAAAGGGAGTTTTTCCTTCCCACTGTCGCCAAAGTGCTTTCTCATAGGGGGTCATATGATTGTTGGGTTTTTTCTGAATCTATTATTGTACGATCTACTGTAAAATAGAAAGCGCCTTGAGGCAACTGTTGTGATTTGGTGCTATATAAATAAAATTGAATTGAATAAAGGCCTGATTCACTCAGTCTCTGCTGAACAGCTGCTGTACAGATGTGTCTGCTACTAGAACTCTGTGTGGCATTTATCTGGGCTCTAATCTGTGCTGTTAACTTGCGATTTGTGAGGCTGGTGACCCAGATGAATGCATCCTCAGCAGCAGAGGTGATTCTTGGTCTTCCTCTCCTGGTAGGTCCTAGTGTGAGCCAGTTTCATCGTAGCGCTTGATGGTTTTTGTGACTGCACTTGGGGACACATTCAAAAGATTGTTTATTCATACAAACACAGAAACACTAAACTTTTGAACAAAAAGGTGAGACATGTTTGGAATCTGAATATTGCTTTTATTTAAATACATTAAAATTTTGCAATGTAACAAAACTATTGGCATATGAAATTCAAACACCATTTAAACGAACAAAACATGGCTCACTTCATTTTGCTGTGACTAGTGTCGGTAACACTAGGTTATTTTACTCCGCTCGCTGTTGCGCATCATTACCCCCCCCCCCCCCCCACCCTCTCCCACGTCCCCATTTACACTGTTCACAGACTATCTTACAATAAGAGTGCTGAATAAAAATGAGGTAAGAAAGTGGTTTGAAGATTACAGATCATGCAGAACATGCTGAACAGCAACAAAAATATTCTGTGAAGGAGGAAGTAACAAATGAGAACCAAGGGAAAAAAGGAAAAAAAAAAAGAAAAGAAAAAGGTGTGTGTGCATTTCAAAATACATTTACACAGCTTTGGATCTTTGGTTACAAAGTACATGTTTTCACTACTGCCACCGTGCCCGTGCCCCCACCCACCTACCCCGTTTCAGGAAAACCAATGGAGAACTAAAATGTGAGTGAGTGAGGGGACGTGGCAATACTAATTCACCTTTGCCTATCAAATTTTCACCGGAGGCCTTAAGATTTGATATCGGTGGGTAAAAGTCCATCATGCTATACAAAAATATACACTCAAACTGGATCTGGACTGAGCTACGAACTGGCAGTTGCAGCCTTAAAAATCTGGGTTAGTGTTAAACATTTGTCAGAATTTTTCTCTGTTTGTCGGCATTTCACAAATATATAAAGCTGTTGTCTGGGATGTGTGGCCAATCTGTTCAAACACTGGGGAAAAAAAGCAAGAGAGGAAACAAGTCGTTGGGCTCCTGTTAAATAGGTTTTGTTGTTTAAATTGTTCATTTATGAAAAATAGCAGCCCTGTAATAAATAAAAACACTTAACAGTAGAACTCAAAAGAGTGATGCAAGAGTTGGACTTAGTAACGGCAGCGGCGTGGCGCTCCGAGGAAGAAGGAGTAGGAGGAGGAGACAAATAAAAAAAACAAATAAAAAAAACAAACAAAAAAAAAACAAAAAAAAACAAAAAAAAAAAAAAACACTCCCAGTTTTTTCTTTACAACATGAAACGGCAAGGCTAAAAATACCCCTCCCCTTCAATTATCTCATTTAAAAAAATAATCGCTCTCTTTTTGACAATCACTCCCCGTCTGTCCGGCAAACCCCTCGCTTTCCACAACAACAACTACTGGTTTCGGGTCAGGTCACAGGTTGGTTTGGCTCGGGCCCGGTCCAAGAAAAGACATCCTCTCTACAAGCCCAGCTGTTAACCAATCTGGGAATACAGCCAAAATGGAAAAAACAAAAGAACCAAAAAGACAAAACAAAAAACCCTCAACCTTCCCCAACTCTACTCTGAACACTTTGTCTCAGTCCGTCTGTTGCACTCTTGATGATTGCATTAACACTGGAAAGGCCCACAGTACAGATGCATACACGCACACATTCTAACACCAATTCACAGTCTTGCTTCCTCACTCAGACACACACACACACACACACACACACACACACTCACACTCGCACAGAAGCACTGTACTCTTTGTGGTCAAGCTGGTGGCTAAGAAGTTCACATACACTAATTGTAATAAGTTGTAGAGAAGATGCTGTTCTGCTTTTCTTTTGTTGGTTTTTGATGCGCTTTCAAGCAGAGGTGACGTTGGGTTGCAGTTGTTGGCTGGGATCGAGCTGCGGCTGAGTCTGGAGCTGCTGGGGTTGGGGGTGGTGCTGAAGCTGGGGGTGCGACTGCGATGGAGGCTGAACTTGAAGCGGCGGCTGGGCTTGCTGCTGAGGCTGGCTGAGTCCTGGTTGGGAAGCCGCGGCGCCCGAGCTGCTGGTCGACTGGGTGGACAGCTGAGATAGCTGCTCGCTGTTGGCCAGAGATTTCAGCACGGCGTTCTCCCTCTCCAACACAGAGTTCCTCTCGTACAGCTCCTTGATCTGCTCCTTTAAGACCTCCACCTCTTCGCGCACTGCATACATCAGATGGCTTTTCACCAGGTCCTGAAGGAGAGCAGAGGGAAACATGAAGTGGGAACTAACCAGTGGTAGGAGCCATTGTCTTATTACATGTATACACTCTCTACATTGAACTCATTCCTAAGCTTTTCATTTAAAAGAGACGCATATATGATTAGTGGTAAAATGAATACTCACCATAGCCTGTTCAATTTTATTATCAATGGCAACAACATTGGTTCCAGAGGCACTGCAAAAAAAGAAAAGACAGATAAAGTACAGTTACACAAACAATCGCATCATGATTACTTTCTATATTTGACTTCTTCCTGCTTTTGTGTTCCCAAACACATCGGAAACATGGAAAATACTGACTTCTATTGAAATGGACAAAAATACTAATCCAACTTGAAATAAAGCAGAACCCCAGATAAAAAGCGAAACCAGATGACACATTGGTGGTCGACCAGTCAAACAAGGCGCCTCAGGCATCTAGGTCAGATCACACAAAAGCACCAGTCACCACTCTCACATCTACGCCTGGCCTCCTACAGGAGAAATGACACGAGACCGGGCCCCGGCAACAGGCTCAAGTTTGTTTGAATGATGCATCCGTTTGTTTAACAGCCATGATGACTGGACCGTGCGGATAAATCTCCAAAGGCAGCTGCCAGCTAACCCCACCGCTGGAAACAAATATTCATGCACCCAGATTCACATCAATGTGTAGCTATGATTAAGCGCTATTTGGTCTGACTCCTGTAAATCCATTACAACGTGAAGACACAGCTACAACCACGCGGGGAGGAGGAGCGGCACTCTTACGTGCGGCGTGTGCGGTAGGAGGGCAGCGGATCGCAGCTCGCGAGCCGGGTCGGGTCCCCAGGGCAGCCCGGTGGTTTGTAGGAAAACGTGCACGGCATGGCGCTGCTGGAGCTCCACCGGTAGCAGCGCACAGAAGGTCATCGGTGCCTACCGGAGGCGGTTTAGCTGGGCAACTGTGACCGCATTTAGAATAATGAAACACGAGCCGATGGGAGGAGAAGTGCGAGGAGCTGAAGGAGGTGGGGACACATGTCTGAAATTATTTCTGGCTCTGATGACTTCATAGTGACTGATAAGTGCAGCGACTGTGCTCGGCAGGGCTACAAGTGCAAGTTAAATGGCCGAGGTGGAACGTGCTTTAAAATATAATTTTGATCCACTGCAAGCTATACTTGCTGATCAAACCAATTATCCCCCACTGTTACATCCAAATGTTACAGAGGCAGCTATAAGCAGGCATATGCTGTGTCTGCAGAATATGTGCAACAGCTGCACAATAACCCAGTTTTCCTCTGGGATTCACCTCCCCCATCCACATTTGTTCCATTAACTTTGTTTAATATCTTCCATCTTGCTCATGGGAGTAAACATATATACTGGTTTATTGAGAACATTCGAAATATCGCTGAATTATTTAACTGTGGATTGATTTACAGACATTACTATCACTGAAGTTATCCCGGTGATCAGTGATAAGAATAAGTAACCAAATAAGGAATTTATTTCTATTTCTTATATATTCAGTTAATGATGTTTAAAGTTTCTAATAATGAGGTGAGCTTTGTGCCATGTCAGAGGCATAAACAGGTCTGGCTGTTTGTGGGAGGGAACCAATCAAAGTTGGCCTCATCCTTAAGAGGAGCTGAAAATGGTGAAACTAAAACATGCAAACCTGCTCTAGCTGAGTCAAACAATATAAATACAGAAAGTAGAAATTAGCACTTTAAGAAATCAGTAAGATGTTATTACATACTTTCTCCATCAGGGGGACATGATGAGCTTAGCTGTCCAGCTGCATATCTTCTAACTCTGTACTTTGGTGAAAAATCTTATTATAGCAGTGTTTTCATTTTTAATTATCACTTAGTGTCTTAGTAAGATTCCTGATCTCATAAACAAACAAAAGGATCAGTTCAGCTGTAATAAGATGCAGATTTACACCTGCAACAAAAAGCTATGAAAAAAATCATTGCCACCACGCGGTACTAAGGTGCCTTCAAATACATGTAGACTCCTACTGTTGTTCTGTTCCTCTACATGTAACTAGTGTGGGTGTGAGAGGCCGGCAGAAAGACTCGGATGATCTTTATCAGCAGGCTGAACTGTGGAAGGAATGTTCCCCATACTCCTGCTGCTGGGAAACACCGTCACTCACACCCCTGTCCTCCACTCCTACCTCTGGTCACTGCCAGATATGATAATGTCAAACACCACTTCCAAGCCAGCATGTCACACAATGACGGGGGAAAAAAATAAATAAAAAAAAATGCAGATGTTATGAACAAGATGCACATGGTGCAATCATGGCTAGAGGCGCAGATCACGCCCATCACTTCACGAAATAAAATTCAGCACTCGCTCATTAACGTCTCTTTATGTCGTTCCCTCAGACATTATGTGACCCCCACCATGAGTGCTTATACAAGCAAAACACTTTAAACAAGGAAAATAACATCAGCTTCACCCAGTACCAAACGTGTCTTTAATTTAGACGTGGTGCCGCACTCAGGACCTCCTATAGCTTTCCTCCCTAACAGGAGTTTTCAATAGGCCTGTGCCTAGAGGAATCTCTCAGTCTATAAAATACTGAGCCTTAATGGACTCGCTGGGTTACACCCTTGTTGCTTCACCAGTGGTTTTCAGATAGTACAGCAAACAAAAACATGCTCTGCTAATAACAGGATCACACTCTGCAGCTGCACATGTATAAATACAGGCTTGTTTGAATCTGTTAGAGCCCAAAGTTTGCTTATACCCACGCATGAAGTTCTACTTTTGAGAAAGACGAACGGCAGGATTTCAATTGGACCAGCCAAAGACAAAATAAGAAGAGCCGATATAATCTCTTAAAAGAAAAGCAAGTCAAGTTGATAAAACTGATGTGAAAAAACTGTAAATGTGACGGGGATGAGACAGGAAAACGATGACAGATGTTCACAGCTAAGGCCAGACGCTTTGTGGATTATACAGGATACAGTAAATTTCCATATTTTCTGGATAAATCTACAGTTAGGGTGGAAACCTGGGTCCAACCCTCATGTGACAACTCACATGGCAGAACAATTGTTAATGGAGGGAGCCATATTGTGCAAATTCTATCAAAACTGCTGCAGATTAACTTCCAGCCTGGTTTCAGCTCTACTGTCATCCAAGGTTAAATGTGATACTCCTCTGTAGTGCCTTTAAATGACCTCATTGTAATTAAAGCAGGGGGGTATGAAGCATTTTCTCCTGGGGTTTCCTCCAGCTGGTTTCAGAGAGCTGGGTTGAGACTATTGTAATCAAATCAGAGAATAAAACGGCCGGAAAAACTCTAAAAAACCACATGTGCACTGTCAGGGGAAACATGTGACAAGCCAGCAAACTGTAACTATGGAGACTGGAAAACAATAATACAATCAACCTTTATTAAGAGTCTGTCAGAACAAGTGGGTAAATATGATTCTATTAAGTCATGATGATTTGGGCAGCTCCTCTCGACTATGACTGGACATACAGACTGAAGCAGGCATGTATAAAAACTAAACAAAAAAAAAAACAAAACACTCACAACAAGTCAAAACCATATTAGGAGACCATCTGGTATTCGAAGTAAAACTTCCAAGAACAACTGGCACTGAGGGAGGGAGGGGATTTTTGGTTTTTGGGAACTGCACTATCAGTAGTGTTTTGGAGCACTGGTACGAGCTCTGCTGATACACATGATCTTGTTTAAGTCTCTAGAGCTCCTGTGAAAGCCAAGAACTAGTCTGAGCGCCTGACTTTGAACCAAATCACGTTAAATGCTCGGCGGAGCCGCCTCCTCCGTTTTGACAGCATTACAAAGCGAGCACTGTACGACCGCTGATGTATGTGGGGTCAAATCCCGGAGGCCTAAAGGCTGGGCTCAGATGAGGGTCTGAACTTACTCTGCCGCTGATTATACAACCGATCGCTCCTATAAACTTCACCTTCTACACCAACAGGACTGAAGTTTATAAGCTCCCGGCAGAAGTTTGCAGCTTCCCTTACAGTGCTAGCTGTAAAACAGGAATGCCATTAAAAAGTCCATTAGAGCTAGAGAGGTTTACACTAGTACCAGGGCAAGTGGAGCGGCGGGCATGCATAAGTCATCTGCACATCAAATAGTTGTCATTCCTTCTCCCTGAAAGAACTGCTGCCATATTTAAGACCACTAAGTTTCCTTCAGCAACATTAGCAAAAAAAAAAGAAAAAAAAAAGAGACATGATGATACAAGTTTAGAGCTTGGGAGGTGAAGGCGAGGCTGATCATGTGCCCAAGGACAACAGGTGCACGGGACAATATTCTCGTGTCATGCCCCCAAGACGCCCCCAATTTAAAGGGGGAAATCTGTGTTCTCTTTCTAAGCAGCTTGGTACTGCAACCACACAAATATTTACTTTCATTTTTATCACAGACCTGTGAACTTCCACAGTTACATTAGACAGCTGTGTCTGTAGGAAGGCAGTCCGCCACAGAGAACAAAATGAGGAAGTGCTATAATTATAACCAAACAGCAAGCCTCAAAACTCGAGCGTGGCTTTGGTGTAATTATGAAGCAGCAGTATATATTTATTACCCAAGAAAGCTGACGGGCTTTATTTGACTTGGTGGTTAACGACATTTTTAAATGTGTTGATCGATTTTGGCAGCATGCAAAAATAAATGAACACATATTGGGTCATGAATGGATAATGATACCAGGAACTGTAAATATTCTGAACCAGGTCTGATATTTAAAAAAAAAAAAAAAAAAAAAAAAAAATTGACAGCTGACGAGACGTTTTCCTTTTTAAGACATCAAGTTTTTGTTGCTCTCTTTATCTGTAAATGTCGTTCTATTTGCTGATAACTCAACAAGGCTGATATTGTCAAATGTATCAGTGTGTTTACCCTAATATCTGTATAATACACCCACAGGTCTGACAGGGGTCAATAGGTGCCATGCCTTTAAGCTCTTCTAAAACAGATTCTTCTGGAAATATAAAAATATATTAAAGAAAAAAGTAAACAAAATGAAAAACCTGGCAGGAGACAGAGGCGACCCTACATGCGTTCTTCTGTTGGGAACATGTGACCCATGGAGATGATCAAATGGGTGAATTTCCTATACAACTGATGTAGATCTACTTTGAGGAGGTTTTTCAGGTTAAACAGGCCTCCACACAGGAAGCATTTCCACCATCGCCCTTACGACTGGTCAGTAGCTGACAAAAGGCTCTGGTTGGCTGGGTAACCCTCTACCACCCCCTCATATGTCAATCGCGGTCATTGGTAGTCACGTCAATCACTTGCCAAGAAGTTAAGAAGTTTACTCTGAACCCTCCTAAATTATGTTGCTGACTGTCTTTGGCCTGAGTGCTTCATATGTAAACGGCCCTTTAAAGTACAAAGCAGAGTTATGGTAGGGTTGCATATGTTAGGGAAGTATAGATGAGGCACAGTTCTCTGTAAACAAACATGAAACTGATGGTTTCACTTCTATACAAAAAGAAATGCAGGAATGATGCTATGATATAGCAGCCCATGTGGTCTTATTCCAGCGGATGGGTGTCATCTGGAACATCATTTCCAACACACGGGTGAAGAAAGAAAAAAAAAAGACCTTCAGGATATTAATTTTTCACTTTCTCCGCCTTCATCTGGTCGCCTCACACATCATCCCAAACCAACCGTATAAAAGAGTCGGATCACGTGTCAAACGGCCATCGCCCAAATCTATCAAACAAAACTTTGGTTATCTTTGCATCCAAGGAAACAAAAGCAGTCCTTGATGGGACAATGTACCCACAACAACGGCGCTCCAAAAGAAGAAAGAAAAAAAAAAAAAAAAAAAAAAAAAAGAATGCATGGGGCGAAACATTTGTGCCATCTTACACTGCTGCTGCCTTCAGCCAAGAGTAGAAATCACGTGCACGCCACGCAGCGTCACACTCTGGATAACACCACCACAACGCTGATCTATCTTTTCAAATTTAAATCAAAGCAGCTAAGGCGCCAAAAGGGCTGACATTACTGTATATGCACGCGCATGAAAGTGTGTGTGTGCGTACATGTGTGTGAACGAGTAGTTCCTCAGCGGCTGGTTGTGTGTCAGCTGTATATTTCTCTAAAACAGTTTCATTTCCTGTCACTGAGATATGGTTTCATGTGCTTCTCTTTTCATTTTTGTAAATGGCATCAGAAAAATGTTCGCCCCTCCGATTGTCTCGCTACGCCATCTACTTACCTCGCTGTCATGTAGGAAATGAATCATTTCATGATGAATTTAAAATGTAACCGTGAATAAAAACCATTTGGCAGGAAAGAGTGCAGAAAGAGCGCACTAGAAACCTGGCTTTACTCATATTTAACTCCAGTGTTGCAGAGAGCATGCACACACTCTTCACGCCTCTTTTAGCCACTTTAAAGCTGAAACAACAAGTTTAAAGTATTTTCAATGGATTGTTTTCATAGTTTGAGGCACTTTCTAAGAATTAAAAAAAAATAAAATAAACTTCGCTGAACTTCGAGTCATCTCTGAGCCACCAGACCAGTTTACTGCTTTACACGGAACTGTATGCATGTTTAAACCATGAACATCAGCTTAAAAGTCCTATCAGTCTGCAGAACTGCTCTGATCGAGTTGTTTCATGTTCTTTGTTGTCACTTCACAATACTTAAACCAGAATGACATTTAGAAGTGTCAAGCGCTGTTAGATGTATTTGATGTTTGAGAGCACAATATTGCTCTTTAGCATTACAGAAGAAGGCTACAGTGTGGACATCTCCATTCCTGTGATCAACAACTGTGTACACTACCAGACTATCCTAGAGTTTGCACTACGAAACACAGTCAGCTGTTGGATTAATAGTGGCCGACTGAAAAATTTCAACGTTCCCCATGAAGACCTTTTATTGGTCAACAGATTTATAATCAAACAATTCATCAGTGTAGCACTGAAAATACTGGTCAGATAGTTTAACAATATTTTTTTTAAATCAACGAGTTAAACTTGTTTATAATCCGATTAACCGATCGCTCGCCTGCCCTATTGGACTCTGTTCCATTATTATATATTATTGTTGGTGGCCAAACCTATGAAAATAACACCCAGGCAGTAAACAAACCACATTTTTAAGTGACACACACACACAATATATGACATCTTAAAAAGAGACTGCGTTAATTTGCTAGTGAGAAGCAGTGGGAAAAATAAATAAATAACAGAGCGAAGAGATGCCGGTTGAGAAATCTACTGGCTAATCCTGCCCTTGCAGCCAGGCTTCGTTTCCAAACTCAATCCATGCACGTGGAAAAAGCAAAGCTCGCTGCTACTGAACACTGCACACACAATGTTACACTCTTGCAGGCCTGCCCGGACCAATCCAGTACTGTACCTATCAATGTGCGCCTTTGAGTCTCTTAATCTGCTGCCAGACTGGAAGGCCTGGTAGAAAGCCTTGGAGGGATTCCTGTGTCAACCGCATTCAGGGAAGAGAGAAGAGACAGAGTGAAGAGCTGCGACAGTGAAAACAGACTCAAGTTTGACTCCTACAAATGCTTTCTCACACATCTTCAAAACTCTCTAGCAGTAAACATGACTAGAGTTAAGGCTCTTAGTCTTAATGGGAAGATTCAAAGAGAGTAAAGCAAAGGTCTGAGGTCTTCAATTAAACACAGGAAGTTATGTTCAAAGGTGGGGACAGCTTCAAACACATTAAGGACCTCCCTCCAGCTTTTAACCGTCAACATGCTGATCACTCAGTTGTACTCCCTGATTTCACCCTCAACTTGTACTCACACACACACACACACACACACACACACACACACGTAAATATCATTTGTCTTGGATATTTGAACGTCACTGCAGAATTGTGCATGTGCAGACGAGGGATGGTAAGAATATTTCATATATTTTAAACTCAAATGACTTGCGCAACTACTTCTAGTTCAAAAATATATATGCTTTTCCTTGATGATATATAACAAAGGTTTTGGTTTAATTAGTAAAATTAGCATTTTTAAATAGCCTTTTTTAAATCGGGGCTTCATTTAGGCAAGCAGAACAGAACAGACATTAAGCAGACTATCCTTGCTTACATAATCATCTCCTGGAGACGATTCTGAGCCAATAAAAATCTGACAATGCAGTTTCTATTGCCAGAATGCACTCAAATGTTTTCTGCCAACTACCACTGACAAACAAAAACAGAAGAAACACATGACTACTTGCTACGCTGCAGATCAGAAATAAGGGAAGTGCAAAATGCTAAAATGTTAATTTAAATAAATATCTGTTAGTTGCTTAGCTTCTTCTCACATTATCTTTGAACATATATCCAGTGTAAAATTAACGTGACACAATCTGCAACTGACACTGATAAATGTCCTTGCAGTTGCTAACAGGCCAGTATCTTTCCAAATGGAGGATATTGACAGACACCAAACGTTTGGCCAATTTATCTTTAGCAATGCAGCCGTAGGAGAGTAGATGTGACGGGAATGGTGAGCATCTTCCAAGAATGGCAGGGATTCCCAGTGAACAGAGTGGTATTTATGCCTAATGACACTAGAAAGCAGTTTTCAAATTCTGCTGGTGGGAAGACCTTTAAAAAATGTTTTTAAGAACCTTAGAAAAAAACAAAAAAACAACAACAAATTTTATAGACACACAAATACACGAGCACAACTGCTTTATTGCTGGGCTGATGTTATCTGTATCTGCATTTACAATGGCCAATAAATGAACATTTAAAAAGCAAAAAAAGAGATGCGAGAAACACCCTTCAATCATGCCAGGCGTATGGATACTGCACAGACAGCCCACCAGGGGGCACTCTACAAATTTCCTCATGTCAAGACGTGTTTGAAATGCCACAAAAACGACTGTAACTGAGCAGAGGTGGGCAATTTTTAGAAGAACCTGTTAACAGTTTGTGTCTTTAAATAAATAAATAAATAAATAAATAAATAAATAATCGGCTGATATGACAGAATATTGATTTTTTTTTTTACATGATCAAATATTGGTATTGATGAGGATGAAGCTGGATCTTTTTCCTGATCAATTCCTGGTTAATTTGAGTCAAATACAATCACATTATTCAATTTCACTCTACCCCCCATATTCCTGGTAACTAGCTACAAGTACACTGTGTTCTAACAACACATGCATGAGGGGAAGGCAAAGGAAATCCCCGTACCCCCCCCCCCCCAATCCCAACACACAGACACACAGATATACTTCATTCACTCTCAGTCTGTGCATTTTAAGACTGCTTCTTTCTCACATTCACACTAACACAAATGCGCACTGACTGCACGTGCACACACACGCACAGTAAAGTGTAGATTTACAGCATGTGTGTGGATATTATAGCAGCCAAGGCTCTTTTCCTAGAAATTTCTGGCACAAACTGCCTTTGTCACATTACCTCATGACTTAACACTCTCACTAGCTCTGGCTCTGCTTAATATTACTTTGTGGCCTGCAAATCTCTGTACACACACACCCACACACGTGTGCCAGGCACGCCTCCACAGGAAAACCTCAGTTTTTCAAGGCTAAAGCTCTGCACAAGTCCTATATCGACTGAAATCAACAAGGTCAGATGACTTGGAGTTGGGTAGCCTCTTGATGAATGAGGTAAGAACCAGAAGAGTCATCATTCTCTGTCTTCAAGTAGCAAACTCTCGACTCTCAAAGGCTGTCTTTGTCAGTCTAAAAGGCAACATGTCAATATCCCTTTATGAAAGCTGCTCTTTGTAAACCAGACAGTCACCGTGTTCAGCAGCTGAGAACATGCGGCCTCCTCCATAAACCCCAAAATCCAGAGTGTGTGTGTGTCATACAAAAGGAGGGAACACATAACCCAACAGATGTGCACACACAATGAAAATACCCCCCCTCTTTTTTAACCACTCTCTGAGATCCCACAAGGTTACCTGATTGAAAAAAAGAAGGTTGCACATGCTCAGGCTTTGCTCGAGACGACCCTAAAGCTAATGTATGACCAGGCAGCAGAAAATAATCTGAAAATAACTCCTGGATGCATTTTTGCTGGTTGATGTCACACATTAAGCTGGGGCATGACACGTGCATTCTTTATTTATTTATTTATTTATTTATTTATTTTTATCTCTCCCCCCCCCCCCTTGTTTCTGCAAACCAGTGGTTTGCAGGTTTAGGTCACGGTGTTGAACCTCTTAATAACCTTGCTAAGTAGCTGAGCATGTGAAAAACCCACAACAGCCTTAAGTGATGAAGCAAAGTGGGAGCGGGGTAGGAAGCTTGAGTTGGAGAGCGAGAGCATGCAGAAGTGCAGGAGGAGAAAATATCAAAGAGCAAAAGTGTGAGAGGGAAACACGAAGACTACAAAAAGGTGTCAACCTAGATATTTTCCTCTCCAGTCAAGGTGTTGCAGAGGCGGCATGGTTCACTCAAGGTCCCCCTCACAGCAGAAGCACCGAAACTTCAAACCGGGGCCAAATGAGCTACAGAGTTTTACAAAGGTGGGGAAGTTTGCTCTTCTGTTTGCAGTGCAAATCATCCCCTTTCTACCCTCCATCAAAAACATGGCCATTGGATGGATAGAGAGTGTTTGAGTTTATAAAAAGGGGGCTGAGGGATCACTAACAAACTGGTAGTGTTGGTACTAACTGGACAGGTAGAGTAATCTGGAGGCAAGTTGTGCACAAAGAAGAGGGAGAGGCTATAAGGGGCTGTTGAAAGCTGTCATTGTTGGTGCACATGAGGAATCAGGTTTTCAGAAAAATCCATATATCTGCCACACAGCACAAGTAGGTCAAAACTATTTAGATTTCAGTGGCCTCGTGAGATTTCTTTCAGCAGGTTTTAGGTTGTAGTCAAGGGAGATGGAGAGCAAGAAGGACCCAGAGCAACTGCACGATTACAGCAGAGCTACCAGAGGAGACTGGAAACCTGGATTTTAGCGTTCAAACTAATTTATAACCTCATGTTTAGCATAGCAAAACTAGGTAGTTGCATTTTTTTGATCTTGTCGCTCCTTTTAGGGCACTCCCCAAGAGTAACCGAACACTTTTAAATCTGCTTTTATCAAGCTACTTTTAGAGATGCGAGGAAATAGCACATTAAAAAATAAAACAACTTTTAGTTCCAGAGTCTAGTTCCTGGTATTAGATGGAGCCTTAGGAGTATCTAAACATATCCCACATGCGTAGATCTTAAAGTGGATTGTACAGTTCATGTATCCAGTTTCTGAACCACTTATTCAGCTTGGGTTTGAGAGGCGGGGTACAGCCTGGACAGGTTGCCAATCATAGAGAGAGACAAGCTTACACACACTTTAGAATCACCAATTAACCCAACAAGTATGGTTTCCTTCCACAGCCGAGAGACAGAGCACCCAGAGGAAGCCCATGCAGGCACAGGAAAACATGAAAACTAAATTGCATGTAGTGGAAAATAACTGACAGCAGCAGTGAATAGATATATGTGTAGATTAAAAGACTTGGGCTAAAAGAAGCTGGTATTTAACTGACCAAAGAACAAAACTGCTTAAAGACTTTTTCAATTATTGTGTCACTTGTTAATGTTTTGCTTTCCACAAGCAAGATAAAAAGAACACTGTGAGCTAAGCTTATCTATAACACAGTACAGCACATCCCCAGTTAAACACCGGACCAACTTGGTGAAGCTGTTCTGCTTGTGAGAAAAATGAAGAGCTTCAGGTGGGATGCAAATTAAAAACTGAGTCCAAAATACACAACCCCTCCAATCTTATCAGTTCTTTTTAATCCGTACATGCCTGCTTCTCTAATGGCTGCACACATAAAACTGACATTTTGGACGCCCGAGTCACATGCTAGCCTTCTTTCTACACCGGTGAGACTGACATAAGAAGACCGTTGCATTATTTCAGATAATCCCACTGGTCTCAAAGAAAAAAAGAAACAAAAACACAACCTGTCAACATGGATTCTGAGCCTCTACTAGGGCTGAACGATATATCGCATTTGCGATAATATCGCGACATGATCAAGTGCAATTTTCTAACCGCAAAGGCTGCGATTATACTCTGGACATGTCCAAATTCATGGGCTGCATCCTCCTGAGGCCGCATTTGTAGACCGATTACGTCACAGCGACGTGCCGAAGGCTGTCCAAATTACTACCATATCCCAGAATTCATAGCGCGGCCCAGCCAAACTCCAGTTTCCAGCAATGGCGGCCGCTACTAAGTTTTAAAATTACTCATACTAATCTTTCTGGGTCACAAAATAAACTTTTAACATATTTTCAGGCGAGAAAGTAGTTGTGTAAACATCAAATATCTGCTCGGTTTATCAAGATATCCCATATTTGCAAAAGTGCTTCGACGTTTTCAGAGGCGTCTGCTACCCACCAGCTCGACAGCTAGCCGGGAGCTCGAGGGTTACTGATGCGGCCGAGAACGGCACAACTCCCGGCACATCATTTTCAGATCACCGCGGAGTTTCGCTGCTCGGGTTAAACGTAATATATAAGTCACTTAGACAACCTAAAAATGTTATTGTTGGGCTTTTTTTCAGTGTTTTGTTTGTTCGTGAGTAAATCGGTTTGGCTGAGATTAAAGTTATTAGATTAGATAAAATAAAACTTTATTAATCCCCCGGGTGGGTTCCTCCTTGGTTTTCACACAGCTGACTAAACGTCAAACAGAAAACTTATTAAACAGAAGTATGAGACAGTCGAGAATTTACACCAGTGTCTGGTTATATTTTAGATAGCAAGAAGCAGACGGCCGAGTTTATTAAACTCCACCGAGACAGCGGTGACGCTAATCAGAAGGCTAGACCGTCCAATTTCACGCCTTTAAACTTTAAAGGCGTGTTTGTGTGTGTGTTTATACAATTGCTATTATGTTTGCACTTTATGTGTAATGTTACTGACTGCAGAGATCAGTAAGATGTGTGTATTTTTTATTTATTAGTTTTATTTATTTAATATTATTTTTTAATTTAATGACTGTCTAGTAGTTCACAGATGTCGAAAAACTGAGTGTGGTAAAGCCACTGATTTTTTTTATGTATATTTCTGCAATCTGCACATTGTACTGACTTTCATTTTAATGTTTACACCAGGGTTCCTTGTCAGCACTTTATGCTCAGATGTTTGTAAGCTAAAAATAAACTATTGTGTATGTTCAAATATACTGTTGTGATTGAAGAAGTTAAATAAAAATGTCAGTCATCAATTCATGCATCACCTCATGTCATCATAACAGAGGTCTGTCTTCCAGGAAAGAACAGTTTAAAATTAATGTAATATAGTATTGGCCATACTATATGATGTATTGCTTGTCTTTGTTTAATAATACAGAAGACAAAGACCTTTAAAAAAAATAATCGCATATCGCATCGCAATCGCAATATTGGGGCAAAAAAATCGCAATTAGATTATTTTCCATAATCGTTCAGCCCTAGCCTCTACACCTGGGGTGGAGGGGTGGATGACTGCAGCAAAGCCTACAGACATACTGACTAATAGTGCCGGTCAAACTAGAACAATACACCCTTCTTTTATAAAAATAACTCAAAGGCTGAGATTAGGCTGGGGTCATAGAGGAAGAACAACTTGACTAGTGCACACAGAAACACACACCTAAGGTTGAGGCTCCATTTCAATATTTACAGCCAGAAAAAGAGAGTATTACATTGCTGTTAAATGCAAATAAAGATACTTGTAGATCTACTGCTCGCTGCTGTGCAGCTCAAAGGGTATTACAGCCGAAAGGCAGATTAAAAACTTTCATTCTAATCAAAGCCACTTTTTTTTTTTTTTTTAAGTGTTGACTTGTACCTCAGTGAAGCACTGTGGATAAAATGTACCCACCAAATGTCATATGATATGACCAGGGAGCCCCAGTGCGGAAGCAGGGAGTCAGCTAAGGAATATAAAATGAATAGAAGGTGGAGAGCAGTGTGAGCGACTGTGACTGAAAACAGGATACAGCAGTTAGAGGAGAGGTCAGCGATGGGAGGGAAAGACCCTGTGGTACATGCTGTCTCTGTGTCACACTCACTCTCACACACAGAGCTACCACTTCCACTATGACTAAAAATGAATAAGCAGTTCTTATCCACGTCCACCCCCAGCATGGATACTTGTGCACACATACGCAAGCGCTCATGGAGTCCAGCCATCCCCTTAAAGACACACCTCTTATCCACCCACACGAGCACAGTCTCTCAATTCACTGTGGCAGTAACTATATCGCAAACCTGGACTCCCCTCCTCTCTCCTACCTCCTAAGGAGTCTGATCTTACATAAGCTCCCGTTATGTGAGGACAATAAACCATGCCCCCCCAGCATGAGGCTCAATTACATACAGACTTCAGTTGCAATACATTTATGATGAGTTTGCAAAATAGCAGCCATCCCCCCCTCTGTGAGTACGGCAAAGACATTATGGCAATCCAGAAATGTTGTTTTATGCCTTCGGTTGTTGAAGCCATCTGGGAAACATTAAGCTGAGAAAACCATATTCTAAAAATGAGAACAGCATCTTCAGTCTCGAGTATATATAGCCATTGTTTTATTTTAATTACTTGTGAGCAAAACTAAATGGGGGAAGGAAGCTATGGACAAATGTAAGAGTCTTTCCAGTTTCTGCACTATGAAGTCTATAACCCTTTAAAAGATGCAATAAATACTATGTAATGCATGTTTTATTGGGAGGTGTTATTAAGACACTTGATATTAACACTCAGCATAAGAAAGAAAGCTGCCATTACTAATAAAACCTTTAATGAACTGCATGCATAAAAATCATACATACAAAAGACCCTGAACTTTTGTATACATGTTACACATATCTAGTACAAATGGATATATTAAGATGGCTAAGGCCCCAATCAAACCGATCAACAATCAGTGGTAACTACAGGTCAGGAAAGACGTGTAGTCCCCGATTATAGTCACAGTGAAACTGACTGCTAAGCCCCAGTCATGCTGACCTAGAGGTCAATCAGTGCCCCCTGGTAACCACCTGTACCTAAACGAACGTGTGTACTCCATGACCAGTTGGTGAATAGTTGCTGTCAATCCCCAGTGTGACATTAGTCACAAAGAAGTATACGTTACTATACTGAAAACCACCTTGTGAATGTCTTAGTCTTGTTTTGCTCTTCTTTCCCCTAACCCTCAACTGGTTGGGCTGGATGGCTTCCCCTGCTCGAGCCTGGTTTCGCCAGAGATTTCTTCCTGTTTCAAAGGGAAATTTTCCTTCCCACTAGGGCTGTTCGATATAACGATATATATCGGATGACGATATAAAAACGTCTATCGTTTCATTTTACACTATCGTTTGTTTCGTGGTGTCGCAAAATAAACTGTTTACGGCAATATTTTTTCATCGTTTTGATGCTCACTGTAGTGGCTATATTAATTTCTTAAAGTTCTCTCTCTCTTATATTTAATATAACCACACTATTGAAGGACAAGCGCCTGTTTTTATGCGTTGTGGTTAGCAACAACGACGGTAACGCCATCGCGTGTCCGCTTGTTTATGTTCCACATAAACCTTTCACAATAAAGCACAAGATCCTGTTGAGACTTTTCAAAATAAACTGAATCACGTGAAAGAGCAGATTATTTACAGATGAGAAGTAAAAAAAAAAAAGAGCCGTCAGGTGCTAAAAAACAAACCTTAGACTCAAACGTTAGAACAGGCTTTTCCCTGCAGCACGCTGTGTAATAAATACTCACAAAGAAAACGTCGGCCGTTACAACTTATGTCTAAAAATGTCGAGTTTCATGCATCGGTTAAAACACTCGACTCCAGCTACATGACGCGCAGCTGGAAACACTTCCCGCAAGTCGAGCTGCCCGAGATTCACAGAATTTACAGAAAATGTTACATTTTAGTGATTTATATCGTTATCAGGACGATAGAATTCTTATATCGGGATATGAGATTTTGTTCATATCGCACAGCCCTACTTCCCACTTTCGGCAAGTGCTAACAGGGGGTCGTCTGATTGTTGGGTTTTTGTAATATTGTAGGATCTTACTAAATAAAGTGCATTGCAGAAGCGATTGATGTGAATTGGCACTGTAACTGGACAGTTACACCCTGCCTTTTGTTGAAATGAATGACTTATTCCATAGTGGCCTTATCATTTCTGAGCTACCATTAGCTAGCGCTGCTCACTGTTACTGCTGGGAGAGGAAGAGAAAGCACTGAGGATAGGCACTAGGGAGTGAGTTTTGTGCAAAAATCTGTCCAAAATACCTCATACAGCAGGCACTCCACGGGGTGAGTCAACCAAGAGAGTCGGGAAAGGTCTCACTTTTTTCACACTTATGCTACAGTCTGTTTATTTGGCAATAAAAAGCCTAATTTGTGTCTACAGAAAAAAAGAGAAAGTTTAATGAGCATGAATTTTCTTGTTGTTTGACACATGAGTATGGAGAGAAACAAACAGTGCAGTAGAAATGTAGAAATTAAGAATGGAAACATGTTGTTTTTTTTTTTTTAAAGCTACGGGGAGGTGTGCCAGGCATAGCTAAAATGCCTACTAAAGAGAGGCACAGCAGGTTTCAGTACGCAACTTCTTCCTCCTCTTCTGTGCTTAACTCAGTTGCTGCAGTAAAGGAATGTCATTCAACACTTCATCTGTACGTGAGCAACTGTGATGCCTCTTCTGTCAGTCAGAGGGGCAGACAGCATGCTGACCACACCAACAGAGAGCAGTACGCTAGCCGGTGTTTTGAATGACTTACAGATGAGTGTGAACCCTTACTATGAAACATGTATGTTTGCTCCTGTCCAAAGGCTCTAAACAGAACAGGGTAATTTAGCCTAAACTTGCATTGCAAAAGAAAGGGGCCATTGCGTGACAACGCACAGTTGGTTGACACGCCCCTTTGTGAGGTCTCTTATCGGCAAAACAGGGGCACAGTGGAAAAACTACTGCTCAGTGTCTGATAGTGCTTGGCTGTCGTAAGAGACCCCCGCTCTTATCACCCCGGGAGCTCGGTCTTCTCACAAGCAAACTATAGGTGCTCCAAAAATCTAGCGCCCGAAGAGAGTGACATTATCACAGACATTAATAACCTTTGAAATGTCACCTGATATTAAAAAAGTGCACTCAAAATAACTGGCTTGTGGTCATTACAACTTAAACAGATCAAGTGAAGAGCTGAATATAAACCTGCGAAGCTCATCTCCCTCTCATGGTGCGAAAGACTTTCAGGATGGACACATACTGCAGAGATACTGCGTGAAACTGATAAAACAAAGCTTAAGTTGTATGATTTGGCTTGCTGGTTGGACATGCTTATATGAGTCAAAAGCTGACATGTATTTCTCATAGTTGCAGCTAAAGTGTTTGGAAGGCTTTTTGAGTCCAATTGCAATCATTTGCATCAAAAAAATAAATTGTTCTCGATGTCATGAGTGATATCTGTGCAAATGTATTTATGTTATTGTGTGACACAGACTCATCAGTATCTAGTAAGATAATCTCCGATGTCCATTTAGAAATAACATCCATAAATAATTCAAAAATGATTTATAAGTGCCAAAATGTAAACAAATAAAGGATTTTTAAAAAATAAAACAAAATAAAAGCCAGTCACAGAAATGACAGAAGTCATCGAAGCACTTTAAACTTCCTTGAAGTGCACATTACAAACTGACACTTCAACATACAGCTCGAGAGGAAGAAAGAAAGTAGTGCCAGTGCTCTGCAGGCTGCGTATCCTGTCTGGTCTACATTCTGGTACATCTCTAAGACTGTAAATGGAAACCACTGAGAGATTTCAGGCTTTAAATCATTTCCGCTCATGTGTGCCATCTACTACTGAGAGAAAGATCATTTCTGGAAGAGATGCAAACTTCACATACTCCTATTTTTTAGTTCACAAATCAAATCATGCGCAATTGTGATATCTTTTGTAGATGACATTTGCTTACAAAGAGACTCCTTATGTGACACCACATCACAAATTTAACAATGTAAATGCCCAAAACTTCTCTAAACATTTTTAGTGAGCAGTACCTGGTGGGGCTAACTGTAGCAATGCCCCCCCAAAATACATTTAAAAAATAAAATACTCTTCATTATGTTTGTATCAGAACGGATTTTCTAAAACAGGACCTGACTTAATAAAATCTGCTGTACATGTGCAGTGCAGCCTCAGTTAGCCTGGCTAACTGAACACTGAACTAACCTTACACATAGTAGCAACCAGCAAAACATCTGTGAGGTTTGCAGCCAAGGCCATCACCTCACACACTGTCCTAGAGGGTGATAGCTGGAGTAAAAGCTGGAGACTCACACGTACACACACACCCTTACACACAAGGAGTCACAGAGTCACTGTGATACAGGAGCCATGTGTATTTAACAAGTTGTTTCTTGTGCTGGGGAAGTGTGCTACACTCCACTGACTGCTTTAGGCCCCAATATTAAAACAGCAAACATATTTCCTTCCTGTGTGCCACTACTCTCTTCCTCGTCATACTCCCCTTCCTCAATACCTCCCTGAAACTACGGGGAAAACCCTGTCCGTATTAACAAGCACACAGTGCTGCTGTTTGTTACGGCTTTTCATCTTTCTGCAAATGGCTAAACGTGTGACAAACTTCTCCCCTGCTGTGGACTAAATTAAGCATGTTTAGTCCTTGCATGGTCATTGTGATTTTTTGAGCGGTGTTCATTACGGGTAGTTTTAGAGAGGATCAGCAGTGATGATGTGAAGCTTAACAGGGATAGGGATATTAATATAAAGACTTGGAAATATATTACCTGTCCTCCTCCCCGTCGACAGGTATGTGGATTGCAAATATGCTGTTGACAGTCGGAGTGGTGAGCTGCAGGCTCTCAGGCATGAAGGGCTTAGCTGGTTCCTTCACAGAGACAACTGGAGACTGTATGTTGATGATTCCATCTGACTTCCTCCCACCACCAGCTTCCACCTGACCAAATGCAGTCACTGGGAGGCCCTGTGGCCCCAAAGCCCCTGCAGTGTTGCTGTGGGCTATCTGACCTGGAGGCAAACTCGGGGTTGTCACATTTGGCTTTGCTGCACTGGAGGCAATGGGCACAACAGTGGGCACAGTGGGGGGCACACTGGAACTCACTGCAATGGCAGGCACGTTTTGTACACCAGAGGATGGAGGGTGGCCGTGGGGTTGAGGCTGTCCAGCGGTGGCATAAAGATTCACAGTCTGCTGCTTCAGAGCAGATCCACCAACCAATACGGGGCCTCCAGCAGCTCCCATCCCTACAGTCTGCTGCTGCAAGACAGTTGGAGCTGGCTGTCCAGCAGGTAGAAGTACTCCTCCTACTGCTGCTCCAAGAACATCTACAGCCTGACTTGGCGCAGATGCCCCTCCAGAGGCTGTAGGCATCACCGAAGTGGGTCCTTGTCCCTGGCTGGACACTGGGTGGGGCTGGCCTGAGGCAAGCCCTGGTGGCAGGGGTGCAGAGTGGTGCTGCTGATAGTACTCTGCCTGGTTCTGCATCAGTCCAGGTGATTGGCCGGCCAGGTGCTGGCCCACAGGAAGCTGTTGTTGCTGCTGCTGCTGCTGCTGCTGAGGAGGGTAAGGACTTGGTTGGACAGAGAGAGGCATGATGGGAGACTTCTGTATGAGGACACCGGATTGAGGTGGGCCGTTTTGCTCGACAGGCAGCAGGTTCTGTGGAACAAGAGGCTGCAGACCTGCCACTGCTGGCTGAGCCGGAACAGCCGTAGGCCTGGAGAAAGAACTGTGCGTAACCGACCCACTCACACCTTGTTGGCGGGCGCTGTAGTTTTGATGGTGGATTTGCTGCTGCGGTGGCTGCGCCTCCACCGAGTGCACACGACTAGAAGAGAGAGAAGAGTCCGCCATGGAGCCCAAGCCATGACTCGAGGGCGTTGTTGAGGTTGCGGCAGATCCTCCTGTAAGCCCGAGCCCACTGTCTCTGTCTGCAGCAGGGTCCAGTGCTGTGTTGGCATGTCTCATGCTATCCACAGTCCGACCAACAACAGAGCTCTCAGAGTCCTTCTCATAAAACTCCGTGCACGTCCACCTGCCTCGCCGAAACGGTTCTCCAGTACCATGATCAAGTTTAATGACCCTGAACCGCGAGGAGCAACTCACCGTGGAGGTGGCAGGAGGTGGAGCTGAACTGGGCACTGCAGCAGGTTGGGATGTGTTCACTGACGCACTCGCTGGCCCAGCGCTGGCTGCAGAAGCAGGCTGCTGCTGCTGCACTGGCCCAGCCTGAGTGATAAGGGGTAAACCAGCCCCAGCGCCAATCCCCGGTGCTTGCTGACCACCTTGACTCGAACCAGACACTCCCACTTTTCTGAAATCCCCAGAGGGGTTGCTTGACAGCGCTGACAGCTGACTGGCATGAGGTACGCTTGATGGTGGCATCACTCCGACCGCCTCTGTCTCCACAACATTATTCAGAGCTTCTTCGGATGAACTTATGTCACACGCAGGCTCATAATCAGCCCGTGGCATGTCGTAGATTTCCGACGACACGTCCTCAGTCCGTGACTCGTCTGGATCGTCCAGACTCTCCGTGTCGTCGGCGGCACCTACAGCCGCCACCTGGGCCTGAGTCACACTTGTGATCTGAAAGCAGCTCTTTTTCTTGGCCGGCATTTTCGACATATTGACAGCCTGAATCCAAGTCCCGTATGGCTATGTTTATCCTCAGTCAAAAAGGGGCGAGCTGGCTGCAGCTTTTAAAAGCTTAGAGCATAATAAGCAGCAGACCTGGAGCTAGTTTTCTTTTTAGCCTACCTAACTGTAATCAAGATGTATCTGCGCCATCCTCTTCCTCTCTCGGACTCCTGTTGCGTTTCAAGAGCTCATAACGCAATGCCACACTTCGTGTCGTCTTGTCCAGCAGCAGGGCTTCAGACACGATTACCAACAGCCCGTGCGGTGACCGATCCGCGGCTTTCGGCCCGCTAATGTCCCGGTTGTCCAGTTGTCGAGCGGCCGTTGTCGCAGAGTGGGCTGCCCAGCTGTAGGGGCTACTTTAAGCTGAGGAGGGCCCGTAGCCCTCCACTCACTGAGCTAGCTAACAATTCAAGCCAACTGGCTGCTGCACACTCCCCCTACGTCGGAACAAGTATGTGAGACATCCTTCTGAAAGCGGCGCTGCGTAGCCTCTCGCTTCACCAGCTCAAAGTCATTCGTTGTCGACACTCACTCCGTCGCTGACTACGGTTGAGGGAGAAAGGGGCTCTTAAATATGACGCGTTAATAAAAAAAACCCAAATGATATTCTAAACAGCGTCTACAGTTGCCTCCCTCACTCAGTCACTCCTGACAAGATGGCTATGTTGTGTGCGACCGCGCTGCATCGTGGGTAGGTAGTGAGCGCAAAAGACGTTTACGTACCAGGCTTTTGAGAATCCATCCTAATGATGCCTTCACGGGCCTTCGGAAAAAAACAAAAACAAATACGTTCACAACTGCACGCACAGAAAGAGTAAAAAGAAATGTTTTAGACATTTTTTAGACTACTCATTAGAGTAGCACTACCCTGAAATTGTTGTCGGGGTAGTGCTACTCTAATGACTATTTAACCTTTTATATTCTATTTGTCACTATTCAGACAACGGATCTATTTGACCGATTACTTTGGACTTTGGAAAACTGTGAAACGTAATTAGCTCATAATTTCCTCATTATCAGTCTAGCTGATTATGCGATTAGTCAGATTTATATAAATCACAATAGATGGATGTCTTGATAAAACACTCCCAAACACTCTTGCTTGTTTGCTACCGCCTGCCCCTCAGAGCAAAATACTCTTTTCTTATCGCTGTAAAGTTTATTTCTTTCTTTTTTTTTTAGTTACACCTTGCCTTAATTAGCTGTTACTGGGCTATTATATCAGGTAGCATGAGGTATAAAATGCCTTATTTGATGATCAGCTGCAATAACAAACTAAATCCACCCAGTATTCTGTTTAAATGTGTTATGGAGCAATACGACAAAATATGCATACCTGTAACATATATGAGCAAATAAAAAAAATAGAAACTATCTAATTAAGAATTAACCAGAATGCTTCCTGTTTCAATTTTACAGGAACTTTACAGGATATCTCTCAAAAGCACCGAAAGGAAAAAGACGTGCTCTGAAACCAGCGAAACATGTTTTTTCTCACAGACCACGAGGCTTCCCAAATCATAGAGAACACTGCCCCCGGTGGCCAAGAATGAGTTTTGAATTCAAAGAGGTCCTTCCCTTTCCTTTTTTGGTGATTTTGGGTGAACCTTGAACCCTTCACCGTTTCATTTAGCTTATATCAAGTAATGGTTGTTTTACGTCCGCTATAATAATAACAGTGGTGTGATAAAAAAAAAAAAAACCCTGCAGTTTCAAACAGTGTACATGTCTGTGATTAAAACTGTTTAACTGGGTCCAAAATAGAAAAGATTAGGTTTAGCTTGCACTGTCTCCAACACAGTGACTTATATACCAAGTGGAACGATCTGGGCCTGATTTTGATAAGAAGGGGGAGGATGGGGTGTCTGAAATGGACATAGTGAACTACTGGTCATCACTTTTACAATGGACTGTAGAATAATCACATTTATTTGTTTTGTTGATCTTGTTTAAAAACATTTAGACGCAGTGAAAAGGATGTAAGGTTAAATACTTGTTAATGTGACATTCATGCTGCTGTTAGGATGACAAGGCAAAAAAGGCAGTATGAGCATCATCTAATGTTTAAGTAGTCAAGAATGATGACTTTTGTTTTTAAAGAAAAAGCATATTTTAAATGCAGAAATTGTCTTTTTTTAGTCTGAGACAAACAAAGCTATGCTTCAAATAGTGTAAGTAAAAACAGTACTAATCTCATAATCCTGAACCTTTTTAAAGCGAGTGCAATGATTTGTCCAACTGGGACAGCATATTTGATCAAATAGATGTGGTAATGTATATAAGTATGAGCAAAAGGCGTTCCACTGTAATTCCCAAACATAATTCTAATTTTCCATATATTTGTGTTAGCTAGAGTCTGAGCACATTTTTTATATTAATCACATAAAAGAATCTAAAATGATGTCATGAAAAGTTCCAAGCTGATAAGATAATGTTAAGCAGTCTTGGGCTTCTGAGTTTGTCTCCAGGACCCCAAGCAGAACACAGATAATAAATATACGGGTTGCTTATCTCAGATAATCAGATTTCTTAGGGGAGACTGGTTTATATCTCTCAGTAGTCATCACTTGCTAGTACCAGGTTGGACTTCCTTTTTGCCTTCCGATCTGCCTTAATTCTTCATCCCTTGGATTCAATAGGGTGTTTAAAACATTCCTGAGAGATTTTGGCCCATATTGACATGACAACATCACACAGTTACTGCAGATTTGTTGGCTGCACGTTCATGAGCACATCCAAAGGTGCTTGATTTGACTAAGATCTGGTGATGTGGGGATTATTTGAGTACAGTGAACTTAGTATGTTCAAGTAAGCAATTTGAGATGATCTTTCTTGGAAGCAACCAGAAGATGAATGCACTGTAGTCAAAAAAGGATGGACACATTCAACAACAGGCAGGCTGTGGTGTTTAAACGATGCACAGTTGGTACTAAGGGACCTAAAGTGTGCCTAGAAAACATCCCCCTCACCATTACACCACCACTACTAGTCTGAACCATTGATATGATGCAGGATGGAGCCATGCTTTCTTGTTTTTTGTTTTTTTTTTAACCCTACATCAGAATGTTGGAGCAGAAACTGAGACTCACCAGGAAACATTTTCCAGTATCTTGTTGACTGGAGCCTCAGTTTCCTGTTCTTAGCTGACAGAAGTGGCACCCTTTGGCTGCTGCTGTAGCCCATCTGCTTCAAGGTCAAAGTGTTGTGTGTTCAGAATATAATGAATTATGAATAATGAACATAATGAATGGCCTTTTTGGGTTATTATTCCCTTTCTATCACCTCAAAGCAGTCTAGCCATTATCCTCCGACCTTTGAAATCAACAAGGCATTTTCACCCTAACCCAAACCCCGATATTTTTTTCCTGAAATACAGAGACAAACAACCACGCCACGTTCAAAGTCACTTAAATCACCTTTCTTCATCATTCTGATGCTCGGTTTGAATTTCAGCATGTCGTCTCGACCATATTTACAATGCATTGAGTTGCTGCTATGTGATTGGCTGATAAGATACTTGCAATTACTTGCAGATGAACAGGTGTACCTAACAAAGTGGCCGGTGAATGCAGATTTTAAGTAGCAATAATATGAAGGATCGTTAGGTGAGAAAATAATCGCGAAATCCATCAGACACGTGCATCTCAGTGCGTGTTGTTTTTGTGTACTGCGGGTAAAAGCCCACACGGTGTCTGGTCTGACGCTCTTTGTCATGTCATCCATACAACATGAAAACACTTGAAGTTAATGGAAGAATCAGTAAATCTCCACCCCGGCAGTCCCTCAGACTTGACTGTTGGCTGAGCTGATAAGTCCCTCTTTATTCCGCCGCCTGCTGCCATAAAAGCGCCAGGGAGCTCATTGTGCGGAGTGATCTGATACGGACTACACCCAGCCGCTGCCTCACTGCCCTGGCTTTCTTTGCTGCCCCAGCCTTCGCGTTGCTCAACGTCGAAGTGTGGGTTAGATTGGAGACTCTAAATTAGTCTGCGGGCTTTCTTTCATTCTGTCTTGCCTCTTATTTGGCGACAACACTAAAAAATAGGTGTAGTTTTTTAAATTAAATATATTTATATCATCAGTTTCTTGAAAATGTCTTGGCAAAGCTACGTGGAAAACCTGATGGCCGATGGCAGCTGTCAGGATAGCGCCATTGTTGGTTATATGGACGCCAAATATGTTTGGGCAGCACATGCCGGTGGTACATTCAACAATATCACGGTAAGAAGTCAAAACGAGCTCGTTTGGGGGTGTGAGAGTGTGGTTTCGTTTGGCAGTAATGTTATCTGTCACGCAGACGTTCACCAGCCAGAGGAGCGCAGAAACCGTTACCTCGCAGGATCTGAGCGACTAACGAGCTAACGGTGCCGAGCTAGCTTATGGGCTAGCTGGCTAGCTCACCAGTGGCCTGTGTCGGCTTTTTCTAGCTAAGGAAACGTTGGGATTAGACCTCATGTGGTTCAGAGAAGGCTTCTCGTATAATGGCTTTCACACACAAATAGATGATTATGGCGTGCTGTCTTGTAATAATCAAAATAAAGGGGTGAGGGAACCCGGGTAAAACAACACTTAGCTAATTTAAGACCAGCGAGTAGACTGTGTCTGATTGAAGGGAGCGTGCATGCTTTTGTGTGCACGCTTGCTTTGATTAGCTAACTTTAAGCTGCTGCTTTACCGGCTCCGGGTGCTTTTAAAAGCTAATGTGTGGTGTTTGGTTCAGCCTGGGGTAAATCCGCAGTGTTATCAGTGCGAGCAAGAAACGAGTGCAATTATAAATGCTCGTCTTTTAATAGGGAATGAGCGTTTTCAGTTCATTCATTGGGATTGCTTGAGCGGTAGACCGGTGCATAGACGCCGCTTTACTTCCGCTAGTCCCTGCAGGCAGAGGATCCCGATCATATTATCGCCTGGTTTGGGGACAGGGCGTGTTAGGATTCAGAGAATGGGTTTCAACGCGGTCCTTTCCCTTGATGCTAGTCTGTAATTCCTAATGCCGCTGTTTTGTCACACGTGACCGGTGCCAGAATGCTACTATTAATAATATACCTTTTGTTTTTCTCTGTGCCTTTCTAAAATATTAGATAATTGAGGCCTCTATCATTTTGTCTGACACCCAGAACAGAATTGGAATATGTCTTTGCAAAAAAATCACCCAATTCTCACAAAAGAATTATAAAACAGTGTTTACAAGGATGGAAATGAATCCCCAAAAGTCAAGACATGTGCAATTCTTTTAAAATAGCCCTCAATTATTATTGTGCGGAATTCATGTGTGCATAAAAGTCATGCATTAAAGTTGATCTACCTAATAATACTGTGTTATTTGAAATGGGATTATGCTTGCCATGTCACTGGAACCACATCTACTTCTTGGGCATGTGACTAATATCGCCTCAATCCTGTTGCTTTGTGTGTCTCTTTTTTTTGTTTGCCCCTCTCTCTCTCCTCAGTCTCAGGAAATAGACGTCCTTATCGGTAAGGACAGGGAGACCTTTTACACCAGCGGTCTCACTCTGGGCTCAAAGAAGTGTTCAGTCCTCAGAGACAGCCTCCAGGATGAGGGCGACTGGACAATGGACATCAGGACAAAGAGCCAAGGAGGAGAACCTACATACAATATCTCTGTGGGAAGAGCCGGCAAAGGTAAAGGCGTATTATGGGTTAGCTTTTTGCAGCTATCAGAATGCATACTTAGGCTAAGACACTACTGTTTCCCATAAACACATGGGTATGAGCAATGTCTTAAATTAGATTTGTCAGGCTCATTCTCTTGCAGCATGACATCACTTCCTTATCTCATTGCTATGGTTGTAATCCACACCTGAGCCAGAATAAGATCTACAGGATGCACAAAGTTATATTTTTCCCAGTATTTCATTAATAGTTTATATTCTTAATTAGTCATTTGTTCTATAAAGGTCAAATGATACAGGATGGCCAAAACTACTGAAATAGTTTAACATTAGTGAAGAAACAAGTTTTGTGTTGGCAGAAAATTGTGTTATTTTGATGATTTAAATCTTTTGTAGGCCTCAAACACATGGTTTTAGTATCTTTGACTCAAGTTACGGTTACTCTAGTGTTTGCATTTATTACAAGATTAGTACAGCTTTATAAGCCACGATATCCCCGCTTCTTTCAATTTGCCTGTGTGCGCGTGTGCGCGCGCGTGCGCGCTAATTGCACACATCCAAAACATTTAAATACTTTTAAATCAGTTCTCACTTGAAAATGATTTGTTTAAAAATGACTGTAACCTGGTGCTAAGGTGAGAAACACTGGTTGCAATGAAAACCAGATTCTGTTTTCATTTACTGTTTTGTCCTCAGCTATAAGTTGTATTGTTCTTTTTGGGTTTTTTTTCTTCTTTCCCTAAGCACGAGCTATTTCCACCTGTTATTCTACTTCTCTGCATGTTGTTCCTCACTTGAAGAGTCAAAGAAATAATGCACACATTTGATTCAACAGCACATGCATGGAGGTGCTACAGTCTTAACTGTATGGAAGGTACAGTGCACCTTGATTAGTGTCTTTCTTTTTTGGTATTATCTTTCTTTAGCAGAAAGAGCCAGGACCCTCAAAAAAGGAGCGATTCTGTCCTAAATCTCTTGGGCGAATCACATCTGGTTTGTTGGTAAACGCAGAGGTCAGCAGAAGCTGAGAAAATGGGTCTAATCAAGTGCACTGGTCTTCCTGCAGTTTGTCAGTGCAAAACACACCAATATTTAAAAGTGCACTGAAGACGAGGGCTGTGCAGGAAACTGCTCACTCATCCGTAACTGTTTTGTCTTTAACAGAACTAGAAATTATGGTTAATGAATTTGGCAGATTTGAATCAATGGTTCAGTGACACAGGACATGTGTAGAGGCTGTATTGTGTCAAGTAGCAACATGAATAATGCTAATAATAAAACTGCACTTCAGTTGAATATCCTTAGATGTCACATTTCTAATAGTGTTTCCCACATACTTGTGCTCCACTTGTGGCGGGAGATAAGTGTGTGTGTAAAAGTGGGAGGAGCTGTCTTAAATAATAAATTATAAGCATTTTCTATGCAACTTGGGTCTGCACTTTGACCCAAGGGTTTTTGCTTTTTTGCTTTTTTTTTTTTTAAGCAATGTCATCAGCTGTATCTTCAGTGAGTCTCATACTGCAGTTGAACTATGACTCCATAGTTTTTAGACTGTAGCTGGTAGCCCTTATTATTCCCTGCAGCCTCAGTGAGCTCGGTGTAGCGCCACATAAACCAGTTCTCCACCTGCTGCAGGTTCTGGCAGGTGTGAACCTCCAGCTCACAGTGGATCTTCAAAAGCACATCCACTGAGCAGCAGGTGAAAGCTGCAGCAGAGAAAACGTGCGAAGAGAAATGGTCAGTGCTTGCTGGTTATCAGCAACTGACCTTTCAAAATAAGAGTGCAGAAATTTTTCTAGTGTTAACTTGATCAGAGATGACGTCTGACTCAATGAGGAAAATAAAATTGAACAAAAACATTTATCAGGCACATTTAGGTAGCTGTTAATATACCTGAGCGGCCCGCCCAAGTAGAACCTGTGTGTGGGGAAAACACTCTTACTGCTTTTCTCTTACCTCTTTTTCTTAACTGTCTCTTTTCTATCTCTTCTCTTTTCCAGTTTTGGTTCTTGTAATGGGCAAAGAAGGGGTCCATGGAGGCGGATTGAATAAGAAGGCTTACTCAATGGCAAAATACTTGAGGGATTCAGGGTTTTAATGATTTCAAGCTCACTTAGCTAAAATTTGAGGGACATAAAGAAGAGAAAAGAAATATTGCTGTTAAGATTTCTCCTGAAAGCAGTCAAATGTCTTGGAAACTTTTAATAGCAATGAAGAGTGGTAAGATGCTGTGTCACCTTTGTTCCCCCCTCCCCCATCCATCCTGTAGGGGGAGGGAGACTCTTCAATTCTGTTCATTTCTCTTTTTTTCCTTGTGTGCTCCAGTATTGGTTATAGTCATGGGAAAGGAGGCGGTCCATGGTGGAAATCTTAACAAGAAAGCACATGCAATGGCTGAGTACCTGAGGAAGTCTGGATATTAAGCAACCTCTCCACCCGTTCGTCACCTTAGCAGCTCACTACCACTCACCGTATTGTGTTGACACTACTTCCAGGATTAGGTGGCATACAGTGTTACTTCCTATCCAGTCTACTTTTATACACAACCTTTTGTTTGCTTAACCCTCCCAACACCACCCTCTTTATTTATTTTTATTTTTTTTTTAATGTTCCCCACTTAAACATTGTACTTCTGATGTTTCTGACACTACAGTAATGGCATGTTCATTGAAATGTTAACCACAAGTGTGCATCAAATATGATCGCAAAGTGTAATAAAAGCGTTCAACAAATTTGGACTCGCCTTCTATAACATTCACTGCAGCAAGTGGCTAGTATTTGAACAGGAAGTACACATGTGAAGGTGCATAATTACGCATTTTCTTTCCCCTTCTTTTGAGCATTACTAAAAGATGCTGTGTTTTTTTTTTTTTTTTTTTTTTTTTAAATCAGCATGTTGGCATTTAAAAGTTGCATGCATACTCTCTGTAACACTTGGATCCCAGCCCGGCTCCCTCCTCTGTCCTAGCGCCGTATTCCAGCCAAAACCATCTTCTCATCTGCTTCCATTAAAGAAATGACAAACTTCCTCTAAAGTCCTGTATGTGTGTACCGATTCGCCGCCCTCGCCGCACAACTTCTTCAACCCTCCATCACATGCTTTTCTTTGCTGTTGTACCTGAATGTGGTCTTAAAAGTTAACGATGTGGTGTTGGGCTGTTGTGTAAGGTCACCCATTACTGAGGTCGTCGTCTCACTTCACTATATTTCGGGAGTCTCTGCAGACATTCCACCTCTGTGCCAGCTGAGACGTCTGTCATCTCCTGCTATCTGTAAATTTTGCTGTAAAATCACTACATGCATACACACCCCTCTCCCCCACAAGTCTCCCTCCCTTTGGACCAATTGTCAATATAAAAGGGTTATCAGAGCTCCTTCAGCTTATTCTGATGGATGATTGTTGGCATCACCTGTTGACTGTAAATCATTAAGACGACTACTTGAGATGACTGTAAAACATGTAACTGCTTCTTTAGACTTCAACACTACTTAAACTTCTCATCACTAATTGATTTGTCGCTAACTTCTTGTTCATTAACCGATGAAACTGAAATGTCATTGTACTACAGTATGAATGCATTTTGACTGTAAACTGAGGCTGCTGGGCTCCAGCGCCTTGGGATTATTTGCCTTGTGCTTTAGTCATCAAAGGTGTATTCACAAATTGTCATAGTACGGTACGTAGAAGTATATTTAAAAGAAAAAAAAAAGATGCTGTGTACACTAAACATATTGAAAATGGTGTTGGTTGGAATAAGAACATTTGTAAGTTGTCTTGTGAATTTTTTTTTTTCTGAGAATAACTGTGTATTCTGTGCCATAAAAAAAAAAAAAATCAATATCTGATGATCTGTTGCTACCACAAGTTGGATTTTTAAACTGCTGCCCCAGCAAGAAGTAACTTTTAATGGCACTTTTCCTAAGGGATATTTTGGCATCAGTAATCTCCAGACTTTGTGGAATATGTACAGAATTAAACGACGGGGGGGAAAAAAGTTTGGAATATTTTGTCCACTTTTCTTTGAGTGGGAAGTTTCCTTCTGCCACAAAATCTGCTGTTTCAAATGCCATGCATCGATGAGACGTCTTGTTTACAGACAGATCAAATAAACATTATTCCAACCAGAGGGAAAGCCAGTATGTCCAGTCTGTTGCCTCATCACTTCAATCTTTGTTTAATGGAGTAAATCAGGAGTTTTAGTGATTATAGCTGTAACTGGGGCAGTTTGAATTTATTGTGCTAATGATACACTGAATTAGCAACAGTACATACTCTGATTGGGAAAACACTGACCTAGATCTTATGATCAAACAGGAGAACGCTACTGCTACACTTAATGTGTGAATTATCACATTCCACTCTTTAATAGGAGAATGCACTCGAGTCTTGCCAAATCCCAGAAATAAACTTGCTGAAGTGTTTAATGACTAAAATCTGTAGGAATTACAGAGTTTTAATAAATTGCAGGCTGCCATCAAAGGGAAATCGCTTTGATCTGCTCGGGCTGCTTTGGTATTTTCAGTAGCTAAGGACAAACTTTTAAGGTTAAAACAATAAAATAAAGTGTTGATCTAAATGGGATTTGGGTGATAATCTGTCTTACTTTCAGACCAGTTCCTAATCAAACCAAAGGAAAGAAAACATGCTAGACAGGAAGGATAAACTGGCTACACAGCTCTAAATCTCTGAGACAAAATCAGTCATGTCTTTACTCATTTTCTCACTGGCAAAAAAAAAAAGTCTCACGACATCATTGTCTTGTATAAAGACTAGCTGCATGTGTTTTTGCTACACTAAAGAAACACACTAGATTTTAGATATGCACCATATCAGGCACATTTCCTCAGAGTGGGACTCAAATTTGGAAACTCGGGACGAGCGCTAGATTTCAGTAAAATTTGTGGTTCTAAACAGTGTTTGACTGCTTAGTATTGAGTTTAGTACAGCTGCTGCTTGCCCACCAAACCCACACTACCCACACTTTGACCAGAATAAAGGAGACACGGACAGCAACACAATCCATATGTGATTTATTATTGCAGTGGAGTTTTGATTTGAGATTTTATTCAATTTTTCTTTTAAAAAAGTTTCAAAGATGTTTCACACAAAATGAAGCAACAAAAAGTCTGAAAATTGGCCACTAAACAAGCTGTAGAAGAATTATATTACCATAAAATATAATCTGTATAGCATCATTCAGCCGAAGGAAAACTGAGCAGCAAAAAAGTTCTGTTAGAAAAATGGCAGCAGGGTAACTTGTTGTAAATCTTGTTGTCTTGTCAGAGCCACAGACTACCTCCTGCTCTTAACTGCGCCATTGGCACCAGCTGCTGTGGTTAGGTGTTTGATTAGTCAAAATTAAGACCAGGTTTAGCACTACATGCTAAGAGGACTGATCAGTTTTTGTGGTACAGTCCTGGGGCAGTGCTTTTTCCTCTGTTCCAATGGCGTGTAGAGAGAGCAGGGGTGTTAATGGCTCACTGTATTTTGGGCTCTTTTTGTTTTCTGCTTCACTTTGTCAATGCGCAACACTGACGAGGCTTAAAGCCCTGGATGAACTAGGTGGAAACTCAACGCTTAGTCAAAGTGGAGCTAAAGGTCATCAGCATCATGGAAAACTTTCAATTGGGCAAAAGCTGCTGCGAAGTCCTAAACCCAACAGAAACAAGACCACAAACAACACCAGGGATGTTGAAACAGATTACCAGGCAGACGTGGGTACGTAAAGTTAAAATTGAAAGTGAGCCATGGCTTTTAAAAGTAATAAATCCAACATTTGGTCTCTTATGCTTGTAAAGGATTTTGTGTTCATAGTGTTTTAGGGCCTCTAGTAAACGACTGCATACCTTCTAAAACTAATTTCAAACCCTACTTTTGAAAGCCTGGGAGGAAGCTAAACAACCAGATGGACAATATGGTGGTCTCGACCTGGAGGCAATGGAACGACTCCTTAAGATGGAACCAAAGGTTGAATGTACGCTAGACTCCATGACGCTTCAGGTTCATGATGCTGCTTCTACCCCTGGATCTCTGCTTTTCGTGGACAGGGGTAAGTAGTTATGTTAAGGTCTGCGTAGTAGTTCCATGTAATGCTTTTTACACCCTCCTCCTGCTGAACGTCTCCCCCAGGAAGCCATTTGTCTCCTTTGCCCCTGTCCAAGTTACCTTCGAGCTGCGGTTACACCATCAGCTCGACACGACGAGATCTGGTCCTAGTCGCACCCTATGATGGTTGCTTCGTCGCTCTCCAGGTGGGTCACTGTGATCTGAAGGCACTGCACATTTTAACCACGTGCTTATGTATAATAGCTTCCTTGCTGCTTTCAGGAGGACACTTATGTTCTCCCACTGCTTTGGTGGGGCATACCAGTGAGGATGTCGTGCCCTTTCATGGGCTCGCTGTCACTGAATCCTCCGATGGTCACCTGCAATACTGCGGACATGCTCGTAAAAACGGAGTGGACCCTGCCCGTCTCCAATATTAAAGTTAAGTGTGAGTTTTTGGTCCTCATCATGTCTCTGTTTTTGTTTTTAAACCAGCACTAAAGACATGACATGTTGGCTAAACTGGCCTACAAATACTTTTTCCAAACCCTGTGTGACTATGACAACCACTTAATTTTCATGTATTTTAGATTCTCTTAAGGTTAACTGATGGTCCAAACTCCAGTGTGTGTGTTTTGTTTTTTGTCTAAACTTTTTAGCTTTCTATGTGGCTTTCTATATTTTCTAAATGATAGCTTAGTTTGCCAAAAGATGACTTTAGGAGTAGGAAACCTAAGGTGAGTTCCTGCCTGCCATTTATTTTGCAGTGAACGGTAAATGGGAGCCACTAACCGTGGCCTCAAACAGATGTGGCTTCAGCACAGTCGAACATCCTGAAGGTGTGGTCATCTCTGCTCATTATGCGCCCTGCCTAGAGAAAAAGGTATGTTGTGCATGTTTGTTTTGATTTTTCTCCCTTTCTTAGGAAGAAAGATAACTTGTATTTCTGTTCAGGATGGGTTGTATACTCTGGAAGTTGCTGGAGATGGAGAAACAACAATTTCCTGTCCGTCACAATTACCAGCTCAGCCTGAATTCACAGAAAACCCAGCAAAGGATCCCGATTGGCAGAATGAAACGCCGAGCAAAGGTGTGTATGCGTCGACTTTTCCTCATGATCCTCATCAAGCGGTTCTTCCTCAGAACTCAGATATGCTGAATCAGTGGCCAGAAGATACGGATCGTCCTTTCCACCCCACTTTCTTTTACTCTGCAAGTCTGGTCAATACACCTGCTGCACCCGCAGTGAATCCTAGACCTGCTTCATCTCCAGTTGTCCAAACTGATGCAGGGAAAAGATGGCAACATTTTCCCCCTTTTTATTCTCAGCCACCTGCCCCTACACTGTCACTAATAACTAAACCACCAGCAGGTCAGTTTGAAGAACATTTGCTTCCCAGCCCAATCAACCCACGGCCTAGTCTCCTTCAGGAACCTCCTGCAAGCCAACCCGAGAGTCAAGACAAAAAACCCCCATATTCATTTTCTTTTTACTCACAGCCTTCAGCATCTGAAGATCATCCACCATATCACAAATTACCTGAAAAACCAGAGGAAGCAGAACCCAAAGCACAGAACCAACTTTCCCACCTCTATCACTTCTACCCCCAACCAAAGCCCAAAGCACAGCCTGCTACAAACCCGTCC
Source organism: Rhamphochromis sp. 'chilingali' (assembly GCF_963969265.1). Taxonomy (NCBI): domain Eukaryota; kingdom Metazoa; phylum Chordata; class Actinopteri; order Cichliformes; family Cichlidae; genus Rhamphochromis; species Rhamphochromis sp. 'chilingali'. Next base: position 11,133,019 of record NC_137943.1, on the reverse strand, counting down.
ACTGTTCCTCAGCCACCACAGCCTGAAGCCCCTCAGCGTCAGGTACACCAGCAAATGTACTTGTGCCCTGAAAATCAGCCTGCCAGAAATCCAAATGCTGCTTTGGCATCAGCAGCTGAAAGTCTTTTGGGACAAGTGTACAAACTTTGTCAAATATCTGAGACACCAGCTGGAACAAATGAGGAAAATCCAGTCCAAAGCACACCACCTCTTCTCAGATATCCACAGGGTCAGATGCATCACCTACTTAACCAGCTCTATTACCCACAGCAGCTCCAGCTGCTACAGCCTGTGACATTACCCTCTGCTACCTATTTGCAGCCACAGGGTGCTGCTAAACCCAGTGACCAAAAACATCCTGAATCTGCAATTCCACTAACTATCAATAGTTATACAGCCCCGCAAGATCCTCAGCTCAGCTCTGCATATATGCAACCTGTGTGCTCCTTGTCTAACTGCTGTACACAAATGACTTTTTATCAGCTTCTCCATATTACTCCAGCTAGAGTTGGCAGTTGTGCAGATGTGCCTCACTTGTTTCCAGATCTTTCATTTCCACCTACAGCTTCATATTTTGAGTTTGGCGTGGGTTCTGCAAGACTTCCTCAACAGCCGACTGAAGCAGCACAATCTGCCTCATCTTACACCTCTGTGCCCCTCTCACTGCACCCCTTTCCAGATCAAAATGTGGAGCAATTATATTTACAGCCACCAGATGGCAACCCTACTACACCACGAGGAAATGATCCAAGTTGGACTGCAAATCATGAACCACTGAACCGCGGTCAACTATTGACTGGGAACTTGAACCGTCCAACGTGGCCTAATTTTATGTCTAACAACCCAAATTCACAGCAGCAACACAATAAATCACCTGGAGAGGAACTTGATAATTTTATGGTTCCTTTCGATAGGCTTCAGCACGCTCCTGTATCCACTTATAACAACTCTGTGTTCCCGAACAATTTAAAACCATTCATAAGTGACTCAAACTCCAAACATGAGCAGACTCTAAATTTCTATTCTGGGAATTATGTGCTGCTACAGCGTGAACTACCAGGCAGGGAGCCCAACAGCTTCGTGGATTCCTCTGAGCTTTACAGAGATCCGACTGTTGATTTAAATTTTATGACCCAAAATCTTGCAAAAAAGCAGAATGGTAAACTTAAGGCTCCACTGAATTTTAAGCCCCTGCAGGGAAATGAACAACTCTCCAAGTGGCTTGAGGAAGGTATTCCCACTCCCTCGCCTGGTAATGCTAACCATGGTGATGATTATGATAATGAAAATGAGGATAATGATGACATTAACAATTCCGGTCTGCCATTCCTTTCTCCTACTACGGATGGCCCTCCACTTATATTTCCCCTCTACAAGCCACCTTTAGGTGCAGCACAGTTAAAGCTAAAATTCCACGAATCCTTTAAAGACTTCTCGACTCCTTTAGGCTCCAGCAACAGGTTTCCACCCCATAATGCTCAAAAGATGTTTCAAGGATGGGGCTGAGAAGCTGATCACTAAGCTGGTGGTAGTGTGTAGCTGAGGCAGGTGTTGAACTCCTTACCCTTGTTGTTTGGACTCGTACGAATGTCTCTTGAACTCCTTCAGAAGAAGCATTGAAGTTGGAAGCATGAAAGCAGCAATTTCTAGCAATGTGAATAAATGGTGCAACTACCCAAAACGTGTGCTTTGAACTTTTTTTTTTTCTGGAGTGTGTGTTGGGCAGAAGGGCATAGAATTCATATCTGCTGTGACGTAGGTCATGACGGACGACCTCTGTTTGGCTGCTTTTGCTATCAGTTTACCCAGTGGGGCCATAATATCCGCTTCTTACACTTGGAAGGTACACAGCCTTTTTTGAACCTGTTTGTCCAGCTTGTTTGTGCTTTAGCATGATATGCATTGATCCGTTCTTGTAAATGCAATAAATGGAATTTGCCCATTCATAAACAGTTGCCTGGGGGTGGGTGGATGAGTGCTTGTGTGGTGAACTTGAAAATCAAGTGTTCCACTGCTCTCATTTGTTTTAGCACACAATGTTTGTCAGTAAAATATACTGTGTAATGAAATCTTTAAAAAGCGCGTGTGTGTGTGTGTGTTCTTCTTCCATGACTGTATGAGAAGTGTCAGCGGGTTCACAGCAGGATTGAATGCACTGTAAACTTCTGCACTTGTTCTGAAAGACTTTGCAGGGATGACTGAATGCATCATGGTACATATAAGTGTGCTCACTAGGCCTGTAAATGTACTGACATAGTCGATTGTTTTGATTTATAAACACATTTACTGAAGATTTAATGATCAGCATTACATTCAGTTTTACACAGATGATTGTCTGATTCGACAGTTTAAAGCAAATTATTCCTACTGCCACTACTGGACATGGCTCACATATCAAAGGTGCTCTGCTACAAATGAAAGCAAGTATAGAGTCTGTGGGACTTGAACACTTAGAAGAATCTGACTCTTCCTGGGCAGACTGGCACGAGAGAAACTGGTCCTGTTTGAACAGCAGGAGCATCAACCATGATGGCAGCAGATACATCTCTCTTCCTGAAGAAAAGAGGAGGCTCCTTACTCGTCAAAGATTCTCCAGCTGAATCATAATCTGCAGCTGGAGCAGCAGCAGCAGGGACGACAGGTACAACTTCAGCTGACTCTGCAGATAACAGGACGTTTTGATGGGGGTTGTGGAGAGCAGTCAGTTTGTGGTGGCTGTGGCCGTGCTTGTGTGACAGGCCGTGTGTGTGCACATGAACCACTGGTGGTAGGACGGGGTCTGCAGCTGCAGTGCTGTTGGCATCTACAATGGGAATCTAAAAAAATGACATCAGTGAGAGAAAAACAGTTCTTAATGTTTTCTGTGTGAACGTTAGATGGTGAATGTTGTTTTGTCTTCATGAAGCAGAACATATTAGAAGTCAGATGCAGTATTTTACCAGAGTGGAGAACATCTTGCAGTCCACACTGTGCTGGGCGATTGTACCTTTGGCTGTACAAATCCCACGAGCCTGGAGAGAGAGGCACAGCTCTCAGTTTTGTTCATTTTCAACATCTGGTGACCTGATTGAACATTTCTCCATCTCAGATCAGCTGAACAGGCCTGAAAACAAACTGAGTGCTTTTACTACTGTGTACTCACAGCCATGGCATCGCTGAGAGGCACGCAGGGATCCTCGGTGCAGTTTCCCTCAACAACCACATATTCTGTTATGAAGATGGGCCCACCAGACACAACCTGAGAGTATTAAACAGCACTGATGAACTGACAGCTGCAGGTTAAAGCATGCAGCTGTGTTACATCTGGTAAAAAGTATCCTGACTGTCTGACCTGTGATGACAACCTTCCAACCTCGAGAAGAACATGTGTCGTGTTCACAGTCATGTTGTTGAAGGTTGTCAGAGAGGCATGAACAAAGTCCAGCGCATCGGTGTTATTGAGGGGAAGGAGGCTGGGACAGCCCAAACACAAATCCTCTGTGGATACTACAAGTCGAGCAGGAAAGTCACATACAGGTTATTGACACATGCAGTATGTATGGACACTGCTGTGGTTTGTTCTTTGTAATCATTTGGATGAGAGCAGCATCTGTGATCTTTACCCTCTGATTTGCACTTGAATGCAATGACCTTCAGAACACCGCCAACCTTCTTCAGCACCACATCACAGTCTCCTTCTACCGCCTGGAAGAGAACGAAGAATCAAAGTAGGTTGATCAGAACTAATATCGACTGAATTACAGGAGTCGAAGCCTGAGAGCTTCTGCGTCTCACCGTCTGTACTTTGGGCCTGACTGTGCAGTTGGCAAGAGGCAGCGGGTCCAACACGTGACAGTCTGTCTCCAGCAGGTCAACTTCCATGTCGTATTCATCTCCGTCTGGCTAAAAAAGCAAAAATATATACAAATCACTGCACAATTGTTACATTACTTTTAAAAAATGTAGTGCATAAGATGGTAATTGACTAAATTCTGCTGTATATACTCATAAAAGCAAAGTGGACCTCCCGTCTCCAAAATTAAAGCTAAATTTAATTTCCCTCGTCTCCCCATTTAAAAAAAAAAGTCCTGTTTCATGTTTAAGACCAGCACTAAGTACCGTACATAAACATTACCTGGATTCTGCTGCAACTCCTTTTTCAAACTCTGCATGACTTTTACAAAGACTAAGTTATGTTAGGCTCTTATGCTGTGCATGTCACCTTACATCTTACTCCCATTAAAGGACTCGTGTCCCTCTTTTTTTTATGTCACAACATGTGCAATAAAAGTCTTAAGGCCAGCCTCAGCGGTGTCGCAGGAAGACATCTGCAGGACAGAAGCAAAACCTTCTGTTCAGTCATATTTTCTGTTACAGGATTCATGAGGGAAGTTTTTCTCATGATCGGACACGTTTGTTTCAGTTTTGTGTCACTTGTCTGTGTACTCTGTCCCAGTTCATCATTTAAAGCTAATTAATTTACTCATTTAATTCATGTAGACTTGTACAATGGCCTGAGCCACAATTTGTTACAAACATTTAAATGTTGCAGTGATTAAAATGAGTCGTCCTCTGTTAACAGCAGTGCTCAGTATAAACAATAAAGAAAAGTGAATATATTCAGTCTAACGAGCTGTTATATCATTAGCTGTGGAAATTGAGGAGCAGTGCATGTGTTTTCAGTATGAAAGCTTCCTTTGACATCTAAATGATTTTTGATTTGGAAAAGGGTGACTCTAAGAATCCAGTAAATTCTATTAAGTGGAAAGTTACTGTTTAATAGGTTGAAGTTTACAGTGAGCGGTAGCTGGGAGCCATGAACTCTGGCCTCAAACAGATGTGCTTTCAGCACAGTCGGACATCCTGAAGGTGTGGTCATCTCTGCTCATTATTCAACCTGTCTATAGGAAACGATACGGTGTGCATATCTGTTTGATTCTCTGCCTTTAAGAGGAAAAAACATGTATATTTCTGTTCAGGATGGGTTGTACACTCTGGAAATAGAGGGCAAACAGTAACACTGAGCAAAAGTGAGTATAAACCCACTATTTCACTTGATCCTCATCAAGCTTCAAACCTTTCAAGGTGGCTGCCCCACAACTTCCAGGTTTTCCATATAAATTAAAGGAAACTAAATGAGGGTCCGGAGGATACTGACCAACATCACAACCTTACTGTTTGGACTCTTGTGAATGCCTCATTACGGGCTCAGTAACCAAAATTGTGCTTTAATTTTTTTTAAGCTGAGAATTTGATGTTTATGGGTTCAAAACAACTGTCTAAAACATCTGGAAAGTGGGTGTTAGAGCAGCTGGGTATAAAAATCATCTTATCTCTTCGTGTGTGGGTAACCAAGGACAACTTTTTCTTTATTTGGCTGCTTCTCTTATCAGTTTAGCCCGTGGGGGCATCATATCGCTTTTTAGACTCAGAGGGTTCACAGCATTTTTGAGGCTGTCTACCTAATTTGTCCTTTACCATGAACTGCAGCTTTCTGAATATTGATCCATTCTTGTAAATTCACTAATAGACTTTGCCCATATTCACCAGCATTGACCTGTATGTTTGTCTGTCTGTAACCTGAGAAACTCAGGTCGATGGGATAAAATATCTTATCAACATTTTCACATTGAAATCTTTAAATAGCCTCTTATGATTATGAAGTGTGAACTCTTTCATACTTGGATGTATGAGTATCCTGGTGTTTTCATTCATTTCTGAAATGTTGAGTTGTGGTGAGCATGGATGTGCAGAGGAAAAGCTGCTGTTGCTCATGGCTGTATCAGAAATGTCAGCCGGTTCACAGGAGGGTCGTTGGCATGAGTCAACACAACAGGCAAACAGCACTGTGGACTTTTGAAATCGTTCTAGAGGACTTTGCAGAATGACGGCAAGAACTACAGTACAAATGATCAGTGTGTCCTCATTAACCCTGTAAATTCACTTGAGATTTATTCAACATCTTTACAGACAATTTGACAGAGAAGCTTGTCTGATTTGACAGTTTAAAACAATGAATTATTTCTCATTGGTTGGTGTTTTGTTACATCTACTGGAAATGGCTAATGTATCAAAGGTGCTCTGCTACAAATGAAAGCAAGTATAGAGTCTGTGAGACTTGGACACTTAGAAGAACCTGACTCTTCCTGGGCAGACTGGCACGAGAGTAACTGGTCCTGTTTGAACAGCAGGAGCATCAACCACGGCAGCAGCTGCAGCAGATACATCTCTCTTCTTCAAGTTAGGTGAGCTTTCCTTCAATAAAGATTCTCCAGCTGAGTCAGAATCTGCAGCAAGGGCAGGATCTGCAGCGAGAGCAGGGTCTGCAGCTGGAGCTGGATCTGCAGCTGGAGCTGGATCTGCAGCTGGAGCAGCAGCAGCAGGGACGACAGGTACAACTTCATCTGATTCTGCTGACTCTGCAGATAACAGGACGTTTTGATGGGGGTTGTGGAGAGCAGTCAGTTTGTGGTGGCTGTGGCCGTGCTTGTGTGACAGGCCGTGTGTGTGCACATGAACCACTGGTGGTAGGACGGGGTCTGCAGCTGCAGTGCTGTTGGCATCTACAATGGGAATCTAAAAAAATGACATCAGTGAGAGAAAAACAGTTCTTAATGTTTTCTATGTGAACGTTAGATGGTGAATGTTGTTTTGTCTTCATGAATCAGAACATATTAGAAGTCAGATGCAGTATTTTACCAGAGTGGAGAACATCTTGCAGTCCACACTGTGCTGGGCGATTGTACCTTTGGCTGTACAAATCCCACGAGCCTGGAGAGAGAGGCACAGCTCTCAGTTTTGTTCACTTTCAACATCTGGTGACCTGATTGAACATTTCTCCATCTCAGATCAGCTGAACAGGCCTGAAAACAAACTGAGTGCTTTTACTACTGTGTACTCACAGCCATGGCATCGTTGAGAGGCACGCAGGGATCCTCGGTGCAGTTTCCCTCAACAACCACATATTCTGTTATGAAGATGGGCCCACCAGACACAACCTGAGAGTATTAAACAGCACTGATGAACTGACAGCTGCAGGTTAAAGCATGCAGCTGTGTTACATCTGGTAAAAAGTATCCTGACTGTCTGACCTGTGATGACAACCTTCCAACCTCGAGAAGAACATGTGTCGTGTTCACAGTCATGTTGTTGAAGGTTGTCAGAGAGGCATGAACAAAGTCCAGCGCATCGGTGTTATTGAGGGGAAGGAGGCTGGGACAGCCCAAACACAAATCCTCTGTGGATACTACAAGTCGAGCAGGAAAGTCACATACAGGTTATTGACACATGCAGTATGTATGGACACTGCTGTGGTTTGTTCTTTGTAATCATTTGGATGAGAGCAGCATCTGTGATCTTTACCCTCTGATTTGCACTTGAATGCAATGACCTTCAGAACACCGCCAACCTTCTTCAGCACCACATCACAGTCTCCTTCTACCGCCTGGAAGAGAACGAAGAATCAAAGTAGGTTGATCAGAACTAATATCGACTGAATTACAGGAGTCGAAGCCTGAGAGCTTCTGCGTCTCACCGTCTGTACTTTGGGCCTGACTGTGCAGTTGGCAAGAGGCAGTGGGTCCAACACGTGACAGTCTGTCTCCAGCAGGTCAACTTCCATGTCGTATTCATCTCCGTCTGGCTAAAAAAGCAAAAATATATACAAATCACTGCACAATTGTTACATTACTTTTAAAAAATGTAGTGCATAAGATGGTAATTGACTAAATTCTGCTGTATATATTATTCCAGATGCAGGTGAACATATAAGAGCTCCTATTAGCAAAAATAGAGCACATAGCTGCTTTTGATTTAGTCTGAAAATGTCCTAAAAAGTTAGAAAGAGAGGGGCACCATAAACAAAACTGTCTATAACATGATGCAGTATGGACTGCTACACTTAGTGTTTATCCTTCTTCTCTGCCCAGTAAACGTTATTCTTTTCTACTGTGTTCACACATTTCTGTATGTAACTAAACAGCACCTCCACCTGCTGACTTACCTTCGCGTAGACCTTGATGTCGTCGATCTGGTTCAGTACATACTTGTAGCCATGATGGTGCTGGGCGTTGAGGTAATCCTGCGCCACCAGAGCAGCCTCCTCCGCCTCGGGGGAGTCGCACAGAGGCCTTCGCACGATGGGTTGAGCCCATGTCCCCACCAACAGTCCCAGCACCACAGTGAAGCTCAGGAGATTCATTTCTGTGTGAAATGCAACAAAAATAAGGTATCACAGACGAGCAGATGCTGGTAAAGATGAGAGGCAGAGCTGGTGCAGGTCGCTGCTTATATATCCTGTACTTTAAACATGAAAACAGAGCCAAGTTAAACACCATGTTCATCCCTCCTGACTCTTGCGTCACATGGTGCTGCTCTTTTTTTTTTTTTTTTTTTTTTTTTTAAAGGATAACTGCCAAAGCAAATGGAAACTCACAAAGTCTAGCGTGGGACGAGCAGCCTTTAGTTCAAATCAGTTTTAGTGTCACACTCCTGCAACATATACTGACACCTGTCTCTATGTCTGCCGTGAATATATATCAAATATTACATGTGAGAAGATCTTTGGGTTCACTCGTATTGTGTAACCAGCTGTCTCCCTCAACAGAGGTCACGCTGGTCATCTACAGAGCTGGGCCCCACTGTCAGCAGGGATCTGCGGACTTGCTCAATGATACTAAAAAAAAGAAAAAAAACAGGATGTTTGCCAGGTTTTGGGGGGGACAGCGACCATCTGCTTATTACACCAGTGTCACTCAAGGTCAGCAGCAGGCCGCAAACAGAGATACTGATGAGAAGATTTCAAATGTTTTCTCAAATGAGCAATAAAGTGCAGACTGAGGACCGCCGCAGAGTCTTTCCATTCCCTCTAGAATACTTCACAAAGCTTTGAGGTTTAATAACTTTAGTAAAAACACACGGTCACTTCCATTCAGCATTAAATCACAGATATGTTACAGTACCATGCAAACGTCTCGAGCCACGGCCATTTCTTTAGATTTAGCTTTGAATGAGCCCTTTAAACTGTATCTTTAGGCTACATTGTTAGTAGCAGCCTGCCACAAGAACAACCTCCCAAGTTTGTTTGGCTTCTCCTGAAAATAGTTTAGATTTTTCCCAACTGCTTTTAAAATTGAAATCTTGTGGCAGAGACTTCATTTTTAAAAGACTTCCTGCAGCCTCTGCTACGTGCAGAGACTGCAGGGAAGTCCATAATGTTTTTGTTTGGCTTATCATTTTCATGTTTAGTTTTGTGGATTCTGGAATTGTTTAATAGTCAATGACTGCAGAAGGTTGGAAGGCAAACAAGACATTTTTTATTCTGATGTTTCTGTAGCTTTGTATTTATTAATGAGACATGATTTCTTTGACTGGTGTTTTAATGATATTGCAAGATCAACTTTAAAGACAAAACAGAAATGGATGATGGATGAAAAAGCATAAGGGGTAAGAGTGTTGAGAGTAATGGAAACTAGAAAGAAGAACTTATTGTGGTCTTATTTTGCAAAGTAAAGGGATGTATAAGTTGAAGTTGAAGATACGGTATATTTACCCGGGTTATCAAGATTTGTTGTAACACTTGTTTCTATAAAATTTCTATAAAATAAAATCCCTGAACGCACAGAGAGGGCCTGCAGGGGGCAGTGACACACTTTAATGTAACTAAACGGACGTCTAAAGAAGAAGATCGTGTTTTGATTGGTCAGGATGAGAGGGGCACGTGACTACATGTGACTGTTAACGGTCAACGGATTGGATGAAGCCGAAGTCTAACAACCAATCACAGCAAGACGTCGCTCACGTTGCGTCCGTCTGCGTGATCCAATCTTGCATCGGCTAACCTGAATGCTAAGTAAGCTAAAGAGTTTTAGCTCCAAACGCCGTGTTCTGAATAAAAAACGCTCTGATTTATGTGAACGCACACACAGACAGGACGTGTCCGCGAAGAGCTTTCTCCGCTTCGAGGTTTCATTGAGCCAAACGAGGGGGAAACTGCGAGGCTACGTGAGTGTGTGGCTAGCTCCTCGTTTGTTGCAGGCAATTGTTGGGTGTCTTTAAACATCGCCGGCTTTTTTTTTTTTTTTTTTTTTAGCAAGGGTCTGTGATTGGAAACACGTGTCTGGAAGAAAGCAATTCAAGGCGGGCAAAACAGCGACCTGTACCCGCTCCGACAGCCTGGAGGTAACAAAATAATATTGCTTGTAAAAATAAAAATGTGTGTCTTTCTATGTGGGGACATGTGCTGCACACGCGCACCTGCAGGCAGGTCTGTAACTCTCAGACCTCTGACAACTTCTGAAAAAGGCCTCCTTCTCAGTATAAAGAGCTGATGCAAGTGCAAAAGCAACAACTGTGATGGAAGACCTGTTCAGATCATTTGCCTTGGTAAAAGAAGCAGTAAGTAATTAGTCCATATGCACATTGTTAGTAGCAGCCTGCTACTAAAATTCTTCTCTACCTGAGAAGAATTTACCAGCGTTCAGCCACTGATCGGTTCACCGTAGGATCAGATCTATTTATGAAATCCTTTTTCATCAAAGTGAGGCTCATGTGTAATCAAACTTTTGTTCTGTGTCGCAGCAGATGGTCAGACTGTGAAACCAAAGCCAGGACAGGGACCCCTAAGTAAGCTGTGAGGATCGTGTCAAATTGTGAATTCTTCAGACCTCATGTTATTTCACCTTTCCACTTCAAGGTGAAATTGTCTCATCTAACAGCGGCTGGATCATGGCCCGGAAACCATGTAGCTCTGTGTGTTGGTTTGTTGCTAAATGCTGCTACATTTGAGCCGCCTCGCTCACACTTGGCTCTCCGGAAAGCGTTCTTCACTCTCTGCCAAATGCACCGAGCACAGAGCCAGCGGAGCAAAGCGAAATACTTGAAGAGGAGGAAGGGATCCATTTCTTTAATCAATGGGGTCTCTCACATGTCCAGGCGAGCCAAGAGGCGCTTGTACTGTAAACTACAGCTTTGGATGTGGAGGAAGTGGAGAGAGAAGTGCCACTTTGGGATATTTAGAGCTAAAAAACGCTTTGGCTCGGGCCCTGGCCTCAGTTTAAAGACACAAAAAAATAAAAGGAAAGCGTACCACGCGCTGAATGCAGCAAAAACATCAGTCCTTGTGTCAGCTCTTGGATGTGATACTGGAGGTTCAGAGGATCCCCTTAAAAGACAGAACCAGGATGTGAACACAGATGCTGCTGCAGGTACTGATGGTGAAACCATTACAGGAGAAACTTTGGTACACATTGGTGAAATTAGAGAGCCTTTAAGACACTGTCATAGTATCCAATCTTCATTAAATGCAGACAGTTACACATGTGAAGACGTCACACAGAGCAGGGTACCAGGAACAACTCCTGCACAAAGACTCGAGGTCGGCAGCCCATCAGCACAGACTGCTGGTACTCCAGGCCAGGACCAGAGTACAGTCACAGATACTGATGAGACCATCAGTAGTAAAAAAACAGTATCCCCTCACACTGATGTCAGCCTGAACGCACTGACGAAGGACATCCACGGTATGTGCATCGTTAACATTTGGTGCAACTTTCTTCTCTGGGCCGTTTGTTAAGAGTTTCTGTGTTTCTCCAGAGTTTCTTGATGACTTCTACATGAAATATGGAAGCTTAATCCCATTACGTAAGAACGACGTCTTGAGGCATCTCAAGGGGAAGTTTTACACTGGTTTAAGTGACAGGTAAATCAGAATTCTGTTGTTGTGGTAAAGAGTAAGTGGGAGCTTTCTGAGCGTTGCCTGTTTGTGTCTGTTCAGGAAAAACACAGTCCTCTCTGAGGTTACCAGATACCGAGCTGCGATCCTCCAGAAGCCCGTCCGGTCTTTTCAGGTGGTCTACAAGAAACACACGTTGACTCTGGACGATTTGTTGACGCTGGCAGATCAGAACTGGCTCAACGACCAGGTTAGCATCATCTATAACACCAAACACGCCATGCTTTACTGGATTCACTGGAGTGTGAATGTTTAAGATCAATGTAACGGGTGTGTGTACGCATTTGTTGTTTCTGTTGAAGGTTATGAACATGTACGGGGAACTGATCATGGATTCTTCCCATCACAAGGTAATTAAACAAAGCTCTAAATGAAGCTCTAAAAATGCTGGAATTTTTCTTGCATCGGAACGCTAAGCGAGGAAAGATTTCACCTACCTGAGTTTTTCAATAAAGGGACTATAAGGCTGTATGTATTTCTATATTATTTAACGAGGTCAGTTTATTTACTCCAGACTGTTTAAAATGCTTCTTACCCCTCCGCTGTAAAAGGCTGACAGAGTATTGCTGTCACCCTGCCGGGCAGGCAGGCATGGAGGAGGAGGAGAGCTGGAGAGGGAATCAAGCCAGTTTCAGGAACAGTTTCTGCTCCTCTGTACAAGGAGGAGCAGGAGCCCCACAAAATGACTTCCAGCTGCTCTCTATGAGGAGAGCAGCTGGAACCTAATGTGGGGCTAAAGGACATGAGAACCTAATGTCCTTTAGTTGGAGCTCACAGATGATCTTCGTGCAGCTCGACTGGCTTTCGGTGCCACAGATCACCAGAACGGGCAAGTCGACCACTGGCACCCGTCGCTTTTCACACATGAGAGCAGATTCACTGAACTTGTGTAGCAGACCTGAGTCTGAAGATATCATCCAAACATGATACTCTCTGCAGCATCAGCCAGGATGATTGGTTAGGCAGTCGGTCAGTGATGCTCTGGTGACGAATAGCCTCTGAGCGTCAAACATGGCTCAGCTTGTTAGCCAGTGCTGCGTTGAGTGCTGTTAGATATGGAGATGAAATCCACAGACCTACAGTTAGACCTTATGCTGGTGCAGTAGGCCCCAGGTTCCTTGCTAGTAGCCCATGTAGTGCTGTGGACTACCCCTAGGAGTACTGGTACCCCAATATGAGACAATACTGTAGATATCGTTCCAATATTTATCCTATTACTTGAAAGCGATGTTTGATCCTAGAACTTTTAAATCTACGTATTTTTAATTGTTATAAACTGATGATTTCTGTTTGTCTTCGCTTTTAGGTCCATTTTCTCAACAGTTTCTTCCACCGGCAGCTGATGACCAAAGGATATGATGGTGTTAAGCGATGGACGAAGCAGGTGAGCTCTTAGATGGAAATGATGTGATACCCTTGTTAGTCATGCAGCTTTCTATTGCCATGTTTCTCCCAGAAGCAAAAAGAACTAACATAACTTTTATTTCTATGCAATGAAAAGTATGAAAAAAGTCTCTAAAGAACTAAGGAGTGGGTGGGATGGGTGGCTGTGATCTCGTGTGTCTCGTCCAGGTGGATTTGTTTTCTAAGAGACTTCTTTTGGTGCCTATCCATCTGGAGGTTCACTGGTGTTTGGTGACTGCCGACATCGTCCAAAAGAAAATCTGCCTTTATGACTCTCAAGGGAACGGGCTCCAGAAAGTTGGAAGGGTAATTACACACTTCACGTACACGCAGTTACTTTGACAAAATACTTTTTCTATCTAAACGTTTTCCTCTCAACAGAACATCCTGAAATACTTGATGACCGAAGCAAAAGAAAAGAAGCAAACTGCTTTTGAAAGCGGTTGGACGGTGGCGTTCGATGAGGTACGTCGTCCTGGTTTAAACTGTTACCTGTTTGAACGCTCGCTCTCACTGACACGATGTGCTGTCTCCCCCTGCTGCTCCTCGCAGAAAGTCCCGCAGCAGACCAACGAGAACGACTGCGGAGTTTTTGTTCTGGAGGTATGTGCGACTTTGTTCGCGTGCATGATCGTTTCAGATTTGTTTCTGTTGCTTGCTCACTACATGATATTGCTCTTTTACAGTATTCTAGATGCCTTGCTCTGACAAGACCCCTCCACTTCTCACAAAAAGACATACCAAAGATACGAAAGAGGATCTACAAAGAGCTCTGCGACTGTAAGCTCCATGAACAGGACTGATGAGTCATTAACTTGTTGGATGGATGTGTTTTGGTATAAAAATAACATATTAAGCAACTTAAAGAAGTCCAGATGCTTTTCTTTCCAAGCTCCTTGGACTACGATGACCTGGTCCAAGGATGACTGAGAACCTTCACAGACAACATCGTGTAGGGTGTGATTGTGGTAGCAGCTCCACAGCGGCCTTACATTATGTATATAATGTGAAAATACGATCCCTGCTGCAAAATATAATTCACTCGTCAGGTCACATTTTCATCCATTTTGGTAACTACTGCATATGATCAGTATTTAATCAAGCATGTCTTTGAGAGGAGAAGACGAGTGGACTTACCTGGAGCCATACGGAGTCTGTCCTGTCCTGTGTCCGTTTGGCAGCTACTATGTTTCTGTGAATCTTATTGGCACCATTGTTAGCATCAGATTTGACCTGTTATCACCAGATGAGTGAATTGAAGTAGTGTTTTCTTGAATGTGCCTGTTTCAGATGAGCAATATGTATACAAAGGATTTAAATAAAAACTGTCATTTTCCAAACATTTCACATTTATTTATATTTGTTTCTCCTAAAAGAGACCTTTAATGCTCATTTCCATCTACATGTTTTTTTCCTGTGACTCAGAGTAGGTTTGCATGATTCATATTTCAGTATGATCCTTTTTTTTTTAAATCACATATTGGACCTTTTGCAGCCCCTCAGGTGTGCCTGATAGTCATATTAGGCATGTCACATCACACAGTGCCAAAAGTAGAAAAAAAAATGCTTAAAAGTGAGTGTTTAACTCACGTTTGCATTTGCTGACCTCACCAGTTCAGTCTCTATCCATGTTTAACATGAGCATCTACAATTGTAGATGCTATGTTTGAGAAATGAAGGAAAAGCATAATGGGTTCCCTTTCAAGATCAGATACTGTATGCAGGACAACTTATTTTATATTACGTTACATAAATATTTGTAAATACGTCTTAGATACATATATTGTAATTTCAGTTTCATCCACTTGATTATAACTATGCGAGGAACAGTTACAAAAGCTGTCGCACAGATCAAAAAGTGGATATTTAAGGCACACAAAGAGCTCTCTAAAGTGTAGTTTTCAGTATTAGAACCAGATTCACACACTGTCAAAAACACGATGGAGTATGTATTGTTCAACATAACCAAATAAACCTGTTCACAACAGACACATCTCTATTGCTGACCCTGTCAATACATTACACGAATACATAACGTATATCAACAGCCACTGTTCCTCGTTAGCAGCTCGTTGTAAAGCTGAGATTTAAAAAAAATTGTCTTCATAAAAAATTCAAACATTCATAAAAGTCTCATGTTTACGAGTGCACACTGAAACCAAGAGCTGTGTATCTGCAACACGGACCACTTAAATACTGCAGGTATTATGTAGATTAATGCAGATACACCTGGTTTATCAACCTAAATCACAAGAGGCCACAAAGGAGAACAGTTTCCCCTTACCACGGAGACTATGTAGGTAGATATATTTGCTCGCAATGTCTGTGGACGTGTATGTTCCCACAGGAAGAGATAAAACTGATTCATACAGCCCAAAGATGTTGCAGATCTCCTCCAGTAGATGTGCTGTTGTGACTGATTAACCCTTCACATCGAGCTAGGTCTGATTTTATTCATCATAAAGAGGGTCTAATCGTTGATCTGGAACCCCCACTCAATTTCTGGCTCGTCGTCGAGACGAATCACGAGGTAGGACACGAGCTGGAAGAGGTTCTGCCACAGGCCCAGGAAGAGGTACAAGTAGAAGTCGCTGACGTCTATTTGGCAGTGAATCCCCGAGTAATTCATGTCGCACACGCACTCAAAACTGTTCACATAGTTGACACAGAAACCTCCGTTCATACAGGGGTCAGAGGCACATTCATCCACGTCCTTCTCACACCTGAAAGGAAAATTTAAAAAAGTTCTGTTTTTGGCCACCTGGGGGCAGTAGCTGCACTGAAATGGACTTTTAAAATCACAAGTTGCGTGCAAATTAACTATCATTATGCATGTCATACCATTGTCCCGCGAAGCCAGGCAGGCAGTAACAAGCATCATCAGCCTCGGAGCAGCTTCCTCCATTAAAGCAGCTGTAGTTCCACCGTGTACCCGTGCATGTAGACACGGGCAACCGAGGAAGTCTGGGCAAACATCAGAAGAGAGAAAGTAAACACTGTTTAATTCAGAAATGGTTGATTTGTTGTTTACTTGGTTAAGTGAAGTGTGTTGAATTTGATGTAAAAGCACTTACGGATTGGTCTCGATGTACCATGGGATTTCAGGGAGTTTCTCGCTGTAATAGAGAAGTTTGCAAATCAGCACAACTGGTGACATTGCTATGTCTGGTGACACTGAAATCAACTCTTGAGGAACTCACTCGCAGTACTGGCCGGTCATATTTTGAGGGCATAGACAGGAGTACGTCTGGAAGCCTTTGAGGCACGTGGCGCCGTGGCTGCAATTGCTTTTTTCACACATATCGACTTCTACCTCACATTGCTCGCCGCTGTACCCCTGCTCACACGCACACTTATACCCTCCAGGTAGGCTGACACAGTTGCCGTAGAGACAGGGCCCGGAGATGCAGGGGTCTGTCGAGTCTTGACACAGGTGGCCCGTCCACTCGGAGGAACACGTGCACTGATGCAGGTCAAACAGGTCCTCGCAGACACCCTCGTTCCTGCAAGGGTTAGGTGTGCAAACACTGGCTCCCCAGCAGCCGTACAGCAGGGGAGCATTGCTGTTTATCCTCAAAAACTGCTCCTCCTGAGGTCTGGGCAGGTTCAGCTCTGTATCGGGGTGGAAAGGGAGAAGAAGCCCCCCAATCTCGACAGGACCCAGACAGCCAGACAGATCCACTCCAGCATTCAGGCTTAGACCACCCAGGAAGATGTCCGCTTCCTTGCTGAGAAACTCCAGGTCACCCACAGCTGTTTTGGGCATGCTAATGGCCTCCTTTCCTCCATCCACGACCATGATCCAACTGGAGGTCGATGCCTGGGTTTCCAAGCTGAGCTTCACAGTGTGCCACTTTCCATCACTGAACTGAGTCTGGCTTTGAATAGACACGTTGTCCTTGTCACCCCCAACCTGGAGATCCATGACCACATGAGAGTTCAGGAGAGAGACCGTCAGGTAGTTTGAGTCCTTGTGTGCATGCAGTAATGTGGCAGCAAGCCGTCTTGAGCGGAAGCTGAGGGAGACACTGGTCAGGCTGCGCTTAATCTTTCCATTGCTCCGGTACTGTGGAATGCTGCTTCCAAGCCGAAATGTCACATTAGACAAGCCTGTAGCAGAGACAGGGAGGAGCAGCTTACTTGTTGCAGTCTCAAAGCATCACACCCATACAGACTACAGTCCCCCCTGAACATTAAAGACTCATGTTTTCAGGTCTTGAAGAGTAACCTAATACCACATTGCTCTTAGTCCTCCCTGTGGCTGAAAGTTTGACACAACCCATTGTAAATATGCTCTACATTTTGGGGCGTGGGCCATATTATAGAGCAAATTAATCTTTTCCCAATTTCCTTTATTTTTAACACATGTACACAGTAGATTTTGTATTACTCGATTGTCCTTTTTCCTTTTCAGTTATCCAATATAGATGTGAGAAGAACTTTTCTCCCTTACAAATGCTAAAACAAAAAATAAATGCCATCTAAATTTGCAGGCCTATGTGAATTTAATTTTCTTTCTTTCAAAATCACTGTTCACATCTCTCAAAAGGAGTGTCTCAAACCCCGTAAAGTACCTTGAGGTTAGTCAAGGCTAATCCACTCCATAAAATACCCTTAAAACTACAGTCTACTTACAATGTAAGATTGGGACATGTTATTGGTTTTACTGTCAAATTACCAAGAAATTATGCTGCACTTAGAGCAGCAATTACTTAGAGTATGACTTATCCCCTTTCCTGTAAAATACCCAGAATTGTGGCACTATGTAAAGTTACTTACTAATTACTAAAAATTACTTACAGACTTATTCAATTTATTTACAACAATTATTTATTTGCGTCCTCTAAAAGCATTATTCTAGTATTCCTACCTTTATGAATGTGTAGGTTATTATAATTACATTGTAATATCAAATAAAAAAAACCACTGACATTCCATTAAATTACAGGGGAATTACATGCTGAGTTGCACGCTGTATTATAAAGCGTTAAACCAGTTTCTTTAAGAACTGCATACTGCTCATGTTTAATAAAAAAACAGTCTGGTCTGCTTTTACAAAGTGCACCCTGTGAGCGGGAAGTTCCTAGTGTAGTCACAAGGTTAGAGTTTAATTAAGCTAATGTCTTTTTTCAGGACTCTGTAAGTTCAACCACACTTGACAGTAGCCTGGCAGCATAGCAAATACAAACATACCAACTCTGCCTCAGCGGAAACTGATTTGTACTGGCGTACAGAAGGAGATGATTCCACTTTATTCTGACTGAGCCTTAATAACTTCAACGAAAACATAATTCCAAAAACATCCAGTGTGAAATAACCCCACTGTCCTTACCGTTTGTTTTTATTTAAACAGCAAATTAGCTCAAAAACTGTTTAAAAAGCTACTGTTTTCCCCCTCCCCTCTGTGAACATGTGACTGCTCCAGGAAGACATGTCATCATAAACTACCACAGCCATGTGGCAGCAGAGTTAATCTGACCAGGGATTACCACGCCTTAGAGGAATCCCATGCAGGATCCCTGCCTCTACTGTGTTCCCTGCTGTAATCAACAGTGCTGTAATTAAAACTGTGTGTGCACCATTGAGTCCCCTAAAGGGACGTGCAGTGCTGATGATGTCTTCAGTGGATGTCAGTTCGCTTGCACATTACTTGTAAATTCTTCCAAATGCTTGCATGTGCCATGAATGGGAAATGAATTCTTAAAGAGTCTTTATTCCTCCCTGATGATGTACTTTCAGGACATGCATTATGCATGACTGGAACCTGTTATCAGGTTACTTACATTCAAAACCCTGAGAGAGGGGCTGACACATTGCAGCAGCTGGGCAGGGAGACAGCTCGCACCATTTCACCTCCTCACAGCGCCGCCCTGCAGTGTTGGGGGGGCAGTTGCAAATGAAATCATCCCACATGGAGTAACACACTCCCCCGTTAAGACAGGGGTTCACCTAATGCAGAGAAGACAGTATCAATTAATTATAAAGCACTCTTTCAGTGTTAGTGCAGACACCAGGGTCGCAAGGGGTAGCAGCTCATGCACAACAGCGTTATCGATATGGCAGCACTGCCATAACTCACAGCACAGGCGTTGTCGCTGCTGCATCCTTCTGCAACGCTGATGAGTTGTTCCAGGTTGTACGATTCTACCGGAGTTGATATTGGATAGAACTGCAGTCTTTTGTTGTTAATCCTCAGATCCTGGATGCATCCCTTGAAGTACCCGCCAAAAGAAGCCGATGCCCTTGAGTCTGGTAGCCCCCCGACATAAACCATATCCCCAGGATGGACCTGGATGAGCCTGATGGGTATAAAGCCCTGGCTTTGGGCTGACTGGAACAAGGTGGCTACCACTCCTTCCAGTTTCAGAGTCACCAGGTGGAAATGGCCGTCATTGATCACAGCCCGACCGACCAGGGTCTCAAAGTTGTTGACCTGAACTTTGATCATACCCGCTTCCAACCACAGGCGGAGGTACTGGCTTGTGGTGTTAGTCATGATAAGGAGCAGACCACTGGACTGTCTGGTGCGGATGAACATGGATATGATCACAGTATCACCTGGGTCATCATCCAATGAGAACACAGCATAGCTCTCGAGGTCTTTGTTTCCAAACCTGGCTGTGATGTACTCTGTATAAGCACGAGAAAGAGAGAAATTCATAATTTACTTAACAGGAGCAGTAAAGTCTTACATGTACAATCCCAGTAAAATCAAAAATGTGCAGCATCTCCAGTCTTTATGTAAGTGATAAAAAGATGTATCGTCTTATCTAACACCAAATAATCTCTAATCTCATTTTTAAGCAAAAGAATGCCATGATTATTGTACAGTTGTCAGTGTTATGGGAACTAAACGAGTTATTGTTTCAGTAAAAGGTTTTTACAATGAAGAAGGCTCGCGGGTCATTACAAGGAGGAGCTCCTCAGTTTGGCAACCAAAGAAGACACAAGTCCATAAGACTCCCTGATCTGGCAAACTGAAGGCATTCCCGGTCAATTACTGAACACCACGTTTTTTTAATCCTCGATGCAGGTGTATGTTCTAAAAGCATGGCTGTTTGACTTGACAGTCTGCTATTTCTACCAGCTCCGTAAGCTCCTTTAACGTCTGCCGACTAATTTTATCCTGCAGGGTGCTTCTCTTCACAGCTCACCACTGACACTTGAGCAGCAAGATGACTCAGGCTGAGCTTGAACTTGAACCAGTGCACCTATATTTAAAGGGTATCTCCAATAATTTGTCATCAGCTAAATTAAATGTTATTCAGGATTCAGAAATGTTACCTAACAGAGATCAGGTTAGCGCTAATGGGTGTGGTTCAATGGAAATCGCACCACATCTATTAAACCAAAAGTTGCACAAGGCCAAAAAAGGCTTTTGCTCACAAAACCTACATATTTTTTAAAAGTTATAACCTCAGACTGAAACAGCCATTTGTTAAAGAGGACCTCCATTGCTGTGTTTCATTGTGGGAAAGAAAATTTGTTTTTTGAGGTTCTGTACCTAAAGAAATAAAAAGACTATGTAGGGAGGAGGCTGGGATGGAGAGACAGGTCAACAAAACACTGGATGCAGAGCTTTTTAATGCCATGACTTTATGCAGTATTTGATGTTGCAGGTAAGGAAACAAACACAGGAGAAGCCCTGAACAGTAGGCGGGGACAGACAAGGTTTTTGTGGATGGCGGAGCAAATAGGAAGAAAAACTGGGAACTAACAAGCAATTTGAGTTTATTTGAGAATCTAATTAAAAAATTTACACAGCTTGCAATGATGTTAATGTATATGTAAGTCTTACCCTCTGCACAGTTGTTTCCCTCATATGGCCTGTGGCACTCACAAAGGTAACCCCTCCAGCCTTGGCTAACACAGCGGCCTCGGTTCTGACACGGGCTGTCGTCACACTTGTCTTTGTCGCTGCACCCCACAGTGATGTTCGCCTGGATGTGTGAACCTTCTGGCGCTATAACCGGCAATAACAGCCGTGAGTCTACAAACACATCTCTGAAGCAGCCCAGAAAAGCAGGAGGGTAGTCTGTTTCCTCCACTGCCCTGCCCAGTGTCCAGTTCCCACTGATTGCTCCAATGAAGAGGCTGTGACGAACTGCTTCGGGCTCAGGGAGAGAGGAGGCCTGTTCAAGCAGCTGGACTTCAGCATTGGACTCTCTGGTGCAGCTTCCTTCAGTGCATAGCAGCCTGATGAGACTGACCACGCCACCCAGAGATGCTTCCACTGTGTGCCACTTGCTGTCAGACAAATATCCTGGAAGCTCTTGAACCAATGTGCTGGAGCCTTGGCCTCTCAGGCTGAGGAGGCAGAGATGCCCGTGCATCAGCTCGATGCTGAAGAGCAGATCGTCCACCCTGCGTTGTAAGAGGGTGCCAACCAGTTGTTCCGTCCTGAAGCTGAAGGTGACGTTAAGAGGAGCTTCTTGGTCTAGGAGCGGCATCTGTATGTACACATAGCCTCTGGACTCAAATGAGAAAACAGTAGGAGTCTGGCATTTAGGGCTCATGAAGCCAGCAGGGCAGATGCATGTGTAACTGTGGTGATCGTTCACAAATAAGGGAGAACACACTCCTCCATTCTCACACTGGTTCTCATTACAGCCTGTAAGTGCAACTGTGCAATTCTGTCCACCATACAGCTGCCCGTTTTGGCTCTGAGAGGCGCAAAGGCATCTGAATCCTCCATTGTGGCTCTCACATACACCACCGTTTTGGCATGGCTGCTGTTCACATCCACTGATGTCCTCGCTGGAGACGGTGTCTAGAGAACAGATTATAGTTCATTATAACTTTTTATACATATATTTGTGTAAACAGAGAGGCACGTAAAGCGTCTACACAAATGAATTAATTTTAAACATACAAAAAAAAATCAGCTGTACAAACTTCAGTACACTTCACTTCACTTCAAATATGCCAATTACGAGGTGAGAACGAGAGCAGAAAAACATACTAATGACTCTAATATTGACCTGTGACAACAACACACAAGTTATATTTACCTGCAAAAAGCAACCACAGCATGCACAAATACACGCTGAATCTCAACATTGTCCCTTACAATCCTACAAACTGTTCAATATTTGGCAGGTTTGTTATTTTGGATCAAACACAGGTGAAAATACTTGCATGTGCACCTCCATCTTCACTGCCTGAGGACCACTGTTTGTGTGCGTTCACTGAAATGCATGGATCGCTGCACGCCAGATAGGAGGGATTAAGCTAATGCACTTACAATGTCTTACACGTTAAACGTGTTGGGGAAGGGAGGGGTGCACCCAAGAGGCTAATCTGAACAACTTCAAGCATGTTCCCTGGACAGAACTCTAATGTCCTCTTATGTAAGGGATGGCGATGCCAGAGGTGCCAGAGTTTGGGCACAACTGAAATTCAGTTTGAGAATTAAGTTTATGTAGAGGTAAGCAGTCCTTCCATTCACTTTTATGCACATGTCCTGAAACATGGACACTAACGCAAATGGATGTGTGCACGTGCACACACATATGCACTGCAGGTTGAGTGCAGTTTGGCTGCAGTGGGTTGGATCAAGGCTCCAGTCTTTGAATGAGGCAAACTGAGGCCAGTGTTTCTAATCTGGGAAGCATCTTTGTCATTTAAATGCCTCTGACGTAACCACAATTCATTTAACTCTAAGAGCATTCACTTTGGTCTCTGGTACAACTAATGGGCTTGATGCTCTGTTTGTGTTGCTTATTTTACCATTGGTCTGGCTCAGGCTGATAAACCTAGGACTCCACCCTATGATGAGGGTTTTGAACCCTTAAACTCATTCACTGAAAATATTACCAAAATACTCCGTATTGCCATGCATTCACTTTAGTGAATTCAGAAGTACAGTGCTAACAATGTACTTCAAATTTAAATATACAGTACAACCAAATTGCCCTGCAGGAGGTGGGTGACTCTGTAACTTCTTCCATCTGGAGGGGCCACAGCCTAATTGTGGATTCACATCCAGGGGCCTTCTTGCTGTGGGTCAACAGTGCCGACCATCTCACCACGATTCCTCCAATATTACTTTATATTATATTTTTGTTGCAATTGGCTGGGAATTTTTACATTTTTAAAAACAAAATACTGCATTTATATGTTTTCAACGGTTTAAAAAAAATCTTAAATGTTAGCTGTCAGATAAATGTAGTTGGAAAGTAGAAAAAAAAGAAAGCCAATATGCCATTAGCTGTTGGACTACATTACCCATGATGCCGTCGTGTTATGAGCTCACGATGATAATCGACAAAAAACACCCCAGCCTTTGTTTATTTCGTCTTTGACTTTTCATGTATTATATAGAAAATGAAGTAACACGGGCATGAACTGTCGTAATTGTTGAGGTTTATTTCTCTGCTGCTTGTGTTTACGCGGATAAAAATGGACCGTTAGAGAACAAAAGCTGAAGCAGCCAATGAGCAAACGGCTTGTTTCGGTGTCTGGTGGGGCGTTACAAATATCCAGGAAATTATTATTCCTTCGTTTATTTCTCACATTTCTTATTCAAGCTGGGGGTACGCGGTGCCTTGTAAACGTGTCCCGCAACTCTTAGGTAAGACGTTTGGTTAAAATACGAGTGCGTATGAAATGATAGTTTGCAGGGTAACATCAGAGGTCGTTTGTCAACACTCTCCTCGGAGGGGGGCCCGCCCGTCACTCCGATAACACAATGTTAGGGGTCCTTGAGGTGGGGAGCGAATATGTAAATGCCCCTGTCCTGGCAGTTAACAATTTAGATTAGCAGCAGAGTTAAGTTAGCTTAATTTCACATTTAAGGCCACTGAGGCCTTTATTGTGTTGAATGCATTGTTTATAACGAATAGCAGTTTTGTGTTTCGCATTAGCACGAGAAATCTCTTAGCATCTTTTTATGTGTGGTTATGCATATGTATGACTACAGTCTCCTTTTACAGTCAGCTTTGCTGCACTGTGTTGCACTTACATACCAAACCATTTGTGGAACCTCTTGACTAACGTGCTCCTGTGAAATCTGAATAAAAAACCAAGTAGTCAGCAGCTATACATGTTCAGTCCCAGCTCTGATGACATTCCTCTTCTCTCCAGGAGGGATTCCTTGTAGACCTGCAGACACATTAATGACGAAAAAGCCTAGCACTATGCTCCGTCCCAGACGTGGCAGGCAGGCCAGTGCCAGTGGTGACGGTGTACCTCCATCCAACATCCCAACAAACTCTGAAACGTTACAGGAGTCAGCCCCACAAATGAGACATCTGATCATGTCACAGCACAGTAACAACCTCCTCAATTTCTTGAATGAGGACCGGAGCCGGCAGAAGTTCTGCGATGTGTTTGTGTCTGTAGGTGGGAAGACCTACAGTGCTCACAAGGTGGTTTTGGCCCATGGGAGCAGCTATTTCCATGCTGAGCTGTCCAAGAATCCTTCTGCTAAAACTCATGTGACTCTGGAGCACGTGGAGGACTCTGTTTTCCAGCACCTGCTCAGCTTCTTGTACACCGCTGAGTGTGTTGTTGCAGAGACAGCACTCCCAGCTCTAACTGAAGCGGCCCGATTCCTGGACATGATGGATATATTAAAGCTGTTATGTAAAGACGGTGAAGTACAACCTGTAAGTGTAATACAAACCCAGGTTGAGACAATAGCTTCTCATAAAGTGGAAACTACCTCCAATAACTCGCCAGGAGCTGATACAGAGATCAACAGTCCAGCTGATGTTCAAGGAAACCTGTTCGGTCATGATAACTCCAATCAGGGTCAATTGGCTGAGAGTGTACACACTGATGTACATCAGGAGGCCTCAAATGAGGAAGAAAAGACGACAGGTCAGGGAAGTGCTACCACACGGAGATCAGCTCGTAGGAGGAGAACACCTACTAAGTATAAAAGAAATGATGGTGAGTACAGTAGCAGTGCTCCCAAGGAAAAACAAAGCACTGCATCATCAAGGCAGCACAACAAAAACAGACTGGAAGGAAAAGGGGAAGTGAATGTGACAGCCAAGCTGGATGTGAATAAGGCATCTAAACCAGTTCAGGGTGACGATGTAATGGATATGGAAGAGGAGGAGGAAGAGAGAGGAGACGCAAATGCCGCTATTATTGCTGAGACAGCTGATGAGGCAGAGAGCCGTGCAGATCTGCAGAATTCAGATCTACAGAGGACAGAGCAGCAGGCTGCTGACAGGGTGGAGATGCATGTTGGAGCAGCAGCAGGAAGCTCTAACCAGAGTCCAGTGTATCCTGAAGGTCTGGCTCCAGTCATCATACAGAACTCCAGCAAGAAGATCCTCAAGTGCCCCAAATGTGAAAAGACGTTTGACCGTGCAGGTGGGAACCACGGAATAAGATCTAGATTATTAGTGTTATTCTTATCTTACATGGTTAACAGATAAGACCAGAGATAATTATTTTTTGTAATGTCATTCAGTGTTTGGTCGGCACACACATATAATAGCTATAAATGCTCATCATGAATTACCACAGCCTAAGATTTGAGGGTCATTCCATAGAAGATCAGTCAAAATTGATTTTGTAAAACTTTTTGTTTATTTATCAGCGCTTTGTAACCCTAAAAGTTAATAGAGTTGAGTTGTAGTTTGCACTTTTTAAATTTTATTGCAGCATTTCACCCCCCATAATTTCATGGGTAAAAAAAAAATATATATACACCATTAACACGGTTAACCTGTTAGACAGTAAAACAAGTTATGTCATACGAAGGGTCTTCTTTTTTGTCTACATTTTCATACGAGTCTCATCTCCTGGCCATGGTTCCTTCTGTTTCATAATATTTATAATACAGTAAGTTTGTAATGTTCAGCAAGTGTTTAATATTAGATTCTGTTTAACCAAGGAAAGCAGGATTTGTGATAACACAACTAGTGTGGAAGACTATTCAACTGATTTAACCCCTTACTGATTTCCTGTTTTTTGGTATGTTTGTCACACTTAAATGTTTCAGATCATTAAACAAATGTAAATATTAGACAAAGATAACACAAGTAAATACAAGAGTTTCTAAATGAAGGTGCTTATTATTAAAGGAAAAAAAATCCAAACTTACATGGCCATTGTTTATAAATAGATTTTTTTGTGGCCTCTAAAGTGTCTTTAGAGAGTGCCTCTAAAAGGCATTGCTGTGTTTGTATTGTAAGTGTAAAGGGTTTTTTTCTTGTAGAGGTACGTCTGTAGTGTGTGTTTATCTTATGACCCAGATGTGTTCCTAATACAGTATAAATCATATTTCCAGGGAAATATGAGAGCCACACTCGAGTGCACACAGGCGAGAAACCTTTCCAGTGTGACATCTGTCTGCAGCGTTACTCCACCAAGTCTAACCTGACTGTACACAAGAAGAAGCACGCCAGCGACGTCCCGTTCCAGAAAAAGGAGCACAAATGTCCCTTCTGCAACAAACTCCATGCCAGCAAGAAAACCCTGGCCAAGCACGTCAGGAGGTGAGAGATGGCCATTTTACTTTGGTATTGTAATAAATTCACATAATGTTCATGGGATGATTGATGCCAGGGTAAGAAAATGGATGTAAATGTGCAAGTATAGTATGTTTGGACCACTCCCTGTCGCTCTGGTTGCAAATCATCACCAGCTCAAGATATCGGCATACATGTGTGGGAGGTATTTAGGCTTTGCTTTGTACAAAAAAGAAAAGCTATAACACTGCATCCATGTACATACAGTGTATATGGTGTGTGCAGTGCAGTGAATGATAATTCATATACACTAATAGTTAAAAATAAATCCAGTGAAGAGTCTGAGATTGGCAGTCTATCATTTTACATGTTCAGTTTCCGTGTTATTGGATTTAATATACAATTAAAATGATTGAAGCAGTGTCACCAGCACTATAGCGCTCATATTTGTAAAACTCTGGCTCTACTTAAATTCTAGTTAAGATATTATACAATACAATACAATTTGATTTATATAGCACATTTAAAAAACCACAGGTATGCCAAAGTGCTTCACAGAATGAGTTAAGAGCAATAATAAATACAAATATGAAAATACAAATAAAATATACTAACAGGCGGGTGACATAACTAACCAATAATACACCAGGCATAGTAGGCACCAGTGAAGTCTGCATAACAAAGTGATAAAGATAAGTTCCAGTACACTAAAAATGTGGGCTCTAGGAGGCGGGGAAAGCAAGACTAAACAAATAAGTTTTTAATCGAGATTTAAAAGATTGAATTGAATCAGACGCCCGAATAGCTAGGGGGAGGTTATTCCAGAGGTAGAGTGCGACAGTGGCGAATGCGCGGTCACCTCTGGTCTTGAGCCGAGATCTAGGTCACACCAGGAGCATTTGGCCTGCTGATCTAAGCGCTCTCCCAGGGATATAAAAGCTGAGGAGATCCGTAAGATAGCTGGGCGCGGTGTTACTTATGATTTTAAAAGTGAGCAATAAGATTTTAAAATCAATACGAAATTTAATAGGGAGCCAGTGCAGGTCGGATATTATAGTTAAGTCATTTGTGCAGCACAAACATCACACAACACCAACATCAGCTGAGCTGCTGCTGTGCTGTTGCGCTGTGTAATGAAGTATCTTCTCTTTCCTGTCAGGTTTCATCCAGACCACATCCAAGAGTTTCTTACCAAAAGGAAGAGGAAGAGTGAAAGCTGGAAATGTGCTGTGAGGACTGGTTTCAGTTTTGAAGAAATATTTATGTTATTGACAGTGATGTTAGCAAATGTATTTCTCCTGATGAGCCCACATCCATTTTTTATAATATATTTCCAAGACTCAGTCAATCAAACAATCAGTTATTATCAAATTAAATACTTTTTAAGAACTTTATCTTTTTAACTGATAGTCTGTGGAATCAACAATAATATTAGTTCAATTCAATTTATTTGATACAGCACCAAATCACAACAACAGTCGCCTCAAGGTGCAAGAACCTACAATAACACATACAGAGAAAAACCCAACAATCATATGACCCCCTATGAGCAAGCACTTTGGCGACAGCGGGAAGGAAAAACTCCCTTTTAACAGGAAGAAACCTCCGGCAGAACCAGGCTCAGAGAGGGGCGGCCATCTGCTGCGACTGGTTGGGGTGAGAGAAGGAAGACAAGATAAAGACATGCTGTGGAAGAGAGACAGAGGTTAATAACAAGTATGATTCAGTGGAGAGAGGTCTGTTAACGCATAGTAAGTGAGAAAGGTGGCTGAAGAAGCAGCTGCATCATGGGAATCCCCGGCAGCCTACACCTATTGCAGAATAACTAAGGGAGGATTCAGGGTCACCTGGTCCAGCCCTAACTATATGCTTTAGCAGAAAGGAAAGTTTTAA
The DNA here is from genome assembly GCF_963969265.1 of Rhamphochromis sp. 'chilingali'. Taxonomy (NCBI): domain Eukaryota; kingdom Metazoa; phylum Chordata; class Actinopteri; order Cichliformes; family Cichlidae; genus Rhamphochromis; species Rhamphochromis sp. 'chilingali'. Next base: position 11,104,582 of record NC_137943.1, on the reverse strand, counting down.
GCCTAATCTTAAAAGTAGAGATCGTGTCTGTCTCCCGAATCCAAACTGGAAGCTGGTTCCACAGAAGAGGGGCCTGAAAACTGAAGGTTCTCCCTCCCTTTATCAAATGAGTTAATTTTTCATTCTGCAGTCTGCAGCTGATGTGGTAAGATACTGATCAGACCAGAACGCACAACCACTGTGGTCCCACTTGCAAACTCTTTGAACACGTTTTCCTTTCTCGTCTCTGTCATGCATTCATGCATGCAAATGTCAATAAAGTTACAGTACTTATTTTCAAGCCTTCTGCTAGGCCTACGGAGGAGGAGTGAGGATCAACAAAGATGATTTGTTTTTTAATTCATACATTTTTTTATGTGGCATGTCATTTCAAATGCAGCTTTTCAGACAGCTCAACAGGTGTCACCAAACACAAAGTGTCTGTGCCGTTTGCCACACAGTCTCTCTTGTTTGCTGCTCCAACAGTTGTTGTGTTTGAAGAGAAAAAAGTTAGTGTGTGATCGTTTTAATCTGAGAAATGGAGAAAGATGTAAGAAGGAGAGGAGAGGAAGGTGACAGATTATTTTCAAAGACAAGGACTGTTCAGCAAGTAACATTTGTTAAAATGGAAATTTACATGTTACACAACTTATTGTGAAATGTCTTTTATAAGAGACTAAATGATAATAATTTATTGCTCAGAGTTTATACAGGATGGCAGCTGTAGGCTAAACTGGATAGTTTGTGGTCTTGTGGTAAAGTTATAATAATGGATTAAGCTCATTGATCAATGTTTTCCTGTGTCAATATTTAAAGAAACTCTTTATATTAGTATATCTGTGAAATAACCAGTGTTTACACCCATGACTTTTATATGGGCTGTAATGATGAATTAATCCTACCTGTAACCTTTGAACTCTCTGCATCAGATCTGTTTCAAGACCTTCACTCGCAAACCTCATCTGGAGGAGCACATGATCCTGCACAGCCAAGACCGGCCTTTTAAATGCTCCTTCTGTGATGAATACTTTAAATCCAGGTTTGCCAGGCTGAAACACCAAGAGAAGTTCCACTTAGGTGAGAACTATTTTTTTCACTTATATATTTAAACGTATTTTTGAATCTCAGATAAGTATTTAAATAGAGAATATTCAGGAGATAAAGTTTTTGTTTTTCATGTTTTCAGACTATATTAAATCCAAACCTTTAACGTTTTTCTCCAGGTGCTTCAACTTCGTCTCATAGTCCAAAGACATGCAGACGGGTTAGTTTAGGTTAAGTTAGTGATTCTAAATTGACTGTATTTGTTCATGTGAGAGTGAATGGTTATCTGAATGTGCCAGGGTGTACTTTTGTAACCCATATTGAAGTAGCAATTGATCTACTCGATTTCGTCCTGCCTCATTTTCAGGTCCTTTCCCCTGTGAGATCTGTGGTCGTCAGTTTAATGACACCGGCAACAGGAAGAGGCACATCGAGTGCACACATGGAGGCAAAAGAAAGTGGACCTGCTTGGTTTGTGGGAAATCAGTTAGAGAAAGGTACACCTGTCTGTGCCTGTTACATTTCCCACATGGCCCGTTTTTATGTGGGAGTGCACTATGTTATACGGCAATGATTATTTATTTAAAAAAATAGTCATAGATGATCATATTTGAGTTTCCACATCACAGGACAACCCTAAAGGAGCATTTGAGGATCCACAGTGGAGAGAAACCTCACCTCTGTAGTATTTGTGGCCAAAGTTTCCGTCACGGCAGCTCCTACAGGTGGGTCCTGTGAGATTTGGAGACGCCGTTTGGTGTTGGTGATCACAAAAGTTTCAAACTTTCTACTATGAAATTTCCCACTTGTGGGACTAATAAAGGTATCTTATGACCTTATGAACATAACTTCATAGTAGACTTGTCTTTAATGAGAAAACTGTTCCTTGGACAGGCTTCACCTCAGAGTCCACCATGATGACAAGCGATATGAGTGTGATGTTTGTGGGAAAACCTTCATACGCCACGATCACCTGACCAAACATCAGAAAATACACTCTGGTGAGCATGGAAGGGACGGCAGCGCTATTCTCTAGTTTTACTTGTTACTTTTGTGGCTTTTTCTCCGCACAGAGTCACATGGTACAGCGTAAAACACTTAAAACAGTATTTTAACTGTACCCATTTCTATTACAGGTGAGAAAGCACACCAGTGTGAGGAGTGTGGCAAGTGCTTCAGACGCCATGATCACCTGACAGTCCACTACAGAAGTGTTCATCTGGGAGAGAAAGTCTGGCAGAAGTATGTTATACAAACCACGGGCTGGTTCTCTAGTGCAGTGGTGTTGTTGTTGTCACTTGCTTCTCTCTGCATCTCCTTTACAGAGTAGCCTGGAGGTTTGGTAAACGTTCCCTTTGTGTGTTAATGACAGATTTTTTTCCTCTCAGGTATAAAACTGCTGTGCATCAGTGTGAGGTCTGCAAGAAAGAATTTAAAGGAAAGTCAAGTCTAGAAATGCACTTTAGGACTCACTCAGGTAAGGAAGCAAATGAGTTAGTGGAAAGTCTACATTTGCATGAAAATACTTCCTGTATGAGAACAGAAAAGAAGTGGATCTTTAATGAGTGTTTTTAGGCTTGTTTTATTCTTTTTTTATAAACTGAATCCTTTAAACATGAGCAGCTTCAACTGGAGATTATATTCTGTTTTGGATGCAGACACAGATATCTGGATGAGTAGTCATTCTTGTTCTTTGAATCTCACTTTAAGCCCCGTGGATGTGTCTGTAAGCTCCGCCCTCACCGTCTCATGATAAAACTTAAGTCACTTTGACACAAACAGATCTGAGCAGACTCCTGGATGCAGAAACTATAACAAGACCACTAACTGTTGCTGACAGCTGTGCATTTGTTGTTTAACAGTTTCATTTGTATGAGCTGTGTCGAGTAGACAACATTTAGAAGAACCATGAAATAAAGACTTTTTGGGTTTGGAGAAGTGATAACAAAAGACGCCTCTACAAACAGTCGGGGGGTCTTGAAAGCCTGACAGTCAGTGTTCTGATGCAGGGTCCATCAGGACAGAAGATGATTATTATTAAATTAAAGGTGCCGTAGACGTGAATGTCTGTCTTTCTGTGTTATGTGTAACAGGTGAGAAACCGCACAGATGTCCCGAGTGCCATCAGACATTTCGGATCAAGAAGACTTTGACGAAGCACATGGTGATTCACTCAGACGTCCGTCCCTTTAACTGTCCCCACTGCAGCGCCACTTTTAAAAGAAAAGACAAGCTCAAGTACCACGTCGACCACGTGCACAGCACGCGCTTTGCCGAGCAGCCCCTCAGCTCGATCGGTGAAGAAAAAATAGTGTCGGTTACTTTTGAGGAAAGCTCAAAGACGTACCATGCCGAGCCCAAGTCGAGCCACCAAACCAGCCCCGCTCCTACAAACGTGTGCGTTCCCGTCACTTTAGTTCCCATCCAGATGGCTGGAGGAGCGCAGGGCGACTTGACCATTCACAGGCCTCCACCTCACTCCTCACAGACTCACACAGTCATTAGCTTGCAGACTCAAGGACAGCAGCAAAACTCTGGCTACCAGGCTACGGACATGGCCTTCTTAGAGAAGTACACCCTCACACCTCAACCGGGCAACATCGTCCACCCCGTGAGGTCGGATCAGATGCTGGACCACCGAGAGCAGTCCTACCTGGGAACGCTGCTTGGACTCGATTCATCTTCCTCTGTGCAGAACTTGGCCACCTCTGATCATGCCCACTGACGCTCCTTGGCAAAAAACTGGAGCTTAAAGGCAAAGCGCAACAAACTTGGCACAGAAATCATGTAGGGAGAACCAAAGACGTAGTCACCTCTGCAGTGTGTTTGTATTTTAACATGGCGGTGACTCGCAGTCAGACTCACGTGCCATCTAAACTTAGGACAAAAAAAATAAATCCAACCAGATTTTGATGGATTTGTGTGACATGTTTAAGATAAAAACCTGTAAATTTAATTTAAACTTAAAAAAAGACATTCTGGTAATAATGAAACATTTTTAAACATTACTTTAGCAAGTCCAAGTCTAGGCAGGATTTTTTGCTGTTACTGAAGTGTTTACCGTTTCATATCAGAGTTTTTATTAGCACGGTCACTGTCATTTTTAACGGATTCATTTTAAAATGAATGATGAGATTTTTGATAGACAAATCATGTAATTATTTTTAGTACAAACAGTTTGCCGGTTCTAACTTCTAATAATTAATGCTGGTTCACCAAATACACAATAAACTTCTAATAAAAATAATAATCGCTGGTGGTTAGAGGAATTCTAAACTGTGACTGCAGTATACATGTGTGCAATTTGTCAAAAACAAGCACAATGATTTCTTTTTAAAAACTTGATGTAGTTTTATGATTTAGAGTAATGTAGGTGAAAGGGAGAGCTTTCAGCCACTTGTGAGCTTGAACAGCTGTAGGTGTGAATAACCTTTGTTGTTTAGCTTTAGTTACACATCTGGTTTTAAGTTGAGATGTTTCATGAACAAATTTCAAGCTTGTTAAATAAAGTAAAACAAGTGTACAATGAATAACATATAATGACTCTTTATTTGAGGGCAATAATTAGGCATACACTGCATTTCTTTTACAGATGAAGACTCACCAACAGACAAGTCTTTTTAAAGATAAGTTTTCAGTTAATATCTCTTTGGAAATCACCTGGTTGGTGCAAATATACCCCTGACCTCCTTCAGTTCCTCGGATGTCCGTAAACATCTGGGAACCCGAGGAGACCAGCAGCTGGAACCTCTGGGAGATTTGTCTGATATAAGATTCTAGCTGTGTTGCGTCTTTGTCTTTGGTTTTGTCTCAAATATTTCCCTTCAGTTAAACTGCAGGCAAATTCAGCACCCAGACTCCTGCACTACAAAGTGATGCTGTAAAGATGGTGCAGGATGCAGTTTAGTGTTGTCCTGTTGAAATATGCAAGGCCTTCCTTGCATATTTAAAAAGCGCTATACAAATACAGGCCATTTACCATTTACCTTCCCAGAAAAAGACCTATTCTGGGTGGGAGCATAAACCGCACTAAAACCTGTACATATGCAATGTTTTTGTGTTTTCAATGCTGTACAGTCATGTGAAAAAAAGAGTCTTCAGAGCACTATGTGGTTCTGTGAAGTACATCTATCAAAGCAGAGGTTTTGGCTTTTTGCAGGTCTAGAGCATTCAGGTGTGTGTTAACAGGAAGGCAACAGCGTGGTTTTTATAACATTACCGTAGGTGAATGTTGAAAAAGATTCACTGCATATGAGTGTAATGAAATGTGCAATAATCTTAATAATACACTTGTTTTGATATTTGGGAAATAATTGTGTTTTTAAACAGTAAAGAAAAGAAGAAGAAGGATTACTTCTTCTCATTTCTTTACTGTTTCCTATAACTTCCTATAACGAGAACTGATTGATTTTAAATCGATGCTCTTCAGATATAAACACTAAAAACAAGAACAGTAAAGAGCAGCAGGAGTCTTTATGAGGAGGAGACTTTATTCAGTTCAGCTGTGTTTTTGTTTCATATATGAGCACACAAACCATTTTCTCTCACACTCTCAAAGATGAAAATGATGATGTGATCATATGTCAGGCGTCTCCTCTAAAAGCTCCAGGGTGGTGAGGAAATCCTCAGCTACAGCTGTGCTTTGCACCTCTGGTTAGAAGAAAATATGTTTTATGAATAAATTACGAGTGTAAAAAAATCAAGTTGTGATTCTGCATTTAAGCATCTTTAAATGACAGATCAGAGCAATAACAGCATTTCTTTTAAAGAGGAACACTCACCACTGCATGCTCCACCCTGTTACAACCTGTAAACAGTGATGCAGAAGCTCAGTGTGAACACTTCAGTTACTTAACATTTGCAGATGAGGTGTGTTCAGTTTTCTACATGTCTACAAGCTGCTGACAGTTTTTATCAGGTTTAATATTTTGTTTAATCGACTTTACTGGGATACTGTTAAAATCACTGCATGAGGCAGAAGTTTCTATAGAAGTGGATATGGTTGTTTACTAAATAGTCCCCTGTGTTTACACGAGGCACAAAGTAAACAACATATTTATCAGCCTCATTAAAGGTGATCACACAGTAAACTCTGTTTAAAGCCTTTCTGCATATGTTAAAACCTTAAAGAGGAATTATAGATTTGATCAACTGGTCCCTAAATGCAATTCACACTCTCCTTTCAATGAGAAGCCTGGGCTCGGGTGAGCCCGAGTGTCCTGGAGGGACGTTCCCCGCCGGATACACGATGGATGGGTGGAGGAACTAGAGGGTCGTGTGCCTGGCGGGACTGTCGATTGAGGACATTGAAGACATCTACCTTTTCGGAAGCATGATAACGGGGTTCTTGCTGATCGGAGCTGGCTTGGCCCTAGCTTATCGGAAATTGAAGAAAGCGGAAATGGCTGATCAAAGCCCCACAAGGCTGCCCGCTGTGATTGAAACCGTGGCACAAGTTGTGACTTCTCAAAATGTGCTCATCAAACGCAGCATGGATAAGATCAAGAGAAGCTTGATGCTGTTGTGGGCACTTAGAGTATGCTCTTTGAGCGCAAAATTGATAACATCTCTGAGAAGCTCACGGCTCTCCAACGGGAGATTGAGAGACCAGTGACGGACATGCAGTTGTTTGCACTAAAGGAAACCACCATCATTTCATGCGTCTACCATATCGGTGCCAGCTGTGGCCTCACAGCTGGAGCTGAACATCAAAAACACTCTCTCTGATAACAGACTCTGTTTAGACTCTTCGTCCCCATCCCGTGTCCCGCATCTTGTATTCCAAACGACTTCGGATGCTTATCTCCAAGGCCGAGGTCAGACGGCGGGTCTGGGCCCAGCGCATGCTGCAGGACCTGATGCGCTGTCTACACTGGCTTACTCTCACCCCTTACCCACCCCTGTTGCTTGCCATGTGCTTCTATGGTGTATTACAATTCATGTGCTTTTGTGCTGAGGTGTTTTTTTCTGTTCTCAAACTGTTCTCCCCTCAGGAGCTCAGTCTGGGTGGAGCTTTTATGTCCTCCTCTTACTTCATGTTGTGTATTTTCGTTATTTTTCTTATCAGCCTACCGCTCTGACCTATCTCCCCAATGTGATGTTGTGTAAGTATGTTTGGTCGGAGGGTTCCTTTGTGAGTGCGCATGCCAACCAGCACGCTGCCTGCTGTAACCCATAATTTCCTTCAGGATTAATAAAGTATTTCTGATTCTGATTAAAGAGATACATATTAATAGAGTCTATAAGATCTATTGTGATTCCACTAGAAATTGCCAAGTGGAAATGCCAGGGATAATTTCAGGTTTAAAAGCAGATAGGAAAAAATATGTGTTAGTCATTTTAATAATTTCCACATCACAGGCATTAGTTCAGGGAAAGGGAAGCTGTCAGGGCGGCAGCATACACTACAAGGTGTGACAGGTGCCTGTGCAGTACTTCTGGTGACAACAAATTAAGGTAGAAACAACGAATCAGTGAATCAGCAGAGTTGCTGCAGTTTTTTTCTGTGTTTAAAGGAGTTTAAAGTTGTAAAAGCTTGGTTGGATATGACGACACACAGAGACATTAAGTGCTCAGATCTTTTAAAATGTAGTTGTTATTAAAACGATTCATATTCAGTTGTTTTATTTATTAAAAAGTTTTCTTTCTTATAGGTAATAAAAACGTGTTAACATGTAGGCAACACAGCACTGAAAACTTTTCTGACTGACACGTTCAAACATAGAGAGTTTACAGTAATACTTACAGTTAGTTGCCTCCACTCTTCCATTGATGCATCGAACCTTAGAATAATGTTCAAACGACCAGCTGTGTGGTTTCACACACTCCACTCTCTCTTCCTCACCATTTTCTATGTGCACAGTTCCCACAGATTTGTATGCAGGATTGTCATCGGTGTTGACAGCACAGAAGTTAGCTGGACACAAGAAACAACCATTAAATTTAAATTTCTCCCCAACGCTTTAAGAGATCCTTAAAAATGATTATCATTGATGTGTTTATACCTCTGCACTCAGGTAAGTCTGACCACATGCCACTGCTGATACACTTCACTCTTCCTGGACCCACTAATCTGTACAAACGTTGGCATCGGTATATCAAATAGTATCGTGAAGTTTGCTGAGCAACAGCATTTTCAATAACAGGGAAGTTTCCGCAACTTTGAACTGAAATGAAAACGCAGGAATATTTCTGAAAACATACCAAACTGTCGCTGAGGTAATGTGTAGCGGTAGACTACTGTTCCCATAAGGCTGTGTGTGGGGGGAGCTTCCGGGGTTACGAGTAAAGTTGGAACACATCACCCGAACACGCTGCGTCCAGTGTCATCATTTATACGTGGTGTCAGAAGTGCGAACGGCGGTCTCCACAGTTTTTTTTTCTTCTTCTTCTTTTTCGAGTACAGTACGGTGCAGTTAACTGCGAGAGAAGTTTTCGCATCGATAACCCGAACAAGACCGGCAAGCAGGTGAAGCGTGGCCGAGGCTGTGACCGGCGCTAGCAACAGGGCGCGTGCGCGCGCGCGGTCGAGCACGAGCTTCACATGTCGGAAGGAGGAGACGAGGTCGGCGCACCGGAAAGCTTGGATTCTGAACGCGAGGAAGCCAGGGATCCACACGTCACGATGGCGACCACGGTACAAATAACACCCCCAGAAACATTTGACTTTTCTCATCCTGCCGAATGGCCAAAGTGGATCAGAAGGTTCGAAAGATTTCGCATTGCAACTGCTCTTGATAACAAATCAGACGAGTATCAAGTTAATGCACTCCTGTACGCTATGGGAGACGCTGCTGATGATGTTTTGGCAGTTTTACCACTGTGCGATGCAGATAAAAAGAAATATGCAACTGTCAAAGAGGCATTTGACAAACATTACGTAGGAAAACACAACGTAATTTTTGAAAGAGCACAGTTTAACTCCAGACGGCAACAGGAAGGGGAAAGTACAGAGTCGTTCATCACTGCTGTGCACAAACTTGCAGAAAATTGTGCATTTGGAGCACTCAAAGACGAACTCATAAGGGACAGAATTGTAGTTGGCATAAAAGACAAAAGACTGTCCGAGCTGCTGCAAATGGACTCAGAGTTGACTCTTGCTAAAGCCATTGAGAAAGTTAGGCAGAGCGAAACGGTAAAGAAACAACAATCAATACTTCACAGCAGCGCGGCAGTGGAGAAAACACTGAACATGGACACAATACGGACAAATACAACACGCGGGAAAACGCAGACGTGGCAGAAGAAGGAACAAAAGCCAATCAAACAAAGTGGAAAGGAATGTGGCCGCTGTGGTCGCAAGAACAAACACTCATGGAAAGAATGTCCAGCCAAAGAGGTACAGTGTCGAAAATGTCAGAAAAAAGGGCACTTTGCTGCGGTCTGTCGCAGTAGTGAAGCTACAGCACTACGCGAAGTGACAGAAAATCAGAAAGATGCAGACAGCGAGGATTGTGTGTTCTTGGGTGAAGTAGAGACTGGGAGGTCACAGCCCTGGGTGCAAAAGGTCAAGTTAAATGGGGAAAATGTATATTTTAAACTTGACACAGGGGCGGATGTTACATCTATTCCAGAGGGTTTGTACAGTCCAGACAGGGATGGTAAGCTGCAGAGACCCAGAAAGAAGTTACTAGGGCCGGGCAGTAACCCACTTAATGTTAAAGGCTGCTTCGAGGCACAGCTAGCAGTAAAAGGGCGCAGTGTTTCTCAAGACGTCTACCTTGTGTCAGGTCTAGTACAGCCACTGCTAAGCAGGCCAGCGTGTGAGGCTCTGGGTCTTGTGTACAGAGTAAGCACAGTAGAGGAATCGGTGACAGACTTCAGGGCAGCATACCCAGACGTTTTTAAAGGTTTAGGCGTGCTGAGGGAGCCTTATCACATTGAGATAGAGCAAGGAGCTGTACCAATAGCCCTATCTGCCCCAAGACGTGTTCCTCTTCCCCTCAGAGATGCAGTGAGAAATGAGCTGCACAGAATGGAAGAAATGGGTGTTATCTCCAAAGTCACTGAGCCTACAGAGTGGTGTTCTGGCATGGTAGTGGTCCCCAGACCAGCAGGAAAGCCCCCCAGAATATGTGTGGACCTCACACCCCTGAACACAGTAGTCAAAAGAGAAAGACACATCCTCCCAGCAGTAGATCAAACACTAGCGATGATGAAAGATGCTAAAGTGTTCACAAAGCTCGACGCCCGGTCTGGATTCTGGCAAATTCCGCTCACGCCAGAGTCAAGGCCACTCACTACCTTCATCACGCCTTTTGGAAGGTTTCAGTTCAACCGCCTTCCTTTTGGCATTGCATCGGCGCCGGAACATTTCCAAAGGCGAATGTCACAGATGCTGGAAGATTTTGAAGGGGTGATTTGTCACGCCGATGATGTGCTTGTATACGGCAGAGACAGGCAGGAGCACGACCAGAGGTTGCACTGTGTGCTCCAAATGTTTCATAAGGAGGGTCTCACTCTGAATGAGAAGTGTGAGTTTGCTAAAAGTCAAATAATCTTTGTGGGACACAAAGTGTCAGCAACAGGCATTGAGGCTGATCCCAACAAGATAACAGCAATCCAGCAGCTGCCGCAGCCTCAGAGTGTGGAAGATGTGCGCCGTCTCATGGGCATGGCCAACTATCTTGCCAAGTTTATGCCACAATTAGCCACAATCACCACACCATTAAAGGAACTGCTAAAAGACAGAAATGACTGGATATGGGCGGAGCCACAGGAAACAGCATTTAGGAGACTAAAAGGGATATTAAGCTCTCCAGAAGTGCTCGCTCAGTACTCCAACTCAGCAGATACACGAGTCGCTGCAGATGCATCGCCATACGGTGTCGGGGCTGTTCTCACTCAGAAACAGTCTGACAACTCCTGGCGACCGGTCACATATATCTCAAGAGGTCTCACAGACACAGAGAAACGCTACGCGCAGATAGAAAAGGAGGCACTAGCTGTAACGTGGGCGTGTGAACGACTGTCATCTTACCTCATGGGCTTACAGTTCACTCTAATCACAGATCACAAACCCCTGGTCCCTCTTCTGAGCACAAGAGGCCTGGATGACCTGCCTCCACGCATCCTGAGATTCCGCCTCAGGCTGCTGCGCTTTACTTTCACCATTGTCCATGTTCCAGGGAAAAACCTTGTCACTGCTGATGCTCTCTCACGAGCACCGCTGGCAGGGCCTCCTTCTGCTGGGGATCTTCAGCTGGAAAAAGAGGTGGAGGTTTTCGTGGACGGTGTAGTTTCCCATCTCCCAGCAACAGATAAAAGGCTGGAGGAGATTAAGTTGGCGCAGGAAATGGATGACCTGTGTAGAAAGGTGGTGTATCAATGTGGGACAGGCTGGCCAGAAAAAGGTAAACTAGATCCAGAGTTAAAGGGATACTGGCAATACAGAATGGACTTCAATCTAGTCCATGGTCTTCTCATGAAAGGGGAGAGACTTGTGATACCACCTCAAATGAGAGCGGAGGTTTTGTCACATTTGCATGAAGGCCACCAGGGCGTTTCAAAATGCAGGGCCAGAGCAAAAGAGTCTGTGTGGTGGCCGGGCATCTCAACCCAAATACGTCAAATGGTAGACAGGTGCGAAACATGTCAAAAACATAGGTTACAGTGCCGTGAACCAATGCTGGCAACTCCTGTTCCCGACCGCCCATGGCAAAAAGTCGGCATGGATCTGTTCGAGTGGTCAAAGAAACACTTCCTGCTGATTATTGATTTTTTCTCAAGGTACATTGAGATAGCTGAACTGAGACACACAACTGCAGAGGTCACTATTAATGCTGTAAAAGAAGCCTTTGCAAGACATGGTGTTGCCGAGACTGTGGTATCGGATAACGGGCCACAATTTTCATCAGAACAGTTCAAGCACTTTGCCAAAGAGTACCAGTTCGCACATGAAACGAGCAGCCCTAGGTACCCCCAAGCCAACGGGGAGGCAGAACGCGCTGTTCGTACCATTAAAGACTTGTGGAAAAAGGACTGTGACTACACCAAAGCACTGCTAGCGTACAGGGCCACCCCACTGGAACATGGGCTCTCGCCGGCGCAGTTGCTTATGGGGAGACACCTGCGGACCACGCTGCCACAGGCTGTGGCAAAGCTGGTGCCAAGGTGGCCTGACCTACAGGCTTTTCGAAAAAAAGATGAGGAGGGGAGGCGTGAGCAGGCAAAACACTACAACCGCAGACATAGAGTCAGACCACTTCCGGAACTATCGTCAGGACAGAAAGTGTGGATTACCACGGAAGGAACTACCGGAGCAGTAGTTGGACCTGCCAGTGCTCCCAGATCCTATGTGGTAGAGACAGACAGGGGTTTTCTGAGGAGAAATAGGAGCCACCTCAGACCAACAGGGACTATTACCAGATCTGGTCGAGTGGTGAGACCTCCTGAAAGACTGGATGTGTAATTCTCTGAAGTTATCCATTCATGCCCTATTCAAAGCTGGGTTAAGCTGTCAGAGATGTTTACAATAATGTGTTTTGTTTAAATGTAAGTGAACAAATGAGGGATGTGTATAATTTTCATGTTTCATGATGTTCCCCATTTCTGTTCTAGTGAGCTGTTTGAGACGTTATGAAGTATGTCTTTAGCTAGAAGGAGGAGGTGTAGCGGTAGACTACTGTTCCCATAAGGCTGTGTGTGGGGGGAGCTTCCGGGGTTACGAGTAAAGTTGGAACACATCACCCGAACACGCTGCGTCCAGTGTCATCATTTATACGTAATGCACTTAACATTCTGATTTGTCAGCATCAATAAATTCAAGGAGAAAATAATGTACTTATTTACTTGTTGTATAACGAAGACGTGTGTCTCCCTCATTTGAAGATCCTGAAAGATACAAAACAGTTATTTTGCTTTCTTTCTTTCTTTTTGCCTGTCCCATTTGGATCATTAACTATCAGAATTGTTGTCTGAAGGCCAAGAAAGATGCCAAGTGGATTTACTTTACCAAGTGGATCATCATGGCTTTGCCATATTGGTCCATTTGACTGACCTTTATTATAATTATGTATTTATTTGATTTGATTTTCGGTTGTTACAGACGGGACAGACATGACTGGGGGATAGGACAGGGAGAGAGAATGAAAGAAAGAGAGAGAGAGAGAAAGAAAAATAGAGGAGAGAAGAGATGGTGAGAAAGGGGGGAAGAAGAAAAAAAGAAAAACCAAACAAAACACCTGGATCACCTGTATGGAGATAAAAAACAAAAAACAGAAGAGACAACAAACAAAACAGAGCAACATAATAAATACAACACCATCACAATAAACTAGCTAACAGTAGATACTAAATATTACATGTTATTGTGCAGTACGCAAGATCGACAGTGCACAATGTGCTTTGAGGTAGCAGCCAAGAAAGGTGTAGTTTGTGTTTGTGAACACCCGTGTGTACACCTGTGTGCACACCTGTGTGGATCAGCACGCTTGTAGAGAGATCACATCACTTCTTCACTTCCTGCCACCATCGACTCACTTCAGTTTGCTTACCGGACTAATCGTTCCACAGACGATGCCATATCTCACCTGCTCCACACATCCCTGAGTCACCTGGACACTGGCAGAGGGAATTATGTTAGGATGCTGTTCGTGGACTACAGTTCAGCATTCAACACAATAATTCCCTCTAAACTTTTCACCAAGTTGACGGATCTAGGACTCAGCTCATCACTGTGTCAGTGGATCCTCAACTTCCTCACAGACAGACCCCAATCAGTGAGGGTGGGAAAACAAGTCTCCCCCTCCATCTCACTCAGCACTGGAGTGCCTCAGGGCTGTGTTTTAAGCCCCCTGCTGTACTCACTGTACACTTATGACTGTGTAGCCACATCCGACACCACCTCCATTGTCAAGTTTGCTGACGACACTGCTGTTGTGGGCCTGGTCTCCGACAACATCGAGATGGCCTACCTGGAGGAGATTAGGAACCTGGAGACCTGGTGCCAGGAGAATAACCTCCTCCTAAACATCAGCAAGACTTAGGAGCTGATCGTGGACTTCACTACAAAGCAGGCGAGGAATTACAAACCCCTCATCATCAGTGGCACGCCAGTGGAGAGAGTGGACAGTTTCCGATACCTGGGTGTCCACATCACTCAGGACCTGTCATGGTCCTGCCACATCAACACCCTGGTTAAGAAAGCCCGTCAGCGTCTCTTCTTCCTCAGAAGACTTAGAGACTTCCATCTGCCACTGAAGGTGCTCAAGAACTTCTACTCCTGCACCATCGAGAGCGTCCTGACGGCAAACATCTGCACCTGGTTTGGGAACAGCACCAAGCAGGACAGACGAGATCTGCAAAGGGTGGTGCGCTCGGCAGAACGCATCATTCAATCAGAGCTCCCTGACCTGCTGTCCATCTACACCAAGCGGTGCAAGTCCAAAGCTAGGAAGATTATGATGGACCTCCCCCATCCCAACAATGGACTCTTCTCACTGTTGAGGTCTGGGAAGCGCTTCCGCTCCCTTAAGGCCAAAACAGAGAGAATGAGGAGGAGCTTCTTCCCCCAGGCTATTCGGGCCCTGAACCAGGTGTAGGACTGGACTCTCCCACACACGTCACTATAAGACTGGACTCTCACACACGTCACCACACGCACCACCACACATTTCCTATAATCCTATAATTCCTATAATTTATAATCCTTATCTTTATAATCTCTTCTGCTATTTGCACATTCTTTACTGTAAATTCCTAAGTTAATTTGTAAATTTTGTAGTAAACTGTAAATTGTAAATATTGTAAAACTTTCTTCTGTCATTTAATGGTCGGGCATTGTACAGCTACAAGCATTTCACCCCCATGTCATACTGTGTATGGTTGTGTGTGTGTGTGACAAATGAAATTTGAATTTGTATTCAAAAGGTTTCTCCATGTAATGATCTGCTAGAGAGTGTGGGGAGCCACAGCCCCGTCCCCCAGGGCATGAAGCAGGTATGGAGGAGATCCAGGCCCCAGAGTACGAGGACCCAAGGAGGACCACCACGGGGGCAACCGCGCCACCCTCCTGGGAAGAGCTGAGGAGAGCCCCAAACGACAGGTCACCCAGCAGCCACGGAGCAGAGGCCAGAGGGGCTTGCAGTGATGTGCACGCGGGCTCTGCTGGCAGCCAGCTGTGCCAGAGAGGACCGAGCCTCAGGCCCAGCTGGGTCACAGGTGCCAGGCCCCGCCAATCGGCCACCAGGAGTGAGTTGGTACATACGTGTGCTCCCAGCGCCAGACACCAAGAACCACCAACACACCAACGTCTGAGGGCATCAGCCACTGGTAGGGAGTGTGGTGAGGGGAGATAGGCCTCCATACCTCGGAGAGCCTGAGATGTTCCCAGAGAGGTGGAGTCTAAGACCCAAGCTGACATATAGACACAGATGAACAGGCGCACGCAGACACAAACGTGCATTCCCACCCCCATATACACAAACAAATACTCGGCACTCACCCGACGTGGAGACAGACACAAATAGACACTGTACACACATTCACACTCCCCAAACATACTCTATATCCCAGGTCCGGGTACCCCTGCCCCCAGAGGGGCAAACCATACCCAGGAGATGTAACCCTTCTCTCTGGGGTGGAGGCAAGCAGACCACCTCCTTATCTGCAGTAGCAGGGAGGCCCCGCATCCCAGACCCCTCACCGGGGCATAACCCCCATGCACCCACCCACCCACAACCCCAGCAACACAACTACCAGGACCCGAGCCCCCAAGGCCCAGCTAGAGCCCCAGTCCCGGGGGTGGAGCACACCCAGACCCCCAAGCCTCCACGCCTGTCCTGAACCCACCCAGGGGCAGCCAGGCTACCAGGCCAGTAACCAACGTCCGCCAGCACAGACCATCCCCCATCTCCTCTGTACGCAGCCACAAGGAAAACACCATCTAAGAGCCACCAGAGCCCCTAACCAGGTCATAGCTTTGAGAAGTTTTCATTAATTTAAAAAACTCAGAATATGTCAACGTTTTCTCTTTCAGTCTTTCAAAAAATTATGATAATTTTCAATGAAATTATTGTTTTTTTAATGTTTTAGGATTATATTTATATATTTACTTTTTAAAACTTTGATTATTAGCAGCAGAACAGGATGTAAACATGACACATTCTGCATCTGCAGACTACAGAGTTCAAATGTTTATTATTTTTCTGAACACTTGATGATTTCCACCAATCATATTCATGCACTGGTGCATTTACTTCCTGGATTATGTTCTATATTCCTTCAAGTGTCATGTGATTAGTTGTTTTTAAACTTACTGTGGATTATTGCCAAATAAGAAAAAGTAAATACATAAATGCAGATCTCATTAAACAGTCAGCTTACTGCATGTTGGCACTGGTGTCCAGTTTCTCTGTATACAAACAGATTTCTCGGTGTGTGCAGTGTATCCGTCTTCACACTCATACTGCACTTCTGAACCTGCTGCAAACACTTCCTGGTATCCATGAATGATGACTGCATGGGGGATTTTAGGAGGTGCACTGCATGCACTCATACTTCCTGTAAAAATAAAAAGTCATGAATAGAAGCAGAAAAAAAAGTGTTGAACAGCTAACTGGAGTCAAACATGTAGCAGACTTACTCTCACAGACTGGTGCAGAGGACCATTTTCCATTTCCACAGGTAATGGTGGTGAACTGGTTTTGGTGCTCAAATCCTCCATCGCATGTTATCATTAGTGTACTTCCATCCACATACCAGCCGTATACCAGCCGGTACTTTCCATTGGGAATAGTTGGTGGAAGGCAGCTGCTTTCATCTAAGGAAAAACAGACCAGAGTCACCATCAACACTTTGTGAATAGTTATTTCAAGGAATTACTGTAAGATATTTTTTTATTTTTCCTTGTGGGAGACTGAAATTCCTGATTTGTAATTCTTTAAAACTACTATAAATAAATTTTTTTGCACTTGGCACAAAAACATTAAATTAAACTTCACCATCCTGCAATTGGATTTTATTGCTTTTTATATTTATTTACTGAAACAATCAGATTTCATTGTTCTTTTTCTCAGATGAGTCTATTTATTAGCAAATCTAAACTAATTACATTTTTTAAGAACAGAATTTATATTGAAGCTTTAAAGCACATTCACCATTCCCGGGACTGACCTACCTATACATTGTGGTTCATGAGACCATTTCCCACGTTCACAGGTACTGGTTGCCCACCAACCCTCCACTACAGGTTTATATCCGTTATCACAGGAATAAGTGATCGTGGTTCTGTCAGAGTAAGTCTCTTGTCTGGGGAGAAAGTTACCATGAACCAGTCTGGGAGAATCACAACCCTGTGCTGATGTACAATAAAGAAAATTGTTTAAAATCCCACATAAGTCTCACATTTACAAACTATAACAGAATTGAATCTTCTTACCTTGAAGCAATCCAGGAAACAAAACGAGGACAAATCCAAGAGTCCTGAGACACATTTTGCAGCAATGAAAGCACGATGTGAAGGCAGAGTAAAGAGCCGTGTTCTGCTGGACGAGTTAATAATTGTTGGGAATTTCCCCCAAAGAACTAAGAAGTCAGGACACAGTAAACATTGCGCTGAGTAACTCTGGCTCTGGTCCATATTTCTCAGACATGTTGTATAAATAAACTATTGCTGTGAATAGATTAAAAAAATGTAACTAGAGTTTTTTTTATTGGTTTGGCGCAGTTTTCACAAGCAATTGGTACATTTTCAAAACTCTTAGTACTTATATCACAACAGATCATCAAAAGTGCTCCTTTTTCAAACATTTCAGCATATTTTCAATTGTGTTAGTACAATACACATAATGACAAAATATCCTTTTCACTACACAAAATAAGTGTTTCATCTAAATAAATGTTTCGTTCACAGTTACTGCCTTTCAAAATGTTATCACTATAAAATTTTTGATTTGCATCTCTTATTATTCAGTTTAAGGTGGAAGGTGTATGATCGCCATCCCCATGAGCATGTCTCCCTTCTTCAAGCCATGTGTGAAGCTTGTGGTGATATAACTGCTGAGCAATGTCAAGCCTAGATTCGTCTTGCCAGGAGATTTTTCCCACGGTGCCTGAACAATGAAGACATCCACTGGGATGTTGATGAAAACTTATGGCCCAATGTTAATGACCGGCTTGATTAATTGTATAAAAGTGATAAAAATAAAATAAATATATTGTGCTTATGTAAATGACTTGTTTTTTTTCTCCCTTTTTCGTGTGTGTGTGTGTGTATATGTGTATATATACATACACATATACATACATACATACATACATACATACATATATATATATATATAAACATATATATATATATATATATACAGTGGGGCAAAAAAGTATTTAGTCAGCCACCGATTGTGCAAGTTCCCCCACTTAAAATGTTGACAGAGGTCAGTAATTTGCACCAGAGGTACACTTCAACTGTGAGAGACAGAATGTGAAAAAAAAATCCATGAATTCACATGGTAGGATTTGTAAAGAATTTATTCGTAAATTAGGGTGGAAAATAAGTATTTGGTCACCTCAAACAAGGAAAATCTCTGGCTCTCACAGACCAAACCAATTAAAAAAAACTAATCCCACAATTTTCTGTAATTAATCGCAATTACTTGATCAATAGCCTGGCCACAATTACATTTTCTTCAACTTTATATTTAAACTTGTAACTAAAATTCATGCACTAATGAAGTAAATGGAGAATAAACACAAAGAATGTATGCTTAAATTCAAAGAGAATTTGTATAGTTTTCTTCAATCTTTTACAGTTTTTTTTAATTGGTTGGTACTATTTTCATAACTAAAGTGTGCATTTTCAAATCTCTCAGTACAAAACTCACATTTGATCACATTTGTAACACCACTAGTCATTCTTTCAAATCTGATGTCATGATTTCATTGTATTTGCACATATTTTCATTCCACTTAATCATTGTTTCAGAACATATGATCATTGTGATATATTTTGAGAACATTTGCTTTAATCACCCAAACAAAACAGTAAGATCTTTTTTCAACTTAGTACTTTTACCAATCATTTCATTCAGGAGCAAATAATACAAGGTAAGCGTTTCAAATTGTCCTTGGTGATGAATGAGTGTAACTGAACTGTAAAACTTCACACAGAAAATTTTACACTTATGTTCAGACATAAAAAAAAAATTATACACACACGAAAAAGGGAGAAAAAAACCAAGTAATTTACATAAGCAAAATATATTTTTATTTATTTTTAATCACTTTTACACAATTAATCAAGCTGGTCATTAACATTGGGCCATAAAGTTTCATCAACATCACAGTGGATGTCTTCGTTGTTCAGGCACTGTGGGAAAAATCTCCTGGCATGACGAATCCAGGCTTGACATTGCTCAGCAGTTATATCACCACAAGCTTCACACATGGCTTGAAGAAGGGAGACATGCTCATGGGGATGGCGATCATACACCTTCCACCTCCATGTAGAGAAGAATTCCTCAATTGGGTTGAGGAAAGGGGAATATGGTGGAAGATAGAGGGTCATGAAGCGAGGATGTGTTTGAAACCATTCCTGAACCAGCTGTGCATGGTGGAAGCTGACATTGTCCCACACAACAACATAGACAATGTCTTCTCCCTGACAGGCCTGCTCCAGTTCATTTAAAAAAAAAAAACTATCAGGTGTTCAGTGTTGTATGACCCTAGAACTGGTCTACAGCCTACCACACCATCTTCAGATATAGTTGCACACATAGAGATGTTTCCCCCACGTTGTCCAGGGACTTGGATGGTAGCCCTTTGTCCAATAAGGTTATCAGAATCAGAATCAGAATCAGAATCAGAATACTTTATTGATCCCTGGGGGAAATTATTTTTTGTTACAGTGCTCCATTTTAAACCAACATTAAGACAAGACAGACAATACGCTAACTAAGAATAGTACAATATATACATATATATACATACATACATACATAAGTCACTTATAAATAAATAGTTGGAAAAGAAACATGTGTAGTTGTAGCAGCAAACAGTGTGTTAAGTGGATGCGTTGTACAGGGAGATGGCCACAGGCAGGAATGATTTCCTGTGTCGTTCAGTGGTGCTTTTCGGTAATCTCAGTCTCTCACTGAACGAGCTCCTGTGACTGACCAACATGTCATGGAGTGGGTGGGAGGTGTTATCCAACATTGTCTTTATCTTGGACAGCATCCGCCTCTCCGACACCACCTTGAGGGAGTCCAGCTCCATCCCCACAACATTGCTGGCCTTACGGATCAGTTTATTAAGTCTGTTGGCATCTGCGACCCTCAGCCTGCTCCCCCAGCATGCAACAGCATAGAGGATTACGTCCTCTGCGTCTAGTTTTTGCCAGATTGAAACCGGCCGCATCAACAAAAATATACTTGTGATGATTCACAGCAGCGTCCAGCTCCATCACCCACTAAAATGATAATTTAGTTAGTTTTTTTAGCCGCATGTCATTCCTTGCCCTGACCATTTCCACCACAGCCAACTCCTGTTGGTCAGTCAAAACACGTGGGCGACCACCACCAGGTTGTCTCCTGTTAATTCTGAGGACAATCATATACTGTGAATATTGAAGTATTACAAATTACATTACTGTAAACTGACAATTACATGTTGTTCATCTATACAATAGAGTACTATATTTTAGAAGTGAAGTTGCTATAGCAGACATACCGGTTTTCTTGGCAAAAAGTTCTGATGATAGAGCTGACAGTTGACCTTTGTAAATTAGGCTGTACCAACCTGGCAGCCTCAGCCATGGTAAAGCCTCTGTTAACCACATGGTCAACAATGATGGCCCGGACTTCATTAGAGATGATGGTGCGTTGTCTTCTGCCTACATTTCTCTGAAGACCACCTCTCTGTCGAGGAGCACCACCACCTCTTCGATGAAGGTTTCCTCTCCCTACGAGTCTATCCTGCTCCATATTTGAACAGTGCAAAGTCTCAAACACAGTTCTACTTATATGGTAACTAATTGTGATCATCAAGGGGAAACAATTAGCAATTATAGTGTTTCTAGATTGAAAGCTCTTGCAGCAATGTGTAACTTATGTGTAACTTACAAATGACCAGACAACAATCAGTCAAGTTGAAAATCCATGGACATAATGAATGATTCATTGATTAAACATTAAGATCAGTTGAATTAAATGACAGACAAATGTATTAAACTGAATAATAAGAGATGCAAATCAAAAATTTTATAGTGATAACATTTTGAAAGGCAGTAACTGTGAACGAAACATTTATTTAGATGAAACACTTATTTTGTGTAGTGAAAAGGATATTTTGTCATTATGTGTATTGTACTGACACAATTGAAAATATGCTGAAATGTTTGAAAAAGGAGCACTTTTGATGATCTGTTGTGATATAAGTACTAAGAGTTTTGAAAATGTACCAATTGCTTGTGAAAACTGCGCCAAACCAATAAAAGAAAACTGTAGCACAGGTTCTCGCCTGTGGAATACAACTTTTAAAAACAAAAACAAAAAAACTATATACTAATAGGTTAGTTTACACTAATATATAATATGTATTAGTGCTGTCAAACAAATGTTTAATCAGATTCATCACAGGGTTACTGTGGATTCATTTTGATTAATCACGATTAAATATCATTCAATGCATCATTCATGCAGTTTCTTGCAATCCACTTGGCAATTGTGTCAGTCAATATTTCCGAGGTAGACTTACTGAGTCCCCGATGCTCCGTGAGTGGTTTGTAGCAAGCTGAGTGACGCGTTAACCAAAGTCCTAGCAGCATCCCCGGCTAACGTATGCGTTGCGTCAATGTGATATTTTAAGCTGGAGGTGCTTTAGTGAAAAGAAAATTCCTTCTTGCACAATGTGCATAATAATACTTTACGTTGGTCGACTGTTCCGTCTTGTTATTTTTTTAATACTCAAATTTCCCATCGAGAGGGCCAATGTGTGTTCATCATTTTCCATATTGAGCTGATTGGTTCAGCTGCCCGTCACTACCAGATCAACTGCCCATTTGCGCATGTGCGAAGGTAACTCTGTTTGGACAAACTGCCCGAAAGGCGTTGACAGAAACATTTCAGGAATTTTGAGTCATTCTGCACTCCAGATGCGTTAATTTTGACAGGACTAAAATAAAGACAAATGAATGCACAAAGACTCATATTTTTTTTACTCCTGTTGTCTCATTTACTGTGAATATTTAGTCCTTCTGACCGTGAGACGCAGTCATTGTCAAGAAAACACTTCAGTATTTCACTTTTATATGGCAGAAAAAGTCCATGTTTATTCATTTGATCCTGAATTTCTCAGAAAATGTTTTGGATAAATTCTATGAGGTTGTTTACAGATCCCAGATTTCAAAGAGACTTCCCGGATTGCTGTAATCAGAGGTCACCATTACGAAACATCAAACATGTAGAAGCACAGGTTTTCTGGTTAATGTGTGTTTGATTTAAAATCAGAGATTCTCTGATTGTCAGCTAGATCTCTACAAGCTCTGTGTTTTTGTTAAGAAACAGATGTCAGGGAAAATGAGGGAAAATATAAGAAAGCACAGTTAGATTCTCCTTTACTTGAGTTTACAGCATCCCAACAGGTTTGGCGTGGCTGCCTAGCAACTAAAAATGTTTCCAGGTGTATAGTAAGAACATTTGTTTTTACCAAATTCATATGAGGCGGAAGGATTTGGCAAAATCTGTGTTTTTCCCATTTTTCAGAAAGAAGACTTTAAGGTGCGCCAAACTGAACATTTATAAAATCATCATACCAGAGTAACTGGAACATGGCTGGAAATGTTCTCATCACATGACAACCTTAAAGGAGCACTTGATGATTCAGGGTGGAGAGAAACCTGACCTCTGTGGTATCTGTGGCTGATGTTTCCATAGTGACAGCTGCTACAGGTGAGTCCAGTGACTTTTGGAGAGGCTTGATGATGACAAAAGTTTCAAACTCTCAATTATTAATATGCCGTTTTTATAGCTATAGTTATAGCTATAGTTCTCTATATTGGCTAAACTGTTCCCCTCCTTGAATCGCTACCTTATCGTGGTGGAGGGGTTTGTGTGTCACAGGGATCCCAGGGGCTATGTTGTCTGGGGGCTTTTGCCCCCTGGTAGGGTCTCCCATGGCAAATTGGCCCTGGGTGAGGGACCAGACAAAGAGCGATTCATAAGACCCTTATGAAAAGGACACCGAGGGAACAGTTTACCCTGCCCGGGATAGGGTTACCGGGGCCCCGCCCTGGAGCCAGGCCCGGGGAGGGTGCCCGAGGGCGAGCGTCTGGTGGCCGGGCCTTAGTCCATGGGGCCCGGCCGGGCACAGCCCGAAGAGGAGACATGGGCCCATCCTCCCGCAGGCCCACCACCCGCAGGAGGCGCCATAGGGGTCGGGTGCATTGTGTGCCGGGTGGCGGCCAGGAGCGGAGGCCCTGGAGGACTGACCCCCGGCTGCCAAGACTGGCAATAGGGACATGGAATGTCACCTCTCTGGTGGGGAAGGAGCCTGAGTTAGTGCGTGAGGTTGAGAGGTACCGGCTAGATATAGTCGGGCTCACCTCTACACATGGCTTGGGCTCTGGAACCAGTCTCCTGGAGAGGGGCTGGACTCTGTCTCAGTCTGGAGTTGCCCCTGGTGAGAGGCGGCGGGCTGGGGTGGGTATCCTAATATCCCCTCGGCTTGCTGCCGGTACGTTGGGGTTTTTCCCGGTGGACGAGAGGGTTTGTTCCCTGCGCCTTAGGGTCGGGGAACGGGTCCTGACTGTCATCTGCGCTTATGCGCCGAGTGGCAGTTCAGAGTACCCAGCCTTCTTAGAGTACCTGGGGGGGGGGGGGGGGGGGGTGCTGGAGGGTGCTCCACCTGGAGACTCTGTTGTCCTGCTGGGAGACTTCAATGCTCACGTGGGTAACGGCAGCGAGACCTGGAGGGGCGTGATTGGGAGGAACGGCCTCCCTGATCTGAACCCGAGCGGTGCTCTGTTATTGGACTTCTGTGCTAATCACAGTTTGGCCATAACGAACACCCTGTTCGAACATAAGAGTGTCCATAAGTGCACGTGGCACCAGGACGCTCTAGGCCGTAGGTCGATGATCGATTTTGTAATCGTATCAGCAGATCTGCGACCATATGTTCTGGACACTCGGGTAAAGAGAGGGGCTGAGCTGTCAACTGATCACCACCTGGTGGTGAGTTGGATCAGGTGGCGGGGGAAGACGCTGGACAGACCTGGTGCACCTAAACGCGTAGTGAGGGTGTGCTGGGAACGTCTAGCAGAGGCCCCAGTCCGCGAGATCTTCAACGCACACCTCCGGCAGAGCTTCAACAGCATTCCGAGGGAGACTGGGGACATTGAGTCCGAATGGACCATGTTCAGCGTCTCCATTGCCGAAGCTGCTGCATTGAGCTGCAGCCGCAAGGTGGTTGGTGCCTGCCGTGGTGGTAATCCCCGAACCAAATGGTGGACACCAGAGGTGAAGGGAGCCACCAGGCTGAAGAAGGAGTCCTATCGGGCTTGATTAGCGGCTCGGGCAGTGGCTGAAGCAAAAACTTGGGTTTGGGAGGAGTTCGGAGAGGCCATGGAAAAAGACTTTCGGACTGCCTCGAAGAGATTCTGGCAAACCGTCAGACGTCTCAGGAGGGGAAAGCGGTGCTCTACCTGCACTGTGTATAGTGCTGGTGGAGCGCTGCTGACGTCGACTGAGAAAATTGTCAGGCGGTGGAAGGAATACTTCGAGGACCTCCTTAATCCCACTGACACGTCTTCCGAGGAGGAAGCAGAGTCTGGGGATGAGGGGAATGACCCGCCAATTTCCGGGGGCGAGGTCACTGAGGCAGTTAAACAACTCCTTGGTGGCAGAGCCCCTGGTGTTGATGAGGTCCGCCCCGAGTTCCTGAAGGCTCTGGACGTTGTAGGGCTGTCCTGGTTGACACGCCTCTGCAATGTTGCGTGGAGATCAGGGGCAGTACCTGTGGACTGGCAGACCGGGGTGGTGGTCCCCATCTTTAAGAAAGGGGACCGGAGGGTGTGTTCCAACTACAGGGGGATCACACTCCTCAGCCTCCCTGGGAAAGTCTATGCCAGGGTGCTGGAAAGGAGAGTTCGTCCGTTAGTCGAACCTCGGATACAGGAGGAACAATGCGGTTTTCGTCCTGGTCGCGGAACACTGGACCAGCTCTTTATCCTCTCCAGGATACTTGAGGGTGCATGGGAGTTTGCCCAACCAGTCTACATGTGTTTTGTGGACTTGGAGAAGGCATTCGACCGTGTCCCTCGGGGTGTCCTGTGGGAGGTGTTGCGGGAATATGGGGTGTCTGGCCCATTGCTACGGGCCATTCGATCCCTATACAACCATTGCAAGAGCTTGGTTCGCATTGCCGGCAATAAGTCGGACTCGTTCCTGGTGGGTGATGGGCTCCGCCAGGGCTGCCCTTTGTCTCCGGTTCTGTTCATAATTTTTATGGACAGGATTTCTAGGCGCAGCCAAGTGGCGGAGGGCTTTTGCTTTGGTGGCCTCAGAATCTCATCTCTGATTTTTGCAGATGATGTGGTTCTGTTGGCTTCATCGGGTGAGGGCCTCCAGCTCGCACTGGAACGGTTCGCAGCCGAGTGTGAAGCAGCGGGAATGAGGATCAGCACCTCCAAATCTGAGGCCATGGTTCTCAGCCGGAAAAGGGTGGAGTGCCCACTCCGGGTCGGGGATGAGCTCCTGCCCCAAGTGGAGGAGTTCAAGTATCTCGGGGTCTTGTTCGCGAGTGATGGGAGAAGGGAGCCGGAGATCGACAGACGGATTGGGGCTGCAGCTGCAGTAATGCGGACGCTGCACCGGTCCGTCGTGGTGAAGAGGGAGCTGAGTGTAAAAGCGAAGCTCTCAATTTACCGGTCGATCTACGTCCCTA
The DNA here is from genome assembly GCF_963969265.1 of Rhamphochromis sp. 'chilingali'. Lineage (NCBI taxonomy): Eukaryota > Metazoa > Chordata > Actinopteri > Cichliformes > Cichlidae > Rhamphochromis > Rhamphochromis sp. 'chilingali'. The sequence goes on along the minus strand of NC_137943.1, from coordinate 11,078,683 downwards.
CCCTCACCTATGGCCACGAGCTGTGGGTAGTGACCGAAAGAACGAGATCGCGGATACAAGCGGCAGAAATGAGCTTCCTCCGAAGGGTGGCTGGCCTCTCCCTTAGAGATAGGGTGAGAAGTTTGGCCATCCGGGAGGGGCTCAGAGTAGAGCAGCTGCTGCTCCACATCGAAAGGAGCCAGCTGAGGTGGTTCGGGCATCTGACAAGGATGCCCCCTGGGCGCCTCCTGGGTGAGGTGTTCCAGGCATGTCCCACCGGGAGGAGGCCCCGGGGCAGACCCAGGACACGCTGGAGAGATTATATCTCTCGGCTGGCCTGGGAACGCCTTGGTATTCCCCCGGATAAGCTGGAGGAGGTGGCTGGGGAGATGGAGGTCTGGGCCTCTTTGCTTAGGCTGCTGCCCCCGCGACCCGGCCCCGGACAAAGCGGATGAAGATGGATGGATGGATGGATGTTCCTTGGACAGGCTTCACCTCAGAGTCCACCATGATGACGAGCGGTATGAGTGTGATGTTTGTGGGAAAACCTTCATACGCCACGATCACCTGACCCAACATCAGAAAATACACTCTGGTGAGCATGGAAGGGACGGCAGTGCTATTCTCTAGTTTTACTTGTTACTTTCGTGGCTTTGCCTCCACACAGTCACATGGTACAGCGTTAAAACACTTAAAAACAGTATTTTAACTGTACCCATTTCTATTACAGGTGAGAAAGCACACCAGTGTGAGGAGTGTGGCAAGTGCATTAGATGCCATGATAACCTGACAGTCCACTACAGAAGTGCTCATCTGGGAGAGAAAGTCTGGCAGAAGTATGTTATACAAACCACGGGCTTGTTCTCTAGTGGAGTGGTGTTGTTGTTGTCACCGGCTTCTCTCTCTCCTTTCCAGAGTAGCCTGTAACTTTGGCAAGTGTTGTTTTCTTTTGTTGTCTGCATAAATAAATACTGCAGAAAGTTGCTGTGAAAGTCAAGTCTGGAAATGCACTTCAGGACTCACTCAGGTAAGGAAGCAAAGGAAATAGTGTAAAGTGTCGAACTGTCAGATATGTCTGGGCTCGTCTGGTTGTGCACGATGGGGAAGTAAACACATGGCATTGTTATGAAGCTTATGAATAAGTTGAATAAGGAAAATCTGTAATGAGTGATCTATCTGCTTTTGTGGGTGTTAGGCTGCTTTTTTTAAAAATTTGTTGGTCATACATACACTGCATCTGGAAAGTATTCATAGTATTTCACGTGGATGTATGGAAAAAAAATTATTGCGCTAGCTTAAGTGGTTGCAGTGCTACCAGGATTTAAAAATAGTTACGCAAAACAGAGCGTGCCCACTCCGACCGGCTTTAAAGGGTTAAAAACAGTAAAGAAATAAAAACAAAGTTATTATTTTTATGAGGCTTTTCCCGTAACTTTGGTCAGAACTGTTTGACAATTCGATAGTTTAAACATTCTTCACATTTGTAAAAAGTAGGGATGGGTATCGTTTAGGTTTTATCCGATACCGGTGCCAAATCGGTACTTTTGAAACGGTGCCGGTGCTTAAACGGTGCTCAAACCGGTGCTTAAAGAATGGAGAACACAAAATTGGTCCAAAAACCTCTCATGTTCAGCTGTTTTTTGTAAAAATATAACAATGTTAGCCTTTTCTGCAGCTATGGGGCATATATGGTATCACTCTTGGCTGGGAGCAGCGCTTAAACAATGGAAAAAAACACAAACTTTGTCCTAAACCTCTCATGTTTAACTGTTTTCCACTTTTTCTTTGGTCATTTTAGCCTTTTTAGCCAGGGTGAAGGGAGTATCTGCCATCAAACAAGAGGACAGCCGCATGTAGCTATGATGATGTTTGCTAGTTCACCTTACATGCATTAATGTAATAACGTGGTTAGCCTACTCAACGTAAATTAGCTACTCACGCAGAGAAGAACGGCTGCTGCCACCATCATCCGTCATCATTTCTGCTACACTGGCAGGGCTAGGGGCCAGGACTCTCCTCTTCGTGTTTTTGGGGGATGTTGCATAACAGGCAACCCACCCGCAGTAGATGTGCTCGGTGTGAGGTCTCGCAGCAAGCTATCAAATACGGCGCATTTCTGGGCTTTTAAAAAAAACGCTATGCGTCGCCAGGTGTTTCATCGGATTTGAGGTGTTACCTCCTTTGACAGTATCACAGTATCAGCTTAAAGCACTTGTGGCAGGCTGCTGAGTTTGCATATTTTGCTATGAAGTACAGCCAGACTTTTGACCGATTCGCCTTGGACATTTTTAATCTGTAGCTCTGCTCTAACAGAACGTACGTACCTGGCCCCGCCTACTATCCTCGGAAACGTAAAATGATTGGCTAGAATCTAAAGTGTATCACAGCTCAGGAAAAAAAAGCACCGAAATAAAGCACCGAAATGTGCGCTGCTTTTCGGTCTGGTTACTACCGTTTATGTCAGAACCGGTGCCATCATGGCACCGGACACCGGTACCCATCCCTAGTAAAAAGTGATGAAGTTTTTCTCAAACTTTTTGCCATGATCAATAAATCAAAACTGCAAAAACAAACAAACGGCAAAAAGAAATGTGTGAGTTTGTAGGTGTATGACTGTCTGGAGGCTCCAGAAAAGAAAACCACATGTGAGAACTTTCAGCAACTTGTCACCCTGAACAGGAACACCCTGAAATCAAGAGCAGCAGGAGTAATGATAGTAAATACTGAGACTTTATTCAGTTCACCGGTGTTTGTTTCATATATGAGCACACAAATCATTTTCTCTCACACTCTTCAAGATGACAATGAAGATGTGATGATGTGATCATATGTCAGGTGTCTCCTTTAAAAGCTCCAAGGTGGTGATCAAATCCTCAGCTACGGCTGTGTTTTGCACCTCTGGTTAGAAGAAAATATATTTTGTGAATAAATTACAAGTGTAAAAACAAAAAACAAGAACCCCCCCCCCCCCCCCCACCAAAAAAACAAACAAACAAAAAACCAAGATGTGTTTCTTCATATGAAAGCTCTTTAAATGACAGATCAGAGCAATAACAGCAATTCTTTTAAAGAGGAACACTCACCACTGCATGTTCCACCCTGTTACAACCTGTAAACAGTGATGCAGAAGCTCAGTGTGAACACTTCAATTACTTAACATTTGCAGATGAGGTGTGTTCAGTTTTCTACATGTCTACAAGTTTCTACAAAGTTTCTATAGAAGTGGATATGTTTGTTTACAAAATAGTCCCCTGTGTTTACACGAGGCACAAAGTAAACAACATATTTATCAGCCTCGTTAAAGGTGATCACACAGTAAACTCTGTTTAAAGCTTTCCTGTGTATGTTAAAGAAATACATATTCATTGGGTCTATAAGATCTATTGTGTATATCTGTTACTCATTTTAATAATTTCCACATCACAGGCATTAGTGCAGGGAAAGGGAAGCTGTCAGGGCAGCAGCATACACTACAAGGTGTGACAGGTGCCTGTGCAGTACTTCTGGTGACAAGTAATGAAGGCAACAACGAATCAGTGAATCAGCAGAGTTGCTGCAGTTTTTTTCTGTGTGTTTAAAGGAGTTTAAAGTTGTAAAAGCTTGGTTGGATATGACGACACACAGAGACATTAAGTGCTTTTAAAATGTAGTTGTTATTAAAACGATTCATGTTCAGTTGTTTTATTTATTTCAAAGTTTTCTTTCTTATAGGTAATAAAAACGTGTTAACATGTAGGCAACACAGCACTGAAAACTTTTCTGACTGACACGTTCAAACATAGAGAGTTTACAGTAATACTTACAGTTAGTTGCCTCCACTCTTCCATTGATGCATCGAACCGTAGAATAATGTTCAAACGACCAGCTGTGTGGTTTCACACACTCCACTCTCTCTTCCTTACCATTTTCTATGTGCACAGTTCCCACAGATTTGTATGCAGGATTGTCATTGGTGTTGACAGCACAGAAGTTAGCTGGACACAAGAAACAACCATTAAATTAAAATTTCTCCCCAACGCTTTAAGAGATCCTTAAAAATGATTATCATTGATGTGTTTATACCTCTGCACTCAGGTAAGTTTGACCACGTGCCATTGCTGATACACTTCACTCTTCCTGGACCCACTAATCTGTACAAACGTTGGCATTGGTATATCAAATAGTATCGTGAAGTTTGCTGAGCAACAGCATTTTCAATAACAGGGATGTTTCCGCAACTTTGAACTGAAATGAAAACGCAGGAATATTTCTGAAAACATACCAAACTGTCGCTGAGGTAATGCACTTAACATTCTGATTGGTCAGCATGAATAAATTCAAGGAGAAAATAATGTACTTATTTACTTGTTGTATAACGAAGACGTGTGTCTCTCTCATTTGAAGATCCTGAAAGATACAAAACAGTTATTTTGCTTTGAGATTAGGCCAATTTGAACATTTTCTCTATTATTATTTTATAAAGTTTGTCAGTCATTTTTATGTTAACAAGGTATTCATGCTAGAGAACTTTTAACCCCCACTGAGACATAATGTAAATCATAACCTACCTCCATGTCCTGGCTGTATCACACTGCCGTCTCCTGTTTCTGTAACTGTTGATTCAGTATGTTCACCACCTGGTCTGGTTTCAATCTCTGTCAGAGAGACAGAAAATACATCACATATTCTACACACACTACATATGCATCCAAGAACTTTTACTGCTCAAAAACACCCAAAAATAAAAGGATAAAGTCACTGTAATATGTATTAAATATCTGTTTTTTTTGTATTTTATTAAATTTCACTATGAACAGCAGAAAAGACTGTAAACAGACACTGACAGTCCACTTCCTGTTTAAACGTGCATCATTTGTAGACTGTAAACTTCGATTGATTGCAGACTACTTATTATTTTTTATTTATTATATTTCTGACCACCTGATCATTCACTAAACATTCTCATTCATTTGTGCACTGATACAAGTGTCATGTAATCAGTTGTTTTTAAACTTACTGTGGATTATTGCCAATTCATAAAAAGTAAATACATAAATGCAGATCTCATTAAACAGTCAGCTTACTGCATGTTGGCACTGCTGTCCAGTTTCCCTGTATACAAACAGATTTCTCGGTGTGTGCAGTGTATCTGTCTTCACACTCATACTGCACTTCTGAACCTGCTGCAAACACTTCCTGGTATCCATGAATGATGACTGCATGGGGGATTTTAGGAGGTGCACTGCATGCACTCATACTTCCTGTAAAAATAAAAAGTCATGAATAGAAGCAGAAAAAAAGTGTTGAACAGCTAACTGGAGTCAAACATGTAGCAGACTTACTCTCACAGACTGGTGCAGAGGACCATTTTCCATTTCCACAGGTAGTGGTGTTGATCTGGTTTTGGTGCTCAAATCCTCCATCACATGTTATCGTTAGTGTACTTCCATCCTCATACCAGCCATTTGAGTTTTTAGGGTACTTTCCATTGGGAATAGTTGGTGGAAGGCAGCTGCTTTCATCTGTGGAAGAACAGACCAGAGTCACCATCAACACTTTGAGATTTCACAGAGTAACTTTTACATTCATAATTAAAACTTTCTGACTGCGAACAGCAACATGTCGCATTAAACGTTGTGAAGAGTTAATTCAAGGAATTACTGGAAGAAAGTTTTTTTTAATTGTTCCTTTAAATCTGAGGAAAACCAGACAAAAGTCACCATCAACAGTTTAACAATATTAACTGTTGGGGTTCAGGGTTAGTGTAAGTGTTCATAAAAGTCACGATCAATGACAAATTCCCATCTTAACCATGAAGACAAGCAACATGTATTTTCTTTTTAATTATAATTTATGTTTTATTGGTTTTCTTATTTATACAACATGAACAACAATACAACTTAATCACAGTGGAGGGGAAAAAAACAAAACAAAACAAATCAAAACAACAACAAAAAAAGAACAAACAGACAAAAACTAAACAAAACAAAAAACCTAACAAACACGTATTTTCTTGGAAGAAATGCAATTTTCTTTTATTCGTGGCAGAATGATTCTTGACAGGCTTGGACTTCTGTGATTTGTGGTATTTAACTTTAAAACTCCACAAACAGCAAAATGTGTCCCTGCATGAACGGTTAATTCAAAGAGAATTAGGAGTCCCAAACTCTGATTTGTATGTCCTGTACCTCATAATATTATTTTTTATTTAGTTTATAACTTTTTTAGAGTTAAAATGAAAGCTTCACCATCCTGACATAAGATTGAACATTGTCTTTATTTGCTGATCAGTCTGATTTTTAGCTTATTTCTTATGTTTTGAGACAACTGATTACACAATCTTTTAATAATATATATATATTTATTTAAGTTTTTAAGCACATTTACCATTCCCAGTATAGACATATATATGTAACACTTACCTATGCATTGTGGTTCATGAGACCATTGCCCATGTTCACAGGTACTGGTTGCCCACCAACCCTCCACTACAGGTTTATATCCGTTATCACAGGAATAAGTGATCGTGGTTCTGTCAGAGTAAGTCTCTTGTTCGGGGATAAAATAAGCATGAAGCCTGGGAGCGTCACAGCGCTGTGCTGAAATACAATAAAAACAAACAAACAAGCCCCATAAAAACGCACATTAGATATATAACCAACAACTTCAAATAAATAAATAAATGTCCTCACCGAGAAGCACTCCAGGAAATAAAATCAGGACAAATCCAAGAGACCTGAGACACATTTTGCAGGAATTAATTCACAAAGCAGAGCAGAGTAGAACCTTGTTCTTCTGAACCAGTTAATAATTAGTCATCAAAGCCTAAAAGTTGGGAAACAGTAAACAAACGGCTGAGTAATTCTGGCTGCTGTTGAAATCAATTCACAAATAGACACTGCGTGCACATTTTATAAATGTATAAAGCTTAAATTGGGGTCCTGACAAATGCACACAAAGTACGCAGACACACATTTTGTACACATAGTGAACGTTAAGAAAACACCGCTCAGTTGGAACTGCTTGTATTTATTTCTTTCCTCCTGCATTTGTCAGATAATGTTTTTGTACAAAAATCTATGAGGTTATTTACAGTCCAGATTTCAAACTGACTTCCCGGACAGCCGTAATCAGAGTTCAACATTGTGAAACATCAAACAGCAGCCACGTCAACGCACAGACGTTCAGCAAAGACTGAATCCTAAAGCCAGAAACAAAACAAGCAAAAAGGATGTTGACTGTGTTCAGTAATATTGTTATCATGATATTTGTTTTGCGGTGAAAGATTCAGTTCTTATTGATCCTTGCATGCTCTCTATATTTTCTTTTGAGGGACATGTGTTGGGTAGATTGAAGTAAAATTAAGTAAAAGGACAGCTGTTTAAAAAAACAAAATAGTAATGGATGAATTACATATGAGTTTTAGTTTCCTACTATTCTCACTCTATTGACAGCTGGCTGAGAGCTCGGAGCTTTCTCTGGATAAATGTGACATCTCAGGGGAATCACAGGACAGCAGTTTATATAAATTGTTAGATCCTGACACATCGCTATGCTGATGAATATAGGCTTTGTTACAGCGTCTTAAAACCTGTGCATCATTTTTATTAATTACTATTAGTTTGTTGTCAGCGTGCTCTGCAAGGCTGCCGGTGTTTATTAAATTCAGTATTACATATTAAAAGAATCCAACATTAATCTTGTGAAGTGTGTTTGAGTCTAATTCAGGGATGTCAAACTCATCTTACATTGTGTGGCACTATAGCCCACTGATCTAAAGTGGGCTCGACCAGTGAAACTGTCCATCGGTGAAAATAAGTTTAGTTAAAAATCAAAGCACTGAGACGTCGTAAGAAAGAAAAACAAACGACTATTTGAACAGTACAACTAAGTTTTTCCACATAATAAAAAAATGCTGCTGTAATGAAATAAATATTTCAGTGATACTCTTTGAGCATAAATTGGAATAAATAAATGTGTAAAATGACCAAAGAAAATTGGCTGATTAAATTAGCTCGTTGCCCAGATTGTGCAGTAATTATAAAACAAGAACGTTTCTGTGAATTCAAAGAAATTGTCCTATTTCTATGGGCTCAAAATGTGGTCATAAATATTTTGTACTTGTAAAAAAGATTTGTATGTGTAAAAAAGATTTGTATGTGTAAAAAAGATTTGTGTGCGTAAAAAAGATTTGTATGTGTAAAAAGAATTTGTGTGTGCGTAAAAAAGATTTGTATGTGTAAAAAAGATTTGTGTGTGCGTAAAAAAGATTTGTATGTGTAAAAAAGATTTGTATGTGTAAAAAAGATTTGTGTGTGCGTAAAAAAGATTTGTATGTGTAAAAAAGATTTGTGTGTGTAAAAAAGATTTGTGTGTGCGTAAAAAAGATTTGTGTGTGTAAAAAAGATTTGTGTGTGCGTAAAAAAGATTTGTATGTGTAAAAAAGATTTGTGTGTGTAAAAAAGATTTGTGTGTGCGTAAAAAAGATTTGTGTGTGCGTAAAAAAGATTTGTGTGTGCGTAAAAAAGATTTGTATGTGTAAAACAGATTTGTGTGAGCGTAAAAAAGATTTGTATGTGTAAAAAAGATTTGTATGTGTAAAAAAGATTTGTGTGCGTAAAAAAGATTTGTATGTGTAAAAAGAATTTGTGTGTGCGTAAAAAAGATTTGTATGTGTAAAAAAGATTTGTGTGTGCGTAAAAAAGATTTGTATGTGTAAAAAAGATTTGTATGTGTAAAAAAGATTTGTGTGTGCGTAAAAAAGATTTGTATGTGTAAAAAAGATTTGTGTGTGTAAAAAAGATTTGTGTGTGCGTAAAAAAGATTTGTATGTGTAAAAAAGATTTGTGTGTGTAAAAAAGATTTGTGTGTGCGTAAAAAAGATTTGTGTGTGCGTAAAAAAGATTTGTATGTGTAAAACAGATTTGTGTGAGCGTAAAAAAGATTTGTATGTGTAAAAAAGATTTGTGTGTGGACTTAGAAAAAAACCCCCTGCAAGTTACAAGTACGGATTTTGACCCTATTTTTCTTCCTTTCATCTGATTGGTCAATGTCATGTCAATCACAAATGTAACAATCCAATCAGAGAACAGATGGGTTTGGCTGTCGAGGGGCGCTTTTTTTGAACTGCAGGTCTTTGAAGGGAATAAATGCCCTTTTACATGCCAACCCAGCGTTTTCCGGACCGCGGGGTGGGGGCGGGCAGTGTTTTGGAAATGACAGTCTTCATTACAAAGCTTTCTTCGTTATGAATTAGCATACATGTTTTTATTGAACATTTGAAGAACTAGCAAAAAAAACAAACTCTTGTAGAGGACATAAAGTCAGAGATAGAAAAGACAAGGAGCAGGTGCATCTAGTACAGGTAGATCTGCTGCAAAAACCCACAGAGCCCAGCAGCCAGCGTAACAAATTCTGGATCCTTTGCTTTTAGTTAGCAGTTAGCATTAGCAGCACATCCTGCGTCCGATGTGAAAGGACTTTTATGCTGCGCACTGTGACTCACAGCAATGGTCCTGGGTCAACCCTGACTTTGTGTTAAACTAATCCTAAAGTAATAATGGTATTTCTAACCACTGATATACCACAACTTTTTCCTTTCAACAGCTACTGAAAGTTAGGGGACCTAGCTGCTATCAGATATTTATATAGCGATCCTCCAGCTTCAAACTGTATCACCCTTCAAGGACCTGCAGTTCAAAAAAGCGCCCCTCCGACAGCCAAACCCATCTGTTCTCTGATTGGATTGTTACATTTGTGATTGACATGACATTGACGAATCAGATGAAAGGAAGAAAAATAGGGTCAAAATCCGTACTTGTAACTTGCAGGGTTTTTTTTTCTAAGTCCACACACAAATCTTTTTTACGCACACACAAATCTTTTTTACACATACAAATCTTTTTTACGCACACACAAATCTTTTTTACACATACAAATCTTTTTTACGCACACACAAATCTTTTTTACGCACACACAAATTCTTTTTACACATACAAATCTTTTTTACAAGTACAAAATATTTATGACCACATTTTGAGCCCATATATTTTCTGGGCCCACTAAAAAGTTTCTATATACTCAATATTGAAAATATTGAAAAGGCATGAATTTTCAAATTTTTCCTTTTTTAAAATTTATTACTTAATTACTTTGGTGGACTATGAATAGCCACAGATCTTTATCAGCTGCTTATGTCAGCAACCTGCTCTCTTCTGCCCCGGGTGATGATGTCATCAAGCTGCTCTCCTCTGCCGCTTACAGGTCCGCTTACTTAAGATACCTGGAGCATAATCTGGAATAAACTGGAACTAATGACCATAGTTTAACAAGTAGTTTTTATTTAATGAAATAAATACCTCAAGTGGAAATAGAATAACATTTTTAGACTGTTGCTTCTACATTCATAATGTTATAATCTTTAAATGTTAACTGTTTTTCTTTTTTTTAATACCTTGAGCTGCAAGAAGATGGGATGAACAGCAAGTTCCACAGAAAGCCGTGCCTACCGCACACTCCAACTCACAATGAACGATGCTATGAAACACCCAACTGCTGATTCAGTCATAACTAAAGCAAGAAAACTGGTACATGCTGTAAGAGATGATCAAAAGGTGTTGCAAAACTCTGTTTTGGGATTGTACCACTCATTGGAACAGTACTTTTGACATGTTGTGACGACTGCTAGAAACCAGAGCTGAACTAAACCAACTGCTTGAGTAGCTGGGGACGGACACACACACAAGTGATTGGGCCCTTGAAGGAGACGTCTGGAGAAACGTCTTTTTAACAGATGAGACCAAAGTGGAGGTTTGGCCATAATGCACAGCAGTACCTTCAGCAAAAATCAAACACAGTCCAAATATTTCAACCCAAATGTAGAGCATGCTGGTTTAAGGGTGGTGATTTGGGCTTGTTCTGCAGCCACAAGAGAGAGGCACCTTGCAGTTGACGAACTCCTCTGTATGCCAAAGTTTTCTAGCGTCAAACCTGAGGCCGTCTGTCTGACAGCTAAAGCTTCTCCTAAGTTAGACCATGCAACAGGATAATGACCCCAAGCACAGCAGCAAATCTACAGAATGGAAGTCCAGACCTTAACCTGACTGAAATGCTGTGTATCAAGGATTGCTTGCAAATGTCAATGAATTGAAGCAGCTGAAGTTAGTGCTGCTAACTGCTGGATTTATAAACTACTCAGTCATAGAATGATTGCGACACTGAATTAAAACACTAAATGTGATTCAGATTTTTTTCTTTTGTATATGTTATTTTACATCCAGTGGTTAATTTATGCTAAGGAGTATATATTTTCATTATGGTTAACAAAATTTCGGTATAAAATCTGGATTTAGATACATGTAAGCCTCTTGTGCATTTTGTGCCTGGCGCTTGCAGTGATGTACTGTCACATAAGCCAATCCTAATTACACAATGAGTGTAGGGGTGGGCAATATAAACGATATACGATAGAAACGATATAAATTTGGCCAACGATAGAGATTTTGACTAGTGATGGGTCGGTCGCGAACGAAATGGCTCTTAGAGCCGGGTCCTTATCGCGAGCCATGGGTTTTTGTTTTTTTTTCTTTCTCTCACCCTCTCTCTCGCACTTTTTTCCCTCAGCATGAGCCTTGTGCTTTACGCTGGGAAGAGGGGGGAGGGGCGGTAGTTACACTCAGTAGCACAGGAACAGAGCAGGAGGGAGAGACAGAGAAAGAGCCAGGGACAACAACGTCACATTAGAAAGGTATAGTAATCATCCACAACTATTTTCAGTTGCAGATGATAAAGGATTCAGAAAGTTTATTTATGCAGGTCCATATGACAGAGAATATGCATGTTCTTTTTGTTTTCATATTATAATTTATATTTAATTGTGTTGTGGTTTGCAGTGTTTTGTGTTGTTTCACTTTAAATTTGTAAAAGGAAAAAGCTGAAAATTTAAATAGTTCAAAGTTGAACTGGGAATAGTTGATTTTTGTATTATATGATTTATTTATTACATTTTATGTGGAGTGAATAAATAAAAGTATATTTACGGTGGCCCCTACAGACAAAGCACATACAAACTTAAAATCACGTACGAACTCTGAAGCACGTACAAACCCTGAAGCACGTACAAACTCCAAAACACGTACAAACTCAGAAGCACATAAAAACTCAAAACACGTACAAAAGACAACAGAAGTGCTCTAGGATGCTAGGGGCAGTGTTGAGCTTTTGTTACCTAGTGGCTACACAAGCCAGCAAGTACCAATGACCGGATTTGGTGTGTGGTAGTAACAGGTAAATGAACATTTCTTTTTTAAAATTATTTTGTTGTTTTGCTCGCAGCATTTTCTTTCCGATGAGTTCTAAATAAATTCATATCTCTCTTAATAGGCTTTTAGTGTATTTTGAATGCGCTGAGGTCATAGATAATTAGATAAAACACCGTAATGTGTGATGCTATAGAATCACGTCATGTTGACGGAGTAGCTTATTATTTGGCATTATTGCAGGCAAACCAGCATATGAAATATGAAACAGAAAAGTATGTTTATTTTTTTTATTCAAGATCTGTTCACCTGTACTTAGCAAGTACATACACATGAAATGCAAACTATTTACATGGCAACGCACAGCTGGCAACCTGGCTGTATCTTGGTCATATGGTCAACGTACTCACAACATGGAGGCTTAAAAACGGCCAAATCTTGTACCCAACCGTTTGTGAACTAGATGTGTGTCTCCAGGAATTTATAATTCCGAAAATGATTCGCCGTGTATGCGCTGACTCCACAGACCGGGTAAGCGAAGATATCGGGATAGGACAACGGCGGTAGGCTGTCTGGGTTTCCACTCCACTGCCTTATTTCATATGGGTCCACATTACCGATGCATGCTATTTTTTCTAAGTACCATCTCTTGGCGTCTGGGCGCAATCGGTCGCGATACAGCCCTTTGTCTTTTGCGTTGATTTTAAGCAAGGTTCTGGCAGTCCCGCTTCCAACACAGTGTGTTTGTTTTGATTTGTGGCCTTCTGACATGGCGCCGCGATCCCACAATGCACTGTGGTGTGACGTCAACTCCAAAGCCCTATTGCGATAGCGCATGTTGATGATGTCATCAAGCTGCGCCTGTTTTGGTCGAAAGCATGGCGGCGGCTAAAACTATTATCGTCTGCAAATTATGGTGACAGTCATAGCAAAGAGATGAAGCACTTTTGAAATATGGGGAAAGCCAAAAACTGCGCTTCCTCCACTTCCGTAACATTGATTCATTAATGTTGAAATCTCTCGCAGCTGTTCTGTTCCCATATTGTTGCAGTATATTAATTACTAACCTTGTATTGTGGATGAATAATCTCAGTTGTTCTCCTGACTGAAGTTTGGCCCCTGTATCCGGTTGTTCAGTCTGACGTCACTAGCCGTGTCTGGACCTAAACTCCGCTGCAGGTCCATATATCAAACGATCACTATAGCATTACTGAGAGTTGAAAAACTGTCTAAAGTCTTTCATCTTTAATAAAATGATCAGCGTTCTGCTCTACCAGGTGTAACAATTGAGTTTAACATCCAGGCATCCATGAAAACGGAATTTATGACATTTAACGGAGTTAGAAGTTAGCAGGGAGTTAGCTCGCTAGCTTCTATCTAAATACAATATAGCATGCCCTGACTGCGGGGTTTTGGAAACAAATTAAAACGTACAGCTCTGTTATCACTTCCAGCATAAATGAAGACAGAAAACTAAAAAGCAGTGACGTTTGTAGGGTTACTGAAGTTGGGCTAGCTGGTATATAATGATGTGCTACGTGACCGCTAGCGACACAGCTATGTTAGCATAATATAAACAAGCTAACTTTTTTTCCACTCGATAAAAGTTAACGTGAGTGTTCTCGGTGGTCAGGAACAAATGTAATCGCATGGCAGGATGCTGTAAAAGGACCAAACTTCAGCCAGGAGAACAACTGAGATAATCCATCCACAATACGAGGTTAGTCATTAATATACTGCTGCATGGGCTGGGCTGTAGTTACATCCTAAGGGTTTAAAAACTGAGCTTAAACAAATGATTAGCGGTAATAAAAGCCGAGGGAGGTCAACAGTGATCACTGACTGTTTTAGGAGCTTTTTGAGATTAAATAGAAGAAAATACATAACATTAACCATGTTAACAACACAAAAGCCATATTAAACGCAGACTACTTTAGGCCCGGAAGTAGGATTCGTCGTGTCATCACTGAACAACCGGATAGCATCCTGCTATGCGATTGCATTTGTCCCTGACCACCAGAATCCCTCACGTTAACTTTTATCGAGTGGAAAAAAAGTTGGTGTTCATCCTCCAGCTTCACTGTGCTAATGTTATGCTAACATAGCTGTGTCGCTAGCAATCACGTAGCACAACATTATATACCAGGTAGTCCAACTTCAGTAACCCTGCAAACGCCACTGCTGTTTAGTTTTCTGTCTTCATTTATGTTGGAAGTGGTAGCAGAGCTGTACGTTTTAATTCGTTTCAAAAATCGTCTTCTTCTTTTTTGTGTGTGTGTTTTTCCATTTAACCATAAAGTAAACACAGACAGGGTCAACATAAGTATGAAAATAAATTAAAACACACGTGCGCACCCCCCCCCCCACCCAAAAAAAATGAAAATTTGGTTACCAGTTCAGAGTTATAAACACACACAAAAGAATATCTTATTAATACAAATGTTATAAAGAAATAAAACAGCTCTCTGATTTTTCTTTGTATTTTTGTTTTTGTTTTGTTTGTCTTCTTGTTTTATTTAATTGCTTCTGGGATTTGGATCTAACAAGTAAAGTATTCATATTATGCACACATACAAACACATGCAGCTATCACCCATTTCTTGTATTTATACTTAAGACAACTTATTCTTGAACGAATACATCGATCAGTCACATCTAAAATGTAGCCAATTGTGTTTATTGTTCCACCCCACCTCCCTAACCTGTCTGTTCAAAAGTGAACACAGGTTAGGGAGATGATGGAGGAAATTGTGGGGGTTGTAAAGAAAAGGGTAAAAGAAAGGTAGAAGGGGAAAAAGAGGTAAAAAAAAAGGGATAGAAAGGAGGAAATAGAGGAGAGAAAACCCCAACAATCCCCTCTGAGCAAGCACTTGGCGATAGTGGATAGGAAAAACTCCCTTTAAAAGGAAGAAACCTATGACAGAACCAGGCTCTAGAGGGAGCAGTCAACTGTCGGGACTGGTTGGGGGGTGAGGGTGAAAAAAGAGAGAGAGAGGGAGATAGGGGGGGGAGATGGGGAAGGTGTCAGGAGTTAAAGGGACGGAGATGGGAGAGAAAAGAAGAGAGGTGAAAATTAAGATGGAACAGAGGTGGAGGAAGATGTGTTTTTTTCTTCAGTTCCATCCATTTACATATTGTCCTAAAATTGATGCCAGTGGGCTTATAAGTGGTTGGTGTTAAAAAAGCCCCAAATATAAATATGAATTTTAGGACACGATGTTGAGACCAAATTAGGTGAAAAGCCGAAGCAGCCAGTTCCACTTCTTCTTCTTAATTTGCGGTATCTCTGGCAGGCTCTTAACTTCGGTTTCGAGTTCAGCCACCTTGGCAGTAAGCATTTTCTGTTTATCTCGTAGCCTTTGCAAAGATTCCTGGACGCACAATGCAGTCCTCTTTTTCTATCTTTTCTCGTCGTCGGGTGTCTTCTTCTTTCAGAGTCTCCTGCAGAGACATTGCAGTCGATGCTAGCGAGTCCTCTTTCTCTATATTTCTCCAGTGCCATTTTCTTTCAGAGGCTCGGATCTTTGCATTTTATTTGCATCGGCAGAATTTTGTTCTTTTTGCTTCTTTGTGACTTTAAGGTAGGAAGCTTTGGCTTCTTTCAGCTCTTGGTCAAGAGACTCTACCTTCAAATCATGAAGGGCCTTGTTGGAAAGCAGCTGGGATTTCAGGTCACTGATTTCTGTCTTGAGTGACTCCTTCTCCTGGCTATGTTTAATGGCCTGCTCTTTCAGCTGTT
Organism: Rhamphochromis sp. 'chilingali'; assembly: GCF_963969265.1. Lineage (NCBI taxonomy): Eukaryota > Metazoa > Chordata > Actinopteri > Cichliformes > Cichlidae > Rhamphochromis > Rhamphochromis sp. 'chilingali'. The sequence goes on along the minus strand of NC_137943.1, from coordinate 11,062,729 downwards.
TCTGGAGCATCTCTATCTGCTCTCGTTGATTCCTACATTGGACCTCCAATTCAGCCTCCTTAGAGGACTTTAGGCCTACAGAGTCGGCGTGTGAAGTGCCTGCGGTTGGAGTGGCAGACTCCACACACTGCTCTGTGGTAGGGTGGCTGATTTGGTCCTGCAGGGATAGCATCACCTCATCCAGTTTCAATTGCTTGATTGTCATTTGTGAGAGCCTCTGTTTCACTCTTGTTATCGGGCTTATTTCTAGAAGCCTCTTCCAGCTGCTCTATGAGGTCTTTAATTGTTTCCTCATGATTTCTGTTGTTGTCGTACATTTGTGCATGAAGTTTGCTCTGCTGAAACTGGTGATAAGAGGCCCTCTTGTTAGCACCAACCATTTGCCAATAAATGTCGTTCTGATAGTTTTGGGAGGCTTGCAGTTGCTGTTTGAGAGCAGCAATCTCGTCCCATGGATTATACTGGACTGCGCCCTGATGGGGTCTAAATCTGGGATTGGACTGATGTTGGACTGATGTTGCCTGAGTAAACGGTCTTCTTGGCTCTTCAGCCACTCTTTGCTGTTTTCGCTTTTTTGCTTTCTTTGTTTTCTTGACCGTTTCTGTTTGAGCTTGTGCCACGGGAGATTTTTCAGTATTTGGTTTTCCGGGTTTTTCAAGCTCATTTTTTGGTCCTTGCAGGATTGTTGTTTTCATTGTTGCAATGACCATTTTCGTTTGTGCTTCTGCCATTGTCGATGGTTCAGCGTTTGTGTCTGCGTTTCTCTGCGTCTGCCTTATCTTAGTTTTAACAACCAGGTTGTTGTGTGTTTCTGCCATCCGAGATCCACTAAAGTTGGTTGAGTTTCTCTCCTATTTAAGGATTTTTCCAGTAGAATGTTCACTCTGACATCACGGGCTGTTCCTTTGAAGTGCCATGATTGGAGCAATTCAAAATAAAATGCCTACAAACCTACTGTAAAGGAAAGGCTTTTATTTTGTAGCATATACTGATTTAACACTATAAAAGCTACTGTACAGAAATTGCAGTAAAAAATAAAGCAAAAGCAAAATATAAGTTTAATAAATGGTTGTTAAAAACCCTAACTAAAGTAGAAGATGACTGTTTAATGGAAAAGTATTCAACATTCTAGAGATTCTCATGCATAATAATTTCTTTTATAATTTAAACTAGGGCAGGTAGAAAACTTTGATATTTAGTGAAAGATGTTAATGAACACTCTCCAATAAGAGTTACTGAATGACTTTAGGCAGTGAGATCATGGTGTTTGCCGAGGTGACAGAATGTCATCTATGTTTTGTTTTAAATTCAGTTTCATTGCTGAATCTAAGAAACAACAGACTTTAATAGAGGTTTACTAACTTTTACTTTTATATCTATTGTGGAAAAGCCTGTAATAATAATAATTCCAAGCATGCAAACTAGTATGCAAACTAAAATTCACAGGAGAGCTTATGAGACCACAAATACTGTTGAGATCCAGTTCAGAGACACAGGTTTTGCGGAGGTGAAGCCTAGAGGACAGGTGGCAGCTACAGATTTGCTCATCTGCTTTTTTCCTGAAAATTTTCCACATTATGACTAAACGAATACAAGTATGAGAATCAGGCACAGGCTGTGTTCTGAACGGTGTCTATTAAAAACTGTATTGAATTTATATGTATTACATTTTTAAAATTAGAATAACAAATTGTGGTACATGTACATGCACATGTGGTCTGTGCATGTACACACATGAAGAATTTGACATTGCAGCATCTATGAAAGTGTTCATTGTGTAGAACTCACAATCCAAACCTCTACTCGAAAACTGCCTAAAAGACTAGTTTCAATATTTAAACAGTCATTTGTAGATGTTCTAGGTATGTACAAACCCCCCAGCTCCACTCTTTTAGCAGACAAAGCAAAACAAAGACGTCTCTGATGATGAAACATTGAATTCAAACCTCAGCCAGCCGTCAACAATTTAGGGATTCAGTGTGCACATCATGTATTGAGTGCATTCAAAGTTCAAAACATTTATGGACAGTTTGGTGTTTAAAGAGCAATCAGCACTAAAACTGTACAAAGAAAAGAAACATGTTTTGTTGTTGCTCTGCAGATTCTGGTTGAAGTGTTTCAGAAAGGTCGTGTTGTCAGTTGGGTTCTCTGAATACTCTGCACACTTCCTGATTAAATTACAAATAAAACAATATTTTTCAAACTGCTGTGTAAATGTTACTCACAATTTAATATCCTTCTTTGAAATGTATATATTTGAAAAGTAAATCAAAGAATTACACTTACATAAAAAATGTCAGCTGTTGGACAACCTAAACATAATGAGACAAAAGCAACAAAGTGGGTTTGTCAGTTAGAAGCTCAGACCCAATAAACTTTATTAGTGAGGACGGATTTACTGCATTCAAAGATAAACCTGTGGAGGAAAATCCTCTCTGTTCTTAAAGAGCCAGACTGCTTTTATTCTTCATGTTTTACTTTTATTCCATATTATCATTTGCTGTCAAGACTGCTTGCAATCATAGACAATGACTCCCACTCCCTCCATAACACACTGCACAATCTGAAGAGCAGTTTCAGGAACAGATTTCTTCAAGTTCACTGTCTGAGGGGAACGTTACAGGAGGCCGTTCCTTCCTGCTGCTATCAGACTCTTTAATTCATCCACTTGGGTCAGATCCACACATGCAGAACAGGATTAAACACACCTAACTGCACTCTGTTACTTTTGTACACCATAGCATATATTTGCACACATATTTTATATTTATATATATATTTATGTTTGTATTTATACCTATATCTCTATATTTATCTCAATATTTGTCTAATAATGTCTCTGACATGACATGAGTTTGGCTGTTGGAAGTTGGGGACGACTCTATAGGCAAACATCAGCTGCAGCCTTTCACAAATCAGCAATGTTAGGTTTCTATTTCATTATGTTCCTGTGTGGGAAATGTTTATTTACTGGTTTTCTCTTACTATTCTTCTTGAAATGATGTGTTAATTAGATCCTGGAGAATGAAGTTTCATGTATGTTAGCTGTTACAGGAAAAAAGAAACTGAAAGAAAAACAAGAGATCCTTTATATACTTACATGTGCTCAGAAATATTCTTCTATTAGTGCACCGAACATTGATATAATAGTCTTTTGTTGTACAAGGGAAAGGCTTCGTCTCTCCTTCCCGCATGTATTCAGGTGAAGTTTTTACAAGACCATAACGAGCATATCTAGCAGGATCCACCACACAGAACGCTTCTGCAAAAACAACAAGAAGTAAAAACCAAACATAAAAAGAATTTTAAGAACATTTTTAATAAACTTTTAGAGTGAAAATTATTTTTTTGATACCTTCACAGGTGGGCAGTTTGGACCAGTGAGCGTCACTGTAACAACTCACAGCCTCTGGACCAGCTAGTTTGTAATAACGATTGCACTGGTATTTCAAATGCATTGGACCTTCTTCCACAATTACAGCATTTTCAATGTATGGGCGGGCTCCACACGACTGAACTAAAATAAAAGAAAGTGAGTGTAACAAAATGATCATTGTTTACTCAGCTGTTTAGTTTTCCAAATCTTTGAATTCCTGTACAACGTGCTGAACCAATCAACATCAATCATTTCTGCAGTGATCAACGATTCATTCATTCATTAACGCTGGCTTCTAACTCCAATCCAGCTGCTTGTTGTCATTCATATAACTAAATTAAATATATAAACTGAATTTGATGTATATGCTGATTAAGTGGAAAGGTTGTGAGCAACTTACTGTTTATTGGTATAAGACTGTTGTCTCTGTTATTTGAATCAGAGGTGCTAGAAGATGCTGCAGGATACAGAGCAGATAACGCACATATACAGACAACACATCAGTCAGCTTCACTTTATAAACTTCTTTGACTTACAAATCAGTCCTGCTGCCAGCTGTACCTCCCTGATATGTGATCACAGTGAATCATCCTGTCCCCAGTATCCTCTTCTGTCACAACAACCCTCTGCATCTCCTCTTGCACCACGTCCATGAGCTGAGGTCTTCCTCTTTTCTCCCTGCTTGGCAGCTCCATTTTCAGCATCTTAGATCTCTGACTTCATCTCTGATGCACTCATTTCGTCAAATCTGGTTCCTGGGCACTCCTAATGAAAATCAACTCTGATGCCTCCAGCTCCTGTCTTTTTATCAGTGCCATACATCAGAGCTGGTATCACTACTGTCTGGTAAACCTTCCTTTTCTCTCTTGCTGCTATCATTGTGTCAGAGTTCACTACAAGACAGTCACCTCCACCCACTCCACCCTGCATGCAATCTTCTTCACTTCTCTTTTGCACCATCTGTTATTTTGGTTGACCCAAGGTATCTCCACTACTACTTCTATTCGTTGCATCTTTACTTTTCCACCTGCATTATCACAGTTCTTTTGTTGGTACATCAAAGAGTGAAAGTGTCAGGCCAGGACTCTGCAGTCTATTAACACCTACATGCTAGTGGACATGAGGGGGTTCACTTCCTGGCGTTCCAGGAGGAACGCTGGTTTGAGTGGGGTGTGAAGGAGGCCATTTACGTGAAAAGGGAAAGACCATCTCTGATTTGAGGGGGGAGCCTAAGGGTACATCTTTCAGCATCTTTCAGTGCTGTGATTGCAGCCATTCCCCAACTCTCTGTGAATGCTACTCATAGCCATTGATCAATGGTTTTTGATCAGTAGTTGTTGATCAATGGTCATGACAATTTGCATATTAATGATCAAGAAAATGGTTTAATGGTTTAATGCTTCCTCTGCCTGCAGGTTGAGAGGAGTTATTGTTACAAATTTGTCAGTAATGGTGCTTAAATGCACTTCTGTAAAGATCAAGACACATCATTGATCTATACTACATGGATACTATATTATTATTATATTATGTTATAGTGTGTCAAGAAGTTGAATTCATGTCCACTTACTGCAGGTCGGGCCTTGTGTCCAGCTTCCTTGTGTACAAACAGATTTTGTGTTGTGTGCTCCCTCTACAGTGTATCCATCCTCACACTCATACTGCACTTCTGAACCTGCAGCAAACACTTCCTGGTAGTCCTGATGAACGATGACTGCATGGGGGATTTTAGGAGGCACGCTGCACGCATTCATGCTTTCTGTAAAATTAGATTTAGACTCAAAAACGTTATTAATCCCAGAGCAGGGCCGTTTGTTTGTAGCTTATTCACAGGATCAAACCCACAAAACCTACAGTCCTTAAACACTAATCATAAAAACTCCTGTGAGTTGAGTTATGGATCAAAGAAAAGTGAGGACCTGCTACTGTAAACAAATTACATAAAATGCCTTTATTAACAGCATTGGTCTCAAATTTGTTCTGTGTTGACCAGTATTAATTTGGTTGACCAATAGTTTTCATCATAGTGTGCAGACTGTGGTGTCCAACCGGATACTTACAGATACTTTGCAGTTAATCCAAATTGCTATAGCAAGAGTACTATCATCATACGTCTCCTGTATCATCTTCCCTTTATTGGCTCCTTTAAAATGCAGAATTAAATTTGACACTCCTCCTCTGACATAAAAGGTCTTAAATAAAGAGTTAAAGTTTCTAAAAGTAGAATGGGAGGCAGCACTTTCATCTATCAGGCCCTTCTTTTGTGGAACCTGCTCCCAGTTTAGATTGAGGAGACAGACACCCTCTCTACTTTTAAGATTAGCAGTTTTAGGATCTTGGAAAGAAGGCGACCAGATTTCTTTAAGTGGGTGAGCAAAGAAAGAAGAGCTATTGGCAGGACTTACCTATACACTGTGGCTGATGAGACCATTTTCCATTGTGACATGTGCTGGTTGCCCACCAACCCTTCATTGCTAGCGTACGTCCTTCGTTGCAGGTGTAGCTCAGCTTGGTGCCCTGAGAGTAAGTCTCTTGCTTTGGGGCAAAGAAGCCACCGTCCAGTGTGGGAGCATCACAGGCCTGTGTGGTGCTCTGTGCTGAAACACAACACTGAAGTAAGTGCAAAACATTATCAACCAGTGTAAATGTTTGTCTGTGAAGTTACTTGTTGTTCTCACCGTGCAGCACTCCAGGAAACCAAAGAAGAGCAAATGCAAAATATTTGATGCACATTTTTAAATCGTCCAACAACAAAGCAGCACCAGCAGTTAAAGGTAATCCACATGAGAACCAGCTACTTATCACAACTGTCACCCGAAAGTTTGTGCAATCACCTTGGCCCTTCCCATTTTGTGGGATGGAAAAAAGTTCGTACACATCCAAAACAACTTTTGAGAAAGAACGGGAGAAAAACCAGTACATATAAATATAAATATATATATAATAAATATAAATATATATATATATAAATATATATTTATATATATTTATTTATATATATATAAATAAATATATATATATATAATAAAATATATATAAATGTTAGAGCTCTGATCTAAAACTCATGAACTTCTTTCTTTTACAGCTAATTTATCGAGACTGGGGTTTTCCACAGCTTCTTTTCTCAGTGCTTTTGTTACATATCGTTACATCTGTTGATTTCATGCACACACCAACATCTTCCCGATGTCTACAAAACTTCTCATCACCCAGAAAATGAAGAGAAAATTGTTGGTTTTACTTTGCCGATTAGTTTGGTTTAAACATAGTGATTTCAAATTACATTATTCATGACATTTATTATTTCAGTGCGTATTGAATGAATAGAGCAACACATATTTTGCATTGATTTTATTAATCACACAGTGGATGTTGTGTTTGGGACATTTTCTCTGAAGCGACTCGAAATATTTACTTTGAAACATCAAATCAATGAAACTATTTACAGTCCAAATTTCAAAGTCATTTTAGATGGCCTACCACTCTGTGGCCGAGTTGCTGTCGTTCCCAATCACTTCCACTTTGTTATAATACCAATAACAGCTAAGTGTAAAATATTTAGCAGCAAAGAAATTTCACAACTGGACGTGTTGCACGGGTGGTGCATCCTATCCTATCACTGAGCTCCTGAGAGCGACTCATTCTTTCACAAATGTTTGTTGACGTCTGCATGCCTGAGTGCTGGATTTTATAAACCTGTGGCCGAGTTTATTTTAGAAAAAGTTCAAGTAGGGACTCGGTCACCGTGATGCCTTTAACAGGCCACAGCTTAACAGCCATGGGATTGAAACTTTAATGTCACATCAAATTAGTGGCTGTACCACGCATTTAGTACATGCAAAAGTGAGCTGTGAAACATTTCTGCATCTTAGTCACTGTGAGCTTATTCATTAGGGTCCAAATGCAGGACTCAGAGGCTGCCATGATAAGATATAATAAAGAATGAAGATGACATGCTATGAGTACATTAAGTGGAGAAAGGAGGTGCTGGGCCCGATCCAAGGGTGAGAGAAGGATACACCCTGGACAGGTCGTCAGTCTGTCTGCAGTTGTGGCGTATTAATTCAGTTCAGTTTAATTCAGTATACTTACACTTGTATACATTTTTACACTTACACCTACGTTATCATGTGTATGTTCAGTAAGGACGATCTGTAAGTGTTCATCTGTCTGCTTTCTTGGCTGTTTGGCTGCTAGTCTGTTCATCACGTCACTTCCACTTTTTCACGGTGTCCTAGTCAGTGCTGACATCATTGCTCCACTCCAATCATCTAATCTGATCTAATTGCTTTTACTTTTTCCACACAGGGGCAGGTGGGTTTGAATAGCTTTATATCTCTTAATAAATGAAATTGTCATTTTTAAAGTGGATTTTGTATTTACTCAGGATATCTTTGTTGAATATTACAATATGAAAATAATTTTTTAAAGCACTGCATGTTTTAAGAATACTGTATTTCAGGGTTTACACATAAAAATTCAACCTTTATGCTGAGTCTAAGAAATCATTGTCCTGTTAACATAAATTACAAATTGTAAACTAGAAAAATTTGCATTTCCTGCGAAAATGCAGTGTGGATGCCTTAACGGCTGAAGATATCTGCTGAAAAAAGCTGAAAAAGTTGAAACAAAAAAAAAAAAAAAAAAAAAGATGCCCTGAGCAGGATTCGAACCTGGCCCTCCTGATCAAAGGGCAGCTATTTAGCTCACTGAGCCAAACACTTTCTCACAAAGAAAAGGTGGAGAGATTGACAATTGTGCTAGCAGAATTTGGGCAAAAAAAAGAGGTGAAAATTCTGCTGAAAAGAGTTCCATCAGCAGAATTTCTGCTGAAAAGAGGTGAATGAGCAGAATTCTGCTGAAAAGAGTTTTTTTCTGAAAACAGCAGAAAAAACTGAAAATTTTGCTGAAAAGAGTTGAATGAGCAGAATTCTGCTGAAAAGAGGTTTTTGCTGAAAAAGAGCTGATAAAGTTTGGATTTGTGCTGAAAAGGGGTTAAAAAAACTGAAAATTTTGCTGAAAAGGGGTGAATAAAATGAAATTTGTGTTGAAAAGAGTTTAAAAAAAGTTTAACTGTTAAGTGAAAGAAATGTTGCCATAAGCTGGATTTGAACCCAGGCCTCCCAGTCTGAGAACGGATGCTTATCTCACTGAGGTAAAGCACAGCTCAGCCCATCATGCAAAATCAGTGACCACATTGATAATGTGTTCCATTCATTTCAATGGTCAAAAGTCATAACACACATCAGCAGAAATAGCAGAATTTTTTAAAGTTTAAACATAGCATTTCTGCTAAAACTTAGTATTTATACTAAATAATATTTTTTTCCTGCCAAATCATAGCATTTGTGCTGGAACACAGAAAGTTCCACCAAATCATACAATTTGTACTAAAACATTATTTATGATTTAGCAGAAACATTGGGACTTGGTAGAAATACTATGATTTACATGAAATACTTTGACTTAGCAGAAGTACTACAATCTAGGAAAAAAGTACTAAAGCATAGCAGAAATTCTATCATTGAGCAGAATTACTAGGATTTAGAAGAAATACTAAGATTTGGCACAAACACTGATGTGGCTCAAGAACCTTTATTGTGCAGTTATACTATGATTTGGAAGAAATACTATACTTTGGCACAAATACTATGATTTGGAAGAAATACTATGTTTTAGCACAAATACTATGATTTGGCTCAAATACTATAACTATCCTCGGTCAGAAGGAGAGGCTGACATCCAGGGATTAGATTACCACAGGTGGAGTTTATTGCGGTCAGATGGATGGTACAGGGAGGTATGGCATACAGTAGGAGGATGTGGAGAGGTGATATGGTGTGGTTTCTATGATTAAGAACAGGGTATGCATTACAACATGCATACAGATTAAAGATTAAGAAAACTGGTAACAAATTCCTCCACTACAAATCAGTCTGATGCCACTTTTTACAGGGTTCCCGTTTACTAAGGCACTACCCAAAAGGTGCCACAAGAGGGCACTCCAACACAAGAGATGACCTATTTACACTGATGCACTTAGTAAACCGCCCCTACTTAGCCACTACATAATACAGTGATATTACAGTATACAAATTCACACGAATACTATGATTTGGCAGAAATACTATGACTGAGTAGTAATACTATAACATAACAGATTTCCTAAAAAAAACTATTAAATTGCAGTAATTCTATGACTTGGCAGAGATACTACGTTTTAGCACAAATACTATAACAACGCAGAAATACTATGACTTAGTAGTAATACTATAACATAACAGTTCAATGTTCTTGCACAAATACCACAATATGGCAGAAATACTATGTTTTAGCACAAATACTGTGATTTGGTATAAATACTATGATTTGGCACACATACTATATTCCGCAGATACACTATAACATAACAGATATGCTACAACTTAGTAGTAATACTATAACATAACAGAATTATTATTTGGGCACAAATACCACGATTTGGCAAAAATACTATGATTGGGTACAAATACTATGATTTGGCAATAATACTGCATTTTAACACAACTACTGAGATTTAATTGAAATACTATGATTTAGAAGAAATACTATTACTCCATACAAATACGATACTTTGGGACAAATACTATGTTTTGGTTCTAATACTATGATGTGCAACAAATACTATGATTTGGCACAAGTACTATGATTTAGTACAAATACTATGATTTGGCAGAAATACTATGACTTAGTAGTAATACTATAACATAACAGATTTCCTAAAAAAAAACTATGAAATTGCATTAATTCTATGACTTGGCAGAGATACTACGTTTTAGCACAAATACTATAACAACGCAGAAATACTATGACTTAGTAGTAATACTATAACATAACAGTTCAATGTTCTTGCACAAATACCACAATATGGCAGAAATACTATGTTTTAGCAAAAATACTGTGATTTGGTGTAAATACTACGATTTGGCACACATACTATATTCCGCAGATACACTATAACATAACAGATATTCTACGACTTAGTAGTAATACTATAACATAACAGAATTATTAACTGGGCACAAATACCACGATTTGGCAAAAATACTATGATTGGGTACAAATACTATGATTTGGCAATAATACTGCATTTTAACACAACTACTGAGATTTGATTGAAATACTATGATTTAGAAGAAATACTATTACTCCATACAAATACGATGCTTTGGGACAAATACTATGTTTTGGTTCCAATACTATGATGTTCAACAAATACTATGATTTGGCACAAGTACTATGATTTAGTACAAATACTATGATTTGGCAGAAATACTATGCCTTAGTAGTAATACTATGACATAAAAGATATACTATGGTTTTGCAGACATACTATGATTTTGCACAAATACCATGATTTGGCACAAATGCTATGATTTAGCAGAAATACTATGATTGGGTACAAATACTATGATTTGGCAATAATACTGCGTTTTAACAACAACTACTGAGATTTGATTGAAATACTATGATTTAGAAGAAATACTATGACTCCATACAAATATGATGCTTTGGCACAAATACTGTGATTTGGCAGAAATACTATGACTTAGTAGTAATACTATAACATAACAGATTTCCTAAAAAAAACTATGAAATTGCAGTAATTCTATGACTTGGCAGAGATACTACGTTTTAGTACAAATACTATAACAATGCAGAAATACTATGACTTAGTAGTAATACTATAACATAACAGTTCAATGTTCTTGCACAAATACCACAATATGGCAGAAATACTATGTTTTACCACAAATACTGTGATTTGGTATAAATACTGCGATTTGGCACACATACTATGATTTGGCAGAAATACTATGCCTTAGTAGTAATACTATAACATAAGAGATATACTATGGTTTTGCAGACATACTATGTTTTTGCACAAATACCATGATTTGGCACAAATGCTATGATTTAGCAGAAATACTATGATTGGGTATAAATACTATGATTGGGCAGAAGTACCATGTTTCAGTACAAATACTATGATTTGGCAGGAATACTCTGGTTTAGCAGAAATACTCTGATTTAGCAGAAGTACTATCTTTTGGTAGAAATTCCTGCTAAAAGGTACTATTTCTGCGTTTTAGCAGAAATACTGTAATTTGGCATAAATACTATAATTTGGGATAAATACTATGATTTGGCACATATAATATATTCAGCACATATATTATAAAATAACAGAAATATTTGGCCCCAAAACCATGATTTTGCACAAATACCATGATTTTGCAAAAATACTATGAATTGGCAGAAATACTATGATTTAGCAGAAATACTATGATTTGGCAAAAGTACTTAGATGTAGTAGAAGTACTTTGCTTTAGCAGAAATACTATGATTGAGGAGTAATACCTAAACATAGGAGAAATATTGATACACAGACACACATACACAGACAGTAAAGGGAACAGGAGCTGTGGAGAGTCTGGGCTTGGTATATGTAGGTCAGTTAAATTAGCTGCACCTGCTGTAGTCAGCCCTTACACACACAGACACAGAGAGAGGTGTGAGTTTTCTTCAGTGTATTTCTGACATTCAGGATTCCCCTCGAACAAATGGCCATAATTTCCTAACCGTAGAGGCTAGAACGGTCATTCAGGCATCGTTTTATTCAGAAGAGATGGGGGAATCTTCAGGTCTTCATAATTCAGAGATAAAACATAAATTCTTAAAGATATATGACTTGTAATACACTGTAACTGAGTAGAGGCGAAGCAAAAACTGCCTTGACTTGCGCTCAAACAACCTTTGGTAACTCTAAATCTATATGGAGCATCAAAATCATTCTTTCACCGTAAGAAACAGCAGGCTTTGGTGAACAGTCATGGAAATTTTCAGGGCTCTGTGGAAATCCATCAAAAAGATATGACGAGAGAAAAAAGTGGTTCATTTCCAGAGATTGAAATCTGATGAAATCTGAGCGAGGGACAAATTTCCTACCCTCAAACAAGTCCAACTCATTTCAGAACGGTAATAGGTGAGAAAGAAATTCTTGAATTGTGAGCGTCAGGAGTGTCTGAACATATACGGGGACAAGCCTCATGTCTTAACTTCGCTTCGTTAAGGAGATATGACAATTTGAAAATGCCTCTCATTAGAGAAATCCAGCGGTGATTTTGAACAAACTCTCCATTGAGTTTATATGGAGAGTTTTCTGACTTTGTGTTACTCTGAGGAGATTTGCAAAATATCTATGAGTCCCACAACAATGATAGTGACATTTTCTGAAAGCCAGCAAAAATACCTACGTTTTGGTGTATAATTTGTGGGGCTTGAGTGGAAATTGAGCGAGTAGCAAGAAGTTGTTTGGACATGAAGAGAAAATTCAAACAGTTTCACTGTCCCCTCTGAGTTAATTGCATAGCAACCATAGCAACGCATGTATTTTCTGAAAAATCACAATTTTGCAACTGAAAACTCAAAGAGGGATAAGATTAAAACGGTAGAAGATCTGAAAAAGCTGAATCATACAGGAATAGCCAAATCATTTGAGAACATTTTAAAGTTTGAATGAAGTTTCTAGGTGAAAGTATGAGGCAGTAGTTAAGTTTCAAAGACAAGAAAGTTTTAGCAGAATTGTGGAAGTTTCCCATTCATTTCAATGGGACAAATTAAAGGAAAAAAGTGTAATATTTTAAAAAGTATAATAGTAATAAACACCAAAAGTCATAGCCGGCATTAGCAGAAAGAGCAGAACAGTTTAGAGTTTGAACGGTGAAAATAGCACAAAAATTGTGGAAGTAGATCCACGGCAAAAAGTGTACGGAAACACCCGGAATAATAATAAAGAAGAAAGAGAAACAGGATCTCAATAGTGTGGATGCCTATTAAGGCATCCACACAATTAATGTCAAAAATGTTGGGAAAAGTGATTTTGTTATGACTTCTTCTCAAATGAGATACAGCAACTATTTCAGTCAGACTTCAGAGCTTTTCATAGTTCTGAAAAAGCTTTGTTGAAGGTGATCGATTATTTGTGACTCACATTAGATTCAGGAGATATCACAGCCCTCATTATTTTGGACATTAGCTGCTTTCTGCTTTTGATATTGTGAAGCACAAGAATCTTTGGGCTTGGCTCAAATGTTGGGTTGGATATAAGAACTTTCTCTGTGTCTGATGGTCAGTTCTTTAAATCTTCTGCTCCTGTTTCTTGGACCAGGACACCAAATGAGTGTTTTTGTGCCGTCACAGACCTCTGACATTTTAAGCCTAAATATCAGTTGGACAAATATCTACTAAAAATCTTTGTTTAAATATAAATGTGTTAATAATATCTGTTTAAATTATTTCCTGAGATTATTTTCATGTTGGCTTAAAATAAAATATCTCCCTATGCTCTTACTGAATCTTCTGCATGCTTTTGGTCACTAACCAAAGCCAACACCATCATGAAGTAAAACAAATCAATAAACTTGTTCCTGTGTGCTTACTATAGTGTTTCCGTTATTGTTATTTATTAAATAATATTTTGGTGTGCATAGTAAAAGAACTGTTCTACACAGTTAGCAGACAAAGCAATACAAAGACGTCTCTGATGATGAAACATTTTATTCAGACCTCAGCCAGCCATCGACACTTTATGGATTCAGTGTACACATCATGTACTGAGTGCATGAAAAGTTCAAATCATTTATGGACAGTTTGGTGTTTAAAGAACAATCAGCCCCAAAACTGGACAAAGAAAAGAAACATGTTTCATTGTTGCTCTGCAGGTTCTGGTTGAAGTGTTTCAGAAAGGTTGTGTTGTCAGTAGGGTCATTCTTCTGCAGTCAGGCTGATTAAAACACCAACAAACAAACAACAGCTGAGTGAAAAACATCAAGCACATTTATTTCAAAGAAACTATATTTGTTTGAAAATAAATCAAAGAACAACACTTACATCATAGTGAAATTCATTTCTATCACAGCCTAAACAAGAAGCAGATAGTTTGTCAGTTAGAAGCTCATATCGAGTAAACTTTATCAGTGAGGACTGATTCACTGCATTCAAAGATAAACCTACAGAGGAAAATCCTCTCTGTTCTTAAAGAGCCAGACTGCTTTTATTCCTCATGTTTTACTTTTATTCCATATTAACATTTGTTGAAGTTACTTCATTGTGTGTTTTGTAACCATAACAAACTGTTTTGTGGTGATTTGGGGGCAACTGGAACAAGTGTGGATGCTGCACACTAAATCACTTTGTTCCTGTGATAAAGAGTGAATCTCCTGCTTTGTGTGATGTGCTGGGACAAAGGCAGATAGAGGAGCTTGGCTGTTGGAAGCTGGGAATGACTCTCCATACAACAACATGAAGCGGGGGTGTCATTCCTATAGACAAACATCAGCTGCAGCTTTTAACAAATCAGCAATGCTAGGTTTCTATTTCAATATGTTCCTGTGTGGGAAATTTTATTTACTTTTCTTTCACTATTCCTCTTGTTTGTGTATCAGATCCCAGAGAAGAAATTTTGTTTGCTGCCAAACAAAAAAAGAAACTCAAAGAGTTAAAATGTAAAGAGATAAATACTTACATCTGGTGAAATCTAGCCTTCTGTTAGTACACCGAACATAGATATATTTGTCTCTTGCTATACAAGAAAAATATTTTTCTTCTCCTTCCCGCATGTAAGCAGGTTGAGCTGCTGCAAAACCATAACGAGCATATCTAGCAGGATCCACCA
The DNA here is from genome assembly GCF_963969265.1 of Rhamphochromis sp. 'chilingali'. NCBI lineage: Eukaryota > Metazoa > Chordata > Actinopteri > Cichliformes > Cichlidae > Rhamphochromis > Rhamphochromis sp. 'chilingali'. Next base: position 11,047,637 of record NC_137943.1, on the reverse strand, counting down.
CACAGACCGCTCCTGCAAAAACAACAACAAGTAAAAACAAACATAAGTAGAATTTTTAGGAACATTTTTAATAAACCTTTGGAGGTAAAATTATTTTTAATACCTTCACAGGTGGGCAGTTTGGACCAGCTACCATCACCGTAACAATTCACAGTGTCTGGACCAGCTAGTTTGTAAAAGCCATTGCACTGGTATTTTAAATACATTGGACCTTCTTCCACAACTGCAGCATGTTCAATGTTTGGGCGGGCTCCACATGACTGAACTAAAATAAAAGAAAGTGAGTGTAAATAAATAATCATTGTGTACTCAGCTGTTTAGTTTTCCAAATCTATCAATTCCTGTACAACTTAGCCAACCAATCAAAATTAATAAATTTTTGCAGGGATCAACCAGTTTCATTCATTCATTAACACTGGCTTCTAATTCCAATCCAGCTGCTTGTTGTCATTCAAAAAAGCTAAATTGAATATATAAACTGAATTTGATGTATATGCTGATTAAGTGGAAAAGGTTGTGAGCAACTTACTGTTTATTGGTATAAGCCTGTTGTCTCTGTTATTTGAGTCAGAGGTGCTAGAAGATGCTGCAGGATTCAGAGCAGATAATGTACAAAAACAGACAACAGATCAGTTAGACTGGAGATATCATCTGAATTTCAGGAGCGGGACCACTCCTCCTTCATGCCCCCTCCGGCCTCAGGCTATAAAACCCCCCTTCTCCATTACCTGCTGTTCTCATTTTCATGCCCCCCCCCCCCCCCCCCCCCTTTTCTTTCCTCTCTTATCCTCTTTTCCTATCCTTTCTTCCTTTCCTCCATTTATTTCTCGTTAGTACATGGGGATCTGCCCGGTCCGAGAGCCGTCGCCAGTCCCCTTCAAGGCCTTCCCCAAAGGCCTTGAAGGGGAGGAGTTGGCCGTCCGACTGCGGTCTGGAGTGTGGAGCCTTCCTGCTGCTGCGGAGTCGGGGCGGTCTGCCTCCCCCCACCGCAGGGAAAAGGGAAACACCACCTGGGTCTGGGTGCAGTTCCCCCCTCCAGGGGCGGGGGCACCTAGACCCGGTTTGTAGAGTACGCTTGGGGAGTGTGATTGTGTGTACAGCGTCTCTTTATGTCTGTCTCCACGTTGGTTGAGTGTGGAGTAAGTGCATATGAGAGCATGAGGGTGGGAATGGATGTTTGTATCTGTGTGTGCCTGTATGTCTGTGTCTATATGTCAGGTTGGGTGTCAGGCGCCACCTCTCTGGGGACATCTCAGGCCCTCCAAGGTTTGGAGGCCTATCTCCCCCTACCACCACTTCCCCTGCCAGTGGCGGACCCCCTCAGACATCGGTGCGTTGGTGGTTCTTTGTGTCCGGGGATGGGCGTCCAGGTACACACCGGCTCACTCCTTGGCGGCCGCTTATCGGGGCCTGGAGCCTGGGGCTCGCTCGGGCCACTTCGGAGGGGGGGTGCCCCCGGCCTCCCGGCCTGGGGCTCGGTCACTCAGGCGCGGCTGGCTGCCGGCGGAGCTCACGGGCGCGTCACTGCAACTCCCCCTGGCTTCTGCTCCGCGGCTGCTGGGTGAGCCCTCATCTGGGACTCTCCTCAGCTCTTTCTGGGACAGTGGCGCGGCTGCCCCTCTGTTGGTCTTCCTTGGTCTCTTGTGTTCTGGGGGCCTCTGGATGTCTGGAGTTTTGATCTCCACACCTGCTTCACGCCCTGGAGGACGGGGCTGTGGCCCCCCCACACCCTCTAGCAGATTATTACATGAAGGAACCTTTTAAAAAAACAAAAAACAAGCGCGTCCATGCTCACAGGTGTACACACGGGTGATCACACCCACAAACTACACCCTTTTTGGCTCCTACCTCAAAGCACACTGTGTTCTGTTGATCTTATGTGCTGCACAATAATGTTTAACATTTAGTATTTACTGTCATATTCCCATATATCATTGTGATGTTGTTTATTCTATTACTCTTGTTCTCTTCTGCTTGTTTTCTTTTTTCTTTCTCAGCAGGTGATCCAGGTGATTGATATATGCATTTTTTTTCTCTGCCCGTTCTGTTGGTTTTTGTCTTTTGCCCTTCTCCCCCGTCCCTCTTCTCAGCTGTTTCTCTTTCCCTCTTTCTTTCTCCCCTCCTTTCCCCCAGTCAAGTCTGTCCCGTATTCAGTAAGTGAAAATAAAATAAACAATAAAAGGTGAATCAAATGGACCATTACGGCAAGGCTGGGATGGTCAGTTTGGTAAAGTAAATCCGTTGGGCATCTTTCTTTGCCTTTAGACAACAATTCTGATGGCAAAAGAGCCAAACGGGACAGGCCAAAAAAAAAAGAAAAAAAAAAGGCCTTCCCCAAACTGCAGCACTATTCACACTTCCTTATCCCCCATCGCCCATTGTTACCAAGGATGTGGTCCTTGTTAGTGAAATCACTTTATAAACTTCTTTGACTTATAAATGAGTCCTGCTGCTAGCTGTACCTCCCTGATGTCCAGTAGTTCCTCTACTTGATGAGAACAGATAACTCATTAGTTATATGGTACATGCTGCATATATTTCATTGAGACATAGAGGTGCTGCGGGAGTACGCGTTGTCTGGCCCATTGCTATGGGCCATTCGATCCCTATACAACCGTTGCAAGAGCTTGGTTTGCATAGTCGGTAATAAGTCAGACTTGTTTCCCGTGGGTGATGGGCTTTGCCAGGGTTGCCCTTTGTCACCGATTCTGTTCATAACTTTTATGGACAGGATTTGTAGGCACAGCCAAGTGGCGGAGGGCTTTTACTTAGGTGGCCTCAGAATCTCATCTCTGCTTTTCGCAGATGATGTGGTCCTGTTGGCTTCATCGGGTGAAGGCCTCCAGTATGCACTGGAACGGTTCGCAGCCGAGTGTGAAGCGGCAGGAATGAGGATCAGCAACTCCAAATCTGAGAACATGGTTCTCAGCCGGAAAAGGGTGGAGTGCTCACTCCGGGTCGGGGATGAGTTCCTGCCCCAAGTGTAGGAGTTCAAGTATCTCGGGGTCTTGTTCACGAGTGATGGGAGAAGGGAGCGAGAGATTGTCAGACGGATTGGTGCACCGGTCCATCGTGGTGAAGAGAGAGCTGAGCGTAAAAGCGAAGCTCTCAATTTATCGGTCGATCTACGTCCCTACTCTCACCTATGGCCACGAGCTGTGGGTAGTAGAACGAGATCGGGGATACAAGCGGCGAAAATGAGCTTCCTCTGAAGGGTGGCTGGCCTCTCCCTTAGAGATAGGGTGAGAGGTTCAGCCATCCGCGAGGGGCTCTGAGTAGAGCTGCTGCTCCTCCACATCGAAAAGAGCCAGTTGAGGTTGTTCGGGCATCTGACAAGGATGCCTCATGGGCGCCTCCTGGGTGAGGTGTTCCAGGCATGTCCCAGCAGGAGGAGGCCCCGGGGCAGACCCAGGACACGCTGGAGAGATTATATCTGTCGGCTGGCCTGGGAACGCCTTGGTATTCCCTCGGATAATCTAGAGGAGGTGGCTGGGGAGAGGGAGGTCTGGGCTTCTCTGCTTGGGCTGCTGCCCCCGTGACCCGGCCCCGGAAGAAGATGGATGGATGCATGGATGGATGGACCCTGTCTGACACTCTCTTCACCTCCACAACACTATACACATGTGCTTGCTTTAAGGACATTCCTATTCTGTTTCTCTCCCAGGCTACTTCATGGTTTGAGTCCACCCCCAATTTTCATTTGTATTTCTTTTGTGGCTTACTAACTGGTGTTGTTCTATAACTAATGATTTGCAAGTCTTGTTTGTCAGTCAAAATAAAGAAAGATGTGTGAATGAGTGTTTTCAAAACATTGCTACAAGGTATATCTATATTTTATAAAGAGAATAAATAAATGGTTTAATACTTCCTCTGTCTGCAGGTTGAGAGGAGTTATTGGTACAAACTTGTCAATAATGGTGCCTAAATGCTCTTCCGTGAAGATCAAGTCACACCATTGAGCTGTACTACGTGGCTACTATATTATTATAATATTATGTTATAGTGAGTCAAGAATTTTAACTCATGACCACTTACTGCATGTTGGCACTGGTGTCCAGTTTCCCTGTATACAAACAGATTTCTCGGTGTGTGCAGTGTATCCATCTTCACACTCATACTGCACTTCTGAACCTGGTGCAAACACTTCCTGGTATCCATGAATGATGACTGCATGGGGGATTTTAGGAGGTGCACTGCATGCACTCATACTTCCTGTAAAAATAAAAAGTCATGAATAGAAGCAGAAAAAAAGTGTTGAACAGCTAACTGGAGTCAAACATGTGGCAGACTTACTCTCACAGACTGGTGCAGAGGGCCATTTTCCATTTCCACAGGTAATGGTGGTGAACTGGTTTTGGTGCTCAAATCCTCCATCGCATGTTATCGTTAGTGTACTTCCATCCTCATACCAGCCGTTTGAGTTTTCAGGGTACTTTCCATTGGGAATAGTTGGTCCAAAACAGGCGCTTTCATCTGAGGAAGAACAGACCAGAGTCACCATCAACACTTTGAGATTTTACAGAGTAACTATAATTACAACTTTCTGATTGCGAACAGCAACATGCCGCATTAAATGTTGTGAATAGCTAATTCAAGGAATTACTGGAAGAAAGTTTTTGTTATTATTCCTTGTGAGAGACTGAAATTCCTAGTTTGTAATTCTTAAAAAATACGATAATAAAATTTTTTTATACTTGACACAAAAACATTAAATTAAACTTCACAATTCTTCAATTGGATTTTATTGCTTTTTATATTTATTTACTGAAATAATCTGATTTCATCGTTCTTTTTCCTCAATTGAGTTGATTTTTTTTTTTTTAGCAAATCTAAACTAATTACATTGTTCCTTAAGAACAGAATTTCATTTTCATCTTTGGTAAAAGATGGTAAAAGAATTCACCATTCCCGGGACTGACCTACCTATACATTGCGGTTCATGAGACCATTTCCCACGTTTACAGGTACTGGTTGCCCACCAACCCTCCACTACAGGTTTATATCCGTTATCACAGGAATAAGTGATCGTGGTTCTGTCAGAGTAAGTCTCTTGTCTGGGGAGAAAGTTACCATGAACCAGTCTGGGAGGATCACAACCCTGTGCTGATGTACAATAAAGAAAATTGTTTAAAATCCCACATAAGTCTCACATTTACAAACTATAACAGAATTGAATCTTCTTACCTTGAAGCAATCCAGGAAACAAAACGAGGACAAATCCAAGAGTCCTGAGACACATTTTGCAGCAATGAAAGCACGATGTGAAGGCAGAGTAAAGAGCCGTGTTCTGCTGGACGAGTTAATAATTGTTGGGAATTTCCCCCAAAGAACTAAGAAGTCAGGACACAGTAAACATTGCGCTGAGTAACTCTGGCTCTGGTCCATATTTCTTAGACATATGTTGTATAAACAAACTATTGCTGTCAGTAGATTAAAAAAAAAAACACCTTAATTAATCTCACAATTTTCTGTAATTAATCACGATTAATGGCATATACTTGATCAACAGCCTGGTTGCATATACATTTTTTTTTCAACTTTATATTTAAGCTTGTAACTGACATTTATGCAATATAATGAAGTAAATGCAGAATAAACACAAAGAATGTATGCTTAAATTCAAAGAGGATTTGTGTAGTTTTCTTCAATCTTTTAGCACAGGTTCTCTGCTGTGAAATATACCTTAAAAAAACTATGTACTAATAAGTAAGTATACACTAATATTTTAAGCTGGAGGTGCTTCGGTGAAAAGAAAATTCCTTCTTGCACAACGTGCATAATACTTTATGTTGGTCGATTGTTCCATCTTGTTATGTTTTAAATACTCAAATTTCCCATTGAGAGGGCCAATGTGCGTTTATCATTTTCCATATTGAGTTGATTGGGTCAGCTGCCCGTTAGTGGCATATTGAAATATTGACTTTTTTTTTTACCAGTAATTTATGTTCTAGAATCGATTCTCGTATTAAAATATTGATATTTTAGTACTTTGGGGAAAATTTGTAGTTTTTCATTAACAGGAACACAGTGGAAAGAAACTATATCATTCGGATCGTCTAAATTAGAAGGAACTACTTCTTCTTACACATTTCACAGTCATATGCAAAATATGGCTGTATAAATGTGTCGCAGCCCCTTGGCGTGCGCACTCACAACAATGTGTGTGTGACGGAGTCATGTGTGGACGTATTTTACCTCCACAAACAGCCAAGATGCGGTGGCAACACCACTAACCTCGTCAAACACCTCAAATCATATCACAGAATATGATGAGCTTATGTTGAGGCGAACTGAAGAGGAGGAGAGGGACAGGTGCTGCTAGGGAGAGACAGACGTCTCTTGCCGAGTCCTTTAGTGTTCCAGTCAGGCAACATGCTCAAATAGCGCACAACTTCAGGTTTTTTATTTCTATATGATTATTCTGCATCATTAATAATAAGAACAAGTAGACTGATTCTTCTCTGGAGAGAGACCTGACCTCTGTGGCATCTGTGGTTGAAGTTTCCATAGTGACAACTGCTACAGATGGGTCCAGTGACTGTTGGAGAGGCTTGATGATGACAAAAGTTTCAGACTCTATTATTAATCTGCCTTTGTTATAGCTATACTTCTCTATATTTGCTAAACTGTTCCTTGGACAAGCTTCACCTCAGTCCAGTGTAATATATTCATATTCCAGGTATTCCTCATAAAATGAGTTTGTGACATGAGACCATTTTGATAATTATGTATTTTTTTCATTAATTTAAGTAAATTGCAGTTTTTGTATCACTACCTCACTCTTTCACAAGTGGTGTCAAAAATGACCCGGAGCAGTTCCTATGGAATCTTCTATGAACCTTTAATTCTTCGCATCTCTGACTGTCCCCCTTAGACATCTACCTGCCAAGTATGGCATTAAAATCTTTTGGGTGTGTGATGCACCCACCCCATATGCAATTGATGGGATCATGTACCTAGGGAGACAACCAGGGGAAGACATCCAGAAGAATCTGGGGGAAAACATTGTCCATCAGTTGTGTAGTGGATTCAGACGCACAGGTCGCAACATCAACACTGACAACGTCTTCACCAGTGTGCCTCTTGCAGAGCATCTCCTGGAGAAGGGTCTTACTATTGTGGGAACTTTGCGACAGAACAAGCCAGACACTCCTCCAGTTATGAAGGCTTCCAGGTCTAGAGAGGTCCACTGAATATGGGTTCAATGGCAGTGTGACCATGATCAGCTATGTGAGAAAAAAGGGAACGGCTGTTCTGCTGCTCAGCACAATGCACCACAGCGAGATGGAGGATGAAAACAGCCCGAAGCAAAAACCAGAAGCAGTTCTCTTCTACAACCAGACCAAAGGAGGAGTAGATACTATGGACCAGATGGTTGGCAACTACACTTGCAAATGCCAGACGCAAAGGTGGCCCACGGTGCTTTGGTACAACATGATTGATGTCGCTTGTGACACCTCACATGAACAGTCGACTGGAAGGTACCCCGACCCTACCAACCTACATCACTAAAGCAATGGGAAGGTGTGGAGGGACAAAAAGTGCTCCGATCTGGCAACAGGAAAGAAGCACACAGCAGAAGAGAAAGAGGTGCCAGTTGGGTCCAAGAAACAAAGATCGCAAAGCCACTGATTGCTGCTTTGTGACAGCTGCACACAGTGAAAGGAAATAAGATGTTTGTGTGTGTATATATACGTGGACAGGGTTATGGTCTCTGGACCTGTTGAATGTTCTCTTTTCGTCCTCCATATAGGGACACACAAACATGTTTTGACACCTAATTGACCTGATTGATGGTTAAGTGCTAAAATGTGAAGGAAAGGAAAGAATTTACATGTCAAGTCTGCATGAAAGAATTTAAAGGAAGTCTAGAAATGCACTTCAGGACTCACTCAGGTAAGGAAGCAAAGGAATCAGTGGAAAGTGTCATTAGTCATTGTTAGGCTGCTTTTTTTATTCTTTACATCACTACCACTTTCCCACGCTGATAATCTCAATACTCTCCTTATTGAAACATCATTAATATTATGATATGACATAACCCCAATCACAGCTTGAACTAAATCCTTAACGTTTTGCTTGGTTTTGGAAATGAAGCTCTCTGCTACATTCTTATTCCAAAATGGATTTATTATTAAAAAATACAAAACAAAAACACAACATGTACATAAGTGTTTACTGCCTTTGCCAAGACACTCAAAACTGAGGTAATGATTTATAGGACCAGGATCAACAAAAAAAAAACCCTTAACCTAAAAATTATAGTTCATACAAGTGTTTGGTTTATTGTCAACATATATAAAGTATTGTATAAAGATTTAAAATATCATGTGACCTCATGTGACCATGTAATGGATGATAAAATGTATTTTATCTCAGAATCTGTCACAGACACCCAGTGTTTGTTATTGTCTGACTAAATGCATTTTTCTCCCACATATTAAACATGTAACCAAAATTGGATTTTATCATCTAAAGAATATAGCCAGAGTCCGCCCTATTCTCTCTCGGGTCAACACGGAGATGCTGATGCATGCTTTTATTATCAGTCGCATTGATTACTGTAATGCCCTGCTCTCTGGTCTTCCTAAAAAGAATATTCCACCTTTACAACTTTTACAAAACCCGGCAGCTCGTGTGCTGACGAAGACCAGAGGGCGGGCCCACATTACACCGGTTTTAGAATCGCTGCATTGGCTCCCCGTGTGTTTCAGGATCAATTTTAAAGTTCTTTTATTGGTTTTTAAATGTCTTAATGGTTTTGGGCCTTCTTATCTCTCAGATCTGCTTTTACCATATGAACCCTCGCGGACCCTGAGGTCCTCTGGTACTGGCCTTCTGATTGTCCCTAAAGTCAGGACACATACTCACGGAGAGGCAGCTTTTCAGTGGTATGGTCCTCGTCTGTGGAACAGCCTGCCGGAGGAGCTCAGGGCCGCAGAGAACGTACATGTTTTTAAGAACAGGCTCAAGACCCACCTTTTTAATTTAGCTTTTACTTAGCGTTTATTTATTTTATGCTTATTTATTCTATCCTGTTATTCTATGATTAATTTAGGCTTTACCTAATATTTATTGATTTTATTCTTATTCATTTTTTAATCTTCTTACTCTATTTATATTTATATTTATATTGTATCCCGTTCTTATTTATTTTATCGTTTTACCCTGTATATATCCTATTGTGTCATATCTCCAGTGTTTCCTCGGAGGGCGCTCTCTGTACCGGGGCTGTGATCGACGGTGGCTGCTGTGGCTCTGGGGTCCTTTCAGCCTGGCTGGGGGGCTTCTTTGCCTCCCTCCTGCTGTGTGCCCAGCCTGGAGGCTGCGGTCTGTGACCGGCTCCCGGTGCAGACGGCTCCCTGTTATAGTGTTTCCTCACTTGGCTCATGCGTACCCAGCCCAATTTTACTCTTTAAGTGTGCATGTGTGTGTGCGTGTGTGTGTGTGTGTGTGTGGGGGGGGGGGGGGGGGGGGGGTATGTGTGCATTCACATTGCTTATGTTAATGAGAGTGTGGGGAGTGAGTTGGAGGGTGGGGTGGGGTGGGCTGCTTTTAACCATGTAAAAGCACTTTATAAATAAAGATTGATTGATTGATGAGGACGAGGTGGACAGCAGCTTTAAATGGTCTAGTTTCAATTACAGATCGTTTAAACTGTGAAGGTCTGCCTTTAAGTACCAAGGCCTCAGAGAAGAGCTTGAGAAGATGTGGAGGGTGAACAGTGGTCCGTGTAGTAATCAGAGCAGTCCATGCAGCGACGCCCAAGCTAGACGAGTGACTTCGGCAGATCCCAGAAACAACATCTGAGATCTGTCCAGAAGAGCGCAGCTAAGATACTGCACGAGACTCTCAAGCCCTTGTAGAGCACCCGAGCTTGAAGGATAAAGACCGCCCGGCCTTTTATTAGTGTAATAAAATGTGTAAGAACCTTATTAAAAACACTCAGAAAGTGAAAGTTAAACGGTAAAGAAATGTAAAACAAATAGAGGGATTTTTTCTTTTCTTCACTGTTTTCCTATAACTTTGATCAGAATTGTTTGAGAATTCAATATTCCAAATATTTTAAAGTGGTAATGTTTTTTTTTCTTTCCAAACTTTGTTTCTTAATCAATAAATGACAACTGAAAAATAAATAAACAAAAGATGTGTTTTAGTTTGTAGGATCTTTGAGTGTCTGGTGGCTCCAGGTAGGACAGGACATGTGAGAACCTTTAGCAACTTGTCACCCTGACACTTCAAAATCAGTGCTCTTCAGATACAAACAAGAACAATAAAGAGCAATAAAGAGACTTTATTCTTTTCACTGGTGTTTTTGTATATATGTGACACACACACACACACACACACACACACACACACACACACACACACACACACACACACACACACACACACACACACACACACACACACACACACAAATCATTTTCTCTGACACCTTCAAAGATGAAAATGAAAAGCTGATACAGGGTGTGATGTGATCATATGTCAGGTGTCTCCTTTAAAAGCTCCAAGGTGGTGATCAAATCCTCAGCTACAGCTGTGCTTTGCACCTCTGGTTAGAAGAAAATATGTTTTATGAATAATTTACGAGTGTAAAAAAAATCAAGATGCAATTCTTATTCTTTAAATGACAGATCAGAGCAATAACAGCATTTCTTTTAAAGAGGAACACTCACCACTGCATGCTCTGCCCTGTTACAACCTGTAAACAGTGATGCAGAAGCTCAGTGTGAACACTTCAGTTACTTAACATTTGCAGATGAGGTGTGTTCAGTTTTCTACATGTCTACAAGCTGCTGACAGTTTTTTATCAGGTTTGATAATTTGTTTAATCGACTTTACTGGGATACTGTTTAAATCACTGCATGAGGCAGAAGTTTCTATAGAAGTGGATATGGTTGTTTACTAAATAGTCACCTGTGTTTACACGAGGCACAAAGTAAACAACATATTTATCAGCCTCATTAAAGGTGATCACACAGTAAACTCTGTTTAAAGCTTTTTTGCATGTTTTAAAGAAATACATATTCATCAGGTCTATAAGATCTATTGTGATTCCACTAGAAATTGCCAAGTGGAAAAGGCAAGGATAACTTCAGGTTTAAATCATCACAGGCATTAGTGCAGGGAAAGGGAAGCTGTCAGGGCTGCAGCACGTGCTACAAGGAATCAGTGAATCAGCAGAGTTGCTGTAGTTTTTTCTGTGTGTGTTTAAAGGAGTTTAAAGTTGTAAAAGCTTGGTTGGATTTGACATTAAGTGCGCAGATCTTTTAAAATGTAGTTGTTATTAAAATGATTCATGTTCAGTTTTATTATTTGTTAAAAAAAAAATCTTTCTTATAGGTAATAAAAACTTGTTAACATGTAGGCAACACAGCACTGAAAACTCTTTTCTGACTGACACATTCAAACATAGAGAGTTTACAGTAATACTTACAGTTAGTTGCCTCCACTCTTCCATTGATGCATCGAATCTTAGAATAATATTCAGACGACCAGCTGTGTGGTTTCACACACTCCACTCTCTCTTCCTCACCATTTTCTATGTGCACAGTTCCCACAGATTTGTATTCAGGATTGTCATTGGTGTTGACAGCACAGAAGTTAGCTGGACACAAGAAACAACCATTAAATTTAAATTTCTCCCCAACGCTTTAAGAGATCCTTAAAAATGATTATCATTGATGTGTTTATACCTCTGCACTCAGGTAAGTCTGACCACGTGCCACTGCTGATACACTTCACTCTTTCTGGACCCACTAATCTGTACAAACGTTGGCATCGGTATATCAAATAGTATCGTGAAGTTTGCTGAGCAACAGCATTTTCAATAACAGGGAAGTTTCCGCAACTTTGAACTGAAATGAAAACGCAGGAATATTTCTGAAAACATACCAAACTGTCGCTGAGGTAATGCACTTAACATTCTGATTGGTCAGCATGAATAAATTCAAGGAGAAAATAATGTACTTATTTACTTGTTGTATAACGAAGACGTGTGTCTCTCTCATTTGAAGATCCTGAAAGATACAAAACAGTTATTTTGCTTTGAGATTAGGCCAATTTGAACATTTTCTCTATTATTATTTTATAAAGTTTGTCAGTCATTTTTATGTTAACAAGGTTCTACACACACTACATATGCATCCAAGAACTATTACTGCTCAAAAACACCCAGAAATAAAAGGATAAAGTCACTGTAATATGTATTAAATATCTGTTTTTTTTATTTTTGTATTTTATTAAATTTCACTATGAACAGCAGAAAAGACTGTAAACAGACACTGACAGTCCACTTCCTGTTTAAACGTGCATCATTTGTAGACTGTAAACTTCGATTGATTGCAGACTACTTATTATTTTTTATTTATTATATTTCTGACCACCTGATCATTCACTAAACATTCTCATTCATTTGTGCACTGATACAAGTGTCATGTAATCAGTTGTTTTTAAACTTACTGTGGATTATTGCCAATTCATAAAAAGTAAATACATAAATGCAGATCTCAGTAAACAGTCAGCTTACTGCAGGTCGGGCCTTGTGTCCAGCTTCCTTGTGTACAAACAGATTTTTTGTTGTGTGCTCCATCTGCAGTGTATCCATCCTCACACTCATACTGCACTTCTGAACCTGCAGCAAACACTTCCTGGTAGTCCTGATGAACGATGACTGCATGGGGGATTTTAGGAGGCACGCTGCACGCATTCATGCTTTCTGTAAAATTAGATTTAGACTTTATTAATCCCAGAGCAGGGCCATTTGTTTGTAGCTTATTCACAGGATCAAACCCACAAAACCTACAGTCCTTAAACACTAATCATAAAAACTTTTGCGTGTTGAGTCATGGATCAAAAAACTGTGAGGACCTGAAAACAAAAACTACATAAAATGCCTTTATTAACAGCATTGGTCTCGAATTTGTTCTGTGTTGACCAGTATTAATTTGGTTGACCAATAGTTTTCATCATAGTGTGCAGACTGTGGTGTCCAACCGGATACTTACAGATACTTTACAGTTAATCCAAAATACTGCAGCAAGAGTACTTTCAGGGACTAGAAAGAACCATCATACTTCTCCTGTATCATCTTCACTTTATTGGCTCCTTTAAAATGCAGAATTAAATTTGAAACTCCTCTCCTCACATACTAGATTTAGGCTGCTGGAGAATTTCACGTGATGTGAACTTTTATTCTTTTGTCACCACTTTTCGCTCCCTGTTCCTGCTGTAAGTACTAAATCTTTTGTTTTTTCTCTCATTGTCCTTGTCTCTTTATGTCGTCCTTTCTTCTCCCCCCCACCATTCCAGTAAAATAATGAATTCTTCCTTCCCAAGTCTTGCTCGCTGCTCATCATCTGATTGTTGTTCTGAAGCCATCCATCCATCACTAATTTTCCATCTAAGGCAGGATGGATCCATGATTCAGGCTGGTAGGGTCTACTGATGTTTTCTCAGCCTACTTTGGGTCCCATCATTTAAACACCAAAGCCTACTATTGTTGGGGACCACAGCCGACCACTTTCTACTGACTGCTTCCAGCAGGTTAATGTGCTCAATGTTAAATCTGCAAATCTGCAGCAGTTGTGTTAGGTGATACTATATGGCCACAATTTCTGAAGAATGTTTGCCACACCTTATTATTTTTTAAACAAGGTGAATTATCTTTAAAATTTCACATAGGTTTCAATCAGATTCTGAAAAATCAGCAATGTTGGAATTTTCTTTTGATTCTGACATGTAATCAATATTATATTCTTTTAAAAGTTAACATAAAATGTAGTCTTTGTGACAGTCATAGAAACAGTCATAATTCTGACAGTTATATCTTTATTATCTCCTGTTCAGTGAGGACACTCTATCACACTGACAGTAAAAACAGGCTCATTGTGTCTGTGTAGGTTCTCAGTCATCCAGGTTATGGCAGTTTAAGGAGCTTGGAAAGAAGGCGACCAGATTTCTTTACATTAGTGAAACACATAAAAAAAAAAAATCTGACACATTAAAATTTTAAACTGATGTTGGCATTAAATTAAAAGTCACATAAAGTAAAAAGGAGTTCATTCTACCTTACTGTCTCATGAAATCTGTGCAAAAATATTTCAACCAAGAAAAACAGGCAAAGAAAGAAGAGCTATTGGCAGGACTTACCTATACACTGTAGCTGATGAGACCATTTTCCATTGTGACATGTGCTGGTTGCCCACCAACCCTTCATTGCTAGCGTACGTCCTTCGTTGCAGGTGTAGCTCAGCTTGGTGCCCTGAGAGTAAGTCTCTTGCTTTGGGGCAAAGAAGCCACCGTCCAGTGTGGGAGCATCACAGGCCTGTGTGGTGCTCTGTGCTGAAACACAACACTGAAGTAAGTGCAAAACATTATCAACCAGTGTAAATGTTTGTCTGTGAAGTTACTTGTTGTTCTCACCGTGCAGCACTCCAGGAAACCAAAGAAGAGCAAATGCAAAATATTTGATGCACATTTTTAAATCGTCCAACAACAAAGCAGCACCAGCAGTTAAAGGTAATCCACATGAGAACCAGCTACTTATCACAACTGTCACCCGAAAGTTTGTGCAATCATCTTGGCCCTTCCCATTTTGTGGGATGGAAAAAAGTTCGTACACATCCAAAACAACTTTTGAGAAAGAACGTGGAAAAAAATACTGTTTACTCAAATATGTGGTCACATTTTTTTATTGAGGTTCTTTTTAAACATGAATAAAAGAAATATGGGAAAAATCTCAGCAACATCTATTTTTCATTGATTTTATTCATTACACATTGGTTCGTATGTTTGGAGCAGTTCTGAGCATTTTCCCTGAAGCCAACAAGAATCATTTACTTTGAAACATCAAATCAATGAAACTATTTACTGTCCAAATTTCAAAGTCACTTCCCGGACTCGATGGATCAGAGGCTGTATGTTTGACCTGATTGTGCAATTTATTCAGCTGCTTCTAAAAGTATATCTAACATTGCTAACATTTTTATGGTTTCCATCAAAGTTTACACACTACTTGAAATGACTGTAAGAAACATATCTGTGTAGTAAGAAGCAACGATAATGTGGGTGATATATTCACTGTGTACATGACTCTAATGTGAGGATTAATGCAAGAAGTCAAAGTGATGCAGTTGAACCTTGGTGAGGTAAATAAAGTCACATTACTCCACCATTTTATTTTAAGCGAGCATCATTAAATTGCTAGGCTAGCATTGTGGTGAATGGAGGTGTAAGACTGGACTCATATTCTCTGCTCTAATACATCCCAAAGGTGTTCTGTCAGATTGAGGTCATGACTGTGAAGGTCAAAGTTGCTCATCTATGTCTTTATGGACCTTGCTTTCTGCACTGGTGCGCAGTCCTGTTCGAATAAGAAGCCTGTTCCATGAAACCTCTACGTGCTGTTCTTGAGCTGATCTAAAGCCGTCATGAAGGTTGGAGGTCTGTAACAATAAACTCTACAGAAAATTGGTGACCTCTGCTGACTGTGTGCCTCAGCATTTGCCGGCCCTTTCTGTGTTTTTACGTGGTCTACCACTTTGTGTTTGAGTTGCTGTTGTTCCTAATTGTTGAATCATGAATCTGAACTCAACTGAGAAGTGAGACCTGAAGTTCTTAAGATGTTGTTCTGGGTTCTCGTGTGACTTCCTGCAAGGAACAGAAAAACAGAGGGGAACGGGGACAGTGAGAAAGGACACTTAAAAAGAAAAAAAAATCTCCCGGATCACCTGTTGAGACAAAAAGATAGAAAAAAGAGAACAACATAATAAACACAGCACTATTGCATTAATCTAGCTAACAGTAAATAAGAGTAGTGCAGCACACAGGACTGACAGCGCACAATGTGCTTTGAGGTAGCAGCCAAGAAAGGTGTAGTTTGTGTCTGTGAACACCTGTGTGGATCAGCACACTTCTATTCAAAAGGTTTCTCCATGTAATGATCTGCTAGAGGGTGTGGGGAGCCATAGACCCATCCCCCAGGGCTTGAAGCAGGTATGGAGGAGATCCAGGTCCCAGATATCCAGAGGTCCCAGAGCGCGAGAGCCCAAGGAGGACCACTGGAGGGGCATCCGTGCCACCCTCCTGCGAAGAGCTGAGGAGAGCCCCAGACGAGGGGTCACCCAGCAGCCACGGAGTAGAAGTCAGAGGGGGCTGCAGTGGCGTGCCCGCAGGCTCTGCCAGAGTGAACTGAGGCACAGGCCCAGAGGCCTGAGGGCCCCCACAGCCCAGAAGAGGCCTGGCCAAGTTACGAGCGGCAGGCCGGTACATACCTGAGCGCCCAGCCCCAGACACCAATAACCACCAAATTGGAGTAAATCTTTCCTGTGAAGGTTCACCCGTTTCTCAATTTCTAGACAAACCTTTTCTAGAAGAAACAGCTGAGAAACAAATTCACTGACATCTGTTTCTCAGCTGTTTCATCAGATCAGGACATGACATGTTTCTTGTCAGCCAGGTTCTATTTCAGTGATTTCTCGACCTGGTAGTAATCAGGTAAGCAGGCTGTGGCTTCTTGAAACTGAATTCACCTTTTGTGGTTAAAATGTGGTTAATTACTGTTTCATGGTTTAACAAGAGGAGCAATTACTCTTTCACACAGGGGCAGATTGATTTGAATAGCTTTATATCCCTTAATAAATGAAATCGTCATTTACAAACTGGATTTTGTATTTATTCAGGTTTGTTTGTTGAATATTACAAAAAACCAAAAATACTTTGTCAAACCACTGTTCCTGCTTTTTTTTAACAATACAGTAATCCAGGGTTTACTCTAATAAAATGTAACCTTTATGCTGAGTCTAAGAAATCATTGTCCTGTTAACATAAATTACAAATTGTAAATTAATGTCAAAAGTGTTGGGAAAAGTGGTTTTGTTATGAATTCTTCTCAAATGAGATACAGCAACTATTTCAGTCAGACTTCAGAGCTTTTCCTGAAAAAGATTTGTTGAGGGTGATCAATTATTTGTGACTCACATTAGATTCAGGAGATATCACAGCCCTCATTCTTTTGGACAATAGCTGCTTTCTGCTTTTGATATTGTGAAGCACAAGAATCTTTGGGCTTGGCTCAAATGCTGGGTTGGATATAAGAACTTTCTCTGTGTCTGATGGTCAGTTCTTTAAATCTTCTGCCCCTGTTTTTTGTGTGTTTCTTGGACCAGGACACCAAATGAGGGTTTTTGTGCCGTCACAGACTGTTTGAAAATGTCAACCTGTGACAACTGTTAACTGTGTAACAGTGGATCAGTGTGTGTATGACACGTTTCTCTGTGATACTGTGGTGCATCAACTCATCATCACCTCATCTGTAAAAATGAGTTCAGCCAACCTTCAGACGAAGCTGTTTTCTGCAGCTTGTATCCACAATCTCATTCTCTCGGTCACTAACCAAAGCCAACACCATCATGAAGTAAAACAAATCAATAAACTTGTGCTTGTGTGCTTACTATAATGTTTCCGTTATTGTTATTTATTGAACAACATTTTTGATGTGTATAATAAAAGAACTGTTCTACACAGTTAGCAGACAAAGCAATACAAAGACGTCTCTGATGATGAAACATTTTATTCAGACCTCAGCCAGCCATCGACACTTTATGGATTCAGTGTACACATCATGTACTGAGTGCATGAAAAGTTCAAATCATTTATGGACAGTTTGGTGTTTAAAGAACAATCAGCCCCAAAACTGGACAAAGAAAAGAAACATGTTTCATTGTTGCTCTGCAGGTTCTGGTTGAAGTGTTTCAGAAAGGTTGTGTTGTCAGTAGGGTCATTCTGCTGCAATCAGGCTGATTAAAACACAAACAAACAACAGCTGAGTAAACAACATCAAGCACATTTATTTCAAAGAAACTATATTTGTTTGAAAATATATCAAAGAATAACACTTACAAGATATTGAAATCCATATCCATCACAGCCTAAACAAGAAGCAGATAGTTTGTCAGTTAGAAGCTCATATCGAGTAAACTTTATCAGTGAGGACTGATTCACTGCATTCAAAGATAAACCTACAGAGGAAAATCCTCTCTGTTCTTAAAGAGCCAGACTGCTTTTATTCCTCATGTTTTACTTTTATTCCATATTAACATTTGTTGAAGTTACTTCATTGTGTGTTTTGTAACCATAACAAACTGTTTTGTGGTGATTTGGGGGCAACTGGAACAAGTGTGGATGCTGCACACTAAATCACTTTGTTCCTGTGATAAAGAGTGAATCTCCTGCTTTGTGTGATGTGCTGGGACGAAGGCAGGTAGATGAGTTTGGCTGTTGGAAGCTGGGGACAACTCTACATAATACAACATGAAGTGAATGTGTCATTCCTATACACAAACATCAGCTGCAGCTTTTAACAAATCAGCAATGCTCTTTCAGTATGTTCCTGTGTGGGAAATGTTTATTTTTTTATTTTTCTTTCACTATTCCTCTCGTTTGTGTATCAGGTCCCAGAGAAGAAATTTTCATACATGTTTGCTGCTAAAGGAAAATAGAAACTGAAAGAGTTAAAATGTAAAGAGATAAATACTTACATCTGCCCAAATATATTCTTCTGTTAGCACACCGAACATAAATATGTCTGTCTCTTCCAGTACAAGAAAAATGTTTTTCTTCTCCTTCCCGCATGTAAGCAGGTTGAGCTGCTGCAAAACCATAACCAGCATATCTAGCAGGATCCACCAAACAGACCGCTCCTGCAAAAACAACAACAAGTAAAAAGAAACATAAGAAGAGTCAAAGGAGCTTGCAAAGAAAAGCGTCTGGAATTATTTAAGTTGCTTGAAGACGTTTCACCTCCTCTCATCCAAGAAGCTTCTTCAGTTCTAAGGTCAAATGGCGAAGAGTCCCAGATTTAAACCCAGTGGGAGTTTCCCCCCAAAGAGGGACAAAAGGACACTCTTTGACTACGATGACCTGGATGACTGAGAACCTTCACAGACATATTGCCGTACATTTTGGGAGAAACACCCTTCAACTGCAGGAAATTTCACACCTTGCTTTCAAAAACACACATCCCTGATTCTGAACCTACACAACTCAGGGAAGAAAACACACCTGAAGACAGTCAGGAGAAATGGGTAAAGAACTTTTCAGACTGGAATCTCACTGAACCTGAAAAGAGAGTATTAGCCAAAGGACTCAATTTTTCCATTTCCCCGCAACAGTTGCCCATAGTGGACCTCATCACAGCCACAGAAACCGCCATACGGATTAATAAATTATCACAGACAGAAGCAGAGCAAATCAGGATGAAAGTCTCCGCCACCCTCTCCAGTGCCAAAGTCCCTCCGTCCAACCTCACAATACAGGAAAAGAAGGGCGTGAGCAAAGACCACAACATCACTGTTTTAACAGCTGATAAGGGAAGATGCACCGTGGTCCTAAACACTACAGATTACCATACAAAGATCACTACTCTCCTCAGTGACAACAATACCTACGAAGCCTTAAAGCGAGACCCCACAAGCAGCTACAAAAAGAAAGTTATAGCTTGCCTTCAAGAATCATTGACCGCCTTACATATCACCGCCTTTACCCAGGGGATGCCATACCCTGCATTTACGGACTTCCTAAGATCCACAAGGAAGCTGTCCCACTCAGACCCATAGTCAGTAGCATAAACTCAGCCACTTACAGCATTGCAAAACACCTTGCTACCATCCTTGCACCTCTCGTGGGGAACACCCCACACCACAGCAAGAACTCCACCGACTTCACCAACAAAGTCCAGAAACTTACCCTGGACCCAGATGAAACCATGGTGTCCTTTGATGTAGTCTCTCTCTTCACTTGCATACCCACCACGGAGGCTTTGGAGACTATCAGAAAACGACTACAAGAAGACAGCTCCTTGGAGGACAGGACCAACTTCACACCCGATCAGATCTGCACACTGTTAGAGAGGTCTAACAGCTGCCTCACCACCACATATTTCAAATACAACGAGGCTTTTACAGACAAAAACATGGCTGTGCCATGGGCTCCCCCGTGTCACCTATTGTAGCCAACCTTTACCTGCAGGAAGTGGAAAGGAAGGCTCTTGGCTCTTTCAAAGGAAGAGTACCCAGCCACTGGTACAGATATGTGGACGACACCTGGGTCAAAATCAAGACACAAGAAGTGGAATCCTTCACTGCGCACATTAACGCCGTGGATAAGAACATCAAGTTCACCAGGGAAGACACAAAGGACGACTGTTTGCCTTTCCTGGACTGCGCTGTGCACATTGAAGAGAACGGCAACCTCAACATTTAAGTTTACCGGAAGCCCACACTCACGGACCAGTACCTCCTCTTTGACTCCCATCACCCTCTGGAACACAAACTTGGAGTAATTAAGACCCTACACCACCGGGCAGAACATGTTCCCTCTAAGCCTGAAGGGAAAAAGAAGGAACACACACACATGTAAAGGAAGCACTCAAAACGTGCGGCTATCCTAAATGGGCGTTCTTAAAGTCAGCAAAGAGGCACAGAAAAGAAGTCCAGACACCAGCGAGGGAGGATAAGAAGGAGAGACGCAACAACATTGTCATCCCCTATGTAGCCGGTGTATCAGAGAAACTCAGGAGAGTTTTCTCCAAGCATGACATCCCGGTGCATTTCAGACCCAGCAACACACTCAGACAGAAACTGGTTCACCCGAAAGACAAAATGCCAAAACACAGACTTAACAATGTGGTGTATGCTGTACAGTGCAGCGAGGAATGCTCAGACCTCTACATTGGAGAGACCAAACAGCCACTTCACAAGCGCATGGCACAACACAGAAGAGCCACCTCCACAGGACAAGACTCAGCAGTCCATCTGCATCTTAAGGATAAAGGACACTCTTTCAAGGATGCCAATGTTCACATTTTGGACAGAGAGGACAGATGGTTTGAAAGAGGAGTGAAAGAAGCCATCTATGTCCACTGTGAGCGACCATCTTTGAACAGAGGCGGGGGTTTACGACACCAACTCTCTGCCATCTATAATCCAGTTTTGAGATCCCTTCCCAGACGCCTTAACGCCCACTCACATCCTGGGCCATCTGATCTCAGGAATTCGCATGATAAGGTGGGGCCAGGTTTCACAATGAACACACCCGAAACTCTGGCTGATTGGGACCCACGCCCAGTTTCACACCTTGGCTCATGTGATTAGAGGATCATCAGGGGGTCCTTTTGTCCCTCTGTGGGGGGAAACTCCCACTAGGTTTATATCTGGGACTCTCCACCATTTGACCTTAGAACTGAAGAAGCTTCTCGGATGAGAGGTGAAACGTCTTCAAGCAACTTAAAGAAGTCCAGACGCTTTTCTTTGCAAGCTCCTTTGACTACGATGACCTGGATGACTGAGAACCTTCACAGACAGATGGAGAGTAATGACATGATAATTTAGAGCTTCCTCAGATCTGTGATAAGGGTTGGGGTGAAAATTGAAGCCAAATAATCTGCAAAGCATTTGAAATTTACTAGTTTCCGTTTTCTTGCAATTCTTGTTTCTAAATCAAAAATGAGAGTCAAAAATAAGTATCTGTATACAAAAATGCTGCAATAATCTGAGAGATGAGATGACTGGATCCACTAATTAATATGCTTCACTTACCCTCCGGTTGTTTACCACTGCCAGCTCCACTTTCTCTTCTGTCTAAATGAAAAACATGCTTTAGATTTAAAGTATACACAAACACAGAGATGACGTGCACGGACAAAAGATTAAAAATGTACCTCCCCCCTCAGGCTGGACGTCTGTGTCTGATGCAGAGTGTCCCTGATCTGCTGATGATTTGTCTGCAGAACCGAAGATATTATTGAGACTATTCAGCTTAAAAGCAGCTTTAATGCTAACGTGCTCTGTCACATAAACTGTTGTTTACATGCTGACTTGCAAATGAATTCAGAGCACAATTCAAGTAACAGTGGCAATCCTATCAGATTTATTCTCAAATTTTATACAAATTTTCAAACAAGACAAAAGTCCTACATCATTTCAGTTACTGCTGATAAAAGGTGTGGTTGTCATCCTATAAAAACTAAGCAGCCCATGTAAAGAAGAAAAAAGACCCAAAAAAAGGTAAATCTTCCCTGTTATGATGCTGACAGACTGTTGCCAAAGTAAAGTTTAATGTCTCTCAGACCTGGACTGCATTTAGATAATTATATGGATTTTTATTTTTTCCACTTTCAATTTAGTGAGACCTTGTTGTATTTATTATGCAGCTTTTGTTTTGTTTGTTTGTTTTGGATTGCAGGGTTCATTTTTATTGTCATAAGCAGAAATAAATATTCTTGCAGGTCATTTGTCATCTTGCAACATTGGATCAACCTGCACCAGGAAAAAGTAAACAAAAAACTGTCCCAAAGTGCAACTGCAATTTCAAAAGCCAATAATTCAGTTTCTACACATGCTGTGTATGAATCTCTTCTGATGAACGTATACAGAAACTGGTTCCTTATAAACTTTTGTAACATTGTTTTAGGTTTTAGAAAGGTGAGAAAAAATAAAATAAAATGAATTTTTTACACACTTACTGCATGTTGGCCCTGCAGTCCATTGTCCACGTTCACAAATGATGATATTGTTGCCCTTTCGAGTATAACCTTCTTCACATTCATACTGCACTTCTGAACCTTCAGAAAACACTTCCTTGTATTGATGAATTATGACTGCATGAGAGATTTTTGGAGGCTCATTGCATGAATCCCTCCTTCCTGTGAGGAACAAAAAAACCTGTCATGAAGGTGACGAAGGTGGTGAGAAAGTGATTTGTTTGTGTGGGATCTGGCAGACTTACTCTCACAGACAGGCAAAGGGCTCCAGGTTCCACTTCTACACCTGGGCGTACTGTTGTCTTTGCGTTCATATCCATCGTCACATTGTACCAAAATAGAGTCCCATTCTTTGTACCAACCGTCTTCTGCTTTATCATATTTCCCATGAGATATTGTTGGGGGGAGGCAGGCATTTTGAGCTGAAGAAGATAAAAAACAACAAACTCATTTGATGACTTTCTTTAAACTGTATTTTACTTGTTTTCATATTATTCTTGTCCTCTAATTGATTCAAGATTCTTTATTTGTCACATGCATAGTTATACGACTACAACACGCAGTGAAATGTATCCTGACACGCTCCTCGATTGTTCTGATTTAGGACCCTGTTCTGTAAACAGAAGAAAGTAATATCACCCGTCAGACTCACACTAAGCTGTCAAGTAATTGCTGGGTTTGGTATGCATTACATTACTGTGTACTTTTAAATATTATACTACATATTAGAGTACAATTTAATAAAACAAATAACAAATAAGGATAATTTTTTATGGCTTCAAACTGAATGCATTACTTCTTTCATACAACAGCATCACTCCACATTGTTCTTTTAATGAACAGCTAACCGATGGTATTGAATAAAGTTCGCACTCCTGCAGATTTGTAGCGTCTAACTGAAACAAATTTGTTGAGATATTACTGAACACTTACCTATACACTGTGGTTTATGAACCCAATTCCCATCTTCACATCTGCTTGTCGCCCACCAACCCTCCACCACCGGTTTCCGTCCAGAATCACAAGCGTAAGTGAGCTCTGCTTTATTAAGGTAAGTCTCTTTTTCAGGGACATAATAACCCCCATTCAGCACAGGAGCCCTGCAGACATTTTCATTTTGTGCTGAAAAAGTGATGAACAAGTAAGCAACTAGAGGAAAATGCACTTTTTAAAAATGTGTTTTTAAGTATGAAAATAGCAGGAAGTGAATTTAATATTCTTACCATGCGTCACTCCTGCAAACCAAATCAGAAGCACAAATCCAAGATAGCGCGCACACATCCTGTCAGGAGCTCAAATACTGCAGAGTAACGCAACAAACATGAGAGCACAGAGACGAGATAAAATCAGAGGTGGTTAATAATTATTTAAGGAAATTCCCCCAAAATCTAACCATGCCTCTGGCATCATGCCGTAACTCTGCCCACATGCCCGAATGGAGCAAGCATCTAAAATCCAGTAAACTGGAGGGAAAAGTCAAACCTGTAGAGTTACATTTTTTCTTCCTTCAAATTGATTTCAGACGCACAGGAAAACTGTACGAGGAGGAATGTACTGACCAGCATTGCAAAAATACAATTATAGTTGCAGACTCTCTGTGCGCCTTTAGTTTGAGCTTCTAATTTCTAATTTAATGTTGACTTTTGGTTTTATAACTGTAATGCCAGCGTGTCTGTGTTTGTATGTGTGTGTGTGTGTGGTGGGCTGGGTTGCTCTATATATCGTCCAGGATTCAGCCTTGTTTGGAACAGCTCTCACAACAGTTTGTTTAGAGTGCGCATTTCAAAATGATTTCCCGGACTGCCGTGATCAGAGGTCACGGTTTTGTTGTTTTGAAATACCAAACACAGCCAAGCCAAAGGTCAGGCTGGAGTAACACAGGTGAAAGGCAAAAAAGTGAAAACATGTTATAAAATAAGGAGGAATAATGATTTAGAGTTAGATTATTACTGATGACTGTAATGCGATCCTTTAGTTTGTGTGTGATCACCATCTCCTGGATCTTCATGGGCTCTGCATTAAAGTGCTGGTGGGAAAATTGGATTTCTGGCTATAATTTCAAATGGCAAAGAAAACATAAAACATCCCATAAAAGAGCAAATATTTTTAACAGCGAATATGTTGAAATCATTTTGTGTCACATGACATATGTAAAGGTTGTCCTGCTTTGACCTTATTCGCTGCTTCTGCTCCAACAAATTCAACTGATGTCATCAAATTAATCAGTTAAATATTATATATGTGCAATGCTGTAATACTTAGCTCAGGACAAGCATAGCAATGCTAGAGCTTGACCTGTAACTGCACACATTAGTACAAAAACTGAGGCTCAGCATCAGCCACTTGATGTTAGCTGACCCTGCAGATGCAATGATAGGATTTGTATAGAAAACAATGGCTGAATGAAAGCACTTTACCACCTTTACATTTTAATGAGGAGATTTTAGGATGGTACATTCTCAAAGAAAGGCAGGAAAATAAATGTATCATAATGTCATGCTCTTGGTTGATTTGAGTGTTTTTAAATGCAACTGTATTCTCGCATCGCCCTTTTTCTCCCTGTTGATGATCCAGGGAACATCTTCAGGCAACATTTCTGTTACTACTTT
The DNA here is from genome assembly GCF_963969265.1 of Rhamphochromis sp. 'chilingali'. Taxonomy (NCBI): domain Eukaryota; kingdom Metazoa; phylum Chordata; class Actinopteri; order Cichliformes; family Cichlidae; genus Rhamphochromis; species Rhamphochromis sp. 'chilingali'. The sequence continues at coordinate 11,022,482 of NC_137943.1, read as the reverse complement.
TGATTCTAATGAATCTGTAACTTTCTAATTTCAGGGCTGGAAAATGGCATACATGGTGTTTCAAAACGAGAAGAAATGAAAGAGCACAACTTCACTCTCTGAGCTGCTTTTTTGGGATACTCCTTTATTTATTTATTTCATGGAAAAAGCTCTGCTATGATTTGAACATTACTTTTAAGTTCCTGAAACGGGTTCAAAGCTGCAGACAGACGCTGAGAACAAAACAACACCAGTTGCACAGAAGCATCGACAATGTGTGAAAAATATATTTGTATCCAGCGGAAACGGCTGACACTCAAAAACAACATTTTGCATGCATCCATCCATTTTCTTCTGCGCATCCGATTCAGGGTCGCTGACAGGCCGGAGCCTATCGCAACTGTCGCAGGGCGAGAGGCAGGGTACACCCCGCACAGGTCACCAGCCAGTCACAAGGCCACAGAGGGGCCAACACGCTCAGATGTTCACATCTTGCCAATTTAGAATCACCAGTTCATATTTAATTGTCACTTTTATAAAATCAATAAATAAAAATCATTCACTGTGGAAAAAAGAAAATAAATTGCGAGTAGAGTTTGATGGAAAGAATAGTCCAGACACTTCAATTTGATCCAAGGATCTGCTGGAAAATCTGCATCTCAGTGCCAAATTGCATGCATTTCCAGTCACAAAGAGACAAATTTAACTGGGATGGGAAGTGTTCCAAGTGTTCCAGCCTTTGCTGTCCAAAACGAACACTAGGGTGGAATAAACGGACTCAATAATCCTTTTCCTTCTAGTTGCATCCACTCCTTCAGCCAGCACTCTATTCTCTGCCTTGTAGGCGCTTACTAACTATCACACATGTTCAAAGTCGAATAGCAGGAAAATAAGATGTTCAGTGTCTTGCTCAAGAACACTTCAGACTGAAGAATCAAATCACCAACCCTCCAAAAAGGTGGAGGAGCCACTCTACTCCTGTGCACAGCAAAACAATTGTTTGCCAATGAACATATAAGAAAACATTGGATTTTTCCCTCTGGATAGTTATGTGAGAAAAATCAGACTTTCAGTAGGATAATAATACTAATCTTAAATCCATGGCTCAAAAAGAAGAAAGGGAAGTTTACTGAATGGCAAAGGTCAAAGTTAAATATTCTAACTTGTGTTCATGTAAGGCGGCCTTGAAGGAAGTTTAACAAAGTGGTCAATGCAGATTGACTCCAGATGCCTCATATTTGATGTTGTGTTACCACAGTCAGACAGAAACCTTTGGAGCAGCTCTTCAATCGCTCACAGTGTGGGCACTGGGTACTCTGACCGCTGCTGATCAAGTCCCCGTTGGTTCTCATTCACCTAGGAAGCATCCTCTATGTAGGTTTCATCCACCAATACAGCTGGAGGAGAAATACTGGGGTAGACAGGCCCACACTTAGTGGGATTTGCTGTAAATGAATTGCAGCTAGCCAGACGTTGAAAAAGTACAGAGATTCTGTATTTAAGTAGAAGTACAGATACTAGTGTTTAAAAATACTCCAGTAAAAGTTGAAGTACTGATTCCACTTCTTTACTCAAGTGAAAGTGAAAAAGTACTGAAATGTACTCAGAGTAAAAGTAGCTCTTTGAAACACATTTCTACCAGCTGCTTCTATGCAAAGCTAACTGAACCTTGTTTTTTTATTAATGTAATAATAAAATAATATTAGGAAATGGAAATACAAACTTTATTTTAGTCTAAATTTTAATACTAGTAAATATTCTCAGTTTGAATCAGTGAAGCAGAACATGAGCAGAGAAAAGAAATCTGTTTTCTGTTGGCTACGTTGTAGAGGATGACTCTGCATCTAAGCAAAAGATGAGCACAGTCAGGGGCTGAAGTGGGATTGAGCACGTGGGGGAACGCTAAAATCGTTCTTAATGGCTCAGTGTGGGCAAAAGAATCACAGCACACAATAATTCTATTGAGAGCTCCAGTAGATTTTCTTAGTGTACAGGCTGTGATCAGCTGACACAAGGTGTCAGCAGATGTCTCGTGAGTTGTTCTGGCTAATTTCCATTCTCTATACAATACACAGTTTATGCTGTCTTTATATTAGACACTATAAAGTTGGTATGAAGGTGAATTCAGTGATTGCATCTCAGCATCATCAGTTTAACTTCATGAAACCTTAGCCACTGTGCACCGGTCACACACTGTACTTTACTTTAAACCCATCACAGTGCAGCAAACCACAGCGAGTCTACTTCAGTTTGTTTTGCAGCAGGTTTCACAACATGAACAAAAGCATATTGTCACATGCACAAACCCGATATCCAATTTAAAAAAACGAGGACTTACATGTAAGCTTTAAATTTCCAACACCACTGATCAGTCCTTATCTTTAAATATAAACATTTCTTCTTTCTTTCCTGTCTTTGTCATCTTTCTCCATCTCTGAGTGAAGTTCGCGCCCTTTCTTTTCTCTCCCCGTGAAAACAGCAGCTGGACCTTTAGCTTGCAACACTGTGCTACAAACTGCACACAAACGGTTCGTGTGTTTGCTGATGTTTATTGATCTGATAGAAACATTGCATTTGAAATTACCTGCCACAGCATCTTGCATATTCCCCTATGTGAAGTCTGAAAGGCCGAGGGCCGTGGGAACGAAAGTGCTTTACTGTCAGGGGACCACGATTAACAGGCAGAGCCTAAAGAGGCGACAACTCAGGTCACAAAAAAAATAAATCAATGAACCTGTGTTTGTCCCACCTGAGATGGGGTTTTGAGTTCATTTATGGAGGAGTTTGAGTGGGTTTAACAGGATTTTTGTGAATTACGTGTTTATTTTTATGTTAAAATGTTAATGTAAAATAAAATGAAACCAGCACTTGTGTCACTGTTTTCTCATGTGCTGCTGTGTTTCTGCCCACCTGGTGGAGTCCAATACCGACTCTTCCTTTGAGCTCTTTGTTTAAGCCCTGTCAGAAATGTCGGGCTCTTCACATGTTAATAAAGCTCCTCTGTCGGCTCCTTGGTCCTGGAAGGCATGTAGGAGAATGTGGAAATCACATCATGAATGTGCATCTGATAAATCTGCAGCAACTTTGCGACGCTGTCATGTCAACATGGTTTCCGGCACCTCACTGAATCTATACCATGAAGAATTAAGGCAGATCTGCAGGCAAAAAGGGGGTCAAACCTTGAAGTACTAAGGTGTTCCTAATAAAGCGTCTGGAGATTATATACGATGGAACATGAGCAAGCATGCACTCTATCCAGTTTAAACATCCTCCAGTCCCAATGAGGTTATTCCTAATCCTTAGGAAGCCAATCACGGCCGTCACAGATCACTTGTTCTGATACTCGTGGATTTGTTTTAGTTCGTATTTTGATTATGAAGTCATCAAACCACGAGCAGATTATTAACTGCAACAGTAAAATGTGTTAGAATTGTTTATAGTAGCTACATTTCACAAGACATTATGTAACAGTGCTGGAGCCACACAGTAAAACTGGAGAGATATTTTAGGGCTCCGCTGCATCTGTGTTCAGCCTCATTAACCACACAATGTATTTCAGGTGACATGGACAAATGAAACTAACATTAAACTACTGAGATAGAAGAATAATCAAATAAGCACTACCTACGTTCAGCAGACTGCACACAAGCACTTGTTTCTCAGAGGCTTTATTGTCTATTTTCATGTGATGTTTTAAAGCAATACTCTCCATAATTTCTCTCATCTAGCACAACACCAACAAAAAAGGAGTTTAACAAGGTCATTGCATGACCAAGACGTGTGCAGAGCTGTCAAAAACTGAACTAGGCATTGACTGCTTGACTGAGATCATTTTAACTGAGTGAGAGCAGAGGAGCAATCTAACATATGAACACATTTACCTGCACTCCCCTTTCTGCGCAAGGAGTTTTGGCTCTCACAGATTTGATCACATATGTACATTCAGACCACAAACACCCAAAATTTAAAAAAAAAAAAAAAAAGAGAAGTGTAAAGAAAGTCTCTTCCTCAAACTCAGCACTTGCCTCAGTTGTACCCAGAGATTCTCACGTTTTCATCAGACTAAAACGCTCACATTTCCTGTTTACCGCTGACAAAAGGCAAGCATCTCCCTCTGAGCTCATGTTGCTTAGTATTGTGTTTTAATCATCTCCGCAGCATGTTACCTTTTATATAAAACTTATTTTGGTATTTGTCTTTAACTACCTGAAAACATTAGAAAACAATTACAACAAAAACACAAAAATCTCCTTTCTGATGTCCAAAGTAACAATTCCAGCAGACTGCATTAGGAGTCCTGGAGGAAGCCCTGGAATGATCGCTCCTCCTCTTCCTCTTAAAATGGGGATCATGTTGGAAGATGGATTGGCAGCTTGGATGAGGGAGTTGGACCAATTAGAAGGGGAAGGCTGACGAATTGATTTGTGGGATTTTCGGTGTCTGTGGCTGTGATCCTGGCTCAGAACCTGAGGTGAGATTTGTGTTTCACCATGTATCTGTTCACCAAGAAAGAAAAGGGAGCGAGGAAAAGAGTTTATTACAGAAAGTTTCGTTAACTACATATTAAAAACAAATAAAAAAGGTGCATCGAGGTGAAATTAAATTACATTAAGAAATTTAATTAAGTGCATAAAAATTAAGTACCTGTCAAGGGTCTCCCAAAAGCGCAGGAAGACGGGCCGGTCCAGATGGCGTCTGTGGCGGCTCAGCTCCAGGACGGTCACATCCCACTTTTGCACATTGGGATCAGTCGTTGCCTCATCGTATTTTAAATGAAAAGCTCGTACTGGAGGGGAAAATGCATTCATGCAACCGTAAGGATGTTTTTCAGTAATATCTCCTCAACGTCTTAGTTTATTCTACACATTCAACCCTCTGAATCCTTTTCCAACCTCATCTCTAAAATCCTGGAAGACACGGTGGCACCACAGCTCTAGTTAACAATAATTTCTACGAGCCATTTCAACGCGATTTCCGTTCTAGACAGACCACTGACATCCCTCCTGACATCACATGGCACTGTTCTCACCATCCTCATCCTCCTTGACCTCAGTGCTGCTTTGATACCACTTCCCACCCTCTTCTGTTAGAATGACGAGCCAGTGCTGGACTCCAGGACACAGCACGAGAATGGTTTACATCCTTCCTTTCTGACAGGATATAGTTCAAGGCAAGACTGTACGCTCTCTATTAGCCTCGGTCACACATGGGGTCCCTAAAGGATCAGTACTGGACCCCCTGCTATTTATAAATGATCTCTTTCTTCTCAGAAATATAGTTTCATTTTTACGTTGACAACTCCTTTGCCCGTCCTTTCCTCATTACCTGCTCGCAAGCCGTCATGAAGTTATTTTATTGAATGAAAGGACACACTATCTGATGTCTCTATAGATGGACAATACTCTCTTTGTCACCCACATCAAGTCCACCTAACATCTTCAGGCTACACACAAGTTCTAGTTCATGCCCTTGAACAGCATTCCAATGCCTTTGCCTTTGGATTAATGGAATGCTATTCTCTCTGATCTCCACCCAAAACTTCTTAACTGGCTCCAAATTGTACAGAACTCTGCAGAGAGAATAATCACCCACACTTATCATATTACACCTATTCTCACCCAGCTTCACCGTCTCCCCATTTCCCAGAACATCCAATACAAGATTCTGCTCCTCACTTTCAAAGCTCTCCATGACCTGGCACCCTCATCTCCTCACACCTCTGCCCGTGCTCCACGCTCTCCTCACTGCTCCTCGCTTCAGACTTTAACACTAGAGGCTTTAGCTGAGACTCATCGTTGGAACTCACTGCCTCTAACTCTGTCAACCAAACTATGACACAGCTTAAAAGCACAGCGCAAAACCTACCTGTTAGTATCAGCATATCACCTATAACCATCAACGCCTTATGTTTTACATTTCTGAATCTCAAACTTAAATCTCTCTTTAATATTGATCTACTTGTTAATTTTATTGTTGTAAGGTAACACTGAGTGCTTTGAAAGGTGTCCACAGATAAATATGTCTACAACAGGCACAGAGTTCACAATTTGCTGATTCTTTGAATGAGTGGAAAACCAAACATCACGACTCCAACCATTTTTTACTGCTATCGTTTCAACACAGTGAAACTAAATAGACTAAATAGTCTATTTAGACTTCACAATATTACTTACTTTTGGCAAAAATGTCGACAGGAGAGCCGTCGGGCAGCAGCCACGGCCAGCCTTTGAACTGCCAGGCAGGACCCTGCACAAACACAGCCACCACTCGATCCCTGAAGGAAGAAACAGGCTTGTCAAAAAAAAAAAAAAAAAAAAAAAAAAAAAAAAAAAAAAAAAACAGGATTAAACATTTCAGGGCTCTAGACTAACTTTAAAAAGTTAGGCGTACCGGCACAAAAGTTAGGCGCACACAAATTTTATAATAATTTATATAATATAATGTGTTTTTCTGGATACACTGTGCTTTTTCAGCATTCAAAGATTGATGACACCGTGTCAGAGCACTGGCTATGAATTTCAGAAGGATCAGGCCTCATCAGAGAGGTCCCGCCCCTTACTATCTCTCATTGGTTTAGTCCACGATAGGGGCATAATATGTGTCTGTTGTTGGAAGGTTGCAGATTTTTTTTTTTTTTTTGCTAACCGAACATTTGGTCGCACAGGTGCAACCAAATATTTTTTTTTTAGTCGCACCACTGAAAAATATGGTCGCATTTGCGACCAAATTGGTCACACTCTAGAGCCCTGCATTTAAAGAAGGTGCAATAAGCTGTAAACACATTCACTGAACACTGCAGCAGAGGGCAAGGATCTCAGGTATCATTAATATGACAATATGTGTTTTCCTGATGTTGGATTTACAACCAAGGATGCCCGATGCTGAAATTCTTGATCGGCTGTAGGTCAAATGGAGTGGTTCGGAAAACTGGTGGACTGATCCTCGGCTCCTGGCTCCACATGTCCTTGGGCAGGTTACTGAAAAGTTGCATCCAATGCAGCAACTAGAGTATGATTGTGTGCAGCTTGCAGTAGGAAGCACTGAGTACTCAACTTAAGTAGAAAGGTGCTACACAAGTACCAGTAATGTGCTATATATGCCAATACCAGTGGGTGTTATACATGGGCTTAAGACTTGCTCCAGCAGAAGTGAGGAAGAGGAAACACACACCTCTCCCCCCCATTTCCCTCTGAAATTATTCAACAATCGGCCAGTACTGTGTTCCCATTATATGATAACTCAGACTCTGAAACATAATCATCTTGTGGTTTCAACACAGGCTGCATGCATAATAATGAGTCATATTTGCTAAACACTCAAATATCCCCGTTAACAGCTGAGTCATCTGATGAATGGTCATTTCATGATAAAGGTACAGAGGGGAGTACAGGCTTGTTGTTTCCATAGTGTTCCTGTATGGTGTAAAATGCTAATATAACTGAGAAAATACATATACTGACCAATCCTGGGGAGCCAGTTTGAGCGGCTGATCGATGACGCGGTACGGCACGGTGACACTCAGTGTTGTGCCACCAGGCTGGATCTGGTCTTTGCGCCTCTGTAGCAGAACCTCATTGTCCCGCGGGATGCCCTGCTTCTTCTTCTCTTCTGATGTGATAAACCTGGTACAGGCCAGAGTCTGGAAGTCATTTCACTGCTGCTCCTTAGGGTACAATTTTTACCTTTCTTGCCAACACTGCCCATTTTGCAGAGGTGCCAACATTAAATCCAGTCATTAAACCTCCAAACAGTTGTTGCTCTATGGCAACGACCACAGACAGTCACCGCTGGCACGCCAAGCTCTTTTTCAATCTCTGCCCTAAACTTAGTGTTGAGCAACTTGACAAAAAAAAAATCCACTACTGCGTGTCTGAAGAACATCAACCACCAAATAACATCAATGCATGGAAGACAGTGCAGTTGATTCATTATGTGAACACTTTAGAGAAAGAAGAAGGGCACTAATGATTTGTACTTACTTCAGATCCTGCAGGAGATCCTTAGCATTGAGCATTGTGATGAGGGAGGTGGTGGCAGCAGGGATGATGATGATTGGTGTTCGGGATCCTGTGGAGAAAGCCACATTAAAAATGGTTTAAAACTACAGCTCAGTTGGTCAGTACTACTAAAAAACAGTGATTAACTCTGATCAAATGTGATGTACCTTTCTTCTGGTTTGGTGGAGGTCTGGCTTGTGAAACTAGAGAGAAAACAGTTAAAAGAATATATTTTTAAATAAATACAAACATGTGGATATTGAGTCCAAAGACAAGAACAACAATCCTCAGTAAAACTGCTTCCTATGCGTCAAGTATTTGTTAAGTCACTTCCTTGACAAGAAATTTTCTTCCTAAGCTCTAACAATAGCAAGACTTACAATATCCAACAACTGAACGAACATCACTAAAGCTGAACACAGAAAGGCTTTTTTTTTTTTTTTGGAATTTATCCTTAAAAACTGTTTGGAAAAGGGGAGGTACTTCCACATGATAGTTGGAAGAATCTGGTGTCTATCAGTATACCTAATGCTAACTTTAACCAATGAAATAAATGAACCCTTTAGGTCCAAAAGGGGAAAAAGAAAAAAGAAAAGAAAACGGAAACCCGACTTTGCCTCTTAAAGCTTGCATACACGGAGTGTGTCAAATGATAAAAAAAAGAAAAAAAGTGTTAGACTAAAAATACATGTAGCCGATTCTCCAAGTTCCCCATTTCATCAAACTGTGGTTCAGTTTCATGATGTTTAAGTTGGGACCTTGTTTAAAATCTAAGTAAGAACAGAATTTGCCATCAACCCATATTTCAATTACATCAAGTATTGAATCCTACATCACATGATCTGGTCTGCACTGGTGTTGAAAGAGGAGAGGATGCATTCGGTTTTTAATTTACATTTTATTGTGTCCCAACATTTTTGGAATTGGGGTTGTGGATTTGCAAGAACTCTGCAATGTGTTAAAGTAATAAATATCTACCAACCGGCTGAAGCAGCTGGAGATAAAACTGAAAGCAACACAAATGCATAAATCCCATGTGAAATACCACCATGGAGTGAGCAACTGGAGAACCGTTAGATAGTTTATAAAAGTAGTGGCAAAAATTAAAGAAAGACCACTAAATATATTTAAACGTTTAGTCTTTTGCTAATTGGAGTATAATTAAATAAAGCAGAAAAGACAGTTTTTGTCAGACTTGCAGTCACACTCAAAGACAAAGTTTTAGCTTAAAACCTCTGCTGCAGGTCAAATGGGTCAAACTGGTTCTACTTTTTATTTCTTCCACACATGCAATGGGAAGTTGCTAAGCGTTTTCTACAAACGCTTAGCAACTTCCCATTGCATGTGTGGAAGAAATAAAAAGTAGAACCAGTTTGACCCATTGTAGAAGAGTCAAACAAACATGTGATTCTTCTCTACAGACAAAAGGTTATTTTAGCGATGCAGCTTCATTCAGAAATCATGTGAATATTCTTTTCTTTTTTTATTAGTACAGTCATGTGTCTAAATGCCACGCCTGGAAACAGTCGACGTTGTGAATAACAGAAATACCGTTATTATTACACAACGCTCTGATACAGTCCCTTTAGAAATTGCTGGTAAGAGACCCGAGTGACTGATATATGAAAAGAGCTGATCAACACATACTAACAGGCAGTGTTGGGAGCACTGAAAACTGAAAACAGTCATGATGTGACTACGTCAGGATTTGGGAGGAGGACAAAAAAATGACAGAATCAATTTAACCCTTGAGAAATGAATGAAAAAGGAACTAGCCCAGGCTCAGCTGGAGCATGTACAGACTATAGGGTGTTTTTAGCGGTTTTCCCTTGCTATATGAAAAATAAGGCACAGAAAAGAATATTGTAGTAGTACAGAGTGCAAGTCTGTCTTTGTTAAAAACATCACTCCAGTACAAACTCTCAAACAGAAACAGTCCTTACACTCTGTGGCACGATGGGCAAAAACTAAAAAAAGGTTTTTACTCTGTATTTATTCTTTATGCATGATTAAACATGAACATTTAGAATTCAACACTAACCTGGACGAGGTACAGGCTGCAGTGCAGGGGTCTGGGCCTTTCGAGCAGATGCTCCTTCCTAGAAAACAAGCAACACCTCAAGATTAAAAATACAAGGTTATATACAGTCCCATCATACAGTGTCTTCAGAAACTTCTGATGTTAACAAGAAATATAAAAATTGTGCAGCTTCGATTGTTGTGCCCAACAGGCCACTTGAAATAAATTGTTCAAGGTGTTTCATCAGTGAAATAACTGAACAGTGTTGAATATTTAGGCTTAGATAGCCACCTAGCAGGAGCAGCTGCTCTTGAAGCAGCTGGTAGTCATCCTTATCGTGATCTGTTATTTGTTTTCTAAAGTTTTCAGCATTTTAACACAACTACAATCAACCAACAGTTAAATATTAGTGGGCATCAAGTATCAAATATACTCCAACTCCTCTGATCTGCAAGGTAACGTCTAACTGAAGCTCTACAACAAAGTGTGTCATTTACAGATAAATTGCATGTCTGGAGCTCATCTGCTTGAACTGAATGTGGGTTAATGTTAACTAGAAGGCCCCATCTGAGTGCGAGTGCAAGTTCCTTAAACCTCTCAAATGCTAATTACACTGCTGTAGTTTTTCTTAGCACTAGTATTTGTTTGTTCACAAGTTACCCTTGTGAAAGAGAGCTAAACTTGTCAGGGCTAACCTACAAAACAAGACAGATAGCTGCTTTACTGACCTCACAAGGGAAATGTGGGTGTTAGAACAGAAACATAAAAAGTAAAAATAGTAGAGACCGCATTAAACAAAGAAATACACGATAAAAGCCTTATGCAGGAATTTATAGTTATAGCAGTGATTAAAAACAAAAAAGTAAAAATGTAGTTAAAAACAGTAATAGTAAGACTGACATTGCCTGAGAGAAAAGTGAAAATTGCATTAATTAATATGTGCATTACATAAAAAAGCAAATTTAAAAAACAAAAAAACAGCTGAATGAAGGTTTAATACAAAGTACATTTGGGATTTTATGCCTGACAGGTGTGTTCACCTGTCACAGCATGAAGAGTTTTAAACACAGCTTTATAGAGAACAGTAGGAATGATTTCCTCAAGGGTTCTTTGTGGCAGTGAGGTTGAATCAGTCTGAGGGAGAAGGAGCTCTGCTGCTTCAGAAATGTGGAGCGGAGCAGGTGTGATGGGTGATAACTGTACATTAAAGCATAGCTTACAATAAATCGATCTATTCTGTAATTCAATCTGCACCACCACTGTACTAAGCTATGGCAAAGGCCTATATGTTTAGATGAAACCAGAAAAAAGAAACATAAAAGTCCAACATGCAAAAGTTAGTGGAGTCAAACTTTCTCACAGGATGAGAAAACTGTGATTATGTTGTAAAATTCAGAAATGGGATTTCTACTGCTGGAACAGTCATAAAAACATAACGGTCACTTACAATTTTAGTTCACGCTTCAGCAACAGTACTTATGCCGGCATTTTCAGTCATCTCTGTGCCTTTGTGCTGCTAAGAATCACAGTTGTGGTTTGTCACCTGAAAAGTCACCGTTTTTTTATTTTTCTGTCATTACCAGACACAAATAAAATATATGTATTGTAACATGGGCAAAGACGCGAAATATTAGATTTAGTGAGCTTAGTGTAAAGATAATTTTAATTAACTATATGCAAGACGTTTGTGTGAGATGACAGCTGGGGGTTACAGACTGCTGGGGTCTGGGTGGTAATGTCCACTGTTTTTCAGTCAACAACATGTAAGCTGATGTTTGCCACTTTTAAATCAGCAACCCTCTAAGATTTGTGGAAGTGTGTACACAATGGCCTCTCTTCCCTTTTCTCACAGCATGCCAATTGAGACAATGGTTTATTCCTCATTCTGCAAAGTGGGTGTGAATACAAATAGGTCAGTAGCCCAACCCCCTCCCCTTTAACAGAGCAGGCAGCAACAGCAGCAAAGACGGCGTGACGTGGTGAGAGAGCGTAATGCCACCGAGCCTAGAGCTGCCTTTCAGAGCGAGCTCACAACTCACAGCTCTTCCTTCCGTTCATCTTCCTCCTCCCCCGTTGCTTTCATCCCTCTAGCTAGAAGGAGCAGTGCGTGAGAGGCAGCTGAATAGGGAGGGGGGATAAGCATAAAAACCGAAATCTGAACGATCTGAGAAACACAGTGGACAGCGGGCATGTGAATCAAAGAGGAAGAACAAGAGGAAACGAGGATAAGCACAGAAAGGGGGAGCAAAGCTGAACGGAGACATGTAGGCTTATTTATCATTCAGATGTGAATCCCATCTCTGCGTGCCTGCTTTGATATACACAACATGACAGCGGGGACAGTAAAAGGACCCAGGGCTGCAGCTTACTGTCAACTACCGTGTCTCCTCTCTCTTCGGCCATGAGCAAAAGAAGCAGCACACCACAGCTAAAATCAAGCCTCTAGGGACAATGCGCCAAGGCAGATTGAGAGACTGCAACACCGGAGCGCTCAAACATGCTCTTGCCAGGCATGCACGCATGAACTAGCAGCACATTTGTGCACGCATGAGGCAAAAAGCTAGGATTACCTGGAAAAATTAATTTCCCTGGACTGACTACAGAAACCTTACCAGCCAAAGAAGAGGACAATTTGACATATGCTGCAGGAAAAAAAAAAAAAAAAAAAAAAGTGAGGACATGGGGCTGTGTGCATTTATGATGTGGCCAAAAGCACCGCAGGAACAGAGACCGAGAGGCCAGTCGGAATGTGTGAAGACTAATTTATCCAGCAGCGATGAATACCACAGAGACAAGTTTTTAGACTAAAAAAGGTGAGTTTATGTTGTGAAGAATTGAAAATACAGACGAACATCGACATAAAAACAGTCATAACAGATGACTGATATAATTCACTCCTCTGGTTGTGGTTTAACTTACAGGATGTAAAGGGTGTGTCTTTCTAAAGGGAGAAAAACTTATTTCTACTGAAGCATGCAACAGTGGAGAGAATTTAAACTCTCTCAAAGTCCTCTCTGTTATGTTAGGCTCCTTTGTTTTGTAATTTTCTTAAAAAAAGAAAGAAAGAAAACTCATCTGCAAAAACTACACCGTCTGTTGACATTCTACAATTAGCCACAACTAGCATTCTAGCATTATTACATGAAAACTAAAACCAAACGAGTGTGGTAGAGGAAGACGTCAAAGCAGGTAATTTGTAGATTTTAATGTCGATATAAAAGCCTACGAACTATATTTAGACTATAGAAATGTACCCTCATTACATTAATATGATATCAAATATGTTTAAAAACAACAGGATGGGCCAATCAAGTTGTGTATTTCTCCAAATCAAGAAATGAAAACGTGCTCACCAGATTGCTGCAAAGTTTTCTTAACTTGGCTGGTATTTACAAGCTTATTTACTGTAAACTGCAGCCTTATCAGAATGAAAACTGTGAGTATAATTTCGTTTTTCACAATGAAAATGTATACTCTTCTTTCCACTGTCTCCTAGGCCATCACTGGGTATCAACAAAGTGATTTATATTACTCATCAACAGGAGCTGAAACCCTGCTGACAACTGGATTGAAGCGTAACAACTGTCAAGACTAGAAGTGTCGACACCATGCAGTGGAAACGACGCCACTGCTGTAAACACACAGCTAAACTTCTGTATCTGCTCTCTCTGCTGGGTGTGCTGTTCTTTCTAGTCCACCAGGTGTGGCTGCCGAGGCTCACTGGTATGCCATGGTGGAGAGGGCATCCTCTGGTGTATGGAGGTGGAGCAGCTCACACCACCAAAGCCAAATGGAACACAAGCACCCGCCATTCACAGTGGAGGTTCGTCATCATTCCTCAACAGACTTTCAAGGCTGACGCCAACATCAGCTCCCGTGAAAATCAGGGAGTTTACCCAACTCAACCAGACCCAAATTTTCAGAACGTTCTGGCAGCAAACACAAGCCAAAGAGACGACGCAGACCTCAGCGCCGTGATAACCCACGGACCGTACCCTTACATCATTAACGAGCCTGATAAATGTGCAGACAACACAGCTGCGCCATTTCTGGTGTTGCTGATTGCCACTGAAGCTCGGCAGGTGGAGGCGAGGAATGCTATACGGCAGACGTGGGGGAACGAGAGTGTTGCTCCAGCTCTGGGATTTATCCGGCTCTTTCTGCTGGGGAAAAAAGATGGAGAACTGGGACTTCTACAACAAAGGATGCTAGAAGCAGAGAGCCGGAGGCATCATGATATCATTCAGCAGGACTTCTTGGATTCTTACAAAAACCTCACCATAAAGACACTGATGGGACTAAACTGGGTTGCAATGCACTGTCCGCACACCAGCTACGTCATGAAGACAGACAGCGACATGTTCGTCAACACAGAGTACCTCATTTTTAAGCTGCTCAGGCCTGAACTGGAGCCCAGGAGGAACTACTTCACAGGAAACAACATGAGAGGCTACGCACCCAACCGAAATAAAAACAGCAAGTGGTACATGCCCCCGGAGCTGTACCCAGGTGACAAGTATCCCACCTTTTGCTCTGGGACTGGTTACGTCTTTTCTGGGGATCTCGCAAGGAAAATCTATCAAGTGTCTTTACGTATCCGCCATCTGCATCTGGAGGACGTGTTTGTGGGAATATGTCTGGCCAGCCTCGGAATCGAACCCACGCCACCACCAAATGAGTTCTTATTCAACCACTGGCGAGTATCTTACTCCAGCTGCAAGTACAGCCATCTGATAACATCACATGGGTTTCATCCCAATGAGCTCCTGAAATACTGGCATCACCTTCAGAGCAACAAGCGAAACGCCTGCATCAACGCATTTAAAGAGAGAGCAGGCAGGACACACTTACACAGAGTGACTGGAGAGAAATCAGCTGAGTGAAAGGACACTGTTACACTCACATGCTCACTGTTAAAAATAAAATAAATAAATAAATAAAAACAAAATAAAAAGAGATTTATATCTCAGCACATCCTCTTTTTTGAACTTCATATCAAGGGACTTTACTTATAATCCAAACCCACTTTATCCACAACACAAAATGTGCATAAATGTTGGAAATGTAAAAATCAAATCAAGTGCTCTAGCCAACTTTGTACAAAAGAGATAAGAACTATTTCTACGTCTGAGTCAAACTACTGGAGTTTTATTTTATGAAAGAACACGCTGTGCTTCACTGTACAGAAATAAAGTACTTTTTTGTAATAATCAGAGCTACTGTATGACTTTTAGATTTCTGAAGCAGACAGTGCAAGTAAACATCTCCACATATTAAACTAGGGCTGAACGATATATCGCATTTGCGATAATATCGCGACATGATCAAGTGCAATTTTCTAACCGCAAAGGCTGCGATTATACTGCGATTATAAGGCTGTCCAAATTACTACCATATCCCAGAATTCATAGCGCGGCCCAGCCAAACTCCAGTTTCCAGCAATGGCGGCCGCTACTAAGTTTTAAAATTACTCATACTAATCTTTCTGGGTCACAAAATAAACTTTTAACATATTTTCAGGCGAGAAAGTAGTTGTGTAAACATCAAATATCTGCTCGGTTTATCAAGATATCGCATATTTGCAAAAGTGCTTCGACGTTTTCAGAGGCGTCTGCTACCCACCAGCTCGACAGCTAGCCGGGAGCTCGAGGGTTACTGATGCGGCCGAGAACGGCACAACTCCCGGCACATCATTTTCAGATCACCGCGGAGTTTCGCTGCTCGGGTTAAACGTAATATATAAGTCACTTAGACAACCTAAAAATGTTATTGTTGGGCTTTTTTCAGTGTTTTGTTTGTTCGTGAGTAAATCGGTTTGGCTGAGATTAAAGTTATTAGATTAGATAAAATAAAACTTTATTAATCCCCCGGGTGGGTTCCTCCTTGGTTTTCACACAGCTGACTAAACGTCAAACAGAAAACTTATTAAACAGAAGTATGAGACAGTCGAGAATTTACGCCAGTGTCTGGTTATATTTTAGATAGCAAGAAGCAGACGGCCGAGTTTATTAAACTCCACCGAGACAGCGGTGACGCTAATCAGAACTAGACCGTCCAATTTCACGCCTTTAAACTTTAAAGGCGTGTTTGTGTGTGTGTTTATACAATTGCTATTATGTTTGCACTTTATGTGTAATGTTACTGACTGCAGAGATCAGTAAGATGTGTGTATTTTTTATTTATTAGTTTTATTTATTTAATATTATTTTTTAATTGAATGACTGTCTAGTAGTTCACAGATGTCGAAAAACTGAGTGTGGTAAAGCCACTGATTTTTTTTATGTATATTTCTGCAATCTGCACATTGTACTGACTTTCATTTTAATGTTTACACCAGGGTTCCTTGTCAGCACTTTATGCTCAGATGTTTGTAAGCTAAAAATAAACTATTGTGTATGTTCAAATATACTGTTGTGATTGAAGAAGTTAAATAAAAATGTCAGTCATCAATTCATGCATCACCTCATGTCATCATAACAGAGGTCTGTCTTCCAGGAAAGAACAGTTTAAAATTAATGTAATATAGTATTGGCCATACTATATGATGTATTGCTTGTCTTTGTTTAATAATACAGAAGACAAAGACCTTAAAAAATAATCGCATATCGCATCGCAATCGCAATATTGGGGCAAAAAAATCGCAATTAGATTATTTTCCATAATCGTTCAGCCCTATATTAAACTGTCCAAGAAGTTATTTTGAAAAATGGCTGTGACAGGTGACGTGTAAGGATGCGACATCATTACCTACACAGAGGACATGTCTCCAGTTATCTGTACTTTGTGCTGAATTTCTTTGAAACAGTAAAATCTATTTAGAAAGAACAGCAGGCATCTGTTTTTCAAATGCTGTTACATACATAAGCACATTTAAAATGTGTTATTTAACTACTTGACAGACTTTATGACTCAACTTCCTGTGGAAAACCGTGCTTGTATACATGCGTCACAGGTTGAGGTTTTGGTTAGTAGTTATTGTGCAAAAAGTTATTTCTTACCGTCACTGACTTCAGGGTCATGCCGTGATACGTGCCCATAGTATCGATCTTGAAGCCCTCCGTTTCTAGGACAACAACATGCTATGAGTTGGAGCTCACTGGCTGAACAAAGAGGGTTTTTTTCTTTATAAGTATAATGAAATCTAATACCTGCATATTATGCAACGTGTTCGCCGCTTATAAGCCCAGATGTCCCAGTTTTACACTGGGACTTGAAAGCAGCTTACATTTGTGAATCTGTGTGAAGCTAGCAGCATTAAATTTGCCTTAAAATCTCAAGTGGGCATGTGACGTGGTCTGTGAGTATCAGGTGACTGGTGCTTACGCATTTATGGTTTTGTGAAGGACATGAGAGATGATTATTTTTAGATGTGTGCGCGCACAGAAATGTTTTTGAAAGAGAACATTATCTGATTCGTGAAGCTAAACTTAATAAAGTGTGCATAAATAATCATAAATGATCAGTATTTATTCAAGTTTGGATGAACGCATTTGTAAAATTGTTTCACGTGTGGTCAGATTGCTTGATATTTGTGTGTGTGTGGATTAAAGCACGTGCGTCTGAGTTCTCAAAAGTTACACACATATCATTGTACGCGTTTGTGAATCTTTCGTTTACGCTTGTGAATCATATCGCATGCATTTGTGGCAAATTTCTCTCCATACTCTGACCACATTTGTTTACTGATGCTGGGTTTAAATGTGGAAACTGTGGATCAGTGAACTTATATTAACTCAAACAAACAAGCACTCTTTTGCAAAAGGATTGATACTAAAATGATCAGTAAAGCATTTCTAAAACGCACCTTCTTTTCCCTTGAATCGCTCCTGATCGTATCTGTTATAGGCAGCTGGGACAGGTTGCTTGTTCCTTAGGGACGGGTCCTGGAAAAGATACGAAACAATAAATACCTGTATATACAAACACACCGCTCTTCAGTTTAAACTATAGTGGATTTGCAACTAACTCAAACACCTACAGACTATTTTTGCACACATAACTTTGGACAAATTCATTATAAGATGAATATATGTCAGTTTTAACTTTGATTTATTTATGAGATGCAAACGTAACAGGACTAACAGCTAATCAAATTAAAGGTGTGTGCTTATTCAACCAACAAATCATCAACTGGTTCTTAATCGTCCTTATTACTCCTGTATTTTCAAATTGTAAAGAAATTAATTTACAAAAAAAGTGTGATTAAGATCTAAACCATGTGCAAATAAACACTTAATAAAAAAGATTAAGGTCCAATAAAAAATAAAAATAACGTAACGTAATTTGTAGGAAGTGGATATTTGTCAGTTTACCGCTTGAGTTGTGTTCTGTGCTGGTCTCTGCTCCGGAGCTCGCCCTTCTTCTCGAGCTTTCACGGACTGAAGGATGGCAAAAATGTTTTTGGAAAAGTTCTGAAAAAGGAACAAAAATAGGTTGAGCAGGAGTCGTTTCCTTTTAAAAACAAAAACGAGACTTCCCTCACAGAAGAGATTCAATTAAAACACATTTAAAATGTACAAGTTATTAACTCATTCACTGCCATTGACGTCTATAGCCGTCAATGGCAGTGAATGAGTCAATGGGTTTAACTCATTCACTGCCAATGGCTGGCAGTGAATGAGTTAATTACTGTGTGCTGTTAAGTTAACAGTCTGTCTACATCTTTAGTTTGGTTTAGAAACGATGAGCGTCATGTGTGCGTATCATGCCCACCTCAGTACGGAATTTCCCAGGTTAAGTTTGAACTGTGAGCCAAGAAAACTGAAGTCTTTGCATGTAAACAACAAAAAGAACATTCAAATAGGAGCTCAAATTTCACTAGTTATGGTCCATTCGCCGTTGCATATAAACAACGCAGCAGGTTCATTAAATATGTACAATAATTAAAATCAATATTTTGCATGATTCTGCAATTTCTCTCCTAACAAGCGATCCATCCACAGAACAGATGTTCAGGTGGAATTCCAAGTTTTGCCCTCAGTGTCTACAAAGTGAGACAGCTGCCTTACTTTGAACATTTCATTAAAGAAAAAAAAAATTTCAACGGCACAACTGGTGTGAAGGATTAGTTTAATTTAACTGTGAACTCTAAATTCTTGTTCATGAATATTTGGTTTTTGTTTAGATTTTTTATCATTTAATACTCTGGATATCATAAGAAAAATATTAAACATGTGGAATCTGAACAGGCATTCATACTTAACTGAATACTGTGCACTGTTACCTCCCTATCCCTATATCTCTCTCCAGTTAGACATAATGAGACACATTAAATAAATTAGTTTATCGAGCGACTGACAAAACAAATCTATTTAGCTTTAAAAAGGTTAAACTAAGATAAGATCAGATATCTGACAACCTTAAAACAAACAAAACAAAGATGGCTGGACTTTAAATAAGATGGTTTCGTTTTTGATAAGCCAAATTTAAACTGATAGGTGAGCACATCTTTTCAACAATCTGTAGTTATCAGTTAATTCCTAACATTTAAATTCAGCTTCTGCTGCCATCTAGTGGTTCACACTGGTCCATGTACTGGTACACATTTATGGTGCTTTCATGGCTGGGCCATTTGAATGTTTACTCAACCCAATGCACTGTCTCTTAGGGTTCCGGAGGCTAATGTATAATTTAGACTTCTGTGGGAAATCTATGTCATAACTCACAAGGTAACTAGAAACCCCTTTTTATGTTCCAGGCCATTCAGTTATTTCTGCGTCGACCCAAGTTTTAGACAGACTTCTAGGGAGGTGCACGTCAGGTGATGGCGTAGGGTTAAAAGGGGTTTCTGGTTACATGATATGATACATCTGGCATTATAGTGTCAAGTCAATTACAATTCATTTATACAGCGCTAGTTGACAACACACTTGTCTTAAGGCTCTTGCTTCTGAAGGAAAGTTTCATTAGTTTCAAAGTTTCATCAGAAAACAGTCTGGCATAAAGTGTACACTAACCTTTCCAGTGCTCTGGAGAATGGTTGTCCTAGTCCTCCAGACCCGCTCTCTGCTAACAATATCCCTGGTGACATCCACTTCTGCATCCACAAAGCTTCTCTGCTTCAGTGTTATGTCATCATCGAGATCTGTTTTGATAGTTGAACGCTTCTTTGCCATAATCTTTGCTTTAATGGCTGCAATTTTTTCCACAGACATGGCCTCAGACAGTGATCTGGAAGACAGGGACAAACGTTTTGATAAGCTGAACTATCTGTTAGGAGGAACTGGTAATCAGAATAAGGAAAAGCTCATAACCTGATCATACCTGATCTGTTCGATCTGCACGATGCCTTCTTTATGGCCCTCCAGACGGGCAGCCAGACGCTCCTTGTCCAGACGCACACGTTCCTCATCCTTGAGATTGAAAGCAGTTTTCACATTATTAGCAAATTGCAGGATAAAAAATGATATATCAAAAACCTTTAACTGCCCACACTGCTGAAATTTGTAAAAGTTAAAATACTCACTGTGTCACCTGCATGCATGACACAGTTACCCATTTTATATTCAGTTACACTAAACACTGAAGAATATTTAATGAGCTGCGTTTCCCACTATTTAGTTTACTAAGTTAATTCATTTAAATATTTTCCTAATGGAATTATTTTTAAAAATGAATTATTATCATCATCATGATTAGTAGTGGTAGTATTTTCAGGTGTTGGGAGTGGTCCACATTTATTACAGTAAGAATATGTAAACAAATTCAATGTTAAGTATGTCAGAATAGGAAAACTGTGATTTCTGTGTCCTGTGTGATACCACACAGAAAACAACATGAGCCACATGTGACAGCTGAAGTAACATAATTTACCTCAACTCTTGGTTTTTTGGCTTCAGAGGATGCCTCATCAGCTGCTCTTTTAACTAAAAAACAAAACAAAAAAACAAACAACAATAGCAAAGAAAGAAAAACAAACAAAAAACATTGTATCACTATGCAAAACAAATTCCTTCATCCCACCTTCCTTTATTTCACTTATGCAAAATTGTTTTTGTAAAAATAGGACAGTGTATGTTGCATCACTGGTATCAGCTCTAGCAGTTATAAGTAGTAATTATTCCTGAAATTTACATTTCAGGATTAAGTTATGAAACTAAACTCCACATCATGTTGTAAAAATGCTGTAACTTTACCTTGTGTCCGGCTTTGCAGACCTATTTCTATGGGCGCACTTCTGTCGATGCTCGTTGACGTGGCTGCAAATGGACAAAAACAACATTTGAAGCAAATTTTCAGGGAACCAAAACCTGGAAGAAATCATTACAATTTTGGAAAATGCCAAAGGCTGTACTAGATGCCACAAAACACCCCCATCCTCAGCGCCCAAGCGCTACTTACAGCTCTCGCCATTAAGATATGACAGCAAGCCCTTTCGATCAGGTCGTCTGACAACAGGGATGTTCTCTGTCTATAAACAACACACAATCATAAAAGTCAACACTCTTTAAAGTTTACAAGATGCTGCATGTATGACAAAATGTGGGCTGGAATCAGGGGTGTCTCAAACAACACGTTGGTAAGCAATGAAGGATTGATACTGACAGATTCTGGGCTGTTTCATATGAACTCCAGAGCACTTACTGCAGCTCTTCGCACATAGGATGGATGCGGCAGGTGCACATTGTTGAGCAAGAACAAGATAGAGTCCAAGGTATAGTACTCTTTGGGCTGCCCCTCTTTACCAGTACTAAAGATCAAAACAAGCACAAAACATTTTTGAAAAAGCATGCAAGTGTCCAGTTTTACAACTAACAAACTTTAAGTGAATTACTGCGTGAAGCACACTTAAAGTGGTTTGATGTGAACCGCATTAAAGCTTGAATATAAAGCCAAAGTTACTTTATCAACCACTGTCAACAATTCTCCTGCTAGCTAAAGCACTGCTAGTTGCAACTTTAATTTCTGCGTCACATGCACAAAGTTTGGTTTTTGCACGGTGAAGAAAGACGTTTATAGTCATGACTGTAGGGACTAAAAGAGAAAAACAAACACACAGGTGTTTCAACTCGACTCTCTGAATCTCTGTCTCCGTGAAACAACTCGCTCGCTAGCTAGCGTCCATGATTAATTAGCATTACACAACACTACAAGTTTGGCTGAACCCCTCGCGAGGTAAGTTTAAAAGACATACATTGGCTTTCATGGAAGCTAGTAAAATTGGCTCTATGGTCTATGGAAGAGACCTCCCTGATGCACTAACAACAATTAAAAGGGTGCTTTAACTTTTGAGGAAAGTAGCTGGGTTAGCATTTCGTAGCTAGCGAGCCTTCCGTCGTTACTAGCAGCACAAGGCACAGATGAGCATCAGCTGCAGGCCTACTGAAGCACTTTGTAGATGTTATTAGCACTGACATACCCCCAGATTATGTAGTTGGTCTTGACATTCTTCGGCCAGGAGAACTCCCCAAATATAACTTCATCTCCTTTAGCAACAATCTCCTTTTTCTGGATGTTATACTGACGAAGAACACTCAACACATCCGCCATCTTCAGTTGTATGTGTGTAGTGTGTTTGCAAGGCCCCCAGTTATCAACATCGTGCGGCCTCTCTAGATGCCTGATCTGAATGACGCTTTAACTGCAAACTTTACTTTGATCACAGTGATGTATCAGTTCAACAACTCAGGCAGTTATTGGTAAAATGAAAGCGCATTTCCAGAGCAGCAAGTTGTTTATTAGGAAGGGCTTTACATCGCCGCTACAGTAGGTACATGTTAAGCAGGACAGATACAACAGAATGGTTGTGAAACACTTGAGAACGACCAAATCTCATGTCCATCTCCTAAAAC
Source organism: Rhamphochromis sp. 'chilingali' (assembly GCF_963969265.1). Taxonomy (NCBI): domain Eukaryota; kingdom Metazoa; phylum Chordata; class Actinopteri; order Cichliformes; family Cichlidae; genus Rhamphochromis; species Rhamphochromis sp. 'chilingali'. The sequence goes on along the minus strand of NC_137943.1, from coordinate 10,999,695 downwards.
GCTGTGTCAACAGTCATGTTATAAATATTTTATATGTTGGATGTTGCTTTAAAATTAAAAATGAAAACATCAGCATGTTGGGACAAACATCCTTCACAGTTACATGGTCAGTTTATTGTTCTTTTGTTTATGAAGACGAAATGACACCGTGATAAGTAAAGCTTATTACAGTACTTTCTTACAGTAAAATGTAAATTCTGATGCAGAGAATTCAGACTGAAACACAAACTTTTTACACACACAAAAAAAAATCCCAAACATTGGCATTAGTGTGTTGTTAAAACTGAATTCAAATTTACTTTATAAAAAGTGTCACCACATTTGTTTTAAAGTATAACCTCACGAGAAGAAAACAGAAAACTCAGCTTTAAAACAATAAACTGGGCTTAGGGTCAAACAAATGTTAGAACAACTAAAATTTGTGGCTAAGCTAAAGCAAAGACTGTGTAAAAGGAATCCAAGATGTTAATACTTGAAAAACACTTTTCTGATCTAAGAAATCTGTGAAATTAACAGAATAAAAAGCAACTCCAAGTTTTACCATTGACTTTGTGTGCTTTGTTTCAGGTTTCTCTTTCATTGATGTTAAGTATCTCTACATTAAACTTGCTAACTCATACCATAGATGCATGTTGAAGACTACAGGTAATCCCCCCGAAGTAAACCTACATCTGCAAACACCCTATAACTGTGACTCATGCATTGTTCCCCTTAACCTGCCAACCTCTTGCTACAAATGTTGAATTGGCCTTCATATTCTACACTCATTACATTACTCAGGAAAAGTCCCAGAAATCTTATCAGATCAGATCAGCCAAATTACGAATGACACTAAAACTCCAAGGTTGAAGCCAGAGATGGTCAGCAAACCCCGGTCTTCTGTGTCTGAGATGGCAATTCCAATGTAAGTCAGGCCACACATCACCAGCTTTGCACACTGCCTTCTTTATGGTCCTCTAGACGGGCAGCCAGACACACACATTCCTCATCCTTGGGGTGAAAGCAGTTTTCACATTATTAGCAAATTACAGGATAAAATGTGATATAATATCAAACATCTTTAACTGCCCAAACTGCAGAAAATTCTAAAAGTTATGATATTCAGACTTTGTCAATTTCAGTGTCCTGACTGGGGGGTGGGGGATGTTTGAAGCATCACATTTCTAATGATACCACACAGAGAACAATATCAGCCACATGTGACATCTGAAGTAACATAATTTACCTCAACTCTTGTTTTTTTTGGCTTCAGAAGATGCCTCATCAGCTTCTCTTCTGACTAAAAAAAAACAATAACAAACAAAAAAGAAACAAAAACAAACAATTTCACAGCACAAAACAAATGCCTTCATACCACCTTCCTTTACTTCACTTATTCAATATTAAACTCCACATCATGTTGTAAAAATGCTGTAACTTTACCTTGTGTCCGGCTTTGCAGACCTATTTCCATGGGTGCACTTCTGTCGATGCTCGTTGACGTGGCTGCAAATGGACAAAAACAACATTTGAAGCAAATTTTCAGCGAACCAAAACCTGGAATGACAACACCTGTACTAGATGCCACAGAAAGCCCCCTCCTCAGCGCCCAAGCGCTACTTACAGCTCTCGCCATTAAGATATGTACGCAAGTCCTTTCGATCAGGTCGTCTGACAGCACGGATGTTCTCTGTCTATAAACAACACACAATCATAAAAGTCAACACTCTTTAAAGTTTACAAGATGCTGCATGTATGACAAAATGTGGGCTGGAATCAGGATTGTCCTCAAACAACACGTTGGTAAGCAATGAAGGATTGATACTGACAGATTCTGGGCTGTTTCATATGAACTCCAGAGCACTTACTGCAGCTCTTCGCACATAGGATGGATGCGGCAGGTGCACATTGTTGAGAAAGAACAAGATAGAGTCCAAGGTATAGTACTCTTTGGGCTGCCCCTCTTTACCAGTACTAAAGATCAAAAGAAGCAAAATACATTAAAACGCATGCAGGCGTCCAGTTTTACAACTAACAAACTTTAAGTGAATTACTGCGTGAAGCACACTTAAGGTGGTTTGATGTGAACCGCATTAAGGCTTGAATATAAAGCCAAAGTCACTTTATCAACCACTGTCAACGGTTCTCCTGCTAGCTAAAGCACTGCTCCTTGCAACTTCAGTTTCTGCGTCACATGCACAAAGTTTGGTTTTTGCACGGTGAAGAAAGACGTTTATAGTTATGACTGTAGGGACTAAAAGAGAAAACAAACAAACACACAGGTGTTTCAACTCGACTCTTTGGATTTCTGACTCCGTGAAACAACTCTGAGCTACGTCCATGATTAATTAGCATTACACAACACTACAAGTTTGGCTTTTCCTCTCTCGAGCTAAGTTTAAAGGACATACATTAACTTTCATGAAAGCTAGTAAAATTGGCTCTATAGTCTATGGAAGAGACCTCCCTGTTGCACTAATAATAATTAATAAGGTGCTTCGTGACATACCCCGAGATTATGTAGTTGGTCTTGACATTCTTCGGCCAGGAGAACTCCCCAAATATAACTTCATCTCCTTTAGCAACAATCTCCTTTTTCTGGATGTTATACTGACGAAGAACACTCAACACATCCGCCATCTTCAGTTGTATGTATGCAAGGTTTACAAGGTAAACACAGCCATCAAAGGAGGGTTGAAGCATCACATTTCTAATGATACCACACAGAAAAACCACATAAGCCATCTGAAGTAACATAATTTACCTCAACTCTTGGTTTTTTGGCTTCAGAAAATGCCTCATCAGCTTCTCTTCTGACTAAAAAAAACAAAACAAACAACAATAACAAAGAGAAAGGAAACAAAAAAAAACATTATTTCACTGTGCGAAACATAAATTCCTTCACTTATTCAATAGAAAATATTTGCAAAAATATGACTATTAGCGACAGGACAGTGCCATTATTAATATCAGCACTAGCATTTATAAGTACCGTATTTTCACGACCATAAGGCGCACTTAAAAGTCTTAGATTTTCTTCAAAAAGTGCGGCGCGCCCTATAGCGCGGTGCGCCCTATGTGTTGTAAGGAGGACGTAGTAGAGAACACCATGAGAACGTTAAAGGGTGAAGTGTGGGCGTTGATCGTATATACCGGGACAATCGCACATACCTGTATAAAAGAACAGGTATGTGCATTATGCAGGACATCGTTGTTTTAACAACCCTGAAAATGGCAAAGAGACACGCTTACGAAGCACAGTTTAAACTGAAGGCCATCAGCTACGCGGAGGAACATGGAAATCGAGCAGCGGCGAGAGAATTTAAGATTAACGAATCGATGGTTCGCAAATGGAGGAAGCTGGAAAACAAGCTCCGGCAGGTCAAGAAAACGCAGCTGAGTTTCCGCGGACATAAGGCGAGGTGGCCCGAGTTGGAGGAAAGACTCGAGCGGTGGATCATCGAGCAAAGAGCGAGCGGGAGAAGCGTTTCGACGGTCACCATTCGGCTAAAAGCAGTTTCACTAGCTGAAGAGATGAACATTGAACATTTCCAAGGAGGTCCGTCTTGGTGCTTTCGTTTTATGAAACGGTGCCATTTTTCCATCCGGACCAGGACTACGGTAGCGCAGCAACTTCCAGCGGATTACGGTATAAGGAAAAGCTGGCCATCTTCCGCTCCTACTGCAGCAAACACATCGGCGACAAAAACATCCAGCCCAGCCACATCACGAACATGGACGAGGTCCCGCTCACTTTTGACATCCCGGTGAGTCACACTGTGGAGAAGAAGGGGACCAGCACGGTAGCGATACGCACAACGGGGTATGAAAAGTCTTCTTTTACTGTTGTGCTTGGCTGCCATGCTAATGGACAGAAACTGCCGCCTATGGTGATTTTAAAGCGAAAGACTTTGCCTAAAGAGAAGTTTCCAGCAGGAATCATCATTAAGGCAAATGAAAAGGGCTGGATGGATGAGGAAATGATGAAAGAGTGGCTGAGGGAGGAGTATGTAAGGAGACCAGGTGGTTTTTTCCACGCATCACCATCGCTGTTGATCTGTGACTCTATGCGTGCCCATCTCACAGCCAATGTGAAAAAACTAGTGAAACAAATGAACTGTGAGCTTGCTGTCATTCCGGGAGGCCTGACAAAGGAACTCCAACCGCTGGACATCGGTGTGAACCGCCCGTTCAAAGTAAGGCTGCGAGCGGCCTGGGAGCGATGGATGACCGGTGGAGACCACAGTTTCACTAAGAGTGGAAGGCAGCGCCGGGCGAGTTACGCCACAATTTGCCAATGGATTGTAGATGCTTGGGCTAACATGTCTGCTGGCACTGTTGTTCGAGCTTTCGCAAAAGCCGGCATCGTTTCCGAGGAGCCGCACGGCACGGAAAGTGACTCTGACGGTGAAGACAGTGAACCTGGCATGTTTGATGGAGATTTAGCGCAGCTGTTCAATTCAGACACAGAGGATGAGGACTTCGATGGGTTTGATTGATGATAAAAATGTGAGTACCAAACTTTGTTTTGCTCCTGCTTTATTTTTAAATACGCACACTTGTATGCTTGTGTGTTGTTGATGATGACGATTATTGATGATAAAAATGTGAGTACCAAACTCAGTCTTGCTCCTGCTTTATTTTTAAATATGCACACTTGCAGGGACGTGCAGAGAGGTTTAAAGGGGCGGGTGCTCAAAGTTAAAAAGGGGCACATTGAACCATGCTGAATAACAACAACACACATTCATCAAGAATCTAATATGGGAAGGGCAGGGCTGTGTTGATCTGAGACTGTAGACATTAAAAAGTCCACAGGAGAGATGGTAGCAGATTAAACAAGTGTCATGAGATAATAACAAAATGCAAAGATTGGTGACAGCGCTTGGAACCATAAGGCAACGAAAAACTGTGACATAAACTCGGCTCTGCCTGTGAATCACTCTTTGCTTCTCTTCTTCCTTCCTTCCCATCATTTCATATATCACTCTCCACTTGCTGTCTGAGAACAAGGCACAACTTGCTATTGCAATAAACTATAATCTAATTATCCACACCTAACAACTCTTGCACTTAATCTATAATAAAATGATGACAGCAAAATGTTATAGCCCTGCCTTTAGTAGCCTCATACAGCTCCTACTGTTTCCTCCTCATGTCCTTACCAGCCATGTCTGCACAATGTTATATCATGAGTAATATTTTTTTAAATCCAGCTAAATAAAACACACACATGCACACACAGTGACATTTTAGACCTTCTTCAGAATACTGTATATACTATGGGCATCCTTACATTATTATTTATTACTAGAGCTACAATAATAAAGCAATGAGGAGGGGGAAGTAATAAATATGAAATAATGTATTTATGATGATTCCATTTGTTTCACTATCCACTCTGTGCAGGGCAAAGCTTATTACATTTTTAAACTGTAGAGATACAATCATTTTACTGCTGTAAAATCCAACTTTTGTCTTATTTAAAATATAAATCTAATATAATCTGCTTCTTAATGTATGTTCTTTAAAATACAGCATGTGTTTTTTAATATATTATAATTATAATAATTATTATGTGGACATGCATATTAGATCGTTTTTTAGTGAAATATAATCCCTCCAGAAAGGCAGGAAATGCCCAGAAACTTACTTTAAAACTAAATATGTTCCCTAAAACGGTGACAGAGCTACAGACCCATGACAGCCAGGTAGCCAGCAGCTATGACCAGCACTACTTGTGCAGTTAATAAAAGGACAGGTAATGTTTGTCACGCTGTTGCACACACAGCACGCTCGTTTGTTTCAGTTCGTCAGTTGCAACAAGACAGCTTACCAACGTGTACGTAATAAGCTAATACTCCTGGGTGCTATACACTACAGTGTGCGCTGTACACCTACTTACTGGGTTTGTCGCATCAGTCTGTGTCTCTGAGTTAACTTGTGTTTCTCCTACAGCTCCGGACCGCTAAAAATGCGCGTGCTCTTTGTGAGCTCGTTCCCGGCTCGTAACCAGCGCGTTCTGCCGTCGAGGGCGATCATTGGTTAAATGTGATCATGTGACTGATGCAAGCCAGATCCTTTTATTTAGCAAAACTATGATTAATAGTTAAATATTATTGTTGAGGGGCACAGACAGGACTCCGCACGCACACACACATAAAATAAATAAATAAATAAATAAAAAAAATTTAAAAGTTGCCTCAACAAAAGGGCACTTTGGGCACTCATCAGGAAAGGGGCGGGTGCTCAAGCCCCTCTAGCCCCCCCCTCTGCACGTCCCTGGTCTCTATCCATCTAGTATTAAATCTTTCTGGGAAACAAGTATGTATATTATGCACACACACAAACACACATGCAGCTATTACCTATTTCTTGTTTTTATACCTAAGATGAATTATTGTTGAATGAAGACATTTTTCAAACAAATGTAAAATGTGGGCAATTGTGTTTATTGGGTAAAGGAAAAGGCAGAAGGGGGGGAAAGGATAGAAAGAATGAAAGAGAGAGATGAGAGAAAACCCCAACAATCCCCTCTGAGCAAGCAGCAGGCGACAGTGGATAGGAAAAACTCCTTTTAAAGTGAAAGACACCTAAAGGAGAAACCTATGGCAGAACCAGGCTCAGGAGGGGGCAGTCAACTGCCGGGACTGGTCGGGGGGTGAGGGTGAAAAAAGAAAAAGGAGGGAGGGGAAGGGGGGAAATGAAGATGGAATAGAGGTGGAGGAAGACGAGGTTACATCAGGTGAGAAGCTGCAGTGCCCCTCCTCCAGAACCAGTGGAAGCGTTTTTTCTTCTTTTTCAGATACTCTTCCACCAGCACTTTTTTCTCAATGATGAGGGTTTTCAGCTCATCGATTGTTTCTGCGTTTTCTTTCTCAAGTTTGTTGCATCTTTTCACCATGTCTTCTATTTGTTCTTGTTTTTCTTTAAGCTTGTCTTTCAGTTCTTTAACTGTTGCCTCCTCTATTCGCTTTGCCTTGTGCACATCTGTGTGCATGTCTTCCAGCTGCTGGTTTCTCTTCTGGATTTCTTGAAGTCTACACTGCAGGTCTTTATGTGTTTTCTGTTGTTCTTGCTTTTGCGCCTGGATTTCAGTGTTTTTGTACTTCAAGGTCTTAGAAAGTTCCTCAAGTTCGGTATTTTTTCTCAGCATCTCATTGATGCTACTCTGCATCGCTGAGCATTGTTTTTCCAGCTTTTTCTTTTCTTCTTCCAGTACAGTTGATTTGTACTTTGTTTCGTTATACAATTCTTGGAGTGCTTGATTTTTCCTCTGGAGATGAAGTTTTTCTTCTTCCTGTTGTATTTTCTGTTGGTCTTTTTCTTGAAGAAGCTCTTTATTTCCGTGCACTTTTTTATCAAGCCTGATTTGGAGCGATCTGTGTTTTTCCTCCATCTCGTCAAGCTTGGAGTCCATTTCCTTCTGTTTCATTTCCATTTGCTTCTTGTCTTGAAGCAACTGTTGACTTTTGTGCAGAGTTTTGTCATGTTTCACCTGCAGCGCTTTGTATTTTTCCTCCATGGCTTGGAGTTTGCTCTGCAGGTCTCTCTGCTCTACGGGCTCTTGTTTCTTTTCTTGGAGGTTCTCCTTATTTCTCTCCAGAGCTTCATCAAGCATTACTCGCAAGCCTTCATTTTGTTTCTCAATGTTCCTCAGCTTGCAATCCATTTCTTCCTTTTTTATTTTCTGTTGGTCTATCTTGTGAAGAAACTCTTTATTTCTCTCCAGAGCTTCATCAAGCATCACTTGCAAGCCTTCATTCTGTTTCTTGATGTGCCTCAGCTTGCAATCCATTTCTTCCTTTTTTATTTTCTGTTGGTCTTTCTCGTGCAGAAACTCTTTATTTCTCTCCAGAGCTTCATCAAGCATCACTTGCAAGCCTTCATTTTGTTTCTCGATGTTCCTCAGCTTGCAATCCATTTCTTCCTGATGTATTTTCTGTTGGTCTTTTTCTTGAAGCAGCTCTTTATTTTTGAGCAGTGTTTCCTCAAGAGTTAGTTGCAGCATTTTCAGTTTTTCCTCCAAGACTTCAAGCTGGGAGTCTGTTTCTTTCTCCAGCATTTCTTGTTGCTCTCTCTCTTGAATGAACTCTTTATTTCTGTGCACTGTTTTCTCAAGCTTGATTTGGAGCGATCTGTGTTTTTCCTCCATCTCGTCAAGCTTGGAGTCAATTTCCTTCTGTTTCATTTCCATTTGCTTCTTGTCTTGAAGCAACTGTTGACTTTTGTGCAGAGTTTTGTCATGTTTCACATGCAGAGCTTTGTATTTTTCCTCCATGGCTTGGAGTTTGCTCTGCATGTCTCTCTGCTGTGTGGACTGTTGCTTCTCTTCTTGGTGGATTTCCTTCAGTTTTTCCAGAGCTTCGTCAAGCTTCTCTTGGAGCTCCTGATTCTTCTTGACCATGTTTTCCTGTTTTATGCTCTCTTTTTTCTCCTTTTGGAGCAGATCTTTATTTTTTTCCAGAGCTCCATCAAGCTTTTCTTGGAGCTCCTGATTCTTCTTGAGCATTTTATCCCCTTTAATGCTCTCTTTTTTCTCATTTTGGAGCAGATCTTTAATTTTTTCTAGAGCTTCATCAAGCTTTTCTTGGAGCTCGTGATTCTTCTTATCTTGGAGAGCCCATTGTTTCTCCTCAATAATACCTTCCCTTTCCTGAAGCTGGTAGGATAATTTTTCTAATTCAGCGCTCTTTCTCTCATTTTCTTCTGTCAGGATCTTAATCTTTTCTCTGTTCATGAGATTTTCCTTCTCCATTTCTTCCAATCGCTTTTCCTCTAATTCCACCTGTTCATCCCAAGGAAGAGAGCTGATGTAAGGGTCTAGGGACTCATACCATGGAATAGAGCTGGGGTCAGCTTCTTGTCTTTCTTGCTCTTTCTGAGACATGTTGGAGTCTGTATACCGTGAGTACGAAAAGTATCCAGATGTTTGAAAATGCTTTACTGGTGAACGTTTGAATGCTGCTAACATAAGTGCTGCAAATAACGGACTGAAAGTTGTACCTCCTCACCCCTATTTATGGATTCAGAAGCCTGTGACATCACAATTCCATAAGCCAATGAGGTTGTCACATGACATTCTAGAATGAGGTCATGTTTTTGTATGAATTTTTTAAATAACATCAACATTCCGTAAGCCAATGAGGTTCTTACATGACTTTTGAATGAGGATAATTATTTTGTGTTAATCGACATAGCCTGCTGCAGCTCAGAGCTCGTGAGCTCAAACGATCCTCCAACCTCAGCCTCCCGGTAGCTTGGATTACAGGCACGCGCCACCGCACCCGGCGAGAAGCAGCTACGTTAACAGGGCTTTTAACTATGTCTGAGGTGACATCATGACACTAACCTGCTGCCCATCATTAGCAAAGTTGTAATGATGGGCAGCAAAGATGAGGAATGAATGGTGCACAATTGTTATATGCAAGTTTTTAGAAAGCTCGTGGTTAACCCAAGAGTATTTTGTCACAATATCAAGAAGAGTAAAGCTTCAATGTCAAGAATAGATAGGAATATAGGGAATTATATATTTTTATTTAAAGACAGGACTCACATGTTTTCATTTCTAGTCTTTAAAACCTGTCTCTATCAGGGACGTGCAGAGAGGTTTAAAGGGGCGGGTGCTCAAAGTTAAAAAGGGGCACATTGAACCATGCTGAATAACAACAACACACATTCATCAAGAATCTAATATGGGAAGGGCAGGGCTGTGTTGATCTGAGACTGTAGACATTAAAAAGTCCACAGGAGAGATGGTAGCTGATTAAACAAGTTTCATGAGATAATAACAAAATGCAAAGATTGGTGACAGCGCTTGGAACCATAAGGCAACGAAAAACTGACATAAACTCGGCTCTGCCTGTGAATCACTCTTTGCTTCTCTTCTTCCTTCCTTCCCATCATTTCATATATCACTCTCCACTTGCTGTCTATCTGAGAACAAGGCACAACTTGCTATTGCACAACTTGCTATTGCAATAAACTATAATCTAATTATCCACACCTAACAACTCTTGCACTTAATCTATAATAAAATGATGACAGCAAAATGTTATAGCCCTGCCTTTAGTAGCCTCATACAGCTCCTACTGTTTCCTCCTCCTCCTCATGTCCTTACCAGCCATGTCTGCACAATGTTATATCATGAGTAATATTTTTTTAAATCCAGCTAAATAAAACGTCCCTGCACACTTGTATGCTTGTGTGTTGTTGATGTGACGATTACCGGCAACAGAAATGTGAGTAAGGTACCGAATTCAGGTTTGCTCCCGCTTTATTTTTAAATACGCATACGGTACTTGTATGCGCCCTATAATCCAGTGCGCCTTATGTGTGTGTTAAATACAGTAAGGGCACACATAACTGAGACTGCGCCTTTTAGCACAGTGCGCCTTATGGTCGTGAAAATACGGTAGTAATTCCACATCATGTTGTAAAAATGCTGTAACTTTACCTTGTGTCCGGCTTTGCAGACCTATTTCTATGGGCGCACTTCTGTCGATGCTCGTTGACGTGGCTGCAAATGGACAAAAACAACATTTGAAGCAAATTTTCAGCGAACCAAAACCTGGAATGACAACACCTGTACTAGATGCCACAGAAAGCCCCCTCCTCAGCGCCCAAGCGCTACTTACAGCTCTCGCCATTAAGATATGTACGCAAGTCCTTTCGATCAGGTCGTCTGACAGCACGGATGTTCTCTGTCTATAAACAACACACAATCATAAAAGTCAACACTCTTTAAAGTTTACAAGATGCTGCATGTATGACAAAATGTGGGCTGGAATCAGGATTGTCCTCAAACAACACGTTGGTAAGCAATGAAGGATTGATACTGACAGATTCTGGGCTGTTTCACATGAACTCCAGAGCACTTACTGCAGCTCTTTGCACATAGGATGGATGCGGCAGGTGCACATTGTTGAGAAAGAACAAGATAGAGTCCAAGGTATAGTACTCTTTGGGCTGCCCCTCTTTACCAGTACTAAAGATCAAAAGAAGCAAAATACATTAAAACGCATGCAGGCGTCCAGTTTTACAACTAACAAACTTTAAGTGAATTACTGCGTGAAGCACACTTAAGGTGGTTTGATGTGAACCGCATTAAGGCTTGAATATAAAGCCAAAGTCACTTTATCAACCACTGTCAACGGTTCTCCTGCTAGCTAAAGCACTGCTCCTTGCAACTTCAGTTTCTGCGTCACATGCACAAAGTTTGGTTTTTGCACGGTGAAGAAAGACGTTTATAGTCATGACTGTAGGGACTAAAAGAGAAAACAAACAAACACACAGGTGTTTCAACTCGACTCTTTGGATTTCTGACTCCGTGAAACAACTCTGAGCTACGTCCATGATTAATTAGCATTACACAACACTACAAGTTTGGCTTTTCCTCTCTCGAGCTAAGTTTAAAGGACATACATTAGCTTTCATGAAAGCTAGTAAAATAGTCTATGGGAAAGACCTTCCTGTTGCACTAATAATTAAAGATTTTGTGTTTTATGACATACCCCGAGATTATGTAGTTGGTCTTGACATTCTTGGGCCAGGAGAACTCCCCAAATATAACTTCATCTCCTTTAGCAACAATCTCCTTTTTCTGGATGTTATACTGACGAAGAACACTCAACACATCCGCCATCTTCAGTTGTATGTGTGTAGAGCAGTGTGTTTGCGAGGCCCCTAGTTATCAACGTCGTGCGGCCTCTCTAGATGCCTGATCTTGACCCGCTTTAACCTCCTAGGACCTGGCGTCCACATGTGTGGACGGCACATTTTGGGGTATTTAGACCAAAATATTCAATTTTGCTCTACAAGGGCCTGATATCCACTTACAAGGACATAATACTGCTACTGTTCTATCGAAATTTTAATGAATATCCTCATATGTGGCTCTTATTTTTGTTAAAAAACAAAAAATCTGGTAATTCTTTGTTTTTACATTCATTGGGCCCCAATATGCCCAAATATGAAAGATGCATGCCGTGGAAGAGTTCGGGGTCTTAGGAGGTTAAACTGTAAACTTTACTTTGATCACATGTATCAGTTCAACAACTCAGGCAGTTATTGGTAAAATGAAAGCGCATTTCCAGAGCAGCAAGTTGTTTATTAGGAAGGGCTTTACATCGCCGCTACAGTAGGTACATGTTAAGCAGGACAGATACAACAGAATGGTTGTGAAACACTTGAGAACGACCAAATCTCATGTCCATCTCCTAAAACGCTGTGTCAACAGTCATGTTATAAATATTTTATATGTTGACCAAAAAGACTGTGGATGTTGCTTTAAAATTAAAAATGAAAACATCAGCATGTTGGGACAAACATCCTTCACAGTTACATGGTCAGTGTGTATTTTTCTTTTAATTCTATGAAGACTAAATGACACCGTGATAAGTAAAGCTTACTGAATATTCTCAGTAATTATTACTGTTGACTAAAACGAAAAGCACCACTGTAATCATTTGTTTACATTTCCTCAAAAATTAACAGGCCCTGTCTCTAAAACTCTCTAAGCTGTGCACGTTTATTCTGTGTCTGGAGAAATATAAAACGTTTTTTAAATTGACCATTACAGGTTTTATAAAAGTACATTCAAATAATTTTCACAATAATTCATTCATATCAAGTTTTCTGGAAAGGTAGCAGTTTTCAGAATGAACAATGTCACATTAAAGATAAGGTAACGGGTATCAGAGAGCTATGATTGGTCCTTTCCAGATACTTTATTACAGTAAAATGTAAATTCTGATGCATAGAATTTAGACTGAAACACAAACTTTTCAAAAAAAACAAAACAAAAAAAAAAAAAAACCCCAAACATTGGCATTAGTGTGTTGTTAAAACTGAATCCAAATTTACTTTCTAAAAAGTGTCACCACATTTCTTTTAAAGTATAACCTCACGAGAAGAAAACTGAAAACTCAGCTTTAAAACAATAAACTGGGCTTAGGGTCAAACAAATGTTAGAACAACTAAAATTTGTGGCTAAGCTAAAGCAAAGACTGTGTAAAAGGAATCCAAGATGTTAATACTTGAAAAACACTTTTCTGATCTAAGAAATCTGTGAAATTAACACAATAAAAAGCAACTCCAAGTTTTACCACTGACTTTGTGTGCTTTGTGTCAGGTTTCTCTTTCATTGATGTTAAGTATCTCTACATCAAACCTGCTAACTGCATGTTGCTGCATGCATGTTGAAAACTACAGGTAATCCCCCCGAAGTAAACCTACATCTGCAAACACCCTATGACTGACTCTTGCAGTGTTCCCCTTAACCTGCCAACCTCTTGCTACAAATGTTGAATTGGTTCATTTTTCCCCCACTTAAATCACGATCCATCAAAATCCACCAAAGTACTGAACAGCTGATCATATAGAGACTCTTAAAAACATGATATGCAAACACATACCATGTCTTAATCACTTCCTATTCAATTTTCACAAAATATAGATGCATTTTACATTTCCAAAGTGTTGTCCAGCCTGCTGGACACTTTGTCGACTGAATGGTGAGCAAGAGAAAACAAAGAAAAACTGGAATTGAAATTGTCAGCATCTTTTGGATTAGTGCTGTTTTGGGACACTCTACATGCTAAATGAGCCTCATTGGTCCACTCTTTGCCTTCATATTCTACACTCATTACATTTCTCAAGAAAAGTCCCAGAAATCTTATCAGATCAGATCTTGGGCCAAATTACGAATGACACTAAAAGCTCCAAGGTCGAAGCCAGAGATGGTCAGCAAACCCCGGTCTTCTGTGTCTGGGATGGCAATTCCAATGTTAGTCAGGATACACATCACCAGCTTCGAATTAGCTCCTGATGTCTGTTGAGAATATACACAAACCATGTTTATTGTAAAAATGTTACATTTGTCATCGTCACTTAGTACATATTTTAAGTAACCTTTTAGATAAAGGAGTTTAAAGGAGAACTTTTAATGCTGTAAAATTAACTGTGCCCTATCAGCCATCTATGGAACAATGTGAATAAAAATAGCACAACAACCCCATCCCGTTAATCTTTGCTTGGTATTGTATATGTTCAAAAACAATCTTTACCACACAAGGCCATTATTTAATTCAACCCCAGATGTGAAAAAACAAACATACTTCTCTGTGCTTCTTCAGAGACTCCACCAGGCTGGCAGTAAGCGTCCACAGTGGGTTGTTGCTCAAAGTGACGAACACATCTACAGCTTTCCTGTTCTCCGTGGCCCATTGAATGGGAACGGTGCAGTCTCTGCTCTCACTCTGGAACTGCAACATAAAGGCACTACCTGATGGCTGTGCACCCCTTTCTCTCGTGCTCTATGTGAGAGGACAATAAACAGGTGGTAGTTGAGCTAACCAGCACTGCTTTGCAGTACTTTGATGTGAAGGTGGAAGAAGAAGAAGAAAAAAAATGCCTCTAATTGCTCGTCTGCAACAAATATTGTATTGTATATTCCTGAAAGGAACTGTTCAGTCGCTCGTATTATCTCGTCACCTTTAATGTTCTGTAAAGCCTTACCTTAACCAGTTCATCGGTTGCTTCTTTGAGAGTCATATCAGCAGAAATAGAGAATGGTACCATAGCCTCTTCAGAGTAGACAAGCACATGTGTGTCAGCCTCCGTCCTTGCAAAAATCTGTGTCAAAGCCAAGGTCAAAAGAAAGCCATTTAGTTACCCTGACTAAAATGCCTTTATCCTGCATGCACATTCACACACAGTACACCACTGTTAGGGCCTATGCGCTAACATACTGAGAAAGGAATTTTCAGGGAATTCACAGTATGCGTCAACAGTCCCATGCCATCACCCAGGATCTCTCTAAAGATGGGGCAGCCTGAGCCCTGTTTGAAGATGCAGCTGTTCCAACTAACCAGATAGCATCATCTGGCTGTAGTACAGTCTTACCATGGCAATAGCGGCTGCAGCAGCAGCAGTGCTGATCGACGTTCCTGGGACAATGCTGCTCGGTGACCCGCTCATATCTACTGCCACAACAAAGCATTTACCCACAGGCTCCACATTCTGAGGACAGAGTTACAGCAGAACAGGACATTCACGTTAAAGAACTGCTGCTGACATCTTCTGCAACAACTGGAGAAAGTTTTGAAAATTACAACAACATACCATAAAGCTCTTGTAAAAGGCAGAGTCCATAGCTTTAAGGATGTTGCGGTCTGCTTCCCATTTCGGTTTACCCTGATAGCCATGGCCTTTTTTGTAGTTTTCTGTAGCCAAAAGTATACTGAAAGGGTGGATCTTTGCCTGGTGATTTTAGGAGACATTTAATTCCTAAATATTGAACTCTGCATAATTAAAAACAAAATAACATTTCTGGTAGAAGTTGTGAGCCTTACCTGTTTTAGTGCCGTCTCACTTTGAATTCTGTCACATAAAAACTGTGTTTCTGGGCTTCCCGGTTCAAGAACTTTGCCAGATGTCAGCCTACCTAACATCTTTACCACCGAATGGAGAGGCATTTCCTTCAACAAAGCGCTCCATACCTGCAGAAAACAACCACCACACATCCTGTTAGATGTAGAAAAATACATTCCCACATTCTTTACATTAGGCTTCAGTCTACCTGAACATTGCAGTTTTACAGATAAGAAATGTTTTGATTTTTTCCCCCTCCAGGGAACACTTTTCCGCAGTGAGCAGGAACTTACAAGGGGCTCACCCCAACCGCCAAAAACTGGGAAAAAAAAAAAAAAAAAAAAAGTCCTAGCAGTTCAGGACGTGAGATAGTAAAGATCATTTATGATATTTGGTGTTTAGGTAGTAAACAAGAAAGCAGTTACTTTTTAAACCAGGGATGTTTAACTTATTTTATATCAGGGGCCAGATAAACAGAACTTTAATCCTAAGTGGGCCAGACCTAGGAAAGTCCCCTTTCTGTCAGTGTAACTACGTGTAGCTGCACATTTAATCCCTCCAATATTTCAATATAAATAAAGAGGTGCAATTTCAACAGGGCATCTCAGTTTTACTACATGATAAAGAAATTCTGGTAGCTCATTTACCAGACTGTCCTGTAATTATAAAGCAGAAAGTTTTGTTGTTTTATTTATTTTACTGTGGACACACTGTAAAAAACAGGAATTCTTTTATCAGTACTGAAAACCCAAAAAGAAAAAAGGAACTTTTCTGTTCATTTAATAATCTGATGTAGTGTGTAAGACTGTGAGTAGGAGGGCTTCATCAGCAGGACAAGCTGTAAAATTTATGAAAATACAGGTGGAAGTCCAGTGGGTCAAAGACATCCAGTGGGCCGGATTGGACTTTTTGCCAGGCTCTTCCAGGGTCTCGAGCCTCATGTTTGACACCCCTGTTCTAAATGCTCTGTTTGAATTAAAGATGCAATTTTCTTATTTTTTTTAGTGTGAACTGCTGAGGGAGATTTTTGCTGATTACAAGCTTCTGAGAACTGAAAAAATAAACTTTTCTATCATTTGTGCTGCTACTGGACTGGTTCTTATATAGCGCTTTTCTACTCATCTGAGCACTCAAAGCGCTTTACACAACTTGTGCATTCACCCATTCACACACATTCGCACAAGCACATCTTTCTAAGTGTTTTATAGCTAACATTCACACACATTCATACTCTGATGGATGCATCGGAGAGCAATTTTGGGTTAGTATCTTGCCCAAGGATATTTGGCATATAGACTAGGGGAAGCCAGGAATCGAACCACCAACCTTCTGATCAGTGACCTGCTCTACAGCCACCACTGGAAGGAGGTACAGATTAAAAACTAAACTGAAAATAAATTGCTGTACACCCCCCTTTACATGGCATATTTTACTTTACCAAACAACAGCAGGTACAATATATTTATTTAACAAAACTATACGAGTTGCTTTCATTACTACCCAGTTTGTTTTGAACTTCACAAGCCCTATCTGTTTTTCACTTGCCTTCATAATTTTCCTCATAATCATTTTTAAGCTTTGATTGCTCATACAGACGCTGCTAGCTTGTACCTTCTCTGAGTTCTGTATTCCTTTAGCCACTTTGCCTTTTCTAGCTTCGTATGTTCAGCTGGGTGAAAGTGATTTAAGTGATTAGATTTGTTGTTAAACATTTTTGTGGTCATCTCCCCGTGGTTTTCTGCGTTGGACACTGGTCTAGTCACTCAGTGTGAGCAGTTTCCCCACTTGTCAAACTGTGGTTATGAGTGTGCGCTGCTTTACGTGTTCTCAGCCGAGTCAGTCACCAGTTTGGGCTGAGAACACTGAAAATCTTCTTATTTCGTGTGCATTTCTAATCTTAATAAGATCCCAAGTGTAAAAACTGATTCATCTCATCAATTATCACTACGGTCTATGTTATAAACAGCAACCAGGTTAAAATGATTTAACAGACTCGCCTGTTTAAACTTCAGATGCTCGGTCAGCAGCTGTTCCCTCTCAAGCTTGTGTTCCTCTATTAAAGTGACGACCTCAGTTTCATCCCGACTGTGCTTTACCTTTTCCACCACTTCAAGATATGAAAGCACCCTGATAACCTCTTCGGCGTTCTCTTTGTTTTCATGAGCAACCTGGACCTCTTTCCACCCCTTTGTTACATATTTGCTGATCAAGGCAATAGCTGAAAACACAAAGAGATGGGCGTTGCATGTTAGCACTGACTAAAGTGAAACAAAATAAAAACTTACACTGTACTGATTAAAATTCAGCATGGGGAGTTTATAAATATGCACATATATGCTCAGAAAAGAGAACATCCAATAAAACCCCAAAGAAGAAAGTTGGATAACTGCAGACGTTTATTCAACTGATTACTAATAACATTTTGCAGGCTAAATGACGTGGGTCTCTATACTTACCATCTCTAGCTGGTTTAGTGTGGGAGAGTCTGAGCAGATCCTGGTGTGACCAGCCCTCTCTCTGCTTACATTTGGTCACTGCAGCAGCTAGACTCATGGCATCTTGCTCATTGTACCAGTCAGACAGTGCTCTCCTCAGGGCACGCCCCCATATCCCACATTTCATGTGCTCTTTTAATTCCTTCTTGTACTTGATGAAAGAAAACAGATGGGCAGGCTCACGACAAACATCCTTCAGGGCTTTGAACGCTGCCTGTTTGGTGTTCACATCTGGGTTTTGGGAGCACAAAGCCAAGGCAAAAATGGAGGGCTCTAGTCTGACAGCTTGCCCATCCTGAGCGAACCTTTTTATTTCCTCCAACACCTCAGCGCCTTGTTTCTCCTGCAGCATGGACTGCAGGGCTCCAGTCTTCTCCACGCTGATGTGACCATTCTCTCTGGTACTGTACAAGGCTCCCTCTGAGCCATAGCAGAGGAAGCGACAAAGCTTGGCCTTGTCACTGATCTCCCATGAACCACCACCTGTTGAGTTCAGGGTATGGTTGCTAGTGGTACTTCCTGATAGCTCCATTGAAACACTTGAGGTGTCCTGAAACAGATTGTAGTAAAATGAAGCAATTGTAAACTTTATAATGAAATGGCACTGTAATTTGATTGTGGTATTTTATCTTATAGTATAGTGGAAATGAAATAAAAGCTAACTACCAACACTAATGGGACGTAAAGCGTCCCCAGTGTTAATCAAACCATGGTTCGGATTTGACAGGATTACGCAAGTGTTAATAAACCACCCAGCGTTTGCTAAGGTGGCGCTTAGCACACCTTACTTTGAACATATATTATCCAGCTACGTTGTTAAAATGCACATTAAAATGTTTGAGTCCCTGCAACAGCCTCTCGAGTTCAAGGCCAGCCAGCAAGCATGAAAATGTTAACTTCGCAAGCAAACATGACTTACTCATTGCCTCAGAGCGCTGTCAGAAATAGCTTAAAGCCGATTACAGAAGACGATCATACGCATAAGACAGAGAAGACACGCTGGTCTGTTAACAGGAGATGGTACGAGAAGTTACCTGCACGTCATTTTAAGTTAGCTGCGGAATGAGCTAGTCAGCCTTAGCTAACACTCCCGGTAGAGATTCGTTTGCTAAGTTAACTAGTTAAGCTAGCAAAGGAGGGCGGTCTGGGCAAGGTGAATTAAGTTACGCGGTTTTAATCATTTAACAATAAAGTTAGGAATATGACCAATCATGTAGCAACTCATAGCCAGACCAAGTCTCCTCGGTTTCCCCAGCCGTGACTTGGCTGCATAGTAATGATATTAATGTTAGCCGTCAGCACAAAACTATCAACTCCCCAATCTGAGCTCTGGCTGGGACACCGGAAAGCACTTTGATACAGCTAGTCCAGGATGAGCAGCTTGCTACTAACATACGCTAACCCTAACAAAACTGTGTTGGTTTTACTCAACACATATACTGTTTGCGAGTTGAAATAACATGACATAGATATCCACTTACCATCAGGTATGTACACAGTGCTCAAGTTTTTTGGGTTGTTGTTGGGTTTTTTTTAATGTAGCTAGATGTGGAAAGGCCTCCCCGCTGACCGTCAATGAGATAACAGGGCGGTGCCGCGGTGGATGCCGGGATATGGAGTAAAATCACACAGGCACGTTCACCCAGGGTCCTCTCGCTTTCTCTCCGTACGTTCACATTCACTTTTTTTAGTGGTTCACAATCCACTGAAAAAGACTTGAGCCTCCTTTCTTTTTTCTATATTTTGCCAGTAAAACGGAAAATAAGTGCAGTGATTTATTGAAACATGCGCAAACATAGGTGGGAATACACATGTACAGTAAAAGGCAAAAACTATTCTATTGAGCTTCAAAGTCAATATTTGGTATGACCATCTTTATTTTTCAGCACAGCCTGAACTCTGTTTTACAAGCTTGTAATTTTTTCTTTAATGTCTTTAGGAATAGTTCTCCAGGCTCCAGGTTCCAGCCACAAACTGTGACATACACCATGGTTATTGGATGGGTATAAAAACTGTTGTACCTTTCTTCTAACCTCCTCCGTACATACTTACATTGATTTAAATCAAAAACTTTTGAATCATCAATCCATAAGACCTGTTTCAACA
Organism: Rhamphochromis sp. 'chilingali'; assembly: GCF_963969265.1. NCBI lineage: Eukaryota > Metazoa > Chordata > Actinopteri > Cichliformes > Cichlidae > Rhamphochromis > Rhamphochromis sp. 'chilingali'. Next base: position 10,979,743 of record NC_137943.1, on the reverse strand, counting down.
GATTTTAAGCCCAGCGTTCTCATGAAATTTTCTCCTTGTTTCAAATCTTCTTTCAGGCTGTTAGGAATGTTTATGGCAATTTTAATAGTTTCAGGTAGAATAAATGGGAACAAAGGGCTGTCCTTGTCACTCCTGTTCATAATTTTTATGGACAGAATTTCTAGGCATAGCCAGATGGCAGAAAGCCTCCACTTTGTTGGCCTCAGAATAGCTTTCTGCTTTTTGCAGATGATGTGGTTCCATTGACTTCATCAGGTGGTGGCCTCCAGCTCACACTAGAGAGGTTTGCAGCCTAATGTGAAGCAGCAGGAACGAGAATCAGCACCTCCAAGCCTAAGGCCAAAAAGAGTGGAGTGCTATGTGTCTATGTCTATGTCATGAGGAATAAATCATACATTTGGATGATTTTGATTTCTATCAGATGAGAAGAATGCTATTAAAACATATAGCCAATCTTCCAGATAGATTTACCATCACATATTTTCACTTTTCAAAAAACAAACACACTTTCATCCATCAATTCCAAACTGACCTTCAATGTATCCAAAAGGGCCACAGAAACGGGACACTTTTCCAACTTTCCAAACTTGTTCTATCCTAGGCTTAAGGCATTTTCTTTCCTTCCCATTGTCTCTTGGTAACATTTCTGTAAATCCGATACCTTTCACCCTGCAGATATTTCTTTTTTTAAATTTATATTTCACCTGTTTGTGAGTGACAGAAACGATGACATGTTTTTGCTTTTCGTGCACCTTCCCTCCCATTCCCTGCACATCTACTGCTAATATATATTGTTAATATAAATATATTAATAGTATATTGTTTATATTTTAAAATGTTATATTTTTTCTGTAATACTAATCTGTATATGGAGAAGGTGTTTGACTGTCTGTTAATAATCTAGTATCTCATCAATTATCTACTAACAAATTTAGTAACAATCTAGTAACCAAATTATATATTAAAAACCTGACTAGTTTCCCAGCGGGTGGCAAAAATGTACTTGTTTTTCACTTTTATATTTAGTTTGTACAAAGCAAGAAATTCTAATGAAAATGTAGCATTTTTCTAACAGCCCAGTGTCAAGAAGTACCTTTGCCAGGATTCAGTGTATTTTGTATGGTGGAGTACATTCTGCAAACCCCATCAGTGTTCATCACGGCCATTTCCATCTTTTTCACAAGATCCACTACCTTCTGTTCTTCAGCATTGTTCTCCTTAACATCATACCTACCAACACCTCCTCTTCACCTCTGTTTTCTTCACCTCCAAAACACAAGTTTTTCCTTCAAGATGACACCTGCTCTATCTCTCTTCCTAGCGACAGCGGACTAGAGCATTAATAGCGCCTGGCTTTGCTCCCCTTTCACCTGGTCTCTACCTCTCCTTACATCCTTGCCTTTCCGTCTTTCTTGATGCCTCTGAACATGCCTTTCAACAGCATCAGAGGTTGTTGGTGTTGTCCACAGATCTGACTAATCCGTTATCGAAATGTTCTTCTCGATGATCTACATGTTTGACTTACTTAAGATATCACACAGGACACGCTTCCTGACACACTCTCACTTGGGACTATGACCTTCCTATCATCATGAAGCAGTTTGGCAATTCTTCTCTGACCTCTAGCTCAAGCTGTTTTTACCCAGTGAACTCCTGCTTACTGGATATTTATATAGATATTGTGACAAAAAAGAGCTCAGTAACTTCCCACTTACAAATTAGACTGATTAGAATGTTGGGACATTTAAAGGAACTCAATATACATAGTTAAAAGCATATTTACTAGTGACAAACATCTAAAATCTTCAAAATCTGAGAAGTAAAATTGCACAAATATCAAACCTTTTACAATTTTCTGCTCTAAGCTTGCATTTCATTTAAACGTACATAATTTCATCTTAAACAATTTTTACACTTTAGATTTTCTCTCCCCTCATGCAAGAACAACAAGCATCAAAGAAACACTTTTGCAGCAAAAAGTACAAACAATAATTTCTGGAGATGCTTTTTTTCACACTTCAAAAAGAGTAAAGCAAAGGAACACATTATTTATAAAATTAGCATGAATCAAAGTGCAATATTATAAATGATGGGGAGTTTTTTTCATTTTTAATGCATTTAAATTGTGAAAATGAGAAATGAGAAAAAAGGAGCAGGTCAACTAGATATATACATATTTTGGTAAAAATGTGTGATCGTGTGCAATTAAGAGCTATTATAGACAGAGATGGGCAGTGTTGGAATTTAAAAATATAATCGGCTTATCTGCTATTATATTTTTTCTGGATAAGAGAGGCCCAACTCTTAGTACAGTTTGTGCCGACAGGACTGACAGGAAATTACATGCTTTTGCAGAAGCCTGCTTTTGCAGCTAGAATGAAGTGAAAGTGAAACCAACTAGGCTGTTTGATTGAAACTTAAAGTGTGGTATGATGTAGAGAGCAAGTATATAAATGACTAGGCTTCCTGTTTTGTGCTTCAGACCTGAGCTTGTGTGTCCGTGTGTTCAGGTCTCCATATCCAGGATATGTTAATTAAAGATCATTTTTAAAGTAAAAGGACCACTTTTGAGCCGTGTCTTTCTTGGCCCTAAGAATTCAAAGAACTGGAATTAACAGCAGTAATGTGTTACTGTAATCCGATTACTTTTTTCAAGTAATGAGTAATATAAGGGATTACTATCGCAAAAAAAGTAAATAGATTACTGTTACTTTCCAGTAAGCACGCCGCTTTACTGCGTTACTAAACCGTGATTTTGTTTGTGAGAGTGTCTCATGACAATGACATAAGCACGTGCGACACCTGTGGCAGCAACAGACTTGTGTAGATCAACAATGGATAGTATGGAGTGCAGGACAGAGTACGACTATGCAGCATTTAAAGCTTGGACGTACTTACATTACTTTAGTCGGTAAAAAGTGACTAAAATATGAGCATCCGCTGTACACTCTGCGTGGGAAGAAAATGTCTTTCTACAGCGAAAAATTTAACTTGAAATCTGAGCAAGCACCGAGCACGCTGCCACAGGAATGTGAAATTCACAGAGAAACCCCCGGATACCCCCACTGATATGACTACTGTGGCACCGGGCAAACCTCCACCCGCCCCACTCCTGCTTAACAGGTGAAGATAGATTTAAGAACGACAGGACTTAGTGACTCTGAGCGTTGATTCTATTTATTTTTTGCCGTGTTTTACTTGCATCTATTTGAAAGAGTGAGTGTAAACACAAAAAATTATTTTATTTTATATGTGGGAATATGCAGAAAATAGGTTTAAATGTTAAACAAATTTCTTCAAGTCAAAGACTGTTGAATATAATTTCATTTTTGCTTAATGCAATGTGCATAAAATTAAAAGATTAAAACTGATAAAACAAGTTTTTAAAAGATTCAATTTTATTTGATGGATTATGCAGAAAAAGTAGAATTGGGCTGAAAGGTCTGTTGCTTTATTATTTATTCAGGTTGTGTATCATGGATTACTTTTATGGAGTATTAATCAGTAATTAGTTACTAATTACTTTTTTCAAGTAACTTGACTAACACTGGTAATAGATCTCATCAAGGAATTACAAATCATCCACCAGTTCTTCAGAGCTCATAAGAACAAAGAAGGATTGAACGTCTACCTGAATTTCTTAGTGAGAACAGTTTTGTGAGCATAATAATAACCCCTTAACTTCACTTCTCTTTCCACAAACATTTTTATGCATGCGGGTAAATAAAAAATTTTAGGGTTTACTACACATTACATTGCAGCACAGAGCATTACTAGAGTCTGCTTTAGTCTTTATTTGGCTTTTCTGCGACCTCTAGTGACCGTTTTGGTCTTTTAGAACTCTTTCAACAGAAGGCCATAGGGACGAATGGCACGCGCCACCATCTTTTCCTCTTCTTCTTTTGATACTCTATCATTGATGGGAACCAGCCAGTACTTATCATTGTGGTGTTTCTCTCTGTATCTGGGGTTGATCCGATTCTGCAGAATCACTTTGTACGTCTTGCCGTTGTTTTTGGACTTGAAATCTTTACAGTATTTGAGGGCCACTTCGATGTCAGGTGTAGAATAAACCCCTCTACCATAGACGTCACGGTGACCTGGCTGTTAAATAAAGTGAGAGGAATTAGAAATTAATTTAGAGATTTAGATAATTTAGAGAATGTTACAGTTTATTTACTTTGACCTGAATAAGATAAACTTTAAGTCATTTTTAACCATTTTATTTATTTATTTAGTTAAAGATGTACAATAACTAACAGTAGATCACGTTTCTATTCTACAGCATAGGGAATGAGCACATCACAGTCTTTGTTAACACGTATTGTGTTTTTCTGTTATGTTCTGCTTCTACTGAAGATGAAATCTATTGAAATTTCAGTAGATACTGATCAGGGGCTGAGGGAAAGAGAAGCAGAGAAAGACCAACAAACAACAAGAGGACAAAAACACAGACAGACAGAAGATAAACATTCATGAAATATTTTAAGATATTGTGTCAAATAACTATACAGCAATTGGAGTGGAGATGAAATGCTCATTGCATCATGGGAAGTCATCATGGAGATGATGGAGACACAGACTTCCTGACAGAGGAGGCTTACTAGGCATGTAAAAAAGTATTGCCATATTAAAGCATCGTATCATATTTTCACTGGTTAAAATACTGCAGTACCAGAGATGATGTAATCAAACCTTGAAACGTCCTTTGATGATGTCACAAGCAGAGTCATAAGATGTCCCATGGTAGGACACAGGCCACTCCCCTGACACTGACCGAGTGCGATAGCCTGCTGTGCCGAGCCATTCATTTCCATCATACTTATCCAGGACCTGTGATCAAATGTTTTCATGCAAGAAAATCTGTTATGATGTTATAACAGATGATAGCTTCATAGAGTTACGTAAGCTGAGGGGCACAACTCATAGCAGAACACAGTCAAAAAAAAAAACAACAACAAAAAAACTATCGCTTTTGATAGGTCAAAGAGCCAAAAGTTATCTCTTTATCTGTAGTTATTTCTGCATCTGTTTGTTTGTTTTGTATCTAGAGGCTGGAATGGATGGGGCAGTGGGACATAAGAGCAGAGGATGCTATCTAGAGGGCGCAGCTCGAGTACGAAGACACAGTCTGTCGGTCTGAGGTCATCAAAACTGCTTTTGTTTGTTTCAGACAGTCCATAGATTATCTTTGCAAAAGTTAAACACGTGTTTTACACACAAATTTTAAAAAGTCAAATAAAAGTAAAAGTAAAATTATTATTGTCATTATTCTGATTTCCCGTGAAATATAATATAAATTCTTTTGACAATCTATTGAAGTCACAGCCCTCCTTCCACTGTATCTACCAAGAGAAAAAAGTCTGCATTTTATTTGTTCATCACAGCCGCTAGTTGAAAGTTTCTAATAAAGCCAGCAACAGAAAACAAAACCAACTCTATATTTTGATATCAATGTCATTGTAATGCTTCTAAATGATCTATTAATAACATTGTGAACCATCTTTTGATTTTATTCTACTATATATTTCATATACTATATGCTTCATTTCATTATACACTTCATTTTTTATAAGTAACTTTTACGGTGGTATCATTGAATTCATAATGCGTCTTTTTCAGTGAGTATCAGTATCATCCAGTGCTTGATAGTGTTTAAGGACCAGTTATAGCAGTTTAAATGCTGAACATGAATAACATGGCTGCTTCAAAGGGATACTTACCTTGATAGCAAAACGCTGCCAACCATAGGGACGCCAGTACTCTTCGTCACCTCTGTAAAAGGTATCTGTGTCTTTCATTCCAGTAAAGTCGTAGTGAAATCTGGGGTCAAAGAATTCTTCCTCGTTGATGATGAAACGCCTTCCATTTCTTTCCTCTATTTCAAATTTTGATACATGTTTATTTGCTGGAAAACCTTTAATACCTATATTCCCGGGCAATCCAGAAGACACGTGCCCATCAATCCTCATCAAACTGCTTTGTGACACCGAGCTGTAAGCATAAAGTTCCAAAGCAGATAAGCTGTCTTTTCATGTCATCGACTTAAATATATTTTAAATCAGATTATGCATGGCTTATAGGTCATGCTGTTTTACAAAAGTTAATGAGTTATGTCTCAGAAGTCTGAACAATCTGAAATTTTAGCTGTTGAAAATGAAAATGGTGGATTTTAATTGGACTTTTTTTTTACACTATATAAAGTGAAATGCAGGTAAAAATGAGCACACATATTTTTCTATCCTGTTGTGAAACGATTAAACTTCTTTGGGTTTTCGAAACTACAACCTGACTTTGAGTCTCGGCACAGTCACAGTTTTACTAGTGTCATCTAAATTATTTTTGAAACATTTTTTGCACCAGTAATTCTATTCTAAAGCCTAATCCTTTTAAAAACCTACAATCCTGTTTCAGTAATGACATTTAAAGTAGTTGTTATCAGAGGTTTAGTATAACATTTACCAAGTTTGATCTCCATCCACAACTGTAGAAATGAACTGCGTAACAGGCAGCTGCGTAGCAGGAGCTGTGAAAAACAAATTTTTGAAAGCTTCGAGAAGACCAGAACCGATGCCAACTTCTCCTTGTTTTTGTTGAACAGAAGTTATCTTAGCATTGCAGATCACCCCCAGTGCTTCAAGTACGATGTCATTGTCAATCATCTTGGCGATGTTGTCTTGATGTTGCAGTGCTTTGCTTTGATGTAAAGAACAAAAGCTTGTATCTTGTACTTTCACTTCTGGTACATAGCAAACAGCTATGTGTATGTGTATGGAGTCATCTCTGTTGCTGAAGAGGAAGTGTTTCTAAACTCTGTCTGAGTCACATTTCTTTATACCATTATTTATTTCTTCTTATATGCCCTGTGAAAGTTAAACATCAAAAAAATCAATTTTCTTTAAATAAAAACGAGTTTCCACATAAACATTTATACTTTGGTCTGACTTATACTTTCATTTCTATCCACTCATGCAATTTCTTATCTATTGGCAGGGGTACTGGAGCCTCTGCCAGCACTTACTTGCTGGGTGTTACAAAGTCTCTCTCCTCCACCCTACATTTGTATTTTTAAGATAAGTAATGTATCAAAAATGAAAAAAGCCATAGTGTCACGTCTAGCGTGGCAGACGTGTGGAGTTGTAGATAAGGACCCAAGATGCGGCTTGTGATGAGAGTGAACTTTATTTAGTAAGGAGGATGACATACAAACAGAAACGGCATGGCGAGAAGAAACGAAACTGGAACAGCTAACAAAACAAACCGAAAACCAAACCCAGAGATGGACAGAGATGGATACGCAGGAAGATGGAGGGGAACAATACAGACGAACCAGCAACGAGGACGAGGGAACACACACTATAAATACACTCACCAGTAATCAGGGGATGGGAAACAGGAGGGAAACACACCTGGGAGACATAACAGCTGACGAGGCAGGGGAAACGTAAACAGAACACACTGACATCAGACAGAGACCTTCAAAGTAAAACAGGAAACACACCGACTGAACACAGACTGGAGGACACCTATATCGGCACATGAAACGTGAAACAGAAGAGTACAAAAACCCAAGATAAACAAAACCACAGAATAATAATAAACTAAACATAAACACGGAGTCACAGACTCCGGACCATGACACATAGAGTCAATGAAGTTAAAGATGTGTTACACAAAACAGTTTCAAACCATAAAGTTATTACTCACATTACAAATTTTATAGAGAGATTGTAATGGAAATGTTACGGTTTGCAAGGCTGGGGGAAATCTGCAGTCGCTCTGAGGTTTGCTTGTAACAAAAGCTGAGAAATGCAGGGGAGGCAATTAAAACTGAAACCACAACCACTGTATGGTGCAGCTGGTGACATGGAAGATGAGGATAAAGCAAACTGCATCACAAGTGCTGAAGTCATCACTCTTGCACTGTGTGCGATGCTGCGGTTGGTCGTGATTAAATGTTGCATAAAGTGGCAGGAACAAATACAGCGTTTCTATCAGCTCAGCAAACATCAGCAAACATATAAACTGTTTGTATGTTGGCCACACAGTCTGCTGCTGGCTAAAAGCCTACTGGTGTGTTTCATTTCACAAAGAAAAGACTGTGAGATAGCTTCACTCGGAGAGGGGGAAAGGTGTAAGAAGAAAGACAAGAATGGGAGAAGTGTCCATTGGCATTTGGTAAACTGCATTAAATATCTTTTAATAGAGGATTAAATAGAAAAAGTCAATAGAGATAAAGACAAACATGAGTCTATGGAGCCATTCACTTAGGTAGGTCAACTTAAAACAGAGAAGGGAAGAACTGGATTTTCCATCAGATGTGCAAAAGGATTTAACGTCCAAAACTATTTTGTGAGCACAATATCCCTAAACTTAATTTTATGCACATATGTACATTAAATTGTAGCAGAGAGTATTTTTAATGGATTACTAGAGTCCACTTTAGTCTTTTCTTCCAACCTTTACCTTTCTTAGTCTTTCTAACGCTTTGAGCAGAAAGTCATAAGGACAAATAGCCCGTTCCACCATCTTTTCCTGTTCTTCTTCTGGTAATCTAGGATTGATGCAAAACAACCACTTTGTTTACTTTGACCTGGTTAAGATTAACTTTAGCTCATCTTTATTTTTATTCTATAGCACAGAAAATGACCACATCACAGTCTTTTAACAGATTTTGTGGGTTCTTTTGTCATGTTTTGCAAATTTTCTGTTAAAGATGTAATCCACTGACAAAAAACCCACGAGTCTGGTTTTGGTTGTTGACAGGAGAACAGTACATGTGTGACTGCACTGTTGCATGCGTAAAGTTTGGTTGGGGGGGGTTATAGTGTGAGCCCTTAGTTCCAGTGAAAGGAACTGTAAATGCTTCAGTTTACCATGACATTTTGGGCAATTTCATGCCCCCAACTGTGTGGGAACAGTTTGAGGATGGTTCCTTTCTGTTCCAACATGACTGCGCACCAGTTTTTCAAAGCAAGCTCTATAATGACATGGGTCTGGGTGCAGTTTCCCCCTCTAGGGGCAAAGGTACCTAGACCTGGGGCATAGAGTACGTTTGGGGAGTGTGATTGTGTGTACAGTGTCTATTTATCTCTGTCTTCACGTTGGGTGAGTGCTGAGTATTTGCATAGCAAATTGGACTGCCATTGGAGCATTGGACTGCCATTACCTCATAAGACTTTGTTGTTATACTATCTCTTACCGTATATTACTAAATCTCCATTTGCACTATTTGCCTATTTGCACTACTCTGCCTGGTTTACACTCAATGTCATTTACCCTTACCTGAATATTGTATATTGTATATTGCATAGCTTTCTTGTTAAATTGTATTGTATTTATTAAAATTTTTACTTTTTAATTATTTTATTTGCATTTTTTAATCACTCTCTTATATTTAAATGTTCATTTGCTATTTCATCTAGGGTTTGAGAGTAACGAAATTATTCTCTGTATGTCCTGTACATGTGGCAGAATTGACAAATAAAGTTGACTTTGACTTTGACTTGACTTTGATATGAGAGCATGAGGGTGGGAATGGATGTTTGTATCTGTGTGTGCCTGTTTGTCTGTGTCTATATGTCAGGTTGGGTATCAGACGTCACTTCTCTAGGGACATCTCAGGCCCCCCAAGGTATGGAGGCCTATCTCCCCCCACCACTCCCCCTGCCAGTGGCTGACGCCGTCAGACATCGGTGCATTGGTGGTTCTTGGTGTCCGGCGCTCTGGATTCAGCTCCGCAGCTGCTGGGTGACCCTTCATCTGGGGCTCTCCTCAGCTCTTTCCGAGAGAGTGGCACGGTTGCCCCGCAGTTGGTTTTCGTTGGACTCTTGCACTCTGGGGGTCTCTGGATGTCTAGAGCCTGGATCTCCTCCATACCTGCCTCATGCCCTGGGGGGCGGGGCTATGGCTCCCCACACCCTCTAGCAGATTGTTACATGAAGCGCGCTCATGCTCACAGGTGTACACACGGGTGCTCACAGACACAAACTACAGGGTGGGCCATTTATATGGATACACCGTAATAAAATGGGAATGGTTGGTTTCCTCCCCGCAGATGGCTCAGACGAGCCGGGCAAAACCACATCCGGCAAGTGAGGCTGACGCGGCTGCTCCGGGGTGGCCATTGTCTGTCCGTTATTTTCCGAGCTTGCGCCGCCTCCCGGGCTTCATGCAAATTGGCCAATAAGTCCAAACATCCTCTGACCTGGCGGAGATAGGGATTTCTGACCACTTATAAAATGTGTTCAATGTGCTGCCCATTGTGTTGGATTGTCAATGCAACCCTCTTCTAACCCTCTTCTCCCACTCTTCACACACTGATAGCAACACAGCAGGAGAAATGCCAGCACAGGCATCCAGTATCCGTAGTTTCAGGTGCTGCACATCTCGTATTTTCACACCATAGACAATTGCCTTCAGATGACCCCAAAGATAAAAGTCTAAGGGGGTCAGATCGGGAGACCTTGGGGGGTATTCAGCTGGCCAACAACGACCAATCCACTTTCCAGGAAACTGTTCATCTAGGAATGCTCGGACCTGGCACCCATAATGTGGTGGTGCACCATCTTGCTGGAAAACTCAGGGAACGTGCCAGCTTCAGTGCATAAAGAGGGAAACACATCATCATGTAGCAATTTCAAATATCAAGTGGCCTTGAGGTTTCCATTGATGAAGAATGGACCCACTATCGTTGTACCCCACATACCACACCAAACCATCACTTTTGTTGTTCCAACAGTCTTGGAGGGATCCATCCAATGTGGGTTAGTGTCAGCGGTGGTTTTGTTTGTTAACTTCACCATTCACATAAAAGTTTGCCTCATCACTGAACAAAATCTTCTGCGTGAACTGAGGGTCCTGTTCCAATTTTTGTTTTGCCCATTCTGCAAATTCTGTGCACCGATCTGGGTCATCCTCGTTGAGATGCTGCAGTAGCTGGAGTTTGTAAGGGTGCCATTTGTGAGTAGCTAATATCCGCCAAAGGGACGTTCGACTAATGCCACTCTCCAGTGACATGCGACGAGTGCTACGCTGTGGGCTCTTGCTGAATGAAGCTAGGACAGCCACTGATGTTTCTTCATTAATAACAGTTTTCTTGCGTCCACATTTTGGCAAATCCAACACTGAACCAGTTTCACGAAACTTAGCAAGCAGTTTGCTAACTGTAGCATGGTAGATGGGTGGTTTCGTAGGGTGTCTTGCATTGAAATCTGCTGCAATGACCCGGTTACTGCGTTCAACAGATATCAACACAATTTCGATCCGCTCCTCACGTGTTAACCTCTTCGAAATGTCAATGGCTGTGAACAAAGAGAAACTTGTAAATAACTCATGAAAGAATAAAGTTACGTTGAAACCAAGCACACCATTGTTTTTCTTGTGACATTACCAATAAGTTTGATGTGTCACATGGCCCTCTTCCTATTGAAAAAACAAAAGTTGTATCCAAGATGGCCGACTTCTAAATGGCCACCATGGTCACCACCCATCTTGAGGAGTTTGCCCCCTCACATATACTAATGTGCCACAAACAGGACTTTAATATCACCAACCATTGCCATGTTATTACGTTGTATCCATATAAATGGTCCACCCTGTACACCTCTTTTGGCTGCTACCTCAAAGCACACTGTGCGCTGTTGATCCTACGTGCTGCACAATAATATTCAATATTTAGTATTTACTGTTATATTCACATAGGTTATCGTGATGATCTTGTTTATTATATTGCTCTCTTTTTTTCTTGTTTTCTCTTTTTTTTCTCTCAACAGGTGATCCAGGTGATTGAGCAGTGATTCCTGAGATTAGGGACAAAACAGGTTTTAATTTTCTAAAATATATTTTTTGATTTTTCAAAAACATATTTACATATAATTGTTACACAAAGTTTTTGCTGGAGAAGTGCAAGGTTTTTATCAACACCGTCAGACACAAAGAAATGCAAAAATTTATATTTTAAATTAAGTTGTTTCAGCTATTTTGACTATTAGCAGCTTCTCTGTTCAATTGTTTATGCACATATGTTTTCAAAGTAATTATACCACATTTAAAAGTAAGATTGTTTTGGCTTTTTATTATTAAAGTTACAGTCATACATATTTTCAGAAGCTTGTATTTAATCTCTATAAGAAACATTCATATTTAGCAGCATGCAAATTACAAATTTATTGAGAAAATTACATATTTTTATTGGAAGATCATGAGGGAGGAAACTATATGGTTCTCCAAAAGAGAAAAATAAACCAAAACTCCATATTATGGAGTTGACAAGGTGCTAACGGTGGTGACGCAAGTCTGACGGTGGTGACGCACTAGTAGAAAACAAGATATTATTTCTTTCAAAATGACCATTTAACCTTAACACCTTATGTAATATCACAAGACACATCATAACAATTCTGTTTTTGCACATTTCAGGTTCTACATCTTAATAGTTCACCAGCAAGTAGCTGCCTACTACTCCTTGATTCCTAAAGTTCTCTGTGGTTGTGTGTTTAGACCCTGCTGGACTTTCTCTCCTTTTGTCTCTCTGTGCTTTCTTCCAAAACCTTCTCTTTTGCCTTTTTTCTCTTTCTTTCAGATCACTGGTGTTCTTTATTTTTCCCTCTTTCACTCTATTTCTCCATCTTTCCCTTCCCTTTATGAGAAACTCTTTCTTCAACTCAGGCTGGCTGTTAATTTTTCTCTCCTTCTTTTTCGATCATTCCTGTTCCTTCTCTTTCGTTCCTCTACTGACAGGTTCCCCTTTGCTATTTTAGCCTGAAATGTACCATTTTGTAATTACTATAATTTTTCTGAACCTTATGCTTTTTCACAGATTAAGGATGAATATTCACAACACAATTATGCAATAAGCAATAGAAATGCTATCCTGCCATTAAGTTTGATGTCATTAGCCATTTCCAGGTCCAAACTCCGCTGCAGATCCCAAAGCCAAAGGAACTCTGCGGCATCACTGAGAGTTACAAACTGTCTAAATTCTTTCATCTTTAATAAAATGATCAGTGTGGCTCTACCAGGTGTAACATCCAGGCATCCATGAAAACAGAATATATGAAATTTAACAGAGTTAAAGTTAGATTGCTTGTTTCCACCTAAACATACCAGCTCTGCTACCACTTCCAACATAAATGAAGACAGAAAACTAAACAGCAGTGACTTCTGTAGAGTTACTGAAGTTGGGCTAGCTGGTATATAGTGATGTGCTACATGATCGCTAGCGACACAGCTATGTTAGCATAATATAAACACAGTGAAGCTGGAGGATGAATGCTAACTTTTTTTCCACTTGATAAAAGTTAACGTGAGGGTTCCCGATGGTTAGGCTGACAGTGATCACTGGCTGTTTTTAGGGGCTTGTTCAGATGTAATAGAATACGATAAAAAGCATTAAAACATTTTAACAGCACAACAGGCTTAATAAACACAGAGTAGTTTAGGCCCAGAAACAGGATTCATACATCATCACTTAAAGAACAGCTCTCGGGGCACAGCTAGCTCAGTAGATGCCCCATGATCGAAAGGTTGGGCGTTCAAATCCAACAAACAGCGGCTATCCTGGATTGGTAGCTGCCCACTGCATCACTGAGTGAATGGGTTAAATGCAGAGGACTAAGCATTTTCCTACAGGATTAATAATGTATACATAAACAATGAGATTCAAGATAAGGCAAATTTGATAATATTTGTGTCATGGTCCGGAGTCTGTGACTCTGTGTTTATGTTTTAGTTTATTATTATTCTGTGGTTTTGTTTATTCTGGGTTTCTTGTACGCTCCTTTTTCACGTTTCATGTTCCTATGTTCCCATGTTCCTATGTTCTGTGTCCCCCAGTCAGTGTTAAGTTTGTGTGTTGTGTCATTACGTGTATGTGTTTCCTGTTTTATTGTGAAGGTCTGCGTCTTATGTGAGTGTTTTCAGTTTGCCTCCCTGGTCTCCTCACGTTAATCACTCCCAGCTGTGTCCCCCACCTGTGTGTGATCTCCCTGTGTTTCTCTGAGTGTATTTTAGTCGTGTCTTCTGTCGTAGTAGCTGCTGGTTTGTCTGTGTCGTTCCCCTCCATTTTTCTGTGTAATCTCCCCGCAGCTCTGTTTCACGTCTCAAGGTTTCAGGTTTGTTTTTGCTTAGTTTTTCCCAGTTTAGGTTACTCTTAGGTTTTGGTTTTCGTCCACTTTGCTCCTGTTTGTTTCACCTTTTGTTAATAAAGCTCGCTCACAACTACACAGTCTGCATCTTGGGTCCGTTAATAATTCACACACGGCTTGCCCCGGCAACCTGTGACAATTTGACACATCTGTAAAGCAGAAATATCAGTAAAATACACAGGAAGTAATATGACTGAAATATTAATAAAAATAGCTTAATATAATTGATTAATAGGACACTTTTGTGGCATTTGTCAACACCATTAGAAAAAGGGTCAGCACCGTCAGACAAAAATCCTGATGGTGTTGACATCTGATGGTGTTGACAAAATACCCTACTTTCTCTCATAATTACATGTTTTTCTGACAGAAGCCATCTTGTTTTTCATCAGTTGCTTATGGCCTCTACAATCTACCTAAATTAAGCTCTTTTTACAAAAATTTATTTTGATTACATCGACTTTGGTGTTGACGCACTGTGGTTGTGACACAGTTTTATCAGAAAGGTGTGCAATAAATGAAATAAAAATAAAAAAAGTTATCACAGCAGTGACCTCATGGCATGTGTATCAAACAGGAAGTGGTAAAGGGGTCCTCAGAGTGTAAGCCGCCCACAATAATTCCTGATTTTTTTGTACTTTTAAAAAAATCTGATGGTGTTGACAAAAACTCTGGACACAGGTATTGACTTAAATACTTAGTGACGAGAGCCATGATGTTTAATTTTACATTACTTTTAATTTTTTTCTGTATTTTAATATTATCACACCTGCTTCAGGACAATGGATTTTTAAGGTACTGGTAATGTACTGTACCATTTAAAATAAATATATGTGTATAAAAAATGCAAAATCATGCTTTTGTTGTAAAAACATTGCCTTGGTTTGTCTTTTAGGCAGTTGGATTAACACTTGTATGCATATTTTTAACCACAAAATTGGGTTTTATCTGCCGGACATGTTTTGTCCCTTATCTCAAGAATCAGTGTGATATATATATATGTATTTTTTGTAATGTAATGGCATCTTTCTTGGCCTTCAGACAACAATTCTGATGGCAAAAGAACCAAATGGGACAGGCAAAAAAATAAAATAAAATTCTAAGCAGTGCCTCTGGTTCACCTTACAGCATTTGAATCACCTGCTCATTTAACATTTTCTGGTTTTCTAGGTGGCACTGTTGGTCCCTTTTCAAGAAGACAAATCACACTGAAAGTGTTGGATTGTAAATTTTAAAGCCAATATGATAACCTTATCCCACCAACGATGTGGAGATCCAGTTTTTTTTAAGATCCAATTAAATCAGTTCACTCAAAAAGATCCTCGGGAAAACAGTAGAATTCTTGGAACAGAGTTTAATACATATGAACAGCAAGATAGTTCATACACAGAACAGCAAGAAAACCCATAGCAAAGCAAACAAAGCAAACCCTGGAATGTAGAGCCTTAAGCACAGACAGCAGAGCCACACAGAGACAGAGAAGAGCCCCGGTGGCCCCTCCGACCCATCTCTTATAGGCAGTGCCGGGGAGTAACTGAATACAGGTACCGGCGTTATGCATTTAAAATACAAAATATGAGTAACTGTATTCCTTTACAGTTAACACTTAAATATGTGATAATTAGAATAAAGTTACTTTCTTGAAATTAATGGATTACACAGCGGTCATTTTCTGCTTCATATGTTAGGCTATCCCCTCTCTAATTTTGGTAATTTCACGCATTGCTGGAAACCCAAACAAAATAAGAGGCTCTAATGTAGGCATCCTATTAATGTTGGTGGCGTCAGTTGCACAATGGACCCGGAGCCAGCACAACAGATCCAGCAGTGCACGGGCAGGAATGCATTTCTTACTTGGAAATTCCGACATCACTTCACATTTAAAGAAAGGGATGGGCGAAATCTGACTGTTCAATCCAGACTCTGTTTGCCAGCAACCAAGCTGCTCTCAGCTTCTAAAGACTCCACCTCCAACCTAAACAAACATCTGGAAGTAAGTTCTTTAAAAAAAAAAAAAAAAAAACTGCCTACTGCAGCTACCTTGTTTTAGTGGTAGCTACCTGGGTTATGTACCACTTCAGTATCTTCGATGTACTGTTGCTGTGTGATTTATTACTATTACTGAGGGCTACGTTACAACCTGCTAGCTGCAAATAATCATGCGCAGTTCTCAAAGCAGACAGAAAGAAAACATATTACTGATACAGAAATAGTTTTCTCTACAAGATCACTGTAGTTCATGTAGTTTTAAAAAAGCATGACAATATAACAAGTTATCCAAAGTATTCAGAATACGTTACTCACATTGTGTAACGTAAATACACAAATTAACGGAATACATTAAAAACTACATTTTGGGCCATGTATTCGGTAATCTGTAGTGGAATACATTTTAAAAGTAACCTTCTCAACACTGCTTATAGGGCTTTGGAGCGTGATGTCACGGGGGTGGGCGTGGAAAGGATTTTGGCCTGATGCGGCATTTTCCGGGTCCAAACAAAGCAAGAAAAGCAGAGGCGTCACAGTGTAATTATTTACGTGCAGTTGTTTTTTTTGCCCAGCGCGTGCTCCTGACGCAGGGAAAACCAATTCTGCAGGGGAGACCTACCTTGGTACTTGTGCAGGTGAAGCCAAAGGGAAGATATGCTTCACCATATTTCCTAGTCTTTGGCTTAGAATGAAGTTGCTGCATCTCCTGCTTTGCGTTTGTGTGGGCGCCCTGTGCTAGCAGTGTCCAAGCGTTTTTGTTTTTTTTTCCCTTTTCATACCATGCCCCCCCTGCAATGGCTCTGCGCCCCCCCCTAGGGGGCGGGCCCCACACTTTGGGAAGCTCTGGATTAACCCTTTGCTTTGCTTTATCACAATAGGTCACAAAACGGTCAAAATTTGCACATTAATGCTAATTGTTAAATCGTACAACAAGCAGTATGCATCAACAGGTGCTCAACTATATAAGTTAAATGCTTAACATGGTGATTCTCATATATAAAAACATTCCAGTGTAGATTTATAATGTATGTGTGTATATGTGATTATATAGCGTTGTCATGATCCTTAAGGGAGAGCTAGTTACTGGAGCTGGAGAGTGAATTGTTCAGGAGGACTCTCCCTGGCATTAACCTCCCTATTACTGTACCACCTCAATAAACTATGGTGAGGGCAAAATGTCTTGTGCTTAAGAGTCTATGCAAACATTACAGTATAATAATGATGGATTGGATTTATATAGCGCTTTTCAAGGCACCCAAAGCGCTTTACAATGCCACGATTCATTCACTCTCACATTCACACACTGGTGGAGGCAAGCTACGGTTGTAGCCACAGCTGCCCTGGGGCAGACTGACAGAAGTGAGGCTGCCATATCGCGCCCTCGGCCCCTCTGGCCAACACCAGTAGGCAGTAGGGTAAAGTGTCTTGCCCAAGGGCACAACGACCAGGGATCAAACCGGCGACCTTCCGGTTACAGATGCGCTTCCCAACCCCCTGAGCCACGATCGCCCCTATATATCTATCTGTTCAGTCCAGATAGATATATAGTGTATATAGGTATACATGTCATCCGAAAATCCACAACAAAAGACCTTCAGAAAACCTAACACCTTGAAAGCAAAATATAAATGAGGGGTGGCCCAGGACTTTTGCACAGTACAGTAGTTGTGTACTATAGAAATAACAAGATAGAATACCTCCCACCACTTGGCACACTAATTGTGTTTTTCTTGACAGATGTTTGCCTAGATACCTAAACTGTCGTGGTCTGGGTGGTTTTCCACAGCATCAGCTCCTCCCCACTGGGTGGAGTCTTTGTTGCTCCTCACCTGATGGCAATCGTACCAGCAGTATTTATGACCGGCGCACTCAACTGGTCTTCGCCAGATTATCTGCCAACTTTAGTCAGTTCTCGGCCTCACGTCCGTTCCTTGGTGACTAATCGTGTGTGTTAACCGAATCTCTGTTTTTTCTCGTCAGCCTCTGAAACCCACCTACCAAGCTCTCCTGGATACCAGTTGCTGCCTGCCTCCCTGCATTGCATGCAGCACCCGCCTGGACCTCTCCTGCCTCCCCCCTCCACGCAACCCCCACCTGCAAGCTTGTAAGACAGCTCAGTGTACTATCCTTGGATTCACTCGCAAACCTCTGTGGGATTCCCCTGACTGCTCTGTCCTCTGTTTCAGTGCCCTGGCCCGCCACAGTTTCCCCTGCCCAGTACCTGCACCCAGTTATCCCTGCCATCTAGTTATCACCACAGTATTTTTCTCTCGCCTCAGACACCTAGTTTATGTTCATTGATTCAGTCTGCACTTTCTGTTAGCCTCTGAGCATTGTAAAAATAAATCTCTTTTCGTTACACCTCACCCCTGGCCTCCGGTTTTGAATCTGCACTTGAGTCCATCCCATGTCCACGGGCCACTGCGCCTGACATAAACGTTCCTGTTGTCTCCCATCACTGGTTATCACATGCAGTTGGATTCTTCCACATCCTCCAACAAGTGTTTCAACTGGCCCTTTATGCACTTTAATGATTTCCTGACAACTTATTCTGCTGATGGACAAATTCTAATCATCATTTCCAAAATTAATTGAATTGCAACCAACCGGACACCGCATGGAAGGAGGCACATTTTTTATAACAAAATTGCTGATCTGGTTGATGATATATAATCATTTACAGTTTAAACATAAAGATTAATTTAATGTTTACTCTTCGCTGCATCATTTTTGGTGTTTTTCAGTGGCTCAAATTTAAATTTTGCCTGCACGTCTTTCAAGTCGCCACTGTGTGGCAGTAGCACACCAACTGCAAAGAGACGTGATGCACTTTTTACACCCATGAAAACACAGATGGGGGTTTTTGTTCCGTTTTTGCAACGCTTGAACAATTTAAATATATCGCTATCACAATAAACTCTCGGGGATCGCAATGCTTTATGATGCACACATGAGAAGATTGTGCAAGAATACATGCAACAGCCCTCTGGCCATCTACATTTCACTTGTATCGATCAATAAATATTGAATTTCACACTTGAAACAATGGCTATCTCACCCAGAAGCATCACATTATTGAAAAGCAGAGTTTTACTTTTAGTTCCATCCAAGTGTTATCTGTGCACCAGATGGTACTCCCTGTAGTGTGGAAGTTTCAGTGGCACGGCCATCAGTCTGTTGGGATATTTTGAGAGAAGGGGAAGTGTCTGCATGGTGCCCATCAGCAACACTTCCCCAGTCTGTCTGTGCAACACTTTCCACTGTCAACAACACAAATGATGTCAGTTTGTGCTAGACACAGAGGTCACTCTGCAGACTAGATGGGCCGGAATCATGTTGTATTATGTTTCCAGTGCTCTTTATCCTCAAGGCCTCGCAGTGCTTTCCAGAGCTTCTCTGTTTAGAGGCTGCATCAAAAAGGTCTTTGTATTGCTTAGATTGAATGAAACATGAGAAAGTAGCATTCTCTAGTGGGCTGTGATTATCTCATGTGCCACAGGAAGAAGGAAGCAATGACTAATGGCTTCCATTGACTAGAAATCCAAATCACAAAAATTGGATAGCAATAACACACGGATAATATATCTGAACATAGTGTTCCCTCATGCAGAAGATAATGTATCGCATCCAGCCACCTACACTGTGATTGCAGTTTCAATTTCTAGGTGTTGCGGTTGTTGTACGTGCAGATTATACAGGGTAGTGCTCACGCTTGCTTTCCAGGCTTTTCATGAACACGGTTTTTATTGATTTAGGTGACTCAGCCTGGACGAATTCGGTAAATACTGGCTGCTTTCTGTCTTTCCTCTGGACTGTCAAACGTCTGGAACTCTTGACAGGCGGGTTGGATGTCCAGGCCTTTTTCAAAGAGCTCTGACTTCAGAATGAAATGCTATTTGTCCAAATTTTACGGAGAAAACACAACTTCATTATAAACAAAACAGTCACTACAAACAAAACTGACTTGAATGCAAGTCAGAATTACTTTTGTGCTCAAATAGTGTCCCAGGAGAGGCTTACTTCATTTGTTTCCTGTCTGCTGACAAGAGAACAGCACATGATTTGGATTTGTTTGCATTTTAAAGAAAACATCAGATACGGCAATATTAAAATGCAGTCTGAGGTCATGAAGGAAAAACTAGAGAGGATAACAGCTGGAATATTTAAATGGTGTACTCGGTATCAGTTGCAGAAAAAGCCTTAAAAACCCTCCTCATTGTATTACAAATGAGACAACTTTAAGATTAAAAGATTAAAGAAGTGACATAGTTGGAGTGAAACATCAGATGATCAAGAGATTAAAACTTGGAAGGGACGCTTTAATATCAGCAGGAGAAACTTGGGCTGAATTAATATTTTCAATAAAAATAAAATCTTGGTTATTTGGTATATATGTAAAATAATAACATGGAATGAACTGGTGTTATTTCAACTAGCAGAGAACAGAAAAAAAAAGCTAAATTAGAGATTTTATATTTCAATGCACGCTCTTCCTCACCAGAATAATTAGTATGGGAACACTCAAATTACTTTTTCACTGAACTGAAGTACCTCTTTAGAATTTTAAAGCATAGCATCACTTAAGCAGAGAGGAAGAACTCGGCTGAAAGCATGTGCATCAGAAACACTGAAAGGATAATGGAAGTGATGATTTCCTTTACAAAATGATCACATTTATCATAAATAAACAACAAATACAGATAATATACACAGAGCACTGGGGATGCACTGATTGTCAAGTCCTGGAGTGATACCAGTGCTATACTGATAAAGGTTCAAAGATTCCTTAATGTCATTGTGCACTCACATGGTGAAATTGACACACGCCTGCTCTTTAAAGGTGTGTATTTATGCTGTCTGGTGGTTCTTGTTTTTATAGTCCTATAGCTTCTTCCAGAAGGCAGAGGGACAGTTTATTACCCAGGTGGATGGAGTCCACATCAACACAGGTAGCCTTTTTCTGGACACGGCGAGCATAGTTTGAGTTCAGATCTCGGAAAGAAATTCCCAAAATCCCCTGTACTATTCTCACTACCCGGGGCCAAGTCCTTTCTGTCCTGTGCTGTGCAGCTGCCATATCATCAGAATCAGAATCAGAATACTTTATTAATCCCGAAGGAAATTAGGGTTACAGCAGGCAGCACGCTAATGGCGCATGCGCACTTACAAAGGAACCTTCTGACCAACTTTACACAAACATCACATTGGGGAGACATGTCAGAAAGGTAGGCTGATAGGAAAAAAAACAACGAAAATACATAACATGAGGTAAGAGGAGGAGAAAAAAAACTCCACTCAGACTGAGCTCCTAGTGGGAGAACAGTTTGATAACAGAAAAAAACACCTGAGCACAAAAAGCACATGACTATCAATACACCATAGAAACACAAGACAAGCAACAGGGGCGGGTAAGGAGTAAGAGAGAGCCGGTGTAGACAGCGCATCCGGTCCTGCAGCATGTCTGCGCTGGTCCAGTCAACTGCCATCTTCCCCAGTAGGGCACAAGCATCGAAGACGTTTGGAAAGGGAGGGGGGATCAGTGTGTGCATATCAGTGTATGTGTGTGTGTGTGTCCAGAGTTCAGCTGAGACAGTGCCCTTCGCCCTGCCAGGCTAAGTAAACAGTCTTCCAGCCAACCCAGGTGGCCTTGCATGGAATGGGGGGAACAGTCTAATATATATAGTATATCATACTGTCATACTGAGGCAGGGGATGCCTTCTTTTGTGATTATGTAGAAGTTTGTTAGCAGGCAAGGGGGTTGCTTTTAAAATGTACTTACTCTAATTAGGACAATATGACTTTGAGTTTGAATAGAGTATACTCATTGACAGCATGGGAGCAAGTTACTCTGGATACGTCTGTTTTAAACTTGCTTAGTCATTCAAATAATATTTGAATTCTCAAATGGACATGTTTTTCAAAATATGTACAAACAGCAAATGATGGCAGTGCATGCATTTAAACCATTGATGTCATACTGGCTGGAACGTTTCCTTACATGCAGGTTCAAGTTTACATGCGCAGTCAGAATAACACAGCAGTGGCATGACTGGTGTGACATATTCTTCTATTACTGGATGTCAGATGGTTTGCTGATGACAACCACTGAGGTGTGAAACATGCACCACTATACAACTCTGTGATCACATTTATGCATTCAAAATTTGATTTGGGCATGTTTTGCAGCTCCAGGTCTCTGGTCTTGAATCAACAGGGAGATGAGACTGACTTCACAAGGAAATACAAAAGGGCGAAAAACAGGGAAGAGACGAAGGAAACAGGAAGGGAAATAAGTAGATAAGGGAAACATACATGCAAAAGGACTAAATACGAAAGGAAGTGACATGAGAGAAAGAGGAACAGAAAGGGAGGAAAAACTAAACCAACTGGAAACCAAGAACAAGACTATGTTCACAGAATAGTACAAAAATAAGAAACACATTAAGACTAGGCAATGCAGGAATCTCATAATATTCAAATAACTAAATCGGTAAGTCCCAAAACGCAGCAAGATCAGAAAACAGACCCCGGAGCATGACAGGGATGCACTTAGTTATTCAGAGGACTGCACAGAATCCTGTGAAAACATGATTGTAGCATGTTTACATCATTTTAGCCATTACAATCTATTTAACAGGCATTACATTTGAAAGCAGAAATATTGGTTTGCTGGTGGAGGAAACGTCAGAGCAGAGCAACACATTCATATGGACACAGTGAAAGTACACAATAGGTTTCATGAAAATACATTTACTAACAAAAACTACAACATTGACTCTTAAAGAGAACATGAAATGCTAGACACACACAAGCTAATATACACCACTGAGCCCTGCTCTCAAATACTGACATAGATGTAACACTGGATTTAAGAAATCGAGGCTCAAAGTTCAAGTTTGAAAAACATGTTTAGCGCCATCTTCTGTCAGTACGGTACGTAACGTCATGCGGTTGGTCTGTTGCAGCTAATAGACTTACATTAGCTTATGTTAGCTAACTAGAGACAGATTCGCTGACTCAGAGGAAAATAACAACACTAAAACTAAAAATCAAAATGCTGTTTGTAAAGCACTTTATAAATGAGGATTGTGTAGAGGAGAGCCTGTTTGAGTCTATTAGTTTGAGTACTGACAGAAGACAGCCAAACTTTAACTTCTAGCTCTGATTTCTTAAATCCAGCTTCACAGACAGTCTAACATCTATGTCAGTTTTTGAGAGCAGGGCTCAATGGTGTATATTAGCTGTTATATGTGTAGCATTTCATGTCCCCTTTAACTAACTTAGCTATCTCTAACTAATTAGCTCCTCTTTTTTTCTTTAACTTTTTCTTTAAGTTCAGCTAGCCGTCAGTATGATAAAATGTAGATGTAAAGGTTCCTTTAACAGAGAATAATAAAAAAACAGCTTGCATTTGTTTATCAGGGAATGATTGTATGAACAGTTAATACGCTGTAAATAAGAGACCTGAAAGACCAGACATATCAAACACAAACCGGTACAGACAAGTTTAAAGTTGAACTTGTGACTGAAACTAGGACATGATGCACGTTATCTGCGTGTGGTCTGCCTGACCAGAGTGTGCTTTTGTGACCAGGAAGTAGCTGACAGAGAGAAAGCAGCTAACTCAGTGTGCTTTCAACAATTTGTTTAAACTAATAAACATTTATTTTAATAAAAGAACCCAAAAGAAGAGAGATTAAATGATCTTACCTACTTACATGGTTGACATGAAAATCAAGAACAGGACCACATGACTAAATATGGATGCTTTGTGGGGCAGATGATTTTTTATTAAGGTCATTACTGGGGAAGTATGTAAACAGAAGCAGAGTAGGCGAGCAAAACAGCATAACCAGGTCTGCCCTCGCCTGCGTGTTACACCATTATCTACATAAAAGCAGTTAATTCACACGTATTTAGGACACAAATGTGTACGTTGATTGCAGAATACACAAAACTGTGACTGCTTCACATATGAGTAAAACTCCATTAGTTACAGACATCACAGTCCCTGAAAGCTTTTCTGTTGTGCAAGCCACTCACAGATAATTCTGCAAATTTCTTTAACACCTGTTGTAAAAAAAGTTATATATAACCTTCTTATGGTCCAGATCTAAACATGGGGCCTTCATTTGAATGGCAGGGTCATGGTCAGCAGTGTTTAATTGTTATTGTTTTACATAGTGCAGCAGTGGAAAGTATGGAAGATGAAAAAAGTTTTACAAGTTTTTATTTGCAATTCACATCAGCGCAGTGAGATAGCGGTGGGTTATTGTTTTCTTTCGCGGTCCATTGACCTGCAGGTCAGAATAACCTGAGACATTTTGTGCCTCAAATTTGGTTTTTGTATGAGTTGGCTGATGCGAACTAGGGCAGATTTAATAGATTTAAGACTTCACCCTTACTGTTACTGAGTTTAAAAAAGCCTATCACATCAACTGTCTGTGTCTACGTTTATATTCTTTAGATTTGCAATGTTTGTGGGGATGAGGAAATATACATATATATATATATATATATATATATATATATATATATATATATATATATATATATATATATATATATATATATATATATAAGGAACACGAGAAGCTGGAGAAATACCAAGGGCTCAGAGAAGAGCTCGAGAGAATGTGGAGGGTGAAGGTAACAGTGGTCCCCGTGGTAATCGGAGCACTAGGTGCGGTGACTCCCAAGCTAGGCGAGTGGCTCCAGCAGATCCCGGGAATAACATCAGAGATCTCTGTCCGGAAGAGCGCAGTCCTGGGAACAGCTAAGATACTGCGCAGGACCCTCAAGCTCCCAGGCCTCTGGTAGAGGACCCGAGCTTGAAGGATAAACCACCCGCAGGGGCGTGCTGGGTGTTTTTTTTTTTAAATTTATATAATGTGTGTGTGTGTGTGTGTGCTGTCAGCATTAATCTCGTTAAAATGACGTTAACGCCATAACCGCATTAACGCGGCAAATCTCCGTTAGTGAGTTAGCACGGATCACCTGGTGCGTTGGGTTGGACGGCACTAACGCGTTAACAAGCTAACCATGCTAACGCGTTGACGCCGTGCAGCCCCACATACGGGGTGATCCGCGCTAACTCGCTAACGGAGATTTGCCGCGTTAATGCGGTTATGGCGTTAACGTCATTTTAACGAGATTAACGCTGACAGCACATACACACACACACACACACACACACACACACACACATATATATATATATATATATATATATATATATATATATATATATATATATATATATATATATATATGTGTGTATGAATGTGTGTGTGCATATGCACAGTGTGGCCTGCTTTGGATTTAAACAAAAAATGAAAAATGAGCTGAACATATACTTCTGTCTTTTAGTCATGTTAGCAGCATGATCTTAAGGAGGCCAGTATCAGCTCAGCTCACTGTCTTTTGAATTAGCTTTAATTAAAGTCTGTAAGCCACTTCAGGTGAGTTGACTTTTGTACCGTGAGGTTCACTGTCGTCCTCCAAGCGCAGATTATTTTTAACCTTCCTGCCTTCTTGGGACCTTTTTGTGCCACTGCTATGTGTTAAATGGCTGCCATTTCCACTGTGTTCAGTGGAATATAACCAAACTTGCCACAGGATAGTTTTTACCTGTCAATGTTAATATTCCAGTGTGAATTCCTTAAATCAGCCTAAAATGGCTGAGCAGCAGAAATCCCCACACCCATCACCCTGGGGACCATTTTCTGCCCATTGACTTCCATTATAAACGCTATTTTTCAACCCCAAATTATCATCATATGATTTTATTTTTTCTTCTTTTCTTGGATGTCAATGAAGACTCAGGGCCTTGAAGTTTTAATTTTTAAATTGCAAAAAAAATAATGGCAGGTCAAAATGTATGTTGGTGCCAATCTTTGGTCCATCTAAAGGCCTACTTATAATGACAATCACATATTACTTCAACTGGTTTTTTGTGGAAATATTTAGTTTCGTTTTTTGGTTTTTGGGGCTTATAACACAGGGCGCTCATGTAATAACACTGGGATTTGAAGGGTTAAAACAACGAAAATATAATTAAAACTTTACATGAATATTTCAGGGAGAAGTAGTTTTACAAGGTTGGCTAATTTAAAGTGGAATAAAATATGGATATATGGTCTTTTTATGGCGTGGCTGAGAATGGTCCCTAGGGTGATGGGTGTGAGTTTTTTAAAGGATGGCAGGAGGGCTATGCATCACGTTTGGTAAAAGCAAATTTTTGCACCTGGCAGAATGTTTCCTCTGTGGAACGTGTTTACATGTCATTAAAATAGATGTAAAACAAAGCCTTCTTTGTTGAACTGGTTGAGCAAGATCTGTCACGTGCTGAAAGCATGATCGCTTCCATCTAATGACACATATGGTGGCTAAGAGTTTCATTGGTGACTTTTAGTCTTAGTTGCTGAGTAGTATTCTTAATGGGTAGTAGATAGTCATCAATAACGCATTGGTGATTAGTATCTCAGGGTGGTTAAAAAAGCACCCTAACTCACTTTTTCTGATAGTGGCTTATAATCATATGACTGACGTATCACCGGATCATCTTGTTGCCAACACACAGACCAGTGTAAAAAGGGAAATGACTAGCAGACAGCGGTCCATCCATGTCAGCCATGACTGACTAAAGATTAAAATAATAGTTAGAAGAATTTTTCAAAAAGTTCAGATCCTTTTGAAAGTTTATTTGACAAAAACACAACATGGCATTAGTGGTGCTTAACCTTTAGTTTGTTGTGTTTTACTCACCTGACAACCCAAAAGGTGTTTCAGGGTCATGACTGCTTACATATATGCCTCTCTCTCTCTCTTTCTCTCTCTCTCTCTCATTGTGTGTCTGCGCAAATTCAAAAGTACACAAGTGAGATTAAAAGAGGATGTGGTGGAGCAGTTAGGCCTAAACAGATCTTCCTAATTTCTGTAACCTTTAGCAGAGTGATACCTGATGTGTTCTCACAGATAAACTTCCTTTTTTTTAAAAAAAAGAAAAAAAGCCAAAATTTCTTTTTTTTAAAAAAGCCCCGACAAATCCAGTTTCAGTTTAAAACTTTTAGCTGCATTAACAGGAACATGCAACGGCAACATCTGGTACACTAAGGAATGAGACACTGGGTGGCGAAAGGCTGAGCGACTTGCAGGATGGTGGGACGATAACCCGTTTAAGAACATGAAAGGCCGATGACACATGAAAGGCTGATGTAAGAACAGACCGTGTGTAGGTGGAAGAATTTTGTAACAACCTGTCTGCTCACGTAGCACTCGAAATTGCTGAAACCTCACTGATGCTCGATGCATATCATGATTTTGAACTATAGTAGTAACTTTGGCAGTCTCAAAGACACCAAAGATCCTCGGCTGCACAAAAAAACGTGCAAGGCTTCTATTGGTTTAATGGCATGGCCGGCATTCTTCAGTCAGTGTAAACAATCCATAGTGCAGCTGCAACAGGCTGATACAATATAGAATGCTTTTTATATGGACAGTTTAAAATGAATAGTTCTTTGTGATGGTATCCCCTTTTCACTGGGGAAAAATGTATATTAAGGAGTTTAAAGGGATTTTTTAAAAACCCTGCTGGCTCAGCAAAACATGATTACTAAACTTGCTACTTTAAAATAATTGTCAAAAAAGCAAAACAAAGGAAACAAACAAAACGATTAGGCTCTCGAGGTCCTCCTAATTTTCAGTGTGTTTGCATTGAGCTAAACTAAGCTAACGTAGTTATATGAGGCCAGCTGCTTCCTGTTTACATCCTGTGCAAAGGATTTTTTCTTAAAAACAGTTAAAAAGAATTACTTATATAACATGGAAAAGAAATGAGGCCACAGTTTCAAGATTAGGTGTCCTGGTACGTTGTGCTGTTCTACATATCATAAACCCACTGGGTAGTAAATACTATAACTGTGAGACAGTTTATGAATGACTGAGAAAAAGAAATGAATGAACTGCTGACTAAGTCACTTCCTGTATTCTTAAAAAGGTGTTTAACTAAAGCTTAAGCAGCTCTTCTTTGTGTCTCAAAAAAACCATGTAGTCACAATGTACATTTAAAACAGTTTGTTTTTATTATTTGTCACAAACCCATTTATTATTCACATTCGCAAACTGGAATACATTTTTTTTTAACATATAGCTTATAATAGATTACTATCATTACAATGTATCGGCTTACTGTGTCAGCACTGATGTCACTATGTAAAAAATGTTAAATTCACAAGGCTGTGCATAATATCCACATCTAGATACATCTACTTTTTTATTGCTTTAGTGAAATAACAATAAACTTCAGATGATGTGCATGTGCAGATATCGGATTGTGCAGTTTCATTTTGTGTGGATGGCGTTGACCACACATGCTTCCTGGTGCCTCACTCAGAAAGTCCCCAGCATTCTCTTTAGAGAACTGTGGCGTTTTGGGAAAGCAGTCGTGACCTGTACACAGCATTTCCAAGCACACTGTCTGCTTCTTAGCAAACTCTTCTCACAGATTTTCACTAAAGTGCCGGCTAAGTCTTTTTAACAAGTTCAGATGAGGTCTTAGCCACTCCCAATTTATTTTCCAACTCTTTAGAAAAGTATGAATGTAATGGAAATAAACTGGGTTTAGTTTTGGTGTCCATCACCACCAGTCTCAGGACAAACAAGCAGACGTCACGGCTCCTCTCAGGTAGTCCAGTACTGGGCGTAGCGTCAAAGTCCAGCTTTTACACACACAAAGTCTCAGGCTCCACTTCTTTTTACATGTTCACCGATTGTGATGTGGAGTCCGTTAAAGTCCTGTAAATGTCAGACTTGAGGAAACGTGGGTAAGAGTCCCTCTCCATTAACCCGTAGACGATCTTTTGAGCGTCATCAAAACACACTGTAGAAGGCGCCTCTATGTTCTGCTGGATCCTTTCCCTCGTCTTTTGATCAATGTTGATCTGGAAGCAGAGGAAACATAATGAGGACCAATGAAGAAAAACTAAAGCAGCCAGCGCTCCTTGTTCTGTAAAGTGCCATAAATCTGTCTGGATTATCAAGAGCTACATACCTCTCTGGGAGATTCAGCTTGAATGTAGCGTTTGAAGATCTTTTTCGCCCTGGATGACATCCTGAAGGAATTTCTTATCTTCTTAAACTCCTCACAAACCACCCAAAACTCAATGTTTTCATCACTGAACTCCGACTTCAGGAATGCCTGGAATATCTTCATTCCATCTAAAGATGGTAAAAAAAAGATCTGCAGTTAGCCATTGTTTTTCGACATTTAGTGACTAAGATGAGTCTGAGACAGTGTATTGATTAACTTACATTTGGATGAAAGAAGCCTCTCAAGTGATTGTGACCACTGAGACATATCTTCAAAACAAAGCCTGTAAACGAGGAGAATAAAGTTAGCACAGTTATCCATACATGAAGCATAAAATATGAGCAGGGTTTGCTTTTAGCTTGTAGTTGAGTTTTTTCTCACTTACCCCTCAGTTTTTGTGGCTTGGGATGATTTACGCTGCAGCCGATACTTCAGGTTTCCCCCTCTGGTTAATCAAACAGAAATGAACAAAAGTTATTTTACTTATATTCAAACAAAAACAAGACAAGATGTAATGATATTGATTGGCCAGAATAAATTTTACCTGTATTTCTCTGTCTTCTTGTTGTCAGTGTCCATGTTGATTTGCTGAAGCTCCTTTGTTGGAGATGTGACTAAACCTGGCATGGCAACAATTCTTTGCACATGTATGACTAAATGTTGGGCTCTTAGAGAGTTATGAGATCTCTAACTGCGTCTGTTTGACGAGCCCGCGCAGCGTTGCCTTTATATATCTGCAGAGACGAACGTCACATTCTGCAGCAACCACACGACAAAGAGGAAGTTGGGGAATGACGCAAACGAGCAAACAGACAGACAGCAAATAGCTACAGGTTTCTGTTCATACTGTACTCAAACGTGCATCATTACTTGTTTGGTTTAAAGTCAGTGGATGCAAATAGGCCAGTGGAAATTTCTGCAGCAGATAAGCAAATGCTTTAATCTCTATTCCACTTTGCCTCGAGAGCCAGTACCACTGTTCTAACTTTTGGAAACATTAGTGAACTAGATGCTGAGGCTATTTCAGCTCTCACAGTCAAATTTAAACATAGCATGTTCTTGCTCCTTAGCCTTGTTGGTCATTTGCATTATATGGGCCAAAAAATCCACTGAGATAACGAAAGACTGCATCTTTGCATTAGCTAAAGCAGCGGTGTCCAGTTAAATGCAGAAATTCCTCTGCTCTCTTGAAATATATATTGTATTTTTTAAAGAAGAAACACGTTCCTGCATTTGAAAATGATAACCTCTGAGTTCACTACAGTCAGAGAGTCTGGCGCTACAATTGTGCGTACACCACCATGAGCTCTAGCCTCTAATACAGGAATGTCAAACATGGACAAAGAGTGAAACTCAGCCCATTGGCTTTGCAAGTGTAAAAATGATCTTGTAGCATGGTTATGAAAATGCATGGAAAGAATAAAAAGATATGTCTAGATCTTGACAAACTGTTTCAATCATAAAAAGTAAAAGAATAGTTTTACAACACATGTGAAGGGTGTACTTTTCTTATGTATGGTTAATAAGTCTCTGTAGATTCTCAGTCATCCAGGACATGGAAGTTCTAAGTGGGGGCTGTCCCTTTTGACACCTTGCCTCATCACATGAGGCAAGGTGTGAAAAAAGTTGGATGTAAGCCTCAACACTGAAGTTTACGGGAAGCCAACACACATACAGACCAGTAGCTACTCTTTGACTGCCACCACCCTCTGGAATACAAACTTGGGGTTATCAGGACCCTGCAACACCGGGCAGAAAACATTACCTCTGAGCCCGAAGGAAACAAAAAGAAACACACACCTAAAGAAAACACTTACAACATGTCGTAATTTCAACTGGGCCTTCATCAAATCAGTAATGATCCACAGTAAAGGTCAGACAACAACTAGCAAGAAACAGAGTGACAAGCAGAACAATGTTGTCATCCCTTATGCATCAGGTTCATCAGAGAAACTCAGGTGAGTTTTCTCTAAGCACGACGTCTCAGTGCACTTCGGACCCAGCCACATACTCAGACAAAAACTGGTTTATCCCAAGGACAAAACTTCCAAACACAAGTTAAGGAATCCAGTCCACGCTGTGCAGTGCGTCAAGGAGTGCTCGGACCTCTACACTGGAGAAACCAAGCGGTCAGCCACTTCAACAGTACAAGACTCAGTTGAACATCTGCACCCAACTGACAAAGGTCACTCTTTTAAGGACACCAACGTTCACATTTTGGACAGAGAAAGACAAGTAAAAGAGGCCATCTACATCCCTGTGAACGACCATTATTGAACAGAAGGAGTGGATTATGTCACCAACTGCCTGCCACCTACAGTGCAGTCATGAGCTCGCTTCCCAGGTGTCTCAACCCCAAGTCACATCTTGCATCAGGTGACCTCAACAGGTCACATGATAGAGAAGCGCGAGATCTCACAGTGGTTACACCTGAAACCTCCAGTGGTATCACCCACGCCTTTGTTCAAACCTTGGCTCATGTGATTAATAGTGAGTACCTCTTAGGGACAGCCGCCACTAGGTATTAAATACCTGTGACCCTCTACCTTTTGTTTTACAACTGAAGAAGCCTTTTGGATGAGAGCTGAAATGTCTTCACAAAAGCTTGAAGAAGTCAAGTTGCTCTCTTTTTCAAGCTCCTTAAACTACAGGTAATAAGATATCTCACATTTAATATGAATGGCTTATTAAATGTGAACTTTCCTTGTACTGCATCACATGAAAAGAAAGTTAGGTTATTGTGCAGCTCTTTTACTGATCTGCCCACTTAATATCAAATTGGGGTACATCTAAACCAGGAACTAAAGTGACTTTGACACCACGGCTCTATTTGCTAAATCTTAAATAAACATAAATTGACCTGACGCAATATCATAGTTCTGCTTTGGCTATTTGTAAATTTGTCAAAGCTAACTGAAGACCTTCGTTCTTTAGTAGCATTTGCTACTTGCTTCTATCCATCCATCCATCCATCCATCTTCATCCGCTTTATCCGAGGCTGGGTTGCGGGGGCAGAAGCCTAAGCAAACTTGCTTCTAAATTCAGATAAAACTGAAGTTATTATACTCGCACTATACTTGCACAGAGGGGCTCGCTTGATTGATGGGGTTTCTCTCTATTATTGTGGGGTCTCTATATTACAATACAAAGCACCTTAAAGCAAGTTTTATTAAACTGAACCAAACTGAACTGAATTTGCCATTGTGGGAGTTACTTAGTAAAAGTTTATCCCCCCCCCTTTGGTGTTTGCAGCTGATTGTGCAATCAAATCAAACCAGCTATGTTATATGGTTTCATAAATCTCCCACATGACACCTAACCTTTCTATAAATGAGTATTTTAACGCCCATATGGTGAAAAAATTCAAGATTCAATGTCAGAT
Organism: Rhamphochromis sp. 'chilingali'; assembly: GCF_963969265.1. NCBI lineage: Eukaryota > Metazoa > Chordata > Actinopteri > Cichliformes > Cichlidae > Rhamphochromis > Rhamphochromis sp. 'chilingali'. The sequence continues at coordinate 10,947,134 of NC_137943.1, read as the reverse complement.
GATGCAAGAACAGCTGACATGCTGCCTCTTTTGTATCTACTTTAACTGCGGCTCAAACACTGCCTCATATATTATGCACCACTTTGTGGTAAATTTCTCTTGTGTCTTTTGGCAGACTTTTGTAATACGGGTTTTGTTTCTGTTTACAATCTCTTGCCGGTGGAGGCAGAGAGGAAACATGGGGGAAAGAGAGGGGGACGACAAAGGTCACATGTCGGAACCAAACCACGGACAGTGTGGGTTATGTGGTGTGATGCTTAGACCACTAAGCCCCCTCAGTGTTTCCATTTTAGACACAATTGAAGCTCAGGCACAGAAAGTATAACACAATCTCTGTTTTAGAAACGTAAAGCTCGGGAAACATTTTGATCTAAAACCTGACATCGGTCAACATCATGGAGGAAAAACTACTAACGTCCTCGATTAGCATCCTTAATCCTTCCCCAGGCCTGTGAGCTGTGACAGTTTGGCTTTCCCCTGTCTTCCAACAAAACCTCTTAAGAGACAACAAGTCGTGAAACTGTTTCACTCTTTACTTCCTGCTTCTTTGTTGACAGGAACCTTTCATCTGTTCTCTGGAGGTCTAAAGTGTTTTTAAAATTCCAGTAACCCCTTTGCATTCATAAATTTATATACATTTCAGTTTTAGTTCCTCTCTTTTTGTGCCCCAGTTTAATCCCAGTGATGTCAGCAACAGATAACATAGATAAGCACTTCATGTGGGAGATGTAGGTCAACTTCTTCTTCTTCTTCCCCCCCCCCCCCCCCCCCCCTTTTTGATGACTGTTAACTTTACAATGAAATACTAGTCAGTTAGGTTACACCTTTATGAGACCTTAATAACATTTTATGAACTGCTTTAACAGTTGTTTCCTGTTTTTCTTTCTTTTTCTTTGGACAATTCATGTATGTTTTAATTTCTGGAGCCACTTGGTGTGTCAAATATTAAATAGTAGTACTTTCTATTATTAGCTTATTATTATCATTAAACAGATGAGATTTTATTGTGAAATGTACAAAAAATGTATGAATGAAGATTGTCCACTTATGCTCCAGTTATGCCTCATCATATTGCATCATAGTTCTTGTAGTGTATAACTAAATCCTCAACAAGGAGAAGGCCAAACAGCTGCTAACCCTGCATCTCTGAGAAGAGTTGAGGTTTCCTTACAGCTGTCATTCACTAATTGACTCTAAAATCCTTTTTACTTGGAAACCAGTTATTAAGGGTTCTAGCTGCTCTAAAAAATGGGTCAGCGTTGCTCTCTGTCTTCCTTTTGTATCTTGTAAAATGACTCAGCAGATATAAGCGTGCTTCACAGATGAACACTGTTGGTTAGTTTCTTGGTACACCCCTTTGCTGTTTCACTTGTTTAAAAGCCACATTTAAGGGCAAAGACAAAGTGACAGTCATCAGGACCCATGGTGTTTGAACCAAGAGTGCCACTTTCAGCATCCTAGCATGACTGCAATGCTAATGCTATTCAGTATGCTACAAATATGGCTCTTGTCTGTTCCCACAGCAGTCTGTCTAGCAGTATTGAAAAACATGCCGTGCCATTGGGGCACTTTAAGTTCATTTATTTGCTCATATGACTAATGATAGCGCCAAAGAAAAGAAAAGGTTAGCATTACAAGCTAATTTTAATCTGTTGTCGTTCGTGTGTTCTTAAGACAGAAAGCTAACGTGGGAAGAAAGATAGAGTTGAATTTATTGTCTGGAAATCATCAACAAGCATCAACAAATGAATAAAATAAAAAATCACCCAGCAGTTGCTGAAGTATTTTAGTTTAGTACTGATGTAGCAGCCTGGCTTATAGCAAAAAGCCTCTCTCAGCTGCTTTACTGTACCTGGTAGTCTGCTATTGGAGATTTTTAACGATAACTTTTCATTTGTTTTCATCATCTGCTTTTGATTTCAGCGTCATACTACTCTTTCACCTCACTCACTTGTAATGTTTTCCTGTAAAGTTTCAGTAAATCTACGCTCTCAGCTAAAAGAATGAATCCTAATGTCTTTATGGCAGCCATAATGACATTAGGCTGACATTAGATGTTCGCACGATTTCACAAGATTCCCTCTGTTGTGAAATCAACTGAAAGCCGCTGGCTGCTGAAGAGTTAACAAATGTTAAGAACATGTTAAGAATGCATGGAGGGGAAAAGAGCAACTAACAACAGTCTTGTCTGTGAAAAAAAAAAGGAGCTGTACATAACCTCATTCATGTGTAGCGGTAAATGTAATCAGTTTCTCCTGAGGTATACAGTGCTTTGTCTGTACTTTTCTTGTGAGTGACAGGAAACACTTTCTGTCAAAATGCAGATGTGCCTGTGGTGACATTACTGTTATTGTTATCTCATTTTCTTTACCGGTCGCAACACCCATCCGTGAATTTCCTCCAAATGTTGTGACTGTGAGAACCCAAACCTTCTTCAGAACCTTTCGTTTTTGTCTTTATCACTTCCTGCGCTCAGTTTCCTGCAGTTTTTGCTCGGCTACACATTTCTTCATGAATGCGTGTGTAGAGCAAACACCCTGTTTTTCAAACGCAGTGAACTTAGTCTTCCTCCCACAAAGAGGTGAGAGCCACCAGCGTTGTCTCAAAGAAGAGGAAGTTGCGGCAATATGTCTGCACAAAACAGAACGCTGTCTTTCAAACATCTGAAACAGCTCTTAAAATAAATCCCCCCGCCAGCCCTCACACTCAGTACCACCAACAGAAACTGAAAAAAAAATGTCCATCCACCACTGAGTAGTCACACGGAGAAACCATGCTGCGCCCACATCCACTTTCCAAACAAAAAAAGGGACATCAGTGAAAAAGTGGTATTTTGTACTTGACATTCATTATGTTGATTCATATTACCTTCATATGAACATTTTCTCTTTTTTATCTTGTTTTTGTGGACCTGAACATTATGTCTAAATACAAAGTAATAGAGAGCCTGTTTTTTAGTGTGCTCTCTTCCATTTGCATTATTTTTGCATAGACTATTATATGAGCTAGTAAAGTTCACCCTGTCCCTGCCAGAAATAAACAAACGCAGAGGAGAACTGTGTCATACTTTCTAAAAACTGTACTGCCTCACAACATTTTGAAGGGATATAAAATACTTTTTAGGGATAACATGAAACTAACTTAGTTGTGACTGAAAGTGCACACCCACAAGCCCGCGTCTGATGAGACAAATGTAGATTCAGACTCCTGATTCATGCAGTTCCTCTTCACGTAAACGCTCTGACTTCTTAAAACTGCCGAGCAGATGACACACAAACTTTAGTGGAAGTCTCAAGTATTTCATTGTCCCCAGGCTGTGCTTCTTGTTTAATGAAGGATGTAAAGAACTCTGTTGCCATCTGCTGTTTGTGTGACAAATGACCACATTACAGTAACCCAGGTGATTTGCATTGCATACAAAAAGACCACACCCGGATGTCAGGTTTTGTTTTTTGATATTTCAAGAAGTGCATGCAAAGCAGACAAGAAAACGTTCCATAGAACACAAAACTGAGGCAGAAATGTAACAATATTTATTCGCATAAGAAAGTGGAAGTTCTCAGAGCGTAAGACAGTTTATATTTGCACGAAGTGTTATATAAAGCGTTGATAATACTTTACAATAAAGGAATTATCTTCATTATTAACTGTATGTGGGAGGGGAGAAAACAAAAGAAAAGACTTATAGGCACTTTTTTTTTTTACTTAATTAAGGGATAAAGTATAATACAAGCTGTAAATTCAACTTAAGCTACTAAATCACACAGACTAAGAAAACCCCCCACCTCCACTAGACTAAGGATCTGGATTGTATAGGATAAACCTGTTATCCACGCTGAAATCAAAGAGTGCTACAGCAGATCAGAATTGAGCTGAAGACATCATGAGCCTCGGCCTGAGAGGCCGTAATTTTTAATACAGTCACCTTGAATCGTTTCTCCTCAGGAGTCCCTGATAGATGTCAGATTTTAGGAACCGCGGGTAGCAATCCCTGGCCAACAGACTGTAAATGTGCTTCTGAGCTGTATCAAACGAAGTCAGGGTCGGCTTGGAGATGTTATTTGTAATGCTTTCTCTTGTACTGCAGTCTATGTTGATCTGGAATCAAGCAATGTCATACAAAAACTACATTACAGCTGTTCCTTCCATCATCACCTGCTGTCTGTCTGCACAGAAATCTGCTTACATTTCTGCAATTTTACCACCATGAAATGCACAGTTTTATTGCAGATGCTATGCGACTATAGATCTACTAACTGCTAAAAAATTAATATGAAAATTTAATTCCAGCAAAATCCTGTTTTATATGCTCAGATTATTTACCTGTCTTGGTGCTTCTGTTTGGACAAACTCAGAGTAGATCCGGTTGGCGGAGGAGATCATCTCTGGGACTGTCTTAATCTTTTTGTACTCCTCGCAGTCGAGCCAAAACAGTATATTCTCCTCGCTGTACTCTGACTTCAGGAACTCCCGGAAAGCTATCTGCCCGGCTAAAAGTCACAGACCAGAGTAAGCGAGTGGAAACCATGCACATGCAAGCAAATATATATCATACAGAATCAGAAGAGACTCTCACCTTTACAGCTGAGGACTTTGTCCACAGACTCACTCCAAGTCTCAACATCCCCAAGTGGATCCGTGGGAAAGCAACAGAATCTACCCTTGAAAAGAGCATTAAGATCTATCACTAGCCCAAATGTCTGTGACCCCCCACATTACAACACCCCGCCTGCAAACCGTACCTGCAAAGGGTCTTTTTAAGACATCTCAAAGATTTGTTAAATGCATCAAGCACCTGAGAGCAACCTCCTATCAATACAAGACCCCTTCAGAAATAGACACAGTCCAAAGTTAGACTTGCAGTGAATGGAAAGCCTTTTGGCATTTTCCACATGGCTGCTGTAAGTTGTTTCCTGCTGAAAATGGTAAAGGCCGAATAATCAAATATGCAGTAACTCACTTTATCGCCATCTCCTCGTCCTCTACAAAGGGAGACAGAGATAAGATCCTGCCAGACTGAAGATGGGGTTGTGATTGTTTGGAAATGAGAGAGTCGAGTGAGTGAACAAATCTAAATGACCCACGCCCAGCACGAGTGGAATATATGGAAATCTGTATGCAAAGTGTTATTGTTGGGAGAGACAGGGCATCCGTCCATGTCTGCGGTACCTTGAGGAAGAGAGAGCTTGACTGTGATTTCAATTCTACTAACTGTTGACCAACATTAACCTAGACATGGGAGATACTTGCATCACACCAAGGCTGAATAAATAAATAATTCCAGCACATGAATTTCTTACAGTCATTTATTTGCTGCTTAGTAAGAACTGCAATCAAGTTGTTTTTCTTTTCTTTTCTTTTCTTTACAAAAAAAACCAAAAAACCAAAAATGAGCCTAATTAAGAATATAGGATACAGGGCCTGCTGTGGCAAAGCACAACATGCGAGATTTAGAATATGATTTAACTAAACTAATGATCGGTGATCAGGAAGCTCTGGAAGATCCTGGCCATATGCAAATATCCATAAACAAATCTGCTGTTAAGGAGAAGCCTCGTCATCCTTCCATTTGCATATTAGCAGTGTTATGTGACAATAGCACAAGTCAGCTCTGATTTATTGGTATGCCTTCAAGTGTTGTGATAGAAATGTTTTATGTTCTTAGATTAGTCTACCGCAAGAGCCAATCTGTGCTGACAGAAAATTAAAGTCTCAATCTAAATGCTAATGCTAGCCTGGAATGCCAACAGTGGGAACGCTAACATGCTGGTGTTGGGCAGATGCTGTGTAACCATTACTATATTGTGTTGTGCAAAAGTCTTGAGCTACCCCTCATTTCTTCATATTATGCTTCCAAGAAGCCAGAGTCCCGCGTGATTTTCCCAATGCAGTCCGAGAAATACATTTCCAGGCTTTATGATGGGCCTTTTAAATTTTTCTTTGGATATTTCAATTCACTCCTTTTACCTGATAATTTTCAGAGGATTTTTTTCATTGTTTGTTTGTTTTTTGTTTTTTTTTACAGTACATAACACTGACTTATGAATCATTCAACCATGAAAGAGGTACTTAACATATTACATAACATAACTTATCATATTTAGCAAAGAGCCAAAATACACAGTTTGTTTTCATTACTTTCTGTGAAAAAATGCCAAAGATAACACAGTTTAGTATTTTTGCAATAAAAAAATGATTCCCAAAGAGCTATTAACCAAAAAGTGGCCTATCTGAGCATGGTGTGCAGTGTTTACTTAAAAATCTGAGGAAAATGGACAAGTAGAGGACAAAAGAAGAGGTGGCAGATGAAAAGTATCTGAGAGCTGTGTCCTTAAGAAATAGGAAAACAATCCAATAAAGACCTGACAAAGGACCCAAGAGAGTCATCTGGCCTTTCAGTTGATTCATTTGCTGTTCACTGAAACCTCATCAGAAAGGTCTAAGTGTAAGGGTGGCTGTCAAGAAGCCATTTTTAACGATCACACAAGACCTGCACTGAAAATTTAGTGGTAAATCCAAAACTGAAAATTTTGGTTAAACTGTCATCATTGGTGACAGAGGAGGTCAGGAGAGAGATACAATGGTGGTAAATGGCCTGTATTTGTATAGCGCTTTACTAGTCCCTAAAGACCCCAAAGCGCTTTACATATCCAGTCATCCACCCACTCACACACACATTCACACACAGGTGACAGCAAGCTACATTGTAGCCACAGCCACCCTGGGGCGCACTGACAGAGGCGAGGCTGCTGGACACTGGCGCCGCCGGGCCCTCTGACCACCACCAGTAGGCAACGGGTAAAGTGTCTTGCCCAAGGACACAACGACCGAGACTGTCCGAGCTGGGGCTCGAACTGGCAACCTTCTGATTACAAGGCAAACTCCCAACTCTTGGGGATGTCTACAGCCATCTGTAAAATGTGGCAGAGGTTGTCTCATGGTTTAGGGCTGCATTTTAGCCAGGAGTGCTGGAGAGCTTGTCAAAATTGAAATTATTAACACAAAAATAGCATCTGGAAAGCAACTGATTGAAAAGCTTCATTTGTCAGCATGACAATGACATGACAAACACAGTATATGCAGAAAAAGCATAACAGGATAGAAAAACAGTGGAACACTAACAGTCATGGATTGGCCTCCCCAGAGCCCGAACCTCAATATTATTGAAGCAATGTGGGATCACATTAACAGGGAAGAATACAAAAGACAGTGTTAAGGTTCAAATATTGAGGAAGGAGAGTACAAACAACCATTGGTCCAGAAGATCTTGGTCAAACAATTGATTTTAATGAATACACGCGTGGGAAGACCACTCTGTACGCAGACAGGAATTAATCTTCGACTTAATCAAAGCATACACAGATTTTTATAGCATCAGGGTTTGAATTAATGACGCCCCTTCATACGTCACCGACAGAATATATACATACGTCAAATCAAAACCACAATGACTTTTAACACGGTTTAAAAGAACGTTGTCTTCTATCTCATCTGGAACACGAGCCCCACATCCTGCCAACATCCAAAGAAGAGGCTGTGTTGAAGAATAAAGACGGCTATACAAAATATTGACTTACACACTGCAAACAGTGTCGTATTTTAGACACATTTTTGGGGGGATGTAGCTAATTTGGTCAACCGTGTGTGCAAGTTTGCATTGACGTTTCTAGCTCTAAAACTTGGAGAAGTCTTAAAAAACAACCAATTAACAAATCGGGGGCAAACAATTCTAATTAGTTTTTCACCCTCACACATTAACAGTGTGATAAACTACCCCAAGAGGTTTGTTTTCACATTAGGTCCATTACATACTTTTCGTCTTTCACAAATAGAATGTTTAAGCTTTTCATTTAATATCTACTTTGTTGTTTGAGGGAGAATGTTTTTCATATTTTACATTTCCATGATGCATCTCACTTAATGTAAATAATAGCATTTGGCAGCTGTATGAATGTATTTTGCTGTGTGTTCAAACCCATCAACCCCAGGGCGGTCATTCTCACTTTCTAATGCATCAAAGAACAGCATGACGGACCAGGAGCTATATATGGAGGAGTCCTCTTCTCATTTGACTTTGTTGCTTGCATACAAGTCATACATATAGATGTCATCATAAGTATTTCTAGAATGCTTTAGCCTGCTGACCTTGTTGACCACTGGCTCAAATGTGATGGGCCGAAACAAACCAAGAATGTAAATGACAAGGTGATCACACAGGTGATGGAAAACACCCAGGCTGCCCTTATTTGCATGTGTGTAGACACACCAGGTTAAGGAATTTGTTTTTCAAAAGAGCCCATGGCCTGAAAGACGTGTGGACTATACTGAGGTGTGCTCTCGTTGCGCATTCACTGCATCCAGGATGTTTTTTCTAGTTCTGAAAAGTTAAGAGAATCCAAGAATAAAAGGGCTCAACGCAAGCCTAAAAAGGCTCTTTTAGTAAAAGAGAACGCATTTGTTACAATATGCTAAAAAAAACACCCTCTTGTGTTGATGAGATTTTTTAAAAAGTTGGCCACTTGTGCTGAAAAGCCATTTCAATTGCCGTGAGCTACAGTGATTTAGTTACTGATAAATAATTACCAGACACAGAAAGGATAAAAAAAAAAAAAGGTCCAAAATGCGGCCAGAAATAACGCTGTGGAGAAGTCTTCAAATGTTTTTCTTTTTTATTACAAAGAACAATTCCTTTGTTGAAATTGTATTTTATTAATTAAGTCAAAAAGCAAAATGTGAGATGTTTTAAAACTCCTTACATGCTGCAAAGAAAACATATCAAAGAAGGAAGGAGCGAAGCAAGGAAACAGTTAAAAAAAAAGGCTGACGTATTACATTGCAGTATTTACATGTAACTAAGGAAGTAAGTAAATTATATTCATTGAGCAGTTTCCAAGACATAAATCACAAAATGCTGTATGTCAGAAAAAAAACACCAGGACATCAAAAGGAAAAAAAAAAACAACTGAAATAAGACAGAAACAAAGTAAAAAGCTACAAAAATGCTGGTTTAACAAGACAAGTTTTCACATTCACGAGTCCTTAGAGCTGCGAAGACTTCATTACTTTAGCTTTTAGTCTGGATTTTGAGATGATAACAAGCACAGGCTGCAAGACCCTAACCCTGTGAAGCAGGCAGGTGATTACCATACAGAGCCCCGAAGGTGAAAACCAGGATTTTAAATTGGAATATTCATATGTTATAAGTATGGACCACACAAAAATTGCAATTATATTTAACAAAACAAATCTTTTTTCAAAACAGAGATACAGATACTAGAACAGATGGAGGAAAACATGCAAACTGAAGCAATGGGACGAAGAGTTAGATTGGTACCATCCTTTAGGAAAACAGGTACATTTCATCCTGAGCCAGTGGAACTGTGGACTATTCATTTCTGCAGTAAAACTCTTTGAGAAATGGTATCCATTAAAACATGAAAAGTCTTTTTAAATTGAAGTTTATATTTGAAAAGGAAAATGCAGTGGTGCAATAGAGAAGTTCTCTGTCTAATTTTTACATAAATAACTTAATAAAATAAAGACATTTTTCCACTCCGTGTTAGAATATAACCATAATCACTAAAATATCATAAAACAAAACATAATAAAATCTAAATCCAAAGTTATAAATCTAATATATCACCATGTAAATACAAAGGTGCTGTTTGACAGCAGCATTAACCCAGAGGATAGATGACTGAATAAAAGGCATCGACGGGAAAGAAATTCAATGTGCCCTATGTTATTGTTAAGATATTAATAGGTACTAATGGGTAGTTCATCAATAATGCAATACTGACTAGCTCACCAGCTCGCCGTTTTATTAAGCACACCTATTCAGCTGCTCGTTAACATAGACTTAAAAGGTGATGCTAGGCTGGTGTGAATGCTTCGGGAACTGTTAATTTACTGAGATTTTCCTACTTAACCATCTCTAGGGTTTATAGAAAATGAGAAAATAGCCAGTGTGGAGTAGTTCTTTCTGTGAAAATGACTTGCTGATGTCAGATGTCAGAGGAGAATGACCAGACTGCTTCGAGCTGATAGAAAGGCAACATTAATCCCAGTGACCACTGGCTACAATGAAGATATGCAGAAGAGCAGATGGACTACAGCAGCAAAAGACCGCAACAGGTACCACTGCTGTCAACTAAGAACAGGAAACAGAGGCTATAGTTTGGATAGATGGACAACAGGAGACTGGAAAACTGTTGCTGGTCCAGTGAGTCTTTCATTCAGATGGTAGGATCAGAATTTAACATAAATTACATGAGAGCATGGATCCATCCTGCTTTGTATCAGCGGTTGAGGGTGATGAAGGAGATCTTAGCACACTCTGGGTCCCTTAGTACCATCTGAGCATCTTTTAAACATCACAGAGTACCATTGCTGACCACATCCATCACCTTGTTGAATCTCCGTCACAAAGAAGTAAGCCAGTTCCAAAAGCAAAAGGGGGCCTGACCCACCAGTAGTAATGTGTACCTAATAAATTGGCCTAGAATGTATGCAGCGTCTCACTACTCCCACAGCAAGTAGAGATGCAGTTTTTTCACCATACACATGGGGGCACTCTAGTTGTCCTATCTTTACATTTGTGTCAACCATCCTGTATAATTACTGACGGCTCTGATTCAGCCGGTCTCCCTTTGTTGTGCGCTCCGCTTGCTTTATTCATTTGAACTCGAACGGGGGGTTTGTCTGTTCTCCTCAAGACTGTGGGGTAGAGATTGGTGCAGAGCGAAGATGCGATCAGCACTTGATTTAAATGAGATTTCGAACTCTTGAAGGTGATGACTTTTGACTTACATGATATTAAAAGACAGCAGCAGGCTTTCTGCCTTTCTTTCTTGCTCATGTACCTTCAAATGTAACTGTTCTATAAACAACAGTAAAAATCTTGACAGAGCATCGACTTGTCCTTGGTGAAACATGTTATGTATTTTTCTTTTATTAATTGTTAAATGTTACATTCCCACTTATACGTACAGTTGCTACTTATTTCAGCCTGCTCCTATAGATCTTATGCAACTGACATGTTTTTTGACAACGTGTGTTTCAATGTTTCATTTTGCCTTCAGTCTGACATTATTCCTAAAAACGATTTAGGCTACTTCCTCCAGAAACCTGCCCCCAGTCCACTGATAAACATGGAGCCACTTTAAGAATCAGCAGTGCTGATTTTTCCCAGCATAAATGGGTGCCTCGCTGCTTCTGTTACTTCAGTGGAGGTTTAATACAAAATACAAACTCTCACCTCAAGATTTTTAAACTCGACATGGCCCTCTGTTTGCAGTGAAATATACTGAAGTGTGTCAATATCTTTGCAGGTCAACCACATCAAGTGCAAATGGATTTCTAACGGGGGAAGATTTCGCAACTCAATATGTGAGCCTGGGTGTCAGCAAATCTCTTGCTAAATTTGAGCCACACAGGCTCCGGAGACGGGACAAACTTGTTCTCAAAAAGGAGACAAGAGCCCGGCAGGTACATAAACTGCTGACGCTCTTCGGTCTACATTGAGTAATCTTTTAAAACAAAAACATACTGGAGAAAGTGTCTGTAAAATCCACTGTTAGCCACCTTATAACACATCTTTTTCATTTTAAACTCCTCTTAGACTGGTATTCATTGTGTTTTACAAGCCTCATATCTCCAGGCAAACTGCTTTCTTACTCTTTTGTTTCCCTTCAGCAGTTCCACAATACATCTTTAACTTGTGGGTGACTTTAGAGGCTTTTTAGCATAGACAGAGCTTCGAATTTAAATGCCAATGGGGAAAGAAACACGGAATCTGCCAGCAAAGTCTTAGCGGGCAACTAATCTTATGCTGTGATGTATTTGGGAGGGCAGCAGAGCTACTACCTTTGTTAAAAGACCATTACAATAAATCCCACACCCCACACTCCTTCTTTGACTATTGGTATGAGAAGACAGCAGGAACTGCAGTGTATGCATGCTGCTGCTGCTGCCATCTAGATGGATGCATAATTAATGGGAAATGTGAGGTATTCTGCACAGGTTTTATAGAGTGACAGGTACTTGGGCTGAGATTGACTTTATCCCTTTAAAGCATTCTTGAATCCTTGACATCTGTGTTAATGAGCTAAACCAGCACTATGTGTGTATGTACCGCTTTAAGTACTTAGATGTAGTCTGTCTAATAATAATAATAATAATGGATACTTTATTGATCCCCATGGGGAAATTACTTGTTTTTCTCTGCATTTGACCCATTCACTCAGTGAAGCAGTGGGCAGCCCACTAAGCAGGTGCCCGGGGAGCAGTGTGTAGGGACGGTACCTTGCTCAGGGGTACCTCAGGGTAGCCGTTAAGTGGATTCGAACCGCCGACCTTCCGATCATGGGGCGACCACTTTACCTACTGAGCTATCCCTGCCCCTGCATGCATATTCAAGAGTTCAGGGGCAACAATTCTGAATTAATACACATTTGTCTTTACAAGAAGTATAGCTTGTGCATACATATACAGTAACATGAATAATTTCGTGCTAGAGTGGTGGGACCTGATACGGACTGTTAATTTTTCAGTGATTTGGAATAGGGAGCTACACAAGATCACAATTTCCCCCACTAGTGTAATATGCACACGCTACAGCTCGATTTTTCACATTTAGATGCGGTCATTCAGAGTAATTAATGCCACTGAAGGCCTCATTAAAAGTGCTTTATAAGAAAGTGTTTATTTGAGTTACTCCACATCATTTACAGCAAGTCAACACGTATGATGACATATGAATAATACATAAATTATTAGGTGGTAGCAAACGGAAAAAAAGGCAATCATAATTTATAATATTAGTATTCAAATAGCACAGATACATTTTCTTGGTGTGAAAAAAATGAGTCTTTGATTAACAGCAGAAATAAGAGATCTGTAAAAAAACAAAAGGTTTCTGTACTTTTGCAGCAGGCTGTCACTGCAAGTTAGTATTGAGACAGGTGGGCAGTGCGATAGAAGGATAAATTCATGAATTCCTTTTAATGAGACACATTCAAATTGGCTCGTATGCTGCATTGACTGCATTAATGGTGTTTTAAGGTGCTGTTGTTGGATCGGAAAACAAACCAAATGAAGTATACCCAGTCTGAAGTCACGAGGGCTGCCTCAGTGTGGCTGCCTGTACGGCTGGCTGGATACTGTCAGTGGGGAGGAGGCGTCTCATCTGAGATTCTGTCTCCAGCTAGCTATCACATTGTCATTCAAGTTTTGTGAGATTTAAAAAATATATATCTAAAAATCATCAATAAAGATTGAATCCACAAGTAAAGCGCCTCTGAGGAAAAGAATGGATAATAGATCAATCCACAGATGCTGCGGAGTAACCTGGTTTCATACAATGGCCACTGAGAATATTCAATTCTGATTGACCAGGGGGCGTCCATTATTTTCAGATAACCACATGGCTGTGACGTAACCTTTGAGATTATTCTTGTAGCTGAAGGTTAATCCTGTGAACTCTCCTATCTGCATGACATAAAGCTACCGCCCGCAGCCCGTTAGCGTATCCCATCACAAAGACTCAGAATGAAGTGAAACTTCTTTAAATACTATCTTTTTTTCTCTCCACAGAATGAACTGTTAACATATAAAGCTTAAAGCTTTCAAAATTAGCTTTAGAGGAACTGCGCTTGAATTTTGTGACTCTGAAACAGAGCTTCTGTGCCTATAATCTCCTGTTAACGGCCTTTATGCTAAGCTAAACTAGCCAGCTTCTAGCTGTAGCCACGCATTTACCGCACACGCGTTTAAGATTTGTAGCAGTCTGTGCATTCAAGAAAGCAAACAAATGTACTTCCCAAAATGTTATTCAGATTACTATTGCTGGCATGCTGTCACAGTGCTGTGCATGTGGAGTAATCCACTGTGGCAACGGTGGTTATAAAAAAATAATGCACTCTGCAGAAGCAAACCTGTGGAAAATAATAAACTTCCGCACCACACTTTATATTTCAGCAGTTGTGCTGCAATATAATAATTAATCCATCGCACAGAGTGAGCTACTGCTCCTCCAAGCTACCAGGCTGAGGGTTCGGTCGTGGCCTCCCCTCTGTCGTTGAATACACAGGAGCGTGACCTTCTGCGAAACATGGTGGCTCCGGGCCCTTTCCTCCTGGTGAGTCGCAGATAAATGTCAGATTGCAGGAACCTGGGGTAGGAGTCCTTTTTCATCAGGCTGTAGACTTTTATCTGAGCTGCTTCAAAACAGCTCGTTGTGGGCTTTGCCATGTTGTTCTGGATGGCCGTCTTGGTGTGATAGTCAATGTTGATCTGAATGAAAAATAGGGACACATGTTAACTCTACACTTGCCCACGTACATTTCAACCCGAGTTTGGGATTTTTGCGTAGGTTTGCAGCAGGGGCAGACAGTGGGTTAGACAAAGGCCTGAGTAGATATGCAAGTTACTGATAAGAGAGGGGAAACCCCGAAACCCGCAGTGAGCGCTGCGTGGAGTCGTTTACAACAATGGAGAAACTCCACATCTCGATGTTTCAGAAGGTTACACACACACGCGACACCAAATAAAAGTCAATTTCAGAATGTCAAGATGCTCTTCTTAAGAGAAAATAATTCTGCTGTGCCTGCTTTTGAGGATCTTTTAAAAAAGGTTAAGAATGTCAAACCTCACCTTGACATTAATGGATCGCTTTCCAAAGCCAAAATGTGAGTTATTCATAACTGCGCTCAGAGCGTGAGTTTTCTTTCCCCGTGCGTGTTTTTGTTGACACTATATTTCAACTCTAGATAATCTGAGTTTAAACAGTCACTGACACACATCAGTTTCTTAGATATCATCACAGATAGAGGTTAATTTTCTGCCTCCTACTCTCGTGACTGGCTTTTTAATGTTTAATTACTGGCGGCAAAACCATATTTATGCCCTTTATAGACTGAAATATTCTTAAGATACTTTCCTTTGAAAAACTACCAGCAGCTTTCAAAATAAATATGCATGCGTGTGAAACTACGCTATCGTCTACCATCAGTATTGAAGGTTGCATTCATTTACATTTGTTTCTCCCTTCAAATCGCTCGAGCTGTGTACTTGTGTGCAATAATGCCACTGCAGCGCTGCTCTGAAAACCCTCTTTCAGATTTACATATGCACTCATCTTAGACTGAAAGTGTGTGGGAGATGCTCTCTCCACTCTTGCAGAGGAATGTGAAAACCTCAAACCAGACGCAGAACTCTTTAACGGTCAAATATGCTATGGGCCCTGAAAGCATATCAGATGGTGGTCGCATCATCTTTGCAAAGTGAGTGGAAACCTTTTAAACCACAACTGTCTCGCACAGAAATAACTCAACCTGCTTTGCAGCCGTGTAAGCGCTAAACACATGACCTCGACGAGCTGCTGCTCCTAATGATTGTTCGCAAAGGTCAAGTTGCTGCGGGCTCCTGTCTACACAGCACTTTAGAATTCATCTACTGTTATTTTTTTATTACGATAATATAAATATTTCAAGTTGTCAACAGCCCTCACTGACAAATAAGCCAAGAAAAACGGTAAACTGCACTCCAGGGGGGGTTAAGCTTTTGAAGCCCAGCTTAGCAACACAACATCCATGCCGTTTGTGATGTAAAAAAAGGCATATGTCATACCTCTTTAGGGGCATCGGATTCAATAAAAATTGTATAAATATATTTGGCTTTGGACAGCAGCTTTGTCTCAGAATCAGTGGTCTTGTATTCTTCACAGGCCAACCAGAACTCAATGTTTTCTTCACTGAACTCTGTCCTGAGGAACTGAGAGAAGGTTTCCACCCCATCTGATGTAAAGAAACAGAAACAGAGAAACAGAGAAACACTGTTAGTCACGCTCCTGTAACTACAGCTGTTTAAGGACATGTAGCTTCCACATTTCAGTGTGTTGTGGAAACCTGCCAAAACTTCATAATCTATGAGTCTCAGCTCTATAGTCAGTTTAACTATCCCGAAACAGCTTAACCATAATATGTGTGAGTGTGCTCAAAAGTGTGGATGTTATTACATGGATCTGTTAACCGTGCCAAAACGACAGCAGGTCACAGTGTTTCTGTGCGGCATCTGTGACGAGGGGAGGAAGTTGCACAGTTTCTGTATTACTATCTGTGTTAACAAACATTAAAAGATGTAGTGAAACTCTCACAGCACTCCCCATTAACTATTTAGCGCTTCGAACACTGTGTTACAGTTTACAATTCAAATGAAGCAAAGCGTTTGACAGCACAAGAAACGGTTTTAGACGGCAATTCGACACAACATTTTTGAAAAGTTTCAGGCATTAATCTGACCTGAGTGCTTTAGTAGTTCTTCAAAGGAGTCGCTCCATTGCAAAGCTGCCTCCGTTGAGATGCTGTGAAACAAATCAGAGATGCGGTCAGCTCTCCTCTAATGATGCAGCAAAAAAAAAAAATGTCTTGGATTCTCACAGAGACGTACTAGATGTCATTTATCTGTGAGTGTGTAATGAGTCATGGAGGGTACAGAAATCTGAGGTTAAAAAGGGATAACGCTTGTGCAAAATACCACGGCCTGCATGAGAAGTTAATGGATTTTTTTTTTTCTTTCTCACTTGCTGGGTGTCGTAGCTGTCTTTTTACTGGGACTGACGTTTTCGTGAGAGCCTGACTTGGTGAGAAAAAGGCTAAGCCGACTCTTCCTCTCTTTGTCTTTCTGCCTGCAAACAAGGGAGAACAAATATAAAAGACCAGAAGGTGCACTTACAATTGCAGCAAACTTTTCTCCTTAAAGGCACACTTTCTGAAGTGGCTTTCATGGCACAATATGAATTGCACAACAGCTCTGCAGCATAGTACAGATTGCAAGTTCAGTCACATAAGCTGACGTGTTTTTTAAGAAAAGCGTGGAGACCCTTATGAGGGAAGACGGCAGCTTTTAAGTTCAACAGCCTTATATGGTGTCAGCTATAGCAGCTTTGAGCAGCACAGAAAAGGCAAATCTACAAGGTACGGAGACATGTCGTGAATATTACAGATTAAAATATTTCTTCTTTGTACAAAAACGCTTGCTGAATCTATTTCTGGTTGATTAAAGTTGTACTGCTCCAATTTCTTGTAATAGCTGTTAGAAATTGCTAAAGCCCCCTGAAAATATTCAACTTCAGAAAACAGGTAAACATTTAAAAATGACGGAAAATCACACACCAACCTGCTACTGTCGTCCTTCATCTTTGGTGTCTGTAAGCCTACTGGACCAAACATTTTGAAATATGCTTCCTCCTTTGGGGGCATGTAGCTGAATTGAGGAAATAGAAGAAGAAGCGTCTCCATGCTGTCTGTGGCGTGCAAAGCAGCAGGCCACAAATAACTCTCTGAAAAATGTTTAACCCATCACTCGTTGAACCACCTCGTCTTTTATAAACGGCGCTCGCGTTTCATTTCCCATGCTCGCTCTACTTCCTGTAACGGTATAACAGCTTACTGCCATCAGCTTGATCTGTGATATAGAAAACCCCTCTGGGTTCAACATCCTGCTGTAACTATTTACTAGGAAACTTGAAAAAGACACCTGTGATTATGTTCATTACGTTCACTTGTATCATTCATTAGTTCTGTTTGTTTTGACTTGAGGTGATATTTTTGTCTTGATTTTTTGTAACAATCGTTTTCACACTGTGACGTGTTGCACTTAAGCAATTTGGACCCAATATTTAAGAAAAACTCTGATGTTGTCCGAATATCAATATCAATTTGAATATCTGTGTTTATACTGTCTCGTGTTTGATTACGTGTTCGACATTGCATGAATAATATCAACCTTGAACACATAGAAAACGTTTAAGAGTGTGAATTATAAAAGAGGTCACTTGTTCTGTGATTCCACTTGTACCGCCAGCAAGGCCAGACACTGCAGTGCTGGAAAGAATACAATGTAATGAATAATAAAATGCGTATGTGTTTCTTTAGTTTGAACAGAAGTTGAAAGGAAAGAACAAGGTCCTAATTAAACGTAATTGGAAAATGAACAAGCCTTCTGAAGTTGTCAGTCAATAACAGGTTCAGAGCTGATAAATCCTCTAACCTTATCTCCCACCCATCGTGGGCCCCTCTAAGTAGCTGTCTGAGGGTCTAAACTGCAGCTACTTGATCGGCAAGGCTGTACAAAGATATCAAAGCGCTTCCAGCTTCCAAATGTCAATTACAGCTGACAGTTAGCGGGAACTGTGGACCCCGGACAAGTTCTGATAGACCACAAAATTTGCAGATGTAAACTGCACATCTGTCGAGCAGAAAAGTAGACTCAGCTCCTCCTGCACAAGTGACGCGATAAATCTTCTCAAGAGCCTCTACAACCCAGAATTTACTGATACCACCGGCAACAGTGACACCCCAAAGTCATGACTACTCACTACACATCAGTCACAGGGGCCGGCCGTGATCATGCTTTTGGCTTTGTTTTCCTTCTGGTGTGATGAAAATCACATGTCTGTGATGACTTTGTCAGCATTTCGCAGAAACCACAGCAGCAAATTGGCAAAAGTGGCATTGTTTACATCCTGTTGATCTCCCCCATATTCTGTGTTCAGCCTTTCTGCTAGCAGCTCTGTGGTGGGTGCAAACCCCCTAACATGTTTCAGCATTGGTGGTGTAGGTTGACCAAAGCGGTAGCCAAATTTCAGTCGCTAGCCACCGGTTAGCTCTGCCCCTGCATAAAGTTGCAATAAAGGCACATTCAACCTTGATACTTGGTTTGTAGTTAAGGTTTAACTATCCAGCCTAGAAAGAAATCAAAGGAACACAATGGTAAACACAGTCTATTTGTAAAACCCTTGAAACTTGCACCAAGCTATATCAAAACCTTTTTCTATTCTCACATTAAAAAAACAACAACCCCAAAACAACTAAAACAACAACAGAAAACCTGTTGAATGAAAGACACAATTTCTGGAAATGCATATGAGTCCTATAAATAGAACCTGCAGCATCCTTTCTCTTCAGGTAACAGCAGCCTGCACAATCACTGAAACCAAATTAAATAGCTGTCATTTAGCTTCTCTGTATGTATTTGCCTCTTGTCAACATACCAGATGAGAGAACCAACAAAATCAATACACACACTGAGCCAAGAAGATTCTGCTGCCAGCTGGAGACAAAAGATTAGAACTGTTTCATTTGATCATTTTGAAATAATATTCCTATTTACAGTTGTAATTATGTAACTGGTTCACCGGAGTATTGTAGCAGTTATTTCATGCAGTGATCTGTTAATAAACAGGGGGAAGACTGCGCTTCTGTATTTCTTGTCAGAGAAGAAGTGTTTAAAGTATCACCGAACTAAACAAATAACATTATCGGCTCACAGCGGCGAAACTGATATGAAACCACGTGATGTCTGGTTGAGGTATATTTGGCAAAATTCATACGTACACCCAACACCGCAAGAGTCTCCCCCCACCTGTTGTTTTTGTGCTGCAGTGCAAACATACAGAGCTGTGCATGTGTGGACAATGATGATATGCAAATGGACATTTAAGAGTGCATTTTGGATGCTTGGTAAAAAGGGAAGCGATTGAACCGAAACTGCAAAGTGCTGACATGGGTGAGGGGGGAAGAAGGGGTGTTGTTACTTCCTGCCTGAAAGCGCCTTTTCACGTCAAGTTCAGTCTGTACTTTGTGTCTCTACATTGGCTGAAAACAAAGCGAAGTCAGACAACAAAATGAATCAACAGACGTGTCAGAGTATAACGGACTTCAGTGAATCAGCAGGAACCCCCTTACAGACCGCAAACAAGCACAACAAACACAACAATGGTGCTAAGGCTTGAAAATTATTTTCAACATTCTCGTCATGCTCCTATTTTCATAACAATATGCCTCACTGGAATTGCTTTTATCCAAAAATAGGGCATGCAAGAATGAGGAAAAGAGACATTTGGGTGCTCATTGGAGAGGAGAGGCCAGGCCTTGATCTTTTCTACAAGGGTACAATATGTCAATCCAGGACAGATGACTGAAGACTTTCCACTTCTTTTCATCATCTACCATATAAAACATTCTGTTTAATGACATCAGTTTTGAATCATTATTCTTCTTTCCCATTTGTGATATCAGAATTGTGCTAGCCACTCATTATTTCATTAATCATTCACAAAAAGATAAGAGCCAAGTTTCATTTTATGGAATTCAAAACTCATATTTCACCAGCACAGAGCTCAACATGTCATAATCTGAAAAGCACGCACACTAGAGGTTTAAATACTTGGCCCTGAGATAAAACTGTGACAAAATGCCTCTAGCAGGTTAAAAATACTAGATTCATTTACATCAAAGGAATTTTTAGCTCCAATTGTTATTAGCTGTTAGCTAGCTAATGTTGCAAGCTACATTAGCTACACTGCTAACCACATTCCTATTTGCAGCTTAAAAAATAATTTTAAAAAAAGGAAAAAACAAAACAATAATGCAAACAAAAATGAATTCTACATTTTGAATGAGGACTTTTTTAATCGGGTGGAGAACATAAACATCGGCATAACTTTGTGCTGAACATTGGGGGGGGGGTCAAGATCTCTGTCTAAATAAATAAATTCCTAGATGATTAAACATGCAACTATTTTGCTGGTAATACCTGAAATGAGTTAAGAGAATCTACAGCCTATTTATGCAAGATAATTCATAATTTTATTGGGTTGGGGGGTTATATTCGTTGGGTCTGATTATGGGAGGGGTAATAACCCCCCTAACCCCCCTGGAAATTATGCCCCTGAATATAAAGGAAGAGGGGTGACTGATTAGTAATTAAAAAAAGAATTTACTACATAAAAGCCAGACTAGGCACAAAAACAAGTACAAACAAGTTCTAAAATACTCTAACACTTCCCACTCTGACGTGCCATGCAGAAGAACGACTGAAACCGAGTTCCACCTGTCTGCCAGTCGTTCTTTTACCGTTCTTGTTGCACTTCACAAGGACCCGATCGCTTCTGGCTATCTGCCTGCAGTGCTTGAGTATTTTATAAAACAGACAAACAGCATGGTTTGCTCACAGGAGCTCTAAGTAATATTTGCAGCCATATATTTCTGTTGGTTTCTCTGCTCTGCTGTGTCTCCCTGCATTTTTATAGCAGGTCATTGAGTAGGTATAGATCGTTGTCTTAACTGGAGAGATATGGATCGGAAGTTAACACTAAACTTTCAAAATAAAAACATGCAAATAAAAAGTAAATAAAAATATGTAAACTATAGAATAATAAAAGTTTTCTGCACCATGTAAAACACACAGGGTAAAATACTAAAGTTACTTCCACCTTGTTGGCTGTTGGTAAATGTGCATAGACCATATAACAGATGGAGGTAGCTACTGTGATGCCACATGCTTGTTTTTGTAGTTCTGATATGAAGATGAGCGATTTTGCCATCTCTGCCTTTGTTGCAAAAAACGGTAACCGATGTGACAAGTAGAGGCCGGTCTGACTGTAAAACCGCTCAGTTATTGGCCAGTGGCTTGTGACTGAATAGGTTGTTAGCCAATGAGCGAGTGGCTAATGTCACAAATGATCATAAACAAAAAAGTGCCTGAGCCCATAAACTCATCAGGAAAGTGTTTACAGTGATCAAGCTAGAGAGCTGTTTTGTAGACTTCTTTATAATCCAGTCTTTTTGCTGGTCTTCAGACAGAATGCAGGTTTGAGGCCAGCTTTATTTTTCCGAAGCTATCTCAATCTTTGTAGCATCTGTAATATTGTATCCCACCGCACAGCAGCTTTCAGCCATTTCATTGTTAGCAGACAAGGAAGCACCTTTACATTAGCTATACAAAATCACTAGAGAACCATGAGTTTAATTTGCCCTCTGGTGTTGGCGGCCCTGGTTACACAAAACAGAGTAGATTTTTTGAATGAGATTATGAATGATTATGTAGAAATTTTAAGCTAAAGACATTTAGGCTGAGAACAAATGCAGCCTTGTTGATACTGAGCAATATTGAGCACCTCACAATCTGATTTATATCTGATAATAACTAAGGAAAGCGTAGTTAGTTGCATATATTTTCCTTGCCGATACCACAATCTTTCCTTGTGCTTAAACCTTTTTGTACTTCCAGATATGGAACAAAAGTGCAGAATGTGCATTATTCCACTATTAAAGCTTTTGTTCAACAATGTATTTAAATGAGACAGATTTCCCCCTTTTCCTCATAAATGAAGTCTGCTGCTACACTCACTGGCCAAATCCTCCTATAGGCATTAAGTCTACAATTCCCCTAGCAGGAAAGTCATCATCAGCTTCCCCCTTCACACAGGGAGCACCTAGATCCAGGCTTAGATCCAGTTCAATAATTGTACATATGGTACATTCACATGGTAACTTATTTTACACATCAGGTGACCCACATGTAAAGGTGGTGTTACATTTGATTACATAAAAATGAAAGAGCTTTCTTTTTCTTTTTTGTCTGTCGCTCTTACATGTTTATATAGATGAAAGGCTTAAGAAGACCATTAACACCTCACTCTAATATAACTATTAAATAACCATCTCAGTAACAGTGTCTGAAGTAAAGATAACAAGCATAATGCAAGTAGGCTTTATGATATATTAAAAAAATGCATCAGATAGGCTGTACAGATGTACCTAATAAAAACATACACGTCTTCTTTCCTATGTGGGTCACTAACGACTAAGTTAGCGGGTTCCCTTGGTTACTGTGTGGGTTAAACATGAGCCGGCCTGCAGCTGAATCTAAATTGTAAATCAGTCATTATTTGCAATTCCCCGCCACTCCCATCCAGTATGTTATTTAATACCGATTACTGAGTAATAGTCAGCCTTCTTATGGTTGGCGCCTGTGTGCGGTGTGGAACAAGAGCATTTGCCCACCACTGCAGAAAACTGAATCCAATACGCAGCTGAGGTGCTGTTCAGCTTTGCGCTTGCAGTTGTGCAGATGGCTTTGCTGCACTAATCACTCCTGCTGGGTGGCAGGGTTGCTTGTGCAGTGAATGCAGAACAAAGAGTCACAGGTTATATATATATAACCTGACGGGCAAAACTGAACCTGTCTTGTCTCACGAGTTTAATTAAATTCACACAGACGTGGTCCATGCGACCCACTTGATAGTGCCTCTGGAACCAACTTGTCCAGGCCATTAGCCACTTTACAGATGGGACAATTCACATGAACATGTTAGTTTCAGTTGCTGGATCTAATAAGGCGCCTCAGGGGTCTTATTTAAATATACAGTGTCCTCCAAAGTACAGACATGTGACATATTAAAGTAAAGGTTTGAACTCTTTCCTCTTACAGTTGGGGTCAAAGGTTCAAGATTTATAAAATAATGGGCTGCACGTTCATATGTCACATTATTCAGTTAATTCACTATTACAGAATGCTGTTTATATTTTTTAGCTTTACAGCTTGTGTATGAGCAGATTGTAGGGATCCTTATCAACTCATAAATGCTTTTTAGTCTAAATAATAAGATCAGTTGTGCGCTCAGATTTTGTTGATCTGTTTTTATCTGCTCTAAGTCGCTGTGATATAGACTCACAGGATAAAGTCACGCTGTCCATTTTAAAACACTTTCATAAGTCTGCGCAGTTCACAGCTTTATGAAGGCGTGGGATCTCCCTTATTAGACTTTACAAGAACGTTGTGAGTTTCCGGGAAATTAGCTGCAAAGGCAACAGAGGCCGTACACAGGAACAGCGCTCTGATCTGGTGACATAATTTTCCTGTAGTGAGTCATACAGGTGCGCTCTTCACAGATGAAAGGCGTACTGCGTTTCAGCGCAAATCACTGGCTTGCCTCGGTAAGTAAAAGGGGAATGTACAGAAGTGAGAAAAAAGTTTGACACTACGTAGCTTAACATGAAGCGGCTGTGGTCAGGGAAATTTCTCAGCATGAAATTCAGAATGTTTGCCTGAAACAGCATCTAAATGAGGATTTTACCTGGTAATGTTTTCGCTTTTTTTCTTAAACATTACTGTAAGTCTTTCATAAAATTAATTTGAACCAGCTTGGAAGTTTTACATCATGACTTCATCACCATTTTGCTGACTTTTAAGTAATATGAAGCTATAACCCTCACGTGATTAAAAGCACTTGTGTCTGTGTCTGTATGATCAGATCATGTTCAGTAAAGTTATTTCTCAAACAAAAGGAAATAATTACTATGTTACCCAAAGTCAGTCTTTTAAAAAAATGTACACCCACCTATCTGTTGGCCACTGGACGGGCATCTGTTTACCTGCTAGCCAACACAGGCCATCATCTTGCATCCAGTTTGCACATGAGCGCAACATAAAGAGCTTTGACTGTCAAAGCAGACTCAGTGCTGCCTCCCCATGATGTGTTGGGGAATCAAAATAAAACCAGCTGAGCATCATCACAACATGTAAAAGTCTAACATTTTGTTTTATATAAAAAACATAAAATTGCTACACACTTGGTAGATATACTGAAGAAGTTACCGTTTATCACATGACACATAAAAGATGTAATATTCGTGCACCAGGAACTTAGTCAGACGGGGTTTTTCTGCCTGCAGCTGCAAAATGCTAACCTCATCCCGATTATCATACACGCTGCAGGAGTGATTGTTTTTCACATTATATATTCTTTTTCTCTTTTGCCGGTGTGGTGCTTGAAATCAAAATGGATCATCCCACCTACTCTCACCAACAAGTCTCTGCTGAATCCTTCTACCATTTCAAATGACAATCAAATGCAAGTCACTTTCCACCACACTTGCCGCCCCATAAATATTACATCTGTTTTGTTTACGGCAACACATTTTGAAGCCATTAATCTTTTAATGTGATTTTAAATTTAAATACCCCTCCACCCCCCCACCCCAATTCAAGCTGATTTTCTTTGTTAAAAATATTCTGTGGCCATCCTTTTTACTGAGGGCGTTAAATGTATTCCTGCAGTCCAGATACAAGAAACTGTGCCAGCATAGAGCTGAATTAAGGCAATTGTGCTGAATGTAAGATTTTTTTATTTATTTATTTTTTTGCTATGCACTGTTCCTTTGTGCAGACACTCTGAGTGATGCGGTTGTAAAGAGGCCCGGACAGAGTTCTTTATCATAGGTCTATGAGACTTTCAGAGTCTCTCCAGTAATCTCCAGTAATCAGGTCCACATGCCAATAGTGATGGATTCTGCTCTGCAGCTACACTGCAGACAACACGCACATACAAATCAGAATTTACATGCCCAAGTCTTTCTTGATCAATAAACATTTACTCCTGAGGAGAGTCTCCATCTGCGAGCCTGTCGTCGTAATCAGATCAACCTTTTGTATTGAAAAATGAGAAAATGCATAAATGGGGTGACCTCTCAGTACTTTTGTCACGTACTTTCTGTCAGTGTACGTAAACAGAACAGGGTTTTCTCACCTCAGGATGCCGTGGCGTTAACCTGACTCCAAACTGTTACATAGGGCGCTAATGAAATCAGACCTAAAGCAAATTCTGGCAGGGACACACAAATTACAAGGATGCTGATGACATTGCTCCTAAGAGACAGAGATCATTTTAATCAATTAACTGAGAGCATTTTGCTTCACTGATTAAGCCGGAGAGAGGAGCAACAAATGGCAGGGCTTGCTTTGGTTGGATGAAGAGGATGCCTTCCTATTTCAGCCATGACAGATGCTGGAGCATGCCTGGACACTGCTGGACTACTAAATCCTTGCAGTCAGATGTTTGATATTTCACATGCGACCTCAGCACATCTCCATGGCTAGAAATGTAATACATGTTTGACTGCCTGACGATGAGAGAACAGACTCATGCTGTGACTCAGATTGAAGTTGCGAAGAGTTTTTCTGCTGGACCGTCAGTTTGTGCAGTCCTCTGCCGTCCTACATGTACCATTTGCTTTTTATGTAAAAATAACATATTCATGTGCCTTCCTAGAATGATAATGTAACACCACTAAGTTGGACTGGTTGTAGCCAGATATTTTTTTTTGTATTTGTCTGTCATTTTTTTTAACTTTAGGTATGAATACTAATGCGTTTCAATTTAGCCTCCACAGACAGACACACTTTAGCTGTTTTTAAATGAATGCTAATCTCTCACATATTTAATTCTGATTGAACGTTCCTACTTCTTACCAAATCAGTTTTTTCCTGGCGCTGCTATCTTACTCATGCAGGGGCAAAAAGGAGATAGTGTTTAACGCCTGAAGGCGAGGAGATTTTAAAAAAAATGTTTTTTATTCACTTACTTACCTCTGTGGGAAGGTCAGAGGTCAGAGTCAGCTACAGGCCGCTAGTCCTGGAGCAGGTAGGGATTCGGTGTCAAGCTCAAGGACGTTATGGTAAGAAGGTTTCTTGCCGAGTCTTCTGATGCAAAGGTCAGTAACCTGCTCAATGTGCTACCTCGCAGCCCAATATGTCCTCCAAACAGACAGCATAAATAAAATGCATGAACAGTAATAATACAAAAATTCTTTTGCAAAGTATCTGTGGTAATGTTCATTCCTATAGCAGTTGTTATGTCAGCTGTAAATCAATACAAGGCCTAATTAAACATTATTGCTGTGCAGAAAGCTCTCCTCTGAGTCCCGATCTGTTCTTTGTCACGTTGGAGAATGCGAGTCACATTCATCCCATTCTGCGTTATTGTATCTGTAATTACACATTATCATGTTTTCATTTAGACTATTTATGGTAAAAAAGAAAAGAAAAAGAAAAAAATGAAATGCCACCTGCGTTCTTGCCATCCTCTCTCCCCATGTCTCTGTCAGAAGTATTGTCAGGTCTGAATGTTTCATGACTCATTCGTTCCCTTTCTCCAGTCCTCTCTGCATCTCATCCTGTCTGCAAAAGAACACACAATCTCTAAAAAGTTCTTCCCTCCTGTTCGTCTTTGCATGACGCAAGTCTAATTACGTTGAATTATTTGGCCAATGGTCTGTGAAGCACATTGCGGCCACGATCGGTGCACTACAAACAGACCGTTATCAGTGAAATCCCTCTGCTTGTGAGTGCATGGAGATGGAAGCATAATTAAAATGCAAGGAAACCAGGTCACAGATAAAACTATCCACTGGCCAAAGAGTAGACTCCTACACTGGCACGACTGTGTACTCTGCATTTTCATTTGGAAGCATTTTTTTTCATCCCACATCTCACAGTTAATTTACATCTTTTGGTACTTTAGCTGATATTATTCTCAGGATATTACTTTTACTAAATACAAGAAGTCTTTTTCAGTCATTAAAGGATAGCATTTTATACAGAAACATTACACTGTAGTAAGTAAACATTAGACTGTATAGTACTTGTGTTTAATTGATGATTACATGAATCCTGCATTTGATTTAGTAACAGAAACCATCTGTTTAGAAAAAACCTCACCATCTGTCACTGAAGGAGAGAATTAGTTAAGATGGCTTAACAGCCAACATTGAATTTACAGTCAAACTTTGCAATAAACGACACAAAAACTTGGTGACCAGAGAACGAGGGAGGAGTGAAATACAAATGGGCAGGACGGTTAATTAGTCATTCATCAGCGCTTCCCTAATAACGCCTGACCCGGGACGTTATAGCCGGTAATGATTATTTACTAAGTAACCAGCTGGAGGATATTACATTAGTGAATCATTGGGTAATTATCGGTTCATAATTAACATAAATCGATATCGCTCATCACCTTTTTTTCATGTGTCTCTCCTGATTAAAATGATACAAATGTCATGCTTCACTTTACTTGAGGGGACACAGACACAGAAGGTAATGATGAGTAATTCTGAAATAATGACCGAATTAAAGTATGATGATTCAGGTGGCACAAAAAGAGTAATGGTTGGAATAAATAGTACACATCAGTGTTAATCAGGAATTCTTATGAATTGATTCAGCAGCATGATGCCGTCTAAACAGTGTCCAGGAGATGACCTGACCTGACCGCAGACCTCTCGCCCGCTGAAAACATTCACACATTCAGAAATAAAGGAGAATATTTCCTTAAGAACAGGTGATGCAACACAATGATAGACATGCTTCTGCCCCATCTTTCATAAAATAAGCATATATTTTTCCAAAACAAAAAAAATAGACTGTCAAATGTATCAATTTCAGCCATTATTGTGTTGTTTTTAAGTGACTCTCAATTAAATATAAGACTTTAATGATTTTAACATTACTGCAATTTGTTTTTGTTTAGGCAGCAATGTGACAACTTTTTTTGTTGTTGTGTAAATGGAGCTGTAATTTTTTCCCTAATGATCACTACAGTATTATCTTTTGTTAAACAATGCGCGTATGCTTGAAATTCCTGTATTAGGAGTTATTACTGTTAATGAACGACTCATTAACTATGATGCCATTCCTGTTTGTTGTTAGGGCCCAGGTCTGTGACCCGGCGTTTTGAGTTTATTTTGTATTTTTGTTTTTCTCATGTTAGATTGCATTTATGTTAAGTTTTTGTGTCAATTAGTTAAGGTTTAGTTGAGTGATTTATTCCAGTTTATGTTTCTTTCATGTCTCCGTGTTTATGAGTCTTTTCCTGTCTTCTGTGTTAGTCTGTCTTGTCCTCTATGTTTAATGTTTAGTTATGCCCGTGCTTTCGCCTCCCTTATCTGTTCCCATGTGTCTCTCCTTGTGTTTCTTGTGTCACGTGTGTGTGTTTCCATGTCTATTGTCAAGCTTGTCTTGTCATGTCCATTATGTTTCTTGTTTTATTTTGAAAGCCTTCCATGTTCAGTGTGTTTAGTTTTACTTCCCCTGTCGTGTCATGTTAATTTGTGTCAGCTGTGTTTCCCCAGGTGTTTCCACTTCCCTCATTAACCTTGTGTGTTTAAGTCCTCTGTCTTCCTCTGTTCAGTGTCGGGTTGTCTAGCGTCATGTACTTCAAGTCGCAGGATTATTTTCAAGCTTAGGTTCATATTCATGTTTCTGTTTCAAGTCACAGTTTACATAGTTAATCCTATAGCTTCCCCAGTTCAGCTTATAGTTTAGTTTCGCCATTGCCTTTCTATGTTCCTCTATCAGCCATAATTAAAAGCTCGCTTTTTGTTAAAATCCTGTTCTCTCCTGTTTTCCTGCTCTTGGGTCCGCACCACAAACACACCGGCTATCCTGGCCGTAACACCCTCCTTCTTCAGTCTTGATTTATATGTGGTATATATATGATTTATATATGGCCCAACTAAACATTGTGGTGTACTTATGAAAATTAGTATTACTAGTGTCACCAGGCTGCACCTTTTAGGAGTTAGTCCACAAATGATAAAAGTCATCTTTCTATTACAGTAAACACTATTACTGGAGTTGTGTTGCAGGAGTCATTCAGCTAATGTCTGCTGGCTGCCTGCCCTGAACAGTCATCATCCAATCATCCAATCACTGCTTCAGAGGTGAGTCAAGCCTTTGACTTCTTACATGTCTATGGGGCTGTAGTTCAAGTGATCCCTGACATTTAAATTACACCAATTTCTTATTCTGTGTCTAAAAAAGAATCATTATTCACAGTTAACAAAATCCTTATTGAACTTATACAAAGCCCTGGTGAAGCCCCCTCAGGTCATCAGCTCACCCATTGCCTGAAATAAGCCCTTTTAGTGCCCATCCTCATCATGGCCCCAAACACAACCTGGTGTTTCTGAGTACCTCTTCACCTTTCTCAAAATACACTACATTACCAAATCTGATCCAAACTATGAGAGCATACAGCCCAAACATCCACAGCAATTAATATTACAGAGGCCCATTACCTGCTTATTTTGAGAGCTAATGTTGGATTTAGTCTTTTAATTACATTTAGACAGTATTGATATGATCTCAGTTAATCAGCACACACGAGGGAAATGCACCAAAAAGGTTAAAATTGAGAACTTCTGCTGTCTGGAAATATTGAATATTATCTGATGTGGTGGTGACTGGTAGCTCCCTGTACTGTGGCTTATAATAGCTTTCTCAAATACAAAACAGCTTGAAAACCTGTGTAGAATTATAAATTACAGCTTAGCTAAATACATCTTTTATGCTGTGCTTTCAGTCTATTATATAACATAGTAAGCTATTATATATACTCTGCTGATCAATACAAGACCATATTAATTCCCTTTTTTTAAAATCAAACACATTTAAGGATGGAAAAAACTTCCAGATTGAGAGTCATATGGATCCTGAGATTCTGGCTCGTTGTGAATACTTGCACATATGCTGATCTGAAATTAAGCAGAAAATAAGCAGCCACCATACAATCTACACTCAATGGAGTCAAAGGAGCTTGCAAAGAAAAGCGTCTGGACTTCTTTAAGTTGCTTGAAGACGTTTCACCTCTCATCCAAGAAGCTTCTTCAGTTCTAAGGTCAAATGGGGGAGAGTCCCAGATATAAACCTAGTGGGAGTATCCCCCCACAGAGGGACAAAAGGACCCCCTGATGATCCTCTAATCGCCTGAGCCAAGGTGTGAAACTGGGTGTGGGTCCCAATCAGCCAGAGTTTCGGGTGTGTTCATTGTGAAACCTGGCCCCACCTTATCATGCGAATTCCTGAGGTCAGATGGCCCAGGATGTGAGTGGGCGTTAAGGCGTCTGGGAAGGGATCTCAAAACTGGATTATAGATGGCAGAGAGTTGGTGTCGTAAACCCCCGCCTCTGTTCAAAGATGGTCACTCACAATGAACACACCCGAAACTCTGGCTGATTGGGACCCACACCCAGTTTCACACCTTGGCTCAGGCGATTAGAGGATCATCAGGGGGTCCTTTTGTCCCTCTGTGGGGGGTCACTCCCACTAGGTTTATATCTGGGACTCTCCACCATTTGACCTTAGAACTGAAGAAGCTTCTCGGATGAGAGGTGAAACGTCTTCAAGCAACTTAAAGAAGTCCAGACGCTTTTCTTTGCAAGCTCCTTTGACTACGATGACCTGGATGACTGAGAACCTTCACAGACATACACTCAATGGACACTTTATTAGGTACACCATGCTCGTAATGCATTTGAACCTGTTTGCCTTCAAAACTGCCTGGATTCAATAAGATGTTTGAAACATTTTTGGTTTTGGGTATTTTGGTCCATATTCACACGATAGCATCACGCAGCTGCTGCACATCCATGATGTGAATCACCACATCCCAAAGGTGCTCTGTTGGATTGATATCTGGTGATGGTGGAGGTTGTTTGAGTACAATGGACACACTGTCGTGTTCAAGAAACTAGTTTGAGATGATTTCAGGTTTGTGACATGGTTTGTCAGCCATAAGAAGATGGGTACACTGGGCTCATAAAGGGATGAACATACTCAGCTGGGCTGATGCTCAGTTTGTACTGAAAGTGTGCAGAGAAAATATCCCTTACACTGTTACAGCACCAACAGTCTGAAGCATAAATACAAGGCAAAGAATATTCATGCTTTCATGTTGTTTACACCAAATTCTGAACCTGCCATCCGAATGTCACAGCATTTGGGTTACATTTTTACAGTTTTCTAGTGTCCAATTTTGGTAAGCCAGTGTGAATCGTAGCCTCTGTCCTGTTCTTAATTGGCAGGAGAGCCACCTGGTTTGGTCTTCTGCTGCTGTAGCCCATCTGCTTCAAGGTTCCATTTATTCTGTGTTCAGAGATTCTCTTCTATATACCTTTGTTGTAATGAGTGGTTATTTGAGGTACTGTTGCTTTTCAATCATCTTATAGCAGCCTGGTCAGTCTCCTCTGACCTCTGGCAACAAGGCATTTTTGCTCCGAGAGCTGTCCTTCACTGGATATTTTCACTTTTTCGGACCATTCTCTGCAGACCTTTGAAATGGCTGTGTGGGAAAATCACAGCAGATCAGCAGTTTGTGACATGCTCAGATCATGCTGTCTGACACCAACAACCATGCTGCATTTGAAATCACTTAAATCTTCTCCATTCTGACGCTCAGTTTGAACAATGTCTGCATGTGTAAATGTAGAGTTGCTGCCATGTGATTGGCTCATTAAAATATATGCGTTAATGAGCAGTTGAAGAGGGGTGCCTAATTAAGTGGCCAGTGAGTCAGTGTATATATGACAGTGACAGGATAAATGAGGAAAAGCAGGTCCATGTCGTGGTCCGCATGTCTTCAGTGTCACCTTTCTTGTGTTCTCTCTCTCTCTTATCTCGTGAGAATGGGTATGTGCATGGCAGGTTACCGCCTCAGGAGGCGTGACAGTAATTAAGTTCATGAAAGAGCTGGATGCGCACACCTGACGGCCATTATTCATCACACTGTCTTGAGGATTTCCTCGGTGTGTGGCTTCTCTGTACGGCCTTTTTGGAGTCACAGTTCTACTTGGACATGTTCTTTAGATTTCACTCTTGAGAGGTTGTTTCAGTACCTAATGTGAAAACCAGCTCTTGTAAACAAAGCATCTCAGTAGTTGCTGTGTCTAGCTCCATCAGATCTTAGCTAATTGTGAACCAAAATGAAAACAGAAAAGTGCAAAAATATAAATATAAGAATAAATAAATAACAGAATAATAAGAATAAATAACAGCTTGTCCATCTCACTACCTATTTATTTTAAAAAAGCACAATGACTAGCACACTTGGATGCCGTTTGGGTTAAATGAGCTTGTTTCGACCTGCTTTGTATTTGTATTGCAGCATAATCTCAAAACCAGACATAGCCTTTGAATGAACTCAGAGAGGCTATTCTGAGATTGGCTGACTACCTAGCTACAGCTGAATGTTGAAAAAAATCTCCTATACTTAAGCAAAATTAGCAATCGTCAGAAAAAACCAAAGAATGCTGCTTTTGTCTGCCTAAAAAATTCATAAATAAATAATAAAAAGTGATCTATAACAGCAATCATCTTATGTGTGGGAGACTGAATTGAGTTCACAAATCAAAACTGAAATAAAAAGTCATGGGGAAAAATGGTTCCTTCATCAAAGTGAACACTCAAAGCTCATCAGTGGTGTTTACATTGAGCTTGTAAACCTTAATGTCCACCACGAAGACCACATAGCAGCTTACCTCATTAGGTTATAGAGCTCATCATAATGTTTACAGTGTAGTTTGTTGGCTTTTTCCAGCCCATGATACAGTCCTAAATCTTATTAGTTATTCCAAATAGCTCGTGCTCTAGTTAGCACAATTCATTTGGGTCTCATTAAAGTGTTTTTGATGAATAAAGAAGTGACTTAATGTGCTCCGGTAGTGACCTATAATGATTTAGAACATCATTAGAATCACCAGCCATCAAAGTGTAGGCTGATGCTGGCTGATTATCATGAATCTGGACAAAGTTGTTTGGAAAACCTAAAAAAAAAAAAAACCCTCAAAAAAAAAAAAAAAAAAAAAACCACACCAAGTTAAATATGGCCCATTTACAATTTGACGTGTTGCAAATATATGCTACATAAAGCAAATAGCTTTAAAAACTTTATTACAAAGGGAAAAGAAAGAAAAACTGCGGTGGTGGTCATTAATATATAGATTCAGTTACTGTGACTCAGAGTGTGTGTTGAAAATAATTAGCAGATTTAATGACTTGTGATTTTTCATTAAAATAAAATGCTTGCAAATTACCATGGTTACCATGTGTACATATCCACGGCCCTGTCAAATATGAATATATTCTTATTTATATTACGAGTATTAAATAGTCACTGACCTGACACTAATGCTGTTAGATATGACTCCGTTTAATTTGTTTAAATTAGCAACTTTCAAGAACGCGGTGAGGCGCAGAATGTGTAAGCCTGTCGTTTTCAGTAAGTCACATTAAATATTAAAAAGACCTTTCTGCTTTCATTTCCTTAGCTTTTACAAGTAAATGTTCTTGAAATCAAAACTAATTAATTAAATACCAAGAGATGATGTGAATATATATAACCATGACACAAAAAGCTACTTTCTGTCTGTGCAATATTCGCCACTTCTACCTCATGCCATTTATTCCGTCCCTTTGTGCATCTTCACACAGCGTGCAGTGCACCTCCAGTTTGATAATGCACTGCGTTTGATACTAAAAAATCTGCTGTTTTCAAGGCTGGAGTAAAGCTGAGTATGGCAGGAAGAAGTTCTTTTAAATAAAGCACATACAGGCACAGTTGGCTGGAGGTTAAAGAATGAGGCTCTTAAATGGAAGCATGAGGATTTGGAGCCTCTCAATTGGGTGAGGACATGAGAATGTGAATAGAAGAGAAAAGGAGTAATGGTGAAAGCAAAGTGCCCTTAAATATATCCTTCAGAAGCTGACCATGGAATACTGGGGACACTTTACACACCTGAAAGACTGGGAAACAAAGCATAGGCACTCACAGAGAGACATAATATGCCCTCCTACAGTCTAAAAACATGAAGGTTAGGTGAAGTAGAGAAATAGCGTGTGTGTGTGTGTGTGTGTGTGCGTATGTGTTCTTGAAATAGACTGCCAACCTGTTGAGAGTGTAGTAGGGTATAGCTGAATGCATGCTGGGACAGGCTCCAGCAAACCCCCTGTAAGCCTGCATGAGATAAGAAAGGACAGAAAATGAATGGATATTAATTCCCACCATGCAACACACTAAGTGAGCTTTCTCAGGGTAAGTAAAATAGTTATCTCATTAAAGTACATTTAAAAGTACATTAGCGCTGTAACTTTTGAGAGAAGACATACGACTTTTGTTACCTAACAAATGAAATTTTACATAAATCACATCCTTACTCAATTCATCGCAGTCACACGCGCTGCTCCAGCTTTCCTCGGTCTGTTATGATCATGAGATTTCGGCTGCTAATGTCAGTCAAAGCTGAGTCCTTTCCCAGTAATACATTTTGGTACAGTACACAAAAATGCTTGTACTTATGATTCAATATGAAAGCTACAGAATCATTAAGAGTTGCTGAACAACATAATGTCGGTGACACAAAGTAAGGCGTTTGAGGTTTTTTGAAGTCGTACCTCAGCGCTTAACGATTTTTGTGCCCCTTGAAGTGAAGCGGTGTAACCACATTCCAGGTTTTAGCTGGGGATCAGGCTGACTGTAAAAGAAGGCATTTGAACTGTCATACTCAGAGCGCTTACAGCCTATTAATATTCCCGTCCCCGTCATAGTCTGGCTGAGAGTACTGTGGAGGAAGATGGCACGCGTGCTCATTGATGGCGGGTGGGCGTGAGATCGATAAATATAAAGTGCTGTTTTTGCAGCATAAAACTGTGTTTAATGTGCATGTGGATAGGTGAAAGTGGCCTTCAGTATAAATAAGACTAAATGTAAATGCTAGTCCATAATAAGATTTGGCCATGGAGCTGCGTGGAAAGGCAATAACTCAGAGGTCATGAAGTAATGAGGCACAACTTTAAAAGCTTCTCAGTATTATGTATCTCTTGGGGGTGCGCGGAAAGAGTAAATATTGATTCAGTAATGAGGAATGAACGGGTCATTATCGTCCTGTAGCTGAAGAAAGTCCTTGTGGAGAAAGTGATCCTTACAACTTACCTCCATTGTTTAACAGATAGTCGTGAACCAATCTTCACCTATTGATTTATCAACATGCTACGTGACCGTTTGTTCTCTGGCAGCTCATCATCGTTTACTGTGCAGCCTCTAATTCACTCAGCAATGACTCCAGCTTTAACAACAACATCAACTGCACTTCAATTACACAACGAGAGACTTAAATCGGATCAAATTGTGCAACTGAAGTTTTTACCCAAGTGCCTCTGACAGACACTCCACTCACCGACCACTTTATTAGGTGCACTTTGCTAGTGCTGAGCTGGACCTCCTTTTATCTTCAGAGCTGCATTAATTTTTCATGACATGGACTCAACAAGGTGCTGGAAACATTCCTAAGAGGTTTTAGTCCATATTGGCATGACAGCGTCACACAGTTGGTGCAAATTCAACAGATGCACATCCATGATGCGAATCTCCTGTTCCGTCGACATCCCAAAGGTGCTCTGATGGATTGTGATGTGGTGACTGTGGAGGCCATTTGAGTGCAGTGAGCTCATTGTCATGTTCAGGAAACCAGTTTGAGATGATTTGACTCTGTGACACTGCGTGATCCTGCTGGAAGGAGCTGTCAGAAGATGGGTGTACTGTGGTCACAAAGGGATGGACTCAGGTAGGCTGAGGTGACTAGCAGAGATGGGCAGTAATGTGTTACAGTAATCTGATTACTTTTTTCAAGTAATGAGTAAAGGGATTACTATTACAAAAAGTAATTAGATTACTGTTACTTTTCCATAAACACGCTGTGTTACTGCGTTACTAAACCGTGATTTTGTTTATGAGAGTGTCTCATGACAATGACGTGCGAGCGTGCGACGTCTCTGGCAGCAACAGACGTGTGCAGATCAACAATGGATAATATGGAGTGTTGGAGAGAGTACGACCATGCAGCGTTTAAAGCTGGGAAGTACTGACATTACTCTGAGTTTGATTCCGTAAAAAGTGACAAAAACACTAGTGTCTGTTGTACACTCTGTGTGGGAAGAAAAGTTCTTTCTACAGCGAAAAATAAAACGTCAAATCTGACCAAGCACCCGGCAAACCTCCAACAGCCCCACTCCTGCTAAACAGGTGAAAATCTACTTAAGAGAGACAGGACTCAGTGCTGCTGAATCTTTGACTTTATTTATTTTTCGCTGTGTTTTACTTGCATCTATTTGAAAGAGTGAGTGTAAATACAAAAATATTTCATTTCATATGCTGGGATATGCAGAAAATAGGGTTAAATGTTAAACAAATTTCTTCAAGTCAAAGACTGTTGCATATAATTTAATTTTTTACTTGATGCAATGTGCATAAAGTTAAAAGATTAAAACTAATAAAACACAAAAAGTTGTTAAAAAGTTTTAACAAGAGACATTTTCATTTGATTCATTTTTAATTGATGGAAAATGCAGAAAAAAAAAAAAGAATTGGGCTGAAAGGTTTTGCTTCATTAGGTATTCAGGTTGTGTATCATGTTTTTAAAAAGTAATGAAGTAACTAATTACTTTTGAAAATACATAATCAGTAAAGTAGCTGGATTACTTTCTTAGAGAAATAATCAGTAACTAATTACTATTTTCAAGTGACCAACACTACTGACTAGGGACCCAAGAAAATATCCCTCATACCATTACGGTACACGACCACCACTGGAACCCATATTTTTGAGTATAATATGTAACAAAGTAATGTATGTATGTAACGTATGAGCTCAGAATACTTTTTGTCCTATGCTTCATTTCTGGTTTGTAATAATTTAATTCATAAATGTTACCAACACTAGTCCCTCATCACCAAGAAGTAAATCGTCAAGGAAAATGTTGCTTTAAACTAAGCACTGAAATCACTCAGCAACACTGTTCTGTGTGATTACAGCTGTATATATTTAAGTCAAATAGTATGATTTTGTCATTTGTGACATTTTGAAGAGTAGTTGAGTATTTAACCCTGTAAAGCCTGAACCAATGAAATAATTGCCAGCAAATTAAATATTTTTGAAATTCTATTTAATGAATCTTATGACAAAAATTATAAATTTGTACATGTGTTTTCATTTTTTGCAGTTCATTTAAAAAAAAAAAGAAAAAAAAGAATCACACTGATGATGTAGACGTCAAAGAACTCACAAATATGACACAGCTGAATCTTAACACAGGGTATTATGTGGTTCTAGGTTGCTACAAAGGCAAGGAAGTTATTTATAGGTGTGTTTACAACTAGAAAAACACCATACTGGAGCTGGAGAGTCATATTTTTCCACACGAAATGTTGAACGATATTCGGAAATTTTATTATTCACACCCAAGTGCTCGAACAGAACAATGTATTTCTAATATGCAGCCACAGTGACAAACCCGACAGCAACATGAGTGCAATACACACAAACTTAATTCATGAATTATTCATATGAATTTATTTACAAATCATGTTCTTGCTGCGTTTGGGTTTCCTTCTGTGCAAATGCATCAATTTTCACCCTAAAGTCATAAAGTCCTGTTTGTACCACTCGTAAGCTTTAAGTTCTCAAATCTCAGTTCTCAAGTCTTTTTCTTTGTTTGTTTTTCCATACTTTTTTTTTTTTTTTTTTTTTTTTTTTTAAATCTGGCCACTATTATGACGAGAACTAGCTCAAAAAATTGTAACAAAGATGCACTGTCACTGTTTACCTGTCAAGGGTTTCTTGATGTTCATCTGCATCACCGCTCATCTACAAAACAGTCCAATTAGGCAGCTCGTCTCTTTGGCATGCATGCAGGAATTGGGTCATATTGGGTGGCAACAGAGGTGGTTTGAAACTCAAAACATGAAGCTCAAACTAGAAAACATAACCAGGCAACAGAGAACCAGACCATTACCAGAATGACAGCGGAAAAACACAGCAAGCGTAGAAGACAACAACAGAGGACAACACGGGGCTTAAATACACCAGGGAGTAACGATGGAATGGAAAACAGGAGGTAAGCACAGCTGGGGCTAATCTGACATAACCAGACACAGGAAGCAAAGCAGGATACATTGATATAGGACACAGACTATCAAAGTAAAACAGGAAACAGGAGATAGGCACAGAGACGCAGATTTGACAAGGGGACACGGCTGACGGGGAAGACAGAGCGAACAAGGAGCACAGAGACAGGAGTAACAAACTGCAACACAAGGACACGACTGGCTTTAAAGACACAGGAGACACTAGACAGGAAACTAGACAAGGGGCGTGAAACACAGGGGAGGCATTGAGACAAAACCAAAGAATTAGAAAACTCCAAAAGATATAACAAGAATTTAACCGAAACAAAGAATATTAATGATCAAAAACATAAACACCGAGTCACCAAACTCAGGACCCTGACAAATGGTCTTTCTTAGTCTGTAAGAGTGGTTTCATATTAGCATGTTTTTAGTCACATTAGCGGTTTATCTATTAAAACAACACATCATAGCAAACTGTAAAAGAAAACTGCAGTCTTCACCGTACACATGTTCAATGCTTGAGTCAGTGTCAACCTCACATACACACTGTAACTCACATCATAGTGGCTGTAATGAGACCCCGTCAGCTCCACAGCAGGTCAGAATTTTCACTCGTTCCTTAAAATGTCTGAACATTTACTTGATGGACTGTCAGCCATAACTGCAATAACTCACAAACTATAGTTTTAAATTTGCTTCATTTACTTACATGACAAGTGCACCTGTACTGATGCTTACTCGGGACCACTTGGTGTTACATGTTCACAGACCTCCATACCAGCTGAGTGCAGATAAAACAGCAGGTGTTGCTGTGACACGATTGTCATCTTTGTTCCATTTCTTTTTGTTCGGTTTTACATTTTTACAAGGTTTCATTTTAAATCACCTCTTCGCAGTGTTAACCACTTGACCCCACCTACAACAAACAGCTTTTCAGCTATTTCCTTGGTTACCATGGTGATCTATCCTGCCACAGTGACAACACCAGCAGGGCACATTTGGTCATACCCTGTATATTGACAAAATGATGTTAAAAGGCCAGGCAGTGCATCAAGACAAGCTGAATGTGACAGTGGGATGGTGAAAGAAAAAGCAGGCAGGAGATTTACAACTATCGGTTTAATAGAGAAATGCACACAAGAACATGGTTGTAGATTCTTGAGTAATCATAATTCAATTCAATTGAGTTTTATTTACATAGAACCAACAATAGTTGTAATATGGTAATTAACTGTGATAAATTGGTGAATAAGTATTGCCAGTGACATACATAGAAATTCATAAAAACTACATAGATTGTGAGTGCAGCCAGAACTTCATAGTAATTCCTTTATAATAGAGATGCAACAACAAAATCTCATAGATGCTCAGCAACCCTGCTTTTATATAGGAATATAACCAGAATGCAAACAGGTTAGTAATTAGTTGAGTTGAATCCCCACTGCAAAAAGATGTGCAGCTACCACATCAGACCATGATTGGTACCTGCCCCAGGTAAGCTGTGCAGTCCCCTTGTGAGCATAAGTGGTTGCCTTTGAGGGTGTTGCTCAACCTCTAGGTGAACAGTTGCAATCATATGAATGTGAAAACATGCAATCACTGTTCAACCACCAAATTTTCCCAGTTGCGAGTCAGTTGCCTCCTATTTATACTGTGGTGCCCATGAGCCTTAAAGACAGTCAGACAAGTGACGTGACATGTGTGCATATAATGCGCAATTTAATATTTTTAAGATTAAATGTTGAATTTGGAAAGATCTATGCAAATCACCCCAATAACCATGCACCTCAGACTGTGCCCTCGTTGAGCTGTATCAACACAGCATCTTCCCTGTGGTGGAAGGAGCAGTGTTTTGCCTTAATTAACCCACTTAGATTGTATTTGAGGCCGAGATTAAACGATACCTTTCATTCTGTGCCAGTAGCCAGCCTCGTTTGTCTTCAGGACACAGTCTGTTTTAAGTCAAGGGTAAAGAACAACGCATTGGGTGGTTTACCAATTGTGTACCTCAGAGTTGGGATAAGTGAGCAGAGACCCTCTCTCTTATGAATTGATTACTTTTGCATCACTCTGGCATTTCTTGCTTTCCTTTGTATCGGTGTTTTTGTGTGTGTCTGAGTGATACAGGGAAGGGGGAGCCTGGCTCTATAACACAAATTATTTTCAATGGAGAAACCCGCTATCACAAAAAACAGGAAATTAGATAGGTTAGACATTCTTCTTAGCTTCAAAAAAGTCCATCTTTGGTATTCATGTGAGCCCATGAGGGACCTGTCGAGGAACCTCCCTCCTAATATTCAGAAGGATTAACTCTCGGTGTGATAGAGGACACACTTCCTTTCCCACATTCCTGTTATAAGAACTAATTAACAGGCAGGAAAAACATTCAGCCTCGAACATTCATTCTATTCAATTCAAAAGACTCACTCACGGACCACTCATCCTGAAAATGTCAGTTTGTGCCCAATAGATTTTTTGGCAAAGTGAATTAGTCAGTACTTCAAACTGTGTGTCAGTCAAACACTTGAGTAATGAATAAGTAATTCAGGTGTTTTTTTTTTTCTGAAGGAGGAATAGATCAATTGCAAAGATCTTCAAAATGCAGCCATATCACTCACTGACAGAAGAAGGGAGAGAAATCGATAGATCAGCTCTAACCTAAATCAGTATACGATGTCTTTTTCTTTTTTTATTTTCAGCCACAACTTTCTGACAACTGATAAACAAGACACGTTTTGCATGCAATCAATAGTGTTTGCAGGACCGTTCGACTGGGTCGGACCGATTTAAAAATTAACTCGCTTCCCTGAACTGAAGCCTATATAGAGCTTGTCGGCGTTTGACCACACACTTACACAAATTAAAGTGATCTACGCATCTAGCAAAAACAAAACTGCAATAAATCTTTCCTGCCGTTTCCCGCGGTTGCCGATCCTCTGTCACACGTGGCCTTTTTGGATTCTCCTCACAGAAAACTGAGGGGAGATAACAAGCCAGACTGATCCTCTGTAAGTTAACTCTTCAGAATCAGCCTTTGAGTGTAAACAACAACAGATAACAAGCTTCCATATTAAACTTTACCGCGTGTGCTCCACTCTGTTTGTGCTCTAAAGCTATTTTTATTAATTCAGAAACCTGTTTTGATATGAAGATACTGCGACAGGGCTGTAATATAAGCAGAAGCATGAGTGCAGCATCTGTAACCAACACGAATACTTAACTGTTCCTCAAAGGTCAAATGTGCAATTTACAGTGTTTCATTTTTTCTCGTGATTTATAGGAGTAGGCCTACAGATCGTTTCCATCAATCAGAAACTTATTAATTAAGCTTTTCTAATAGAAGGCTTGTCATTATTCATCAGGCAGAATTTATGATGTGTTATACAATAGCTAAAATAGATGAATTAATTACACTATGCGACCATTATTCTACATGTCACTGAACTTTTGATTTACAATAAATTGTGATTTTTTCATCTTCTTACCCAAACAGAGGGGAAACAATATTTATACCTAGATTAACTTTTCCCTCACTTTAGGGCCAAAAAACAGATTGTAAAGAGGGAAAATACAGTTATGAAGAATCTGCTGTTACCTGTGAATAGATATCCAATATTCCCACCTTATTTTTGGCTCCTGAGGTCTGCTCATTTTATCTGTCTGCTGTTTTCGTGCTGTGCAGATAGCGTACAATCTGTATTTACAGCTTTTTGGCTGAAAACATTAGCCTGCTACACTTGGAAATAACACTGCTGTGAGCAGAGACGGTGAACCAAGAAAAAATGAGAGTAAGTCAAAACAATGAAAGAAATCATCTGAAAGATGCTAAAACAGTTTGAACAGCAGATTTGGGTGATAAATTTCTGTCTTTGTCTCTCCGTTTCTCTCCTCGCCATTGCTTCATTCAC
Source organism: Rhamphochromis sp. 'chilingali' (assembly GCF_963969265.1). NCBI lineage: Eukaryota > Metazoa > Chordata > Actinopteri > Cichliformes > Cichlidae > Rhamphochromis > Rhamphochromis sp. 'chilingali'. The sequence goes on along the minus strand of NC_137943.1, from coordinate 10,904,864 downwards.
TGAAATCATTCACTGGTGCAGCCGTAAATGAGTAAAATTACACCAAGTAGTTAATGCTGCTATAGTTAACTGATAGCATTGCATTTGCGAGCATAGCAGGCATTTTAAAATGAGGCAGGCTTTATTCTTTCAACCTTCCGTTTCCACTGCTGAAATATGAATAACTTAAAACTGCTCACATAAATAAATGAAAAATAACATAACTGAAAGAAATTCTAATTAAATGGGCCATATTCTTTGTGCATTTCGGCAAATGGTTGTTTGAGCATCTCCTATCCTTGAATACACGGTATTATGCTTCTCAAAAGAATACAAGTGCAAAAAACAAAACAAAAAAACACTTGGTCACTGAATGAATGCATTTCAAATGAAATAAACTACAGAAATAAAAGGTTCTTGTTCTGTGAAAAACATGTGAAGGTCTAAAATTGGAATAATGCCCCGCTTGTTTTTTTGCTCCTTGTTCATCACCAGGGAGAAGATGTAACCAAAGTGTTCTCTGTGCGTGCTGCAGGACCGATGATTGCAATCTTTTTGATCTCTGACGGAGTGTGTGTCCTAGAAAGGATCTCCACTGGGAGATGCTCACGAACGCGTTGGAGTGCGATATGATGAACTGAAGACACGCCTGACGCCCTCCTAAAGGTGAGGGAAGCCAGAGGTGTAGTCTTAGCCTTTTCTAAAACTTGGCCAGGACCAGTAAAGGAGTTAGACTTTCCCTAAGCCTCAGCTCATGAGCATCAAGCAGGCATCTCATCTTATATCACAGCTTGTGTCACTGCTGTGCTTTGCAGCAGCATCTTTATGCCACTCAAAAGATGCCTGGCTTTGAGCTGTTTTGACGAAGTTAAGTGATGCAACCCTCCGTCTCAAATGCTGAAATGTGGCAAGTCATGTAGATGAAGTACAAATATTCTCTTAGATGTTGGGGCACGGTTTCTGCTGACATTACTGTTTCAACAACACATGATAAAAGGCTGCGAACGTGTCTCTAGTATTCACGGAGCTCCGCTGACCGACATCAACACTGGCAACTCCTCGTTCAGTCGTGATGTGCCGAAGACAGATGAGAGAGGAAAAGATTTACACATCTGTCATTCCTTCAGTCATAAAAAAAGGGGGAGCCGGGTGTTGCTGTGCATCAAGGGAGGGCGCAGCATCCGAAAGCTCTGAAAGTAAGTTTATGTGAGATGGAGGAGATGTTTGAGATTCACGGGCACAGAGCGGGCTTGTGTGCTAAGACAAAGAGTGTGTTTGTGACTTGAAGAAAACACAACTGTTAAAACCTGATTATAGTATAAAAGACACACGCACACAATTTATACATAATCCTGATCAAGCTACCTTCATTTTTTTTAAAAAATCAAAGACTACCAAAAACCATGACTTTCTAATACAAATTGATGTGTCACACCCTCGCATTGATTTGTGTCTCCTCTTAATCTCACTAATTAAGTAAACCTTCAAATGAAATGAACTCCCATTGGGTGAGACAGATAGCTGCCCGTCCTGAGCCTGAAACAGTGCTGGTGACAATTATTATATAATCTTGAATCTTATATAATAATATATATAATAATCTTGAAGGCCTAAAATGTAAAGTGTTCTACGATGACTGTGGTTGTCATAACTTAAATGAAAAGATGGTGAAACCAGAAAGACAGGAATTTAATCAAAATAAATCAAAATATCACCACTAGCCCGTAAACTTGGTGCACTTATTCAATTAAGAATTGGGGATGCAATTACGCCATCGTTTGAAATTTTGTGTCGGGTGAATGGTTCGACTGATGTATAAAAACATGTTTTTCTTGATTCCCTGTAATTTTATAGTGACTCACCTGTCAAAATTAATTATTACCTCCACCAAGGAGCTCTTTTATTCTCCACGGGACGTTTCTGCTTCCTACAGATACGGTTTTTGTGAAACTGCCTGCACGGAACGTGTGCTGGGTCACATCTGCATTTATGGCATTGAAAGGATTACAGTTAGTCAAATTCAGTGGAACTGTTGGAATTGGTGATTTTCCCAGTGGACTGCATGTGTATAAATCTGAGCTGGTTTTGTGCAGATTTCAGATGTGGTGGAAATTTGTATTTGCAACCTGTTTTGTGTACAACGGAAATGGTAGCTTCTAGAACAAGAGTGAAGTGAAGAACTGTAGTAGGTGCTGAGGGATAAAGCTGATGATCCACACCATGAAGATACAGGGAAGAGTTGTTGAAGCCTGTTTAAAGAGAGAGGCGATGATTAGTGAACAGCAGCATGGATTCATGCTGAGAAGAGCTCTACCGATGGGATGTTTGCTTTGAGCGTGTTCATGGATAACCCTGTCGATCCAGAGAAAACATAAGATAGAGTTCCTCTGTCCACGAGGAACTCAGGAGAGAAAAGAAGTACCTGAAGGTGGTGCAGGACATGTATTTTACGAACGCAAGACAGTGGTGAGGTGTGCAGTAGGAGTGACAGATGGGGGCAGGATTACATCAGAGATTTTCTCCAAGTGCATTCTTGATTGCAGTGGTGATGGATTGACAGATGAGGTCAGTCAGAGCCTGGAGGGGTGGAGGTATGCTCTGGAGAGACGAGAAAGCCAGAAGATGCAAGACAGAATACATGTGTGTGAGTGAGAGGGAGACAGATGGAGAGGTGAAGATGTATGTATGTCTCTTTTCACTGCTATGCTGATGATATTCAAATCTACCTCCACCTGACTGGGGATGTTTCATCTTCACTACATCCTCCGTTTGATTGTCTGAGCGATGTTAAAGACTGGTTATCACGTAACTTTCTTACTTTAAATGAAAAGAAGACAGAAATTATTGTTTTTGATAGAAATATGCCTCTGGGACAACTGACTGGCACATTCGGGCCTGTTGCTAACCACCTCACTGATGCTGCTAGGAATCTTGGAGTTTTCATGGATAGTTCCTTCAAACTAGATAAACAGGTCTCTACTGTGGTAAAAACCAGCTTTCACCAACTACGCCTAATTTCTAAGGCTAAACCTTACATACCACACAAAGATCTGGAGAAACTCATTCATGCTTTCATCACTTCAAGACTGGATTATTGTAATTCTCTCTACTTGGGCCTACAATCTTCTCTTCTTCAGCGTTTGCAGCTGGTCCAAAATGCCGCAGCACGTCTCTTGACCGGCACTAGAAAGTACGATTCTATCACCCCTGTTCTGGCAAATTTACACTGGCTTCCTATTAAATACCGAATTGATTTTAAAATTTTATTGTTTACTTATAAAATTCTAAACAATATGGCACCTGACTACTTAGCTGATCTCCTCTGTCTGTATAGCCCTCAGAGAGCACTAAGATCATCGGGCCAACTGCTCTTAGTGCAACCTAGGTCTCGGCTGAAGACCAGAGGAGGCCGTGCCTTTGCCGTTGCTGCACCCAGGTTATGGAATACTCTTCCTCTTCATATTCGCGCATCAGATTCCATTCAGCCTTTTAAATCACGTTTAAAAACGTATTTGTTTAACCTGGCATTCAAGGCGAATTAGAGTAATTTACATCTGGCTTTGCATTTAGATTATGTAATTATTTTATATTTTATTTATATCTGTAATTTATATTTTATATTGTGATTTTTATCTGTATCATGATTTTACTGGAAAGCACTTTGGTGTACTTCGGTCTTTAAAAATGTGCTATATAAATAAATTTTGATTGATTGATTGATGTAAGGAGTGCTGAGATCTTCCTTCCAGGATTAGAAATCGGAGGCACTGCTCAGGGTGAGTGGTTTGCAGACTAAGTAAGAGAGGCAAGGTTGTAGATGGTTTAGACATGTGCAGAGGAGGGATAGTGGATATATTGGGCAAAGGATGTTAAATATGGAGCTGCCAGGCAGGTGGAGGAGAAAAAGACCTCAGAGGAGGTTCATGGAGTAGTGAAGGAGGATATGCAGAGGGTTGATGTGACGTAGAGGTAGGATGCTAGTGGATGGAAGCAGATGATCTCCCAGCAGAAGAAGAAGAGGGAAATGTTAGATAAGTAGCAGTAGTGTAGCAGGACTCAACTCCATGCAATCATTATATGTGCTGGATTTTAAATTGCTTCACAGGAAGAGGTTTGCATCCAGTCATTAGACATGATTAGATTATAAAGGCACAGACACATGTGTACTGCATTAACTTGACTTTTACCTGCTTTGCAAGCCACAGGGATCATTGTGGAATTCCACTTCCAGCATCATCTGTTTTCTAAGTAAATGAAGTTTGCCAACACAGACTCTAATAAAATGATGTTATCCACTGGTCTACCATTTTAAAACCTCATATTAAGCATTTCTGCCATGGCCATCCTGGTCCTTTGAAGCCAGATGTCCCATATATCATAAAGCAAAGCTTTGTTTATCTCATTTATACCTATTTTACACTAAGAAAATCATTCATGCCTGGGCTTTTCTTTCAAAATTGAAGGCTACATCCATCCTCATATCCATAATTCTGTGTTGGCATAAATCACACAGGTCTGACTATTGGTTCAGGGTCATAGCCAGAAGAAAATCTGACTAATTGCTACCATATGAATATTAATAGATCACCTTTCATGAAGCACAAATAGAAATAATTATTAAATAAATCTTTATAATTTGGCTATTTGCATGTACTAAAGTCTGGTTGACGTAAATGTGTTTACTTAGATACAGATCCCAGATGAATTAAAATGAAACTTTGTGACATTTTTTTTTTTTTTGGCAGGGGTATGGACCCTCTGATTAACCATGATTTAAATATGCTCAACAGCAGTTAAAAAAATATCAAAGAATCAGCAATCCTCTCAAGTATTTCTTTGTGCAGCGCTCCGTAGCAGAGGAGACCAGACAGCCACAAAAACCTTTGACTGACTCTGTGTTTCATCCCAACTCATTAAAAAGATAGTTTTGAAGGGGGTGCAGTCCAAAATATAACCTTACACTTCAATTCACAAACTCCCTTATCTTGACTCGGCTATTGTAACAAATGTGGATGTTGAAGTTTATTGAATGAAAAATTTCACCGGCCGCGTGGACCAATTATGTGACTGTGTTGTTCAGGTATGAATCACTGACCTAAAAAACCTGAGCCATAATGACCCTCTGTCCTTAAAGTGATAAGTATTGAGCAGCCTGTGGAGTCATTGGCCTCTAATGTCCTGGTTAAGGGCGGAGGAAGGCGGGTGGGGGGGGGGGATAGAAGAAGGACAGAAAGCTCTCTGGGCTTCAACTGCCAGCCCAGCACCTCTCACAGAATAAAAATGCAGCTCTTATCTCTGATTCTGTGGCCCCAGCTTGATCCACACTGATCGAAAACGACTTTGTAGTTCCAGAACATTATCCTGCCTCTCGGCAGCCATCAGTGGTATCGGCCAACACACAAGCATTAATTATAAATCCATTAAAAGGCCTAGTTCGTCAGCAATGCAGCCATTATCAGATGACATGTCATTATTTTCCCTCTTCACTGCAGCACTGAGCTGTGGTGGCTGCTGGCCAGTTCACTGGAACAAACATCTCATCTGTTTAAGGGTGCCGGTCTGGGAGCATATAATGCATGGTGAGTGGGTTACGGGTCTCTCGGGGTAATGTAGCATCCAGCCTGATGTTACAACGACAGTGGTTAGGATATTAATTAAGTACATTTATTTGTCAACTCTAAAATATGGTGCACATTTGCCAAAAGGGCTCATCTCATTGCAATACAAACACAAGTACATGATACAAACTTCTGCATCAGCTTTCATATCTAATTGATGCATCTGATGCAGAAAGTTCCAGAATAAGCAGAAAATGGACTGTGGGCTTGTCTCGTCACGTAGCCACATCCACAGACGAGAATGAAGTCTGAGTGATCTACCGCCGAGGGGAATCCTAAAAGTGACATTAAAGCATTAAATTATAATAACTACTTGCTTTGTGCGTCTCAGTGACAACAAAATATAAGAAAGTTTTCAAAGTGGTAAGGGTGATTCTTTCAGTTCCTGATTCTTATTGTCTGTTTGCAAGATGTGTTCTTAGGCTCCACTCACACAGGCCTACAAACCCGCTAGCAACCCCCTGGAAACCGCAGTTCACTAGGGAAGAAGATGTATGCCTGATGAGTTGGTAAAAGGTTGCTATGACATGAAATTGTAAAGATGTATAAGGTGAAAATCACCTTGCAGTTGCTCCGACTAATAGCAGACTGCTAAGGTTGCCTGTAGTTTGCGTGGAAGATGCCAACCTAATCTGCAAACGCTTGCCAACTACTCTCCAAGCAGTAATGAATTTGTTAAATGTGCAACACAAACAAGTTGTCAGCAGCTGCAAGACACAGCTTTAATACTGAAGGCAAATTTTCTCCAGTTCTGAGTTGTGTTGCAATTAGAACTTTTACTACGAGCCAGTAAGTAGCTGGTGTGTTCCTTATAAACTACAGGCGACTGCTTCAGCCTGGTAGCAATCGCCCTGTTTGCAACCACTTGCTGACTGGTTGGAGGAACTGCTGTACAAATACTTTGTTACTGTACTTTACTGAATTTTCAGGTACCTTTACTTTACTCAAGTATTTAGTTTTGGGCAACTTTTTATTCCCCCCCCCAAACACACATTTTTACTCAAGTATTTGTACTTTCTACTCAAAACAGGATTGTTACTTTTGGTTTAATGCATCTGAGGGAAATTTCTATTTCTTTAATCCCTAACAGTATTTATTTTCTATTAAGGCGTGGAGGTAAAGTTAAAAAGGTTTTATTCCCATGTACTGCTATTATTTTATTATTTTATTGAAATAGCACAAGGTTCAGTTAGTTTTGCAAAAAACACAAAACAGATGGTAGAAACGTCTTCCAGAGCTGTTTTTACTTTCTTACACTGAGTACACAGTACAGTTCAGAGCTTTTACTTTACTCGAGTAAAGACTTCCATCCAGTTCTTGAATTTTTACCAGAGTATTTTTAAAGTATCTGCACTTCTGCTTTGGTAAAGAATATATTTGGATTTTATGCCACCTCTGCTGACCTCTCTTTAGGCTTTCGTGACTGGGGCCATAAAGGAACAGTTCCCCCTAAAATCAAATTCACAGTTTTTTCCTTCTGCCTGTAGTGCTATCCATCCACCTTCAGAGTTTTGATGCGAGTTGACTAAGAATTGGAAGATATGAGCCGTAGAAGTGTCTGCCTTCTCCTGAATTTAATGCAACCAGATGGCACACGTGGTGCACGAAGTGCCACAGAGCTGATGTCGGTGTCTCTTTCCAGAATCAGTAATGATTCTATAAACCCCGTTGTTGTTAGCATTTTCCTGTAGCAGCAATTTTCTTTTTTCCTATCTACACCCATCGACCAAAATACACATATAGCCAACTAATGTTACAGTTCAGCTCAGAGAGATCACAATTAATGGTTGATTCCTGTCATTCTGTTTCTCTCATTCTGTGTCGCATTACGGGTAGAGCACACTTTTCCTGCAGAGTGATACAGTTTGTGTATGAAGTTTGGTAGAAAAAAAATAGTTCCTACATAAAATTTCTGGCCAAGTTTTGGATTTTTTTGTTTTTATTTCTTTCTTTTTTTTTTTGTAGTTTTGAGCAGCACAAGACACGTGCAATTTAACCCTATTAATCCCAGCTAAATTTCCCAAACTGTGCAGCTCACATCAATACTAACTGCATGGATAAATGTCGCTAAAGCCAGAATACATGAATTCAGCCGCCCATTTAACTGTGTTTTTCTTCTCTCGGTAATATGCCTGAAATTCTGTAATCCAAGTGAGGCTCATAAAACTAATTATTTTCCATACTGTTAAAGTAAAGACTAGATCAGAGAAGACACTGTTCTTCCCGGAGCACAAAGGGTTATCATATTAAAAGTTTCCTACTGTTGGAACCGCTCAAATACAAGAGCTCAGATGCTCGCTCACTCAACTTGGAGAGGGATCGTATGTCAGTGCCAAATTACACTGTAGTTTGTCTGTGTAGCAGGTGGACTGTGCGTAAACAATAAGAACCAAACCAATCCAATTTGATTTTTGCTCTGTTGTGCAGCTTAGATAAGCTGTAATCAAATGGCACGGTGCAGCTCAGGAACAGGGAAATCAGGGAACCTTGGGAAATCACATACAGAGCTGTGGATAGACGTTTGTGGGGCAAAAAGCTCTCCTGTGTTTCTTCTTAAAGTCTCTGAAATGACACATTCAACATGAACAAATAGATGGTTTTGACCCAAGATGACTCAATCGGTGTCTTCCTCCAAGACAATAAAATGAAAATGACTAATTAGTGGGAGGCAGATGGCCACCTAAAATTAAGTCCTGTCTGATAATAATAAATGAACAACTATTGAGAGGAATTTGAATCCTTCCTATTTTCACCACACAATTTCTCTCATTCTATTTAAAAAAAAAAAGAATCACAGTTTAAAAACCACAAAGACGCAGGAAACTGTGCGTGTACAAAATTAGCCCCAGGCTTATCGTAATTTGCCCTGATTTGGACTCAAACATCTGAGCCTCGGGGCTAAACGCACAGGGAGACGGGGAGAGAGACTGAGCCGAGCGCTCCTTCACCCTCACCTTTTCCTATTTATAGACTTTTGTTCTTTCAATAGTTCTCAGAGGATCTGATGACTAGATGCCACTTTCTTCTTTGTTTGATATGCTGTTGTTCCCCTGGCGGTGCGTTCTTTTGGGGGGAGGACTAATGATACCTACAGTGTTTATTTCTTTCGACTGTGTTATCCACACTCCCTCTAAACAAGACATCCTCATTATCCCCAACTGCGCTCTCATAGGCAGAGCCCCTGAACTGTAATTCCTATCAGTGTTAACTCCTGCAGAAGGGAGTAGGTATTCATTATGAGTTGATCATGTTTTCTTTTAGTGGCATGTTGCTTTTCAGTTGACACTAATAGAGCTGGTAGGACAAGATGCCAACAATCTACATCCACCTTAATGTTTGTCTTTCTTTTAAAAACCATTTTGCTTTTTCAAACTGCTGGAAGAAATTAAAACCAATTAACTATGTAAGTGATATCAGTAACATTCCTAATGGATGAGAGAAAAAATACTGACAACAGCCAGTGCTACTCCTCAGCCTCACACCTATAGTATGCAGTTGAAAAGCCAGGTGACCTCTTTTATGACTCATTCACAAGATTTTCACAAAACCTGACCTTTGACCTTGAGGTGGAGGTCACTGAGATTTGAACCCGTCTAAGAGTTTTAGTAGATGCACCTACGATGTAAATTTGAAGCTCCTACGTTGCCTCGTTCTCAAATGATCAAATTCACAAACATAGGCGTCCACACCACCCGCCCGCCTGCTCACCCGCCCACTCAGCAGGGTGACGAAAGAACTCATCACCCTTTTACAGCCGAGGGGTAAAAAATGCTGAAAAAGGAAGTTGAAGACAATAAGAGAAGAGCAGTGTAAAATAGTTTTTGCAGGTATTTTCATTCATGAATGCATCTCTTGACTGTAGATTGCAGAGAGACTGTAGACTGTTTTCCAATGATACGCCTACCTCCTCCAAAGTGCTGTTGACTTGTTGCAAAGGGTTTTTCTTCTGCAATCATCCACTTTACTTCTTCTGTGGTCTTTCAGGCCTGCTGGTGTGGGGATCTCTAGTCCAGTCCTTCTTTTTTAAGATTGTACCAGTTTGTAGAATTGGCCACACTTATTGAAAATACCAGTGAAAACAAATGCAAATGCAAGTTCAACATTCGGAATAATCTTCTGACCTTTAATTTGTTTCACTGGCTATGGGATGACAAGGGAACCGGTCCTACCTGGCCAATGGTTTGTCGGTCTATTGTCCAATTAATTTTGAGCCTGTGAAAATGGGGGACTGTGCATAAAAATGGCTGTAATTCCTAAAAACGTAATGCAATAATTGTTCAACACCCCTTGAAGTAAAGCTGAAAGTCTGCATTTATCTCTTGTTTGATTTGAAGTTGTGTACTTCACCAGTTTACTTACAGATGATTCAAGATATACAACAGAATATATTACAGGACTTAAACTAAATAACTAACAACTGTTCATAAGCTAATACTAATATATGTCTAATATAACCAATGACATGAAAGACAATGCACGATTTAAGTCCATCCTTCTTGGATGTATTAATACATGACCTTTTAGCGTGCTAAAGATTTTGCTACTTCCCTAAATTAAATTTCCTCTTTCCCCTTTTTGTATTTTAGTCACACAGTTCATAATTAGCCCCCCTCTCTGGTGACTTCTTTGAATAAGCAATGATTAGTTGTGCCTCATGTCAGTGCGCTTTGGCTTTAAGGTTGAAAAAGCAAACACCTGAAAAAACAAGGAGACTCACACACACACAGAAGGCCACCTGGAATGTCTCCTGTTCTCTAAACTTGTTCTGCCTTGTTGTGTACCCGGAGCTGACAGCATGGCAGGAAAGGTGAAAGGACTGAGCTCATGGGACTGTGGAACTGACAGATCGGGTTAAGAATGCCCCACTACATGAACTCTGAACATCCGGACAAACATCATGTCCAACCCGTGCACTAAGAATATGACTGTTTGGCTGCAGATCCAGCTCTAATCACAGATAGTCAGTCTGTATTTGACAGCGTCTCCAGATGGCAGCAGGCAAGGGGACACGGCCACATGACTGCATCTTTCCGTACAGTCCTTGCTGCAAGGATGATGGCAGTATGGTTTCTGTCAGCAGTAACAGATTGTTGGGAAAGAAGTCTGTCTACATAAAGTACAAATAACTATAATGAACTAATCCCATATTTGGGATACAGAGAAGGCTGAAAATGTAAAACAACGTTTTAGCAGTTTTCTGATGATTCCTGATTAGTGCTTCTGCAAGCATGACTCGGGTATGTGAGGGATATTTAATTTTACTTTCTCTCTCTCTCTCTCAAAATACACATTGATGCACTACATATACATAGTGCATCAATGATGCTTCAGTTCTCTGTGTAACTGCTTATGTGGGCTGGGAGGAAATTGCTCCTCTGCCTCTACTGATATATAATTTTACTTATTTTTCAGCCCTCAAACTGATGAATCTGATCTTTTCAGGCATTTCCAGACATTCTCTACTGCAGTCATAATTACTGTGAACTCAGCCAATAGGCCACAAGACCCCACATGTGAAAAGAAAAGCTTTTTGAAGAAATTACAGGGTAAGAGCATGCTCCAAGGCACATGAACCACTCTCCCCAGCAAGTGAAGTTCTTTAAAGGTTTCTTTGCTTTCCGGAAAGTCCTGAAGGATTCCAGTATTGCTATGAAAGCATGTTATTCTTTTGGTTTCAATCACGGATTTCTGAGGGACACTCAGTGTGAAGGCTGTTTTATTTTTTGATCACCCACAAGGCTAACCACAACCCACTGGGTTTACTGCATTCATGGGATATAATGGCCCAGTTTAAAGCATGTGCAGGAGTAGAAAAAAAATCTTCCTTATATAACAGGAGGTTGGATTATAAAAGCTTACTGTACCAGTACTCTTACGCTTAATCCATATAGATGCCATTTACACTTGACAGGTCTTTCTTCCAGTGCTTCCCTTTAGTATTTCTACCAGGATTGTTCAACCAAAAATCACATTGGAAGTTGTTACACTGGATGCACCAATGGCTGTCGACTTGGTCTGCAAGAAAGACTAACCAGTCTTGGATTTTAGTTGGTAGGTAGCTAGTGTCAGACTATTTTTGTTACCATTGCTTTTACAACTAAAAATTTCCCGTGCTATACCTTTAAAAATTGGAGTATTAGTTATTCGTCCATGCTGAAGATACAAACACGAACTACGAAATGTAGCTGCCTGCATTTTAACCAAACCTGGGAAATTTGAGCACATTACCCCAGAACTGACATCTCTTCACTGGTTGCCTTGTCAGGTTTGAGTAGCTTTTAAGGTCCTGCTGCTCACCTACAAGGCTTTAAATAGTTTGGCGCCTTCATATCTCTGACCTTTAGCACCTCTATGTTCCATCCCATGCTCTCTGATATCAGGACACTTGGTCCTTCTAAAAGTTCCTAAAGCCAGAAAAAAAAAAACTGTTGGGGACCGTGGTTTTTCTTTTCGTGCTCCATCTTTGTGGAAGAACCTCCCTCAAGATATTAGGCAGGCATGCTCTGTGGAGGTTTTTAAAGCTACCTTAAAAGACCCACTTGTTCACCATATCCTATGTGTCTTAATTCTATTTTTTTTGTTGGTTCTTACTGCTATTCCCTTTTGTTTGATCAGTTTTCAAACTGTATTGTTTTCATTTATTTATCTTTTTTCTCTTCAAATAGCTGTTCAGCACTTATTATTATTATTATTATATCAAGTAATGCATGGACAAGGGGAGGACTTGTACACGAGATGCGTATAAAACATGGCTCTGGCAGAACTTTACAACTGATTTTACTGATGCCAGAAGTCTGTGGATAGAAGAAGAATGGCCAATAAATGAACATTTTAGAGGTAAAGAAAAGTTAGAAGCACCCTTCAACCATGTTAAAAAACTATTTAAGTATTTTTGGTTTGAAACAGCTGGAAAATTGACAGGCTAAAGTGGTACAGTTAATTTAACTGACCATCATGTTTTTGCTGTCCAGGGTGCTGCACAGGTCATGTGACTGAAAACTATTAATAGACGGGGAAAAAAATAACTGGAAGACTAAAGACAGAGCTTCTGTTAAAATGGATAGGGACCCATCTGGTGAAACATGGTCTGGAAAGAGCACAAGCAATCAAGACCTTGTTCTCAGCTGTTTTGGCAGGATGGATGCATACATGGACAAAGATCAGTCCGCCTGCCTGACGGTTGCGCATTAAGACTTGAAGTGACAAGAAGGAAACTGACACAGAAAGCAGATGCCAACACAAACGGCAAGACAAGCAGCGGGAGAAGATCAATTGTGTCATCTTGGCTTTCATCAAAGTTTGTCGGGGAAGAAAATGTGCCTCTGCTTTCTCACAGTCCCCAGAGATTTATTTGTAAATGTCACACTTGTCATATCGTCAGCAGCTGTGTCTCCTGTGGATGCCAAATCGCACACACGAGCAGATGCAAATTACAAAATAACCCGCTGCTATGTATTTTAGCTTCATTTTGGAGGATTTTCTTGGTCATCTGCAGGCAAAAGAATCCTAAAATTAAAATATCGACTGCAGTTTTTGTTGTAAATTGAGATACTAGCCTGGCAATCACCACAGATACTTCCACATGCAGACACGCACACACACACACACACACACACACACACACACACACACACACACACACACACAGATGTTAAAAGAGTCTGTATGGTACACATCGGCGGACAGACAGTACTCAGTCACTTCTCAACCACATCTTGGTTTGTCTCTCATTAAAAATGTTTGCCTGGATGATGCCATTCTGTCTCTAACCAGCTGTGACCGTGTCATCTGTCCCAGGAATTAGTTTGTTCTTAGCCGTTTTAGACATCGAGAAAAAAACCTCTAATTATTTGCTAGAATACCAGAGAAATTACATCGTCGTAATCATTTTGCATCTATTTTGTCAGTCAAATATGGATCAGATTTGCATCGAAATGACAACAAGACACTTAAGAGTACGAAAAAGTAGATGAAACTAACACTAAATTAACATTTTTTTAATGTGGGGCCAGCTTCTTCTTTTTTTTTTTTTTACAGCAATTGTGTATCATGGATCCTTGCTCTAGTTTCAGAAGTTAGCAACATACGCTAGCTGCACATAGACATAGCAGCACAGATAAAGGTAAGATACCCATATTCCATCCATCTTCTTCCACTTATCTGGGGCTGAAGCTCAGAGGAGCTTAGACCTCCCTCTCCCTGGCTACCTCCTACAGCTTGTCCAGGGGAACAACAGCACGTTCCCAGGTCTGCCCCAGGGGCCTCCTCCCAACCGGACATCCCCAGAACACTTCACCCAGGAGGCGCCCAGGTGGCATCTTTTGCAGATACCCGAACCATCTCATCTGGCTCCTTTTGATGTGGAGGAGCAGCAGCTCTACTCTGAGGATGGCTGAACTCCTCCCCTCATCTCTAGGGTCACCCTTTGGAGAAAGCTCATTCCCGCTGCTCTTATCATCGATCTTGTTCTTTCAGTCACTACCCAAAGCTCGTGACCATAGATGAGGGTGGCGATGTAGATCGGCTGGTAAATTGAGAGCTTCGCTTTTGTGCTCAATTCTCTCTTTACCACAATGGACAGGTACATTGTTCGCATCACTGCAGCCACAGCACCAATCCATCTGTCGATCTCCTGGTCCCCCCTCCCCTCACTTGTGAACAAGACCCCGAGATACTTAAACTCTTCCACTTGGGGCAAGAACTCGTCCTGAGCTGCAGTGGGCACTCCACCCTTTTCTGGCTGAGGACAATGGCCTCAGATTTGGAGGTGCTGATTCTCATTCTCACCACTATACAATACCGAGTGGAAAATAAACTGTTACACATTAAACAACCCACGTGTCATCCACAAATGACAGAGAGAAAGTCCAGGACATGCCAGTAAAATAATTCCCAGCATGGTCCTTCCCCCACGGGCATTTTTCTTAAAGGCGTCTATTTTAATTAGTGTAGTCTAAAATAATTGAGCAAATATTTGCAGAGCTACAAACGAGGTAAGACCATGAAATTACCACTTGTGCACTTTAGCAGTGTGTTTGATCTTTTAACACTATAAAAATGGACATTTTAATATGAAAGTCTTTGGGCACAATATCTCTTTACAGTCTGCCTCAAGTTTTACCTGGAGCGACTGCAGATTTGCCACTTTTGGCTTCATTTTTCAGTTCTGCCCCTTGGTAGTTCCACAATAAAGTTTTTCATTATGTCAAAATGAGGGATTCTATATGACTTCAGAGGACCTTTATACATTTTTTGCTAAAAATTAGTGAAGCATCTGCCGAGTAAATATGCACTACTAGCAGTGGTAATACATCCAGCAGCTGGTTGGCTGGCCTTAGTACAAATACTGAAAACTTGGAGACAGACTGTGGAGTCTGTGCATGGTAATACAAGGTAATAACAATCCTCTGCTTACTGGCAGGTAAGAATGTGGTTTAAAATGGGGATTATGCCTGGGACTATTGCTTGCACAGAAGTGTTCAGTGGCTGCTTGGCATCTTAAAAACATTCGCTTCACTGTTCTGGCAGAAGAGTTTTTTTATTAGCTTTGGACAAGGCCAGCCTGGCTGTTTCCTTGCTTTTCCCGTCGTTATGCTAAGAAGCAAACTGGCTTCCAGCAGAAAGATTAATATTCGCTTAGTGATATCAGTCATCATCATCTGTCAAAGAGAAGGTTAATGAGCACATTTCCCAAACTGCTCAAATATTCCTTTAAAAGTGTTGACTGCATGTACTGTGAAAGAAATCGCGTATGTAAGAGTCTGCACAGAGATGGAGACTTTTTTTTTTTAACAAAAGAGAGATGCAAATTTTCTGTCAAGCTTTCATAATGTTCAGCATTGCGCTCTCCGCACCCCGCAACTCCTAACGTATGGCGTGATCCATCAAACCATTCATTTTACATTCACGGCTTTGTGAATCTGTTCAAGCAGCGACGTCATGATATAGGTCACTTTGACATTATTCTCCCCCACAGCTTCTTTCAGACATTTTCCATGACGAGTTACTCTGATGGCACAAGTGATATGTAAAGCATGTCAGCTCATATTCTTACCATAGCTGCTGTATTTTGAAAGTGACATTGATAATTAGAGAAGTTGCATTCCTGTTTATAATAATCTGACCATGCACACGCTTTAGTGAACCGATCAGAGAATTATTAAACTCTAGCTTATGCACGTTTACACTCCAGCACCACTCCAGGGGTGACGTTTGTTTACTCTTATAATCTGACTGAGCCTGCCTGGATAAATTTGTTCAGATATTAAAGTTAGTCCTGTTCATAAAGGTGTGCAAATATAATTGGTATATCTTGGCAATGTCACATGTCATACTCTGTGTCCATTACAACACAGACTTTACTATAAGGTTAAAATTTCCAAATAATTTGTTCTTTAATGGACGTGAAAATGCGAATGAGGGGAAACTCAACATTCATGAAAGGTGTTATGCACTCGGGGTGCCCCTGCCACACAAACTGTGTACTTCGCGCTCTCTCTGATCTTCACGCGGAAGGAATTTTCTGGTGCTTTAGATGTGGAAATAGTTTGAGGGTTGCACTTTGTCATGCGGTGCAGGAATAGTTTGGCAATACAAGACTGAGACCCTTCATTCCTGAAAACACTCGTGTTTTTTTTTAGTGAGTGGTATTTAGTGATAATTCAAGATGCAGAAGACAGGGTCACAATCAGACTTTGTGCTTTGCGAAAAATGACATGTAAAGATCACTTGGTCCAAACTAGCAAAGATTGTTGTTGTGATTTTTGTGATAAAGTGTATTCAGACATTAAGGAGAAACTTTCAGATGCCGTCAGAATATCTGAAGCAGGGCTTGTTCAAAGGGGGCTTTTGATGCTGAGTGTGAAGCGGGTACGTAGCGCGGTGCCAGACGGCCAGACTCGGCACACGAAGGCGTTAAAGTTCAGCCTTCATTCCTGCTTTGACAGGCGACACTTTTAACAGGCCCATAAGTTGTCTGCACTGGTACAGGCAGAACAAGTATATAAATCATAAATGAAACGGTTCGCTGCGGCTGGGACGTTACTGCTTTTAACAGAGATGACTCAGACAGAATGAAAGAAGGAGAGCCAAAAAGATTTTTTACTGCTGCGATCCATCCGTCATAGGGTGTTTGTAGTGAATAATCCGCTGCACACTGGTTCAGCAGGTGTAAATGGCCTTTGATCGTTACAGAAGGCGATCCGTTAGAGCGTCTTTGTCCATTCTGGCCATCTGTTCGGCATAAAACATCTGGGATGCTGCCATAATTTGCTCAAACACTGAGAAATTATGCATTTCGCAATTGCATTCTGACTTGATAAAATCACAGTGGTAGGACTAGTATAGTTGGCAAAACTTTCCGCGTGTCAAACCCTATATTTAAAAAATGCTGCAAATGAGATTTGGAGGGAATGTTTGGAAACGATCAAGAATTATTATGTCGGGGGCATAAAACTGTCTGCATTATATTACCAATAATTTTGCATTTAATTGCACGAAAACGGTGAACTCTCGCGTTTAACTTTGGTTTACTAGCCAAAACCTGCTAAAGTGCAATTTTGCAGCCCGTGCTGCAGATTGCATTGCCGAGCAGCTGATGGATATCAGTGTCAAACTGTTAAATTAACACAATGAGTAATGAGAGTTCTGCCCTTCAACTTCACAGTGTATTTGTCATTTATGCGTGGCTTTACCTGCCACCGTGTCAGCATGTCCACATGCTGTAACAACGTGGAGTGTCATTGAGGAAACATGGCCCGAGACCTTGTTTTTTGTCCACATCCATCCATCACAGTTCCTTCAGCGCTAATCAAGTCAGCAGTGCACCTCCTATACAGATTACTGGTTTCTCACAGAAAAAACGCCTGCCCTTCACCTCATTTGACCAAAAGCAAGCCCTCCGTAGTAAAAATGATCCTAACACACACACACACTTCCCTTCGCCGTCTACAAACTGATATGCGAGTTGGATTCCAATTTCCGGTTTCTGTTTGGCAAAAAAATGGCAACACGAGGCAAGTGATGAATGAAGGGTTTATATGGGCAGTGGCCTACTTGAATGTTAGTGTGTGACTGATAGCTGCATCCATCACTCGAAAGTCATTATTCAAAACACATCAACTAACTATTGAGAAAAGTGGGTCAAAAGAAGGAGAACTTGGTGAGTGGACTGATACGACATAAGGGAGGGCTGCATCGGGGCATTTGAAGTTTAGCTCTGGCTCTCCACCCCGTGACAAATCACCGCAGCACCAGAGTTAATGTCAACGCAGCAACTAAATTAACATTATATGGGCGAAATCTGGGAGCAGAGACAGCAAAGGTGGAATTTACCTCAGGGTCTGGGGAAGTTAACACATAATCCTCCATCAGAGGAATACCTGATGAGGACATGTTTATATGTATGAGCGTCGCTGACACTTTTTATATTCCCATGAAGTGGTGTAGCAGATGGTAATAAAATTCAGACGCCTACATGTTAATGTTTCGTGCTGGGTTATATGTGTTTGTATTCATGTATGTGAGGGAGCGACGGAGGAGGAGGACAAATCTAGTAATACTGTTTTCCTCGATAATACCAAAAACAGTAAATATAGTTATGACACGAGAAAATCTTTTTGTGGGCATTTACAATATATAGGCACAGTATATTGGCATATACTACAAACCTATACTACAAACTTATAATAAAAACATCTAAAATGTGCAAGCTCCCACTTGAATTTATGAGCACCTTCACATGGAGAAATCGGGTGATGGCAAGAAATCAGAAAAGACATTTACATGCGCAGCAACAACTTGGTCAATTCCCCAACCTCAGAACTATATTTTTAACCAAGATTTAAATATTTTGAGTGAATTAATGAAATATGAGTCTGCAACCTGAAGATATTTGGTCAGACCCTTTTCCACTGGCAACAGAGAACAGCAGTGTTTGTAGAGAGCAAACAGTTTTTTCTTTTTCCTTTTTCCAAACTTTATAATTGTTTCAACACAGGAATACAAAGTCTCTGCTTTTCTTTTCAGCCTCGCTGCCACTGCTGTTAACACTATGACAGAAGTCAATGTCAGACACATGGATTCTCATAGATTTTGTTACGAATCTGGAGTTGGTTTTTCTGCATTTACACAAAGAGGAAAGTTCACATTTTTGTGAATCGAAAGCTTTAAGGGTTCTGTGTTTTTCAGACTGAATGCACAGATGGATGGGCATAAAATGCAGAGGAGAATTTGTGCTAACAAGCAAAAGCTTGTAGATTACCCAATTAATTGAAAGTGAAAGTATATTAATTCAGAATGAAAATATTTAATTGCTTGCTTAGCCTGCCTTTCCTTGATCTGACAGCAATTACCAAACCAATCCTTCATGCCGTATCCCTCACTGAACAAAATAAAAAATGGTTTGCATCCACACAGTAATATTACGGAAAAATATCCACATGTGTTTATCATTTTATCTGCATCAGTGGATATGCTTAACACGGAAAGTGAAAAGAAAAATAACAATAAGTGTGCCCTGATGCATTTTTACATTACTGAGCGATTGAGCCACCCCTCATTTCTTTACATTTTACAGTTCTGTGACTTAAAAAAACACAACATGTCCAAACATGTGCAGTATATAAGGCAAAAACAGAGTTTACAATTCTAATTAGTTTGAAAGTCAATATTTGATATGACTACCTTTATTTTTCAACACAACCTGAACTCTGTTAGGCAGATTTGTTGAATTCCTTTAAGAAATCTTCAGGAATAGTTCTCCGTGATTCTTGAAGGATGGTAAGGTATGCTGAAAAATGAAGCCATTTATCAATAAACGCATGGTGGATCAAAATCTCACCTTACTTTGCTGCATTCATTTTTTCATATATTTTGACAAGCACCAAACCATGACAGAGAATCCACCATAATTCACAAATAGCTGTAGACGTTCACTGTTGTACTCTTGCATGACCTCCTCTATGTATATACCGTATATTAAAGGCAATTTGAGCCAAATATTTCAATTCTGGATTCATCACTCCATCAGACCTGTGGTCACTGATCTTTAGTCAACTTCCTTCCTTCCACTTCCTTAAGTATGGCTTCTTGACAGCCACCCTTCCACTGAGACCATTTCTGATGAGGCTTCAGTGAACAGGCTTCAACTAATGGGTCAGATGTTTCTCCCAGGTCCTGTGTCAGGTCTTTGCTGGATTTTCCTATTTCTAAAGGACATGACTTTCACACATTGTTCACCTGCTTTAGATATTTTTAGGCCTGTCATGTTTTCTTTTGTCCTCCACTTGTCCAGTTCCCTCCAATTTTTTAAGCACATACTGCACACCATGCTAAGATATGCCCAGTATGTAAAGATACAATTTAAAGTTGGATCTTTGCTGAGCTGTCTGTTATGCGCAGACACAACTCTGGTTCATCCCTTGAGTTAAATGCCTTTTTTATGCTTGAATGATTCATAGGTCAGTGTTAAATGGTTTAAAGGAAAACATGAAAAGAACTGGACTGAAAATGGAAAATAAATGTTGAAAGAACTTCAGGAAGCCTGCAGAAAACAACTATCCTTTTTTCGTTTTGTTTTCAGTAGTCCTAGTTGCTACAAAGCCAAATCTGTAATCATAAAATAAACAAGATATGTTTTACCTAGAACATCAATAATTATCTTAAAGTCAATCTGCACTTGCATTAAAACTTCACAGTGATGTGCTGATTGGTTTACACTTGGAACTAAGGTAACAGCTACTGATATGCACCTTTCCATGTGCTACTAACAAGTATCATTTGGCAAAGTGCAGTGATGTAAAGTTAAGTTCAAGGCAGGAGAAAGCCAGATATTACCACTGATGAGAAGGTAGGAAAAGCCATGCATACACGGGCAAAACATGCAACAATAAAACAGAAAGAACATTGTGGCCTTGATGTCTGTGTTGCAGAAAGAGGGCAATTTCAAAGGTTGCTGCAGTACTAACAAAAGTTTAACAGCAGTGAAAAGAAAATCATTTCAGAGGTCTCGAGCAGAGAGGGGAAGCGAGAGTGAGAGATTTCTTTATTCAGCTGAAGCATAATGATTTTACGGGGCAGTGAGGAAGGAAACCAAGTGAATGGAGTGGTCTCATAAGTGGAAATAAAAGACCCTTCTAAAAATATACTGAATGCACTGTGATAATACACAGTTCAGTGTGTTAGGGCTTAATGTGATGTTGGGACACACAGTAAATCTGTTTACATGCTCACGCATGGGAAGCCCATAATTTAAATCAGTGAATTTTAGGGTGAAGACTCAGTTTAAGGTTAGGCTAAGATTAGATTAGGGGTCGGCTTTAGCAAATAATGAGGCGCTACAGTACTGTAGATCTCAGTACAAGTCAGTGCGTTGGGTTTGTGCATACAGTCATAGCACAGAAGGCATTTCCTTTTCAGTCTGCTGCTTCAGAGGTCTCCAAGTGAACGCAGTGAATTTACTGGCTCAGTTAAAGCTTCTGTAAAGCAGGTTTTGGGCAGACTTTGGTCAAGAAAAAATTGCTGAAGGTGGCAGCTCAGGGGATAACAGTAACACAAACCCAAGAGGGAAGGAGGAAAGGAGTGACACCATAAATCTCCCTGTACAGATTATTCTCAAATGATCCCCAACCTTTTAGGCGCACACATCATGTGTGATGGACTTCACAAATACTATCTGCAGGAATAAAAAACGGGCACACTTGAGAGGATTGACGATTTTGGTTTCCGCTGACCATTATTTATTTTCAAGTGGCAATACATGCACACAGTTTTTATTGTTTTACTGCAGTGTATTTCTAACAGATTATTATATTATCTCCCCGTGCACAGACATCACTTTTACCAATAAGCACAATTACATGTTAATGGTGTTAACAGAGACTTAATAGACTCACCTGAACACTTGCCGTGTGTCTTCTGCTGCATTTAGCTGCAACACCCTCCCAGGATTTTCTTTGTTTTGCCTGCGTTGATCATTTTCTGTCCGCTCGTCTGTCATTCTCTTTTTTTTTTTTTTTTTTTTTTTTTTAAATGACATCAGAAACAGCAGTATGCGACATTACGTGATGGCAGAGCTTCAGTTCATCCTTTGTCATTTTTTTTTTTTTTTTTTTTTTTTTTTTTTTTTTTTAATAAATAGGACAGGGGGAATGAATGAGAGAAAGAGGGGGAGAGAAAGAAAGAAAACCAAAGGGGAGAAGAGACGGTGAGAAGGGGGGGGAAGAGAGAGAGAAAAAAAAAAAAAAGAACTCCTGGGTCACCTGTATGGAGAAAAAAAAAACAAACAAACAAAAAAAACAAACAGAGGAGACAGCAAACAACAAAGAGCAACATAATAATAGAGAAAACAAAGCACCATCACAATAAACTAGCTAGTCATAGATATCAATATTTACTAAATAATAAACGATATTGTGCAGCACGCAAGATAGACAGCGCACAGTGTGCTTTGAGCGCATGCATGTCTTAAAGCCAAGAAAGCTTTAGTCCGCGTCTGTGAATACCCATGTGTGCATACCTGTGTGGATCAGCATGCTTGCATTCCAAAGGTTTCTCCATGTAATGATCTGCTAGGGAGTGTGGGGGGGCCACAGCCCCGTCCTCCAGGGTGTGAAGCGGGTATGGAGGAGATCAAAACTCCAGACATCCAGAGGCCCCCAGAACACAAGAGACCATGGAAGACCAACAGAGGGGCAGCCGCGCCACTGTTCCAGTAAGAGCTGAGGAGAGTCCCAGATGAGGGCTCGCCCAGCAGCCGCGGAGCAGAAGTCAGGGGGAGTTGCAGTGACGCGCCCGTGAGCTCCGCCGGCCCCCAGCTGTGCCTGAGTGACCGAGCCCCAGGCCGAGAGGCCGGGGGCACCCCACCTCCAAAGGGGCCCGAGCGAGCCCCAGGCCCCAGGCCCCGACAAGCGGCCACCAAGGAGTGAGCCGGTGTGTACCCGGACGCCCACCCCCAGACACAAAGAACCACCAACACACCGACACCTGAGGGAGTCCGCCACCGGCAGGGGAAGTGGTGGTGGGTGGAGATAGGCCTCCAAACCTTGGAGGGCCTGAGGTGTCCCCAGAGAGGTGGCGTCTGATACCCAACCTGACATATAGACACAGACATACAGGCACACACAGACACAAACATCCATTCCCACCCTCATGCTCTCATATGCACTCACTCCACACTCAACCAACGTGGAGACAGACATAAAGAGACGCTGTACACACAATCACACTCCCCAAGCGTACTCTACAAACCGGGTCTAGGTGCCCCCGCCCCTGGAGGGGGGAATTGCACCCAGACCCAGGTGGTGTTACCCTTTTCCCTGCGGTGGGGAGAGGCAGACCACCCCGACTCCGCAGCAGCAGGGAGGCCCCACACCCCAGACCGCAGTCGGACGGCCAACTCCTCCTACTAGCCCTCCCGCTCCAGCAGGCCGCAGAGAATGGGGGTGGGAGAAGACTCCAAACCTCCCTCCACCCGCTCATTGTAGTGTTGATGCATGTGTGTTCTAAGGTGCAATTAAAACCCAGGAGGGCATGGAGCTACCTGCCAAGGAGCAGCAGGTAAGCGCATAGTCCCTCCTGCTAGCCCTCAATGACTAAGTGTATTTAAAATTGAGAGGTGGGCAACGACGTCAGGGGTGAGGTATACACCCTGATGGTAATTTGGACTCCGTGATTGTGCCCACCCCCAAGATCCTATATGTATGTGTAATGAGAGTGTGAATAATGTGAATGTCTAAGTTGTGGGATAAAATTGAGGCAGAGGCAGCCAGAAGGGGACAGGGGGGGGGGGGGGGGGGTAGCCTCCTCTGCACCCTGGTGACATACCCCCACTCCAAGGCCCTGCATGTGTGGGTGGTTGTGGAGGAGCGGGAAGAGGGAGGCAGCTGGAGATGGGGAGGGAAGGAAGGGAGGGGCAGGTAACCCCTCCCTGGGGCCAGCTCCCCCGCTGTTTTTGGGCAGACTTTGGTCAAGAAAAAATTGCTGAAGGTGGCAGCTCAGGGGATAACAGTAACACAAACCCAAGAGGGAGGGAGCAAAGGAGTGACACCATAAATCTCCCTGTACAGATTATTCTCAAATGATCCCCAACCTTTTAGGCGCACACATCATGTGTGATGGACTTCACAAATACTATCTGCAGGAATAAAAAACGGGCACACTTGAGAGGATTGACGATTTTGGTTTCCGCTGACCATTATTTATTTTCAAGTGGCAATACATGCACACAGTTTTTATTGTTTTACTGCAGTGTATTTCTAACAGATTATTATATTATCTCCCCGTGCACAGACATCACTTTTACCAATAAGCACAATTACATGTTAATGGTGTTAACAGAGACTTAATAGACTCACCTGAACACTTGCCGTGTGTCTTCTGCTGCATTTAGCTGCAACACCCTCCCAGGATTTTCTTTGTTTTGCCTGCGTTGATCATTTTCTGTCCGCTCGTCTGTCATTCTCACTCCAAGTGCTTGTTGATCGTGTGACTAATCAAGTGTGATGGCAGGCAGAGATCATGGTGTGGCAAAGGTCTGCAGTTTTGAGTAAATGTCAGCTGCCCCGTGTCATTTTCCATTTTTAACGCCGGCTCTGAAACTCTTGGGCAACAAACCCAGAAAAGTCTTCTGACGCAGCACTTTCTGCAGCTCTGTAACAAAAATGTTTTAATACGACTGGAGTGTCAGTGTGCGCGGCTTGATCAAGCTGGTATTTCGACTTTCGACTATTACCTCATTTATTTTAATGTTTTCATTCACATTCGTAGCTGTTTAGCTGGTTTTCTCCCAAATCACAATTTGTGCTGATTTTGCACTATCCCCACCAACGACAAAATAAGGGCACTCAAAAAACAAATGATAAATAAACAGTCAGTCTTTTTACTTCATGTTTCATTTCATTGCTTTACACACAGAGCAGGCATCGTCTGTATTTCTACATATATGCACAGGTGCAAAAGAGGGAAGCTGCACAAAAAAAGCCTTTCCAACTGTAGTACCTAGTCTCTACAGAAGTGCAGCCTTTTCTAATGGAGTACAGGTGCTGCACCTTAAATATAATACATTAAAAGAAGAAATTCTGGACTTCACTCATTTCTAAATCCTGATTGCGTCCACATTTGGTTCATTTGGCCATACTTATTCACAGCTACTAAAATCTGTGGTTTTCATTATATTTAATAAATGAGTCTGGAGAGACACAGATGCAAACTGTAACTATTTGGCTGCAATCCTGTGTTGTTTCTTTAATTTGTAACTTTCATAGATGTTTTTCTTTTTCACCAAAGAGGGAGGACAGCAAAGCAAAGTACATTTATTTCATGATGAATAATTCCAATACTGATGGCATCAAGTTTAAAAGAAACATTTTCTTTATAGTTGCTCTTAAAGTGTAGTGGAACAGCACAGAACATCATCGTGATGAATTCACTGTTTGTACCTTGATCGCGTCCAAAACTTAAAAAGATAAAGAAAAGAAAAAGGAGAGAAAGGAGCAATATACAAACAATAATGTCCTTCAGTAACGGTGAAGGATACAAATACACCAGTGTGGTTAACTTTCAGTGCTTTCCCAATTATATATTGTGAGCTATTACTTAAAAGGACATTACTTACTTTTACTTTTGTAAATACATAAGATTTAGTGATATCACCACAGAAATGTTTAAAAAGAACAACAATTAAGGGAACCATGCAAAAGCTACGGGACGCATAAGCCGCTAATAACATAAAGTAGATGCAAATATGTCAGCACCTGCTGTGATATGTATGAAGAATGATATTATTACTTTTCTTACTACGCGTGCAACAATTATCAATTATCATAGTGCACACATCAATGGTGTGGGATGATGTACAGTCCAAAACTGGTATTGTGCTTGACGCAATGGACGAGAGGCTTACCTTTGTGTTTTTAAGCTAAAAGAAAACCATTCAGACCTCCAACTGTTTATCATGAATTTAACATTTAGTTACTGTATTAAATCAATACTGGACTTATTTCTGCAATGTAGAAGAGACTTGCAATGTTTTTGGCTCAACTCCAACCCCAAAAAACTTGCACTTTCAAGATGTGAGGGGGAAAAAAACAAGAGTGATTTCTTTTCCAAGTTATCTCAGCAATAAAAAGTCCAGACTGTGGAGAAAAACAGCCATCTGATCTCGGCGCATTTTTGAAGACATCGCAGAATAGACTCTAATATGTACTGCTTTTTCTATGCAGAGGTCAGTAAAAATATTTTTCCATTGTGTGTCAGCAGGATTATGCTAAAACCAGATTTCATGCAACTTGAAAGATGGAGCATGTGATTATACAAAACTCATTTCCATTTGGGTGCAGATCACGTTTTTTGACACAGGGCACTGGCCTTATGCTACAATCATACTAAACAGTGGTTTAGTGCACAACGAACTACAGTGAAATTCGTGGAGATCAAATAGTTTTTGATAATGCAACAATTAATAACAAATCGCCAACAATTGCAAATCTGTTGCCATCTACATTCACTGAAATTCACATTAAACAGAAATTAGCTACTTACATTTAGAATCCAGCCTCATGGTTATGAAAAGGAAGTTCAGTTCTTCCACATGCAGTGGTGTGGTTGCTGCAGGACAGCAATTTCACTGCAAAATGACACAAGTACTCAACAGCCTTGCTTTTAAACGGGAATACAACCAGCTGGCAATCAGTTTGGCCTACTGAAAAGAGTTAACTGTAAATAAGTTGACTCAGCATGTTGGAAATCTGTCTGTGTTGATAGAATAGACAGAATGATTCTGTCTCAGAATGACTGCACTTAGTCCGAGTTGGACCTCGATTGTTTGGAGACAGGTTGCCTCCCACCAGGTGAGCTGTGCGTTCAGGCAACTATTTGCAATCGGTCAATGCAAGCAAAAGATTTCAGTTTTGTTCTGTTCTAACTTTAGCATTACTGAGTCATTAGCAGAGGTGCCCACTCCCAAGAGCCTTTCTGGTATGTTCTGTATATCAGAATCAGAAATCCTTTATTTATCCTGAATAAAATTATGGGTTACAGCAGGCAGCATGCTGGTAACACCATTATATTCCATAAACCTGAAACAAGCATAAACAATCTTACAGAAGGTCTTAAACTCCCTTTGACTATCAGTCGTACACTTTGTGGATTTTCCATTCTTAAAACAGGACTGAAGCGTGGACGTCTGCATTGAAAGTGTTACAAATCCCATACTGTGGATTTACTAAAGTGTTATTCCTGTTTTTGACTCTTTGGTTGTTTTACATGTGATTCCCTAGCTATAGATGCAGTGTGGTTTGAAATGCACTTAATTAAGATGCAATGGTTGTTTGATTTTGACAAAGGCATAGCCAGATATTACATGTATAGTAAAAGATCACCTCATACATCAAACATCATGTTATGGTTTGTAAAGCAGGCTACGATAAAATGTATCAACCATGTGATTTGTGGGAAATGTTTAAAAAAATGCCTTGCCCATCATTTTTCGATGCTTCTTTTTGACATAATGATCCATCTCCATAAACGCGAAGACCGAAATTGTTGCTATGAATTCATCATTCTAATACGCTGTACTGCAGGTGTGTTTGCTTTTAATCAACAACAGCCACAGTATGAACTGGAAGCCTAATCATCTCTGAAACAAATATCATCTTAGACATTTACATTTCACACATCAATTTCTTCTTCATTAAATAAAACATTTGCACAAGCCATGCATTCCACCCTGATTGCCAGGAAATGCAAACAATGTAGACACTAGTAAATGAGCTATAACTCTTACAGGGAATCCATATTACTCAGAGGAATATTTACCCAACAGCTACTGGCAACATTTAGATTAAACAGACAAATAGAAATCTTGCATTCAATATTTTCATTTTAATAATGAATCACATGACTAATTATATATGAACAGTGACCCTCGGAGACAAGCCTGCAGAGAATTATCACATGGATTCTCAGTTTATCGCAGCTGTAATAATCCTTTTACTGTTTGTCTAATTTTACAGCCTGAAACCTCACTGTTTCGCTTCACCTACATCACTGTCATGGCATTATCTGCCACAGCAGGCAGCTGTTTCCAATGAACAGGTTATAAAAACAACTGAACACTACTCACTGGCACCATTTTTGCATGTTGCTGTTATAGAGTCAGATATATTTCCCTCGAGAGGAGAGAAGAAAAAGATTAAAAAAAGAGTGAGAATTGGACTTAAATTCATCAGTTGGACACAAATGTTGCTCCAAATGAATTCTAATCTCTAGTAAACCCATTAAAAAGGTCGCTGTATCATTTTAAAAGATGATATGATGATGAGACTAAAAGCTGGCACTAGATTTTAAATACAAGGATTCCACCAATATTGAAATTAATACTGAGACTGCTTATTGATACTTGTGAATAATCTCACTGTTAACACTCTTGTTTTTCATCTCCATTTTATATCCAGCAGGTATAAGTGTGTTTACCAATGTGTTTCTAGGATCAAGCCTCCCTAGATATTAAAAAACAAAACCAGGCAATATAAAATAGGTTTTCTCTAGTTATCAGGAGAGTCAACGCAAAGTTCAAATTGTGTGTTAACTAAGGCCCCAATCACACAGACCAGCTATGCTCTGCAAAAGTCATGAGTCACCCTTCATTCCTTTATATTTTGTAGGAACATGGAATATAGGTGCAATGTGCAAGCATACATGGATGCATCAGCAGGGATGATGAGACAGAGTACCGGGCTGTGGTCGACTCCTTTGTCACGTGGTGTGAGCAGAATCATCTGCAGCTCAACGTGGCAAAGACCAAGGAACTGATCGTGGACTTCAGGAAGACCAGGAAACACTTGACCCCTGTTTCAATCCAGGGGGTCAGTGTTGACATTGTGGAGGACTATAAATACCTTGGAGTACACATTGACAATAAACTGGACTGGGCTAAAAACACCACAGCACTTTACAGGAAGGGCCAGAGTCGTCTCTATTTTTTGAGGCGACTGAGGTCCTTCAACATCTGCCAGAAAATGCTGAGGATTTTCTATGAGTCTGTTGTGGCCAGTGCGATCCTCTATGCTGTTGCATGCTGGGGGAGCAGGCTGAGGGTCGCAGATGCCAACAGACTTAATAAACTAATCCGTAAGGCCAGCAATGTTGTGGGGATGGAGCTGGACTCCCTCAAGGTGGTGTCGGAGAGGCGGATGCTGTCCAAGATAAAGACAATGTTGGATAACACCTCCCACCCACTCCATGACATGCTGGTCAGTCACAGGAGCACGTTCAGTGAGAGACTGAGATTACCGAAAAGCACCACTGAACGACACAGGAAATCATTCCTGCCTGTGGCCATCTCCCTGTACAACGCATCCACTTAACACACTGTTTGCTGCTACAACTACACATGTTTCTTTTCCAAATATTTATTTATAAGTGACTTATGTATGTATGTATGTATATATATGTATATATTGTACTATTCTTAGTTAGCGTATTGTCTGTCTTGTCTTAATGTTGGTTTAAAATGGAGCACTGTAACAAAAAATAATTTCCCCCAGGGATCAATAAAGTATTCTGATTCTGATTCTGATTCTGAAACAGAGCATATAAGGAAAGAAGCGGAGTCTAACAAGCCAATATTTAGTATGACCACATTTACTCTTCAGCACAGCCTGAGCTCTCTTGGGCAGCTTTCTTTTAATTTCAGGAATATTCCACAAGGCTTCTTAAAAGGCATTCACAGCTCTTCTTTGGATGTTGCCTGCCTTTTGTCCTGTTCTCTGCAATGATGATCTCACACTGCTTCAATCACATTGAGGTTCAGGTTATGTGAAGGCCAATCACATATGCCTAATGTGTGTTTTTCTACCCATGTATGTTTTTACTGCATTGGCAGTGTGTTTGGGATCATTGTCATGCAGGAAAAAGTAAGCCATTACCAATGAGATGCTTTTCAGAAATTACATAATGCGTAAAATCTGATCATAGATTTCTGGGTTCATAGTTCCAACAATTTTTACATAATGTTTACAAGACTACCAACATTACTGGATGAAATGCAGCAGCAAACCATGACAGACTCACCCCTAGTCACCACCAGTGTTGGGACTAACGCGTTATTAAGTAACGCGTTACAGTAACTACGTTATTATTGTGGTAACGAGCACGGTAACTAGTTATTATGCCAAAATCAGGAACGCGTTAGTCGTTACTGGGATTTAGATAGGGTCGTTACTCGTTACTTCGTGTGGTGGCTATCGCGGAGCTTCCACAGATTCAGTAACATTAGCAAGTGGTGGAGGCCAGCAGGTGGAGGATGGAAAGGGGACGCAGAAGGAAAAGAGACCCGAGGCGACCGCCGGTCCAAGTGTGAACTGAACTTCAGGTAAGAAGTTATGACCTGCAGTCTCTCTGGGTCAGATATGAACCAAGTTTAGGTGGAGTTTATTTTCGTTATTCTGACTTTTTCCGTACTGCGTGCTAGCTAGCATGACGGAGTTTCTATACAGCTGGGTGGGTGCTATGAAGCTAATGATGTTGAACTTTATTTTGTTCATAAGTTATTAGAGTTGCCAACCGTCCCTTCTGGTATTCAGAGAAAATATTACGCGTTTCTTATTGAGGTGAAAAGGAACAGTTTGTCCCGTAATTCAGCTACAATGAAAAAGGCACAAAGCTGGAGGTATTCTGTGTTTACGCTGCACAGCTGCCTCTTCTCTCATCCTCTCCCCCCTCCCTCTCCCGTTTCTACTTCAATCATGAAACTGATCAATGATCAGCTGATCGGCTCTCTTGTTTGTTTATCGCTCACTTTGCGCCGAAAGAGGAAACCAGCGGATGTCGTGCTAAACAACAGCAGCACGTTTAAGCTTGATCAGCTATTGTTAGAATTAATTTAATATTAATTTCTAGTATCAGCTGATGTTTGCTGACAGCTGCAAAAAAGCTGCTGGTCATGATATGGTTTGGTATATCTGGTGAGAGGGAAACATGAAGATGAAACCAGGAGATGTCCTTACTGAATCATCAGAGCTGAACAGGTGATGGAGAAACAGGTTTACCTTTTAGGTGACATGAATGAGTTGAAGGGAAGTTATGAACTGTTTCTGAGAGACAAATAACACCAGGATCCTTTTTTAGGTAGCTGACAGCTGGTAACTGTGCAGGTGCGGGTCTAGCAAAGTGTTGCCAGGGGGGCATGTAGGGCATTAACAGGGAAAGGGGGGCACAAAGAAATACTTTTCTTTCTTATTCTCATTTAAAATGTCTAGCTTTTAAAAAATAATTATCTGAATCTTACAACAAACGATTGATAGATTGATGCATATATACCATCAAAACAGTGTACATCACTGTCACAACAGTGTTTATTTTCATTCAAAGGCTTTATGATTTTTCCTATAATGGTGGGCCGGTCTCTAGTCAAAATGCCCGGGCCAATTTTCTGTCCCAGTCCAGCCCTGTATGCAGCTCATCTGCAGTCTGGTGTTACCTACATCTTCCTATTCAGAAGGCAGAATTTCCGAGTTCTGAGTACAATCGAAAGCACCACGACTGCAGTTTTTGTGTTGGATGTAAAAGGCGCACATGACGCTGTGAGGTAGGCTAGAATCATGGCAGCAGTCAATGACGGTCCAGGTGTGGGATTTCTCTCGTGGAAATATGCACATTATCTTTTCCTTTCTATTGGTAGGTGGCACAGTGCACTTGTGGCAAGTAAGCAAGCTAGAAGACTGGCAAAGTTATGGAAGAAACACATTAACAAGAGAATTCTGAGTAAAACCAAAGTTACTTTCCCTAGTAACTAGTTACTTTGAAAGTAACGAGTAACTTGAAGTAACTGAGTTACTTTTGAGAGAAGTACAGTGGGGCAAAAAAGTATTTAGTCAGCCACCGATTGTGCAAGTTCCCCCACTCAAAATGATGACAGAGGTCAGTAATTTGCACCAGAGGTACACTTCAACTGTGAGAGACAGAATGTGAAAAAAAAATCCATGAATCCACATGGTAGGATTTGTAAAGAATTTATTCGTAAATCAGGGTGGAAAATAAGTATTTGGTCACCTCAAACAAGGAAAATCTCTGGCTCTCACAGACCTGTAACGTCTTCTGTAAGAAGCTTTTTCTGTCCCCCACTCGTTACCTGTATGAATGGCACCTGTTTGGACTCATCATCTGTATAAAAGACACCTGTCCACAGCCTCAAACAGTCAGACTCCAAACTCCGCCATGGCCAAGACCAAAGAGCTTTCGAAGGACACCAGGAAAAGTATTGTAGACCTGCACCAGACTGGGAAGAGTGAATCTACAATACGCAAGCAGCTTGGTGTGAAAAAATCAACTGTGGGAGCAATCATCAGAAAATGGAAGACATACAAGACCACTGATAATCTCCCTCGATCTGGGGCTCCATGCAAGATCTCATCCCGTGGGGTCAAAATGATCATGAGAACGGTGAGCAAAGATCCCAGAACCACACGGGGGGACCTGGTGAATGACCTGCAGAGAGCTGGGACCAAAGTAACAAAGGTCACCATCAGTAACACACTACAACGGCAGGGAATCAAATCCTGCAGTGCCAGACGTGTTCCGCTGCTGAAGCCAGTGCATGTCCAGGCCCGTCTGAAGTTTGCCAGAGAGCACATGGATAATACAGCAGAGGATTGGGAGAATGTCATGTGGTCAGATGAAACCAAAGTAGAACTTTTTGGTATAAACTCAACTCGTTGTGTTTGGAGGAAGAAGAATACTGAGTTGCATCCCAAGAACACCATACCTACTGTGAAGCATGGGGGTGGAAACATCATGCTATGGGGCTGTTTTTCTGCCAAGGGGACAGGACGACTGATCCGTGTTAAGGACAGAATGAATGGGGCCATGTATCGTGAGATTTTGAGCCAAAACCTCCTTCCATCAGTGAGAACTTTGAAGATGAAACGAGGCTGGGTCTTCCAACATGACAATGATCCAAAACACACCGCCCAGGCAACAAAGGAGTGGCTCCGTAAGAAGCATTTGAAAGTCCTGGAGTGGCCTAGCCAGTCTCCAGACCTCAACCCCATAGAAAATCTGTGGCGGGAGTTGAAAGTCCGTGTTGCTCGGCGACAGCCCCAAAACATCACTGCTCTCGAGAAGATCTGCATGGAGGAATGGGCCAAAATACCAGCTACTGTGTGTGCAAACCTGGTAAAGACCTATAGTAAACGTTTGACCTCTGTTATTGCCAACAAAGGGTATGTTACAAAGTAATGAGTTGTATTTTTGTTATTGACCAAATACTTATTTTCCACCCTAATTTACGAATAAATTCTTTAAAAATCCTACCATGTGGATTCATGGATTTTTTTTTCACATTCTGTCTCTCACAGTTGGAGTGTACCTCTGGTGCAAATTACTGACCTCTGTCATCATTTTAGGTGGGGGAACTTGCACAATCGGTGGCTGACTAAATACTTTTTTGCCCCACTGTAACTAGTAATGTAACTAAGTTACTATTTTAAAGTAACTTACCCAACACTGGTCACCACCTCCGTAAACGCTGACAACACTTTGAACAGATACTCGTTTTTACGGACAGACAAAACATGCTTCACAAGTTTTCAGCTAAAAGCTCTTTGGGAATCACCTTGATGGTGCAAAATACTACCATACTACTAAAATACTGGAGAACTAAAATATAACTGGAGAGCACTTAAAAATACAAGAAAGACTGGCTCCTTTGAAGGAAATTATAAAGAAATAAGTAATACGAGAACCCTTGAGTAAGTCAGAGTTGTGTCAGCGGAGGTTCAAAATTCAGGTTGTCACGTGATACACAAAGACTTCAGATAGTTCTGGTAGTGCTTACAGGCAAATTTTAATTAAGAGACAGACCATCAATCTTTGATAATTAATTATTAATGTATAGATGCACTGACTTATAATATTTACATACCATATCCCATTAGAGGTGGGAATCACCATATATCCCACAATACGATATTATCACGATACTTAACGCACGATACGATATTATTGCAATTTTTTAAAAATATTTTGCGATATTCAGATTCTGTACATAAAGGTAAACTTTATCAATATTCATTTTATCTAATAACAAAGTCTCACACTCAGTCTTTCTCTCATTTCAGTCAGTTTTATTGTTGACAAACTGAACGGTTTGTATTACAGTCTAGTCCAACTTAACTGAATGCAACCATCTGGTATAATTATAGCTATTCTGAACTATGCAATATGAAAACTATGCAGCCCCTTCAGCAACTGAAGAATTTGAATGTAAATTAAAACAAAATATAATTTTACATTAAATAAAAAAGTTTTAAACTTAATTAAAATAAAACATGTCTTAAATTAAAATAAGTAAACTGTCATGTTTATTGCTGCCAAAGAAAAAGTTAAACACATTTGGACAGTGAAGGAATGTCAGGATTCTTGCTCAGAAAGAGGATCAACATGCTCTGAAGTCAGAGCACAAAAACCTTTTTTGTAACAAAATATCGATTTCTGCTGTCCCTGTATCGATACATTATTAGCAAACAAAATATCACGATACTACACAGTATCGATTTTTCCCCCACCCCTATATACCATTGTCTATGTGTTTACATTAATATATATGCACTTCAACAGTAAATATATGAGAATTTGTTTGAACAGTTACTGTTCCCTAGAGCTGTAGAATGGAATGTATCGAATCGAATGCATTTATCCTATTTTAACTTCAACTCCACTGCAAAAATACAAATAAAACCTTTATTCTCTAATGTTGTAACATCGAGTATAACAGCATTAAAATAACAGAATATACAAACAACAGGCTATGACTATAGTTATGTCCCGCTAACAGTCTCTTAATCTTTTATAAATTTACAGCACCTAAATCTTCAAGCTTATTGGTAGATAATCTACCCATGCAATAGACATGCACAAATTATTTGTATCTGGTTGTACTTATTTGTATTTCAGAATCAGAATCAGAATCAGAATACTTTATTGATCCCTGGGGGAAATTATTTTTTGTTACAGTGCTCCATTTTAAACCAACATTAAGACAAGACAGACAATACGCTAACTAAGAATAGTACAATATATACATATATATACATACATACATAAGTCACTTATAAATAAATATTTGGAAAAGAAACATGTGTAGTTGTAGCAGCAAACAGTGTGTTAAGTGGATGCGTTGTACAGGGAGATGGCCACAGGCAGGAATGATTTCCTGTGTCGTTCAGTGGTGCTTTTCGGTAATCTCAGTCTCTCACTGAACGAGCTCCTGTGACTGACCAACATGTCATGGAGTGGGTGGGAGGTGTTATCCAACATTGTCTTTATCTTGGACAGCATCCGCCTCTCCGACACCACCTTGAGGGAGTCCAGCTCCATCCCCACAACATTGCTGGCCTTACGGATCAGTTTATTAAGTCTGTTGGCATCTGCGACCCTCAGCCTGCTCCCCCAGCATGCAACAGCATAGAGGATCGCACTGGCCACCACAGACTCATAGAAAATCCTCAGCATTTTCTGGCAGATGTTGAAGGACCTCACTCGCCTCAAAAAATAGAGACGACTCTGGCCCTTCCTGTAAAGTGCTGTGGTGTTTTTAGCCCAGTCCAGTTTATTGTCAATGTGTACTCCAAGGTATTTATAGTCCTCCACAATGTCAACACTGACCCCCTGGATTGAAACAGGGGTCAAGTGTTTCCTGGTCTTCCTGAAGTCCACGATCAGTTCCTTGGTCTTTGCCACGTTGAGCTGCAGATGATTCTGCTCACACCACGTGACAAAGGAGTCGACCACAGCCCAGTACTCTGTCTCATCATCCCTGCTGATGCATCCAACCACCGCAGAGTCATCAGAAAACTTCTGAAGATGGCAGGTCTCTGTGCAGTGGCTGAAGTCTGTGGTGTAGAGGGTGAAGAGGAAGGGGGAGAGGACAGTCCCCTGTGGTGCCCCTGTGTTGCTAATCACCTTGTCAGACACACACTGTGGGAGACGTACATATTGTGGTCTTCCTGTCAGGTAATCAACAATCCAGGACACCAGAGAAGCATCCACCTGCATCGCTGCTAACTTATCACCCAGGAGGGTCGGCCTGATGGTGTTGAAAGCACTGGAAAAGTCAAAAAACATGACCCTCACAGTGCTCGCCGGCTGGTCCAGATGGGTGTAGACACGATTGAGCAGGTAGATGATGGCGTCCTCTGTTCCGAGATGAGGCTGATAAGCGAACTGAAGGGGATCCAGATGTGGTCTTACTATGGGTCGCAGCTGGTCCAGGATGAGCCTTTCCAGGGTCTTCATGATGTGGGAGGTCAGTGCCACGGGCCTGTAATCCTGGGGGCCACTGGGACGAGGCGTCTTTGGTACAGGGACGAGGCATGATGTCTTCCATTTCTTAAATATCTTACCTTCCCCTCTGTGAATCGCTACCTTTCCATGGTGGAGGGGTTTGTGTGTCCCAGGGATCCCAGGGGCTATGTTGTTTGGGGGCTTTTGCTCCCTCGTAGGGTCTCCCATGGCAAATTGGTCCTGGGGTGGGACCAGACAAAGCACGATTCAAAAGCCCCCTATGAGATGAAGATGCAGAGAACAGTTCACCTGCCCCACCCTGGAGCCAGGCCCGGGGAGGGTGCCTGAGGGCGAGTGCCTAGTAGCCAGGCCCTCACCTACCTACAGTCATGAGCTTTAGGTAGTGACTGAAAGAACAAGATCGAGGATAAGAGCAGCGGGAATGAGCTTTCTCCAAAGGCTGGCTGGCCTCTCCCTTGGAGATGAGGGGAGGAGTTCAGCCATCTGGGAGGGTCTCAGAGTAGAGCTGCTGCTCCTCCACATCAAAAGGAGCCAGATGAGATGGTTCGGGTGTCTGCCAAGGATGCCTCCTGGGCGCCTCCTGGGTGAGGTGTTCTGGGGATGTCCCATCGGGAGGAGGCCCCTGGGGCAGGCCTGGGAACGTGCTGTTGTTCCCCTGGACAAGCTGTAGGAGGTAGCCAGGGAGAGGGAGGTCTAGGCTTTTCTGAGCTTCAGCCCCAGATAAGTGGAAGAAGATGGATGGAATATGGGTATCTTACCTTTATCTGTGCTGCTATGTCTATGTGCAGCTAACGTATGTTGCTAATTTCTGGAATTAGAGCAAGGATCCATGATACACAATTGCTGTAAAAAAAAAAAAGGAAAAAAAAGTGGCCCATTGGAATGAATGGAAATGAAACTACTGGTTGCTAGGGGGGAAAGTGATTTCAGGAGGTTATTTGGCTGTTTTGGTTAGTAGCCAACTGCTGCGGTTGCTTATACATTAGTTTGTATGGAACTTCTCACTAAGAGGTTGTGAAACTGTGAAAAATATGAGTGTGACGCGAAGCGGGAGCTGTTCTTCAAAGTAAAAGATGCACCTTTCGAAAGGTGTTAGTTTCAGCGTTTTTTGGTTCACCCTTTTTATAACAGCAGTTTCTAGCAACCACTTAACAACTGATTAGGGAATTTTCCCCGCGCAACCTGAGGTTGCAGTTAGTGGTTATTGCTGTGCTAGCTATTAGCTTTTCAGCACACAGTACATACATCAGATTCACATCACTGTATCAAATGCACAATACAATCAATACACTGTGTTTTTGAAGTATTTAAACTGATACTGTGTCTTTAGTGAAAAAGTACAGACTGTATTTTAAAAAATAATCACTGGTGCTTTGGCTTGAGGTCAAGAGGCTCACATTATTAGCACTGATGGCTACACTGGTTAGGTTTGCTACACTCTTTCAATTTTTCAAGACTAACATAAGTGTTTCCTGAAGTTGCTAATGTCGCCCCGTTTAAGCAGCCACATTATCAAACTGCATTTAGCTGCATTTTAAATTCAATGTAGTGAAACAATCCCACACTTTTAAACATTTTGCCCAGTAGCCATGACTGGAGCGCTGAGAATGTAAACACACAGTTACTCAAACATAATAATGCCGCTTTGTCATCATTAGCAACCTGTTAAAATGTTGAAATGAATTAATGTTGCATAAATACCGATAGCAGCACTGTTTGTCTAGTTATTTATCAGGAACTAATGTGAAAGCTTTCGTTAGCCGTCCCTATAGACATTGGATTGACTAGTCTCACCACATAGCAGTGACCTTTAAAACTTTGACGCGGTCGTGGATTTTTGAGATTCATCTTCAGTGACTTTGTGACCTCTGAGTGATCATTCAAAAAGAACAGCACATCATTAAGATGCGTTTTCTAGTGATGGTCTGACTCTGACAAACACACGAAGCAAACCGGTGACACAGGGGGGCTGTACTATATATTTCCAAAGCACTTCAGCCATTACCGCCGTAATAATCATTCCGTGTTATTGCGCACTCAGAGGCATAAAGTCATCGTGAGATTTCAGTGCTGAACATATGGTGCTACCAACCAAGCAACTGAAGCTATAAAATCACAATACATTAATTATAGGGAAATTTTGACATCAATCACAGTAAAAGCGGGCTCTTGCCTTCCCACAGAGCACAAGTCACATAAAGAGCTGACTTCTGCAGTCATTATAATTGTACGGTAGCTGCATTTATGATTTGTTTATACATAACAAATGCAAATTGCAAGACTCAAACATAATTGTATGCTTTAGTATTCTTTATCCTAATAGTCACTTTTAAATAAAATGCATTTTGCATCATATTGATAAGACAACAAAAGGGTATATAAAAAAGCATGGTGCACTATTTTGTGAAGGGCTCTAATGGTCAAGTTTATTTTATTCATAAAATGTCATAAAAATTGTTTGACATTGATCTGAGGAGAAGATTCAGCATTATTTTTCTGGTCTGTGCTAACACCGAGCCTTTGTCTGGTCTTTTACTGCACATGGTTTATAATCACTGCCATCAGGTTGTTATCTCTGCCTTTGCTGCCAGCAGTGAACCAGAACAGAGAGGGGATTTTCTTTTAGTTTAAATGAATTATTTGGAGCTATTTATTTCTTATCCCCGCAGGCTATTGTTTCATAATGAATTGTAAAGGACAGGCTAGATGTCTATTTGCCTGGCAAATAAACATTCATTCAAGGCACAAAAAGAAAAAAAATCTTGTTCAAAGTAAAAAGAGCTTTTCAAGCCATGAATAATTCTTTTACAATGAGAATTCATTCTGTATACCTTTCTATTCAATTTTCAAAAGACATAATTAATGTGTGAGTAACATTTGTTGCTGTTTAATTAGTTAAAAGGCTCATGGACAAGGCCAGAATTATATTTCTTTGATGGGCCAAAGGGCACATTTTTCAGTCATCACCCATTTCATTTGTACTATTTTCTTCTCTTAATTGGAATTACTGTATGCAAGAAACCGGACAAATCTGAACCTCACTGAATCAGTGAGACGTGATAATCTTTCCGACTCTTTGTTTTTGCTCTGACAACTATCTGCAATCACAAAATTCGAAGAAACAGGAATGTACGCAGTGTCCTTGCATCGAGTGCTTACTAGTGAAAGGATTTATTTGTCTGCTGCATTTATTAAGACATTTAAAACCTTTACACTCTCTGTGCATAATGTGAATATTTGTCAAGCTGTGATAATGTCAAATAAACTCAAAAGAAAATGGGACCCAGCACTTCCGTTGTGTTTTGGAGTTTGCATGTGCTTTGTCTCTAGGGGCCACCATACATATTGTCCTAAAAGCTAAAAAAAAAAAAAAAAAAGAGAAAAGAAACCACTGTCATTTACTATTAATTGTTTTTCCACAAATTTAACTTCAAATTTCTACATTTATCTGCCAGCAGTTACTAAACTGAAGGAAATGAAGGCTTGATTGTTAAGCAGAGCATGTTTGTTTTATCGCAGCTGCTATACTTAAGTTGAAATGGTGGTAGTGGAAAAACCTAAGTAGCTGTAAACGATTTATCCAGAGAGGGTCCCTGATATCACAACACCCAAAGACAGCCAAGAGGGGGGATAGAAAAGGTAAGTAAAGTTTGAAAGGTACATTCTCTACTTCATAGACTTATGTAAGTGGATGTTTTAAAACAGACACTTTACATAGTCATGAAGTACTATGACAGTACATAGTACATTAGTGCATTATGAGGACAAGGTGCTTAAAGTAGCAAAATTAAATACACTTGGTATACGGATGTATCACAAAGTAAAGTATAAATGGCATTATAAAAACAACGTTATGTCTCCAAAGAATCGTCAGCTCTTAAAAAAATGATGGTGGGTTATGAGATGATTGTTGAGGTAGGAAATCACTCTTACTAACCTCTTTCAGATTAGCTAAACACAAAGCAGCAACATCAGAATGAGGAAGAAAAGTTATTTATGTAACTTTGATTGTGGCATGGCTGTTGGTGCCAGACGAACCAGCCTGGCTATTTCAGAAACACAACCATCTCTGGGGCTTACAGAGAATGCTCAAAAAAAGTTCTGTGGGTGAAAATACCTTGTTGATGTCAGAGGTCAGACGACTACTTTCAGTTGATAGGATGTCAACAGCAACTCAAAAACAACTTGTAATAACCAAGGTATGCAGAAGAGCATCTGTGAATGTATAATAATTTAAACCGCGAAGCACAGGGGTATGGCAACAGATGACCACTCTGGGTACTGCTCCTATCGCTGAGGAACAGGAAACTAATATTCACACAAGATAATGTGCCACAACACGAAGCTCAAGTGATCTCCAACTGGTTTCTTGAACTTGACAGTTAGTTCAATGTACTTAAACGGCCTTCACAATTGTTAGGGTTGACTGAATGGACTCAAGCGCAGACTCCGAACTTTAAGCAAATATTCTTTATTTACAACATCAGTGAACTATATACAGATGTGAGGGGAATGGACAGGGGCTTCAGGTATCCACAGGGCAGGAAAGGGAAACACTCCACAGTCGCTCGTAGATCATTCCGTGCACTCCGGTCTCCAACTTGCTCCATGCCAACACGCCACACATCTCAGCCAAACACTCGTGCTCAGGTATCCAAAGGAGGTTCAAGGGATGGGTCCAGGAAAACTATTTACACACAGATGAGAGATAATCACAAATAGGCTACACTAACATGGGTTGTACAATGGTCCAGCAACGAGAAGCACCATCCTAAGAAGCAGCCAGAGAAAGCAGGATGATGAGCCACAGGTGTGTGATTACGGACAGGTGCGTGGGCCGAAGGCAGGAGGCTGCGATGAGCTCCGCCCAGGCTGAGTGAACACAGGAGAGAGAGAGCAAGAGTTGCCTGGGTTGGCCGGGCAGACATGGGGACCATAACAACAATAACCAGATCTCCATCCAATAGCGTGCTTTTGGGCTGTGCAGCCAGAAAATCAGCAGCAACTGCATGATGCTATCAAGTCAACATGAACCAAAATCTCGAAAATATGTTTCCACCGCCTTGTTGAATCTATGCCATGAAGAATTAAGGCTGTTCTAAAGACAAAGGGGGTCCAGGATAAAAGGGGAAAAGTGACTGGTAAAACTCAAGCACAGTACCAGAACCAGGAATCTGAACCTGAAGTAGCAGGTACAACTTTTTAAAACATCACATCTCTCAAATCCATTCCTCCCATTACCTTTTGGCCAGCGGACTAAATAATGAAAAACATGAGAACTCGCAAGATATGAAATCTTAACAATAGCAGCTGTCAGTATTGCGATGTGAGATGCAGATACAGTACCTGCCACACAAAGCCTGTAGCTGTTAATCAAACTGGAGAAGAAAAAGAAAATCCCCTTTGAATTGTATCCACCTTTATTTTCTCAAACTTTTACACTCCACCACTTTTTTTATTGATTGTGAGTATTCAAGGCTGTAAAAAAGTATTTCTGTGTTTTTCTTTTTAATCTGCAGGAAAAATTCAAATGCTGTCTGTACATGTGTGTTTACACAAAACACTTCGTTAATTTAGCTTAGTCAAGCATGGGGACTAATGCCTTGCGCCGGTGTTCATTTCATACGCAGATGAGTTTCACTGTTTTAGCACTAGCTGTTTGGGTTTGTCCTAATGAGCTAGCAGTAAATGGGTTTCTACTGTTCCAGATATGGTGCTAAAAGACCAGGATCATAACCTTAATGAGTTCAAGTTTGGGATTTCCCAATTTAGATATGCACATAAAAAATTGTGTCACTTGGTGTGAAAACCTGCAAAGTCCTGTGATAAGTTTATGTTTTCTTCAGCATTGCTATAATGTTAAAATAAAGCCTTTACTTACATGAAAATCAGTGCTGGGCTACTGAGGGTTTGAGTGTCACATTCCTCCAAATAAATATTTGTTCTAAAGGCCCAGCAGGAATTTCACTCTATTTTGAGACTCTGCAAGTGAGGCTGCACCCACATACTCCCCATGCTACCGACACTCAGACACGGGC
Source organism: Rhamphochromis sp. 'chilingali' (assembly GCF_963969265.1). Taxonomy (NCBI): domain Eukaryota; kingdom Metazoa; phylum Chordata; class Actinopteri; order Cichliformes; family Cichlidae; genus Rhamphochromis; species Rhamphochromis sp. 'chilingali'. The sequence continues at coordinate 10,862,929 of NC_137943.1, read as the reverse complement.
ACACGTGCTTTAGGTTCACACACACATACGCACGCATGCACAACCGCACTCTCCTCTCAGATGTCCCATTCAAGAGCTCCCGGAGATGCAGTTGGGAAGGATCGATGATGGTGTCTGCACCTTCTGACCTGCTCTCCCCGTCTGTGCCACATCTCCTCCAGCCTCCAACAGCCAGGAGGCAAAGAGACGCACCACAAACTGGCTGTGAAATGAGATAGTCACTCTGAAAAATGTCTGCGGCTTCATGCTCTGCTTGCCCCGGAAGGTCCTTGAAATGTACTTATATTTGCAAGAGTGCCATCTTAAACAAAAGGCTGAAAGTGAGGTGGAAATTTGCCTTAAAGTGCTGCTGAACTTTGTCAGGTTTCATCCGGGTAGATTTTTATCACATCTGCTGAAGAGGATTAAGGTTAACAAGTTTGGTTCACTTTATTGCATACAGTTGGAAGAATAACACAATTAAGAACTACAGTGGCAAAAATACACTGAGGGCAAACATAAAATGTGTGCAGGTGATATTAAAAACCCAAAGGGCTTACTTCAAAACAAAGAAAATTCCTTTGATCCCCTTCTATCCATACCCTCGCCTAAATCCAACATTTTAATGTGAGGTTTGTTCATCTTAATCATTAAAGCTATGAAAATTCGAATTCTTTTGATCAGTGAGCTAGTATAAACAGACGGTCGTATGCTGTTATGATTTAACAAAAGAAAAAAGAAATCTTTTCTTTTCTCCTAAAAATCTCAAGTGCTTCACTTAGTTGGCCTTTCAGTATTCAGCTCAAATATAGAAATCGAATGTGTATCCCTCCAATCCCTCTAATGTGTAACTCTATGTTTTCAAATGAGAGCTTTAACCCCGAAGATAGATGATCATGGGCTCTCATTTCCGCAAGTGCTGCATCTGCATTTCCAAACCTGCAGAGAGACTGCCACTGGACCAGGACTGATCTGTATGCTGGTCACTATTAAATACATATTAGGAGCAATAATTGACTACTAGTAGTCAGAGAGCACTTTGGTGAGGCTGCTTTTATGCCTATATGCTGTCATTTAATGGTGAAATCAGACTTTTAGAAGAATAAGAGAAATGTTTGTGTTTTCTCTTGGGAAATCAGTGACCTCAGGTCAGTCATTAACAACAAGGAGGCAGAAGATTTTTTCCTTTTTGATGAGAAGTGACTAATAACCTGTAGGTAATGCTGATATGTCGCTATCGATGTGCACTGGACTCTTAAGACTCTGTAACATTTGTATTTAAATTATGATGGATGCTAAATGCTGTCACATGCTGAACGTGTGTATTCGAATGCAGCCGGTGCAGAGCAAACACAGTCTGCTGCTTGGACTATCATGAGTCATTGATATAAACAGAGTACAGGCTTGTTGGCTGTGCCACAAAACAACAAAACACTTGTTTTAAATTCTTGTGTTTTTTATTAAACTGTCAAAATCAGGCAATTTGATTTTGACTACTGAGCATCCTGATCTGGACAGAGTCAAGCATTTGTGTAACAGACTGTCTCAGCTGAACAGATTGTTTTTTGTTTCAGCGTGATGTTTGGCAGGCTAGGCTTGACCTGTTAGAGCTCAGTCCATTTATCACTGAGATCTAACAGGATTACAGCATCCTCGGAATTAAAGGGAGTGTGCTGCAGTGGTTTGAACTGCATCTATCTGATAGATTCCAATTTATTCATGTAACTGGGGAGTCTTCTTCACGAATGAAATTGCAGGTGTGTCTACACTGGAAACAATTTGCCGCATAGCACTTTGAAGCTGACGGCTGGTCGCTTGTGAACAGTGCAGGTTCTGGTTGCCTATGTTCATTTGCCACTGACATATTTACTGCCAGGTCAAATGTTAGTCAACTGTATTTTCCACTCTTGGTAGTCGGTTCAGTACTTTGCCTTGAAACTGAGAAAAGCTCATGTTGCCAGCAGTTTTGTCATTAAATATTTCTTTCTATGGCCTCAAGTCGCCAAATCTTCGTATCGTTTCCAGTATGTTTGTAGCTTTAACACCACCACAGGGTTCGGTGGTGGGACAAGTTCTATTTACATTATGCATGCTGGTAGTATTATATTTATCTATATTGTTATTATTAGAAAACACTGCATATATTTTATTGCTTTGTAGATGATAACCTGCTATATTTATCCATTAAGCCAGATGACAAATCAATTAGTTGCACTACAGGCATATCTTAAACATGCCTGTAGTTCAACTTAAAGGACATTCAGCCCTTTATGTAAACATACATAAAGGTCTGAATGTACCATAATTTTCTTCTCTTAAATTCAGACAAAGCTGAGGTTACTTACTACTACTTACTCTGGATTGCATTACCTTGTCCCCCGGTAACACTGAGAAATCCTGGAGTACTTTTTCTACAGGATTTGCCCTTCAGTGAACCCATTCAACAAAAATTTAGGACTGCTTTCATTCATCTGCACAATATCTCTCAAATTAAAAATATCCTCTCTCAGAGTGATGCTGAAAAACTAGTATATGCATTCATTACTACTGGGCTGAACTTGCAATTCATTATTATCAGGTTGTTCTCTAAATTCTCCAAAAAGCTTCCAATTAATCCAAAACACTGCAGCGTGAGCACTGACAGAGATGAGAAAGTTACTCTATATTTCTCCCTTATTAACTTCTTATTGTTGGCTCCCTGTTAAATCTAGAGCTGAATTTAAAATCCTTTTCTTCACATGCAAAATCTTTAATAATCTGTCCCCATCTGATCTTAAAGAGCTCTTAGTATCATGTTGTCCTAACAGATCACTTCATTCTCAGACTGCAGACTGACTTGTCTTTCCAAGACTTACTAAAACCAGACTGGGAGGCAGATCTTTAAGGTTTCAGACTGCACTCTCTGTGAAACCAGATCCCAGTTTGGATTTGGGAGACTCCTATACTTTTATACATCGACATAAAGCTTTCCCTTTGACAAAGCTTATATTTAAGGCTGGAATCAGGTGACCCTGAAGCATCCATTAGTTATGCTGCTGTAGGGTGATGCACTGAGCACTTCTTCTCCACTCACCTCTTTTCACTCCCCACATGTTTATATACCAGCGCAGTATGACATAAAATTTTTTGTCTTCTTTCGCTGTTAGCCTGTGTTTTGTCATGTCCTTGTTTTGTCCTTGTCCCTATCCCCTCTTTTTGTTCCTTTGTCCCTTTCTTCTCTTCTTTCTCCCCACACCCCCCGGCTGGTGCAGCAGATGACTGCACATCCCTGAGTCTAGTTCTGCCAGAGGTTTTTCCACCACTGCAAATATCTAATCAGGATTCATATGGCAGAAACTTAATGCATTTAGATACTGTATGTAGACATGGTCAAGAGAACCTGTGGAAGTTCAAACTGAGAATCTGAATATGGATGAAAGTGATATGTGTAACTTTGAAGGTTACATGGTTGGAATTATGTCACCTGTGATCTGTTGGGATTTATAGAAAAAGGTCAAAACATGAGAAAAAAAATCTAGTGAGCGACAGTTCTCTTGGTTGAAAAGCTAGACTGCTTTGAGCTGATAGGAAGTTAACAGTAAGTCAAATAACAACTTGTTACAACCAAAGTATGCAGAAGAGCATCTATGAATACAAAACATATTGAATTTTGATGCAGATGGGCTACCACAGCAGAAGACCACACCGGATGCCATCAGAATCAGAATCAGAATCAGAATGGGTTTATTGCCAGATGTTGAGGTTTACAACATTAGGAAATTGCTGCGGTGCTTCAGTGCAGACAATAAGAATTAAAGTGCTATGTAGAAAGAAAGATATGTGCATGAGATATACATGAGATATATACATGAGAATAAGAATTATGAGTGCTACGTAGAAAGATATATACATGAGTGCAGGTGGTGATCAGTGCCAGACATGAAATGATGCAGTGACACAGCGTAGGGTCATGTGTTAGTGGCGGGGACAGTCATGTGGTTATTGTTCATGTGTCCAACAGCAGAGGGGAAGAAACTGTTCTTGTGGCGAGAGGTTCTGGTGCGAATGGACCGGAGCCTCCTGCCTGAGGGGAGCAGGTCAAACAGACTGTGTCCAGGGTGAGAAGGGTCAGCTGAGATCCGGGCTGCACGCCGCAGAGTCCTGGAGGTGTACAGGTCCTGCAGAGATGGGAGTCTGCAGCCAATCACCTTCTCAGCAGAGCGCACAACATGCTTGTCAGCTCAGAACAGAAAACTGAGGTGACAGTTCACACAGGCTACCAAAATTGTCAACAGAAGACTGAAAGAATCTGGCCTGGTCTGATACAACATTCAGCTGTTAGGATCAGAATTTGGTGGAAACAACACAAAAGCATGGCTCTAACCTTTGTATCAGTGGTTCAAACTCGTGGTGGTGGTGGTGGTGTAATAGTACCCTGGGATATTTTTTGTGGCAAACTTTGGCCTCTTCAGAGTTCGTCTGTATGCCTCTGTGGTTCCTCCAGTGCTTTAAAATCATTCAGCCTTCCCTGATCAGGAGACGTTTGTGTGTAAGCTGAACCATCTGCAAATTATCAGCAATACAAAGTGGATTCCAAGTTATCTTAGTACATCTCTTTCCATTACAGCGCCTCCCATCCTCCAATGTATGTGACACCATATTGAGCCTGTGGTGGACAATTTTTTATGTTGTAGTCTTTTGGGCAAAGATATGATTGATATCAACAAAAGACTACGAAGTGGCTGACTCAGTCCCCTGAGGACAGAATTGGACCCCACCTCAGGTAGAGTCTTACATAGTGCTGCAAGTGCATGTTAAACAAATACTATGAAAGGACATAAGAGGAGGGCACCCCTTTTGTTAAACTTACATGTTTTACTAATATATTTTATTCCAGCGGTATGCATTTTCTACCATAAAGCTGTCCATATCTGCCACAGTCTTTGCAACTATAGCAAAATTGTTTAAGGGATTATTCAAGTCCTTCTTATTTTTAATTATCTTCATGAGCAGGTGTTGTTAAATGTGACATTTCTTTCAGTTTGTTCTTTCTTTGCCTTGCCTACCCTCTCCCTGCACAAAACCTCATTTTAAAATTAATCCCAAATCCTAATCCTCAACTACCAACTCAGCCGGGTGAAGCGAGGACCAGCAAAAAAGACTCCACTTCCTCAAAAAGTCCAGAGCTCAAAATGACACTCGCAAGCAAAACAAAACTAGACCACAAACACACACATCCACACACTCGCTCTTTCCTGATCTTTTTTCCAAGCGAGGGATTGGACACACTTCATCCACTGGACAGCATAATCTCACACCCGCTGTCTGCAATGCACTAAGAACTGAAAAGTCGGTGTCATGTGTTTGTGGTGTAAGAACTGTCATGACAAACGTACAAGTTGCACGAGGTTAATGAGAAACTCCAACACAAGTACCTGTGACAGAGAGGGTGTGAATTCCATATAACGAGTGATGTGTTCCAGACCAGAGGAGCTTGGAGTGGAAGCAAAACATTGTTTCTGTACACAGATGGTTGCAGACATTTAACTAACCTCTGGAAAGCATTTACAACACATTTGCTACCTCCTTCAAGAGGCTTCAGACAGGTTTGAGTGTGAGAGGCTGGGGCTCAGATTAACAGATAAGTAGACAGACAGAGACACTGAGCACAGAGACAGGGAAAAGGAGAAGAAGGGCACATAAAAAAGAGCAAAGACTTAAAATTCAAGTAAGAGGCTTAGTTTCAGTCAAAGAACCCCTTTTAGTGTCCTTTGGTTCTTTATGAAAGCTGACAGGGCAGATCATCCTGACAGCAAGGGGGTCAGAGTGAATGTCATGTTATGTCTGTCTTTGAGCACAAACCAAACAATTCCTCACATCAATAACACACTTCACTGTAGCATAACTCACTGCCAATATAAAATGTTCCACCTTGTCCTGCTTTTTCTTAAATGGTAAAAAAAAAAAAAGGTAAATGGCCTGTATTTGTATAGCGCTTTACTAGTCCCTAAGGACCCCAAAGCGCTTTACACATCCAGTCACCCACCCATTCACATACACATTCACACACTGGTTTTTTTGTTCTCAGATCTACTATAGTAGAGGCAAAACTGGTGCTTTTCTAGATAATACAAATACAAGCTGGGAGACTAAGAGACTGTATATCCTCGCACGGCTCTGCAAGGTTGTACAAACCCAATTCCAAAAAAGTTGGGATGCTGTGTAAAATGTAAAGAATACAGAATTTAATGATTCGTAAATCTCATAAACCCACATTTTATTCACAGTTTGAAGATATATTAAATATTTAAGGTGAGAAAGTAATTCTAAGAAATATATCGCATTTTGAAGTTGATGTCTCAAAAAAGTTGGGAGAGGGGCAAGAAAACGGTGAAAAGGTCTTTAGTGCTAAAACGAAAACTTATCAAAGATTCAAAGAATCTGGAGAAATCTCTGTATGTAAGAGACAAGGCCAAAAATGAATATTAGACATCTGTTATCTCCGGACCCTCCGGTGGCACTGCACTAAAACAGGTGATGGAAATCCCTGCATGGGTTCAGGAATCAGTGTCTGTGACCATGGCTCACCGTGCCATCCACACATCCAGGTTAAAGCTTTGTCGCGACGAAGCCGCATGTGAAAATGATGCAGACATCCAACTATCACCTCTGGGCCAAAGCGCACTTCAAATGAACTGAGACAGTTTTGAAACGCAACAGCTAAAAATGATGCCAACAGTTCACTACAGTGCATTCTACATACAGGACATAGAAAACAATGTGCTCTGATAGAATACTTTCTGTTTCTGCAAAAACCCACTTTTATTCACATGTGCAAATCTCTGTACAGGGAAGGAGGCATATTTATTTAGGTCAGCAGCAGACAAACATGTGAAAAGAACTCGGCTCTGTAACGAGCATCAACAGAAGTTTGGATCACACGTTTTAACTTGTGAAAGCTGCAGTGAATGATGGTCAAGTAAGAGACGATCTTGTCACCCAGTAAGGTGGCTGCTCTTCTCTATCACCAATCACAGCACTTACACCAACATTTGCAAAACCAAAAAGCGGTCTGTAGACACCACAGACTATCACAGACAGCAGCCTCGAGGAATAACTGCGATTTAACAAACTGAAAGGCCCAGCAGTTAACTCCCTTTTATAGGGAATTCTGATGTCAATAATCAGGAAAGATTATTTTTTCATTGAATCCACATTTTTCTTTTATTTCATTAATGGTAGTTTTCACTCTGAAACCAAGGTGTTTAATAAAAAGTTGGAACAGAACGGACCTGGATCATCTTCCTATACAGTGACATCATTAACAGATCAAGTGGTGAGAGTAAAGTGAATTTCAAAATGCAGCACCGAATATCTTAGAAGGGCGATAGACGTGAAGGCAGGGACATGTAGGCCAGAGTTGGGGAAATTATGCCTTGTTTAGATAGTTGAATATTTAATATTAGTTTTACTATCGTCATCATAATCTAAATCTATAAACCAAATACTGTATGTTACCTGGAGAGAGAAAAAATTGTGCAGTCAGTAGGATTCCTGCCATGCTGTCCTCAGGGGAAAGTCTTGAATCCCTTCTGTTTCACATTGTACACCTCAGATTTTAAGCCAGAGTTACGTCATCTGTAAAAGCTTTCTGATTACTCAGCAATTATGGTGTATATGGCTCAGAGTGCAGGAGCTGATGAGTTTCTACTATTCTTCATGAAGTGGAATTAAGTAGCCAGTGATCAGCGAGGCCAAGACAAAGAAGCCGTTGTGAAATTTGTCATAAGGCACTTTTTCCAGTCAACATGCACCAGTCTGAGGTTGAAAAAGTGGCATCCTACAAGTATCTGGCAGTACATCTGAGTAATCATCTGAAGAGGACAACTTCCTGTCTGCAGGAGGGGCCAGAGTGATCTTCTCAAGGAGGTCCTTTAACATCAGCAGCAAAATCCCTGAAATTTTCTATTAGTTCACAGAAGCAAGAGCAGTGTGGGAGATGCTGGGAAGCTCAATAAAGTCCTGGTGGGCTGGAGGGAGGCTGGCTCTGTACTGGGCTCTGATGTGGATATTCTGCATGTGGAGTAAGGCTGAGAGGGGGGATCCTCAGAACCATTACGGACAACCACGCTCACCCCCTACATGGCTTGTGTCTCAACAGGAAAAGTGTGTTCAGCAGGAGGTTCTTCCAGTTGAAATGCAAAACAGAGCACAGCTGGAAGCCGCTCCTCCCTGCTGCTCTACAGTGCATCCAATTCTTCAGTTGAAACTGTCTGTAAGATCATGAATGGGAAGGATGTAGTTCCTACACACATATATGATGCATGCTTTTATACATATATTGTTCATTCAGTTTTTATGGTCTTAGGCAATATGTAGTCATGCACAATAATTAGCTTTTGGAGATTTAAACTTTGACTTTCTTTTAAGTCCAAAGAAGTCTACAGTCTGAAGAAGAATAAGACTGACTTTGAAGCTGCAACAGTCACCTCAAGGTGCTTTGTATTGTAAGGTAAAGACCCTACAAACCTCCAAAAATTAGAGAAACTCCTTTTTACCAGGAATAAAGCTCTAGCAGAGCTGGGCTTGCAGAGTAGCAGCCATGTATGACAACCAGTAGGGGGTGAGGGAAGGGAGACGAGAGCAGAGATGGGACATAAGGGAATGTATGGCAAAGACAGCCAGCCATATTTGTCCATCTAAAAAAAATTTAGCCTTATAATGTCAGGCGTTGTGTGGAGGCGAGGAAGAAGGAACCCAAACGCAGGACTCGCAGGTACAGAAATGATGGGGATTTATTGGAGCGGGTGAATGAACAAAGCAGGAACGAAGGACTGGCTGACTGAAAGACTGGATGAATGGCTGGCTGACTAACTGAACATACATACGGGGAGACGACAGGAACATCACATGTACATCAATGACACGACAAGGATCGGATGGAACTGAGGACTTAAATACACGCTGGGTGAGGAAAGATTAGAAACCGGTGAGTACGCAGCTGAACTTAGTCTGACTAATGATACATGGAAATAACTGGAACACAATACGCAGGCGGTATGCTGGCACAGAAAACACAGATGTGAAAATAAACTGAACATGACAAAACAGAAAACACTGGGTCAACGACCCAGGAACCCTGACATATAATGACAGCTGAAGGTCACAGTTTCTTTCAGAAATGTGCCAGATGTACAGTTTGATAAAGTCTGGAGGTGCTGTGGAGAGCCAGCAACCAGGCTTATTTAGAAACACTGCAACATGTTTCAGAGTGTGTACACAGCTTTGCACACAGCGGCGTTGGATATATTAGCAATTGTTTGGATCAGACACGATGGGATGTATTTAAATCACACCACCCAGGCAAAATGCTCATAATGTTTTCCTTTCACGTGTTAATGCGCCGGTGGCCCGAAATCATTACATATTCAATATAGCGTTGCAAGTCATGCCTGTGCTAACACTCACAAAAATAGATTAGGAGCAATTATGATGCATGAGAAGCAGCAGGAGGCTGTCAGAGAAAAAGAACCTGTAACATTTATCTAAAAAAATAATATTCAAATGAAACGGCCCCTTTGTTCTTCTATATGAAGAAGGTGACTTGAACAGTTGGCTGTAACACATGATGAGCTGCGTGGATCAATAGAGCAGCCCAGCATGGGAAGCACAACTTGATTAGTGTTTTACAATTGCAGTTGTGAAACGTAATTATTCGAAACGATTCAAAGTTTAAAAAAAAAGATCAGCAGAATTTTATTAACTGTGACAAGGAGCTGGTTAAACTCTTCCATATAGCACATTTTACTGAATGTATTAAATGGCTGTGCATTTGTTTTTGTTATGTTTAGATTATTCAGAGAGCCCTGCACACTATTTTTTTAAAGAGTTGGAGTAGATGTATTCGTGCCTCTTGCCTCCACTGAGACAGCCACCTGATTCCATTCTTCTCACTTGGGTGTACCAATCAACTTGCAGAGACTTGTGACTTGAATGAGATCGATAATCCATCACAGAGAACACATACTATATGTGCTTTTGTTTTTGCTCAGGTTAAGTCAGTGCTGAGCAACGATACAGCACAGACTGCTTTATGGCACGACAAAAAAAACTAAAACCACATGATGTTCACTGTCAAGAAATAACCATTTTCATCATGCTTCAAGTGAAACTTTTAACTAAAAAAATGTTGCATTCATGCAAAATTTAGGTGAAATTTCTCCCAGTACGACAAAAACAGCAGCCACACAGCTTTCTGTGGGATAGATTTCTGCTTCAATATGAGATCAGCATTAGCTGGGTAATTGCTTTTATGCCTGTGGCTGTACTCTTTTGCTTCTGATACACTTCTCAATGCTGCAAAAAGCTCTTACAAACAGACTATAGACTACCTGTCTAGCACCAAATGGGGGAAAAAAGCAACACAGCTAGTAAATATAATGGAGCTTGGTAAAGAAAGAACTTCCTTCAGGTCCAGAGAATCACACAAATGTGTTATAGTGGCCAGAATTTCAACTCCAAATTAATGCAAATCTTTCCAAGTATTATACATCTAAAAACTCTAGTTTCAAACAAGTTGGTCAAAAAGGCAGTCATACATATCTCAATGTTTATAACTAGTTTCAGCTGATTTACAAATGGGCATAATTAGCAGTTAAACAGATGCATTACCTTTCAGTCTATTTTACAATGGCAAAAGTAAAATAACAAAGAAAACTACAAAGTATTTGATCGAGTAACAAGAAAAACAAAAAAATATGATGACCATATAGACCAAGTTTGAAAGTCAATTTTATTTATATAGCACCAGTTCATAGCAACAGTGTTGTTTTAACCCTTTCATTCTTAATTTGACCTTGAACTTCCATCCATCTTCTTCCAGGTCGCAGGGGCAGCAGCCCAAGCAGAGAAGCCCAGACCTCTCTCTTCCCAGCCACTTCCTCCAGCATGTCCGGAGGAACACCAAGGGGTTCACAGGCCAGCCGAGAGATGTAATCTCTCCAGCATGTCCCGGGTCTGCCCCGGGGCCTCCTCCTCCCTGTGGGACATCCCCGGAACACCTCGCCCAGGAGGCGCCCAGGAGGCGCCCAGGAGGCATCCTTGTCAGATGCCCAAACCACCTGACCTGGCTTTTTCGATGTGGAGGAGCAGCAGCTCTACTCTGAGCCCCTCCGGGATGGCTGAACTTCTCAACTTATCTCTAAGGGAGAGGCCAGCCACCCTTCGGAGGAAGCTCATTCCTGCCGCTTATATCCGCAATCTCGTTCTTCCGGTCACTACCCACAGCTCATGGCTATAGGTGAGGGTAGGGACGTAGATCGACTGGTAAATTGAGAGCCTCGCTTTTACACTCAGCTCTCTCGTCACCACAACGGAGCAGTGCAGTGTCTGCATCACTGCGGCCACTGAACCAATCCGTCTGTTGATCTCCCGCTCCCGTCACTCGTGAACAAGACCCCGAGATACTTGAACTCCTCCACTTGGGGCAGGAACTCATCCCCAACCCGGAGTTGGCACTCCACCCTTTTCCGGCTGAGAACCATGGCCTCAGATTTGGAGGTGCTGATCCTCATTCCCGCTGCTTCACACTCAGCTGCGAACCGTTCCAGTGCGAGCTGGAGGCCATCACCTGATGAAGCCAACAGAACCACATCATCCGCGAAAAGCAGAGATGAGATTCTCAGGCCACCTAAGTGAAAGCCCCCCGCCACTTGGCTGCACCTAGAAATCCTGTCCATAAAGGTTATGATGGTGGTGGGTGATGAGAAAGAGTCGACTTATTGCCGGCAATGCGAGCTCTTGCAACAGTTGTATAGGGATTGAATGGCCCGTAGCAATGGGCCAGACACCCTATACTCCCATAGCACTGTCTGTCTTCCTACCAAGCTTGTGTGTCCCGGTTTACATCTCTCCATGTTTCCTGTTTTATTTTGAAAGTCTTGTATTTCCATGCTCAGTGTGTTTAGTTTTGCTTCCCCTGGTGTTTCCATTTCCCTCACTACCCTTCTGTGTATTTAAGTCCTCTGTCTTCCTTTGTTCAGGGTCAGGTCGTCTGTCTACCTCGCTTCATGTTTCCTGGAATTCATGTCATGTTTTCAAGTTTCGTTTTTTCCAGTTTGATGCTCATGTTCACGTTTTTTTTCCACATCTAGCTTTAGCTTCATGAGTTTAGGTCTGAGTTTAGTTTTTGCCATTGTTTCTCATTCCTACATAGGGATGGGTATCGTTTAGGTTTTATCCGATACCGGTGCCAAATCGGTACTTTTGAAACGGTGCCGGTGCTCAAACGGTGCTCAAACCGGTGCTTAAATCAGAATCAGAATCAGAATCAGAATACTTTATTGATCCCTGGGGGAAATTATTTTTTGTTACAGTGCTCCATTTTAAACCAACATTAAGACAAGACAGACAATACGCTAACTAAGAATAGTACAATATATACATATATATACATACATACATACATAAGTCACTTATAAATAAATATTTGGAAAAGAAACATGTGTAGTTGTAGCAGCAACAGTGTGTTAAGTGGATGCGTTGTACAGGGAGATGGCCACAGGCAGGAATGATTTCCTGTGTCGTTCAGTGGTGCTTTTCGGTAATCTCAGTCTCTCACTGAACGAGCTCCTGTGACTGACCAACATGTCATGGAGTGGGTGGGAGGTGTTATCCAACATTGTCTTTATCTTGGACAGCATCCGCCTCTCCGACACCACCTTGAGGGAGTCCAGCTCCATCCCCACAACATTGCTGGCCTTACGGATCAGTTTATTAAGTCTGTTGGCATCTGCGACCCTCAGCCTGCTCCCCCAGCATGCAACAGCATAGAGGATCGCACTGGCCACCACAGACTCATAGAAAATCCTCAGCATTTTCTGGCAGATGTTGAAGGACCTCAGTCGCCTCAAAAAATAGAGACGACTCTGGCCCTTCCTGTAAAGTGCTGTGGTGTTTTTAGCCCAGTCCAGTTTATTGTCAATGTGTACTCCAAGGTATTTATAGTCCTCCACAATGTCAACACTGACCCCCTGGATTGAAACAGGGGTCAAGTGTTTCCTGGTCTTCCTGAAGTCCACGATCAGTTCCTTGGTCTTTGCCACGTTGAGCTGCAGATGATTCTGCTCACACCACGTGACAAAGGAGTCGACCACAGCCCGGTACTCTGTCTCATCATCCCTGCTGATGCATCCAACCACCGCAGAGTCATCAGAAAACTTCTGAAGATGGCAGGTCTCTGTGCAGTGGCTGAAGTCTGTGGTGTAGAGGGTGAAGAGGAAGGGGGAGAGGACAGTCCCCTGTGGTGCCCCTGTGTTGCTAATCACCTTGTCAGACACACACTGTGGGAGACGTACATATTGTGGTCTTCCTGTCAGGTAATCAACAATCCAGGACACCAGAGAAGCATCCACCTGCATCGCTGCTAACTTATCACCCAGGAGGGTCGGCCTGATGGTGTTGAAAGCACTGGAAAAGTCAAAAAACATGACCCTCACAGTGCTCGCCGGCTGGTCCAGATGGGTGTAGACACGATTGAGCAGGTAGATGATGGCGTCCTCTGTTCCGAGACGAGGCTGATAAGCGAACTGAAGGGGATCCAGATGTGGTCTTACTATGGGTCGCAGCTGGTCCAGGATGAGCCTTTCCAGGGTCTTCATGATGTGGGAGGTCAGTGCCACGGGCCTGTAATCCTGGGGGCCACTGGGACGAGGCGTCTTTGGTACAGGGACGAGGCATGATGTCTTCCACATCACCGGGACCCTCTGCAGACTCAGACTCAGCATAAACAGTTTATGAAAGACTCCACACAGCTGGGGGGCACAGGCCTTGAGGACAAGGGGACTCACTCCGTCTGGTCCAGCAGACTTGCCTGAGTGAAGTCTCCTCATTTGCATCTCAACCTGGTATTGAGTGAAGGTGATGGGTGGGGGAGGGGTGTCAGGAATCTCACAGGAGGCAACATGTGAAGAGAGAGGCTGGCACAGTGGTGTGGCTCTGGATTCCAGGCTGACTGCAGGTGAGGTTGTGGGGGTGGGAGCAGACACTGTGGTGTCGAATCTATTGAAAAACAGATTCAACTCGTCGGCTCTATTCTCACCTCCCTCAGCTCCCCTGCTGTTGGTTGGCCTGAATCCAGTGATGGTCTTCATGCCCCTCCACACCTCTCTCATGCTGTTCTGCTGGAGTTTCCACTCCAGCTTCCTCCTGTAATTGTCCTTAGCCTCTCTGATCTTGTCCTTTAGTAACACCTGGAATGGAGAACACAAAATTGGTCCAAAAACCTCTCATGTTCAGCTGTTTTTTGTAAAAATATAACAATGTTAGCCTTTTCTGCAGCTATGGGGCATATATGGTATCACTCTTGGCTGGAAGCAGTGCTTAAACAATGGAAAAAACACAAACTTTGTCCTAAACCTCTCATGTTTAACTGTTTTCCACTTTTTCTTTGGTCATTTTAGCCTTTTTAGCCAGGGTGAAGGGAGCATCTGCCATCAAACAAGAGGACAGCCGCATGTAGCTATGATGATGTTTGCTAGTTCACCTTACATGCATTAATGTAATAACGTGGTTAGCCTACTCAACGTAAATTAGCTACTCACGCAGAGAAGGACGGCTGCTGCCACCATCATCCGTCATCATTTCTGCTACACTGGCAGGGCTAGGGGCCAGGACTCTCCTCTTCGTGTTTTTGGGGGATGTTGCATAACAGCCAACCCACCCGCAGTAGATGTGCTCGGTGTGAGGTCTCGCAGCAAGCTATCAAATACGGCGCATTTCTGGGCTTTTTAAAAAACCGCTATGCGTCGCCAGGTGTTTCATCGGATTTGAGGTGTTACCTCCTTTGACAGTATCACAGTATCAGCTTAAAGCACTTGTTGCTGCTGAGTTTGCATATTTTGCTATGAAGTACAGCCAGACTTTTAACCGCTTCGCCTTGGACATTTTTAATCTGTAGCTCTGCTCTAACAGAACGTACGTACCTGGCCCCGCCTACTATCCTCGGAAACGTAAAATGATTGGCTAGAAGTGTATCACAGCTCAGGAAAAAAAAGCACCGAAATAAAGCACCGAAATGTGCGCTGCTTTTCGGTCTGGTTACTACCGTTTATGTCAGAACCGGTGCCATCATGGCACAGGACACCGGTACCCATCCCTATTCCTACATTTTACATCTGGAAGACACTAAGAGCAGCTAGATCAACAAACAGAAGATAAACATGATGGATGTAGCTTACCCGGGTCCTTTCTAATGTACAACAGCGGACAACTCTGTTGATTTACCAAGAAGTCTGATTGTATAGAAACCTATGAGATGAAAGATCCTACTGCTGACTTAGGCTACGTTCACACTGCAGGTCTTAATGCTCAATTCTGATTTTTTGATCAAATCCAATTTTTTTGTCTGCTTGTTCACACTACAAATAAAATGCGACAGCAAACGCGCTCTAGTGTGAACGCTCAAAGCGGCCCGCGTGCGCAGAAGAAGACGTCACACACAACGCGCTCTGTTTAGACCCAGACCAAACAGTATTGTTTGACTGATGGGCCTTAATATAAAGACTTGTTTCAGACTTTACGTTTCCCAATTTTGTTGAAGTCATAAAGTTATTTTGTTATTTACATATGGCCTAATAATTATCCTTATTGCTGTTTTAGAGAGGAGCAGTGCTTCAAAGGATAGTTGCAGATTTCTGTCAGAATCTGCAGATTATACCGTACAAATAAAATATTCACATTTCTCCAGCGTTGTCTTCCCAACAGTTTCACTGACATCTACACAGGATGGCCAGGAAGCGTTCCCGATGTCTTCTCCGGCGCTTCTCCGGTGCTTCTCCGGCGCTTCTCCAGCGCCGATAATTGGCGTCTGTCTTATGTCAGTGACGTAAAAGACGGATTTAATGCAACATGACCATGAATGAGCCTGAATGAGGGGTTAAAAGTGCTTCGTGGTGCAATGGAAATTAAATCAGGCTGGAATGGAAGAACAAAGTTTCAAGAATATAAAAATCTAACATTTCTACATTTACATTTGCTCTAACATTCACATGTCAGCCAAAGCCGGTAAAAACAGTCCTTTAACATTTGTGCCTGCAATGAAATGTGTCGTAGTGAAGGACAGACCCTTACACCTAAATTGTAACAGTGGACAATTATTACTGTTATTAGGCACTTTTCTACCCTTTTATAACGTCTGAGTCAAGCGCTCAAGAAGCTAAGAGTGAAAGGAGCAGAAATTGTGTTAACTGATTAACATCAATTGCTGCTTCCGTTCAGTGCACTGATGTCAAAAAGGAATGATCTCACTTGAGGAGAAACAGATGAATGGTTATATTTTTTGCTTCATCATCCAATAACTTTCTATTGTAAAGCAAACAATAAAAAATCAACTTAAAAATTAAGCCCAAGTTCAAGGTCACTGCTTTACTTTTTATGAGAAAATAGTTTGTGTGTTTTTTCATTTCAATGCATTGTACAGGAAAATAATATAATCTGCGCTTTTTGTGTGCAGTAATAACAAAATGTGACCATTTATTGAAAGATCCTTTGCCAGTACAGGTACAATCTAGCTACCTTGTAAATTTGTTTATATTCACTCTGTGTACAATAAAATACAATTTAACAACATCTACAGAATTCTTTAGATGTTGTTAAATTTTCAGTCAACCTCTGAATGATGATCACATTAACAGTAGCTGAAAGTTACTAAAAATTTCGTCTCGAATATATATTGCACCTTTATTATACCTTTACTTATATTATCTATACACTGTACAGTTTAGATATTTTTAGTTTTTCTATCAAACTTGTGCATGCTTTCTAGCATGAAATAATTTCCTTCAGTGTCCCAGTAACTCTTTTAATAAAATACTTACTTAATTGGAATATGCATGTTTATCAATAGGTTGACCAATAATGTTCTCACAATTCTACAGAAAATATGTATTTTTCACCAAATAAAACTATAAACAAGCACAGCTGCAGTGCTGAGGTGCAACTTTTTCTTTGAAGTTTCCCAGTTTGTGTAGCACGGTGTTTGCAGACAAGTCGTAATCTTCCATGGAAACTTGGCAATCTGCTAGCAACCAAAGTGATCATGAGAACGTTTCTGATGCAGTGCTCTCTTTGGTACCATTTTCCACCAGCAACCTCCAGGAACAACTCACATACTGGTCAGGAAATACTCGTTCTCCCACTGTTAGTTTTATCATGTCCAATGTAGTGGACAGCTATTGAGCTATATGTGTATGATGTCATGTATGAAACCTCTCTTATTAGCTTTATGGTTCAATACATAGTGACAGTGTTTGACCAAGAATTAAGTGTAGTTTGACACATAATCAAACTAAAACCAGGAATGGATGGTTGTACACTGTTGTGATACAGGCTAGCTTTGTTCTAAGCCAACAGGTGGTTTGCTTAGCTTAGCGTGAACATGCTATAGCTTCATATTTGATGAAGGATGGGAATTTGAGGGGAAGAGGCAGCTATTTTTTCAATCTTCTCTTTTCGCACAACTGTCTAGAGAGCAAGAATTTGCCAAACTGTGTGTTTCACAGAAAAGTTTACCTCTTCATATTTATCTTGACAAAAAAATGTGAGCATTCCTGTAAAAATACAGAATATGCTAAAGGCGAAATAGGCTAACTTTTTATTTTTTCAAAAAGTAGCAGGAATTCAGTGCAGGATGTTTCCTCAGAAATAAATTGAATTATATATGTAACTTTTGGGAGTCGTGTGTGTGTGTGTGTGTGTGTGTGTGTGTGTGTGTGTGTGTGTGTGTGTGTGTGTGTGTGTGTGTGTGTGTGTGTGTGTGTGTGTGTGTGTGTGTTTAAACCAGAAAAACATATACTGAAAAGGGTTTATGAAAAGTGCCACCACTTTATTAGAATCCTCATAAGCAATAGATTAAATTGGAGCACTCAATAAGGCACCAATCATCATCAAGTGCATTCATTAGTGCTGCTATCATGACGCCATTTAATGGATGGTGAAGCACTTTTACTTCCTGAGTGGTGTTACTGTTTAGTTACTTTTCTCTACACAGCTGCTCGTGTCCTGTTGTGTGACAGGCTTTCAGTATTCTAGGTCAGCCATCCAATGCTCCAGTGCGACTCAAGAATGATAGGGCATGTACAGGGAAGAAGCAAAAATAGCAGCTGGGCCACAGAAGCCAAGGCTTTGACAAAGCCTCGGACATGTATGTTTCCTGACCTGAATAACCAAGAGAGCTGCCAAGCGCTCAACCAAACCTGGGATAGGACCAATTTTCTTCCACATCTATCTGCACTTACCACTTCTTGTTTAGCCCGCCGCTTCAGCTTCCAGTAAGGGAAATGGCAACTGACAAAAATGCTTAAAAAATCAAACGATGGCAACAGGCAAGCTAATCAAAGCTGAATTCATTTATATTAATAAATCTCGGCGTTAATGTGCTGAAACAATTGCTAATGTGCCTCAGACCCTGCGCCCTCCCACGAAAGCGTGGGGGCATTTGCTGTTTCGTTTCCAAACATCTTTCCTGTAATGCCTGTCCAATTACTCACACTAGAGAGGTTTCGGTCCAATCGCTGTCTTCGCTCCAGAGTTAAATAGCAAAGGCGAGACCTCATCATCATCCATTCCATTTTGTTTGCACTTTCACATTCAGCACCTGCCAAGTTACTTTGCCATTCCATTTTGGAGAGAATTTCAAAGAACAATGAGCGCACAGCACCAGGTGTATCCATGCTTTACACCGTGCTCGTCAACTACAATTCATTCTTTCGGAATAAAAGGTGCAGCAAAAGTAATTATTCAGTAAAACACTTTTCTAGTCAGGCGGGAGTCTACGGCGCGTTATCTGTTCAAAGACAGACAAGTGTGCACAACTCATTGCTGAACGCCGGAGCTCTTGAGTAAAATTAATCATTTTTATGTTATTTCAACAGAGATGATTTTGCATGCACACAGACACACACATGCTTTATGCCAACGCCTTCATCTGCTGCATTGGAACTCTTTTCCCTCACTTCCCAATGTGGGAGGAAATCACAATGTCATTCTTGACTTGTACTTACTTTGGCACATCAGATGTCAGCCGGCTATAGAAGCGGTTGTTTTCAGGCACTGCCTATTAACACCACCACTGCCATGTCAAGGCCTTTCACATCATCTTCCTGGACAATTGTGATGTTCTCCGCCCTCTTATCATCCGCTGGAGGAGCCTGATTCAGCGGATGGTTGAGGCGCAAATGATCAAAATCCTCCACATTTGTCCTAAAACTCAGCAGGCGGCCGAGGAGGGGGGGGAGAATGAGTCAAACGAATCATGACAGACAGTTCAAATGGAGAGGCGAAAAGCGAAGACGCTGGAAGAGAAAAAGAAAGACCGCTGGTTTGGGGTGGTGGAAGGGAAGTGGGCATAGAGAGGGGAAAGAATAAGAGTGTGAAAGACAGAGGAAGAAACAGGGGCTGGAACTTTTCAATTACACCACACACAGACAACAAAGACCCAGATTTCAACAGACTATAACAGTTTGTAGCCCTGAGGGGAAAAGCTCATTTAGTCTTTTTCAATTCTCATATTCCCTCTCCACACAAATTCCTTGTTGGAATATTTAATGTATTTCTTTTGTTGCACCATCAAACACCGTCTTCACTATCATTACAGATGTCCCGAAAGCAACAGTCGACTACCTGGGGAGGCAAATCCCCCTGTTGGCAGATTACAAGAAAACTATCTGCTGCTTTAAATTTCAAAGCATTTCAGTTGATTGAGACGGTCCAGATGACTGTCAGCGGCACTTACAGTGAGTAAAACCATTTAGGCTTTAAAGATATAACCCCTTGTTACTGAATTGAAAAACTGTCTTCCTTTGAGTTTGAAAAAGGGAGGAAAAAAAAGAAAAAAGAGCATCCCCTGACATCCTAGGAGTGCTTGCCTAACAACATTAAAGAAAAAGGGAAATCAATTGAAGCAGACTATTGATTTAACCCCATCATTGTTAACAGACTCTCCTTGCAGCCCATTTAACAGATGTCATTCAGGCTTTTTTTTAGTGAGGATGACAAACAGGGTGACAAGATGAGACAAAGGTATCTAGTGGGGAGCGTGATGTAGCCTCGCTCTGGAATTTATCTGCTTTTTTATTGTTGTGGCCCTGAAGAGGAGACATGAGAGTCTAATTAGAGATAATTTCCTGCACCTGTCGACACCAATACTCAAACAGAAAGAACTGATATCCCGCTTTTTCCTCTTAATTTGATTTAATAATTGGTTTACAGCAGCGGCTCCTCTCAGTTCATTAGGCTTTGTGAAAATCTTGTGCGGGAGGTAGTTGTGATGATGCTGCAAGCGTGACTAGAAGGGCTACCAGATGTCTCCCTTTATGTGGGACCATCCTCCTGTCCTTGAGACACTGTCCCACATTTTCACTGATTCTGGACGACTTAATTCGATTCGAACCAATCAAATTCAATTTAGTTTTATTCATACAGAGCCAAATGACAACAGCAGTCACCTCAAAGCCCTTCATATTGTAAGGTAACAACCGTACAAAACCCCAACAATCAGACGACCTCCTATGAGCAAGCGCTTGGAGACAGTCATGGCGGGGCGGCCATCTGCTCCAACCAGTTGGGTTGCTCTGTGGAAAAGAGCCAGAAATTAATAATAACTAATGACTCAAAGGGATGGTTAAACACATATAGAGTGACAAGAGAGAAGAGAAGAAGAAACACGCATCATGGGAAGCCCTCAGCAGCCTGAGTCTATTACAGCATAACTAAGGAAGAGTTTAGAGTCAACGGATTCAGCCCTAACTATAAGCTTAATCAAAAAGGGAAGTTTTAAGCCTAATCTTAAAAGTAGAGAGGGTGTCTGTCCCAAATCCAAACTGGGAGCTGGTTCCACAGAAGAGAGGCCTGAAAACCGAAAACTATCTCCCATTCTACTTTTAAATATCGCTGGAACCACCAGTAAACCAGCAGTATGAGAGAAAAGTGCTCTGTTGGCGTTATATGGTGCTACATGGTTAAGATGGGATGAAAGCTATTAGTCAAGACTTTGTGAGAAGGATTTTAATCCCAATTCTGAAGCTAACAGGAGCCAATGAAGGGAACCCAGTCTCTTTCTAGTCCCTGTCAGTATTTCTGCTGCAGCATTCTGGATCAACTGACATGCACTTTTCTAAAGTCTGGCTTTTACCCAATGTATATGAAGGGAAGGTTTTTTATTGTAGTCAGAAGAAGGTTACCCCGTCTAACAGCATACTCATGAGGGAAAGGTACAAGTCACAGAAAGTTGCAAGCTTTGCAGATTTTGGTGAATTTGATGGAAACTACTACAAAGAAAATGAAGCGGCAGTATGAGTCTGAGAAATTGAGTTTTTGTATTTTTCATTTTGCACAGGGGGGAAATATGGCGTGAGGTGAAACTGTATATGTGTTAGAACTGGATAGAAATTGCTAAAACTGTTATATGTGGCTTTAAAAAAAGTCATGCTATTCTATGAATGCATCCAAACTGAAAGCCAAAAGTGGAAACCAGAAAGAAGAGTGGAAGAAATAACAGAGAAATCAAAAAGAATGAGGCAGTATATAAAGACTATCACATGATAACACAGGAGACCATTAGAGCAAACTTAAGCTTCATTTTATCTTTATTGTATTTGCTTAGCAAAGAAAGTTGGAAATATAATATATATCTGGTCTGTACATAGTAAATAGCAATTCAGAAACATGCACGCTTTATTGCATTTTTATTTTTAAGGTAGAAATGAAAATGTCAGACTACTTCTCAGCACTGTAGATGAGCACCACTTTGTGCTACACACTCACAGTGTTTGCCCCACCCTAAAGGTGACCGGATCCCCCGAAAAAGGGGGAGGATCCAAAGCTCCATATGTCCCATAAAAGAAAAACCATCATTAAAAAAAACTCACGTTCATTCGCAAATGGTTTGAACATTCAAAATACAATTATTTTGCAAGCCACAGGTCGAACATTTCCTCTCCTTCTTCTGGAAATGAAACATCCGTTTTTGTTGGAGAAGCTGTATTTTTTATTTTTTATTTTCAAAATTATGACGCTTGGTGTGGAATAGCGAGTGCACCCCTGAACCTGAATCACACAACCCAAGAAACCTGCTCCCCGATAATAGCCTGTAATTATTCTCCCCGGCAAATCCAGCAACGTGCAAGTGTGCGTGCCATTTAGTCATGCAAGCTGCAGGCCCTGAAGCTGTGGCACAGAACTAGTAAGGGGGGGACAAAAGAAACACCGCGAGATAATTAGCCTATTATCAGACTCCGTTAAAGACCTTTAATGGGCAATATTCACCCAGGGAGAGACAAGCTGTGATGGGAAATAATAATGAATAAAGTGAAGATAATGGTGAGTGATGGATGCAGTCCTGATGCATCATCACTCCACTCATCTCCAAACTTAAGTACACTCAGTGATCATACTGTATATATTACCCTGCCAGCCTCATCATGATGCACTTGCTCGCCCTCTTGCTATCTCTCTTGGAAAAAAAATAGGGAAGAAAAGGTCTCTTTGTTGAAGCAGGCACTCATTCATCCACCAGCTCACACACAGCAAAGAGGAGATATAAGCGCCTACAGCGTCTGTCAAGATTTGTTTTTTTCTTTTAAATCTTTTTAAACAGACAATTTAGCGATCAAACAGAGCTACAGGGTGTCCCACTCACTCTGTTTAAATCTGCCCCCCCTGTTCAACCTCTGGAACTATCTGTGACCGCACGGACGTCCTCGCAATGAACTCCGCCGTCTCACCGCCTCCGCCGCTTCAACTTCTCACCGAGGAGCGGATGGATGCGCGGATGCTGGAGCAACGTCTTCCGAAATAAAAGAAAAAAAGAAAAGAAAAGAGAGAGAAAAAGTTGGGCGGGAGCAGAAAAATACCCAAGTTGGAGTAGCTCTCTGTGAAGAGAGGACACATTACGAATTCATTCATTGTGTCGGATCGCTGATTCGGAGAGCTTTTATTCTTGGCTGTGGCGAGATCGCAGGAGTTCATCTTCGGGCGCATCCTTTTGGTTCTTATTGCAAATCAGGTGAGTGTGTCTTCGGCAGAAGGAGGAGGAGAAGGAAAAACGTTTAATTGCTATTATTTCTTGTTCATTAACTCTGAGGTATCACTGCTTTGAAATAATTTTTCCGACAAACCTCCAGATCAGCGTGACGCGCTACTTTTCAGCCCTGATTATCTGTCCTCTCCTCTCAGTCTGGAGAGAATGAGGTGTCGCTGGGTGAAGCATGAGCTGTCAGAGAATCAGTCATAAGCGGCTGTCTCTGCTATGGGAGGGGGTAGCTCTCAGCCTCTGGCTCTGCTGGTGCTGTTGCTGGACCTCCAGGGCCGCCACTGCCACTGGAGCCGCAGCCGCCGGACGAGGCGACGGCTCCCCCGGCTCCCTGGGCTGGCTGCTGTCGGATAAGGGCCCCTTCCAGCAGTCCCTGGAGTACACAGAGGCTGCGGAGAGGTACCAGCAGGGCTTCAGCACCAGATACAAGATCTATAGGTGAGAAGTGTGTGTGTTTAACGCGTGTAATGTTTTGTGTGTGAGAGAGTTTCAGGTATGGATTATAGGCTACTTGCCTTTTTTTTTTTCATTCCAGACGTGTTACTGGATAATTTTACTGATGAGCAATTTCAGCAAGAGAGCAACTTATCGGTGACAGCAGCTGCTGTAGTGTGTGTGGAATGCAATCCTGCACACTCTCAGGATTGCTCTCACAGGTACCGCACCTGCACCAAATTAGTTGCAAGCTGATGAGCAAATCAGAAGAACTGCTGTAAGCATGCAGAGGGCCCTTTCCTGCTGAAAGCTCATCTGTCATCTGAATAACAGCAGGCATTTATTCCTTTCTTTTGCTTTGTTTCTTTATTATCTTCTTCTTTTTAACCTGGTGCTTTTTGCTGTTGCTGGTGTTTCTAAATGACCCCTGCAGCAAGAGTTAATGCCATGGATTGTGCGTGGACAGTCGAGCTTCATCCCTTCAGGGACTTCCTGCAGTATCTGCCAGCTGCACTTTGCTGCCTTTCCAGAAACTTTTCCTAAAGCAATATATTTCTGCTCTGATTTAACTTTTAGGTATTTATCGATCATTCCCTTCATGGCTCGGGGGTTTGAGTTGCAGACGTGCAGTAAAAAGGTCTGAATTATATTTTGTGTTTATAATTCGTGTGGAGGACCCGTGTGTGTTGATATTTTGTCACTGTCCCTGCAGTCCTGCGGGGTCGGTTTGAGAAGAAATTTTCATTTCTGTGGCAAAAAGAAGAAGAAAATCGCCAAGGGTTTAGCAAAGTGAAGGAAAGACTTTGTGTGCATCTTTAGCTGTGCTATAAATCAATCGCTCCATTATCTTTTCCCAGAAATCTTTAAGATTCTGGTGTTTATCTCGTCGTGACACCTGTGTTTTTTCAATGGACCCGGTGTGACAATGTCCCAAGAGTCCTCTGACTTGAGCCTCCTTGTTTCCAGTAATTACTGGAAATCATTAAAAAAGTATCAAAGAAGCAGACAGCTTGGACTGGAAAGGCACTCATCACTGGTAATGGCTGGCTGACATCTCACCTCTTAAGGATCTTTCACCCTACAGCAGTCAGCCCTGTATCCTCTCAGATGCCTTGCTCACATATTTTAAGCCAAAGGCTGGTTTTAGGATTAGGGATTAAGGATTTTAAGGATGACTCTAACTGAGATAAAAACCTGCTGTAACAAGATGATAACTGACAGGAGAGTCTTTTTAAAGCAGTTTTCATCCTCTCTGCCTAATGTGACTTATTTAATGGTTTAGAGATAAGGGAGGGCATTTAATAAACTGTGGGAACACTGAAGGCATTTTTTTTATAATAACTGTATTTTATGCACTCCCTACAATGCTGTAGACACTTCATATTTTCTATAGGTGTGCTGTGTTAAAGTGCCGGGGGATTTAAATTGCAGTTCTGCTCTGACCTCTGTAATAGCTGCACACCATACTAAAGCTCACGTGGCTGTCAGTCATGTGGAAGCAAAGCATGCGATTACGCTGTCAGCTAGCTCCCCCCCATACAGCTGCTCCTGTATAGTTTCAACCCCCCCACCCCCCAATAAAGTGTTTTCATCACTTTCTGATTGCTTTCTATGCGTACAGTAAGCCTCCACGTTTACATAAGCCAGGCAATTCCTACAGCGCTTCTGTTTTTCCACCAGTGCATGCTGATGGAGTAGCTGTAGGCTAACCCTGGGCTAGATCTGCAATATCCATCTGTCCACCAGAGACAGACACTCATCCTGTCCCCTCGTTACGATGATTGGCCGTAATGACACACTCCACACAGTCCCGGTTCCCCCAATTATTTCTTTGCCGATCATTTTTCTCATGGCAGTGATTTGATGACCTCCCAGAAGGAGAGGGAGGTACACAGAGCAGCAGGCAAGCACCGTGGGAGAGGTGGATGTTAAC
This sequence comes from Rhamphochromis sp. 'chilingali', assembly GCF_963969265.1. Lineage (NCBI taxonomy): Eukaryota > Metazoa > Chordata > Actinopteri > Cichliformes > Cichlidae > Rhamphochromis > Rhamphochromis sp. 'chilingali'. The sequence goes on along the minus strand of NC_137943.1, from coordinate 10,837,517 downwards.
TGACGCTGCAGAGGGAGGGGCTGTGGGGAATGGAGAGCGAGGGTTTGTGAGTATCTAGAGTTCAGCGAGGCTCGTGTCTAAAGGGCACGGGGTGACAAATCATGGCAGCTGATGTCGTGGGGCTTTATTTTCTTTATTTTTTTCTCTTTTTTTTTGCACCTTTCCTGATGCTGTGGGGGTTGCCACTTTGGAACCCAACGAGTTTTGTTGTACCCAGGCGCAGGTTACTCAAAGCTGACATCGGTCAACTGTAACAGTGATTCTCAACTTGGTGCACTTATACACGGGGGAGGGGGAGGGTATCCACACGTTTGATTTTCGGATGAACATGAGGATAAATCTGTGCTGCATTACTATTACTTTTGAACCAGAGTAATCTCCAAGCTTTTAAGATTTAACAAATAGGCAGGTTGAAAAGCTATCTATTCATATTTTAATTTTTTTGTCAGCCTGGTCTATTATTTTTTACTTTATCATGGTTCTGAGAATGAGTGCTGCTAATCTGTTGAGATCAGTGATATATTTGCACTCCAAATATATTTGCTGTACCGCCAGCAACTTATGTCCAAAGATTAAGACAAATGTGCACACTATGTCTTGTTTTTTAAATCCGCTAACAGTCTGCTGTCCACAGCCTAAGGCCTCGGGTTGCCATAAAAAATAAATAAATAAATAAACAGAAAAATAAACCTTCTTGCTTGGATTAAAAGTGCATTAAAACTAGTTAGCAAGTTGGCAGAGCTCTAATAGAGCGGTGCTCTATTAAAGTGCTGATTGAATGGTTAAATCATAGCTGCTAAACCCAGTGCTAGTAGCAGAACCGATTGTTGTAATACTGCTACAATCTATATAATGTATCCACTCTTATATAATAAATACTGTTACATGAGTTTCAAATGAGAGCATTTAAGGCCAAAAGAAAGAAGAAAGAAACAGCTGTCTTATATAACATCCTTTTTTACAATTGCCTGGTAAAAATCTGACAATCGATAAACATTCAATCACTACTTGCCGTATAATCCCTTAAGTAAAAAAAATAGAAAAAAGGTTTTTCAGGGTAGTTTCTTGTACATCAGAGGCATATTGTTAAGCTCCGCTGAGCATTACAGCTTCATCGCTTGGCGTTACTGCTTCCTCTGTGTCCACCATGTATGTGAGCCATAAGTATACAGCAGCGTGTGCCTCAGTGAGGGTAACACACTTTCAAATATTGCTTTCCTCTCAACGCAGCTTGTTAAATAGCAGCCCGGGGCCTTACACACAATTAAAGACCTTAACAGAGTGAGCAAACCTGTGTGTGTGTGTGTGTGTGTGTGGTGTTTCTAGGGAATTTGGTCGATGGAAGGTGAACAGCCTGGCTGTGGAGAAGCTGGACAATTTTGGTGGCGGCAGGGGTTTGGCTTTGCCCCTCGACCCTGACTTTGTGCACGCCATCCGGCAGTTGGGGAGGAGACCAACCCTTCAGATGATTACAGAGAGTCTAATCAAGAAATACGGCACCCACTTTCTCCTCTCCGCCACTCTGGGAGGTACAGTAGAGTAGTCTGAGCTTCAAAGCGAGCCTGATCCACATAGCCTCTAATGTGATTTTTGTTCATTTTTTTTTCTAGCATATGGGGCACTGATTTTTTTACTGTCTGCTGCTTTTGAATCAACAAAGCATGTAATGATTTTTCTGGATCAGTGTTTTTTGGCGTACAAAAAGGAATCAAATCGCCCCAGATTAGCGTACAACAAGTGATTTGTGGTAGGCGGGAGAACGACAGATATGATATTTTTGTTTAGCTGCCAAACCGGCACGGTTCCGTGAACAGAGGTTTGTCACTGCTGTGAAATGCTGTCATTTATAAGCAATTAGTTTTTCTCTTCTTTTCTTAAGCTAACTGCTATCACAGAGCATGCTGTAAATGAACGGCACTGATTTGAGGGAAGTATTTGGCTAAAAAACAGTAGCTGGCAGTTTTCTCTTACGCCCCAAAATACAGCAACTGGTCGAAAACCAACACTGGCCATGCACTCTGTCTGTTAGTGTCTACAAAATTATTAGAAATTCGTCATGAAACCCACCCACAAAGATGCAATAGTCGCAAAGTGTTGTTGATGTATAACAACGTCACACAAGTCACAATTCCCAGTGCTTTGAGAAGTTCTTGTCAGATAGACTGAAACCCAGTTTATACTGAGCAAATGGTCCTCCTAAAAGGCAATATAGAAGCTTCCTGATAAAATAAACACTATCAACACTTCATGTACCAGACGTCAGTTTCACCCAGAGTCACCTTTACCACCTACAAACATCAGCTACATCACTCAAAAACTGAATGAGTTCAAGTTCAGGTGAACTGTGTTATTAGATTTTTTTTTTTTGGCAGCACTGTGGTCTGCAGGATGCATTGTCTCAGAGGTCAGAGTGGATAGATGCATCAACAAAATGTGGATCTTCAAAGCATAAGACTGTTTGCTTGTTATTTTTGCAATCATCACATGTAAGAGTTTTGATAACCACCTGCCACAAGGGATGCTTGATCAGTGTGACTCGTTTCATATAACTGCTGCTGTAATACTCGGCTATAGCAGTGTTCAGAGTTAAGACGATGTCAGCAGACCAAACTGGGTGAAAACGATTATTAGCCTTCACCAAAGCAGGGTCAGATCAGAAAACGTAAACATGTGATTTAACAACGCAACAGTTTTGTGTCATTTTGGAAAAAGAAAAATGCTCATCATCTTTCTAGATGATTTTTAAGAGCATAAGATGAGATAAGATGCCACATTTTCACAGGGCTTTTTAGCCACATCTTTTAACATCTTTTTAATATCTTCATATGTGAGGACAGCTGCCTGGTTGGAAACCAGACATGAGCAGAAACAGAATCAGATGAATGATTGAATATTTTATATGGGGGAGGTGAGGGCAGGTTAAACTGGCGTGGCTCTTCTGAGGCACATATAATCCCACCTGTAGGGAAATAAGAAAGACTAACAGTCTGGCTTATTATAAGGAAAATTTGTATTGATCCTTGTTTGACTGGAGGTGGGCATATTCATATACACTGACAGTGTACTCTCCTTACAGAGGTTCAGCTGCGCTGACAGTTTAATTAAATTTAATTCGAAGAGCTTTATTTCCCTGCAAGTTTAAATACGAATTATCACAGAAGCTTTCAAATTTACAAAGGTCAGGCCGCACGGAGTGATGCTTTTCGAGCGCTAGTGGTGAGGAAACAGTTGGAGAACAGTGCCAATAAAGTAAGTACAGATAAAGTGACTCAGACCTGCTGTGACAGTTACGGCATGTTGTTAAGGTTCGCTGAAGAGCACCTGCAGCTCCCTTCAAAAGGCACTCATTCCTCATCTGGCTCAAATCTGAGACGCTTTTGAGGGAAAGTAAAAGAATTTATTAATGTCCTCTTGACTCAGTAGTGAATGCAGCTATTTTCAAATCTGTTCTCTGGTGAACGTTGTTCAGATAGTATAGGAGAGAAAGACCTGGGAAAATATAACAGGAGGAAGATGAGGTGAGTTGCAGAAAGAAATTAACTACTAGGGTAGGAAGTTCAACGGCATCACAAAAAGACTGCAGTTTTCATTGTCAGGGCTGACTTTCCAAAGTGCATGTGAATCTATAAATCTTATACTTAATCAAACGTGTCTTTTTTTCTTCTCACTGCTGGTGATTTGACCGTTATATAGAATTCATCTAAGAACAGCCCGGCGCTAACCTGATTTTGTTTTCCAAGTCATTTTTTTCCATCATAATTAAAATAATTGAAATAATTAAGGAAATTTGATTAACGACGGTGAGTGAGCTCTCTTTATTCACCAGGAGTTTAATAGATGCAGAGACCTTGCCTGTGCCTTTTCCTCTAATCATCCAAACCATCAGTTCCCCCACAGTACTTAATGACTACTGTGCTTTTCTATCTAGTCTGAAAAGATACTAATGAAAGGTGATTAGTGGCGTTCTGCTGGAGCTAATGAACCTCTCATCCCTCTGCCTAAATGTTACCAGGGGAGGAGTCTTTGACAATATTTGTGGACAAAAGGAAGCTCAGCCAGGAGTCTTCGCCCTCAGGGGGCGAGGGCAGCCGGGGCAGCAACAGGAACTCAAATACTACAGGGACCGTGACCCTGGAAACTCTCCACCAGCTGGCTGCTTCCTACTTCACAGACAGAGAGAGCACCCTGCGGAGGCTACACCACCTCCAAATCGCATCCACTGCCATACGGGTATGTTGAAGGAGGGAAATTGTAAATACAGCAGCAATCTGCTGGGAAATGAAACGCCAGACATTCACTGCCTGAAGGTAGCCGTGTTGTTCTCCTGCCTTGCGGTTTGTTAGCCTCAAGCATTTGCATGAGGGAAAGCCTGATATGAAGCTGGGAGTCGGGCTGGGTGGGTTTTTGGTTTCTGTTAAAGTGAACGTGGCTTCGGGGAATGACTTTGGGGAGAAAGAAAATAACTTCTGTCTTCGTCGCCTGGCTTAAATTGACCCGGCGTGGGTCAGTATGGACCAGTGAAATACTGGGGGTTTTTAAGGCGGTGTTTTTTTTCTTTAGTTTCCTTTTAAGTTACAGTATCCATGTAACCCCGTGTTGTAGTATTTCCACTTTGACCTAGTCATTTGTAGCATATGCTTACATGCCTACATGATCTTAGACATGCTGAATGCAAACAAACAAAAAGTTTGGAGTCTCTTTAAAATGGAAAGAAAAAACAGAATGCTATTATATGCAAATCTCTCAAACCCGCATTTTATTCATGATAGAACATAGAAAACATGTCAGATGTTTAAATTGAGAAAAATGTATCATTTTAAGAAAAATATTAGCTCATTATGAATGCCAGATGTTTTTAGCTGGAGAGGTCTGGACTGCAGGTCGGCCAGTTCAGGACCTGGACTCTTCTACTGTGAAGCCATGCTGCTGTAACAAATGCAGTATGTGGTTTAGCATTGTCTTGCTGAAATATGTAAGGCCTTCCCTGAAAAAGACATCATCTGGGTGGAAGCATATGTTGTTCTAAAACTAGCGTATACCTTTTAAACACTGATGGCATCTTTCCGGATGTGCAAGCCCTCTCCTCTTCAGTGATGATGCGGCATCCATGTTTTCCAAAAATAATTTCCTGTGTTGAGTCGTCTGACCACACAGGTCGTGGCAGACGGCCGCCGCTCCCTGAGCCAGGTTCTACTGGAGATTTCTTCCTGTTAAAAGGGAGTTCTTCCTTTCCACTGTCGCCAAAGCACTTCTTCATAAGGGGTCATATGATTGTTGGCGTTTTCTGTTTCCTTTGTGTAATTGTAGGGATTTTACCTTACAATATAAAGCACCTTGAGGCAACTGTTATTGTGTTTTGGCACTATATAAATAACATTGAATTGAATACATGATGGCTACATTTCTGGATTGTGTTCTCATTTTGTGTCTTTGTCTGTTTGATGGAGCTTTAACCTGCATTTGTGGATGGCACAATGAACTGTGTTCACAGACAGTGTTTCCTTGAATCGGTCCTGAGCCCATGCAGTGATTTCCATGGCAAAATCAGGCCTGTTGTTAGTGCAGTGCAGCCTGCAGGCCTAAAGGTTACAGGTATCCAATACTGATTTCGGGCCTTGTTTCTTGCACACAGAGATTTCTCCAGATTCTCTAAATCATTTGATTTCATTAGGTACTGTGTTGCTAAAATCGTAGAAAACAAGTTACAATTTGTTATACATGTACAATGACAATAAAAGGCTATTCTATTCTATTCTATTCTCAACAACAGAATAATTACTTAGTTTTTGATCAGTTTCCTTGCTGCTGTATTTTAATATATGATCACGATTAAAGGTAAAAATTAAATGGTTAAAATAAATATAATGGAGTTAAATTCACCACAGATGAAGCATTGTTATGAAAGTATGAAATAATATAAAATTAAATATCAACTTGCAGATGTTTCTTAGGATTACTGACACATTTGCAGAAGAAAGTTTTAATTCAGGACATTTGGCTAACTCAACTTGAAGACAACTTACACTAATAAATCCTTTAATACCAGCTCAGGGACTTTTCTCCCATAACTTATTTAATCAGGTAGGATTAAGAGCGAATGCTTATTTACAGAATTGGCCTGACACTTAGGAGATTCACCTGTTGTGACTGCAGGGTAGCACTAAGTCTTTCAAATTTGTTTTTCCTGTTTTTTCCCCTCACCAGTGGTTTATTATCATGAAAATCTCTCAGCATGCGAGGAAAACGGGAACAGCAGATTTTGAAAAATGAAGCGTCTGACTGTTTATAGCTGACCACCTATAACACCCTAATTAAGTGACTCTTCAAGCAGTATTGCACGAAGCAGGCTTTCTAAGTTACCCCGCACTCTGTGGCAAGCTTTAAAGAGGGGAGCGAAGCGAGGGGCGGTTGTGTGTCCTGTTGTATGAAACACCAATCATCCATTTTATCGTCTGAAGTGGCTATTAGGGTGTGCGCATTAATCAGCCCAAGGGGCAAATGTAGATGCTAAAGTGAGTAGCCACTGATGAAGACAAGTGCCCTCCCAAAATGAGAGCGCATTCCTCTGGTTATGCATCAGCTTGATGGATTAAAGATATCATTCCATTAATTTTCAGCCAGGCTGACATAAATTCATTTGCCATTTTGCAGCAGGCGTGGAGTTTAGGCAGACTGAAGATCAGTGTGAGAGAAAGAGAGGAGAGCAGAAGAAGATGAACACTAGATTTTATGAGATAAATAGCCGTGCATTAAAATCACAGATGGTAACAGAAATTCGGTGAGAAATGGGAAGGTGTGTGTGCGTGTGTGTGTGTATTCCTAACTTTGTGGGGACCAAAAATAGGAAGTTTACTATACTTATGGGGACCAAAATCCTGGTCCCTGCAAGTTTGAAGGCATTTTTGAGATTCAAAATGTGGTTTTAGTGACAGGGTTACAGTTGAGTTATAGGTTTAGGGTTATGGTTAGGCATTCATTTTTCATGGTTAGGGTTGGGGTAAGGGGCTAGGGAAAGCATTATGTCAATTAGATGTCCCCACCAGAGATGGGCAGTAATCCGATTATTTTTTTCAAGTAACGAGTAAAGTAAGGGATTACTATTGCAAAAACGGTAATTAGATTACCGTTACTTTCCCGTAGGAACGCTGCGTTACTGCGTTACTAAAACCGTGATTTTTTTTTTGCGAGAATGTCTTATGACAGTGACGTAAGCAAGTGCGACATTCGTGAAAACAGCTGTGTGCAGATCAACAATGGATAATATATCGATTGTGGGAGAGAGTATGAGCATGCAGCGTTTAAAGCGTGGAAGTACTGACCTTACTTTGAGTTTGATTCCATAAAAAGTGACAAAAACATTAGTGTCCGTTGTGCGTGGGAAGAAAACGTCTTTTTACAGCGAAAAAAACCCCTAAACTTCCAAGCAAGCACCGAGTGCGCTATGACATAATGGGAAATTCACAGAGAAACTCGCGGATTCTTCCACACCGCTGCAGCACACCTGCACCAGGGTAAACCTCCGCCTACCACAGTCCTGCTTTACAGGTGAAAATAGAGCAAAAGGGCTGCTGAGTCTTTGATTTTATTTATTTTCTGCTGTGTTTTACTTGCATTTATTTGAAAGACTGAGTGTAAACACAAAAAAAACAATTATTTTATGTGCTGGAACGTGCAGAAAATAGGTTTAAATGTTAAACTAATTTATTCAAGTCAGAGAATGGTGCATATAATTTTATTTTTGCTTGATGCATAAAGTTAAAAGATTAAAACTAATAAAACAAGTTTTAAAAAAGGAGACTTTTCCATTTGATTACATTTTGTATGATGGATTATGTAGAAAAAGTAGAATTGGGCTGAAAGAGCTATCGCTTTATCACCTATTCAGGTTGTAAATCGTGTTTTTAAAAAGTAACCAAGTAACTAAGTAATTAATTACTTTTGAAAATAAGTAATCAGTAAAGTAACGGGATTACTTTTTGGGGGAAGTAATCAGTAATTAGTTACTGATTACTTTTTTCAAGTAACTTGACCAACACTGGTCCCCACAAGATATAAATACCCGATATGCGTGTATGTGTTTTTGAATTTCTAGCTTTAACATTGGGATTGTTTACTGTTAGAGATGCAGAGAAGTGAGTCAGTTTAAAGTTTTTCAGTCAGAGGGAAGTTGATTTCCTTCCCTCACATCAGAACAAATTATTCTGTGTGAGGAGAGAAAGCTTTCTAATTGAAGACCTTTTCAGTGTTACTTCACCGTGACTCATTGAATACCAAGCTCTTTTAAGACATAAAATGCATCTTTGATGAGGATTTTTATGTTCTTTTGACCTTTCTTTAGAAAAAGAAAATATTCAAGTAATCCATGCAGAACCAAGATTATCAGTTGTTTTCTACCTATTAACGCAGATGGAGGGGTGAAAACGGGGGCGACTGCTGACAGAGCGAGCGTTCATAACACTGTTTTCTCTTCATGTGCTTCCAGGTGACTGAAACAAGAACCGGGCCGCTCGGATGCAGCAACTATGACAATCTGGACACAGTCAGCTCCGTGTTGGTTCACAGTCCTGAAAACAAGATTCAGCTGCAGGGTAAATTTTAACCTTAAGATTGATTTGGGAGCCAGTAGTTCATCTGCAGAGCACGTTCTGTTGGTTCAATAAAATTTGAGCGGGCTTTGGCTACATGTAGGTAAACTGTCTGAAGACTGAAAGAGGGTATTTGCTGAAATGCAATCACAAAACTAATTAACCTTTTATTAGCTCAGACAGAATACAAAGTATTTACCCGGTTATCTTGCATTCCAGTTGGAAAGAGCAGAGAAAAAATATCCAAGGGTTCCCCGACTGACTAACTCTAACCATGATAATGACCACCAAGTCCTCCAACTAAATAATCGTATTGGACATTTGTCCCTTCCATTTGATTGAATCATGTAACGACATGCAGGAACGTTTCCACTTAAAAGAACAAAGTCTAGATGAGCGGGCAGATCAAATGGTCTTTGTTAATCAGAAGACTGGAACTGAAGTATCATGTGGAAGTGCTTTAAATGTCACTTTTATTCAGTGTTTACTTCAGTTTTACTTGCTGTTTGGTTGGGTTTAAGCACCAAAACTACACTAAAAAACTGAAACACGCTCACTTTCACTGCTTGTGATGGACCGAGCAGTGAAGGAAAGTCAAGCACAGGTTAAAGTCCAAAAACAAGTTTTTTTTAAATTTACCCAAAAACAAACTTGGTTAAATTATACAGAAAAATCTAAATCTTGGGCCCATAAAAGAGGTCAAAGTAACAGAACTCTACTTAAAAGCTGACAACAATACTACTAACTCAAACAAACTGAACTCCCTAAACAAGTCAAAGGGGAAACTTAAATCAGCCCACATAAACACAAAGGGGTAGAACACAAAAACCCCTAATTCCATTTCCCCCCCATGATCCAGAGTTGTGGTATGACCCAATTTGCAGGTCTCATATAGGCTTGCTCCGCCTCTTAGCTCATCAACCAAGGGAGTGGGAGCAGCTGCCACTGAGGTCACTCAGAAAACAAAGAGTAAATCATACACATAACAGTGTAAACTACAACGTGCGCACTTATTTTAGAATACAGTATTATGCGATTGTACAAGTAAATTAATTCTAAACCAAAACCAATTCTTTATTACCCTCTAAATTAAATCCTGTATTTAAAGACATTAAAATGAAAGTGTAGTGTTATGCGTAAGTCTCTATTGTAACACTAATGTTTGGTAGACATTACCACTGTGTGGCTGTAACTGCAGCCATCGCACTGCTAAACACACGTTAGAAAGCTTCATTGATTCATGATCATTTGAATTTAAAGATGCTGATGCACATTTTGCAGACAGTTAAGAGCTGTCCACACAGAAAGCGATTCGCTTGTTGTGAATCACTTTATCATTGCTGACTGGTCACTAGTGGAAATTCTAGGCTTCACTCGCCTGGGTAGCCATCTAGGATTAGTCAGAGCCTTTGAGTTAGGGTGAAGTCAGAATTTGTGGTCATCATGTGATTCATCTAGACTTCAAACAGTTTGCAGAATAGTCATTTGTGATTAACCCTCATGTTTTCTTTTTTTTTTTCAGAAAAATATAGTTAATTTGATCAGACTGATCTAAGACTCCATGTTTAAAAAAAAAAAAAAAAAAGGATTTCGGCACATAAAATAAGTTGTATTAGTCTGCATACAATTTAGCATGTTTTATTCAACATTTGTACTTTTTTGGTGTGCCGGTCGAAAATGACCGATCGTTAGTAATGAGACAACGATTAGGTGCCAGTAGTGGAGGTTTTTACATATAGCCAAGCTTGTTATCGCCTCCCTAAGCTAAGCTAAATAGCTACAGTAGTTATTATTTCAATTATTTATTTATTTTATTTATAGCTACTAAATGTTCCTGAGAGATCCATGAAGCTTATTTCCCACACTGTGAAAATTGCTTTAATGCTTTAATGAAGGCTACATCAGCATATCCATCCGCTGTCTTCAGGTTATCCTAATCAGGGTAGCGGGAGAGCCTATCCTGTTCCAGGTGTACCCTGCCTCTTGCTCCGGGTATACATATGATGCAAGGCTGCATCAACATAACCATTAAAAAAGACATTCGCATATTTGTTCATTCCAACTTCCTTCCTGCAATCTACAATAATCCACTGTTTAATACTAAAGCTATAAATCTTTGAAAATACAGAACTACTTTATTATTTTTTTATCATTTTTTTTAATTGTTCCTTTCTAGTAGTAAGTAAACGTCTGAAAAGGCTGAGTCAAACAGGCTAGAGGACTGCTTTAAATGGTGGATTAATACATATTTGTTTATCTTGGAAGTACAGCGCAGGATTATGTATGTAAGATTAATCATTTTTAGACAACAGTAAACTACAGCAACTAACAAGACGTGTTCAAATGTTTTCACTTTTGCTACTCAGACTGCTTTTTCTATGAGGATGAATCAGCCGCTCTTTCACATGTTTAATAGTTTATTAATTTTTTCCCTCGTGTGTCTCGTCTGTGGTGCTCCGCAGGGCTGCAGGTCATCCTTCCAGGCTATTTGCGGAGCCGCTTCATTCAGGCAGCTCTCAACTACGTTGGCTGCAAATCTGAGGGCCAGTTTGTTTGCAAGAACAGTGACTGCTGGTGTGACTGCAGCGTGGACTTCCCACAGTGTAACTGTCCTCGCTCTGACCTGGCCACTCTGGAAAACAACCTGCTGCGCATCAGAGACGCCTGGAGGCTGACCTACAAGGAGTTTGAGGAATCTGGTGAGTCAGAAATTCCTTCAAAATGGGACTTGAAAATGTCAGCTTGAAAAGTGCTTTCACAAAAAAAAGAAAAAGAAAACACACGGGTGGAACAGTGGCTTTTAAAATCCTCCTCAAAAGTACGTGCTTTGGGACTAAGGTCTTTTTTTTTTCCTCAAGAACAAAACACTTTAAAGTTTAGTCTTAAAACAAAAGTCTTGTTTTATGTTCAGAATGCTTTCTTAGCTGTCAAACTCTGACAGCTGCCAGACTTCAAATCAAGAGACCTGTCAGTCATTGTGTCAAATCAAATGACAGCTTTGATGCTCTCAAGTTGCTTAGGGCTGCTCTTAGTGATTTTTCTTTTAAATCCATCTGTTCTCATCAAAGTGCTGTGAACATAAAAACATGTACAGGAAATATCAAACATGATTTGTATTTTTTTTAGTCTAGGAATAGTCTCACAAGCGACCCTCTAAATCCACTACATGTTGTTTTAACGCAAAAAACAAGATATTATTTGACTGGTGACCTGCAGAGGTCCTTAAAACAGATACTAATACTTTTAGACAGAGCCAGGCTGATTGTTTCCTATTAAATTACTTCATTGTACAATTTTCATAAATTTTATCTTTAAAATAATGCCAGTAATTCCCTTTGGGGAGACACTCATCTTGCGTCCATTTAGACACAATGGGAAAACAGCCTATAAAACCTGAAATCACTGAACTGCTTGATTCGAACAAACATTTTTCTCAGCTCTGTGCACAAAAACACTCATAAAAAATTATCTACATAAACAAATGAACAAGCTATTGCACAAAACCTGGCCTCTGTCCAAGCACGTAATAATGTGCTATTGCTTTCTTTTTCAGACTGTAATTACCGTAAACACAAAACCATCGCAGAGGAAGTTAGCAGCTTTGACTGACACTTACCCTGCAGTTACACAGATATACGTCGGCACAAAATCAGCAGCGGCTTTAAAAACAGAGCCCACTGTATCACAGCACAAAACACTGCAGTGCTGTAGGTTATTCAGATGTTTGAAGAAAGTTATAGCGCAGCTTTGTTGCCTGTGATGTCGACACTGAGTGCACTGGGTTTGTGTCTCTTTGTGTATTTGAGATTAGAAAGGGCGTATAAAGAGAATGGCAGAGAGGATGCACTGCGTCGTTTTTTTGTACTACTGAGAGGTGACACAGTTCATGATATAAGTTTCCTCCGGCATCAAAAAATGTCAAAGAAGTTTAATCAGGGGCACCGCTCGTTTCTCGTTAACGCGGCAAAATGTCTCCCTTTCATATTAATAATGTCAGAAACAGCAATTTCTCTAATAAGACTTGTTGCCTTAAAGGTATACAGTGACTTATTCTGACAACAGGTGTGACATAGAATATGAAAATCATTTGTTCCCTCCTGAAAAAAAGAGGCATAAAAGATCAAAACACGCCGCGCTTTGCAGCTGTTATTTCTCCTTTTTGGGTTGTTTGATTTTCAGGGACAAACAATGAGGAATGGATGCGTTTGTGTGTTTTTTGTTTTTTTTTTTGTTTTTTTTTAATATTGTCACCCTGCGGTTTATGGCCACAGGCAAAGTTTACTTATTCATGTTCTCCTTCCTACCAGAGGAGTTCCAAAGCTTCGTTGGGAACCTGCCAACCCATTTCGCTGTAAACACATCTGTCGTGGAGCACTTGTGGAGGATGGATGCCAACCTCCTACAGCGATACAGGCAGCTGGAGACCAGTAGCAACCAGCTTCTCACCAGAGCGCACCGCACCGCTAACAAGCTCTTCAGCCTTAGCAAGAGGTGCCGAAAACAACCCAAAATGATCCAGCAGAGGCCCAGGTAAGAAGCAAGCAAGGAACATGAGGGAGGAGTATTCATGCTGCTGCCCGTTAAGCCAAGGTGCTCCCCAAAACTTATAATTGTGAAAATGATTTATGCACCAGGCAGTGAAAGAAAGCAGCAGAGCGAGACGGTACTTATTAGAAGGCACTTGAGGGAAAAGTAGTCGTGGAGTAAGGTGAAAAGTGCTGACAGGAGGGAAGCGGCTTCTCTGTTCCAGCCTCAGAAAGACGAACGGAATCCCAGCTGGCCAAACGGCCACGTTTCACTGTCGGCAGGTTCAAACTACATCACAATCAATCCAGCGTCTTTAAACCTCTCATGTCATCTCATTTCTTTTCTTTTTTTTTTATCAGAACCCGTGGACAGTAATATAGTTTGCTTATATATAATTCCTATATTTTCTTTTTACTGTTACAGCTGCTGTATCAGCAGCACTGCCACTTGGACGGTCTATTCGAGCAGCCCTATCAGAGACCACGTTGGTCATAACTCCAGTCAGATTTATGCCTCTCCTATGAACACTCTGTGTTGATAGCTATTTCTGGCAGGGAAATTAACTAAATGACACGATCCATCAGTGTACTACTCAAACACAGACACTGTCTCCTCAGTCCACAATCCAATTACACTCTTTATCAGACTCCTTCTGCTCGTAAAAAAGAAATTCAATAGTAGTTTAGGATAACCGGGAAGATCATTTTTCTTGGTGTGTGTGTATGCGTCCTCTCATTCAATTTAATTACACTGTTTTCAAAAAGTTAGTAGCAGGATGCTGTTAAAATTTAAATAAAAACACAAGCATTGAAAATCATTAAAAACCTACATTTATCTGAAAATGGTACAAAGGTTTTGGAAAATAATTTTTTTTTTTGTCATTGTTCAATTTGAAGCCAGGTAAACTGTGTCCCTGCTGCTGAAACAACATTTAATTGTTTCATTTCTTAATGCTCCAGAAGATCTCGCTTCAGCACACAGACAATTTTTATAGCAACATTAGGAATGGAGTTTGGTATTATCGTGCTAAAATCAGCAAGACAGTCCCTGGAAAAGACGGCTGCATATATTGCTCAGCAGTAACGGCAGTTTCACAGATGCGCAAGTCACCTGTGCCACGATCACCAGTGAACCTCTTCAACTTTTGAACTGTGGGCTCATTAAATGCCAGGTGGTAACTCTCCTTTGTAGAAGAAGGTCATATTTACTTTATAACATCACAAGATAGGAGGAAATCAACCCTTTTCTCTTTTTCACTCGTCTCTGTAGTTTTCCTAATAACTGCATTGATCCTATGCTCATATCGAGGCTGCTAGCTTGCGGCTGACTCAGAATTCAAGACAGCTTTAGCTTTATCCACTTTGCCTTTGTTTGCTTCTTTGAAATGTTCATGTTCAGCTGTGTGAAGGTCACCACCTCCTCATTGTGTCTTTACCTAATGACGCGTTAGCATGGCTATCTGCTTGCTGCTGTACATGTGTTGAGCGTGAAGGACTAGCCGGTTACCTGTTCAGGCTGAAATTGTCCGACTTCTGTCCTTGGTCCCTTGACCTTGTTAATATATGACTTTTATTGCACGATAGAGTTATTACTTGCATACTCTCAACTGGTCCTGGCCTCCCTGAGCCTGTTTCTCCTGCAGATGTCTTCAAGTTGAAAGGGAGTTTTTCCTTCCCGCTGTTGCCAGGTGCTTGCAAATAAGGAGTCATTTGATTATTGGGGTTTTCTCTCTATTATTGTAGAGTCTTTACCTTACATTAAGGTGCATTGAGGCGACTGCTGTTGTGATTTGGTGCTTTATAAATAAAATCGAATTGAATTTTGATGCAGTAATGAACTGTGTTCACTGAATCATCTTTAGAGCTTTTCCTCGCTTTTTTGATGCCGTGCCCCCCAAAGACCTGAAGATCACAGCCTTTTATTATTGGATTTGTCACTTACTTGCAAAGATTTGTTCAGTTTCACAGAATCTTTTTTTAAGACATTATTGATTCTACATAATAAAATCTCCAAATTCATGCTGTGAGACACATAATAGGGCTCTTTGAAAAGCGTTCCTATGTGGCTATATTTCTAAAAGTAGTCTAAGCTTGAGATAGAAATAAGAGTAGTGGCTGCACCACAGAATGAGAATTCAGCAAATTACAATATTCATTTTGATCTGATTTTCTGTTATGACTCCAGCTGAGCCCGAGTTTGGCTCAAATTGTTTTTTGCCGCACATCAAAACAACACATTGTTTGTGCAAAGCTTGATTAATCTTCTTAGGCAAAACATTTTCTTTGTTGTATAATCACAAAAACATGAAAAAGATGAAAAGTGACAAAGACAAATGAGTTATTATATAATAACCAATACAGCAGTATCCCTGAAGCTGTACTGAAACACTTGTTGTCTCTCCTTCAGGCCTCTGCAGTTCTGGCTGAGCTACGCTCTCTCCGTCTTGTACTGCAGCGAGAACAATCAGGTTGGTGTTTACAGCGATGAGAGCCGCAGCTGCTCCTGCCCCTACAACCATCCACCTTGCCAGGGTCTGATCCCCTGCTCGGTGGGTGACGGTCCCCGCTGTGCCTCATGTTCCACAGAGAACCGAACTCGATGTTCCAGCTGTAACCCCAGCTTCACGCTGACCCAGGGAGTATGCCGGTCAGCCGTGCCTGACCCCACTGACCCCTATCTGGGTTTGGAGAGCGACAGAGATCTGCAGGATTTGGAGCTGCGCTACCTGCTCCAGCGGCGTGACCCGCGCATCGCCCTGCATGCTGTGTTTGTGAGCAACGACGTGCGTGTAAACACTTGGTTTGATCCCTCGTGGAGGAAAAGAATGCTGCTCACGCTCAAGAGCAACCGGGTCAAGTCCAACCGTGTTCATATGCTCCTCGGACTCACGCTACAATTTTGCCTCACCAGAAACAGCACTTTTGAGCCAGCACTGTCGCTGTTTGTGAATCCCTTTGGGGGCAGCCATTCGGAGAGCTGGACCATGCCGATAGGTCAGCACGGATACCCCGACTGGGAGCGGACCAAGCTGGATATCCCCTTGGACTGCTATAATTGGACGTTGACTCTGGGAAACAGATGGAAGAGCTTTTTTGAGACAGTTCATTTCTACCTGAGGAGTAATATCAGGGACCCTGTGGGAGTGACAGGAGGAAACAGGAACATGACACTGTACTATGAGTCTCTGGAGGAAGTGGAGCCTTCCAACAACATCGGCTACATGAAGGTGAACAGCATGCAGCTGTTCGGTTACAGCGTGCACTTTGACCCCGAGGCGATCCAGGACTTGATTCTGCAGATAGACTACCCGTACACTCAGGGATCGCAGGACTCGGCCCTGCTGCAGCTGGTGGAGCTGCGCTACAGGGTCAACCGCCTCTCGCCTCCGGGGGCCCCTCACGTGGATCTGTTCGCCTGCCTGCTCCGCCACAGACTCAAACTGTCCAGTGCCGATGTGACCAGGATACTCACTGCCCTGCAAACTTTCAGTGCCAGACAACCAAACTATATGGAGTACGAGGCAAATAAACTGTGTAGTTAAGCGCCTCCATTTGATGTTTTGTACTATTTCCTTGCCACAAAACAGGCCTGTATCCATTGTCAGCTGGATTGGTTTACATCAAGTGTGTGGTTTGTTGTCCAAGACTGTGCTGTACATACACAATGTGCAATTAAAATAAGTGTTTTTACCAAGATTTTGGTGTAGTTTTATGGATTTAAAGCACCTGAAAATTGCTTAAGAAAGGAGAAAATCAACAATACAGTGTTAATTATTTAGCGCTGATAGTTTGACAGTCAAATACTGTGCTATCAAAACATTTACATTTGAGTCTCGTTTTGCACAAAATCAGAAATGTCCTCACAGTCTTCCTAGCTTGTTTTATAGTTTTCAGCTCAATCCCACTGGAGAGTGTGCGCTGTGTTGTTTTTGCCCATCTGGAGCCTCAGAACACAAGGTCTCCATTCAGGGAACAGCGTTAGCGCAGATTACTAAGTATATAGTGAAAGAAGGGGGAGGCTGGGAGTAGCCTTCCTCTGTTTCTCTGCTGTCCCCATATGCCATTCACAGTTACTGTGATAGATGAGCCAGGGTGCCGCAGAGACATGCCCAGCATCAAACAACAGTAAGCAAAGTGTCAGTGACAAGGATAGTACTCTCACCCTGCGCCAGAGCAAGTTGGACCCTCACAAGTGTGACTCTGGCCAAAAGGGAAATCAGCTTTAATCCCCCCGAGGGCTGTCGAGAGTGGAGCCGCAGGCTAGCAGCATGGAGCAGCTTTGATTAGACGAGCTTCTAAAGAGCTTGTAGCAAAGACGCAGCTTCATCAGGATTCACCAGACACGTTGCTCCCAAGATTAAAGCCAGACACAATTTGCTCCGATGCTGTCACTCAGAATGAATGTGAACGAGGTACCTGATGCAGTTTTGATTGTGAAATGAGGTGCTGAGCATACTACAGCTATCACCGCCCTACTGTCATTCACATTATGATGTATCATGCTGCAATTTTGTGGGAAATAAGCTTGTTTTTTTTGTTTGATTTTTTTTTGGTTGGTGGTTTTTCTTTTTCACTTTATGTGGCAAAGCTTAAAAATGTGCTCAAGGCGCTGGTTTCATTATTGTTGTTTTTTTGTTGTTGTTTTTTGCATCCTCCATAGGGTTTCTTTGAGCTTAAACATTGATTTTGCAATGTTATTGGTCAATTTTTAGACACAGCTTTATTGTCTCCAGGCTGCCATTCTGTTACTGAGCGATCAGGCATCACAGGCTCTGGTATTGGCTACTTTGTGTTCATATTCAGCCTTTGAAAACGACCCCTTTACAACTCAGCCTTTTTCTTTGGGCTCTTGTTTTAGAGTTTAAAAGCTGTTTATGGTCTGGAGTTTGTTGTAGCAGTAATTTAATATGCCAAAGCTGCACTGTGTGTTTTACCTGCCTGCAGGGAAAAGTGTGTGTGTGTGTGTGTGTGTGTGTGTGTGTGTGTGTGTGTGTGTGTGTGTGTGTGTGTGTGTGTGTGTGTGTGTGTGTGTGTGTGTGAAGGAGACACTATTCTGGATCATATCCCAGCAAGAGTTAACTCCCTGGGTTAAATAGTGAGCATCTGGTGTGACTTTTAAAACCTTCTGAACGAGAAAATACTCTGCATCTGGGTGTTAAATATGTGGCGTACTGTTACTGGAGGCAGTCCAGGGCACCTTTGGGGTGAGTATGAAGCAGAAAGAGGTTTTTTTTTTTTTTTTTTTTCTTGGCTCAGATTTGCTAAGGCAGGTTTTGATTTTAGGTTCAATTTGTCCTTAAGATGAGTTTGAAAAAGTTTCTACTTCATTTCACTTCAGTTTGATTCAAAGCTCTTCACCATCCTCGACCGATTTTCTTTCAGAGGTAAAGAAATAAAAATAGTTCCTGCATTAGTGTTTTCCAATGGCAAGCATTTAGATTAAAAAGTAAAGGTTACATTAACCACAAACCTAAGTGCTCAGCCCCCGAGCTTTTGAACAAACCTTTTAAGAATTTCAGAATAAAAAATATCAGGATTATTTACAAAGAAAGGGCCACAAACAAGGATTCAGAATAAGTTTTATCGTGCACCCATTAAAGGAATAATTCAGCTATTACATTAGGGATATTTTTGGAAATATACTTTCTTGCCAAGAGTTAGAAGATTTATATGCGTCTTACTGCTGGCATAATAGATATGAAACAACACAAACTCTAAGCTAGTATATTGTTTTTGTGCTTTCATGCTTTCATATTTGTAGGCATTAAATTCCAGCTGTTAATGTTGTGATTAGTTTGTTTTTAACTAGTGTTAACCAGTTTGGTTTTGGTCTGATGCAGATTTTTAATGCTGGTAGACGGAGCTTCCCCTGCTTCCACTGTTTTCAGGTTGTAGCCTCATTTAAAGATCCATTATGGATGTGTCGTCAGTGCTGATGTGGAATGGATGTATAGCACATGTGGGCTGGATGTGTAAAAGTGCAAACACTGTAGTTTGATGACGCTCACTAAGCGTGTTACCTGTCTGTTTTTTGATGTCCTACTATTGAGGTTTCTCACATGACTACAAGCATACATTGCTCAAAAGCTGTGTGCCATGTAGGAAGTGGTTAAAATTACCGGCCATGAGGGAAAACATTTTATTTACCAACTTCCTGTCAAGTGGTTCTTTAACGTTGCCGGCTGAAATCGGTCACAAAGAGGCCACTGCACCAGAAACTTCCTTGTGATTGCTTTGGTCACTAGCAGGTCCTCGCAGTCGCCTGTGGTCTGCAATCACTGGTGAATACTAGCTTAGCTGTAGTAAAGATGCAGGTCTGTATGACTACGTTACTTGCAACCTACGTTGTCACCTCGATTGTCCACTTCCAAAATGACAAATAAGTTAAAGTCACGTGGTTAACGGTCATGTGACTCCAAACCGTCAACATTCTAATTTTGGCCATGAAATAAAACAGTTAAGTATTTTTCTTTTAGCTCCAACAAAATGAATCATCTATAAATACACTTTCTCAACATTTGCTTTAAAAAAAAATATGATACTTGATATGATTTTAAAATCCTCTTAGTTATGTCAATAATTTAAAATTAATAAAATATAACAGGAGGGCAACTTGCAAAAATTGATTTCACTTTTACAGCTGAATAAACCTGAAAGTTTAATGATAAAATCACTATGTTAAAATACCAAAAATTGGATTAAAAGAGTCCGGGGCCTGATTACTTTATGTTCCTGCTGGTGTGTAATAGCCTGCGTCTGTTGTCCACCAGGAACACGATGGTTCAACAGTTGAGGTAAACAGGATGTTCGGCTGCACACACTTGACCCAGATCCACTAATACAGCCTTTGAGTTAGTTTTGCAGATGTCGTTCATGGCACTGATGTTTTGATTTGCTTTTGATCAGAGTTGCTCAGCGCACCCTGAGGTAATTCCTATTTTATTATTTTTTATCTTCTATTCAAAGCTTTAGAATAGCTCTAACATGCTTGACCCTTAAACACATTTTGCAGACGCCATTGACTTCAGTTCCACTTGCAGAGATTTAAGCATCAATAAAAAGTCAAGCCACCTATCACAATACAAATTACAAGACCTGCTCTTTATCTAGATATTTCTACCTTCATTCATAATTTGCATATGTGCTCATCTGCTAATGGATTTTGGGTCAGATTCTGTGCAGTTCAAAGCAAAGCAAAGCCGGGATAAAGGAAATGTACACGCTTACACTGAGAGGTTTTATCTGTGGGAAGGGCATGAATGCAAGCGGCTCTGCACTCATACAGGGGGCAGAGACTGAGTGATATGCAAGAGCTTTGTGTTGGCAGGCTAGTGGGCCTCAGAGGAAACATGAGTTAGACTAATGTGTGCGTCTGTTTAACAAGCATGCTGGTGATGGGAGGCAGGGGCTCAGAGACGGGAAGAGTTTATGGAGAAGACGACCCCATGGGAGGTATCAGGAGTAATAGCTGACGATATGTCAAGAACAGCCCAGACAGCTTGCTTTATAGGCCAATAGGGATCAGTCCTTGTAAACTGAATGTAGATTGTCGATTTTTTTTTATTTTCCACCTTTTAGGAAAACAACACACAGAGGAGGAAGAAAACGGGTTATTGATCACTATATTTCAATCTAGGGTCACACTTTACCATTTGTTTGTGTTTTCTTAATCGCAAAGCCTTTTCTGGGCTTTAATCTGGCTCTTTAGTGAATGCGATTGTTCGCTTTGTGTCTTTAACGGTATGTCCACAGGTGCTATTAGTGCTCAGTGAGAAACCCTTTTGCGGGTGGCCAGTGGGGACATTCATATAACTTTACTCCCTTTCACTTGAAATTCTGTCTGCTGAGAGCTATTAAAACCCCATTCAATTAGCATAAGGACATGTTAATTTAGAAAATTAAGAGTGGGGCTATGTTCTGCCAGCAGTAATGAGGAGCCTAATGCAGACTGGAATAATGATAAGACATCAAATAACGACACCAATCCTAGCAATGTAATATGGCTCTTGAAAAACCAAATGAGATCAGACACGCTAATGTTTGAACGCAGTGCCAGGGCTTATAAAGATATGAAATACAGCTTCTCGAAACTGTACCCCAAACATCAGCTTTGTTTTTAGAGTTTGACTGATGGCTGTTTAACGCCACGCTGACGTTCTCAGCCTGAAGTGACGCTGCCACCAGTGCATCATTAAAATGTGTCTATTTTCACGTCAAAAGTGGTGAATATTAAGTGTTTTTCCTTAGCGTCTTACTAGTGACAGGGTGGAACATCCTCTCAATCAGCATGAACTGTGGATCGTCGTTTGACACTAAAAATAACACAGAAAGCAGCCGAGGCTGATGGACTGATGAAATGCTGTCAGTCTGGCAGGGTCACAAATACTCTGCTAAAGTGTTGGGAGAACGCAGAGATACGTGAAGCACTTAAATGAGGAGGTGAATAAAAAAGATGTCTTTGCAACAAAATAACTCCTTTCAGATCTGAGCAACCTGGAAACATAAAATATTTAAAAGACGCAATAATAATGTTGGCAAGGAAACAAGTTGTCTGCAGAACAACAAAAAATTGTTTTGTTTTTGCTACTTGGAACATTGTCCGTCGTGTGATAAAACAAAATGAAGTTACTGATTAGAAGCTTCAGAATATTTCAGACCTGGCTATTGGTTTCCCCACTATCAGCCACAATCAGCTTCATCATCTTATTTCATTTTGAGAGCCGTGTGCTGCACAATGAAATGTTGAGGATCGCTTCCTTACCGAGATTAACAACAACAGAGGCTTTCGGATTTACATAGTCTGTTTATAATGAGTAGTGCTGGTGAGCCTCCTCTCTCCACACACACACACACACACACGCACACACACACACCACACAAAGCAACCAGAAGGTTGCAATTCTTCACCCGAATCTCTCATTATTGCCGCAGCACTAATGACGCAGTGAGGATCAAGGTGCTGTATGGAGATGAAAGAGGAGATGCAAAGGATTTACAATGCTTCCAAGATCACTGATAAAGCACAGCGTAAACAAAACTTTGCCTGGGGTTCGCACCACCAGGGAGTTGGGATTTAGTCTCCTGATTCAGCGTCATCCTCTTTAAACTCGCGGCATTAGTGAGGCAGAGAGCAGAAATCCTGATGAGGCCCACCAGAGCTCCAAGCTGCAACATTTGAAGACAACCGCTCACTTTGGATTCCTTTTTTTTTCCAAGGCTCATTCACAAGCACTGTATGTTCTCTGTACTCATTATCCTGCTGCTTGTAGAAACCCTAATGTTTCCTCTAAGTGGCTCCAGAGAAGAACATACTGTATAATCGTCCATTAATCAGCGGCTCGGGACGACGTGTCAGCTCGGAACTCGAGCATCCTTGAAGCGCAATCATATTTAATGATAATCCTCAAGGCCATTTTCACTTGCTTCCAACGCCCCTATCGGCATCTAACTATGTAAGTGCGGAAGCATCCCCCCCTTTGTTTTTCTGTGTGAATGACATAAAGTCGAGTGAGGCAGATGCGCAATGT
Organism: Rhamphochromis sp. 'chilingali'; assembly: GCF_963969265.1. Taxonomy (NCBI): domain Eukaryota; kingdom Metazoa; phylum Chordata; class Actinopteri; order Cichliformes; family Cichlidae; genus Rhamphochromis; species Rhamphochromis sp. 'chilingali'. The sequence goes on along the minus strand of NC_137943.1, from coordinate 10,814,879 downwards.
GCTGTAAGCTGCTGGATAATGTTTCATCATCTCAGAAGTCTCTATCTTCACCGAGATCTCGAGCAGTTTTCAAATGTTTACCCCCCACAACTTCCCAAAAGCATTATGTAAGCTACTTTAATTATAAATAGACACACTTTCTCTTTCTTAAGGGAATAATACAATTACATCAAAGTCCACTTAACGTAGCCCCAACGTTTGTGAAAGTTGTGTCCTGATGCCAGCGCGGCTGGTACTCTTATGTTACGTGAAGCTGCTCCTGCCACGGCGCATATTTGTCCCAAATGGTGACTTGAATTGACTGCCTCATATATTCAATGCCATTAATATTTCAAATCATAAACAAACAATTAGTTGTGTTCATTTATTCAGCAGTGTCGGGTGACACCTCCGAGGCTGGCAGCACATGCAGGCAGCACTCCTACATCACATTAATCAAACGGAGGCTGACTCGTGCAAAAACAGGCGTCTGGAGAGCGTTTTTTTGCGATTAACAGCGAATAAGTTCTCGTATAAAAGCATTCAGAATCAGCACTTCCAGCCCTGTTGGGACTGCTGGAAAGCAGAAGCTGCCATAACTGGATGAACAGCAATCTCGCAGCCAGGGAATCCTGCGGCCAATTATTGAGAGGAAACTGCCATTTTCACGGTCAGCTCCCAAAAAAACTCCACTGGATGTAGTAATTATGTCCCTAAATCACAAGCCATTAATCTCTCCAAATGCAATTCACCAGCAGAATAAATAAGCAGATCAAGATGTGAACTGTTGATTCCTGAGAGTAGATTTATGTGGCTGCCACTGTAATAATGATTGTTGTGGTAAATCCAGGCCAGTCTTGGAGCAGAGGTGAACGGGGCGAAGTCACATCACTGATGACTAAGCCAATGACTAAGCTCACCTCGAGTGAAAATAAACCACCTACCTAAATGCCCTTTGAAAGTTGTGGTGTCTTCCCTCACTAAGCTGTCTCTTCAATTAAGGACTTTAGTAGGTTGTCTGTGCAGAAGCAGCAGCAGCAGTCAGCTTAAGTGGGTCACAGTAAATCCAGTCAGGTGGTCCGAGCACTTCGTGTCTTTTTGCTTGTATACCAAGTAAGGCCACTGAGCTTTAGTTCCAGCAGCACACACTGACTCACAAAAGGGGTGCTTGCACACACACACACAGATACACAGACTCTGATGGAAGCAGGCTTTTATTCTCTTTTTACATCGCAGCTTCATAATGAAAAATACAAAAACAAGGCTAAGGTTGAGCAGGTATCTGCTGCTGTGTGAAGCTGGAATCTCACCTGCTACAAGCTGAATGGAAAAGTCTGTGTCTATTATAGGGCTGAACGATTATGGAAAATAATCTAATTGCGATTTTTTGCCCCAATATTGCGATTGCGATGCAATATGCGATTATTTTTTAAGGTCTTTGTCTCCTGTATTATTAAACAAAGACAAGCAATACATCATATAGTATGGCCAATACTATATTACATTAATTTTAAACTGTTCTTTCCTGGAAGACAGACCTCTGTTATGATGACATGAGGTGATGCATGAATTGATGACTGACATTTTTATTTAACTTCTTCAATCACAACAGTATATTTGAACATACACAATAGTTTATTTTTAGCTTACAAACATCTGAGCATAAAGTGCTGACAAGGAACCCTGGTGTAAACATTAAAATGAAAGTCAGTACAATGTGCAGATTGCAGAAATATACATAAAAAAAATCAGTGGCTTTACCACACTCAGTTTTTCGACATCTGTGAACTACTAGACAGTCATTAAATTAAAAAATAATATTAAATAAATAAAACTAATAAATAAAAAATACACACATCTTACTGATCTCTGCAGTCAGTAACATTACACATAAAGTGCAAACATAATAGCAATTGTATAAACACACACACAAACACGCCTTTAAATTAAAACTGGCTGAACATCTTGATTATCTGCAGTAAGTAACAGCAACACAGCACAAACTAAAGTGCACAATGAGTATGGCTCAGCTAGCCATAATCATCCTAGCTCACAGGTTTTTTGCTAGGAAGACCAGCATATCTACTTTTGCTGGCTTTAAGGATGAGCGAGTGCAGGTCACTATATTCCCTCCAGTGCTGAACAGACGCTCTGAGGGGGCACTTGTGGCTGGCACACACAGATATTTGCGGGCCATCTTGCACAGTCGTGGAAAGTGAATGTTGTGCACCTTCCACCAGGCTAAGGGATCATCCTCTCCGTCAATGACAGGGGTCAACAGGTAACTATTCAACTCTGCCTCCACGACATCTTCAAGTGGCAGAGGCAAAGCTGAAGAGGCCGCACTGGTCCTCAGACGGTCGGGTAGGCCGGATGTAAACGGCCGTGAAATTGGACGGTCTAGTTCTGATTAGCGTCACCGCTGTCTCGGTGGAGTTTAATAAACTCGGCCGTCTGCTTCTTGCTATCTAAAATATAACCAGACACTGGCGTAAATTCTCGACTGTCTCATACTTCTGTTTAACGTTTAGTCAGCTGTGTGAAAACCAAGGAGGAACCCACCCGGGGGATTAATAAAGTTTTATTTTATCTAATCTAATAACTTTAATCTCAGCCAAACCGATTTACTCACGAACAAACAAAACACTGAAAAAAGCCCAACAATAACATTTTTAGGTTGTCTAAGTGACTTATAGATTACGTTTAACCCGAGCAGCGAAACTCCGCGGTGATCTGAAAATGATGTGCCGGGAGTTGTGCCGTTCTCGGCCGCATCAGTAACCCTCGAGCTCCCGGCTAGCTGTCGAGCTGGTGGGTAGCAGACGCCTCTGAAAACGTCGAAGCACTTTTGCAAATATGGGATATCTTGATAAACCGAGCAGATATTTGATGTTTACACAACTACTTTCTCGCCTGAAAATATGTTAAAAGTTTATTTTGTGACCCAGAAAGATTAGTATGAGTAATTTTAAAACTTAGTAGCGGCCGCCATTGTTGGAAACTGGAGTTTGGCTGGGCCGCGCTATGAATTCTGGGATATGGTAGTAATTTGGACAGCCTTCGGCCCGTCGCTGTGACGTAATCGGTCTACAAATGCGGCCTCAGGAGGATGCAGCCCATGAATTTGGACATGTCCAGAGTATAATCGCAGCCTTTGCGGTTAGAAAATTGCACTTGATCATGTCGCGATATTATCGCAAATGCGATATATCGTTCAGCCCTAGTCGATTAGATAAGAGGCAGTTACATTGAAAATGTTTTTCAACTCGACTTAGAGCAAGATTTTATCTAGGCATCCATCCGTTCATCCATGTTCTTCCACTTATCCAATTCAGGGCCATGGGGCCCATCAAAGCTGTTACTGTGCAATAGGCTGGGTACACCCCGGACAGGTCACAGCCTATCGAACAGCTAACACAGAGAGCCACACAACTACTCGTGCTCACATTCACACCTACGGCCAGTTTAGAATCACCAGTTAACCTGTGCACAGAAAGACCAAAGCCAGGTGGTGGATGTTATACCTGTATAACCATGCATGTGACAAATAAAGAATCTGGAATTGAATCTATTATAAATCTATTTGTATTATATAGAGGTAGCCTTTATGTCTTCGTTATCAATATATAGAGTCAAAGACAGGACTGAGTGAGACTGAAGGACAATGGGTTTCTGGTGAGTTCATTTGCTGCACCAACATTTTGCTGGTTAGGAAAATTAAAGACAAATGGAAATGTAAAATAAAAAAATCCCTTTGAATTGTGTGTGAACACACTGTTAGTACAAACTGTTCTCATGCAGAGCATTAAATACTGCTGTTTTTTCAAAGGTGCTGGGTGTCTTTCGGCATTCTCATTCTGATGCACCAACCACTGCACCACTGGACATCAAGAGCAAACACTGAAAATCAAAAATAGTGTAAAGAGGAGGGTGGAGGATTAAACCACAAAACTGTCAACCACCCTGACAGCTTTGTCAGTTTTTTTGTTTTGCACTGAGGCTTTGTGTTAAGTCAATCTTAAAGTTTCCTGCTTGCTTTATTTGGTTAGTTTTAGGAAAGTTGAGTTAAAATATGCCCCTTCAGTATATTAACCTGCATGCTGAAGACTTTGGTTAAGGGCATCCAATTTAAAGGGGAGGCTAAGGGCTGTGGACCAGGAGTCTGTATGTGACGCCAGATCAGTGAAGGTCACAGCACAAATCTCTGGGAGGCAGCAGCTTTGCTGTAACCTCAGTATGTAATGCCTTGGGAAAGAGGGCAGTCTTGTTAACATTTCTTAATTAGCTGTAAACTCAAAGTACACCCGGGGCTGATGGGAATGTTATTATATACAAAGCAACAGAGTTCACCTTTATTCACAAGATGTCACCGCAGCAGGTCCACGTTTGATTTGATTTACACCAGGTTGCCTTTCAAATGCAACCATCAAAGGATCTGTGGATTGAACCAGGTATCGTTTTGCTTCTTAGACCAATGTCTAAACCACTAAATACAACAGAATAGATTTCTAAAAAGGTGTAGGAAAAAATGTTTATTAATAACTGAGCTAGAGCCTCAAACAAGGCTACTACAATTCAGTCTAATATCTCATCTCATGGCAAATCAAAGGTGCAAATGTTCATCTCAAAAGAGGAATCCATCGTTGGGAAGATCCATAGATGCTTCACTGGTGACTTTTTATTTTATTTTTTTACTCGCCCATAGCACTACAGGAAAAGTTGGGGGATCACCAAAGTTGGAACGATTCTGCCTTGGGAAACGATGAATATTCATAGTCCTCCATGGCAGTCCAGCCAATAGCTGAAAGGATATTTCACTTAGAAATGCAAATATCCTCACAGTAGGGCTGAGGCGATCACCGAAATAACTTCGATTCCTCCTGCAGGGGAGTCTGGGGAATCCATAGCTGTTGAGATATTTCAGTCCTGACTAAAGTGGCGCACCGACAGAGTCACGTTTGCAGCCCCGGAGCCACGCTGCTAGCATGGCTACTAAAAATACAACTGAGTTGATCTGAGTTGACTCAAACTGTGACCAAAAGAAATCACAAGAATGAAAGCGCCTTCCCTTTCGATATTTTCAGCTTTCAAAACATGCAGGAAGCTTTAGCTCGCCACGTTGCTCTCTGTCACCCTGATGAGGAACTCCTATAACACACCCGTGCCCTTGTTGAGCTATGCTGTAAGCCCGCCATTCTGAGCTATCGCTTTTAATTTCCACACACATTCATCAGGAACAATAATGAGGCTAATTTGAGGGTAAATAATTGTCACCTGCCCGTGTTCCTCACAGCGGTAGTCTCTAATGACTCCTCGCTCTGCTTCCAAACACTGCAGGACCTGGAAAGTGTGAGTATATTCTTTGAAAGTGAAGCGTGTCTTTCCTCCCTGCAGGTAAATGCCTCTGTGCTATGAGCATGCACATTTTTCAGATGATGATGATGAAAGAGCGGTTCAAGTCCGCCTGAAGATGAAAGACATGTCTGTGCTCCTCTCTGGATTCATTACTCTCAATTCAGGTGTCTTTTACCTTCCTTCCACCTTTCCAGCCCTTCCACTCAGCTGTCAGATCCCCCTCTCCGTGGCTCAATGAAGTCATCTTCACCCAGAGACGGGATCACAATGATGCTCAGAGGACTTTGATGAGCAAATTGAGACAAATCGGCTGAATTTCTGCAGCTCCTGGATTGCACGCCCAGCACTAAATGGCCTCCTTGTGGCAAATCCCATCCTCATCTTTTAAAGATTTAACAGATAAATGCAAAATCCATGTCCACACGCACACACATGCTAATAAAGTGAAGGTCGCGTGTTTTTTAACTCTTTCTTTTGACGTGATTGACTGAATCCATAAAACGGGGTTTGTCATTTTCGCTTCTCTTGCCGCTGACTAAATTGGGCAAGGTAGATGGCTGCGTGTTGTGCTATTTTTTGGAGTGTTTTGTGTTTGTTTTCTTGTTACATTTCATTCTTATTTGTTTTTTTCTTCCACACTGAAATCCATCATTATATTCTCTTTCTAAATCTTCACAAGATCTAGGTTGGGTCGTCTCTGTAGATCTCTCACAGAGAGGAATTTTTGATGAAAGCTATACTTTATAAATAAATCTGACTTCCAGCAAAGATCAAAACGTTCTGAATGCCTGGTTTTTTCGGCTCATATATATTTTGTCAACTTGTTGTCTATCCAGTATTTAATTTGGCACCTCAGAGTTGACTCGTGTGAAGAAAGAGTGGGGTTTGTTGTTGTTGGTTTTTGTTTTGTTTTGTGTTTTTGTTTTTTTTTCCTACGGAGGTTACTGAAGGATTGCGAAGCAGCAACAGACAGCGTGACTTTGAAAATAATGGAGAGAGAAGGTGCAGAGCGCTTATTTCATTGGCTGTCTGTAGCGGCTGTTGTTGCCACTGTGACAATATGACAGCGAAAACAAATTACAGGGAACAAGGCTCGGGAGTGAGAGTCTACCTGATAGTCAAACCTGACATTGTTGCACCGTTACTCAACCTGACTGACTATCTGACACAGTTGATAACCTCGTGGCTTTTCTGTCTGTCACTGGGTATCCTCCTCATGTGGCCTACTCGACTCCTGGCAGGAGAAGAGGAGAGATGCGCAGGGTTATTTCACAGATCATAAAGCGTCAAAGACATGCAGCGTGACGAGCGACAGCTCTGACCAGAGGCATTGTCCTAAATCGCCCAGAAGATGAGAGCGATCTAGGAATAATATCTTAAATTCCCGCCTATGAGATAAATGAAAGTCAAGGGAATAATGCATTTGGTGGGGTGATGGACTGTGTGAATGGTGAGAATGAATCCCACTGAACCTGATAAAATGACTCACACGGTGGCCGTACTGGGCAGAGAAGTTATAATACATAAGCTGTCACCTCTCCTGGGTCAATCTAAAAGCTTTCTTTCTTTTCTTTCCTGTTCTTTTACTTCTTGTTATGTAGCTATAGCCACATTACAGCCACACTCTCTGTCAGTGCGCTGATAATCAGACTGAGAAGTCTGCAACATTTGACCCTAAATCTGTATGGCAACTTATACAGAACTACATTTACATTCACTATCTAGTCACCAACTGTCCCAGCTTGCCTTCTGCTGCTGGACACGTAGTACACACAGTGGGTTTATCGCGATCTTGAGGTTATAACAGATTGCGGCAGATGCTGATGACATACATTAGATTAAATCATAATATTAAAACTGATGAGACGAAAGACTTATTAGAGCTCTGGGGAATTTTCCAGAATTCCCAGGAATTTCCCGGCTACTTCAGTCTTTAATCGGTCTTAATTTTTTCTTTACTTTGGTTTTTGTTACCATTTTTCTTTATAAATTTTATGAAGACGATCACCTTTTGAAATCAAACGTTTTTAGGAAAACTCGATGGCTTCATTTTCGTTCAGTTTTGTGTCAGTACGGTTGTTGAATCACAAGTCTCCACCATCCCGACCGTCTGCGAAAATCTGCAGTGTTTCATGTGTAAACCGCTCTCTGTGTGCCAGTCAGTTTTTTCTTTTGAAATAATGAGAAGTTAGTTTTAATATCTTTGCTGCTCTACTGTTGCTGCAGTTTTGATTTTGTTTTATTGGGTTTCCGTTTTTCTTTTGAGTTTCTTATTCCTCGGGGGTCTTTTTTAGTTGCTTCAGTGATTTCCTATCAGCTCCTCCCTCTGTCTCTGTCAGTTAGAGGCTCTGTTTACTGGCTAATGTGAAGTTTTCTTGTTTCCGTCTTCTTGTCTTTTGATTATTTTCTGTTCTTTCACATCGTGTGTTAGTTTTGTTTCCTGTCTGTGTGCTCAGGACTCCCTGACTGTTTTCACCTGTTGATTTTTTCACCTTTGTTCTTCTTCCTCAGTTTCTTGTGTGTAATAAGTCTTCTGTGTACAATATAAACTCCTGGGTTCACTGTTGTCAGTGTCAAATCATCTATTATGTTTCCCTACATGCTGCCTTTGCTGCCCCCTGTAATCGCCTATTTTCCTTGCTCCTCGTGGAGTTCTGGGTTTTTTGGATTAGCTTTTTGTTGTTCTTGTTGTTGTCTGTTTTTTTTTAATTTTTTTTTTTTTTATTCAAGCAGCCATTAAAGCTCCCCTTCTTTTTGCACCAGTCCTCAGCTCTACACTTCACGCCACAAAAAAAAAAGCAAAATATCAGTTTCCTCCATGTAATGTAATTATATTTGCATCTTCTGTTGTTCATTTGAAAAAGCAAATGTTCAACCTTTTACCTGGTAGCCACCAAGTCATATCCCAACAGAACGCCCAATCGCATTTCCTGCCTACGTCAGGATACCCTGCAACATATTTCATTTGTAACATAGCTGCTACTCAAACTGATTTGCACAGCTCACAGTTGCTGTGCTCTGCAAGCCGCTTTGCAACCCACCTTCAGCTTAACTCCACACTTTATCATGAATCTGACTTAATCGGTCTCACTGACGCCTCCTGTGTTGTGTCTTGGGGTCTTTCCACAGCTCTGCTCACTCCCAGCTTTGCACATAATAAAGCAGGGAGGTCCCTGAACAGAGCCTTGCTTCCAAATAGGAATAACTGCAGCTACAAATAACAATCTTTTTTCAGCTATAGTGGCACTGACTGAAATGTATTTAGCTCATATTGCAGTGGGTGATAACTGAATGTGCTTGCCATGAAGACGATTTTTGTTCGGTTTTTTATTCTGTGTATCATTACCATGTGCTGTATTCATTTTTAAATTCAAAATAGCAAAGAAAAATGTGCAGACAATCATCTTTACTGCCATGGGATTAGGTCAGTATACTGATGGGCCTCAAAATAGAAATTGTAGTTATTTGTTGTACTGTTTGAATAGGCTCAGTAAATGCAGCAGCTCACTCACTGTTAGCAGGTCTAAGGGATTTAGGTGTCCTCTGGGCCATTGCTAATTTTCCTCAGACTCCTGAGGTATTTATAAAGCTAAAATGTTTAGTGAATAACTTTAGACTAAACCGAAATGACAAACTGTATGTGTATTTGCTGTTTGCCATTTGGGAGCTACTTCTAAACTCGGGTTATGCTCTTTTGTGAATGCAACCTAAGTGTTTTCAGAGTACAGTCTCACAAAGCTAATAATATGGCTGTAGACTGCTACTATTGTGCCTCTCTTATTCAGTATGGTTGGAAGCCATAAAATGCCCTCTTTGTGTAGATTTACTAAAAGTCACCTGATGGAGTGAGTGCTTTTTTCCAGGCCATTTCCTACGCACTCAAAATCCTTCACAAAAAGGCACCGGGGCTGGAACTAGTTCACTCTACAGAGGAATAAAATGTGTGATCACTTATGCATACTATTTTAATTAAATGACTGGCTACTAAAATTAACCTGCATATAACCCCCGCAAACCACATCAGGAAACAGCTCTTATGTATGTATCACAGTCATGAGAGGTGTTTCCAGAATGACCCCGGCCTCTTAAGACATGTTATCCTCTATTAGCACGACATTAGACTCACACAAGGCATTCACTAGTGACTCCTAATTAAACACAATCAGCGCAGCCTAAGTCTTCATTCCTGTCTTGATAAGCCATAAGAGCTCTCCGGGGTAAAGTGAGCGCTAACACGCAGTGTGGGGGGATTACCATTAGCTTTAAGCTCTGCTTACTTCCCGCTGCCCTTGTTCGTCCTCAGCAGTCTGTCTTTAGCAGGCTCAAACTCCCAGTGAGCTAAACGAACATGCACTTATATCACCAATGTGGTTGTTAAAAACTCTCCAGCGTCTTCATCTCACTCCAGCCTCAGAAATTGACAGCTTAAGCTGCGCCACGGTGAACTGGCTCACATTCGGCATTGGCCTCTGTGAGTACCGTCACCATATGTTAATTTGACAACTGAAGGCTTGTTGAATTACTTAGGGGGGTTGAACTACATCTAAGTTTTATTACTGCTATGGCAGATGGTTAATGATCCACAGCAATGATAAAATATTTTATAATGATCAAACTCTAACAACTCCTGGCAGCGGTGCTATGAGATGGGTGGAAGGAGACAAATAATTTAACAGCCTTCTGTCTGTAGAAAGCTCTGAAACATTTTAAGTACACTACGAAGACAAAGCAACTGAGCCTGCAGCGGCCCAAACGCCACATGTTTCACAGTGGACTGAAATCTCTGTCAGTGCCCTAGACTGACATTCTGAGGCAGGAGTGTTTCGATGATTTCGGGTGCAAGTTTAGCTCACTGGGTCGAGGGTTGTAATGCCGTTGCAGAGTTTTGCCTTCGAATCAGCCCCGAGCTATTTGCTGGATGTCTGACAGCTTTCCTGTCCACAGGCTCTGGCTCAGGTCTACAACAGGTCAGCTACCAATCCAAAGGTTGGTGGATAGATTTCTGGATCCTCCAATCCATACTGACCTCTGAGTTGTCCCCAATGCATCCATCATACTGTGAGTGTGAGTTTGCATATAGATAAAATGCAGCATGAATGTGTTTGTGACTGGCTGAAAGAAACTTGTATTAGAAAATGCTTTAAATGTTCAAGTTATAGTATAGCACCAATGCATTTGCCATAAAAAAGATCCCAAAAGTAGTCTTTTATGTGTGTTGAAAACAGGCACAAATGAAGCCGGTTCCTAACATGCACCTGCATCGCTCTCTGTAGGTACCTGTACTTTTGTGGGCAAAGAAAGATAAAAGCCATTTTAGTCACCATGGTTTTTAGTTAGCGACCTAATCCATCGATCATGAAACCTACTACTGTTTTGTTTTTTTAATGTCAGCATTTAATAGCATAAATTCATCCATTATAGCAGCAACATAAATATGATAAGTTTAGTGTTATACTTAGTTCCCCCCGACAGAAAAAAAGTCTTCTTCGTTAGAGCTAATGGTCTTATAAGAGCACAGTCCTCTAAATAGCTCCCTCTCACTGAAAAGACTATCAAAATCTCTTTGGAGGGAAGAAAAATAACGTCAATGGCTTTCATCTCCATTTATGAAATTACCCTTTTAGCTTAAGTGCTCTGATGAATTTGCTCAAAACTGAACATATTGCAGATGAATTTTTCCTCTCTCTTGCTCCCCCCATAACAAGTAATTCTCGCTTAACATGTGCTTGGATTTCTTTTGGATTCTCTTTGAATAAAGCTTTACAAACAGGGGAGGGGAGACGTGAGTCTCCTGGGGCCATATTGTACAGGGTCAAAGCTTGTGCTTTATAGAAAAGAGAATAAGTGAGGCTAAATGTACTTTTTACCCACCAATCAGCCAAAACATTAACACCACTTGGCCAGTTTTCTCTTATCCAGCCACCAAATAGTGCAAACCAGGTACAACCATGGGAACACGGCCTCTGGCATTGGGATGTTGCCACCTGATTCTTCAGATCCTGATAGTTTAGGAGTTTGGACTTTGTGGATCGGATCTTTAGATTCTTGATCGCGCTGGGATGCAAGCTTTGAGGGCTGGGCATAAATGCCTCAGGCTCTTTGATAGGTTCCCCGACCTGAGAAGCACTTATAATGGGCACATTGTTCTGCTGGAGGGGATTGCTGTCATTAGAGAGCGCCATTGGTCTGCAATGGAGTTTTGGTGGCTGGAATGTGACTATGTGTAGTTCACTCAGATGTCTAGCAGCCCATTGGATTTTAATGAAATGGTCGGTATTGTTCCTCTCACCTCTCAGTGGGTTTTAATGTTTAATGTCATTACATTTACTTCAGTGCCACGAGTTTCTGGACAACGACAGAATTTTCATATTTTTGCTAGTCAATGTGTGATGGAAGTGCAGACTTTCAGCTCTAATTCAAGACGTTTATCAAAAGTATTGCATTAAGTTTTATATACAGTCCCCCATTTAAGAAGTTCAAATCTAATTGGACAATTGACAAACAAGTTAAAGTGAACTTGTACAAGAATGATGGAAAGACATAAGTATGGAGAAGGAGAGAAACAGCTCATGATCTGAAGTATGCCACATTATCTGTCAAACATGGCAGAATTATACGATATGGGCACGTAAGGCTGCCAGTGGGAGTGGGTCACAAGTGTTTATTGTTGATGTGACTGCTGATAGAAGCAGCAGGATGAAGTGTACAGGGCTGTACTCTCTGCTCAGATTGGACAGATTGAACAAAGCTTCACAGCAAAAATGGACAATGAGCCAGGACACTGCAAAACAAACCCAAGAGTTTGTCAAAGCAAGGAAATGGGATATTCTTCAGTGGCCAAGTCAGTCACCTGATCTCAGCCCAACAGAGCATGTTTTCAGGTATTAAACATAAACTGGAGGAAGGAAGACCCACAGACAAGCGAGAACTGAAGGCTGCCTTACAGAGCAATTGGTGATGTCCATGACTTCTAAACTTCAGGCAGTCACTGTCTGCATATTTGAATTTTATATCAGTTCTGTAAACTATGTATAAAACTGTCTATAAGTCACACACAGTTAGTGCAATACTTTTGTTAAAGCCCTTGAAACTCTGCACTTCAATCACGTCTTGATTGTTTGATTTTAAATTAACTGCGGTGGCGTACAGAGACAAAGCTGCAGAAGAACTTCGCCATTATCCAAATATTTATGGACCTGATTAGTAATGCTGGCACTATTCAAAGTGCGCTCAGTCGATCAAGCTATTTGGTTCAGGCTGAAATATCTCAGTAACATGTGGATGAAATTTTACAGAGACATTTATTGTCCGCGGCGCAATAAACCCCGATGACTCCGGAGATGGCATCATTGTCAGTTACATGACTTTTGTGTCGCACCGTCATCTGGTCGCAACATTAAATTGTTTTCCAATACTTTAGTTTATGACCTGTTTACAAAATGCCATTTCCACTTGTCTCAGCTCTATTTTGGGGTTAGCGAATCAACATGCTGTAATACTAAGACGGGGAAAATGGAAAACATCACATCCTCTAACCATAAGCACGTTGCAGTGTCATTGCTGGCACGCTACCATGATGACATTAGCATTTGTCTCAAAGCACCACCGTGCCAGAGACGCGGCTTCACGGTGATGCTCGCACGACTGTCGAATCTTAATCTTCTATCCAAACTGTGTGAATGGACACACCAGACTCAATATACAATGGTTAACAGAAAACCAACATTGATCTTTTTTTACAGCCGAAATTCACGATCACCATTGTCAGTCTTGGGAGTGCCAAGATAATGTGATTCCAATAGATTTATAACAATCAGACAGAGAATCGGCTCAGGAGATTGAGCCATTTAACAGAGCAGGGGATAAATATCATTACAGCCTTAACTCCAGCCGTTATTTCCACTTCTCATTGCAAGAGAGAATACTGATTTAAGCTATCATCTTCAGACAGGTACTCTTATAGCAATCATCCATTCCCATTAGGCTTTAGTCACACCCACTGATTCAAGCAGACAAAATAGGTCTAGAAGAAAGCTACCCTATAGCACAGATTAGTTAAACGTCACCAAAACGTATTCATAAAAATTGCTCGCGGTGATGTACCAGAGCATCCATCTTTTGTTCATTCAGAGAGAAGAGATACAGCAGAGATACAGTTGAAACGTCTGCATTTCTTTAAACTAAAAATTGGCATACGTGATAAAATATGCTTACGCATGCACAACTGTTCCCGGTGGATAACACATGAAAGCATTATAAACATTTTTCTTTGTTGTCTGCTGTGGAAATATGCAAGATAATGTGCTCCTTTGAGGAGGGGGGGGGTGAAAGACAACAACAATGCAGAGTATCTAGGGGTTTCTGCAGGATAAGGACATTGATCAGGAAAACAAAAACAGTATTTTCACACCAGGTTCTGTTTGTTTCTGCTATCTACAGAAGATGGTGCACGTATCCAAATAATGCACATGAACAGTGTTTAGGACACATTCATTAGCTTGTTGCAGGCGTACATGCTCACACGCTCCTATGACCTATGAAACGGTGCATTCCTTCAGGTTCATGTCCATGCCTGGTGTCCATGTCTTCATTTCTTCTATTTGGACTTCTGATTTTCACATACCATTTGTGCAGCGGTCCTTTTTTATTCCACCTTAACAGTTTTGAACAGTGTAAGAAACTAACAGATTGTTGTTAATGTGAAAAGATGGGGAGGAGCGGCGCATAAATGAGAAGTGCTGCAGGATAATTAGGATGTGACGCTGATTGACGCAGCGCAGGCGTGACTCTGCCTCCATCTGCTGGACAAATGTTGAACATCACAATAACTCAAGGTTAACGTGACGCACGTTCCTACTGCCTGTTCAAAAACTGCGGAGCCGTTTTTTCCGAAGCTTAAAATCCTCCATAGACTCATAAAAAAGTAGATGTGCCAGGTAAATTTACTCCACTTCTCTGTTGTGGCAAATAATGAATCACAGAGTGCTGTGCAAAAGTCTCTCTTTTATAAATATATATATATATATAAATATATATTGTTTCCAGTGAGTCAGACTTTCTTGATATTTTTAAAGTTGTATGAGCAATAGTTTCCAAGTCTTTCTGGGGGGGTCATTAAATGGTTTTCTCTTTTGGCCTTGGCTGCCTTTTCAAGCATTTTCAGCTCAGTCCTTGTAACTGACTGTTTTCACAGGAAGGCAAGTTTATTTGTATAGCACAATTCAACAACAAGGTGATTCAAAGTGCTTTACAGAGACATTAAAAACAAAAACAAATAAAAAGCATGATTTAAAATTGATTAAAAAAAACAGTAGATAAAATCAGTAGTTAAAATTTAAGTTTTGAAATTTAAGCTTAAAAGTGTGGATTTAGTGTTTTATTCAAATGCAGCTGAGAACAGGTGAGTCTTCAACCTGGATTTAAATAAACTGAGTGTTTCAGCTGATCTGAGGCTTTCTGGGAGTTTGTTCCAGATATATGGAGCATAAAAGCTGAATGCAGCTTCTCCGTGTCTGGTTCTGACTCTGGGAACTGATAAAAAAAAAAACGGATCCAGATGACCTGAGGGATCTGGAAGGTTCATACTGGGTCAGGAGGTCACTGATGTATTTTGGTCCTAAACCATTCAGAGCTTTATAGGCCAGCATCAGAAGTTTAAAGTCTATCCTCTGACGGACAGGCAGCCAGTGTAAAGACCTCAGAGCTGGACTGATGTGGTCCACTTTTTTGGTCTTAGTGGGGACTCGAGCAGCAGAGTTCTGAATGAGCTGTAGTTGTCTGACTGATTTTTTAGGTAGACCTGTAAAGATGCTGTTACAGTAATCAAGCCTGCCAAAGATGAATGCATGGACTAGTTTTTCCAGATCCTGTTGAGACATCAAAAGGTTTGTCTTTTGTTTATTTGCTGATTTGTCTGTTTGTTAAACCATTTGACTTTGACCTGTGAATAAGTCAAGCATAAAAAAGACACGTAATTCAAGGGATGAACCAGTTTTGTGTCTACACATAACAGACAGCTTAGTAAAGAGCCAGGTTTCAGTTGTATCTTTAGGCACTTTGTTACCAGCGGCTTGTCATAAAACACATTTTTACTCATTTCTTTAGATTAATGTCTGAAAAATGTCAAAGATGTGACAGAATATTCATATTTTTTATTTCAATAAAGTGGTTCCACAAAAGCTATTAACTAAAAACTTGAGATATTGCAACAATGGCATGCAGTGTGGATGTCAAATTTTTTGAGAAAACTGAGGATTTGGAGAAGAAGTGGCGGGAATGCAGCAGATGAACAGTATCTGAAAATCATGTCCTTAAGAAATAGGAAAAAGAAATTCACCAAAGGTATCAAACGGGACTTGAAAGATACATCTGGTGCTTCGGTTGATCAACTACTGTTCACTGAGGCCTCACCAGAAATGGTCTCAGTAGCTGTCAAGAAGCCAAATTTTAAGCAAAACAGGCAGAAAGGGCTGAGGTGTGCTGAATTAAACAAGAACTGGACTGAAAATAGGTGCCAACAGGTCTGATGGAGTGATGCATCCCATTGAGAAAATGTTGATTAAATTGTTGTCAGCATGTACAGTTGTCCAATTTCATTGTACTGTTGTACTATGTATGGCTGTGCAATGACAATAAAGACTTATCTTATCTTACAGAGGAGTTTCTACAGCGATGGAGGCTCCGTCACAGTTTGAGGCTGTATTTCAGCCCGTGGTGTTGGGGATCTTGTTAAAATTGATGGATAAATGAAGAAAAATATAAGCCACCATGCAATACCATCTGGAAAGCATTAAGGTACCAATGACCCTATTTTTCAGCATGATCCCAAACATACTGCCAATGCAGTAAAAATATACCTGGATAGAAAAAAACACACAATGGAGCACTATCAGTCATGAATCGGCCTCCCCAGAGCTTGGACATCAGCTTTATTGAAGCAGTGTGGGATCATCTAGACAGAGAACAGGCAGCCAACAAAGCAGAGCTCCGAATGTCCTCCAAGGATCGTGGAGAACTATTCCTGAAGACTACTTAAAGAAATTAAAAGAAAACTGCTTGAGAGACTTCAGGTGGTCATACCAAATACTGGCTTTAACACTCATAAGAATTGTATAAACTCTTTTTTTGCTTTATGTGCTGCATGTTTGCATATGTTTCACTAAACTGAGGCACATGTTTCCCTTTTTTCTTATGCAGTATAAAGAAATCAAAGCTTTTGCGGAGTCCAATAAATCAGAGGAAAATATAGAACATTTTGTGTGTGCCAGATCTCTCATATCCCACAGACTGAGTGAAGCAAAATGTATAATCCACAATGTGTCCATCCTAACCCTTCTGTCATTGTGACAAGCTACCAGGGGACCATGTGTTTGATGATAAATAGGACTGAGTGTGGAAATGTAGTCTCACTAAACACTGGAATGATAGCACCAAAAAAAGTCAATGGAGGAATGCCAGGCGAGTGAAACTGGAAATCACGTGGTGTTGTGTTCATCGGCCCGGCTAGTCTGTGACACGTCAGACCCGAAAATACCAGGACATCCTTCAATGTGTCACCTGCTGAGTTGTGTTTATACCAGCATGCCATTTAGGGAAATCATGATTGTTTAATCTTACCCTGTAGAGAAAAGGACAGCCTTTTTAGCCGCATTGTCCCTTTGACGATAACGATGATATGTCAGGTGCTTCTTTGACTTTGGTTTCTTTCCAGTACTCGATCTGTCCCCAGAGCTCGGTCACAAGCTTTTTATTTTTGTAAATAAAAACAAATCCATTGAGATTTCGAAACGCAGCCAAGAGCGTACTTTCCTCAGAAGGAAAACCAAAGTTTGGAGGTCACTGCTGATAAAGGCCGGATGTGTTTTCCACAGCTGGGTAATTTGTAGATTAAAATAATATTGTCACACATGTGACCAGCGTTGGCTCATCAAATGATGCATAGTATTCCCACCAAGGGAGGACAAAATTCCCACACATGTCTTGCCCTCCTTGGATGCTGGGGAAAGCTACCGAGACTGGAACAATATGGCAATATGGGAAATTTGTGGATCACTGCTGTCAATTAAATGATAAAACATCACTAAAAAGCAGCCTGTAAAAGCTTTAATACAGATAACAGCAAATTTATAGCAACAATAAAAGCCACTGTGCACAGAAGCATGAATTTATATTCTTCACTCCCACTGTTAGTGTTTGGAAAATTCAGACCTACATTAACCTTTTAATAATGTGTCTTTCTCTTTTTGGTATATACAACAGAAACATTTCCTCTTTCCACTCACCTCACAGCTTTGTAAATCAAGACCGTCAGTGAAGAGACGCTGGGTTACAGAAGGACACACAATCCGTCTGCACTGCGGTTATTACTTTTTCTCTCTTTATCACAATAACTCAATAACTGGAAAATTTCAGAAATAATACATTAAAAAAAGGATCAGAATGGAAAAAATGAAATAAGGATATAAAATTAGAGGAAGGTGATGAGACATGATGGCGTTCAGTCATCTAGGCCTCTGCCACACATGCACTTTTTTCCATTAATCATTAGCAGCATGTGCCACAGATGTATGACAGGCTTGCACAGTCATAATCTTGTGACTGCAGCTGCGTGCGCGTAAACATCACTACATCCAAACTAGAGATGTTACTGTCTTGACATTTATGTGTTTTTTTTTTCTGTGGGAAATAATCTACCTCCAGTTTAGACCGGCTCAGAGTCAGTTGTGGCTGAAGCCAGTGCTTGAGCCTTATCACGTACTCCTGACTGAGGGGAAACTTCTGGAGCTGACACAAAAGCGGCAAAAACTGTGGGTCCTCTAGGTGCCACGTGAGTCTGACTCCAAAAGGGAGTGAGTCCCCATAGACTCCCATGTTACAGGATTAGAAAGCATATTTACAGGCTGGTACAGAAACAGTTTTGATTTCTATGGATAGTTTCCCCCCCTCATAACAGCTCTGAGTGACCTGGGGTGACTTGCTTTTATAACTCATCCACATGAATACTAGAATTAGGCCTGTGGGCGTGCTGATTGACAAATGTCTGTAAGCTGGAGTTGATCAGAGTCTCATAGGCAACCACAGACTGCAAGAACCTCTTCACTGTGTTTGTATTGTTGGAGGCTTTTGGAACATTTTTAATGTTTGAGCTTCAGCTTTGATGGGTGCAAATTCCAGGAATTTATTATTGGGCAGTTGAAAACCATTTAATAACATTTATGAGTGTAATATTTTTTTTTGTTTTATTTATGTATTTGTTTATTCATTGTTTTGAAAAAAAAAAAATAATTTAAATGATTAGTAATAAACATCAAGTGAAAAAAAAAGTTTCAAATTTGGTTGGTCTACTGACCTCAAAGGAGGTTAGAGGTGACATCAAATGTGACATCAGTTCAATTCATTTTAATTTAATTTATATAGCGCCAAATCACAACAGCAGCTGCTTTAAGGTACTTTATATCGTAATGTAGACATTACAATAATACAAAGAAAACAGAGAGGACCCCAACAATGAGACGACCCCCTCTGAGCAAGTGCTTTGATGACAGTGGGAAGGAAAAACTCCCTTTTAACAGGAAGAATACTCTGGCAGGACAAGGTTGAGGTAGGGGCAGCCATGCTGCTGTGACCGGTTGGAGGCGAGGGAAGCAAGACAGGACTAAAGACACGCTGTGGAAGAGAGCCAGAGATTAACAATAACTAATGATTCAATGCAAATTAGTGTATAATTAGCCTTCCGCAATTTTAGACTAATAAATTATTAAGCTGACCTTGAGTACTTCAGTTGGGTGTAAGCAAATTTTGAATGAATTGTTAACCAGACCCCACTCTACACCCAAGTTATCGTGTTTAAAGACAGAATGACATGCAGGGACACAAACGCTACCAAAAAACACAATGTTCTTGGCCGAGGTAAAATCTGGGAAGTGAGAACCAGCAGGAGAGAAATTTTGATTGGGAACATTCTTAACGGAGTGAAGTGACCCAGAAATATCTGCAAGGCAGCCACAGTAAGTGCTAGTTGAGTGCTCTAAATGCCAAGGAAAGGTACTTGAGTACTTCCTTTATTACCTCCTTAGCAGAGCATACACTGGCTCACCATTTTTGACAGAAAAGTAGATAATGTCAGCCCACAAGCCAATCATCATAACAAAAGACCAACATACTGGAACGGATGAGTGACACACAACGTGAATTGCATCTGCCATTGCATTTAACTTGTTAACATGCTTAGATTTTATGCTGTTTTATGTTTATTCCGATCATTTATTTTCAAAACAAAGAAAATGTCCGGAATGACTAATATAATCCTTTAAAGTTTGGAAATGATCCATTGGAAACTAAACCTTTTTCAATTGGTGTGGCCCTGACCTTTGACCTATGACCTCAAAGCATTTCAAGGAGTTTGGAAAGCAACTGGAATATCGTTTAAGTTTAAAGTTAACTTAAAAGAAATCCAGTCACTTTCTGTCCAAGCTCTTTAGACTACCATGGCTGAGAGCCTACACAGATCTCGAAGCATCACAAATTAAAATTGTGTTTTTTATTACCTTTGTCCATAAGATATGAGCAAATCTTTGGATTCCATAAGCTGTAAAAATGTAAGATTTTTAGATCAATTCATGCAATGCCTGATTTTGCAAAATGTCATGGTGTCATAAGATAGATAAGATAAGATAAACCACACGTGGGAAACTTTTTGGTCACGGCAGAAAGTACAGTTACGAGCAGTAAAAATTAAGAAAAAAACAATAGACTAGAATAAGATCAAATAGAATAACATACTATACAAAACAGAATAAAATACTGTACACAATAGAAAAAAATGCTTTGTTATAGTAGGAAAATAGCCCTTGGTACTATTGCATAGCAGGAAGACAGGGCGAAAGTTACCATTGTGTATTGAATGTGTGTGTGTGTCTGTCTGCACATGTGTGGTCATCTGCAGAGACCATGTTGTGGAGTCTGACAGCAGTTGGAAGAAAATCTCTCCGTCCCACATCGTGGGTGCCGCAGCCACTGAAGGAGCTGCTCAGTGCTGTCAGAGTCTCCTACATGAGGTGGGTGATGTTGTCCAACAGGGATGACAGCTTAGCCATCTTTCTCCTGTCACTCACAACCTCCACTGGGTCCAGAGGAGATCCTAGAACAGAGCTGGCCCTCCGGATCAGCCTGTTCAGTCTCTTCCTGTCCCCAGCAGAGATGTTGTCACCCCAGCAGACCACACCGTAAAAGATGGCTGAGGCCACCACAGAGTCATAGAAGGTCTTCAGGAGTGGGTCCAAGGTAAAATGCCTTCCTTGGTACGCATGTCCCCAAAGGCCTAGTTGATTGTTGTGAAGTTTGAAGACGAGCCGTAAAAAATTGTGGGCGATAGAAAAAGTTTTGAATGATTTTCACATTTGGTGTGACCGTGACTTTGACCCAATTTTCACCTAAATTAAAATGGCTCGAGCTGTTATTGGTATCTACCATCACACAAAATTTGAACACAACATCTTCAAAACTGTGGGCGCTAGACTGCAAAAAACAGACAGACAGAAAAACTAAACCGATTACGTGCTCCCTCGTTTCAGGGACGAGAACAATCGTTCCATTTAAGCTACATCGTTTCTTTAACACTAATAATGAAGAGATGTTTTTATGTTTGCATCAAGGGGGAAATACATCTACATAAAACAACATGGCTATCACACAGGGGACAATACATCTATAAGAAGATGAATTGTGCCTTTGGGTCTTATAGTTTTATCACAGTAGATCCATGTCAGAATTCACCATCAGACTTTTAAGCAGCCTATTGAATCTGCTCTGATTCTCCCACATCCCTGTGATTTCACTTTGACTATTTACTGGCATCCACAGACTACAAAAAGAGCAGATAAAGGAATAGTGAGACACATGTGATCAATCAAGACAATAGTAAGGGCAGGGAAAGAACAAAATGAAGGGACGAGATTACTTTAAAAATAAAACGCTTAAACTGAAAGAGGGACAAAGAATAAGTCGTGCAGAAAAACATGAAAGCATACGTGCACACACACGGGAAACAGAAGGGAAATGAAGCAGGACCACAAGGACGAGGCAAAAGATTACAAAAGAAATCAGGGATCTTTGCAAAGACCTTGACGTGTCATTAGTTTCACCCTTGATTTGTGTGACTGGCTTCTTTTCAGGCTGCATTTAAAAATGTCCTATCGATATATTAACATCTAAAGGATTTATCATACTCGTGACAGCTTTTAATCCACAGCAGAATTATTGACATTCCTGTTTTATAAACTCGGTTTTCAAACACATCACGCTCAGGCTCCGTGGCTGAGAGACTCTCTGGTGGAAATCACCAAAATAGGATCCGAAAATCCCAGAAGACCCTGGGGATATTTTAATAAGGCTAAAGATGATTATTAAAGTTCACTGAGGCGTAGCTCAGCAAAAACTTATTGCACTGCAGTGCATGTCAGATACATGACTACTAATGCATATCTGCGACATATGCTGTCACATAAATGATTTGCATTAGCAGTCATATCTGTGACGCTGCCTGACAGCTTGTGCTTTTTTTTGTTATATGCGATTTTTCCATTTTTCCATTGTGCCGCTTTGATTGCTGGCTGGTGTTTTTGCCTGAACAGAAGGTTTACCATTTTACCTTCACTAATGACTCACTGCTGCCTGAGACAGTCAGCAGTGCTGAGCCTCTTAAAGGAAATAGAGCACTGGTTGCTGTGTGGGTAGATGTTTCACACTGGCACTCAATGGCCTTGAGCGAATTTTAAAGCATTTAAAGTGACTGTTGTACAGTATGTGCCGTGTCTTTCTGCACTTCCAATCAGACACGGAGCACTGTGAAACTGTCACCGTGCTCATTTAGTAGGCTATCTCCTCTCCTGTTAATGTGAAACACTTTGTCTTGTTTCAAAGATTTGAGGGAGCTTTTATGCAAACACGGTCATTAAGGACCACATTATGTTAAAACCTTCCAACGTAAGTGGGAGGATTTTGGAGACAATCCAAAAAGGCAGGGGGGAATCTGGTGCATTTATCTTTTTAATTGCTTGCAAATGACAGTGTAAACTGAGAAACTGTGATGATTAAAGGAGCATTAAATAATCCCTGCCCTTACTATTCCCTGCAATTGTCCCATCCTACACAAAACTAAGGAGCAGCCCAACCTGCTCCAGCAACCATTGAAGAGAATCTCATATCTGCTTTATCATTGTCTTTATTATGGATGGATCATAGACCCAAAACTCCCGATGACCCTGATTTACTCACTGCTGATGTGTCCAAGCTGCACGTCTGCCCAGATTGCGTTTCTTTAACTAACGTCTGCTTGTGAAAAACTGTACACATATCAACATTCACAAGTGGATTACATGATTTTCTTGGAATATCAGATTTCTTGACACCTCATGCAAACCAGCTGTTGTGGCCTGTAAATAAGTGTGCTTTCCATTTTACTGTGAATAGGTGCCAAACTTCACTCTGAATTAGGGCTGTGCGATATGACAAAAATCTCATATCCCGATATAAGACATTTATCGTCCTGACAACGATATAAATCACAAAAATGTAATATTTTCTGTAAATTCTGTGAATCTCGGGCAATTCGACTTGCGTGAAGTTTTTCCAGCTTTACCTGGATTCCAGTGTTTTAACCGATGCATGAAACTATACATATACCTACGCTGTGTTCACTGCATCATTCCATGTTTGGCACTGATCACCACCTGCACTCATGTATATATCATGTATATATCTATCTATCTACTTAGCACTTTTAATTCTTATTCTCATTTTTATTTTCATGTCTATTTAAGCTTAATTTATAACAGTATGTTTGCACTGAAGCACCGCAGCAATTTCCTAATTGTAGATAACAGCAATGTTATGTTTGTCCATACTGCCTCCTGTTGCTGCCGTTACGGAGAGTTCCAGCAGGTGTCGCTGTAGTTCTCTCTAGATGTTATGTGTACTTCCTGTTACGAGCGTACGGACGTTCATGTTGGCTGATAATAAACGCCTGGCATACAGTTACAGCAGACTGGTTATTATAAGCAAAACCTACATGGTGTCAGAAGTGGCATGTATTAGAAAGCCTGCACAGTCCAAGAAGAAAAGCGGAGCCGGTAAGGACGACGAAAAAAGCAATCACCGCACAACATGGCGGACGGATTCCGGCGCCCAGATCCTCTCATCTTTGACGGCAACGTCGCTGAAAACTGGCGTAAGTTCAAGCGCGAATATGACATCTTTATCGCCGCTGCCCACAGTGACAAAAATGCTAAGACTAAGGCCTATATACTCCTCAATCTGGCGGGACCAGAGGCCATTGAAAGAGAGCGATCATTCACGTATGCCCCCGCAGTCATATCAGCTGAAGGCATAGTAGAAGTCGCCGCGGAATCGAGGGAAGACCCCGCATGTCTAAAGAGAAAGTTCAGGGAAATCTGCAACCCAGAGACCAATGTCATAATGGAGAGGCATAACTTTAACAAAAGACAACAGAAACCCGGTGAAACCATTGAAGCATACGTGAGCACGTTAAAGAACATGGCCAGAACCTGCAGCTTTGGTGCACTACAAGACGAGTTAATCAGAGACAGATTAGTATGTGGTATAACCAGTGACAGCGTCAGACGTTCCCTTCTTAAAGAGACGGAACTCACTCTTGCCAAGGCGGTGCGTATATGCCAAATAAGCGAGCTCACAGATCAACATAGCAAAGCCCTCTCTACACCAAAGCATATTACATCTGCTAGTGTGGACACTGTACAGATTAAACATGGCAAGTTCAAAAGGAAAATAAATAAACCTCTAACGAACATTCAAAATTGCAGAAACTGTGGCGGTTCGCATCCAGCCAAAAGGGAGCAATGTCCTGCTTTCGGACAACAGTGTCACGTCTGCAAAAAATACAATCATTACAAAAAACAATGCAGATCAGCAAAACAACATCACAGAGGCAAACAAGTGAACCAAATTTCAGAGGATGCTGACCCAGTGATGAGACATTTTGCATTGAGCACCTAACAATGGAGGGTGAGAACAATCACAACAAAGAAGGATACTGCACAGTCAAAGTTTCTGATAAGGCCCTCAAACTAAAAGTAGACACTGGGGCAAAATGTAACGTAATCTCACTAGACACTTACAGAAAGATCGGCAACAACGAAACCCTATTCAAGTCACAAAAACAGGTAAATCTTGTTGCTTTCGGAGGCACGAAGATCAAGACCACAGGCACAGTTACTCTCAAGTGCAAGCTAGCTGGACAGTTATATGACCTGCAATTCCAAGTTGTAAAACACGATGTGCAACCCATCATCGGATTAAAGGACAGCGTGCGAATGAAACTGGTTAGTTTCAGCAAGGAAGTCTACCAAGTTGACACAGATCAGGATGAGACACTAGCGCAGAAAGTGTTTCATGAATACACAGACCTGTTTAAAGATGAAGTCGGTGACTTACCTATAACTTACTCAATGAAACTCACTCCAAACGTGTCACCTGTCGTCAACCCTCCAAGACGCATTCCTGTTCCTATGCAGAAAAGGGTTAAAGAGGAACTTCAAAGAATGCAGGCCCTGGGAGTAATTGAACCAGTGGAGGAGCCCACGGAATGGGTATCTAACATGGTCGCAACACACAAAAAGAATACAGATGATGTTCGTATCTGCATTGATCCAAGGGATCTGAACAAGGCACTAATGCGACCTCACCATCCCATGCGAACTGTGGAGGAAGTAGCTGGTCAGATGTCGGGAGCAACCATCTTCTCAGTTCTGGATGCAAAGAGCTCCTTCTGGCAAATCAAACTAGATCCTGCCTCATCTCTTCTCACTACGTTTGCAACACCTTTCGGCAGATTCAAATTCCTGAGGATGCCCTTTGGCATCAACACCGCTTCTGAAGTCTTCCAGAGAGCCATGGAACAAATATTCATGGGATATCCATGCGCAGTGATAGTGGATGACATCATAGTGGGAGGCAAAGGAATAGAGGAGCATGACAAAAATTTAAAAAAGATTCTGGAGCGAGCCAGACAAGTAAAACTCAAACTGAATCCAAAAAAGTGCAAGTTCAGACTTAAAGAAGTGAGCTACGTGGGACACATATTCACTGACGAAGGACTAAAAGCAGATCCAACTAAAATCTCCGCGATCAATGAAATGCCACCACCAGAGGACAAGACGTCTCTCCAACGTTTCCTGGGAATGATCAACTACCTGGGCAAGTTCATCCCAAACTTAAGTGAACTGTCGGCACCACTTCGTCAGTTGCTTCACAAGGATGTGGTGTGGAGCTGGACTCAACATCAGCAGGATGCTTTCAACAAACTTAAAGCATGCCTCACTAGCCCACCAGTACTTCAATACTATGACATGCACAAGCCAGTGACTCTCACATGTGACGCTTCCCAGCATGGTCTGGGGGCTGCATGCCTTCAGGATGACAAACCTGTGGCATATGCATCAAGAACTTTAACTCCAACGGAGAGAAGGTACGCTCAGATAGAGAAGGAGTTACTAGCTGTAGTGTTCGCATGTTACAGGTTTTACGACTACATCTACGGAAAGCCAGTGGTGATTGAAACTGACCATCAGCCTTTGGTCACAATCCAAAACAAACCTTTCCACACAGTCCCGGCACGGCTACAGCGCATGATGCTACGATTACAAAAGTTCAACTTGACTCTGGTGTACAAGAAAGGCAAACACCTTTACATCGCAGACACACTCTCTCGCACACCAACGCTGGATGAGCAACCTCTAAAGGAAGAGGGGCGCGACTTCGAGGTAATGTCACTTCAGCTCATCTCACCAAAACGCCTACAAGAGCTCACCGAACACACCTCGAAGGACGCTACCCTACAGACACTTGCTCGCTACATCCAGCAGGGGTGGCCAAAACAAGCAAGTAGCGTGCCTATAGAAATAAAACCATTCTTCAGCTACCACGATGAACTAATCATCGACAACAATGTCATTATGAAAGGCAACAGAGCCATCGTTCCAGCATCACTACATGAAACCTATCTGCAGGAACTACACAAGGGACATCCAGGCATGGAGTCTACAAAAAGGAGAGCAAGGGACAGCGTATTCTGGCTGACAATAAACTCTGACATTGAGAACAAAGTCAAATCATGCAGCATTTGCAACAGTCTAAAGCCTCACCAACAAAAACAACCCCTGAAACTACACCAAATTCCTGATCTTCCCTGGTCCATCACAGCCACAGACTTATTCGAATGGGACAATCGCCACTACCTTGTGCTCGTGGATTCATATTCTGGATGGTTTGAAATAGATAAACTTGAAAACCTAACATCGGCCTCAGTCATTAACAAACTCAAACACCACTTCTCAGTACATGGGATACCACAGAAACTGTACTCAGACAATGGCACCCAGTTTATCAGCCAGACCTTTCGTGAGTTTGCCACACACTGGGAGTTCATACACGTCACAAGCAGCCCTGAGTTCCCTCAGTCAAATGGACTCAGTGAAAGAGCTGTCCGGAGTGCTAAAAGACTCCTTGAAACATCAAAAAGAGATGGAACTGATTTCTATTTGAACCTGTTACATCTACGCAACACGCCACGAGACAACATTCTTGGCTCACCAGCACAGAGGCTGCTATCAAGACGAACGCGGTCAACCCTTCCTGTGTGCAAAAAACTGCTAACACCAACAGCAAAAGTGACAACCACTATCAAAACTCAACTCACAAAAAAGCGTAAAACTCAAAAACAGCACTACGACAAGTCCAGCAAGCTGCTCAGTCCATTAACACCAAACGAGGTGGTGAGATTACAAACACAGAGAGGACATGACAAGATTGGAGTTGTAAGTAAAGTATGTGCTGAACCTCGCTCATATGTCGTTGAGTCGGGTGGAAAAGAATACAGGCGCAACAGACAACATCTTCTGCCTGTGAGCGAGCCTCAACCCGAAAAGCTCGCTACAACACAAGATGAACTGGACTCATCTCGACGAGCGGATGAAACTGAACCTAATAAAACACAAACCAACAAACATGAAACAGTTCAAGTTCAACTCGACCCACCACAACATGGCACAAAACAGTCAGAACAGGTGATAACACCTACAAAATGCCAAGTACGCTCTGATGACAACTTGTACCGAACCAGATCTGGTAGAGTGTCTAAACCGAATAGTAAATACGTGGATTAAAAGCACACCGGTGCTGTATTTTCTGTTTTGAAATGTGTTTTATCTCGTGTTATCTTGTTGCATACTTGTCGCAGTTATGACAATGATTACTGTGAATTTCATTTGATATTTGAAGCCTCATTTTGTTGTGTAATCCATAACCTGATAAGTTCTTCCATCACGGTGGTGTTGTTTGATTTGGGTTTGCCTGAAAAGTGCAAAATTAAGAAGAAGAAAAAAAAAACTGAAAAGGGGGATGTAGATAACAGCAATGTTATGTTTGTCCATACTTCCTCCTGTTGCTGCCGTCACGGAGAGTTCCAGCAGGTGTCGCTGTAGTTCTCTCTAGATGTTATGTGTACTTCCTGTTACGAGCGTACGGACGTTCATGTTGGCTGATAATAAACGCCTGGCATACAGTTACAGCGGACTGGTTATTATAAGCAAAACCTACACTAATGTTGTAAACCCGCTCAACATTTGGCAATAAAACCCTTTCTGATTCTGATTCTGATTTTTAGACATAAGTTGTAACGGCCACCATTTTCTTTCAAAGTTTGAGTCTAAGACTAATTTTTTAGCACCTGACGGCTCTTTTGTTTTTCTTCTCATCCGTAAACTCATTACTCTTTCACGTGATTCAGTTTATTTTGAAAAGTCTCAACAGGATCTTGAGCTTTATTGTGAAAGGTTTGCGTAGAAAACAAACAAGCGGACAGCGGAGCCACGCGATGGTTTTACCGTGGTTGTTGCTATCGACAACATGTAAAAACAGGGGCTTGACCGTCAGTAGTGTGGTTATGTAAAATATAAGAGAAAGAGAGAACTTATAGAAATTAATGTAGCCACTACAGTGACCATCAAAACGATGAAAAAATATTGCTGTAAACAGTTTATTTTACGACACCACGAAACAAACCATAGCGTAAAATGAAATGATAGACGTTTTTATATCGTCATCCGATATATATCGTTATATCGAACAGCCCTACTCTGTGTCTATATGTGACACAGTGGTGCAGTGGTTAACAGCCTTGCCTCACAGCAAGCAGGTCCTCAGTTTGAATCCACCAGACTGCTCTCTGAATGTTCCCTTTGGTTTCCTCCCAAAGTCTCTCTAATGGACCTTTCCAAGTTGTTCCCTGCTTATCACTCTCTGCGATCCAGAGTTGAATGATGACCTTTACCCTCCTTCTGAGCTCTCAGCTTTTGGCTTATTCTTCAGCCACTGAAACATAAAGCAACTAATTTAGGTTTGAAAACATATAGAAAGTGTACATCTACATAGTTGGTCTTTAAAAGATATGATCTTTCTTATTAATGTCTTAAATGATTTAAATCACACTCATCAGAATTCTTCATTAATCAAGTGAACACTCAAATACTAAATCTTTCCACAATAATAAAACTTCACTAGATCACATCAGGTACATTTTGCAAGCTTTGAACAATTATTAGACTGAATAAAAATGTATTATTTTTGACCAAATAAAGAATATGTTGTTGAAAAAACAGCAAAAAGCAGATCCACAACCTCCCAAATCCAAAGGCTTGTGCTAATGATAAATGTCACTCGTCCATACCTGTAACCATAAAAAGCCCTTGATCGTGCCACTGTTTGACCATTTATGGAAATTATGATGGATTTTTGACCACCGGAAGATTGTTTCATGAGCTGTGACAGTCGATTGCTTGACAATCTGTTTTGTATTGAGGAATCTACGCATCCATTCTGCTGTTCTCAGGTTTTGTGTGGCATGTTTAACCTATTCTCTTTTTCATATACATCAACATTGTATAAACATCTGGCTCTGGAAGCGGGAACAAGGAGAGGCTTCCTCTGCTCCAAATAAGGTGAGCAGAGTGAGCAGAGCCTCACAGAAAGAATTCAGTTTTCCTGTGAATTGTTGGAGAGGGCAACCGGCTGCGTTACATTCCAGGGCAGACGCTTTGTGATACAGTGATGATTGTGTAGCTTTTCTTGAGAATTCCTCCAATAATATGTTGCAACACTTTGATAAGTTCTTATTTTTTACAACTTGATTTAAGACTGAGCACCACATGGATACAATCATGTATTACACAACAGGGGCTGAATCACTTCAGGAGAAACTCTGGGATTAAGCTCTACATTCCTAGTTTTGCTGTGCTTTCTCTCTCTTTTTAACTCATGCACAACATTTTCACCTCTTTAACTTAGATCAAAGGCTTTTCCTGTTTGAGTGTTACATATCAGTGAGATTAACCTTAAACTCATTGGGTCATTTTAGGTCTTGTGTTTCCCACCAGCAAAATTCACATCTTAGTTTTGTGTTGCAGCTAAAGAAACAATCGTCCTGCATAATAATTCTCTTGAACTCTCTCCAGGACTTCCTGCAGTCATCTAACAAGTCGTCATAGATATCTGACTGTTGCATAATCTGTCTACAACATCTGATCCCTTGAGGAATGAGCAATGCTCGCAGGGATCACTTGTGCAGAGGACGTCGCATGAAAACAGAGGGCAAAAATGAATCAGGATTATGGACAGAAGCCATGGGATTCAATCCACATATTCATTTTCAAACCATCAGCAGGCAATTCGTCCCTTTTTGCACACTGCTGTGTGCTGTACGTCCAAAGAAAATGTAGATTTAGCAACAGTTTTCTTTCTATTTAACTTTAAAAATGAGGCATGTGTATCTACAGATAGGTGACAAAATAAAGAGCCTGCATTAAGAGTTTCATTAAGATGTTAGCCCACTATGTGCCACCAGAGCAGCTTCCATTTGCCTTGTTTTTTCAGTCTATAAGTCCCTGTGACCCTATCAAGCATATCTTCTAAAAGATGTTCTGTCATTTGGTGTTTTGATGACCGAACAAGAATTAAACCTGAAGTTTGAAAATCTCACAAATGCTGGGCTGAAATCTTGCTTCAGGGAAGACCATACCATCAGATTCACATTGGCTTCATACTAGAGGTGGGCAGATCTATCCGAATATGGATACTGTCAACACCAACACTGGTATTAGTTTCAGATGGATACTAGCGCAACATAATCGATACTTTGTACAGCCTCCAAAGTTGTTTAGAGACAGGCACATTCTAGCCCCCCAAAAAAGTTTAAAAATACATGAAAAGCTTCACAATATGTTTTGTTGTTTGCTAGTTGTGGAAAGTAAAAATCATGGTGATTCAGTGGTAATTAGTCTCATGAGTCATGAGCTGCTTTTATAGGATAAAAGAATCAGTATTGGTATTGGCAATAAGGGCCCAACCACTACTTCATACTTATCAAACCCTTCAGTGAGCGCTCCTCCCACCCTATTGATTGGGCATTGTCATTTTGATAGAGACCCCTGCCGTTAGCAAAGAAATGTTTCATCAGAGGGTGAACGTGACCACTCAGAGCAACTGTGTATTGATTTGCACTGAACATTGCTTTGCTTGAATGTGCTAGAAAGAGCGTATTTATCGAATTGGCCACATAGAGCTGATTAGCTCTCAAGTGACCAAGCAACTTTAGCAACAGGAATCATGGTGATGATACAAGAATACATTTCTTTCCCCAAATATGATAAAAATCCTGTAAATAATCTTTTTTATTATTATTATTATTATATTGAAGCAAAAAAAAAAAGATTTATCCCAATACTGTTTTTGTCATCACTTTGTGCATTGAGTATCTGCCTCAGGGATTCTGCAGCAGGAAATTGAACTATACTAGGACCAGTGGATTCACAGATTCATGGTAGGAGACATTTTTATAATGAGAAATATCCCAGCGGTATCTTTAAATATGAGGCTCTACTCAGTCACCTGAAGGTTAATCTTTAACTCTCCCCGCAATGGGTTTAGTAGCTTGGATTTTAACTCTAATGGAGAGAAATGAAGAACTCACTGTCACAACAATACAGGCTTTCCCAGTGCTTGAGAAGGAGCCTCATATCCCACCTTTGATTTTGTCTAGTAATGACAATATCTAGACATATCTCAGTACCTTACAGATGGACTTCCATGGATGGATTTCTGAATGTCTCAGATACACATAAACACTTTAATGTTTCTGATAGGAGAGCGCGTGGCACTAAAGTAATCCCCTTCTTTTTTCGCAAAGTACCATCCTAAGTTTCACTTAGGTTTGTAGGTCGATACCAGGAAAATCTGATATGCTCTAACAGCCCTGTTTGTCCATGTGTTTAGTGCTAAGTAGCAAATGTCAGTGTGCCAAATTACATAAGATGGTAAATATTATTCTTGACAAGCATTAGCAGGTTAGTGTGAGCATTTTAGCGACCTGATGTTAGATCGTACTAATGATCCACATTCACTGTTTATTTCCGGAAAGCGCTCAGCTCTTATTTCCCCACTCAAGTGTTGCCAAGCAGACCGAGCTCTCAGCGATGTGCTTGCCTAGATACATTTAACAGGCCTTTACCAGAATAGGCTTTACCCGACCCCAAAAACAGCACATAAGCACTTAAAAGCGGTCAAACATTTACTTGCTGTTGCAATGGAAGGAGAGGGGAAAACCCGAAATGCTACTGGTTAAAACTGTATTAACGATGAGTGTTATTTTTATAACTCTGCGTACAAAGTGGAGGGTTTTCTCATTTTTTTCTTTTGTTTTTTTGTTCATTCATTTTTAATGTCTTTAATGTATTATGATGACAAGATAACGCTGACACGTTGCCAGACCCATTGACTTGCATGGTCTGAATTTAGCAAATTAAATGATAAATGTGGACTAGACAGCAATGAACAAATCGGGCTGACGTGACATGGATGTCTTGTTTCCAGGAACCTTGTGAACCTGCTGTTCCCGCTCACCAAGTTGTCCTAAAATACAGCCATATTTCAGAATTAGAGATGGCACATTAGCACTTGATATTGTTGCTTCTCACTTCCTATAAAAATGATTTTCTCTTGCCTGCATCAAATTTTTTGGCAATGTACCCAGTTAGCCATGTGTCTTCCCGACCTCCCGGGGGGGTTTTGTTAGCTTTGGAGCAGGAGGATATGTTTCAGTGCCAGCAAGTGCAGATTCATTAACCTCCTGCAGAGACTTCTTTGGAAAACTCCTTTTCTGCCTGTGACTATTCCAGGAAAAAGATGAAGCTCTGCATGACTTAAAAAAAAGGTCATGTGCATGATCAGGGGGTTCATAATTAAGCTAACCTAGTTAATTGAAGCAAGAGTGTATCAACAAAGTATGATGTTTTCTTAAATATGCTCATGAAGCTTGATACCAGATGGGTGAAAAATAGCTTGTGCATGTATTAATAAAAAAAAAATAGTGTGTCAGGATTGGAAATATGCTCAGTTTTATGAGCTGGTTGCAAGAGAAAGTTAATGAGAGACGTGTTTCTGGCACTGGATACTGTGACTCTTCTTTCACATGTGCAGTCACTGATGTTCCACTGAATCTGAGGCTAGTTAACACTGATTCGCTGCTTTATCTCCAGCTGTTCAATGGCCACTTGACATTTTGATAATACATAGATAGGATCACGTGCACCACTTGTGGCCAGTGGCAGTCTTAGTTGGAATGCATTAGGTAAGCCTCCACCTGCGTTGTCAGCTGAGTGAATATGCAGATCATGACTTCTCTGTCCACTGCCAGATGGTATCTCTCAAAAAAAAAGTAAATACATTTTTTTTAAAAACAAGATTTGCCCACAGTTTCTGTTGTTGTGTATTCCATCTTTGACTTGTTCTGCCTGCAAGCTCAAAATTTTTAAATATAAACATGCGGACCCAAGAGGAGGGAATAAGTTGGTGTGGTTGTTGGAAGTCTTCCAAATAGAGGCCAGGGTCACATCGACTGGGAAATGGCCAGAGTAGCTGGGAATTCCACGGTGCTGGTTACTTCCCGCAGTCGAAAACAAAGCTTCCAGAAAACACAGTGCGACAGGATGCAGAGTCAGTCTCCTCCTTACATCATGATAAGTCTGATTACAACACAATTTTTATTGTGAATTTATCCCAGATTAATCAGCTTAGAGTAAATTGAGGGTGAATCCACATAAATTTGGCATATTTATACTAGACTCAACAGATGAGCATGGGAACCTTCTTAACAGTGGAGTTATATTTGCATTCTCTGACAGTTAAAAGCTTTGGGGTGATTTATTTTTATTGATCTTAAAGGGAAATTAGCATTTTTTCACCAAAATATACAAGTCTATGACAGAAGTTCAAAGGAGGAGCATACATTTAACTCTCATTTTCACCAAACTACACTGACAGTCACTAATATACAGTATATTAGTAATTTAGGCCGGTGTCAAGTCAGCAATGCTGTACATAGGTGCAAGTCCATCTTTGGATATTAAGAAGAAATTAACTGCGTATAGAATCTATTTACGCTAAAATGCTGTTTAACAAGGATGTTGTCTGTGAAGGTTCTCAGTCATCCAGGTCATCATAGTCTGAGGAGCTTAGAAAGAAAAGCTCTTTCGAGAAGCTTCTTCAGTTGTTTAACGAGGATGTTGTACATATAGTGAGGGGCTATAAAGTGCAGATAGGCAAGCAGAAAGTACAACAAAGCTTCACAACAACATGACAGATGTGATTAATCTTAGAAAATAAATGCTTTAGAAAACAAAGCAAGCCTGATATGGTGAGGGAGGAAATGAAAAATAAAGCGAGACAGAGATTACAGTTTTTTACAGTCGCTAACAAGCGTTTGTCCAAACAGTTGTCACATTTACAAAACTCTAAACACAATTAGCACAGGATCGGTCTGTTGTGGCCATACCATTCACACATTTCATGTCGTGTTCACCCAATATGCAGTCAGTGAACACATTTCCACAATGCTTACATTTTCTTAACAGACAAGTTATACCTCCCAACAAAACTATGGACTGTTCTTGTAGTATCTACGAATGTTAACACACAACATCCCACAATAGCAAAAACAATATTCCAAACCGTAGATACAGTATAAAAACCTCTGCCCCTGCAATGATATCAGTACAAAAACAATATCAATATCAAAAATATATCTCAGCTGTAAACAAACAAACAACTGAATAATTGAGACACAGCTTATTTATGTTGGGTAAATTGGGCCAACCACAGCTTCTTCCATTCTGGCTTAGACTCAGTGGGGTTTATAAGGCAAGACCTTGAGGAGTGATGTTTTTGGAAACAAAAAAAAGAAAAACACTGTAATGTCTGGTCGAGGAAGAGTAAGAGCAAGGGGCCCAGGGAGAAGAGCAGGCCCAAGGAGAGGGCAAGGTAGAGGTGTAAGAATGCGTGGTGGTGGCATTCCAAGGGCTGCAAGAACAGTAGTCAGTGATGAAATCCGTGCCACTATCATTGACCATGTAATCAACCATGGTCTTTCACTAAGAGAGGCTGGTGAAAGAGTGCAGCCCAATTTGAGGCGGTCAACGGTTGCCTCCATTATACGCACCTTTCAACAAACCAACAGGTAAGTATTGCATTTTACATGGATTGTTCCTATTCTCACTTGACATGTCAATATGGTCATACAGTAATGCATATGTTGAATTGTCTGTCTTTCTAAAGAATGCAACGTCTTCCACCCTCTGGGGGAAGAGGAAAGCTCCTCAGTAATGATCAGGAGCTTGCCATTGTGGAAATGGTTACTGCAAATAATGCAATAAAACTGCGTGAAATACAAACCAGAATTGTGGCGGACCATGAGCTATTCGACAATATCGATAGAATCAGCCTCACAACCATTTCGCGGACATTGTCCAAACATAGAGTGCGGATGAAGCAGCTCTACACTGTTCCCTTTGAGAGGAACAGTGAGAGGGTCAAGGAGCTACGACGACAATATGTCCAGGTACAGTGTATATTCAATCCAATGTCCAGTTCTATAAGCTTTGCACTTTGCAAGTAGGTAACCTACACAATACTAGGTTACAGTACAGTATGGTATACAGTACTAACATGACTTACATAAACTTTGTTTCAGAGAGTTATGGAATTGGAGGCCAACCAGGCCCCTCATGAATTCATATACATCGATGAGGCAGGATTCAATCTGGCCAAAAGGCGTCGACGTGGACGGAATATAATTGGAAAAAGGGCCACAGTTGATGTGCCAGGACAGAGAGGGGCAAACATTACCATGTGTGCAGCAATTGCAAATGCAGGATTACTCCTTCACAGATGTCAGGTTGGACCCTATAATACAGAGCGCTTGCTTGCCTTTCTCAATGATCTCCACCAGCGCCTGGTTCCAGAGCAGGGTCAGGAGGGTGAAAACATGAGGACCTTTGTAATTACCTGGGACAATGTGGCTTTCCATCACTCGCAAGCAATAACAACATGGTTTGAAGTCCACCCAAGACTGGTGAGTCTCTTCCTTCCACCCTATTCACCTTTCCTCAACCCCATAGAGGAGTTCTTTTCTGCATGGCGGTGGAAGGTTTATGACCATCAGCCACATGACCAGATGTCCCTCCTTGAAGCCATGGATGCTGGCTCCAGGGACATCACAGTTGACGATTGCCAAGGGTGGATCCGACATACCAGGCGGTTTTATCCCAGGTGCATCGACTTGGCTGACATCAGATATGATGTTGATGAAAACATGTGGCCTAACCCTGAAGATCGCAGAGATTAGATGCAACTTTTTTGCCTTTTTTTAGCCCCCCTCCCCCCCTTTTTATCTTGGCTTTTTGCTGTTGTTTTTTTGTTCAGAATGCTCTTGTGTGTTTCATGGATATTTTGTTCACTGTAAGCAATACTGTAAAACTTTCTCTGTCCTATCATACCGTGTTTCTACTGTACCTCCTGTGGTAAACAGTAAAGGAACAAAAACTTGTTTGCTTTTTACTGGAATGCTTTTGAATGTGAACATTACTGTACATGTGGACATACAGTTACCAACCAAGACATTTCTGGTGTCAATATGGTGGATTGCATGTTTCGCATGCAAATACCTGTGAAACTGAAACATAAAAGTCTATGCAGTTTTTGTAATGTCAATAATAGCCAGTATTTTGAAACCTGGTGTACTTTGATTGACTGCATGTACCTTGTGAAGTGAAAACAAGTGTTATTCTTTGACAGACTAATTTCATTTTGAGTCAGATTTATAGTGTTTTTGTACAGTTAGTGTGTGCAGAGAACGATGTGTTCTAATTTTGAAATGAGGAGTTAGTATATATTTAACAAAGTGTATTTTTGGGAAGGATATTATCCATTTGGCCAATTGTGTTTTGTAGGTGTGGGTCTGTGTTAAGAGTTTAGAAAAAGTATCTGAAGTATGGGTAGGCGCTTGTTAGCGACTGTAAAAAACTGTAACATAAAACCAAACCGTCAGTTTGACACAGAATGCATTTCTTATTATCATTCTAGACTTTTTTCTTTAGTAAATCCTCTTCTTCTGACACTTCTTTATGTGTCTGATATTTGTACAACCATTTATTTTTTTTTATCTCCAAAGTCTTTTTGCTTGTAGAGTTGACAGCTCCTGTTACTTATGTACACGAGTTTTCTGTTAAGCAGTTTCTCTTGTTTGTGTCTCCAGAAGTGGACTTGTCAAATGAGATGGATTTTGTCTTCTTCTACTTCCACAATAAACGTGTAAATTTCACACTGCTTACTGCTGCAAACAACCCATTTCGTTTTTTCTAAAAGTTAGTCGTCTCCGATTTGCGTTGGACCCTTAAGTTTCTCAACTGCTTACAGAGAAGTGTGCAACTGTTCGCAGATGAGTCGATGCATAACATGCGAGCTACAGGTGACAGTGCGGCCTCTTTACAATCGATCCCACGCCAGCAACTACCAGCGACCTCCAGCAACCTGCTAACTTTTCCCTAGTGAAGATGGTTGCCAGGGGGGTTCACTAAAGCCGGTTGACTGGGGCCTTAATTACAGAAGGTCAGTGTGTATGAATGATCTTATAAATTTCATATATATATCAAATAGTATTTAGCATTTATTATCTCTACACTCTGATAAGAATGTACCATAGCAAGGCGTCCGCTCGTCTGTCCGCAATACACACAAATTGTGCTGAAGATCAGCTCAAAATGAGCTCCTCTGTCACTGTTGTTCTGGTCTTTGCATTCTGGGACCTGCAGCTTAAAGCATCAGCTGCACAGATAACCAGTAGGTGTTACCAGAATCATCCAGAGTATATGTAGACTGGTTCGCAAACAGTTACACTTTAAATTAAAATGCACTTATTTGACATTACGGTGGTGCCCACCTGAGGACCATCCAGTTGACCTTTCTGTGACTTTCGTGTTTGGTTTCCTGCAGCTCTTAAGAAAAACATCTTTGTAGATACTAAATGCTCTGCTGTGAACACTCTACACAATGTGTTGCTGTGTTTCGGGTAGGTAACTCATATGAATGGTTTTAAAGGTTTTATAGTGAAACAATGAGTACTATTTATGTCATATGCTGATTTATCTTACTGGGAAATTTGCTGAACTGGGGTCTAATACATGCAAAATAAAGTGCATTTTGTCTAAAATTTCAATCATTAATAAGTGTGTCATATTATTTTAGTCTGCCAGTAAATTGACACACTCGGATAGTCTCCTCATCTTGCCTTGACCAGAATATTTTTATTATATTTTTCAAGCACAAAGGCTTTAATATTGCACCAAATCATATGCTTTTCTTCCTAAACAATAGACCTAACTGGGGCAGAGTTGCTGACTGTGAAAGATGAATGGTGAGGAACAAGACAGGTTTCATAAAATCAAATATTCTTTAAATGACCCAGTTTTTGCACAAGTTTATGGCCCATTAATTTTATCACGCTGTTGACTGTAATATCTTTGTGCCACTTTCTATCATCCTGTGTGTGTGTGTGTGTGTGTGTGTGTGTGTGTGTGTGTGTGTGTGTGTGTGTGTGTGTGTGTGTGTGTGTGTGTGTGTGCGCCACCGTTGTTTGACCCACACAACATCAACAGCAATAATCACAACACGACGCGCATACAGATGCAAGAAGTTCAGATCAGATCAGGCCCTCTGTGTGTCTGAGTCACTGGACTTTACAGTTTTTTACAGTCGCTAACAAGCGCCTACCCATACTTCAGATACTTTTTCTAAACTCTTAACACAGACCCACACCTACAAAACACAATTGGCCAAATGGATAATATCCTTCCCAAAACTACACTTTGTTAAATATATACTAACTCCTCATTTCAAAATTAGAACACATCGTTCTCTGCACACACTAACTGTACAAAAACACTATAAATCTGACTCAAAATGAAATTAGTCTGTCAAAGAATAACACTTGTTTTCACTTCACAAGGTACATGCAGTCAATCAAAGTACACCAGGTTTCAAAATACTGGCTATTATTGACATTACAAAAACTGCATAGACTTTTATGTTTCAGTTTCACAGGTATTTGCATGCGAAACATGCAATCCACCATATTGACACCAGAAATGTCTTGGTTGGTAACTGTATGTCCACATGTACAGTAATGTTCACATTCAAAAGCATTCCAGTAAAAAGCAAACAAGTTTTTGTTTCTTTACTGTTTACCACAGGAGGTACAGTAGAAACACGGTATGATAGGACAGAGAAAGTTTTACAGTATTGCTTACAGTGAACAAAATATCCATGAAACACACAAGAGCATTCTGAACAAAAAAACAACAGCAAAAAGCCAAGATAAAAAGGGGGGGAGGGGGGCTAAAAAAAGGCAAAAAAGTTGCATCTAATCTCTGCGATCTTCAGGGTTAGGCCACATGTTTTCATCAACATCACATCTGATGTTATCCAAGTCGATGCACCTGGGATAAAACCGCCTGGTATGTCGGATCCACCGACATATCATTGCAGAAGCAGAGGTTTTTATACTGTATCTAAGGTTTGGAATATTGTTTTTGCTATTGTGGGATGTTGTGTGTTAACATTCGTAGATACTACAAGAACAGTCCATAGTTTTGTTGGGAGGTATAACTTGTCTGTTAAGAAAATGTAAGCATTGTGGAAATGTGTTCACTGACTGCATATTGGGTGAACACAACATGAAATGTGTGAATGGTATGGCCACAACAGACCGATGCTGTGCTAATTGTGTTTAGAGTTTTGCAAATGTGACAACTGTTTGGACAAACGCTTGTTAGCGACTGTAAAAAACTGTAATAGGTGCAGGGACACATCCAGGCCTTGTATAACTTCTGAATTTTCAGTGATATAACATCAGTTGTATCATCTCTTGTGTCACTGATGGAGAATCATTTCATATCGTGAACTGTCTGTTTACAAAAAGGAGAGACACAGAAGGATGCAAAAGGTTACATAAGAATATACATGTAGGCAGGTAACATTAAAGAGTAATCACTACCTTGAACTAAGGTAACACAAAGCACATTGTAGATCCAATACTGCTGAATGTATTTGATGCATTTTGAAAAGTCTTCTAAGCTACAGTACCATATATCACCACTGCATCACATCACATACAAAAGGCTCCAGCAGGTCAGCTAAAGAACATGATGAAACCACTGACCCAAGAGTGAGACTGCGAGGCACTGAGCTCCACCTCAGCGCTGTGAATTTAAGACAAGTTCACAGTGACTGAAAAGGCTTAATTCAGTTCAGTTCAATTTTATTTATATAGCGCAACATCAGTCGCTTCAAGACTCTTTATATTGTTAGCTAAAGATCGTTGGCGAAGCACTTGGTGAGAGTGGAAGGAAAAACTCCCTTTCAACAGAAAGAGTAACTTTCAGTTCATTATTATCTCTCTGCCTTTAAGTCTCTACTTCACTGTATTTATTCTCATTAGATTCCTCCTGTGCTAAAAGAGAAAGGGAGAAGTATGTGGAAAAAAAGTTATTACTTGTAACCAAGCATACTCTCTAGTAGTAACTGCAACACTTGATACATTTTTGCACTCGTTCTTAAAGATGACTAAATGCTGCTTTCCTACAGCACCAAAAAGGAGATGAAGCAGTCGCTCTGCCTTATCTTTGTACGTTTTCCTTGCAGGAATGTAGCTTGTATTTCACTGGAACAAGCAGAAGAGAAGCTCATTAGTGTAGGCCCGTTACAGGGAAAGTATTGTTTGTGGCTGCCGCCAGAGGAAGGTGGCTCAGACACTATCAGTGAACTTTCTGCCTTCATGTCCGGCTGGCTGCTTTCCCCTTCCTGTCCATTTAGTTAAACTCAATGAGAAATGAGCTATTAGTGGAGTTTACTGTTTGCTGGCTCCCTTACCAGTCCAAAAATAGATTTCTCGGATTGAATAACCAACCTTTTTCTCGACCCTGGGGCTAAATATGGAGACAATTACCTCTGTTTAGTCAGGTCCTGGTAAGAAAAGACAGGCAAGGCTGGAAGTGCAGACGGCGTGTTTTTTCTATGACACAGGCTGAAGCTAAATGATTTCTCCATCGAGAAAAGATAATGAAGTGCATAAAGACATGCATATGGGACTTTTGGTCAAAAGGAACAATTGTTGTAATTTTATATAACTGTGAGGAGAAATCTTTTGCTTTTTGTTTTTTGTATTTTTAGTACTGAAACCATTTACACGTTTTTTATTATAGTTTAGTTTTAGTTTGTTTTTCCTGTTTTATAATTGATTCTTTATCTATTTTCCCATTAATAATCA
The DNA here is from genome assembly GCF_963969265.1 of Rhamphochromis sp. 'chilingali'. Lineage (NCBI taxonomy): Eukaryota > Metazoa > Chordata > Actinopteri > Cichliformes > Cichlidae > Rhamphochromis > Rhamphochromis sp. 'chilingali'. Next base: position 10,773,802 of record NC_137943.1, on the reverse strand, counting down.
AAAGCCTAACCCTCACCTGGCAGACACTATAGGTACTTGTCTTGGTCTTCTTTTACTTGCCTCCAATTATTGGGGTCATTTCACTCAGTTATACTCTATACTGATATCTGACAAAACAATTCCCTCCCAATTCTATCCTGGACAGAGAACGTATCACATGTATGTTTAAAAAGCTTAGAAAGCTAAAGTCAAAGCATAAACTACGAGAGTAATTAATTGGGGGGGGGGGGTCCTTATTTATCTCATATAGTGTACTTTTTACTTATTTTACTTGCAGTCCGCTTATATTTGATATCTAGATACTGAATATTTTGTATATGTAAACATATACTTATTTGCCACTTCATTAGGTACAGCTGTTCAACTGCTTGTTACCAGTTAACAATCACCAGTCACTAGACAAAAACTGAGCATCAGAATGGGCAAGAAAGGCGAGTTGGGTGACTCTGAATGTGGCATGGTTGTTTGTGCTAAATGGGCTGTTCTTGAGCATCTCAGAAACTGTTGATCTCCTGTGATGTTTACACACAACCGTCTCTAGTTTATCTTAACAAATCTGCAGTAACAGCAGCCAAGTGTACCTAATAAACTGGTTCACAAGACGCAGTAATAAAAGCTAAAAATTAGTAGTCATGAAAAAGAATTTCAATTATGCATAAGTAATTTTTGATGAAAATATTGCTGTATACTTTTTGTCTCTAATAAACAGACAAAGCTAATATTGTTCTGTAAAAACCTGTAAAATTAGATTATAAATAAACAAGCCTGTTTTTTCACTGATAATAAGCCGATATATTGTTTTGTACCTTACTCAAGTAACGGACACGAATTCAGTCCAGATTTTGGAAAGCACCGAAGGGCAGCCTTTTACGTATGGAGGGCCTGTTGACTCAAAAATCAACACTGTCAAAATGTTCTCACTTTAGGGGATCTTCTGTCCTTGTGAGAATGTCTGGTTCTCCTTTACAACCATTGAAATGCATTAACACACTGCCCTTCACCCCACGCAGACGCATTCTCACACCCTGGATGACCACGGAGTGTTGGGCAGTAATTCAGTCACAAACGTTGCTCATTTCTGAGGAAGTAAAGCCAGGAGGAAAAATCTGAGTGGAGGAGTCTCCTCATCTACCCACATCTCATTTCATTGGCTAAGAGGCATGATGTCACAGAGTGGAAAAACCTATAAGAAGTCACACTCCCACACAGACAGCAGACAAGCTGAGAGCTCATTCACTTAGAACAAGGAAGACGGCTCTGTGAACCACATACGACTCATCATGTGCAGAGGACGCGACTCGCTGCCTATCACCTGCCTCGAAAGGTGAGATATGTGAGGATGTTATATCAGATTTTTCTTTTTTAAACAAGAGATTATGATGTTGTCATCTGTAGAAAATACAGGATGGATTAATCTCACTGTAACTTTTCCTCCTTTTTTAACAGGGCAAAAGAGCTGAAAGCTCTGTTTGGGAGTTTGCTACAGAAGTCAGACAGCCTCACTGGGCACTCAAAGAAAAGCGACAAACTGAGGTAAGACATTCATTCAGCATCTCTTTTTCGGCATTTCAGTTGAGTTCATGTGAATCCTGGATACTGTAGGAACATTTCCTAACTACTTTGTCTCTGCTTCTGCAGGTTTAATGTTGAGGAGCCTCTTAAATGGAAGGAATCATTTGACAATCTGTTGACCAGCCCAAGTAAGTCCACCAGATCACTCACAGAAGTAAATGTAAATAAGTTTTGAGCTTTCTATGAGATGTTAAGTCTTTCTCTTCTCTTTCTCCTTTCTCCAGATGGGCTGTGTCTTTTCAGAGCATTCCTGGTGACAGAGTTCAGTGAGGAAAATGTTGCCTTTTACTTGGCATGTGAAGACTACAAAACAACTAAGCCTTCAAAACTAGCTAGCAAGGCAAAGAAAATCTATGATGAGTTCATTGGCTCCGACGCACCCCGTGAGGTAAATATCTGATAAGCAGAACTAGACACACTCTATCAAACTGCTGGTTTCTCTTATCTTGTTGTTAACTATTGATAATCAATTGACTGTTTTCCCTTGTCCCGTCTACAGGTAAATCTCGACCATGAAACCAAAGCGATCACCAAAGAGAACATGGAGCAGCCCAGCCAGTCCTGTTTCAATGTGGCCCAATCCAAAATCTACACCCTGATGGAGAAAGACTGCTACCCTCGCTTCCTCAAATCCTCAACATACCTGGAGCTCACCAGGAAAACCAAGACGGGCTAAAAGACTGGAAGATAAAAAATGATAAAACACTGCCCTACAATGCAATGACTCTTCAAAAGGACATAAGCTGACAGACACGCAGTGGAAACTGTCAAGTTTTGGACGGAATAAATACCTCAGTCCGAGGAGTTTTCATGCCCGGTTGTGGAATAACTTTAGAGACCGGAGACGTCCAGAGATTCCACATCGGAGCGAGAGGCGGAAGTTGCAAGGCTGTGAGGATGAACTGACCCGCAGGCAATGTCTGCCTCATAAGGGCAAACGTGTACTGTGCATAAAAGACTGGATGAAAGACAGCATGAAGGCGATACTAAAAAAATTCTGATATGAGTTGCACAACAAAAGTACCACTAGGAGAGATACTGCTGTGTAGCATGAATGCTTATTTATTCGTTATTTATTGAAAATAAATGTTTACGAAGCTAAAGTTTGCTGATTATTGAAAATTGTATGTTTTGTATTTATTTGCCTATTTTATTTTTTACATTGTATTTTTTTGAAGTATCTGGAGTACTGTATGGAAAAGTAAATGCATTGAATAAAAAAATCATGAGAGAAAGGAACTTGTTCCAGAGGAAATTCATTTGTAGAGATGGTGGAGTTTGTTAGTCACAGTAGGAAAAAGAGAGTAGAAGGCTAGTTCGTGCTTACTGTAATCTTAATGACTTACAGTTGCCTTGTTCCACTTCACAGATAGGTGGCAAGATGACCCATCATTTTCTCTGAGGTAACAGTTAATAGATGATATGTAAAAAGCGTATGTTTGTGTAAAATCAGAATCAGAATCAGAATACTTTATTGATCCCTGGGGGAAATTATTTTTTGTTACAGTGCTCCATTATAAACCAACATTAAGACAAGACAGACAATACGCTAACTAAGAATAGTACAATATATACATATATATACATACATACATAAGTCACTCATAAATAAATAGCTGGAAAAGAAACATGCGCAGTTGTAGCAGTAAACAGTGTGTTAAGTGGATGCGTTGTACAGGGAGATGGCCAGAGGCAGGAATGATTTCCTGTGTCGTTCAGTGGTGCTTTTCGGTAATCTCAGTCTCTCACTGAACGAGCTCCTGTGACTGACCAACATGTCATGGAGTGGGTGGGAGGTGTTATCCAACATTGTCTTTATCTTGGACAGCATCCGCCTCTCCGACACCACCTTGAGGGAGTCCAGCTCCATCCCCACAACATTGCTGGCCTTACGGATTAGTTTATTAAGTCTGTTGGCATCTGCGACCCTCAGCCTGCTCCCCCAGCATGCAACAGCATAGAGGATCGCACTGGCCACAACAGACTCATAGAAAATCCTCAGCATTTTCTGGCAGATGTTGAAGGACCTCAGTCGCCTCAAAAAATAGAGACGACTCTGGCCCTTCCTGTAAAGTGCTGTGGTGTTTTTAGCCCAGTCCAGTTTATTGTCAATGTGTACTCCAAGGTATTTATAGTCCTCCACAATGTCAACACTGACCCCCTGGATTGAAACAGGGGTCAAGTGTTTCCTGGTCTTCCTGAAGTCCACGATCAGTTCCTTAAAACCAGACTAAAGGTGGATAGATGCATAAATACATTCATTAATCACCAGAGGAAATGTCAGATCTAGTCACAAACACAAGAGTCAGATTAAAGGTCCAAGTGGCACATAAAAGGCAGACAGTATTAGCAGTATGCACAGACATGTAAAACACATACAACTGAAATATTTTTGTCCTAAATCCACTGACGTCCACAGTATAATTCAAATCCATTACATTTTTTTTCCATACAAAGTTCGAGGCTACATCCAGGTTTTTCAAAAGAGGTTTTCATTTTATATTTAAAAAAAAACACACACACAATCAAAGTTTCCTATGACCACTTTTTCAAAATTGGCCTGAACTTGAAATAGACTCAAGAACCTGGAAATTAAAAATAAGAAGAATGGCAGCTAAACAGCTGTTTTTAATGTATTTTTATGAGGTTTATTCCCACCAGTTAACCTCTGTTTCATTTTCTGTTGCCACGGCCACGTACACAGGAGACTCTAAGAACTGAAAGCCTTTTCTGGGAAAACTCCAAAACCGTAGAAAACGTAGCTGCAGGCAGCAGCCGGTTTGCTTTAGTTCTTCCCACCTTGCCAGGGAGAGAAATTGCCTCACACAAAATGTCACCTTGTGTTTTATTTTACATTTTGCTTCCTTTGTGAATCTTTAAAAATGGATTAAAGTACTTTAATGAACTTTGGAGGTTCTACAAGGTGGATTTTGCTGTTTAAACAGAGGCTAGCTGTTTATGTTTCCCATCCTATGCTAGGCTACCCAGCTATACGTTGCAGTTTATAGTTAGAATACCCATATGAAAGTAGCATTAAACTTCTTGTCTATGTGAATCTAAAAAATATACACTACTATTTTGAGATGTGACCATCATCCTATCTGATGGATATAGCTATATCCAGTGGCCAGTTAGCTTAGCATAAAGGCTAGAAAGACAAAAAACTGCAAGCCAGGCTCATTCAAAATATACTAAATGAACACGTACACATACAGTTACTGTTTAAAGATTAAACAATCATGTAGTGCTATGTTTGCCATTCAAGAGAGTGGCATCAACAGACATTACAGGAAATATCAGATTTCAGCATCTATTTTGGTAGCATCTCTGGAAGTCATGTCAAGCTAACCTATTTACATACACGAGACAAAAGCTTTGATTTAAATTTTAAAGATCAGGAAATTTCTTGTATAAAGTCAACAATCCAATAAGCTCTAGTGTTATCCTAAAATGTTAGACTGTTGTTTAAAGATTAATAGATTTACAAGTGTGTCAACAGGCAGATTAGGCTTTCATAAAAGGTTTGAAGCTAAATGTTGTAAAATGCTAAGCCCATAACGGGCGGCAAATGTGTTTGTGTCCAAAACATGAGTTCATTTTCCCGGGAAACATCTGAGTGTGAAGGATGGTCACCATGGATACAGCAGCTACCTACCATGCACCTCCACTGGCAGGTTTGTTTACTAGCTCTACCTTAGGGCCCTGTGAGTCACAAAAGCCTCCCCTCCCTTCGGTAAATCAGGCTCATCCTTTCATACTGCCGCCATCCATCAGCGCCACCTCCTCGTTGCTCTCCCCTTCCTACACTGTCCTGCTGAAACAAATGACTCCTGTTCAAACACTTGGCAACTAAAACGCAGAGGGTGAAGTCATTAGCACCACTCTGACACTGACGGAAAAAGACAGTGGCTATCTCTCCACTCCATCCCTCTTTTTCTGTGTCACTTCCACACAGAAGTGATGAGTAAAAAGGGCCTCTTCTGAGCCTCGACGTACGGTAATTGAGATTAAGTGGAGAAAAACTCATTTGTTTTTCGGTCACTGTAAACTCAAACACTGCCATCTTAATTTCAGGGAACAGATGGACTTAATTTTTAACTGTTGCTCATGCTGTAACACATCATCTTACCCACATACAGTATTCAGCAGTATTGAATTTGAATTCAACCCTGTGGACGATATTTTGCTGGGTGGACATTCATGATTTATATCTAATTTAATTTAGTCAAAAAAGTATATGGAGATCCAATAAAGTAGATACATATGGGCCGACGGGACTAATGTGGAAAATGAATGAATGAAAAAATCTGTTATCAAAACAGAGAGAGAGGTTTACTTTGTTTTTAACGTATTAGGATCAATATTTGGTGCACAAAATAAGAGATACAAAAAAACTAGAACTTTAAGTAACAAATTTCTGGCTATAACCGATATGGTGTGGAATACGTGTGCATTGTGACCCAAACAATACAATTTTTTGCCATGTGTTTGACTGCATGCAGATGGGTGGACAAAGAAAGTTAAGATGAATCATGATGTATTACAGTTTTTGCTCGTTGCTTGAACACTATAAACCCATGCTTAGACTAAAGTAACACAACTTGAAGCTTTTGTTACCATACCCCAAACACATGTACCCATACCTTAAACAAAAGTGCTGCTTTGCACTCTGGTTGCAATTATGCAACACACTTACTCCTTTATGCAACACACATGGTCCTGCATACTACACTCTATTTCATACATAAGACACTTCGTTCAAAAATGAAATTTCAGGGTGCCATTTGGAAAACACATGTATCCAAAATACAAAACACATCGGGTAATTGCAACCACTCAAATATACACCTGAAGGCACTTACTTGCAAAACTGAACACCAATTAGCCAGCCACAAAAAGCCCTCAGTTTAGCCAATTCAAGAACTTTGCAAGCATGGATGGAGGGAGAGCAAGAGGAAGAGGAGGAGGAGGTCAAAGAGGCCATGCACGGACCCATATTTCTGATGATATAAGAGCAACTTTGGTGGACCATGTCATCAACCACGGCCTGACTATGAGGGAAGCTGGGCAGAGAGTCCACCCACATCTAAGCCGCTTCACAGTGGCATCTGTAATACAGTTTTTGCCCGTTGCTTGAACACTATAAACCCATGCTCAGACTAAAGTAACACAACGTGAAGCTTTTGTTACCATACCTCAAACACATGTACCCATACCTTAAACAAAAGCGCTGCTTTGCACCCCAGTACCAATTATGCAACACTCCTACTCCTTTATGCAACACACCTACCCCTTTATGCAACACACATGGTCCTGCATGCTACACTCTATTTCATACATAAGACACTTCGCTCACAAAATGAAATCTCAGGGTGCCATTCGGAAAACACATGTATCCAAAATACAAAACACATCGGATAATTGCAACCACTCAAATACACACCTGAAGGCACGTACTTGCAAAACCGAACACCAATTAGCCAACTACAAAAAGCCCTCAGCGTAGCCATTTCAAGAACTTTGCAAGCATGGATGGAGGGAGAGCAAGAGGAAGAGGAAGAGGTAGAGGAGGAGGAGGAAGAGGAGGAGAAGGCCGAAGAGGCCATGAACGGACCCATATTTCTGATGAAATAAGAGCAACTTTGGTGGACCATGTCATCAACCATGGCCTGACTATGAGGGAAGCTGGGCAGAGAGTCCACCCACATCTAAGCCGCTTCACAGTGGCATCTATAATATGAACATTCCGACTAGAAAACAGGTATGTCTTCACCTCCATACCTTCTGCTCTACTCAGATGGTTTCATAGCACTGTTCTACAGTATATCACATTACCATATCAAGTGTACGGGGTGCTAATGCTCCTTTTGCAGCCAAAGTGGCTGATTCCTTATATTGAAGTACAGTGTTGTACAGTGGATGACACAGTACATACAGTAAAGTACTGTAAGAAAAATAAGCAAACCGATGACAATATGTGGTTGTATTCCTCCAGAATGACCCGAAGACCTTCTGGGGGAGGACGGCAACGCCTGTTCACACAACAGCAGGAACTTGCCGTTGTGGACCTAGTGAGGGCAGACAATGCCATCCGTCTCCACCAGCTACGACGGAAAATACTTGCAGACAGGCGAGTGTTCAGCAACATAAACCATGTGAGCATCACCACCATCAGACGCATCTTGGGTAAACTCAGCATCACCATGAAGCAGCTCTACAGAGTCCCATTCGAGAGGAACAGTGACAGGGTCAAAGGACTTCGAGCTGAATATGTACGGGTACGTGTAACTGTCCCTTACATTTACAATAGAGTATTGGTGAAGTCCAGTAGCAGCTGAATATGTACCATATCAGTACCACATGGATCTATTCTGAGAGCTACACAGGTACCTGTGTGATGGGGTGAGGGTGCTGTATGTGTAGCACTGTAGTACAGTGACATGTTCCCCTTTTTTTCAGAGAATCTTGGCCATGGATGGAGCTGCACAGCCTCATGAATACATTTTCATTGATGAAGCTGGATTCGACCTGAGCAAAACAAGACGACGGGGTCGTAATGTAATTGGCCAAAGGGCAATTGTGCACGTCCCAGGGCAGCGCGGGGGAAACATCACATTATGTGCCGCCATATGCCTTCGAGGGCTTCTGCACCATCATGCAATACTAGGTCCATACAATAGCCAACACATACTCACATTTCTAGATGCTCTCCATGATATAGTTGTACAGAACAGAGCAGATCAGCCCAGGTTTGTGGTGATATGGGATCATGTCAGTTTCCATCGGGCTGCTCTGGTCCAGGCCTGGTTCTCCAACCACAATCAATTTGAAGTGGTATACTTGCCCCCTTACTCACCATTTTTAAACCCTATTGAGGGTTTTTTTAGGCTTGGAGATGACGTGTATATGACCGCCAACCACATGCCCGCATGCCTCTTCTGCAGGCAATGGAACAGGCCTGCGGCGACATTCAGGTGACAGCAATCCATGGATGGTTTCGACATGCAAGAGGATATTTTCCCCGGTGCCCAGCGGGAGAGGACACTGCTTGCGATGTTGATGAGGTCCTGTGGCCAGACCCCAACAGACGGCGGGATCCATGAGCCCACTTATGCACAATTGTCATGGTTTTTTGTGTTTACAGTATAGTGTTTTTTCTATTGCAGTATTATTGTGTTGTGGTTTTTTTTTTTTTTGCTTTATCTGAATTCATGGTACTGCGATGTACACTATTGAGTAGGTCTATTTGCGTTTTTGGTTGTTTGGAAATGTGTCTCCTGTAAATGTGCCTTCTGAATACACAATGGAAATCAAGGACTGCAGTGTTTTATGTAAAGAAGACTAGTGTGTTCCCCCTGATCTGTAAGTGTTTGCATATGATGCAAGTATGTGTCATTTTGTCAACAGAGTTACATTTTGACAAAGGAATGTTAGGTTTTGACAGCAGAGTTTAGGTTTTGGGAGTGGAGTTTCATTTTGGCACAGATGTGTATGGTATATTTCCCAGTGTTGTGTCGTGTTTACTTGTGTTTAGAGTTTTGGCACAATGAGCGACGTTTTGCCAAATGTGTTCAAGCAACGGGCAAAAACTGTAAGAAAATTCCGACTAGAAAACAGGTCTGTCTTCATCTCACTGCCTTCTACTCTACTCAGATGGTTTTCATAGTACTGTTCTACAGTTACCATATCAAGTGTACAGGGTATTGCAGGGTGCTAATGCTCCTTTTGCAGCCAAAGTGGTAGTTTCTGTGAAACATACCATGATTACTTATATTGAAGTACAGTGTTGTACAGTGGATGATACAGTATATACAGTGAAGTACTGTAAGAAAAATAAGCAAACCGATGACAATATGTGGTTGTATTTCTCTAGAATGACTCGAAGACCTTCTGGGGGAGGACGCCAACGCCTGTTCACACAACAGCAGGAACTTGCTGTTGTGGACCTAGTGAGGGCAGACAATGCCATCCGTCTCCACCAGCTACGACGGAAAATACTTGCAGACAGGCGAGTGTTCAGCAACATAAACCATGTGAGCATCACCACCATCAGACGCATCTTGGGTAAACACAGCATCACCATGAAGCAGCTCTACAGAGTCCCATTCGAGAGGAACAGTGACAGGGTCAAAGGACTTCGAGCTGAATATGTACGGGTACGTGTAACTGTCCCTTACATTTACAATAGAGTATTGGTGAAGTCCAGTAGCAGCTGAATATGTACCATATCAGTACCACATGGATCCATTCTGAGAGCTACACAGGTACCTGTGTGATGGGGTGAGGGTGCTGTATGTGTAGCACTGTAGTACAGTGATATGTTCCCCTTTTTTTCAGAGAATCTTGGCCATGGATGGAGCTGCACAGCCTCATGAATACATTTTCATTGATGAAGCTGGATTCGACCTGAGCAAAACAAGACGACGGGGTCGTAATGTAATTGGCCAAAGGGCAATTGTGCACGTCCCAGGGCAGCGCGGGGGAAACATCACATTATGTGCCGCCATATGCCTTCGAGGGCTTCTGCACCATCATGCAATACTAGGTCCATACAATAGCCAACACATACTCACATTTCTAGATGCTCTCCATGATATAGTTGTACAGAACAGACCAGATCAGCCCAGGTTTGTGGTGATATGGGATCATGTCAGTTTCCATCGGGCTGCTCTGGTCCAGGCCTGGTTCTCCAACCAAAGTCAACTTGAAGTGGTATGCTTGCCCCCTTACTCACCATTTTTAAACCCTATAGAGGAATTTTTTTCGGCTTGGAGATGGCGTGTATATGACCGCCAACTACATGCCTGCATGCCTCTTCTGCAGGCAATGGAACAGGCCTGCGGCGACATTCAGGTGACAGAAATCCATGGATGGTTTTGACATGGAAGAGGATATTTTCCCCGGTGCCCAGCGGGAGAAGACATTGCTTGCGATGTTGATGAGGTCCTGTGGCCAGACCCCAACAGACGGCGGGATCCATGAGCCCACGTATGCACAATTGTCATGATTTTTTGTTTACAGTATAGTGTTTTTTCTATTACTGTATTATGGGGGTTTTTTTGTTTTGGTTTTTTTTGCTTTATCTGAATTCATGGTACTGCAATGTACAATATTGAGTAGGTCTATTTGCTTTTTTGGTTGTTTGCAAATGTGTCTCCTGAAAATATGCCTTCTGAATGAACAATGGAAATCAAAGACTGCAGTGCTTTATATAAAGTAGACTAGTGTGTTCCTCCTGCTCTGTAAGTGTTTGCATATGATGCAAGTATGTGTCATTTTGTCAACAGAGTTACATTTTGACAAAGGAATGTTAGGTTTTGATAGCAGAGTTTAGGTTTTGAGAGTAGAGTTTCAATTTGGTGCAGATGTGAATGGTATATTTCCCAGTGTTGTGTCATGTTTACTTGTGTTTAGGGTTTTGGCACAATGAGCAAAGTTTTGCAAAATGTGTTCAGGCAACGGGCAAAAACTGTAAATGAAAGCCAGAAATACCTTCATGCCTCAATTTTTTTTTCTTTAGTGACGATAAATGAGTAATCGTCAGTGATACTGAAAGTTGTAGGGCCTGTTTCAGTAACTCTAGATTATGCTGGGTAGCATTAATCTGATAGTAATCTTTTACGCAGAGTGCTATAGAGTGTGTGTGTGTGTGTGTGTGTGTGTGTGTGTGTGTGTGTGTGTGTGTGTGTGTGTGTGTGTGTGTGTGTGTGTGTGTGTGTGTGTGTGTGTGTGTGGTATTTCTTTGCTTGTTCCTGTGTTTGTTTCTTTCTGCTCGTCTGTGGTCAGATTTTGACAGATTACGATTGCGTCACAAGTTTGCAAGAAGCATTTAGGAAACTTTACAGCTGCGGTTGTCAAGATTTTAAAAAAATTAGAGCTGATGATGAAGATGGGTGTAGTCTCAGAAATCATTATGTGGTGTCATCTGTACTTAATTTCTAGTTTAGAAATCTGAAACTAACTAAAGCTGTTCAATAAATGTAAAATAAATCATTAGATATTAGAAGTAGAAGAGCAAAGAAGCTTAAAATATTACTGATAGACATCAAATCAAATATCAATAGTATCGACATTAATGCTGGTATTGATATCAGATTAGTGCGATAGGATCGATACTTTGTTTCTAGTTGCTTTCAGCGTGTTAAAAAAAAAAGTTGAAAAAGAAAGCAAAATCCTCTTTATTATTTGATTAGCAATTTGATAAAACAGTTTCTTTGCCTGGTTAGAAAGACATCTACCATTCATCAAAGAAATGGTATTAATTGTAAAAAGTCCATCCTCAGCTAAGCTAAAACACTCAAAGATGAGCCACTCAGATTTAAGAGAAGCTCGGAAAATCATTTTCAGTGTAATAATGTAAAAAGCATGTCCAAATCTGATTTATCATTCTCCACAACCCATAATCGATCCATCCATCATCCATTTTATTCCGCTTCTCAATTTCAGGGCCGTAATGGGTGGGGCCGGGCGGAGGGGGCTCAGGCCTATCCCAGCTGTCATCGGGGAGAGGCAGGATACACCCCGGACAGGTCACCAATGTGGCGAGGGAAGCGACCTTGACCGAAAACATGGAGTGCAGGGCTAAATCTTTCTTTGATGACAGAGATCACAAATGTGAAAGAAAACACTGCTGAAATTCATAGTGACGCATCTAGTTTTGAAATAAATCCCCCAACCAGTTTACAATAAAACACATCATCTGAATAACACAGAAGGTGTAAAGATGGTAAATGGTTCTTAAATAGTGCTTTATACAACATGCATCATGCATCCATTCACACCAATTCACACAAGACAACATTCACACAGACTCATACTCTGATGAAGGCATAGGCGAGCAACTCAGAATCTTATCCCAGGAATACTCAAGCATGCAGACTGGAGACTGGAGGCAAACTCGGGGATTAAACCACCAATATTCCAAGTAGCAGATGCCCTGCTCTACCTCCTGAACTGCAGCTGCGGGACATCAGTGAAAACAACACAGCTCATCAGTGCACAGATAGAGATGCTATCAATATTTAGACAAATATTTGGTTCACTTACTTTAAAGACATAAAAACCTGATCTTAGACTAATCATCAAATGGGTAAAAACTCTGCTTAAACTTCTTAAGCTTTTGGTATTCTTCTCCTTCACTTTTCTTCGTCTGCTTGATTTTAGGTGGGAAAAAGTTGTTTTGGCCGTCAGCGGATTCATAAGTAAAGACTAACATGAGTATTTACCGCAAGTGAGTAACAAAACTCTGCAATGACGAATGCCATATGCACTGGCTGGGCCCTTTGACCACTGTTAAGAGAGAACTTGAGGGATTTGAGGAATTTGGACTGAGTGCAAACTTGCTGGCCTCAAATTATGTCAGTGGTATCTTCAACGCATTTTAATTCCCGACATGAAGCGTCTTTACTTGGTGGAAACTCACTGGTTTTGTGACCAGAAGTACCCTGGCTGTAATGATGCAATGCATATATGATCAAACAGACACAACAGGCTCAGTTTATATGTCTGCAATCTGTTCACTAAGCATGCAGGATTATTCATTATTACAGACTGTTGACACATATAGATCCCACACCTGGATGAGCTGGCACGGGAGAGGCTTCACCAGGTATTTTCTGTATGAGTGTCTCCAAAGCACGGATCGTTTTAAGTGGACAGCTTTTAATGTCAGGAAGGTGAAACATAGTTCAGAACAAAAGAGGTGGAGCTCTGCTAGAGCATGGAACCGGATTATTAGAGCGCTGAGTGCTGTACTGGAAGTGAGTCAGCATGCTGATTCTAAAACATACTTGCTGTGTGAGTGGTGATTAATGGCTCTGCCATCAGAGGTTGAACCCGCTGAAGTGGTGTAAAAACAAAGAGCTGCAGGCATGGTTATCAGGTTACCAAGGTGACCAACCCAGCACAATATTCTTCTTTTTTTTTTTCATTTATTTGGTTTGTAAAGTAGGAGAAAATAGGCTACTGCAAATAAACTGCTTTGTACTTTGTGGCCACTTGTTAAATCATCATAAACACTTATGGACTCTTAGACTGAGACATGAGACCATAATTCAACATGTGTTCTGCATTATTTCATGTGACGTACATAAAGCCAGCAGGAACTTAAAGCACAGAGGTCATTAGCAATAATAATGCTGACTTATCTAAGTGAGGTAAACCCCCATGTGGTTCTTTTACCATTACATTTCCAAGAAAACCGACTCCTCAGTGTTTCATGGCATTGTTGGTATGGTCCAAAGTTGCAAATTAGTCACACTGGAGACCTAAACTTGCTACACGTATGAGTGTCAGAGTATCCGGCATGCTGTTGGTAGCATTCCCCTTTTTACTGAAATGCTAATAAAATCAAAATGAAAGCAGTTTTAGGCAAAAACAGCAGAAAATACAAATCATAAACAAGGTGTGCTGTAAGCCTGGGTTATACTTCCTCTGTGGTTTTTACCATAAACTGAACGGATGCTTGGTTTTTCTGATTTATCAGAGAATATGGAGTTTTCACCAAACATCCTGACAGCACCTCATGATTCACTCCTTGCAGTGGAGATGAGACAAATTACTATCACAACACTTTTTGTGACTTGAAAGTTTTGTTCTTCTCTTCTTCTTCTTCTTTGTCATCTTCTTCTTCTTATCATTATTTGTTTCCCACGATCTTATTAAAAAGATAATAAAAAGATTTACTTTGTTCGTTATTCCTTCATTTGTTCCGTGAGCTAGGCGCATTATTTTGATTTCAATTTCATCACTGACATGAAAATGATAAACCACACCACCTTTGTCACGTACACTTATTTTTGCAAGTAATAATAGTAATAATAATATTTTTGTATCTGACGCAGTTCTCACTTTTGCAATGCGAAACATCCGCACACATGCATGCCGTCACCGTTGTGACATCGTGTTGTTGTTGTGATACTAAACCAGATGTCTGACTGGAGAAACTGCACGTTCACATGGAGGCAGCATTGGTCATTAAACACGTCCTACATTATCATGTATTTGACTCTAAATGGCAGACATGATAAACTTTTTTGAAATACTAAACTTCTCAGACTTTGATCAAATCTAAACTGGCCCTCGCTGACCATGAGAAAGAATCCAGTTTTAAAGCATTTCTTCACTGTCTTCCCTTTCTGACCCAGTAGCTATGACCGTGTGTCACATATCATTGGTTGGCTGTTGTGCTTGTGCTTATTCACCACAAGGATGGAAGTCTTAAGAGTGTGTATCACAAGTTTACCATGAAAAATTCAAAGAGGAACGTAAAAATGAATAAGCAGTTTGAATGAAATCTACCTGAAGTGATGAAAAACTTAACTGATTGTTGCAGCTTTCTATAATCACAGCATGCAGCTATTATAGCAATTCTCCGAGGCTGTTTCCCCGTGGAGCACGACAAAGACACGGGAAGCGCTGTGACGTATAGCCTCACGACTGTGAACCTCATCCACAGAAACGCTGGCAAATGCGTGTGTCAATAACTATCTAGAGTGGCTTCCACGGTGACAAGGTAATTGGGTTTGTGGGAACGTCGGCTTTGAGCTCAGCTGCTTTGACAAACGCCGCAGGCTTGTGTGCTTATTGATCTATGAAGAGCAGCGAATGTGCCTAAGCAGATGATCTCGTGTCAGTCTGCACGTCGAGCAGCAGTTTGTAGATAACACAACAGCTGATTCCTTTTTACCCATGTGACACGGTATACTAGTAAAACTGCCCAGTGCAAGGTTAAAAAAAATGTCACCAGCAATCAGGACAATGACAGAGATTCAGAGAAAGCCTGCTTTCTTCCTCTGTTTGCTTGTGCACTCACAGCATGACTCAGTAGAACTAAACTGCAGTTAAATTCTTGCTTTCCAGGGAATTAATACTGATCACTAGTTTAGCTACCTGAAACTCATTATCAGTCTTTACTAATCCACCGTTTGGCCTCTAATGATTCAGAAAAAAGTAAAAACACCACCAAAGGCTCAGAGATTTGAAGACAAAAAAGCACCAATGTTCACATTTGAGAAGCTGGTATCAGTTATTATTTATCAGTTATTATCTTCAAATGAATACACAGAATATGTGAGCAGGGGATAAGATTTTATCAATGGGGATCTTACAAATTTCCATATCATTTAGTACTCTGAGTAGTGTATACCTAGTATGTCTGGCCTTTGGCTGCATGCAGGTCTGTGCAGGGAGTAATCTTGAAACCACTAACTCTTGTCTGATTTTATCTACATTCGTATTTGGACTGTAAAAGATCAGTGCTCTGTGGAGTCTTGCCCCAGATATCTGTTATCTGGACACCCGCAGGCCACCCCAGAAACCCTGATACATTAGAAGTTACCCCAAGAGGCTAACTTATCAGACCACATCTGATGAATTCCCTGATTGTTAGCTTTTTTCCTTTGGGATCCCTCAGAAGAATTCCCACTAAATACAGCCTCACAGAGGTTGGTTTCCAGCTCTTTCCATGTATTATTTTTTTATTAAAATGTAAATCGGTAAACAGACATTGACGTCACATGAGAAAGAAAATCCTACTGCACCCACATATGACATAAAAGAAACGTAAGAAGAAGAATAATGCACCTGCATCTTATCTCTTACCCATGTTGCATCTCATCTGAACAAAGCTGCTTTGGTTGTTTACCTGCAGCACCAGATTGAACCCTTGTGACATGAAAACACGTGAGGGCCATGTCACCGGCCACGGTAAGGGCTTAGAAAAGATGGCAGGTGCACAAAACTAGTTATCATCTCTGGAGGAGACGCTGATCTTAAATACCTGAAATGAGGCAATTTAAAGACAACAACCTCAAATGCCACAACAAATAGTCCCCAGAAAACAGCAGTCAGACGCTGGCATTGTGGAAAAAATGTTTGTGTGTGTGTAGTGAGAGTTAGTGTGTGCCTTACACTGACACAGAGAGCACAACAGTTACACAGTGTCTTCTGTCACAGGTCAGTGAAAGACAAGCTGCATACAGATGGATATGGAGAACGTGTGTGCCTGGTATTTATTGGGAGCGTTTGACTCCTCCTGAGCGTGTAAAGAGCTCTGTTGCCCCCTGCTGGGGAAATGGTGTGACTGAATTCAAAACAGAACTAGTTGAGGGCAAAGCACATCTGCACAGTTCACTTCAGAATATCTCAAATCTGTGGAGAAGGCTTGTCACACTGTATAAGGTGCATGTGAGGACATGAAAGCTTTTTAGGCGAGTTATCTCCTCCTGCTGTGAAAGGACGAGCAGCTCCACTCACCTTTTCCAACTGTCAGTATTCATTCGTTCATTCTAAAATTATCAATTTCAGCTCATCTAAAAAAAAAAACACTCATCACATATTTTTTTCATTTCATCAGGTTTGACTCCCCTTTGCTTCAGAACTGCCTTCATTCTTCATCACATAAATCCAACAAGTTCCTGGAAACATTCCTCAGACTTTGGTTTATATTGATATGACAGCATCACACAGCTGATCCACAGATTAGTCAGCTCCACCACACCTGTGACATGAATCTCCTGTGACTGTGGAGACCGCCTTGAACTCCAGGCCGCCATCAGGAGATGGGTACAGTGTGGTCATAAAAGGATGGACATGGTCAGCAACATTACTCAGGGAGGCTTTGGTGTTTAAATAACGCTCATTTTGTACTAAGAAAATAAGAAAAGATCATTACACCCACACAAACAGCCTGAATCACTGGTATGAGGCAGGATGGAGCCACACTTCCATGTTGTTTACTTCAAATTCTGTCCCTACCATCCAAATATGGCAACAAAAATTAAGATTCATCAGACCGGGCAATAATTTTAGTATCTTCTGTTGTCTGACTTTGGTGAGCCTTTGTGCTCTGCTGCTGCTAGCTGCTCTTCTGCATGCCATACCTCAGTTGTATGAGAGGTAATTTGAGTTAATGCTTTCTGTTTATTTAAATTAATATCTGCTGGGACATCATAAGTTGTTGTTGTTGTTTTTTGTTTTGTTTTTTACAAAAAACGAAACAGGTCGGTCTAATTTATTCAGCAAATATTGTTGTTTTTCACCCAAGAATGTTTGTCTCTATGTGGCAAAATTTGAATTCCTGAATTCTGAAACTGCATAGTGAGAATTTTTATGTATTTTTACTTACTTACTTTGTCTAATCTATGTCCACATGGAAAATCATATATGTACATTTAACCCAAAAAAATATCCAGCTGGTCTCCTTAATAATCATGCTCTTTATAAGGGTAAGAGTTAACTGATAAATAAATATCAACAGTGTGTCACCAGACGGTTAAAGGCATGTGTCGGGTTATTGATTGATTGATTGATTTTTCTGTAGGTGTTTGAGCTTCTCTGAAAATGCTGGCGACATGAATTGTCACTCTGAGGAGGCCACACAGCCCTGGAGAATCTCGAATCCACTAAACTGTCTTCAGGGTTTTGTTTGTTCCCTGTGATGCCGCTAGATGTCACACAACCAAACACCAGCAGCAGCTGCTGATATAACCTACACACCACTGAGTATTTCTCCATCTATTAGGTGTCATGCATCCAGTTTAATAGCTAGTACACGTGCAGACAGTGAGTCATTAATTAATTCTGAGGGAACTTGAAGAAGAAAACGATCCAGTGTTGAGATCCGTGCGTCACCGGGTCCCCGGCGGTGGCGATGCGTACTGCTCCTCAGTCGTGCTTCGCTTCAACCCGGCTTTAAAAAAAAAAACGGGCCAGTGAGACCGCTCACCGATCGCCGATTAACACATTAATTGAGCCCATCAACCAATCGTTCGGTCGCGACCGTGGCGCCTCGCCCACAGCATGACCTCCGGAGTGACGCGTCTCTCCGATGAGAGGGCGGAGGGAAGAGCGCCGGAGGAGATGCGCATATCTGCAGGTCTCTACCGCTGTCGTAAAACAAGTGTCGGGAGCAAGTGAGCTAAAATTAAAGCGATGCCAGGAGTAACCAAGTACAATTTAGTGGATGACGCGCAAGATTTGAGGATCCCCATGCACAACGAGGAGGTGTTTAAGCATGGGGTGTGCTTCGAGGCAAAGGTAAGAAGCCTCTGCAACAGATTGTACTTTCTGGGCAGCATTTCAGGCTTGAAGACCAGCGAGTCCTAATATGCTAAACACTGTTATGTGGGCTTCTTGGGTTTCAGATGTCGTCTTATATTTCTTTTTTCTTTTTTTTCTTGCATAATTGTGTGTGTTAGTTTATTGTTGTGTCTTCTGATCATGCAATAATTTTATATTTTATATTAAATTTCCCTTTATGACTTTATCATTTTTTAAAATTCATTTTCATAATCTTGTTTCAAGGATAATACAAAGTTTTGGTTTAGTGCAGATGAATGAGACCGACTGCACTGTGGGAATTATGAACAGTTCTTTAAGTTTTACTGTTTTGTCTCTGGTCTGCACTAATAACATCTGTAAAAAAATCCACATAGTTTGTTCGGATGTGTTGTCCTCTTTGACCAACACTTATATAGCCAAATTCATAATTTTATGTAATGTAAGACAGATTAAAAACTGCAAATTGCCAAATCTGAGAAGGTAGAATCGTCTATATTTGATATTTGCTTGAAAAAATAATGTGCAGTGTAATTACAATTTTATACGTAGTTGTCTGCTTATCCAAAACTGTAAAAAAAAAAATCTGCTGACACTGGTTCAATCTAAAGAGGAGACAGTGTGTCATCCCAGCACTCCCCAAGTATTCACTTCCTTAACAATCCCGTCTTTAAACCTTTCTCTTATGTTTTGCAGTACATAGGCAGTTTGGAGGTGGGCCGCCCCGGGAGTCGAATGGAGATAGTTGCAGCAATGAGGAGAATCAGAGTAAGATTTCCCTGAAGCACACACACTTTGCCTCTTTGACAAAACCCACTTTGAAACACTGGTGACGTTCGCTGCACGTCTTTGTGCACGTTCCTCACAAGTTCCTTTCTCTGTGCTCGGCGTCCCCTCTTTACACATAAATGACCTGTCTGTGTAAAACTACACAGTGGGCAGATTCAGTGGGCCGTCAGGAGCAGTTTAAATCAGGGCAGGATTCATAGGGCAGCTTGGATTTTCTGGCTGAGGAGAGACATGGCGCACAGGGATATGTTTGATGCCATCAGGGGGAAAAAAACAACATCCTTCAAGCCTCCTTTTGTTACGATCATGCAAGGCCGCTGGAAACAACACGCGGCCTTGTCATTAAACATCACTGCAGTGTGACAGAGACACTCGGGGAGGAAAGGATTTAGCTGCTTGTCAGCTGTTGCATCTAATCTAACAACCAAGTTTATGGTGTCACTCGGAGATCGGCCGCCTCCCCAGTGACACCCAAGGAAAGACTTAATCCTGATCCAGCATCCCATACAGTGGGCGATGCTGGACATTTTATCACACTGGCAAAGATGTAGGGATGCTGTGTGTGTTTGGATTCCCCTTGTATTTTCAGGCATCCCAGTAGTGTGTGTGTGTGTGTGTTTGCACATTTTTAGAAAGTAGATTCTAAACTTGCTTTTATGCATTTTGGAGAAAATGACAGACACGTTCAACAGAGCAGCTCAAATGGAGAAAGAAGAGAGAGAAACCCACACAATGCACAAAGCAATCCAACCACTGAAGGCTTTTCTCCTGCATTTTAGCTTTTATTTATCTGTGCTTAAGCAGACAATGTTAATTTACTACAAAGCTCCTAAGACTGTGAAATGCTTTGCTCTAAGTCTTTGAAACAAACTGATAATAAGAAGGCAAATGAGGCAAAAAGAGACAAATGATGAAAATACAATAAAACTGGAAAAAAAAAAGATTGTAAATGTGTGTGGGATTAAGATGGATAACATAAAAGCAGGTTTGTAAAACGCTCGGGCTGTTTTTGAACTCTGTTATCACACAGTAATTAATAGTCTCTGCTTCTGGGGGAGACAGACTGTGAATATTCAAAAGCTAACTTGTCCTTAAAGCACTCGCAGTGGCTCAGGGGGTAAGACGAGAGGTGAGCTTCCACAACCTGTAGCATTATTTTGTTCGGGGGCGGTTTCAGCGTGAATTAGTTTCAGGCTCATGTGCGTGAAAACGTGGCGCGAACGCTTCATCTCCCTCTGACAGCAGCGTGTGCGGAGATGGATGGTCCTGGTTTATGCAGAGCTGCATTAGCCTGGATTGCACACACACACACACCACAGAGATCAATGTCCTTCACCTGAGCACCTGCATCCAGCCTGCATGTGGGGAAAAAACTCACACAGCAACAACCAGATGCATTAACGGGACAAGACCAGATGACAAGGACACAGGTCGCAGGCTTGCATGGTCAAACCTCTCTGGACTAAAATCAGCTCCGCCTCCAGTTTCTGATGAAACTAAGAGAAAGCTCTGTGTTCTCATATTTACACAAACCAAAGGAAACTTGACAGAGAATATCCAAGCCTGCTGCACACGCTGGGCAACTGTGTGTGTGCTGGAGAGTGATTTCATCAAACCTTATCTGATCAATTAATAATCTGATGTTGGACTTTGTGTTTTCAAAGCCAAACATGTTATTTCATACAAATCTTTCTGTTTTTTGTTTTTTACCCTACATCCTATGACTGTAAGATTTGGAGGACACACTGTTAATCAAGCAGAGGGATGAAAGCGTCCCACACATGTCCGCCTCCCTCTGGGAAGTCAGCCTTTGAAAACTTAAAAAGCTCCCAGAAAGAGAAACTGACAGTTTCTCGATGTTTACGCCATCCCAGTTTTCCTCCGGGGAAGAAGACAGTGAAAAAAGATAGCTCCTGTCTGTGTGATCCCTCCGCTTCATCGAGCTCCATCTCTGCAGGACCATAAATATATTTAATGCGAGTCAGACCGGGTAGTACTGTAATCAGTTTGCTTTGATTCAACTTTTGGATTTGTTGTTTATTCTATCTATTTTTCCTTCACAGTATGAATTCAAGTTGAAGAACATAAAGAAAAAGAAGGTCAACATTGTCGTATCTACTGACTTCGTCAAAGTGATTTTGCGCAAAAAGAGGAAGGTCGGTCTTGCACAACCACATATGATTTTTCCATTTACTTGTTTTCGCACCTTGAATGACATCTTTGTTTTAAGTCACAGTTGTCAGCGTGAACCTGTGTGATTTTTGTCTTGCAACAGAGAAAAGGGTGGTCGTGGGACGACAACACCATCTTGGTGACACAGGATCCTATCCACAGGTGGGCCCTCTCGACTGTAACAACGTGTACATGTCGCTCTGCTGGAATATGTTTACATGCATCCAAAACACAACCTCCCTGTCAGGCTGTGCAACGAAAAGCTTCATTTTAGTACCCATCTCTCGAAAAGTCCAGACGTCTCATTCCTCATTTGATGTGACAAAAGCTAAGAAATGCAGGCTCATATTTTAAGAGCTGCCATCATAAAACTTTGGTGAAAATGAAGTCTGCGTGTGGCTTTTAACTTTTCTCTCAGTGATCATTTTACTTGTCAGATCCTAAATCAGCATAAGCGATTTAACTTTATGTGATTTTTGATAGGGTTAAAAAATAAATCAGGTCATTAGCAGGGCAGAGCAGCTGGTTCATACATATCTCAGGTTTATGTGGAAACTTTAAAGTTAAACTACAGTAAGCGGTGTAGCGCTTCATACATTTGCTTGCATATGAAAAATTCTCTGTTCAAGACCAGGAGGAAACACAAGGTGACGCGGATAAATAAAACAAAATAAAACTAGTACCGGTACCGAAAAAAATAAGATTTATTCATAACACACGTGAAAAGACCCAGGAAAACCAAGTTAACAATAAAAACGATAACAAAATAACGCTGAAAACCGATAAAAACCCTGAAAACCATATATTTCACACCTGAGCCTCAACTCTCGCGGCCCGGTACCAAACGACTCACGGACCAGTACCGGTCTGAGGCCCGGGGGTTGGGGACCGCTGCTCTATGTGACCCATATCCGATCATGGTATGACAGTGTGAACGGCACAAATCCGATATTTTCAAATCCAATCTGGGTCACTTTCATATGTGGTACTGAATCCGATACATATCCGATGTTTTTGAAAGCGACTGCTGTTTGAACAGTCATGTCACATTAAATCCGTCTTTTACGTCACTGACACAAGACAGTGCGACGTCTTCTTTTGCGCATGCGGGCCGCTTTGAGCATTCACACAAGAGCGCGTTTGCTGTCGCATTTTATTTGTAGTGTGAACGAGCAGACAAAAAAAATTGGATTTGATCAAAAAATCTGAATTAAGCATTAAGACCTGCAGTGTGAACGTAGCCATAGTGACCTAAATAAGTCCCAGAAGAAAGGCCTGGATTACAAAACAAGGTCTTGGAGGCTGTTTAGTGGCAGCGTTTTCTACTGAGGAAAAAAAGCTACATAGCAGGGAGAAAAATGAGCACTTTACATTAAAAACCAGCTCAATCAAACACCCAATTTACAAAAAAATTGACATGTTTTCTTGCCTCAACAGGATCTTTTACGTCTCACATGATGCTCAAGACTTAAAGATATTCAGTTATATAGCCAGAGACGGACAGAGCAACATTTTCCGCTGCAACGTGTTTAAGTCTAAGAGAAAGGTAAGCCTCACTGCTCACAGATCCCAAAACTACTGCAAACATAAATGACACATTACCTTTCATTACAATTTAGCCCTCTCCTCTCCTCTCTGGAGATAATGGTAATGTTAGCGACATTAACCAGGCATCTTAATATTTCTACTCCTGTTAACAGACGTTACTTTCAAAAATGACAATTAGCCACCGAGTCTCCATTTCCTTCATTTTCCTCACAAATGCACAAAAAGGGTTAGTTTGCATTATTTAAAGGCTGCTTTCAGAATATCTTCACCAGTTCACCTTGTTAGCAAATAGCTCTCTATGCTAACAATTTGGTCATTTTAGGAGGCTCCTAAACTCTCTGGCTCACAGTCTGATGAGGGCAAAGATACCATTTACCTGAAGATAGAGCTTCACAGAAATAAGGGAAGCAGCAAGCCAAACTCTATTCAGTGGAAACAGAATTAACCCTGCCAGGATCTCTGAAGCTCGCTAATTGGCGTGCTGTTTGTTTACTCCAGAGATAAATGAAATGTTAACTTGACAGCTGCCGTTCGTTTGGACTTTTTTTTTTTTTTGGCTGTTCGGCTTGCTCGTCTTGTGGGCGCTGTGACGTCACGCGCTGAGTTTTGTGCTGATTAAACAAGATACAAACAGAATGTGTTAATCAGAGCACTGCTCAGAGGCTTGTAGGGGTTTTTTTTCCCCTTTTTGTTAGAGGCAACATGTCGACTCTCTTTTTCCCAGTCTTCAATCTCTGTGAAAGGCTAAGTTGACGTGAAAAAAACTGGATGGTTCTGTCCGTCTTCCCATCTAAAACCACCTCTGAGCGAATGACTGAAAGTATATTTTCCAGTGTTTTACTGTTTTAGCGATTCAGAAATAGACAAACATCTTTTGCAGATTTTTTTTCTTTTTTAACATCAACAAAAGCACATTTATTTGCATTTCCAGTTCAGCTTCTGAAGCATCTGTTAATAGCGTTCATGTCTGTAATCTCAGGGATGTATAGCCATAGCGCGCACTTCTAGAATCAGACCCCAATGGCTGTGCTAGTAAATAACTTATGAAAAATGAGAGGCGTGTTCTTCTCCACATATCTGCATATCAAGCAGTGTCAATTTTTCCTCCACGACAAAGACTGAGCATCACTGAGGTTGACTCCCATCCCTTCACCATGGATACCAGACAGACAGTGGCTTAGTGAAGCTGAATACTAATCGTTCTGGTGGGAAGCGAAAAGAAAAAGGGGCATTTTCGCTCCGCGCTTAAAGACATTTTCACTACAGCTGAACCAAATACACATCACAATGTTAGAGACATGGTCTGTGGTGCTTCTCTACCTCCTTGGGGCTGTTGAGCCTTATCTGGTTGTTGCAGGCCAAGCATGTGTGCTGAGTAGGAGGAGATGGACCAGCTGATAAGAGGAGATTTGATTTATTTTCATCACGGCATGTTGCAGCGTAGCAAAGCTTCGATGTCAGCTCGGTACACCAACACAGCCTTTTGTGCTCAGCCCTCGGAGGCCTGTCAGTTTAACCTGACAATTTTAAAGAAGAATTCAATTCTGTATCGATTGAGAAATATGACAAATTTTCTTACAGTGTTTTTGCTTTTGCTGTTTTATATTGCTATTTCACTTGATTGAACTACTTTCAAGCTCGAGTTGCCTTGAAATTTAAAATGAATGCCTGGAGGCAGGATGGTCCTCTAGAGGCAGATATCAATAAATGCATTTCTGTGCCACTGTTCAATATAGAAAGCGTCACCTGTAATGAGACTGGGGAAGGATATGGTGGATAAAGTTTAACTCCGGTGGTTTAAGGTTGCTGCCTCTGGACTGCATATTAAGGCTTTATGGAAAAAGAAATGCGAGGTTGAGCTGTAGATAGATAGATCTCCAGGCTTTCCAAAGGCTGCTTTTTCACTTGTTTTCACTCAGAGAAGTGTTGTTTTTTTGGTTTGTTGAGCCATCCAAAAATTAAAAAGACACATAGCTCAAAGGATGAACCACTTTGTTATTAGCAGCCAGTTGCAAAACCCAAAACTTTAGCTTTAGCACCCATTTCTTTAGCTGAATCTACTTAAAATACCAAACATAGCACAGTTTGACAGGCATGAAATAGTATTTTTGAAAAAAAGCTTTCAAAGACCTATTAGTTGAAAACTTGTTATCTTGATATCTTGGCATGAGGAAAAAATCTTTAGTAGAACAACATCTGAAAGTCATGTCTTTAAGAAATAGAGAAAAAAACCAGGACAGGCCTGACAGAGGACCTGAGAGATGCATCTGCACAGATGAGGTCAGGAGAGTGGTGTAGCCAGTGAGTGTCTACAGCAGTCTGTAAAACACGGTGGAGGCTCTGTCACAGTTTGTGACTGTGCTGTTGGAGAGCATGTCAAAACTGATGGATTTATGAATGCAGAACAGCGCCATCGGGTGTCATTTTTCAACATGACACTGATCCCAAACGTACTGCCAATGCAGCAAAAGAATGAATGGAAATACATGTTGAGGCCAATCCATCAGTTATGGATTGGCCTCAACAGACTAACGAAGCAGTGTGAGAGCATGTTGACAGAGAACAGAACAAAAGGCAGAAACATCCAAAGAAGAGCTTTGAATGTCTGAAGAATACTTAAGGCAATTACAAGAAAGCTGCCTAAGAGAGTCCAGAGTTGTACAAACTCTTTTCGCCTTTTATATCGTATTGCCATATATGGTTGCATTTTTCAAACACTGATGATGTAGAAGTCTGGAAAACTCATGAATCAAATATTGACACATGACACTTGTTGCAGTTCTCCTCTTGTTGAGCTAAACCACTTTGCAACCATTTGGGGTTTTTTTTTATTAAAACACTAAAACAGACAAATATGGACAGATGACAAATGCAGATCTGGCTCTGACAACCTAAAAAAAATCAAGAAAAAGAAGCATTAAGCTGTTTGTTCTTAAGACTAAAAACAACGTGTAAACTAACTATTTATTTAACTTGATGCTTTCCTCCGTGTTCGATGTTTCACCATACAACAGATTTTGATCTGAATGTGCATCAGTGAAAACAGTTATACACAAGAAATCGTGAATATGACCATTTATCAGTTAATAATTAACTGAGAATAATATTCCTAATCATGGGCAGCGCGGTGATGAGCACTGCTGGGTTCTTTCCGTGTACTCTCTTCCAGCTTCCTCCCACTCTCCATGCTTACCCTAACAAGGATAAGCGGAAGAGAATGGATGGATGGAATTTCTTTCGTTTTTGATGCCAGCATGTACATTTGTACTTGCTTGATTTTTATTTTTCTATTCAAAGAGGCTTATTGTAGGCCAGTCATTTCACTTCCCACATTCGTGGCGTTTCACATCATTCAGAGCTAAGTGTGTTATATTTCAATTGTTTCAATATGCAACCCTTTCCAGCTAACTGTGGAGATAAAACAAAGAGATTACAGTAAAATAGTCGACATTTTTCAACCGAGGGTTAATACTGTGTAATTTTTTCTGTAACTCTCTGGGCGTCTCTCCTCCTGTGTATAATTAGGGTTTGTAATTAGTGGAAAATCAAGTTTTAGGACATGCTTGTAAATGTCAGGGTTAATCTCTAATGGCTTTTTCTTCAGATCAGATCCTAACCCTAGCACAGTTACCAAACATTTAAGATGAGTTGTAGTCCTTACTGTAGCGCCATTCCTGCGACCCAACTAAAAAGATCTTAGTAGTTAATATTTGTGTCTAATTCAAATTAAATTGAACCTCCTATACTAAAAATGGCTTAATCTTCACTCTGCCATCAAATTTACTTGCTCCTGAACTACACCAATCATCGCTGTGACAGCAGCATGTATACAAAAGAGATACACAAGGACAAGCAGCTCAAGTCCTCCCAGCATTTGCTGTCCTAATTTGTTTTCTTTCTCCTCCCTCCGTTTCCGTCTGCCTTCACCTCCTGCTTTGCCCCAATATTCCCTTTCCTCCTCCTGCTTGCATTTTTCATCTTCTCTCTCGTTACCTGTGCACAATGTTCATACACTCGCTCTCTCTGTATTCGCTTTTCTTCCTGTGCAACTCCTCTGGGGCCTCATTTTCTCCCCAACTGTGTACTTTCATTTGTGCATCCACCCTCGTTGGCCTCCTGCTGCTGTTCTCTCAAAACTTCAACACACACACACCATCTTCTTGGTGTCTCCACCCCACCCCCTCTCACAGTCTCAGGCCATGAGGATTGTGCGGACAGTGGGTCAGGCGTTTGATGTGTGTCACCAGCTGACCCTGCAACAGAAAGACGACGAGCAGGAGGATGAGGAGGGGAAGGCGGAGGAGCTGCAGGCGGTGCCAGGTGACTCACACCGACAAACGCAAACACACAAATCTGCATCCGCAAAACCACTCCCTTCTCTCTCACGTCTTCCCGTTCTGCTTCTGTCACACAACACAACGCACACAGGCCTGCGACTCCTGTTTCTCTCGCTTTCTCTGTTATACAAGCTAAAACTCGGAGTGAGGCAGAATCAAACAGTGGCAGTTGAGCACACCTCTGTGTGAAAAGATGTCATTATCCTCCTCCATTTTTTTTTCAACTTGCCACGTTGAATGTTGAAGCTGCAAATTGGTTTTGGTTAGTTGTGCGAGCCCACTGATCAAAGCCCTTTTTTGTGTGGGCTGCTGCCAGCCGACACTGTTGCTGTCACTGCCTCTAGATATGTTGCGAACTTTAAAGCACAATTTATTTATTTTTTTATAAAGCATGACAATCCATCCTGTGCATCTGGTCTCTGCAGCAAAGAAGAGGTTTGCATTGTCAGAGGAGACAGACCTTGAAGCCACTACAGAGGAGAGCATTGAGTGCGTCTCATCATCAGACCCGGAGAAGAGTAAAAAGGACGAGGCTCTTGGTAATGATGGAAAGGTACTGTTGCCCTTCATCATTTCAGCATCGCTGTTATGAAACATGGAAACACAGAAATCCTGCAGGGAGATGATATAGGCACACTTACATTTTATTTATGGATGGATATGGCACATGGGTGGGTTTCCCATGATGCACTGACCGTTTCTCCTTCAGTCATCTCCTGTATTTATACACCAAGTTGCATTTAGTCCATTTAATTTTTAGTAATTAATTTTAAACTCTGGCTCTTTCCCAATGTGTGTCTTTTGCTGTCTTCCTCCTCTCATCCCCAACCGGTCATGGTAGATGCCCCCCTCCCTGAGTCTGGTTGTGCTGGGGGTTTCTTCCTGTTAAAATGAAGGTTTTGTCATGGACTGGCCGTGTAAAGCAGGAAAGATAGGACCCAAACGTAGACTCACAGAGGCAAAACTGAACTCAAAAACACAGCAGAAAATGCAAAACTAACTAAACTTAGAATATGCATGAGACTAAAGAGGCAGGTAGGCAGAGCACACGGCAGGGAATGAGGGAGAACATGACACTGAACAGAGGGAAGGCTTAAATACACAGGGAATGACGAGGGAACAGAAAACACATGGGAAACTCAGCTGAGACGAATTAGACACAACGAGACCAGGAAAGCAAAAACTAAACACACTGAACATGGAACGCACGTCTTTTACAATAAAACAGGAAACATGAGCTTGACAGAGGTGTGGAGGAAAGGCAGACAAGAGGTAGCGAGGGAACACGAGAGCGATATGACGAGCTGGAGAAACACGGATAAACATGATAAGCGGGGGGAACATAGAATAAAACACAAGGAGGGAAACCAGACACACAGTGGACAAAGACACAAGGGGGAATCTAATAATCAAGGAACTAAACAGGGAATATGAGAAAATATAAAACAGACTAAGACTACTATTGAACCTAAAACATAATACAAAATATCACTAAAACAAAAGAAACTCAAAATGCTGGGTCAAAGGGACCCAGAACCATGACAGGTTTTCCTTCACGCTCATAGACAGCTGAGGTGTTCTCTTTTCTCTTTTTATGGTCTCTGCCTTGCAGTGTAAAGCATCTTTAGGTGAGAGTTTAGGAGATGTATAAATAAAATTGAAATGACTATAATAAAGAACTATAAATGAGTCAGTTTTACTATTAATAAACAATTATTTTGTCTTGTAAGCATTTCATTAGGATTACTGTTAGAAAAATAACCAAGGGCAAGTTACCTATAGTAATCTACACTATACTACTATTATAATAATGCTATAATAATGTGGGTGGAGCTTTCTCAAATTTCTGAATATAGCCCAGGATGTTATAGGAAGTCATGTTTAGATATGACACATTTAAAACAGTATGTAGTATCATATTGTATTTGTAGGCAGTGTTTTTCACAGATCTTATACTCTTGAAGTCAGGTAACCACAAAATATGATCTTTAAATCAGAATGTGCAGAACAAAAAAGGGACTTTTTCTCCTATTTTGTACCTTAGTTTAGTTAAAATACGTCAAGCACGTTCCCATCCTTCAAGTTTCATTGTTAAAAATACCAACATATCTTTAATTTTTCACAGAGGTATACCTCTGGTTTTTGGCTCCATTGTCTATAGCTTTAAATGCCAATGAGCTGATTCAGGCCATGACATATTCTAGAAAACCGCTCTCCTGTTTTTTTCTGTAAAACCTTTTTTCATTGATACCAACGGGGCATTTTCATCTCTTGAAAAATCAAGCCAACTGCAGTTCCTCTTGGTGCCACTGGAGGCTACCTCCAAAGGGAGTGAGCCCCCGATCCTGCCATGTTGAAATAACAGCTTTACAGCATAAAAAAAACATGTTTACAGACTGGTACAGCGTGTTTTGTCCCTGGATAGTTTCCCCCTGAATAGAAAGTGTGAGTGTGGTAAAAAAAAAATAAAAAAATTGTGACTCATTCGCCTTGATTATTGATTTGGACTATTCCGATATTAATATTATGCCTTGCTGTGTGATAGCAACCATCCGATACGTTTGTGCTTCTGTTTTGGAGAATAAAAGTCTAATATTTCATTAGTCTATTACATAGCACTAATTAACAGATATGTGGGGGACACACATGTGTCCCAGCAGACTAAACCACAAACTGAGCCTCCAAACTAGATAGTTATACAAGCAAGGTATCTATTTACAGTTAAATATTTACGGTTAATTTAAAGCATGAAAGTAAATACAAGGGAATTATATGAAAGGAAGCAAATTTGACATCAGTATCTCAAAGACAAAAGTAAAAGCAGATATTTGTGTCTCTGCATTGCAGCCATACAGTTTATGAATATGGCTTACTACCCAAGGAAAGGTAAATGTACATTTTTAGCTGGTAAATTTGCACTGCACCCTCTCATATAAGGTAAAAGAAAAGAAAAAACAACTGGACAATGGCCAAAACACCAACAAAATAAAGCTTCAAAATGCATCCAGTACCAAAGTGTGACGTCACTGTGGTTACATCCATGTTTTAGAAGAACTGGTCTGAGATATTTAGGAGTGAGCAGAAGCAACTTGTGCATGTTAACTATGGGTAGGAGTGGCTGTAACTCTGGTTTCCTCCAGAAATGTTGATTAGTTAATCGGCTATAAATTATCCTTAAGTTTGAATATGAATGCAAATTAACTGATGACCAGAGTCGACGCCACCTCAAGCCCAGTGTCCATCCACCCATTTGTTAATCCTGAATTAGGTTACCAAAATATATAGATGATGGATGGGATTTTTAAAAAAAGTCAAAAATATTGTATTATTCAGTGCTTCCTGGAGTCCCACAGCTCACAGATGGGTAGTTTGCTAATTTTAAAGTTTGTCCTCATAAAAGCTCAAAAGAAGATCAGAAAACGGCTCAGAGCTCAGAGGGATGTGCGGTCTTGTAAGCAATCATGTCTTTAAGGGTTGCTTGTGAAGACGGGCTCTTCAATATTGATAGGATCATATGGTTTATTGATGAAATCACAGCCAGGATTTCTAAGTGCTGCTCTGCTCGTCCTGTGATGTCGGACAAGCCGCTCTCTGCTATCTGCCTGTCTGCTCATTTTCCCACCGAGTCTCTGAGGAACTGTCAGCTTTATTACTCACAAGAGAGAAAACCGGTGTTGTTCTGATGAGGTGTTAATTGGTTCGAATCGAACAGTTATTAAGTCTAATTGCACAATGACCCAAGAACAAGGGAATTTAAGCGTCATAGTTTTTGCGTTATTCATTTTCCTGCAGCATTTCATCAGGTCTCACGTGCAACCTGTCTCAGTCCTGTGTTTGTAATCTGAAGGTCAAGTGTCCTTCACAGTGAAGTGTTAATGACAATGGAGTCCAACATATTGATTTCCCATCTTTTTCTTGACAGATGAGACTTTCATGTCAACAATTCCTGCTGTAGCACTCCAGCATAATTGTGTGAGTCATTCACCCCAGCAGCAGCGGCCCATACAGTCAATACACATCTATTTATAGAAACCCTAATTAAAGCACTGCTTTCACATTTTTTTTATTCTTATTGGACTAAGGTCATTTCTTTACAGTATAATTATCATGCTTATGTTAAAAAAAATGCCAGTCTAAATATTAGACTTTGATTTATCACAGTGCCTCACACACTTCAAGATAATTCAATCTTCAGCTCTAAAAATGTTGGTAAATTTCATGCCTGTCGTCAGGACCTCAAAGAAAAAATCAAACACCAAGTAGTAGAGAGTTTACAGAAGAACAGCCAACACTACAGAATTCTCCATCAGCAGCAACTTCAACAGAATAGCAGCGTTTATTGATTTTTATTTGCTGTGAAATACAGTTCCCACTTTGATATTTTCTTCATTTATGCAACTTGGCGTGGTAGATATTGCATTGATCGCTTTCTCGCTCGCTCCAGGCTTGCTGCACTTCACTCTACCTGCCTGCACTTCAGCAGCATTGAGCAGTAAAAGTGGATTCACATTATACACACATTTTAAGAGATCATCACAAAATTCCTTGTAGACACCCTAAGCATCAAGCAGTGAGGATATCTAAGAAACCATCTGCGGATTTCTCCATTGGGATGAAAGCACACAGGCTCCTTGCTGTCAGTGCAGCATCTCTTTGCATTTTCCTCCCTGAGGAGCTCAGACTGGCAAAGAGAGGCTTTCAAACCACTGCTGTAGACATGCTTTTACACATACAAACTTTCATATATTTTTTCTTTCTGCTATTAGTCACGTAGGATTGTGGGTTTTGCTGCCTTATACTTTGTTCTCTGTCTGTGGCCAAGCTCTGTTTCTTCCTGATGTCAGGGGCTAATGCCGACTTCAGCCTACAACATATCAGCTTAACACAGGTTGGTTATTCGTGTCCGGAAAGAAACCAGAGTGTAAACTTGGGGCTGCACGATTAATCGTTAGAAAATCGCGATCTCGATTCATACTTATGTGCGATCTCATTTCCAAATGATAACGATTTAAAAAAAAAAAAAGAAAACAAAAAAAGACGACGACGATTGGACCGCATTTTGATTCGGGACGTACTCTGCATGAAAACAAGCGCTCACTCTTCCTGCTCAACAAATGACAAGGGCGGAGCCTTATACCACGTGATACAGAAAAAACAACGGAGAGCACGTCAGGGATGACGAGAAAGTGACAGGAGAAAATCCGTCCCGGTCAACCACCCAAACATCAATAACGGGAACCTTATACAGCGCTTCCCTATAACCGTCGAACTCCCGCAGGCATAAAGAAATTACGGAGGCTATTACTTATCACCTGACCAAAGATAACACTGTGCAAAACGAGGGATTTAGGAAAATGATCAACACCCTAGACAAACGCTACACAGTGCCGTCCCGCAACTATTTTTCTATTGTTGCACTACCTGCTCTATACACGCAGCGTCGAGCAACGGTGGAGATGGAATTTCAAGCAGTACAACATTTTGCGGCAACAACAAAACGTGAGACATTTGTTGTTTTTATGTTTATTTATTGTTTTTATGTTCAGTCTCAACTGTTATGAAGTTGATGTGCAGTTAATAAGTGCAATAAATATTTATACTGGAAAAGAAAATCGTGAGAGAATCGTGATCTCAATTCTAAGCCAAAAAATCGTGATTCTCATTTTATGCAAAATCGTGCAGCCCTATGTCAACTTACCAGTGTGCCTCGTATAATGTGGCATAATGGATAAAAGCTAAAGCCAATTCATGGGCAGACCAATATTATCGGCTGATATCCGATGTTTAAGTCTGATGTCATTACCCGTTTTCGGGTCCAAACTCTGCTTCAGGTCCCAAAGTCAAACAAACACTGTGGCATCACTGAGAGTTACAAACTGTATAAATTCTTTCATCTTTAATAAAATAATCAGTGTTGCTGCTTTACCAGGTGTAACAATTAAGTTTAAAATCCAGGCATCCATGAAAACAGAATTTATGAAGTTTAGTGGAGTTAGATGTTAGCAGGGCGTTAGCTCGCTAGTTTCCACCTAAACATAATATACTATTGTCTGACTGAGTGATTTCTGAAAAAATTTAAACGTACAGCTCTGCTATCACTTCCAACATAAATGAAGACAGGAAACTAAACAGCAGTGACGTTTGGAGGGTTACTGAAGTTGGGCTAGCTGGTATATAATGATGTGCTACGTGGTGGCTAGCTATGGCTAGCATAATATAAACACATTAGCACAGTGAAGCTGGAGGATGAACGCTAACTTTGTTTCCACTAAACGGTCCAATCTTCAGTCAGGAGAACAACTGAGATAATTCATCCACAATACAAGGTTAGTCGTCAATATATTGCTGCCTGGGCTGGGCTGTAGTTATCTGTCTGTGAAGGTTCTCAGTCATCCAGGTCATCGTTCAAAGATGGTTGTTTACAGTGGACATTGATAGCTTCTTTCACTCCTCTTTCAAAGGTTTTAAAAACACAACCGCTTTAATAACCGAAGAGTAGTTCCAGACAATTACACTGTTGTCTAACTATCTCTCTTCTATTAATGCATTAGTGTAATACAACCAAGGTATGTGGGATCCACTTGGACAGGCAACCAGGTAGCAAACTGGACATTGTCTAAAACATCATTGATAAGATAAGATAACCTTTATTAGTTCCACACGTGGGAAATTTGTTTTGTTACAGCAGAAAGTGGACAGTGCAAAGTTATATAGCAAAAATTAGTGAACACTGGAATAGAATAAGAATAAGATACTCTACACAACTGTAATTGAAGACAGTATATAGCATAAACAAAGCAAGCATAATGAAAGAGCTGTCCCCAACACACACGGGGGTGTTGAGGTGGCAGATTTTTAAATCACCAAATATTGTTTCGCTGTCGGTTTTAAAACTCCTACATCAGTCAGATTCTGACAGATTCAGTAATTTAAAAGCAATCTCACTTAAATGTGATGTATAACACTGCTGGATCATTTGTCCATGATTTTGTTAAAACCTACTGCTCTATTCCACGATCTCAGATAAGCATAACAGCGTTTACTTATTTCAGGAGTCCTCTTCACGCCCTTCAGGTTTTGTATATTCCAGCTTTGTCCCTTTGAGTGTTTTTCACGAGTCACTAATAAAAAATCACTTCCATAAAGGATAGAGCTGTGCAGCTTCAATCATAGCTCCTCCTGTGAGACTCATCTCTCCTCACTCCTCCATCCTCTGGGTGTATTTTAGGATTTGAGACATCCTTCATGAGGATATGCTGAGATGGATTTCCAGTTCACAGGTAGGAGGACAGAGGGAACTGAGAGAGGAATCAAAAGAGCTACTTTGGTTGCCGTTGTCCGATTGTATTCTTTTCTTGGGAAACGTTGATTTGATCCCGAGTGTGTGTGTACTCCTATATGTCTCTCGGTCAGGAAAAGCCAAAACAAGTCTATAATTGCCTACTCCTACAAAAATACTGTGTAGTCTGATCCCAGCATAGTGGTTGTCAAAGTTTGTAGATAGCAGTCTTTATGTGTGTAGTGAATGACTAGTGAAAGTACTTCAACTCAGCTTATAGAAGTAGTGGAGCCTAAATGACCATCATTTTATTATTCATTATAGGTATCTGATAACCCGTCTCTTCTGCTGAGCTCGCCCATCCTTGGAGCCTCTGTGCTGGCTCATGCTGCAGCAGGGGGATCCTGCTCTGCAGAGCACCAGGTCCACTTCCTTCAGAAACAACTGCAGCAGCAGGAACAACAAGCACTAGCAGCTTCAGCGCAGGTAATTTTCCCCTTCTGGAACCTCAAAGAAGATATTTTCACCTTTTAAGTTTGTGTGAGTCTCTTAATGGGAAAATGTGTTCATGGAAAATTTTACCGTAGTGCAAACTTCCACAACGGCAGTTTTGAGTATAGCAGCTGTTTATGTGTGTTTGCCTGTCTGTAGACAGATCTTGTCAGCGCGATGGTGTTGAAACCACGCGAGGTAGCGCCATTAAAACGTCACGGAAGTGCAGTTGAGATCGAAATGAAGCTTGCATTTAAAAAGGGGTGTGTTCCGACCCATAAGTGCTGAGTAAATGAAGCTAAAAATATCCCAAGTATTTTTAAAGCAGGTGATCTCATGCCACTGTGACGCTATCGCACAATTTTTTTCTTCTCTTCCTTTTTGTGATGAAACTCTCACTAACTGTATTGATGCACACAGGGGTTTTTTTTTCTTTTTTGTGCACTGAATCATCAGCTGTGATTCATTTAATAAAAAATCACAAGCCTTGAAGAATTCACCTGCCTGTGTGCATACCAGCATCAGTTGTTTTAACCCTTTAAAGCCGAAACCCTGAAATAATTGGCAGAAAAATTGTAATTTGTTGAAAGTGGAGTGGTTATTGAACCTTCTGGACATTTTTTTAAAGGAAAAGATTTGCATTTATGAGTCTTTATTCTGGGTTATGTAGAGGTATATGTCTAAAATATGATCTGCTTGATGTTACGGGGTTAAAATATGCTCAATAATTAAATGTGCTTTACTTAATGTAACTGAGCAAAGGCTGTTTGACACAAAACTTCCTGATCACATAAAAAAATTATCAAAACCTCCCAGGAAACAGGACATGAGTATCTGTATTTATGATTATGAAATTCACAGAGCGCTTTCAGACACTAAACCTTTACATAAACTTTGAACAGTTTCAGGTAACACTTAATATTCCCGGGCAGTGGCATTTAAAAGTTGTATGTCTGTGTGTGTGTTTAGGTAAATGTTTTGCAGGAACAGCTGTCGGTGGAGTTGTGTGCTCGGACTGAAGCCCAGGCCAGAGTGCAGAGGCTGCTGCAGCAGAACACAGACCTGCTGCAGCACATTTCCCTGTTGGTCAAACAGATCCAGGAGCTGGAGCTCAAAGCTGCGGGCCAGTTAACATCCAGTGAGTGGCTAATACACTTTTGTAATTGACTTTCCACTCAGATCATTTTCTCCTTTAAAGTGTAGTGTAGATTTTTATTTGGCTGCCTTTAATCTTCCTGTTTACCTCCAATCTAATCTGTAATAAAAACGTTAAAATTTCTCCCTATTTTTCTTTACTTTTAATTAGTTTCTTTCTTTCCCATTGCGCTCATGTTCTTCTACTCCGTTTTCTCTCCTGCTTCTGGCACACAGTTAATTATACTATGACAGCCCTCTTAGAGGGTACCGCTCCCCGTTCTCCCGTTCCAGCACAGACGTCATCCCACTCTTTGTAATCTCAGCTTTGACCAGTCCCCTCTTCTTACATGATCTGCATCTCTGTTTATATGTGATAATGAAATATCTTTTGTTCTTTGCTTAATCCATTATAAATATGTCATATTTGATCTCTTCTCATTTCTGTTTTCCACAGTGGGTTCCCAGGACAGTCTTCTGGAGATCACATTTCGTGCAAAGCCTCCCGGCGTTCCTCATGAACCCCCCACCCCTTCGTCATCTACGGGCCTGTTAGCAGCTCAGTCCCAGCTTCAGATTAGCAATAGTGCCTGGGTCTCTGTCCTGCCCAGGTCTTGCTCTCCAGGCACCATGGGCGCTGACACCATCCCCTCGGGGCTTAGCAGCAGCGGAGTTAGGCTTGAGTGCTTCCGCTTTGCTTCCCGAGCGGCAGACAGCCAGGAACAGGGACAGGACACAGGGGAGACTCCCAGCGACGGGGCCCCCGATGAAAGCTCGCTGCTGGGGGAGCAGGTCCTGGGAGCCCTGGAGTTGCTTCGTTTCAGGGAATCTGGGATTGGATCAGAGTACGAATCAAACACAGATGAGAGCGATGACCGGGACAGCTGGGGCCAGGGGGAGGGAGCGGGGGCCGACGGAGGAGCCCGACTTTTAAATGTGCTGAATGCAGAAAGTCTGCCAGACTGCTTGGGAGATGAAATGGCTGTTTAGTGGTGCTGTGAAAGCTGCACTAGGCAACTTTGAATCTATGTAAAAGCCCAATGGGAAATAAGTAAAATTCAGAATCTGAAATTATCTGTATAACGTGACAGAAAACTGCATAATCTGCAGGAATAAATTGCTTGTCGCGCTCACTCACCGCTGTCCTGGCAAAAGTTTGACATTTTTTGCCCTTTTGATTTGCACAGCTTAAGAAAATGTCCGTCTGGTTCACTGGTAGCTCTGTGGATTGTTATTTCTTGCTATTATGTAGTTAATATGTCACACTTCTGCAACACAGAAAAATGTAATGTATTACTTTAGAATCCGTGACACCCAACTAGGGCAGTAATATGATAATAATAATAATAATAATAGCAGAAATGTCTTAGAATCATTGAGCATGCTGTTTGCAAATCATCCATATTTTTGTTAATCCTTGGTAACTGCTATATAATAAATTTAGACATCATAATGTCTAAAGCCATGCTAGCTGCTCTATGAGGGTGAGCTAAATGCTATGCTAATATGCACACAAATGCTGTGTCAAAAATTGCTGTACTTCCATAATTACACGTGATCATTTGAGTACATGTTCAGAGTGCACTATAAGTACCCAGCTGATGGACTCAAAAAGTTGAGTGTGGAAAACTACAGTTTACAGTTAAAGTCGTTAAGAATGGAAGGGACTAAGCAAAACACTGCCTGAAAAGTGGAGGTAACTGAGTAGTTTCTCATGCATAAACTGCACCAAACAATTGTGAGTGAAGACTAGTCTGATTTTTTCATGCTTGCTTGACACAGCATGTGAAACCAGTATAAAGTTCAAAATGAATTTTTTTTTCACTTTTTTTTTATTGTTTCCTAGACTTTCAAAACCTGTAGATTTTTAAAAAATGGATTTCATCTATCCGTTTTTGTTTATTTTCCATTAATTTTTAACTAAAAGATGTCAAAATGAGTCTCTTATTTCAAGTACTGTGGTTTAGTGAAAATGGAAATAGATTAATAGCCATTGGTAGCACGCTAGTAAAATTCTGATTCTTCTAGGTTTTAAAGAAACTGTTGATCCGTCACGGTCCACACAGCTTTATCGCCACAGGCCAAATACAGAAAAGGTGCTCGCGTTACTGGGGCAGGTTTCACTGGCTTCCTGGACAGTTTGCGCCTCGAGGCATGTGTAGGCCTGCTGAGCGAGTGTTTTCCCCTCATGGTTGAGAGGTTTGCTGTTTAAGAATTTCATGGAAAATACTGTGTTTTTCATTTGCAGTTTGTGCACCAGAAACTGTTCATTAAACAAGATTTTTCTGACAGTGAAGTTGAAAAAGCCCCATTGTTCAGTATTGATTGCGTGGCGTTTTTTTTTTGTGTGCAAGCAGTGTGGGAAAAGCCTGCATCTTTATCCGGCGTTTCCCACACTGCGTCACAAATTTGGTAGAAACATTCGTGCTGATGCTAGCTAGCAAGCTGAAAGTGGCATTCTCTGACCTAAGCACTTATATTTGGCACTGTGTGATGTTTAAGTGCTAAACTGTCAGCTTCCAATAGAATAATATGTGATTAGAGACTCAACGGATTGGTGTTCACAAAATTTGGCAGCTAGCATGACAGTTGCACTAAAATGCTAATCTGTGCACAACTTGCCATGTTCAAGCAGTTAAAATTCATGTTATGACAGTATGTACATAGTGTATTTCATGTGAGCATATGTTTAAATTCAGCCTGAGGCACAAGGGCAATTATTTAGTGTGTTATCATGTTCACAAATTTAACAAGTAGCTTTTAGCTATTATGTTAGCTAATAACTAGCTAAGTTAAACAGTTGAGGCTGGAATAATGTGACTTGTTTATTTGAAGCAGTTCATAAATTTGCCAATTTCTACAAGTTAATATTAATTTTTCAGATTACATTTTTATCAAATCAACACTACATACATGGAGTAACATTACGTACTGTAATCCTCAAAACTAAAATGTACCTTCTGCTTTTCGGCTTCAGTGCAGTGGGACATTTAGCACAGTGCAGCTTCATTCAAACCCTATTAGTCAGTACAAGTGCTGTGGTGTTGCAGGCTGTCTGAAAATCTCTGCTGTGTGTGTGTGTGTGTGTGTTTGATGATTGTTGTAATGTTTGGTTCCTCGCCTCTGAGAGCCACTCAAACGGCTTTTTACACTGTGGTTTGATGACATGTCCAGCATGGACACAGTCATTTTTGCTGTTTTTTCATTACCGTCAAGAAAGAAAAAAGTCTGTTTAAACATGTTGACATAGTTGGCTTTCTTGGGGAGGTTTGAGTGGGGACCTTGCTAACCCTCGCTGTGACACTCGTCTGTAATCTCATATAAGAAATGGGTTTAATAAGCAGCTATACCTCTGAAAGTATGACCTTTTTTTCTGTACATTGTACATAGTAAAGTCTGATTAACTTAGCTATTCTATATATATTCAGCATGATTTTGTTCATAATGGTCTTCGTTCTAATTATGTAGTTAAAGATGATTTTCTCATTTGATTATTCTGTGTGTCAGAGGTGCACATATCACCGGGCAGGTGCTGCTACAGTCTTGTCTATGCTGTTAAAAACTGTAGTCGCTCCATACTGTAGGGATAATTCATTAATGCCGTATTGCGGCAGTGATAACCTGCTGTGTCACTGTTGCAACACCCTTTAAAGAAATTGTTTTGAAAATGACCTCAAAGTACAAATTCCAAAAAATATGTGATCTAAAAGACTTCTGGATGCCTTCATATTCTTGCAGCCAGCTGCCGCACCGGCTCCATCACGCTGACTGTGAGCCAGCTCTTTAAATCACTGGATTGGGGATGTGTTTTTGAGTTCTTTCCAAAATCAATTAATCTCGTCTTGGCCCTACTCCCTCCCCCATCCTCTCCTCACCTTCCTTTCCTCTCTTCCCTGAAGCTTATCACCCTGCACCGTCAGTCTCTTAACATTTCTCTTCAAGGTTATGTCTGTTCACAAGAAGTGTGCTGAAAATGAAAGTGCACTTACATCGATGTTTCTCCTCGTGGAATTAAATGCCCTTTCTCAAATGCCATCGGTTGTCATGTGTGTCCTCTTCGTTTGGTGAAACTTACAAATTGCTGAAATGTATCCAGGGTTGCTTCAAACCTAAATATGTCCCTAACATAATAATAAGCCGCATCAGTTTCTGGGCTGACCTTTTAGAAATGTTTTCCTCGTTAGTATTTCCAAATGCTTGAGAAAATGAGATGTGGTCCTTCGTGAGGCCGATGGCCCCCTATTATCGTTAGAGACACACCAGCTGTGGTCGTTAAACAGGGTCAGCTCCCATTAAGCACACTGCAGACAGAAGCAGCTTGATGTAAGCAGATAAGGTAGAAAATATGAATAACGTTAGCCATTACCCTCCCACATCTTGCCACGTTACCCTGCAGCTCCGGTAGTGCAGCTGCTGCTGACACAGATAGTGGGTGGCCTCCAGGATTTGGTCTCTACTTTCATTTGGTTGATTATACTGTAAAGAAAAAATGGTCTGCAGGCAGTGTTATTCTGTTCACACACACCCCTTCTGAATCCTTTCAGTCCCTTTCTCTGAACTCTGCAGGTGAAATGGATTGAAAAGCAGTTTTACTTTGTGTGCAGTGTTGTATTTATCCTTTAGTTTTGGTCTTTTGAGACAGACTGGAATGAAAATATGAGCCCAGATTGAAGTATCTCGATAACACTGCCAACAAAGCTTTAACGCATTCAGTGAAATATCTGAGAGTTTCAAAAACTGAACGCCATAATTTGTTATAGGAATTCACGTTTCCTCGATATTGACAACTACTGATTGGTAATCCATCCAGGCTCTCACCCCATAACGGCTGAGATAGGCTTTCCACCCCTGTGACTCTGAATTTAGTAAGCAACAGAAAGTTTTGCAAGTTAGACTCACTTTTATTTTGTAGTTTGTGAGTTAAATGTTGCTGGATGGACTGCCACGAATTTCACTACATTTATGCTCCCCACAGGAAGAATACTGAGCAATAAAAATTCCTCCAGAGCATTCGTCCCTTGAGGTCACAGTCTACTTGTTTTTGGACTTGTAGTCAGACATTTGGGCCAGCTTTGTTGTACTTTAATCAGCCAACCAGAAGCAAGAGGTAGATCTGAGGGAGAACCAAAAGTTTTTACTTGCCAATCACAGGGTAGCCTCACCCTAATGCTGCTTTAGCATCTATTTACTGTGACTGTTTAGTATTAAATAGTGACGTCATTTTCTCACATTTATAAGAGAAAGGACGTTTTTTTGCACTTCTTTCAGAGTTCACCCTGTTGGATGTTATTAGGAATGTGAATTTAAGGCTTTTTTGCACTGGCTTCTCTTTTCAGCTCCAAAAGCATCTTTTGTGTACAGTTTTTGTTCCAGTGGCTGAAATGTATACATTACCTGCTTAATGTTTACAATTTGTTCTAGTACTCCAACCACATGCAGTGAATCTTTGCATTGCCACGTTTCTCTGTTGTGATGTGAAATAAGTGTATCAACGGAAAACAGTTGAGCTTTTAAAATGAGTTTTGAGCATGTTAGCATGTAGCTCAAAAACCTGCGATACCTTAGCTCATCACTAAGAACCAGAATCAGAAAAGATAATGTACAAATATTCCTCACCTGTTTTTTTCCAGTGCATCATTATTCGTTCCGATTAAATGCACCATCTGGGTGATATTTGTGCCCTCTTACAGATGTGAGTAGCTCCATGAGCCATCGCTGTGCGTCATGTATCCATGGATACCTGAGGCAGTCGGCAGTGTTTCCATCTTTTATTCCATCTCTCACTCGCTTCCTGAAGAATAGCTCAAGCCCTGTGACCCCATCATGGTCAAGTTCCACACTGAAAGCCTGTCAAACAGAACAATGTGCTTTGACTCATGAAAGGAACACGTGAGATATACTTGATGGAGCTAGCAACTAGTTACTAAGATCATAACCCTGTGAGGGGTTTTTAGGGCCCGAGCACTAAAAGTGTGAAGGCCAAATTGTATCTGCTCCCCTTATTATCATTACTTGGTCAAATGAATC
This sequence comes from Rhamphochromis sp. 'chilingali', assembly GCF_963969265.1. Lineage (NCBI taxonomy): Eukaryota > Metazoa > Chordata > Actinopteri > Cichliformes > Cichlidae > Rhamphochromis > Rhamphochromis sp. 'chilingali'. The sequence goes on along the minus strand of NC_137943.1, from coordinate 10,731,394 downwards.
GCCTTTTTGAGGGTCTGAAGACACTTGAAAGCGCATGAAATTTTGCCCACATGTCAGGCCTGGTGAAAATTCACGTATGGAGAGGACGAAATGGCTCCACAGCGTCACCTATGAAAGTATGAACCAGCACACAGACTGAGCTATTTGAATGAAATTTCTTACAGAGGTCCAACAACCCACGATGTACGAAAGGTCAATGAGACCTATGATCCAAACATGACAGGAAGTCCACCATTTTTACTTTACTGTGCCATTTTGGAGATTTGCTGATGTTATACCTTTTCAAAATCCTTGGGATTTTATCAAATCAACTTCACATTTCAATCTAAACCAAAGACGCTGGTGAATATAAATTGCAAAGCTTTTGAGGTTTCACTGAAGCGTGTGTCCGCAGGATCATTTTGATCATTTGCCATGAAATTTTAATTTGCTATCTTTCACACATACACTATCCAGTCTGGATCAAACTTCTCTAGTGCATCATATTTCATACATGAGTTTTTGAGGCTTCTACGTCATCAGTGTGATTTTTCTTTCCCACCAAAAAACTGAAATAAATTGCATAGTACACTTTTAAGGAATATATTCCCCCCCAAAAAAGCCTGATTTAGGAAATCAGAATCAGAGAGACTTTACTAATCCCATAGGGAAATTGAGTTGTCATAGCAACTAATATACAGCAAACATCAAACCCTCATATAAAATGAAGTCTAGAAACAAAGATATTGATAGATAAATATTAAAATAAACATATATATATATATATATATATATATATATATATATATATATATATATATATATATATATATTTATTTATACATATATATATACATATATTTATTTATACATATATATATACATATATATACAAGGACAAGTATGTGTGAAAAGGGAAATATGATACAACTTAAAACGTATATGTGCATGTAAATATTTGATTCTTTTTTATTTTTTTTATTCGCCAGGAGGTTCACTAAACACTATTTTCAAAAAACATTTTCTAGCAATTATTTCATGATTCAGGCAATTGTTATAGTGCAACTGAAGCTGCCACTGCAGCTCTCAGCTGCCTCTATACACCATAATTGAAGCCATTTGTGGATCAGGTGGAATTCTGGGATTTTGGCCTCACCTCAAAATCCCAAAGCGTGTTATTTTCTCTCTTTCTTTTCTCGGGCCAGTAGGACTCTTACATCAGCCTTCGTTTCTGCTCGCTCTCTCTTTCCTTCTGCGTCTCTTCCTCTCCTCTCTCTCCTTTCCCCTCTCTTTGCTATTCCAGAAAGAAGTCCTTCAGAGGCAGAGGTCACAAACTTGTGGTCCTGAATGCATCGGCGCACAACAGATGTGGAATATTTCCCGAGAAAAACGGTTTGTTTTGAAGTTCAAAAGTAAGTCAAACGTATATTTTTTTCTTTTTTTTCTTTTTTTACATATGTGGCTATTAACTCAAATGTCCACGTAGACATTGAGGGAATTTAGTGTCAGCTTGCCTAAGTTTAGTGAGAGACAACATGAAGGAAGACATTCACTAATTAATCTTATGTTCAAGTAAAAGTAGCAACTGGCTGATACTCAGTAAGGAATCAGTTACTGTAAAGTTACTCACTGATTATAAAAACGCCTCTACTGGAATGAGGGCTCTCAGGGATTCACTTCATTGGTGTTACGCAGTGTGTTAAATTCAGTTTTTTTACATTTCCTTTCACATTTATGTCTGAAAGAAGCCCTGCTGCATTTTTGCCACTGTAAAAATTTTGGTTAACGCTTCACATCAGTGACAGTAAGTGCAGTTTCTGAGCAGACACTGACACGCGTCTTCACGTGGTCCATACAGGCTAAATAAAATACAGGCACTACGTACTGTCGTGGGAAAGAGCAGGACTCTGGGTTACAGAGAGGTCTGTGTGGGCATTTGTTGCTGTGGCTTTTAATAGTCTCCTATTATAGAGCAATTTGTAACGGCAGAGTTGCAAATTATGCCACCGTGCATCTCTGTGCACATGCTGTTGTGGTAAATGAAACCTTTGAATTCATCCCAAACATCCCAAATGTAATTACAAGTCCCGGACTTTTCTGAGGAGAATTTGCAGAGAGGATATTTGAAAAAGTAACACAGTAATTTACACTGGTTTATCTGATTTCACAAGCTTCCTTTCAGGCGTCCGTGAGATGAAACTGAAGATCATGGAGGTTAAATTGATCGCCTTCGTTCTCCTGCAGGCTGTCACTGTGAGATCTCAAGTCAACCCAGGTAGACGTTTATCTTTACTCCGCTGGCACTACGCTGACAAATACCCGCTCTTTATCTTTATTAAGTTAAGTTGGAAACAGTGGCCATGACTGCATGAGCCAATCAGAGTGCTTTTTTAATTTTCTTCATTGTGTGATCAAAGCAGTGTAAGAGTCAGATGTATGGATATGTTATATTCAAGCTTAAAATAACTATTTCATATTCCTGAGGGACAAGCATGTTGACAAGATGGAGAGGAGGGAAGCAGGTTGAGGTGGGTGGGCTCAGAAGGCAAGCGTGTGTGTGTGTGTGTGTGTGTGTGTGTGTGTGTGTGTGTGTGTGTGTGTGTGTGTGTGTGTGTGTGTGTGTGTGTGTGTGTGTGTGTGTGTGTACGGTTTAGCTGTTGGTCAAGAAAGCAAACATCTTCAAAACAGGCAGACCTTTCACAGGCAAGGGGGAGAATTCGTGGAAAAAAAAAGTTAGAAAATTTGTAGGCGTAGTTGTAGGTGATGCACACACACACATACACACACACACACACACACACACACACACACACACACACACACACACACACACACCTACTAACACACTCCCTTACACATATGAACTCATTTCACTTTCCTCCCTAGAATATTTTCACAGTCAAAGGCTCGCTTGTTTGCCCGCTCTCTAAAAATCCGAGTGAGGGATTTCGCCGGAGCTCTAACTAAAACTCAAATATAAGTCGAGATGGTGGGAAGTAAACAATGTCACTCTGCTCCCTCAACTGACTCTACAGTTATGGCGTCTTACTTGTATCAACGCAGGACTGTAATCTCTTTTCACTGCTTGTCAACCCGTCGCCACACGCACAACATAAGAACAAAGGGAGTCAGGCTTTTCAAACTCAAGCGTTTCTCATGCTAGAAATGATTTTAAAAGATGAAAAATGAAGAGTGGGCAGCTCTAATACCACTCCCTTCTCATTTTGCTTAGACTGGCACCTACACAGTGACGCTTCTGTTTGGCTTTAGAGGCCTTTGCAGGGCTGCAGGAAGAGGGCTAGAGGGGGAAGGGATGAGCTGTGACCACCTTACAGTCAACTACTCAAAGTCCAGAAAATGCTTTAAAATTGATTTTATGTAAAAGTAACCTTATATTACCCTCATATGTGGAAAGACTTTAACCATATCGCACATATGAAAGAACACATCAGACATTTATGTGTATGTGTGCTTCGTGTGCTTGTAGAAATGTGCCGCTATCCTCTTGGTATGACCGGTGGGCAGATTCAGGATGAGGACATCTCTGCTTCCAGCCACTGGTCTGAGTCCACCGCTGCAAGATTTGGAAGGCATGTTTGTGCTCTTATACTCCACTTTCCTTCCTCTCATTAGATGTAGAGATTATAGTTTGTCAGGGATAATCCCTAAACTCAGTTTCTTTAAATTTGAAGAAATTTCCTAAACTTAACTGCTGCTTTCTTTTAGTAAAAAAGCACCGTAGACTTTGTGTCTGAACCAACATAGCAAGTTTTGTTTTAAATTGGTTTATCTTTTACTCAAAACATTTAAAGTTATTCACCAGATGGATTTGTATTTGTTGAATTGCTGATATATTTCATGATGGAAGTTCATCTTTTAACGTTCCAAAGCTCCTGAGCAGTGACACAAACAGGCTTGTGTTGAGGGTAAGGGGTAAATAGTGTTATAGCACATATTTAGAATACTTTCTTTCTCATAAGATGATCTCACTCAGCCTAAGAAAATATACTTTCATCTTTCAGCAAGCATGTTTAAGTAGCATGCTGCAATCAACCACTATTATTAGCAGTAGTAGTAGTACTGACCTGGTGTGAGGTGTGCTGTGGGATCAGGCTCCAGTCTATTCGCAGCAGATTCTTCAAGTGGTTTAAATCAAGTCTCCATTGAGATTTGATTCTTCATCACATCTATTTGAAATGAGATCAAGGGGATTTGAAGTCCACACTCTTCGCCATGTTCTTCAAATCCCTGCTGAGTATTTTTTTTTTCCAATGTTGTTTGGAAATGAGCGAATGCCACTGCAGTGAATGAGCGTGCATCTCACGTGTGAAAGCAACATCCAGATCAACGCAGGGGCCCAAGGTTTCATGGCAAAACTTTGCTGGCTTCACTGGCTGGCTCCGTCCCCATAGTGTACCCTGCTTCCATCTCTTCCCTTGGTAAACAACACACACGCATGCACGTGGCTTTCCGCGTGATGTAAAATAAAACATCATTCATTAGATGAGTTCTCTTTCCAGGTTGCTTCATGGCCCGATTCTGGCACTCACTGTCTGTTGTAGGGTCTACATGGGTACTCTGGCTGATCTGTGGCTTATGGTCTGCGACGTAGTTCAATCGTTGCCAGCACTGCAGTAGCTCTATTGCTATTACTGACACCAGCCTTTGATCCTAAAGTATAACCCTGGGGATCCAAGGCTCTGTTGCAGGTTCACCAGCTGCCAAACCAAAGCATACGAAAACACTGCGTATGAGTATTTGTTCTGGCAAAGCTACAATCCAATATCACCTAGATCCCTTTTCCTGCTTCCAAAATATGAGTTTCAACTGAGTCTTCATTTGCTGCCTAATGCATCACAATCCCTACAAAGTAATTATGGCTGATTAGTCTATCTATCATGTACTGGTGAACTAATTAGAGCCTTTTAACAATGTGTTCAGTGGTAACATGGAATAACAGGAAGTGTGCAAACATGATTTCTTTCAGACAGGAAAAATCAGGTACATAGGATATAATTTCATTATTCCTCACTGCTTTTTCCTCTGTTCGTATCTTGTAACATTTTTCCTCGCTTTATGTCTTTTCCCCTGTGTTTGTGTACCTGAACTCTGTGACCTCGGTTTCCGGTACCGACTCTTCCATTTATTTTCCTGCTCACCGTCAGACTTGACTTTGACAACGGAGACGGTGACGGGGCTTGGTGTCCTGACATCATGTCAGAGCCGGACGGCCTCAAAGAGTATCTCCAGGTGGACCTGCGCTCGCTGCACTTCATCACGCTCGTGGGCACCCAAGGTCGGCACGCCGACGGCATGGGTAATGAGTTTGCCCAGCGATACAGGATCAAGTACAGCCGTGACGGCAGCAGCTGGGTGGGCTGGCATGACAGAAAGGGAAGGCAGGTGAGCGTGTAAAGACGTAAAGATGTGTTCTTCTGATTCAAATAAGGTGTACACGTAATACTAATCTGCTATTTATCATCTTAATTTGTTTAACATTGTCCATGATAGTGAAAAATTGAGCTACTGTGTATATTTGAAAATCATTTAAATCTTATCTTTTATCAAATGTTAACAGATCAAATACTATATATGAGCATTTGTTTTTAATATTTCAAATGTTCACTTCTAACTGAATGCTAGCAACATGTTTCAAAAGCATTGTAAAAGGTGCTTGTTTACTATTATAAATGGGGAAACACGAACAACTTGAGTATTTGTGGGAAATGAGACATCTTTCCTCACCTCTGCCAGATCATCGAAGGCAACAGTAATGCATATGACGTGGTCCTGAAGGACCTGGAGCCTCCCATCATTGCCCGTTTTGTCCGCTTTATGCCCGTGACCGACCACTCCATGATCGTGTGTATGAGAGTGGAGCTCTACGGCTGTGAATGGCTCGGTTAGTCATGACACTCAGAGTGGAACATGAAACTTCAACCAAACGATATATTTTACATTACACTTTATATAGTAATATGATGTGAGCAAACACTGAATCAGCTGCGTGTTCTCTTTGACCTGCCTGCTTTAGATGGCCTGATGTCCTACAGCATTCCAGATGGACACCAAATGATCTACAGAGGCCTGGATGTCTTCTTCAATGACTCTGTGTACGATGGAGCATCAGCTGAAAGGTCTGAGTTTAACAAACTTTCTTTGAACTAAAACAACATTTGTGCATTTTAAAAATGAGCATATGTGCAAACCTTAAAAAAACCCTATTTCTGTCTTCAGCTCAACCATAAATCCTTCCTCAAGGCTGACGAAAGGGCTCGGCCAGCTGACCGATGGCACCTGGGGTCTGGACGACTTTCTCCACAGCCACAGCTACAACTTTTGGCCTGGCTATGACTATGTAGGGTGGAACAACAGGAGCTTCCCCAGAGGTTACGTGGAGATGATCTTTGAGTTCGACCATGTGCGAAACTTCTCGTCCATGAAGGTAAGAAGTCAGCGCAGGGGGTATTTTAAGCGAGCGGGATGAAATTGTAGAGCTAACACTTTGCTGAATTGAGCTATTCTGCACTATGCTGGGCAAGCACCCACCTTCTACAGCTGCTGTAAAATTTATTGGGGCATTAAAAAAAGAACAGGACAGCCTTGCTGGAGGAAGAAAAAAAATTACATTTTCTGTATAATTAGCCTGATCTTCGTGGATAAGTGCCGTGGCAAGAGATCAGAGATGTAAGATGAATGATATTTCTGCTACTGCACAGCTAGACAGATTAGTCATGGCTACACCTTCTCCTGCACCATCATCTCAGTCGGGCTCTGACTATTTTGAGCACTTTTAAGTAAAAAAAAAGAGAGAGACAGAGAGAACTGCCAGGTCGGTAAGGGCTGCAGAATAATAACAGACTATTTAAGTACTTTAATCATGCTTTTCTTATACTTCCACATCTCACCTTCGCAGGTTCACTGCAACAACATGTTTAGCCGAGGGGTGAGGATGTTCAGGCAGGTTACTTGTTACTTTCGGTCAGGATCAGAGTGGGAGGCAGACCCGGTGACCTTCAGGCCTGCTGTTGATCGTGTGAGCCAAAGCGCTCGTTTTATCACGGTGCCCCTCGGGGACCGCACAGCCAGCACCATTAAATGCCGCTTCCACTTCAGTGACCTTTGGATGCTGTTCAGTGAGGTGGCCTTCCAGTCAGGTAAAAAGAAAAAGAAAAGCAAAGATCAGGTGTAGCCTTTGCTTTAGAGACTTTAATTCAATAATCTAAAGGGAGCATGTGCCGTGTCCCACCACCTTTATTTCTTTCAATTACAGGCTCAGCAGTGTACAATACATCAATGGCTCCTCGCAAGCATGGACACCCGACAAAAATATTACCAGGTGAGCAGCCAAACATCTTCTGATATTTTCTTATTTAAGTCACTGTTTTCATTTTTGATTATAGGGTAAAATATGAGATAGAAGAAGACATGAATGTGTTGTTACTGTTTGATTTTGATTTCATGTAAAAATCTGTTTTTATATTTCCTTGATCGTGTAATGCACCTTATTTTAGATGTGGTTGGACTTCTAATGCTTTAAAAGGTTGCATGACCTAAATTTCTCCTGGCTCAACACTGCCCCCTGCTGATAATAGCAAGAATTACTGATTATTGTTAGAATAAATGGCCGGTTTCTTATAAAATATAATGAAACAAAAGCATTATGTTTGAAAAAAATTTAATTATTTTAGAATTTGATCTGAATGAATTACATTAAATTCATGTCAACATCCAACTCTAATGTGGTTTGTTAGGGGATGATCCTACACATAAAGTGGATGACAGCAATACAAGGATCCTGATTGGCTGTTTGGTGGCCATTATAGCCATCCTATTGGCCATCATTGTCATTATCCTGTGGCGACAGGTCTGGCAAAAGATGCTGGAGAAGGTGAGAAAAAAATTTATTTTAAAATCATTTAATCAATTTTAGTTATTTGAACTTACAGTAATGATTCAACATCCACAACTGATCATATGGTGTGACGTGTGCACTGAACCCTGGATGCACAAAAACATCATTCATAATTAGTTGGCAAACTTAAATTTGTTCCCAAATTTTAAAAATATAGAACAAAGGTAAACAAGAAGTAGACTCAAGAAGGCGATAAGGTGATCTATACTCAAATCAGCATTTTTACTGCTACGTTCTTTTGGGTTTCTTTGGGGGTTTTTTGGCTTCAGATATTATATGAAAAAAAGACGTCATTATCAAAAGCACCAGAGCTTTCCTTTCCCTCCATGTCAGTTTCTTCTTATATCATCACATGACAACACTGATGTCCTGCAAAACCTCTCAAGACTTTCACGTTGTAAAAACACCGCAGATACCAACTGCTTCTCTCTTGCATCTTCAGGCATCTCGTCGCATGCTGGATGACGAGCTCACGGCTCGTCTCGCCATCCAGACACAGGCCTTCTCCTTCCACCACTCGTCTCTCTCCAGTGAGAGTGGCTCGACCTCCAACTCCACCTATGAAAGAATCTTCCCCCTCTGTGCCGACTACCAGGAGCCCTCACGTCTCATCCGGAAACTGCCCGAGTTTTCTCAGTCCACTGAACGCCTCGGTAAGCTGTCTAAAGGAAATAAGTGAACATCTTTGGAGGTCAGCTACAGCGACACGTCCCACCCTCCGTCTTTTCTTTTCCAAATAAGAATCGAGTACCCCCTGCAGAGCCTTTGCAGCCGGAGGCTCCGATGGTGCCCCCCACTATGCTGAGGCAGATATCATCAGTCTGCAGGAGTCTTCGGACAACAGCATCTACTCCATCACAGCTGTCAACATGAATTTCTTTGCTGGCACAGATTCATCCATGAGGGAGTTCCCCAGACAGAAGCTCACCTTCAAGGAGAAACTGGGAGAGGGCCAGTTTGGAGAAGTATGCCCAGTAGCTCTAATGTTTGCTGGAGATGCTTTAAGGGCTTTAAACTCATTTTCTCTTCGCCGCCATTATGCTGTTGTAACTTTATAGCTATCATTTATAAAATTCAATGACAGCGCTTGCTGCCTGGTAAAAGCAGCAGACTATGAAATCACTACATGCTGACAGATAGGAAACACTTAGTGGTATTAAACAGATGGTTTCGAGGGATGCCAAGTGGATGATGAACTGACAAAGTGCTCCTCTAAACAGGTCCACTTGTGCGAGGCAGAGGGCATGCAGGACTTTTTGGGTGAGGATTTGTCCATAGAGGGAAACAATGAGTCCCCTCTGCTTGTTGCTGTTAAAACACTGCGGGAAGATGCCAACAAGAACGCAAGGTAAAAGAAACTTTTACAGAGATGTACTGGTACGGCTTTTCATTCAGTTGCCAGTCAAGTTGTAGATTACGTGACCCTGTCGTTCTGCAGGAATGACTTCCTGAAGGAGATCCGAATCATGTCTCGTCTGAGGGACCCCAACATCGTCCGTCTGCTGGCAGTGTGTGTGGACACAGATCCTCTGTGCATGATCACTGAGTACATGGAAAATGGTGACCTAAACCAGTTCCTCTGCAATCTCAGACTAAAGGCCGCTGATGAAGATGAGATCGAACAAGAGGAGACGGAGGGGAAGACCATGGTCAGGTAGGTGTAATTCACATGTAATTGAAATGATCATCAGGGAAATGACACAAAGAGCCACTTAGCTCACACTATTTATTTTCTCTCTCTTAGTTACACCACGCTGATCGGCATGGCAGTGCAGATTGCATCTGGTATGAAGTATTTGTCCTCTCTTAACTTTGTCCACCGTGATCTGGCAACCCGCAACTGCCTGGTGGGTAAGAAATACACCATAAAGATCGCTGATTTCGGCATGAGTCGGAACCTTTATAGAGGGGGCTACTACCGGATCCAGGGCCGAGCTGTACTGCCCATTCGCTGGATGTCATGGGAGAGCATCCTACTAGTGAGTAATCTATGGATTTGGGACATTATCGCCTCCATTTATCCGTTATTTATAGACTAAGGGAAATCTGACATTCCACTACAGTTTTATTGGGTTTTTTATTGTTCTACGATTATTGCTAATCCACATATATTTAAAAGGTTAGTATAAGTTCTATACAGAGGTGACAGCAGATCAATTTTAAATATTTTATACATTTTAATTTAGAATTTTTAAGCTTTAAATTTATACCAATCTGTCTATGATCTTTTTTTTCCTCAGGGTAAGTTCACTATGGCTAGTGACGTGTGGGCCTTCGGGGTGACTCTGTGGGAAATTCTCACTCTGTGTAAGGAGCAGCCGTACTCCCAGCTCTCTGACGAGCAGGTCATTGAAAACACAGGAGAGTTCTTCAGGGAACAGGGCAAACAGGTGAGCTTCACACCACTGTACCTGACAGTCCTCCTGAGTGCCACTGTGGAGGATTTTAGGATGTAATAGTTCTCAGATATGTATGTAGATGTGTCTTGTAACACTTATAATACTCATAATACTGTATTGAGAGTATTGTGCTTCATCCTACCAGGTGTACCTGCCGAAGCCTCCCTGTTGTCCTGACAGAATTTACAAGGATCTCATGCTAAGCTGCTGGAGGAGAAACGCCAAGCAGCGGCCGAGCTTTCAGGAGATACACTCTCAGCTGTTAGAGAGCCTGGCGTAGCAGAGGAGATGTATCGTTCCACTGTGCTGTGCAGGGTCTCGGTTGCTTCCTTTGGTTTAGATTCATTTATTTGGAGTCAGACCCATAAAATATTCACTTTTTTGTCAATGCCTGCTTCTCAAAAATTATGCTCTAAATGGAGAGATATGTGAAGGTACAGACTACACTTAAATATAGCCTCCTATTGTAGATATAATGCAGATAGTTCTATTCGTACAGTGCATTCAGACCTCTGTGTATTTATTATTTTCTTATGATTTGTTATGCTGTCTATTTATGCAATAATATCCCCCCTCCCTTTTCTTTTCCATCATATATCTAATCCTATTGCACATTTATTATGTGAGCACTGTTTTGTGTTTTTGTCTTTTATATTTGAATTTTGTCATGAGGGAAAACGTTTTCCTGATGAGATTGTGCTTTCGTATGCAGAAGCTGATGTAGATTTTTTATAAACATGTTTATGTCCTTTTTCAGAAATGAATTTATTGTACATAGTGGGGGAAATAGCAAAGAACAACGTTTTAACGCCTGTTGGACCAAGGATACCTGTAAATAAAGAAGAAATGCTATTATTATCCTTCGTTTGTATCTTTGGTTTTTAATATACGATAAGTTTGATACTTTTTAGCCTGCTGGGGTTGCTAACACGGCTGTACTTTCAACCGTTGCGCTCTTTAATCGTTTTGGACCACCTCGCTCTCTGTAGTGAAATCTGATTGGCCAGCTGTTTGTTGACATCCAATCACACCACGCAGCTGCCTAAGCAATAGGCTGACTGTTTTCAACGGCATCGGACGAGGGGCTGAACGTCCCCGGTGAATACAGCAGGTTTGAAAATTTGCCCCCGGTGTCTGCTTCCTCTACAGCCGCTGCTCATTCCGCTCAGGCATGGAAAAAGTCGTCATCGTAACGGGTGCCAACAGGTAAGTCCGCTAAAACTGTTTTATAACGGTTCATACGGACACCGGGTGCTGTTAGCTAGAAGATGCTGTTCGGGACTTCTACTCTTCATTTTAAACAATGAGTTTCAAAAAACATGTTGGACTTGTTCAAGTATAACCTGTTTTCGGTAATGGAGGTTATTGCAATAGTTAGTTACACTACAAAGTACCACCTATGAACTGTATCAGTGCGTCTTAGTAAAAGACATACTGTAGGTTCATACAGCGAGAGATTAAAGGCCTCTAAATCTTTCATAAGCTGTCTTTCTTACTCTGTAATAATGTTTCACTAGCACATATATTCAAATGTAATGTATGTGTGTCACAAGTTAAAACTAAAAAAGAATGTCGTACTCATGAATATGCATTGATTCATCTTTTGCATCTTTCGGCAAATTGATGCGTTCTCATGAACTTGGAATGTCATATTGAATACAGTGGCTGACCACTCTGAAGCGGTCTCGTAGGAATTTGCATGCCGTGAAGGGAAATTTCAATTTGTGTCTGTACCTTCAAACTCAAGATATAAGGGATGATACATATGTTTTATCGTCTGCAAAGGGGTTTTCCTAACCAAAGAAGCAGAGACATGAAGGAAACAAACAAGGCGACCAGCATCTGACAAAAACATCATCCTCACCTGAAGCCTCATCTCCCGAACTGAAGTCAGGGCTCTTAAACACGGAAACATGTGTAAACATGCTCATTTATTCCCGATATTGTCACAGTTTCTTATTATCAGCCGATCAGACATGCGACTATCCTGTCCCCGGAGCAGCTAATGTTGGCCTCAAGTGTCCTAAAAATCACACTTTTCCTCTGATAACCAGTTTGATTACATTCTCACTTGATATGATAGATTATTACCAAGTATCATATTACTCCAGTTTTAGCCTCCCTTCACTGGTTGCCTGTAAGTTTTAGGTTTCATTTTAAAATTTTAGTTCTAACCTTTAGGGCCCTACATGGTCAAGCTCCTCAATATTTGTCTGACCTGCTGAAACCACATTCATCTTCTCGAGCTTTAAGGTCATTAGATCAGAGACTGCTGGTGGTACCACGCACTCGTTTTAAAACTCGTGGTGATCGGGCCTTTCAGACGGTGGCACCACATTTGTGGAATTCTCTTCCACTGTCTCTACGCTGCACGGACTCCATTGACTCTTTTAAAAAACAGCTGAAGACATTTTTATTTAGAAAAGCATTTGATTAATTTCCTCTTATGCTGTTTTTATAGTTTTATTATATTACATTGTTTTATTTGCTGTTTTATTTACTGTTATATTGTTTTATATTTCCATTTTCTGTGTTGTAAAGCACTTTGTGATTTTTTTTATCTGTGAAAAGCGCTATATAAATAAATTTTACTTACTACTTACTAAGTCCAACACTAACGCCAGCTAACAACAACTAACAGAGTCTAACAGCAGCTAACGTCACCAAAAACTCAGCTCTTACTGACAGAAAGGTCAGTATATCCTCAACCACACACCTCAGTATCACCATCATCAGACAGAAGTGACCTTCACAGACTTATCGACTCGCATCAAACTCCTTTCACAAACTTTGACACCATCCTCCTGAGTAAATGGATGTGGAAACCCAGCTCAGCACCACGACTGTGGTGAACAGCGTACTGACTGTTCACCACAGTCAGTCCGCTGTGGCTATTCTTTTGTCTCATAGCCAAACCAGTTCTCTTCATATTGGTCTTCCTCAGTAGTGGTTTCTTTACAGTATTCTGACTTCATCGATCCATGTAGATGCTCTTCCAAACAGTTGTTGTCTAGTTGTATATGTTACTTATATGGGCTCTAAAAGCGAGTCCCGGGGGGTATAATTCTTTCGATGATGTCCAGATTCTCCATACTGGTTGACTGCACGTGAGGAAACTGTCAAAATCACCCCACATTTGCTTGCTTACAACTGTAGTTGTATAGTATTGATGTCTAAAGTATACTTATGCAATTGCTAGACTGTATTTATAAAGGGAAACCTTTAGGATAACATCATTCAGCATTAGAGTCTAAAGCTCAAGAATAGATTACTAGTGGAAATAAGTCTGCTTCCCTATGAGACTAGCTGTTTCTTCAGGTTTACAGCTTTATGTCGAGATATAATAACTGCTTCCTGTAACCCTTTACTTAACATACAGCTATAAAAGAGACGAAACAGAACACTTGTATATGTTCCTTTTCCCCCCCTCACGTTCCACACACTAGTTAACTTATCCACTAAATATCACTTCGGAAACAAAGACCATAATTAACAGTACATGAAAATGGAAGCTTCACGTCACTTGAAAATCCTTTTTCATTATCTCTTCTCCAATAACGTGACTCCAGACTATGTTTACAGTTTGCTTTACTTCATCTGTGAGGTAATCTCTCAGTTGTTCAGGGAAAGTTTGTTAATACGAGTGCACGGCTGTGTTTGTCTGCCATCTGTCTGCAGCGGCATCGGCTTGGCTTTGTGTGAAAGGCTTCTCACTGAGGACACACAGCTCCGGCTGTGTCTGGCCTGCAGGAACATGCAGCGGGCAGAGGCCGCCCGCAGCGCCCTCCTCACCTCTCACGCCGGTGCCCATGTGGACTTACTACAGCTCGACGTGGGCTCTGTGGAGTCGGTGCTCGACGCTGCTAAGGTGGTCAAGTCCAGGTGAGAGATGTTTGATGCCGCGTGCTGACGTCATCACACTGGTGATTGTTCTCTTTGTGATATGAACTACAAATAAGGAACTGATAGCTTAACCTTTAATACACATTCGTGTGTTTCCAGATACAACAGAATTGACTTTCTCTATCTAAATGCTGGAATTATGCCCAATCCACAAGTGGACATCAGAGCTTTTTTTAAGGGTTTATTTTCCAGGTACATTTCTAAAGCCAGTTTATGATTTCTTTGTTTTGTTTTGTTTGATATTGGATACATTCAAGCTGTCTTTGCTGCTCTATAAGAGTGTACCTTCCCCACTGCAGAAATGTCATCAACATGTTTGCAACAGCAGAGGGTCTCTTGACTCAACAAGACCACCTCAACTCAGATGGCCTACAGGAAGTTTTTGCCACTAACCTGTTTGGTCATTTTGTCCTGGTACACCACAAACACACACACACACACACACATACATACATATGTCTTTTAACCTACAGTAGCATAAATAAACTTCAGGATACTGACTTTAATATGCGGATGTGTTTGACACAGAAAGTCAGCTACAAACTTTGTTGCTGTTTGTGTTGCTCTTAGTTGCATTGCTTAGTGCAGCAATGTAAACAATATGTTTGTTTAACCCAGTTTTTGTCTCTCCAAACCAAAAGGCACCTATTAAAGCTTTGAATATCTGTCTTCAGCAGGTTGTTTTGACCAAATTTGTAATGCATTGAGGTGATTCTATGGGATTGGTTAATATGATATTTGGGCAAACATGCAGTTGAGCGGGTGTCTCTAATAAAGTGGCCAATAAGTGTGATGTAGTTTTTAATGTTTTGAACTTGTTCTTTCTTGCAAGTTTTGTTCCTGATGTTTGAATTATTATAAATTATTATTTAATTAGCATAATAAATGTGTCATTAGGATTGTAGGATCACCATGTAGTAGTGAAGCATCCATCATAGATTGCTAAAAATAAAATAATAATTTTAAAGATAAAATATCTTTTGCTTTTTATTCTCTTACAAAATTTTATAAAATGAATATTTGATTTGGCTAACACAGTGAATTATTAATGCCTGCCTCAGGCTGATCCATATATTCTTATGCTGGCCTGCTTAAATCAGTGATTCATGCACCCCTCCTACATCACTCCTTACTGTGCACTTCCACCTTGGACCTGATATAATTCTCTCCTGGTTTTCCAGATCCGGGAGCTGGAGCCTCTGCTGTGTCAGACAGGTCATACGTCCAGGGTAGTGTGGACCTCTTCGAGTAATGCCCGCCGGTCTGCCTTCAGCATGGATGACATTCAGCACAGAAAAGGGACGGAGCCCTACAGCTCCTCCAAATACGCTTCAGACATGCTCAGCGTGGCTCTTAACAGGCGCATGAACGGCCAGGTTTGTCTGTCACGTACTCTGATGTCAGTGCGGTAACTATCACTGCAAGCTTTGTGAAACTCTTACGAGGTCACTGTGATTTATAAATTCTTTCTGTCTTGTGACAGGGTCTGTTCTCCTCAGTAGTCTGCCCAGGACTGGTGATGACTAATTTGACCTATGGTATCCTCCCCTCCTCCTTCTGGACTCTAATCATGCCCATCATGTGGTTGGTAAGTGGTAACTTATTTTATTTTTATCTTTTAACGTGACCACAGTTACGTATGAAAAGACTCACGTTCATGTATTTTCTAATTGTGCAAAACAGATTAGGATCTTCACCAACACTTTCACCCTTACACCGTACAATGGAGCAGAGGCACTGGTATTTCCATTTGAAAATTATTACAATCATTTGAATATTTGCACTGTAAAGGCTCTGTGAACCCAGATTCATGGCCTGGTGTTTCTGCTCACAGCACTGGCTGTTTCTGCAAAAGCCAGAATCTCTGGATCCCAGAGCAAAGTATCATAGTTTAACATCAGGGCTTGGGACAAACTACACCGAGCCACGACAGGTGAGTAACGAGAGCCCTGTATTCCACAGAGAAAGTGCTCAGGCCTGTGTTACAGAGCGTTTTTTAGAGTAGCAGATGGTATTTGTGTGATGTGTTGCTTTTAACTTAATTCAGGTTTTCTCTGCTTTGTGTTCACGTCTCAGATGGATATTGATGGTGAAACGGCTGACGTCCTCTTTTCAAAACTTCTTGAACTTGAGAAAGGGGTCAGAAGGAAACTGTGTGAGAGAAATGCTGACAATGAAGCTCATCAGCGGTATCTCAATGAGATAGAGTAAAAGTGATTCTTTTGTACCGGAAGGTTTTGCTCTCTTGAAATGGATCCTGTGAAATCTGAACCAGTGTCACTGCCCTTATTCATCCCATCCTTCCCAGGTGGACCACTGAACAGAGGGTGAAATGATCACGCTTGTTCTACCTCAGCCAAGGTCAAAGCTTTGGTTTATATAAGTGATTATGTTAACTCTGACTACTTCTGAGGGGACCCCATGGGAAGATTTTCCCTGAGTCAAAATGTTAAAGAAAGCTCTGTCTCAACAGCTAATGGCTTCTTTCTTTGATCAAGCTGCACCTCTCCACCAGGTCAGACAAAGCTTAGCTTGGTTGTTTTTATGTAATTAAACAAATCAGTTATGAAGGAAATGCAACTGTTCCTTTCTTTTTTTTAAAGTCCACCGATATTCCCTCAGTCCTCTGTTAACACTGCTCTAAAGACTTTCCAATCATACCGTGAACTTGAAGCACATCACACTGAGAGGTCTAATTTAAATAACTGTGTGGGCAGGAAGGGCCTTTTTGATAAGCTACTTTGAGCTCTCTACAAACCTCCTCACATTACTCACATTGTTTCATATTTCAACATGTTAATAATAGAAACACGCTTTGCATTTCTTGAAACTTTGTTAAAATAATGAAGAGATTTTATGTTTCATGAGCTGAGCCTGTCACGGTTTCTGAACTCAGATTCACAAGAATCACTGTTTTTAAACAAACAGTGGAAGTTCATTGAGGGTCAACAAGTTCACGTGAGATCAGTAACAAGAAAGCGCTTTCCTGTTGTAAAGTGGACCCTGCTGTGTTTTCACCTGATAGCTGCATCATGTTTCCTGCCCCACAAAGTTAATTAGGTCTTTGTTAATGCCCTGAGGCCACTGACTAACCATCAGCTCTGTGTGATCTGGAGATCGTTTCCATACAAATAATAAATTATGGAAGGATTGTCAAGTAAATAAATGGAAAAACTTATAGTTTGCAATAGGACGAATAAGTGTGCAAGTAAATAAATCAGCTGCTTTAGACCAGTATCAGCATTTTTTTTGCTTATTTATTTCATTACCATATATCCACAGCATCACACCCCACTGTTAGATTTTGTTATCTTTCAGTCGCCTCAGATATCGACTCTTGCATTTACTAAACTAAAAACAAAAAGTCAATCCAACATTTTCTGAGGGAATATACAAAATACAACCAAGTATATTTTTTTCTTTGTTAGGCGACTAGTAGGAAAGGATGTTTAGTCCTGTCCATTATCCAATGATTTTTCTCTTTTTTTGTTTCCATTTTTATTTGTAAAAAATGTATATGTGTAAATTTTATAAAGTACTGGAGTCCAAAATCTAAAAAAATGTTCAAATAACTAAATCTTCTGTGCCAGTTTTGGTGATGAATAGACTTTTAAATGACCTGAAGAATACAACAGTGCCTAACAGTGCATATAGGTAAAAAGTTACATATTAAATACATTACACATTCAAAAAGCGGTGTGACATATTAAATGCCACACCACTACTATGTGCTACTATGTAATGGGGTCATTCCAAATATTAACTTTCAGCTCATTTTGCCTCTTATTTACATGTGTGTTTGCACGTTTCAATGAATTGCTGTACCTATTTTCCCCAACTGGTTAAAGCTGATGGCTGCCTGGTTCTTCCTGTTAAAATTGAGTTTTTCCTTCCCACTGTCGCCAAGTGCTTGCTCATAGGTGGTGGTCTGATTATTGGGGTTTTCTCTGTATTGTTGTTGGGTCTTAAAATATAAAGAACCTTGAGTCAACCATTCCTGTGATTAAATAAATTCATTTAATTTTCCAAGTAAAATATAAAGAAATGATGGATGTCAATTCAAATAGAATTTCATTTGCTAATAATAGCACGCCTTGAATAAAAGTTATTACTTCGTCACACAGGTGCACTTCTGTACACTGTCATATTTGTCAGACACAATGCAGAGTGGTGAATTGGTTCAAGTATCGATATATTTTGGCGACTTTATTTTTTATCCTTCATCGTATATCCCTCTGAAGTTTTGCCTTAAGTAAAGCTGCGCTGACCACGTGCGATGCATGTCTCCTTTTGGTTTCAAGCTCTTCTTGTAAATTACAGGAAAGTAGTGGAAGTAGTGTAGTAAGCAAATTAAAAGTAAATTTTTTCACATTATCATGCCTTGAACTCCGGACACATTTCAGAGACAAAGCCCAGCTTTACAGTTATGCAGAAATGTCCCTCTAAAACGATATTTTATCAAACCTATTAAATGTTTAATGGAGAATCTGCAGACTGTAAGTGTAAATCCAGTGGCACACTGTACCAGTTTTCTCTTGTTATTACAAAAATGAAATGGCAGAAAGCCGACTCTTCATCTGGACAGCTTCACTTTGAGACTGCAGAAGGATAAAATACAAAAATTGAAAACCTAAATCCAAGTGAACACAGTCAACTTCCTGTCCATTTGAGACGCTCCAGGACAAACCTCAGCACACTTTGAAAAACAACAACAACAAAAAAACTGGGCCAACATTTAATACCTGGAGATATTTCCTCGATATTTTTGTTCAACCCGTGTGACAGCTTTCTCGGTGAACCTAAAGAGCTGATTCTGCTGATACTCAGCATGTCCCTGTTGGCCCTACCCACACCACCCTTTTATTATTATTATTTATAAACTGGCAAATCCGACTTAATCTGATGATGTGCCTGTCAGTAGCATCAGGATGAGGTGTAGCTGCACATACAGATGTATCCAGGTATAAGTGGGCACAGTTTAGGCCTTGTGTTTATTCTGCATGAAGTCTGCAGTTATAAAGTTACTCTCATCAGTCCCTGTAACTTCTATGCATGTGACACCTTCTCAGAAATGCGGATTACTCGCGGAGGACATGAGCGTAGCGTTACGTAATGTAAATAAAAACATTGCAGCCGACGCGTGCACACATTGGTGTGCGCTGCACGATGTCCCGGATGATGCTCGCACCGGAAGAGAAGGGGCAGCTTTCCCAGCCATCTTGTGGCAGCATCCAGCGAACTGGTCGCATCAAGCCTCGTAGAATCGGAGGTGAATCCCGTTGAAGGGGCGCCATCATGCCCGGACAACTGCAAGAAGGCTTCGGCTGTGTCGTGACCAACCGGTTCGACCAGTTATTGGACGATGAGTCCGACCCTTTCGAGATCCTGAAGGCTGCCGAAAACAAGAAGAAGGAGGGGGCCGCCGCTGCTTCCACCAAGACCGCGGCTCAAGCCGCTAAGCAGCCGAAGAAGGAGTCACAGAAGGACAGAAAGAACCCTCTGCTGGACAAAAAGGAGGAGACCCAGGCGCCAGTCCCCCTGAAGAAAGAAGGTAATGAAAAAGAAAGGAAGGGAAACAATGCACCTGCTTCTCTCGCTAATGAGCGATGCATGTTTATTTTTGCTTTTCGTAGCAACTGTCATGTGCAGCTCCCGTTAGCCACGTTAGCTCGACTCGGCTGAGCGAGACACAGCGTGAGGTCAATATGGACCCTGTGCTGCTGTTATTAGAGGACAGACTAAAAATAAAGCCTCGCAGACGGAACGTAGCTGGACTTGAACACGTACCGAACCAGAGCGGGTTAAAGCCAGCAGCGAGGTGCAGACTGGCGAGCCTGTGTTGCAGAAATGGTTTCTGCTAGCGTTTGACAGGAAGGTGCAGTGTTGGGTTTCTGTGTGGAGGATACAGCTCTATTAGCAGCTTCTGACTTTGCAAAGCAAATGTAGGGAGAAAGGAAAAGGCATCACCTGTGCTGGGAAGACTAGACAGAGCGCTGCTCTTGTTATTATCCCCAACTAATCTTATTAGTGTATTGGTCTTAATTGAATTCATCCAAAGCAAGTAAATAGAGCCATCTTCAGTGCAGTTACATTAAGTTCTCATTGTGTGTACTGCTGAAAGGAGATGATGGGAGACCACACATCAGGTGATGCATTTGTTGTTTTCTCGTTTTGTTTAGCATTTTCCCACACACACACACGGTCTAAAATCTAAACAACACAGCTGAGCATAAATTCAGCTTGTGCTCCTTTGATTTGCAGGTATCAGGCGGGTGGGAAGAAGAGCAGACCAGCAGGGCCAGTCTGGTTCCCAGCACCAGGGTGTGCAGGGTGAAGGGCGACCTGGAGACAAGAGGCCGGACCGAAGACCACCCCGCGAGCGCCGCTTTGAGAAACCTGCTGAGGACAAACCCGAGGGGGCTGGAGAGTTTACTGTGGAAAAGTGAGCAGCAATGATGAGAGGGATGGAGGGCTTATTTAAAACATGCCGGCTGGTGCAGATGTAGGCGCATTGACAAGACGTGTGCAGGGTTTGAGAGCTTGCAACTGTTGTTGATGGAGTGCATGTTTCTCTTAACATCACGTTCATCCTCGTGTTTTAAATTGCATCTGTTTCTGTGCACCAGGCCTTCTGGAGACAGGCCCCCGAGAGGGCGTGGTGGCGGCCGGGGCGGGCGTGGTGGAAGAGGGCGGGGCATGGGCCGAGGCGACGGCTTTGACTCCCGTGGCAAACGAGACTTCGACAGACACAGCAGCAACGACAAATCGTAAGTATGCGCTGAGCTGAGGTCATGAGTAGAAATCGCCTACCAGTGCATGAAAGCTATTATGCTTTATATTATTTTCCTATTTTGTCATGTAAATACTGTTACAACAATAGATGTTTATACTAAATATGCGTACAGTTTCTAATAATGAGATCAGCATACACGCCGGTAATCTCTGAGCTCAAAGATAAATAAACAAGCGCTTATTTTTTCCAGTCTTTGCTGTGTATGATGTCAGAAACATAGGTTGTGTCAGGCACACTGCTGTTCACTCCTTCTGTTTATGAGGGGCAGCCAATCAGAAGAAAGCTAGTTTAAAGGGGGAAGGGGCTAAAATATAGTTTTGATTGGATAATCAACTGAAGGGCTTTACCAAGGCCCTGTATAAGATTACAAAAAGAGATTATTTTGATCTGTAAATCATGCAAAGCTGCTCTACTAGAGTCCTAGACCCAGCAGCTCCTGACTATATGGGTTCTGTGAGAGTCCAGGGGGAACAGCATCTCAAGAAAGTGGTTCTTTATGTTGTCTCAGGCTGTAATCAGCACTTCCCTTAATGAGAAGAGCCCCTCACTGTGGTCCGAGAGAATTTAAGAGAACTCATACACCGTTGGCCGTCTTCCCTTTCTGTTTTCGCTGCAGCACTCCGAAGAGCGAGGAGAAGCGCGGCGGAAGCGGCTCGCACAACTGGGGCAACGTGAAGGACGAAGTGAGGTGAGTTTCCCCAAACAGACACATGGCCTGTTTGTCGGAGCGCCGCTGTCAGCAGGATAATGAGGCGCATGTGATATTTTTACAGACTGTGTGCACTCTCTCTCTTTTGAAGTGCTTCTGGTTTTGTCATATCACAGGATGCTGCAGTTTAAGGATGTCTTGGGATGTTTCCCTGTTCGCTTTAAGCTTGAAGTGTCGCTGTTTCCTTTATGAAGAGGCTCAGACAGTTAATGTTTCAGCTAGAGGACGCTTACCATTACTCATACAGAGGTTGTGCATCTTTGTTCCCAGTGAGGCTGAACAAACCGCTCCCCCTGAGACGACCCCAGAGGGCGAGGAAAACGCGCCTGCTGGCTCCGAGAACAAGTGAGAATCCTGTGTCCTTGTGTTGGATGGATGTTGGATGTTTGGATGAAAAAGGATCCCCGTGTGCAAAGTTAATAAGTTGTCACATTGCGTTTCCGTTAGCGTTTGCACTGCTGTTGTGACGCAACAAGGGCGATTTTGTTAAACGCTGCCTCTGACCTTTTGGCCTCAGGATTAGAGGGCATGTATAGAGGTAAGAGGATTGGCGAGTTCCTACAGTGTTGTGTGTTCCTGGCATTGCAGAGAGAACGAGGTCGAAGAGGTGAAAAATGAAGGCCCCAAAGAGATGACCCTGGACGAGTGGAAGGCCATGCAGGACAAGGAGCGCACCAAGGTGGAGTTCAACATCCGCAAGCCCAACGAGGGAGCCGACAGCCAGTGGAAGAAAGGATACGTGCTGCACAAGTCCAAGAGCGAAGACGTGAGTGTGGTGTGCTGAAAGCTTTTCTCGCCCGCAGCTTAGACCTTTACGTTTTAGTCCTTTGGCTCCCTGAAAAAGACCTTTGCCATCTACACTTGGGATGTTTCTGGGGACTAATTTACAAGTCAAAAACTATTGCGCATATATTTAAAAGCCATTGGAAACTGTTAATCAGTTTATATAATAACTGGAACATATTGCTTTTGGGCATGTGCATGTTGAAACAGTCATTAAGTTATTACAAAGTAAAGAGACTTTTTTTTTGTCTGCAAACCCCATTATATAGACTGTTTTCCCTTGGTTTTTACTGGTGCTTCATAGGATGTAATACCCTAGTACTGTCAGCTTGGGCGGTGATGCAGGTAGAAGCTCCTTGCCAACTGTCTTTAAACAACGCAGGTTACTAACCACCGTGCATCACCAGCAGTAAAGCCGATGAGATGTGGTGAGATTGTACAAACGAGAAACGTGAAAAGCCAAGGACGGCTGCTATAAGAAGGTCTTGTGTGGAGCTTCAGCTAGTTAGTGTGGATGTGTCTCAAAGTTGCTTTTCTGAAATGTGTAGCGTTGCACACACATTATTAGATTAGCTTGGCAAGTGCAGCCTTCATTACATGCAGGTTGATGTCCACATGCATGTGCAAAGTGTGGTTACGTGGTGCTCTGACGCCACCTGCATAAAACAGGTTATTTTCTCCATCAGAGTCACGCACAATCATCCTGGCTGTCATTTGTCTTACTTTCCACCATGATTGGTTACATTTTCTGTCGTACATCTGTTGAGGCTACAGTTGTACATCAATACATTCTGAACAGTCATTCAGTAATTAACTGTTCTGCATCAGATCTAGTCAGGCTTAGACTTGCACGCTGATGATTTTAAGTTTATTGTGATTATTCCAGTTGTTTACTTTGAAGTCAATCAATCAATCAATCAAGGCTTTATTCGCCACGTGCAGGTTGCCCTGCAGTGACAAGCCACAGGGTTGGGTAGGGGGTGAGGAGTAATCCGAAGCAAACGTGTGTGTGTGTGTGTGTGTGTGTGTGTGTGTGTGTGTGTGTGTGTGTGTGTGTGTGTGTGTGTGTGTGTGTGTGTGTGTGTGTGTGTGTGTGTGTGTGTGTGTGTGTGAGAGACAGAAATCTGGCTATAGACACTGACAGGTCACAGCTGATATAGCTATTTAGGTTTGTTTTCCTTAACCATGTTTAAAGTGGACAGCATGTATCCTTGTAAGTAACTGCATTTAAATAGGCAATAGTGACAGGCTTGCTGTGATGTGCGTGGTTAGTGTCAGGTAAACATGCTCAGGCTGTTTGGTTGGTGGTCACTCTGCTGTCTAAAAATAACTGTGGTTTGTTCAATTTCCAGAGACCTGTTGGGGCTTTGATCGACACCGCAGAGACAGAAGCAGAATCGCACAATCTCTACCACAAGGTACCTGCATTACTCACACTTGTTTTTTCATTCACTCAGCCCATGCAAATGTTCAGTGTTAGCTGCGACTCAGTGGCGATACCTTTTTAAAATACTGAGAAGACATTAAAGCTGAAGGCATGGTAAGAAGCAGAGCTCACTGATGGAACGCTGCATTTCTGATCCGAGCACAGTTGACATCTAGCGTGATGGCCATCTACGGTTCTTTATCAGCAGGCCGCCGCTGACGAGTCCAGTGACCACCATTTCCGCAAACCAGCCAACGACATCACATCTCAGCTGGAGATCAACTTCGGAGACCTTGGCCGCCCCGGTCGCGGGCGTGGGGGCGCACGTGGTGGGAGGGGAGGCCGCGGCGGGGGAGGCAGCAGGACGGCACGCGGGGGAGGACGTTCCGAAAAGGTAATGGCAAAAAAACCCAGCTGCCATCACTGCCGACAACAAAGGTTTAGTGTTCTGCACAAAAGAGTTGGCTCTCTGACCGAACCGGCTGTAAAATCACTGAGTTGGAAAAACCTGCTGTGGATCACTAAGACCCTGTAATAACAGAGCACTGAACACATGCTCCACCACGCAAAACTCCGTTACTGACCTCATGTTAGTCAAGCAGGGAATTGTCCTAAATACTGGTGTCTAAATTTGAATAAAGCACCTGCTTTTTCCTTTCTTTTCTTTTTTTTCATTGTCAATAAATTTGACATTCATATTAATAATGGGTTTCAGGCGAATGTTAGTCAGTCTAAGATATTTTTTGGCAAAGCTACACCCAGTCTGTATCACAGAGTGTGTGTATGTGTACATCTAAATATACGCTATAGTTGTTAGAACTTCATTTAATGTCCATGTATTTACTAGCTTAGTAAAGACAATAAGTCAGTGTTATCCTCTTTGACACATCTATACTGTTTCTTGTTTGTTTTTGACTATTTGAGCAGAAATGTGGATTATGCTTGAATTAATTAACAAAACTGGTTAAAAGCTGAAAAAAATGTTATGCTATGGATAAAATGTCTTAGAGGAGTTCCAAATATTTTCCTCTATGCAGACAAAATCATAAATATACATGTTTATAATATGTACAAATCCAGGTACAGTCCCAGCAGAAGTGTCAAAAGCCTCTTGTAACGTGAAAAACTTACTTTTGAGCCCGAAAATCAAAAGTAAGCTTTAAGATACTAACAAGCTCCCTGTAACTGAAGGGAGCTACAGAGGTGACTGATGGATTCAGCACTACAGCTGACCGCATATAAAGACAATTTACATACACTCCATTGATAGGAGCACTGCCTCCTTCACTTTACACCTACGTCAGCTGCTCATCCATAGAAACACATGTTGTGAAGGTCACACGGTTATTGAGTCTGCAGGACATTGCTGACTTTTTATACACCATGTGCCTCAGCTATCACCAACCCACAGCCCAGAATTCGTAGATTAAACGATGTAGCTACTCCACCCAACTTGTCTCTGGGTTGGGTCGTTCCATTTTTTAAAACCTAAAATTTTGCATTATGCGAGGTGAGATCTTTTTGCTGTTGTTTAGTTTGATTGAGAGATAATACGCGCTGTTGTTTTTCCAGCTAACACTTACAAACTTGATAGATTCACACACCAGATCAGCATCCTTGGACTTTTGATTGTTAACCGTACAATCAAAAGTACGGTGTGACTGTAGGCCCGAGCCCTACAGACACACAGTGATACAGTTCAGTGACTTCAATTAATAGAGGTGAAGCCTCCCAGGTATAATAGTAGCCACAGACACCTGTGTAGGCATCTGCCTGTCACTCAAAGTGGCCCTAAAACTGCATTATTTATGAGTATTTTAACAGCTTTAATGGGTATGTTATAGAAGGAGTAATGATGGGGGTTATTGGTTACAGAGATGAAACTGTTTTTGTAGCAGGCTGTAAATGCTTTTCTTCAGTGAAGTTCTGCATTTTAACATGCGAGTATAAGGATTGACTCCCTTTTGGAGCCAGCCTCAAGTGGCCAGTGGAGGAACTGCATGTAAACCAGCTTCATTTCAAGCCGTCCTAACGTTGTCCTGGTTCTTGTGTGCTTGTTCCCACCAGGCTAGTGGAGTGTCAGTCCCCAATGTGGATGATCCTGAGGCCTTCCCGGCCCTGGCCTAAAAAGGCTCCCTCTTTCACCACCAGCCCACCCATCAGCCCTTCCGGGCCCCTCCTCTACGAGGCTTGCATGCTTACCACATCTTCAAGTATATAAGAAAAACAGAGGAAAAAAAATAAATGACACAAGAAGACTGTCATCCCATACCCCACTCACATCACCCAAGGACTTAAATTTTACCTGTTTTAAAGGAGACTAAAAGACAAAAAAAAGGGCAGAAAAGGACCTCTTGTTACACTGAAGTTTTGTATTTAGGAACATGAAAGCAGGGATGTTTTCATACTTTTTTTCTTTTCTTTTTTTCCCCCAGAGATTACGCATACTTCATTGATATTTTTTGTGCTGCTTGAATTTCTGCATTTCTGCAATTAGATTGAAGTGTGTGTATTCCTCTTCTCCCTGTAACGACTTCAGCTCAGTATTATGGGGTCAACTTTAGAAAAGGCTTTGTACTGGAGTGTATTTTTTGGCCCTCCCAGTAATACACGCTGATGTGGTAGCACTACACTACATTAGAACCTTGTACTTGTACTAGATGTCTGAAGTACGGCTTAACATGCATTTAAAGTGTAATTACTTGGATCCTGACTATCCATCCCTTTGTGAGGCACAAGTTGAGGATGGGTAACCAGGTTAAATGTGACTTCTACTAAAGCTTGGTATTTTTCTGCTTGTCGTGCAGTGAAAGTTGATGCCTCTTATTGTTTTTTGTTTTGTTTTGATAGTTTGCCTCTTTTTTGGTGGACCAGTGGTTAGTAGTGTTTCACATCCCCTGATCCAGAAGTGCTACCCACTTATATTTCTTTTTTCCAAGGGTGTACCGGGGCCCAATGTATCTTTAGGCTGGTCCTCTTAGGTCATACAGGCTATACAACTTGTAATTTCAGGACCACTAAGCAAATATTGTTTTTGTTTTTTGTTTTGTTAAGAATATGCGTGCGGGCGTGTGTTTGTGTGAGTGTGTGTTGTTTGCAGCAAAGCGTGAGAGCGTGCGTGTGATTTTTGACAGCTAGTTGCTTAGGATTGAAGCATTTTCTCTGCTGAACTTGGCGTTCTCAAACAGGAGAGTGCAAGTTGTCGCCTGAAGTAGTTCTTAATGTCTTTTATGAAGTGATTGTTGAAATGTAGGTGAGAATGATAGCGTAGCTAGACCATGAACATATCTCGCTCTTTTAGAGTATCTGTACTGTCTTTCAGATCTCAAAGCACTTGGTTTTATTAGCACCAATTCCTCCGAAGATTGTTTTTCTTCCCTTTTACTTTAAACCATATTTGGTGTTTTATTTTGTTTTTGGATTTTTTTGTAATCTTATTTTTATTTTAATCTGTGAACAAGCATCGATGCATAATTTGTCTGAAAGAAATGTCAGCGGTCATTGTGGAACAAGCTACAGAATGTAAAATGTGAGTTAAAGGTGCTCTCAGCTGCCTGTCTCAGCATTTTCCAGCAAGCATTTTAGGTTTTTTTTTTTTCTTTTAATAAAAGCAGGTGTGTGGGTTGGGGTGGGTGCAGGCTGGGGTGGGGGTGTCACACCGAAGACCTGATGGAGTGAATTTTTAAAGCTTTACTTGTCGCGCTCTGCAAAGACTTGCTGGCGACGCGCTGATACAACAGGCTGGAGCAGTTTTCCTCGTAGGACCGTTTGAGCCACATGACATTAAAACTTTCTCTGCAAACATCCCTGTTCTAATAAAAATGCTTTAGAGGTGTTACGTCTGCTCTGTCAGTGGCTCCTTTAAATGCATTCACAGATGTGCTGTTTTCGGTAGTTTATTCAGTGCCAGTTCCTCATTTAGGCTAGAGTGAAAGAAACAGGATGTTGTTTTTATGGGAATTTAAACTGTTGTAAATGACTTGTTAGCCTGTAATCTGTCAGACATATCTGTCATGGATAATATGGAGTCATTTTGAGCTGGCAATAACACTCCTGTCTCAAGGTAGAAGCTGAAATCAGTTTTTGGCAAAGTGACTGTTGTATATATCCTTCATTTATCCGGGTAAAACATTTCATTACTGTTAAAAATGCCTTTTTTTAAAAAGAGATCAGGCCAAAGAGAGCAGCAACACTGTAACAAATGGATATTATAGATGTTATAGAGATACTTTTAAGGGACCAAAAAGGATGAGAACGCAACGCAGTCATAAAGATACTTGCAAAACAGGTAATTATCTTATATATAACCCCTTCATAAATCCTATTCACTACAGTCTGTTTACCATTTAAAGTAAACATATTAGGTCTCAAACATACATAAATTCTGGAAATTACTTCATGACAGAAAACCTTCCATGTTGCAAACATGAGGTTGTGGTTTATTCAGGGCCTGTCTAGGCTGGAGTGAAAGAAAGTCGTTTAAAAAGTCAAACTTGTAGGGATTACAAGGATTAGGGGAAAGCAGCAAAACAAGTAGCCTGATACTACACACCTGAGGCGAAAAAGAAGGGTTTACTGTCATTTTTCTTGCCCGTGTGGCTGGCACTTTAACAAATCCTGGTTATTTCAGTGGTTATGAAGGTGGTTAGCTTTTTTGGTTGTAGCTAGGTGTGTTACTACAGCATAAAATTAAGACGCTATTTTGTGGAAGTCATGCTTGCACATAGAAGTTAAACCAGCTTTTATTTAGGTCAATTAAGATAGACATAGCTGAATTAAAACATTTTTCAAAGAGTCTTAAACATTGGGATGTTTCCCTCCTTTCCATTTCCTTCTTCGCCGACGGGATTACCGAGCACAGTCTGTCACGCATGCGCGGGAAGACCTATTGGAGTTCCTTTTTTTTTTTTTAAACAAACTTTGTCGACCCCTCTGATGGCGGCGCACGTCAAACGTCGGGGTGAGCCCGGCCAAAAGAGCTTGTCGTCTGAGGGAACATCCTCCACAACCGAAAGACAAACATCCGGGGACACCTCAGCGGTGCTGCTGAAGCTGTTAGCGGCGGTCTTTTACGGAGTCAGCTCGTTTGTCATCGTCGTCGTCAACAAAAGCGTCCTCACAAACTTCAGGTAAAGGTGCAAAGTCTAAGTTAGCTGCTGATTGGTGGGGCACGTTTGACCAATTTTACACCGTTATCAATAAGAAGAAGAAGAAGGGGTGTCAGATAAACGAAGCTGGACATCTGAAAACTGTCAGAGAAATGTGTCCAGGTGAAACTTTAGGTACCACAGGACACGCACCTTTGACGTAACCTTTGCCCCACTACAAATGCGTAACACATCAAACCTCTTATGAATCTCAATATGTGTGAGGGTCAGAGTTGGGCATAAACAAGATGAAAACCAGAAAGTCCTCCAAAAAAGTGGACAACTTCCAGGAAATGAAGCTTCTCATCCTCATATCGTCTGTAATGGAATGTCAGGTAAAGCATCATTCATATGACTGAGTCGTGTCGTCTTGTTTTACAGATTCCCGTCATCAACATGCGTTGGAATTGGCCAAGTAAGCATCTCTTTAAAGCTGTTTTCTGTTTATGTGGTAGCACCGTCTGATGTGCCGTGCCCCCCTTTCCTTTGCAGATGCTGGCTACGGTTGTAGTTCTGAGGATTGGGAAGATGTTGGGAGTTATCTCATTTCCAGATTTGGATTCGAGTATTCCACGCAAGGTGAGGTGGGGATTTATAAAGCTGAAAATCAAAAGATGAAGAACTGGTCATCGCATTTCACACATACCCTGTCTTTCCAGATGTTCCCACTGCCACTGTTGTATGTCGGGAATCAAATATCAGGACTGTTTGGGACCCAGCGCCTCAAGTGAGAACTTCATAGAACATGACACGAGACGCAGCGTCCCAAATGTGACTTGCCAAACTTAACAGCTTGTATTTTTCTGCCTCAGTTTACCCATGTTTACTGTGCTGAGGAGGTTCAGTATTTTTCTTACCATGGTGTTTGAGGGATTCTTGCTAAAGTAAGAAAATATTTTTCTCTCTCTCAGATTTTCTGCATAAATAACTGATTTTAACACTGCCACCCGTCTACTTTCCTCACAGAAAGACCTTTTCTACCTCCATTAAAATGACGGTGTTCACCATGATCTTTGGTGCTTTCATCGCGGCCAGGTGAGACGGTCACATACACAGACACCGCCATCCGCTTTATGAAGAGGCACGTGTGTGATTTTTTTTTTGCCACGTTCTGTGGCGTTTTTTGCTTTGTAGCGCCGACTTAGCTTTTGATTTGGAAGGATACGTATTCATAATGCTGAATAATGTTCTGACAGCAGCCAGTGGGGCATATGTGAAGCAGAAGCTGGACTCCAAGGTGAGCAGAGCAGCAGGTCACACAGTATATACACTGGCTGTTTGTCATGAAGACTTTAAAGGGTCATCTTCTCCCATCCACACAGGAGCTGGGCAAATATGGTCTTCTTTATTACAATGCTTTGATAATGATTTTCCCCACTCTGGCGTACGCTTACTACTCAGGGGACTTGCAAATGGTAAGTTTTCAAACACTGATTGGTTTGTAAGACTTAAGAGTCAGAGAGCTCAGATAATCAGTGCTGTGTGTGTGTGTGTGTGTGTGCGTGTGTGCGCGTGTGTGCGTGGGTGTTCGGGTACAGGGGCTGGAGTATAATGGTTGGTCTGATCGCATGTTTGCTGTGCAGTTTGTGCTCTCCTGTGTCATGGGGTAAAGTAGACGCCTAATCGTCATTGTTTATTCCATGATTGCCCACTTTGGTCTTTTCGTCTAACTCTGCTTCGCTTCATTGCACAGATTTATTTTGATGTACTCCATCATGCTGTGCACACAGTACAACTCCGCACTCACCACCTCCATCATTGGCTGTATTAAGGTGAGTCATCTCAGGCTGGCTCACGCTCACAGTTTGATGTGTAGTGCGTACATGTGCAGTGACTTTCCCTGCGACATCCACAGAATATCCTCGTGACATACATTGGAATGGTGTTTGGAGGGGACTACATATTCACCTGGACTAACTTTATAGGTCTGAACATCAGGTAAGACAGATTGAACAGCTGAACTGTTGAGCTGATTTAGGACCAGTGCAGTTCAAAGATGATCGAGATATTTTTGTTCTGGGGCTTCCTTGTGTGTCCAGACATAAGTGGAAAGCGTATGAGAGGAGATTGGCAGTAAACTTCACTGAACACCAGATAGGGCATTGATTCATTCAGATGCAGCAAAGAGAGGAGCTGAAGAGGGTTGCAAAGTGGCTTGCAGAAGCATAGCAGACATGGGTGGAGGAAGGAGCTCAGACTTCATTCTCAAAGGCTAAGAGGGCTAGAGATTGGATGGCAAACCCCTAAAAACTGTGTCCCGGTGTAGTCCCCAGCTAGCTGGCAATTAGTTTCTGAAGACTGCTGGCTGTTGCCAATGAAATCAGTTGCAAAGAGGGTGCTGCACCAAAAACCTCCTTGTGATTGCTTTGATAGCCAGTAGATCGCCAGTAGTTTGGAATAGTTTGTCAACTTGTCAGCAGACACTTTCCAACTAACTGCCAAGTGTTAGTGAAACTTGAGAAAATGATGACACAAATCGAAAACAGATACAGATTTGCCCAAAAAGTACAAGTTGTAGCTTACCACCACAATCAAAAAGCACAAGTTTGACTTCGAAGGTGAATGCTTTTTGGTGTCATGATGTGGGGCGGGTGCACCGTGAAACCAGTTATATTTATATAAATAAAATCAACTGAATAAACGATTTGTCACCACAGATAATCCTGTTAGAAACTGTCCTAATTTCATATCCTAATTTTTAACAACATGTTATGACCAATATTTATAAAACAGACTTTATTTTTTCCCCACTTTAGTATGACCCAGCGACTGAGCCATAAACTCATCAGGAAAGTGTTTATTAGAGTGGTCAAGGAAGAAAGCTGTTAGGTGGCATTCAGATAGAATACAGGTTTAAGCCACTTCCACCTTTACTTCATTTTTCCAAACTGGAAGCTCTGCCCATGTTTTAGAATGTCTGTGATAGGAAAAAGTCCAATACTCGCTTAAAATAAATAAATACAGGAGCACATTTTCTCATCTTTGTTTCCCACAGCATTGCTGGGAGCTTGGTGTACTCCTATATCACCTTCACACAGGAGCAATCAAGTAAGAACCGTTAAAATGAGTCAAAACCACACAAGGTTTCACCTTATCGATGTTTGGAATTTAACAATATAGTTTTTACACTGTGAAAAACTATATTGTTTTTCACTGTACGAGTTCAGAGGATCCTACA
This sequence comes from Rhamphochromis sp. 'chilingali', assembly GCF_963969265.1. NCBI lineage: Eukaryota > Metazoa > Chordata > Actinopteri > Cichliformes > Cichlidae > Rhamphochromis > Rhamphochromis sp. 'chilingali'. The sequence goes on along the minus strand of NC_137943.1, from coordinate 10,699,162 downwards.
CAAAGTGGACGAGTCTCTGAAGTTAACTGCTTTTTAAATTTTAACAGAAAAGGCATAAACCAAAGAGTGAAACCCCGCCTGGGACGGAAGAACTTCAGCAAAATTTTCGTTTGTCGTCTTCTATGTGGAAATGTTTTTGAGTGGTGGCAAACACAGAAGACTCGTGGATGTAGTGAAAGAGGACACACAGAGAAGGTTGTTCAGCCATGAGAGAGGACAATCTGCTGTGGTGATCCCTGAAAGGAGCAACCAAAAGACTATATGAACTTAATTTTTATAATTGTTCATTTTCATTCATTTCCAAATTAAATATCTATTTTCCAGTTCTGTTTCAATACATAACTCGTAATTAACTGTACATCATAAATAATTTTCTAATGAAGCTGTTGTTATTCTGTTATTGACTCTATTTAGCACAGTAATTAAATGAAATGTCAGTATTATTCAAGTCATAGCCAGCCTTGGAATACACTTTATTTTTATTCACGCCATCATTTACATAGAAATAAAAGACAATATTGTCCAAACAAAAAAACCCATTAACATTATTTGAGACTAGGGTTGCAAAGGGGCGGAAAATTTCCGGTAAATTTCCGAAAAGTTTCCGGTAAATTTCCATGGTAAGTTAAGCTTGGGAATTTTGGAAATATTCCATATTGGAAACTGTCCATGGAAATAATGGGAATTATGGAAATTAATGGGAATTTAGGAGAACTAACTGGGAATATATTATTTCCAAGCATAAATATAAACAGAAATCATAAGAAAACCTCCATGCAAAATGTTTTCAACAGATATTTAAACAGATTTATTTGTAAGTACAGTAGAATAGAACACGTTTCAATAACTTGTTTCATGGATGAATAAAAACAGAAATGTTGAGTTCAATATTACCATCCCCTAACCCCGCTCATTCAAAAATGCCCCCTGTCCAAAAATCTCCACAAAGTCCCATTCAAAAGGTTAAATGAAAAATGCCACTTATCCTCCAAAACGTCCCATTAAACATTCAAATCTTCCTTCAAGCAATTCTCTTTGCTCATTTTTGCTCAGTCAATAGACTCTTCCTGGACCTCATCATCATCCAACAACATGTCCACTTCCTCAGCATCCAACTCTGAGTCTTCCTCTTCAGTGTCACTTTCCAGCTTTGTTGAGGATGGCTCTGTGTCAGGCTCAAAGAGCCGTAGGTTTGCCCGAATGCCGACCAGCTTTTCCACTCTCACATTTGTGAGCCTGTTGCGAACCTTTGTGTGGGTGTTCCCAAACAGTGACCAGTTGCGCTCGGAGGCGGCTGATGATGGTGGGATTTGGAGGAGGATGGAGGCTACAGGTGCAAGGGCCTCAGATTCACATAGTCCCTTCCACCAGGTGGCTGCAGATATGTGCTGGCATGACTGCCATATTCCATCCCCTTTCCAAAGGCCTTGCTTTGTTCGATACTTTGCCAAACTGCCTAGAACTTTGCCTTTATCGAGACCCAGGTGGTCAGACATGGCTGTAATGACCGCATAGGCACCGTTGATCTCTTCCCCGGAAAGTATGCCCTTGTCATATTTGGGGTCCAGCATGTATGCTGCTGCATGCACTGGCTTCATGCAGAACTCCCTCCGCTGTTCCAATGACTTGACCACAGCCGTTTCCTCTGCTTTCAGTAGTAGGGAAGTGGGCAGAATTGTCTGGATTTCTTCTTTGAGTTCTGCAAAAAGGCACTGGACATCTGACAAGATGGCACCATCCCCCTCTATCTTCGCTATTGCTGCTGCAATAGGTTTGAGGATTTTCTGACTGCTAGATACTCTTTCCCAGAACACATCATCCAAGATGACCTTCTTGATGTCACTGTCGATGCCTACAGACTGGGATATGGCCATCTCTTGCAGAGACTCCTTTCCCTCCAGAAGGCTGTCAAACATGATAACAACACCACCCCATCGCGTTATGCTGGGAAGCTTCAGTGTAGTACTCTTGTTCTTTTCCTTTTGCTTTGACAGAAATGTAGCGGAAGTTACTTGTTTGCCTTTAACATATTTCAGAACTTGCTTCACTCTCTTATTCAGAGTGTCCATTGTTTTTAGTGCCATTATGTCTTTTAGGAGAAGGTTTAGTGTATGGGCTGCACAGCCAATAGTAGTTATATGAGGGTAGGTCTCCTCCACATGTGCCCAGGCAACCTTCATGTTGGCTGCATTGTCAGTGACCAGTGCAAAAACCTTATCTGGTCCAAGGTCATTGATGATCACTTTTAGCTCATCTGCAATGTATTGGCCTGTGTGTCTGTTTTCCTTTGTGTCTACACTCTTGTAGAACACAGGCTGAGGAGTGGTGATTATGTAGTTAATAATTCCTTGTCCCCTGATATTGGACCATCCATCAGAGATGACTGAAGTACAGTCAGCTTGGTCAATGGTCTGTTTCACCTTTGCTTGAACTCGACTGAACTCTTCATCCAGTAGATGAGTAGACAATGCATGTCTGGTTGGGGGAATGTATGCTGGTCGGAGAACATTCAAAAATCTCTTCCAGTACACATTGGATGTCAGCATCAGGGGTGAGCCAGTTGCATAGATTGCACGAGCGAAACACTCATCTGCGTTTTTTTGGCTAGTGTCATCCATAAAATCAAAGAATCCTCTGATGCCAGAGGGACCAGGAGCTGATGAGTGGGTATCTGACTCTGATACAGCTGAAACAGATTCATTTTCCCCTTGAGTGGAATTCCTGGCTGCTGCATGTGTTGGGCCTTGAGGAATTTTTTTGCACTTTGCAATGTGCTGCTGCATTTTTGTGGCATTCTTCACGTACGTCTTATCACAATACTTACACATATATACAGATTTCCCTTGTACATTAGCTGGTGTAAAATGTCTCCACACATCAGATAGCGCACGTGGCATTTTTCTGTAAAATAAAACAAGAGCTTGTAAAAATGCTAATGCAATGCAAGAGATCGTAATAATACAATTGCAATATGATAATAAACAGATATAAATAGTAAGGCTAGCTAAACAACTGGAATGATCTTCAAAACAAAACAACCAAATGAGGAAGCTAGCATCTTCTTTATGTTATACTAGCTATGGCTTATTTAGCATCTAACAGATGCTAGCATTTTATTTAGCATCTAACAGATGCTAGCATTTTATTTAGCATCTAACAGATGCTAGCATTTTATTTAGTATCTTATCAGATGCTAGCATTTTATTTAGCATCTTATCAGATGCTAGCATTTTATTTAGCATCTTATCAGATTGCTATCTACCAGATTAATACATTTTATGTGATATTCACAATTTAAACATTTAATGAATATATTTTCCCATAATATCATCAAAACTTACCTCACTTGTTAAGTCCACAGGCTCAAATGTGTGCCTTTAATACTCTTTGTCCTTCAGGCTCAAAAGTGTGGTCCATGTGTACATGTGATGGAGGCATGCACAGTGCCAGTAGGTGGTCTCAATAGCCATGCAGCAAGCTTGTGCTCTGTACATGTGATTAAGGAATGGCATGGATATTCAAGTGTATTTGAATTGCATTTGTTTGTTTTTGTCAATATTATGCTAAAATATACTTTCCTCAACTATATTTAAGTTCCCTAAGAAGAGCCAACCTTCAATTTTGAAAATTCCCACTTTATTCCCATAAATTCCCGTTAATTCCCGTTTATTCCCATAAATTCCCGTTAATTCCCATGGAAAGATTCCATCTTTGAAAATTCCGGGAATTTTGCAACCCTATTTGAGACAAACTCCTTATCTTCTGAATGCACGTTCAATGATGGAATATAAAATAAAACATTTAATCGTTACGCTGAACAGCTACTGTACCAAAACATTAGGTTCTTTCAGGTGACACCTTCACATCAGCCAGGTCACTTTTACTCCTGGAAATCTGCTGTGTGGAAGCCAATTACTGAGGAATGACAGAAACTAAGCTCTGGTTTTAAAAAGAATCTCTGCATATTCAAAGCTGCACACAAGGAGGAGCTTTTTTTGCAACGAACTCTCTGAATCAACATCACACAGAAAAGGGAAGCACTGCCAAACAGAAGGAAAGAGGAATGGCTACTTTGTTTTTTATTATTATAACCGTTTTGGAGAAACAAAAGTAGGAACAGTTTTCCAACAAAAAGCACAGCCTACAAAGAAGACCAGAAAATACAGACAAACAGTTATAAAACCGCTCGAGGTAAGAAATCTATACAAACTTTACATGAAAAATCACATTCTGACTAGTAAAAACAAAGTGTTGAGCAATGCACCGACTATGAAAATTCAAAAATACAGAGATCTTCTACATGGTGACTTATAATACAGGACATCACTGATGTCAGCTGCTTTACACAAACAAACCTGCAGGAGGAGTCACCCTCTGGTTTATTTATCTGAAACAAACAGCCAGAGAAAGAAGTGAAGGAGTGAACATGGACTTCTGCTGGGTTCTGACGCCACATCTCGTTGATAGAGATGGGAAACATACAATCAAAGTGCAACTAAAGTGAGAACTAGCTACAGCACCAGCCTATTCCTCTTGTTTTTACTAAGCATCTTTATTCTAGCGTAAGCATGTAATCACTTAGACATGTCCTGTTTCATCAAATCCTTATAACAGCAAGCAAATGGCTTCAATGGCAATCACCCATCATTAGACTAGGATTTATTTACTTTTGTTAAAAAATATAAATATCTTGTGTAAAAAAATATCGAAGGTGATTTATTATCTTTAAGAACAAATAGAAAAAGGGAATTCTTGGCAAAATTTTGTCAGGCTCCAAAAAGGGAGGCTGGGGATGTTTTGATGGACGTTATCTAGCTATGATACTTTGGGATGAGCTTGGGGGGGTTGATGGGATGGAAGGACGTCGGGTGGGGGGGTAACTGCCACCCCTCCTGGAGGACCTCGGTTGGCTGTTCTTCAAGATGTGATTTTCAGTGACCTTTGACCTCAAAGCCAGTCTGTCTCTCTCTGTCAGGAGATGCTATGCTCATGGGTCAGTAGGGTTCATTTTCCTCATCCTCTGCCCCACTAAATCTACCCATCACTGGAGAAGTACAAACATTTTTCACCCCCAAGTCAGTGTCTGTTAGTCAACGCTGCTCAGCTGTGAAGCCATCAATTCTCCTGCGTTCTGGATGGTTCCACTTCGCTTTGGCACACGGGCTCTGCCTCCGTCCTGCACCTCTTGGCCGGCCTGTCGGGTGCTGTGTCCCTGTGGTCTAGCAGAGGCTCCAGGGAGCCATTTCTGTCGAGGGTGGGTGCAGTGGGCTGGCTGCAGCCGTTGGAGTTGTTGTCTGAAGGTGGAGGCGGAGCTTCTGGCGGATGGGACGGACCGTTGGACTGAACGCCCTCAGATTTGACTTGGTTTGCTGGTGGCAACTGAGCACCATCCACCGTGTGGCTTGCAACACCTAACGAAGAAAGATGAAACACGGGGTTAGACATATTTAACAAGTTTAAGAAAAAAAAAAAAAGCCATTCAGGTGTTGTCGGATGTTTTCGATCAGGTTCCTGAGATTCCACCATTTACAGGAAGTGCAACCTTCATGCAGAGTATTTACAGACGTGATCATGGCACATTACTTGTCAGCCATTTTGGACATGTAATAATCCTAAAACACAGTGAAAAACCTACTAAACATTATGTAGATGCGATAAACCATGGCATCTATGAGTAAACAAACAAGTGTATCTACTCAGAGGAACGTCTTGATGAATTCTCAATCATCCAGGTAGGTAAATCTGGATGTAGCGTTTTCAGTGGGAGACTGCCACTGGAAAAGCTCCAGTTTGCTGCCATTCACAGGTGTTTCTGACACTTTTTTGAAGTGGATCTCACACTTAGCAAATAAACTCTTGTGATGTGAGAAGGTAATCAAGCTGTTTATAAGTACTTAAAGAGTTTTAGGCCGGTGAAGTCTAATATTAGCTGAATGTTATGTTGCTATTTAGCCATCTCTTGTCAGCTGTCCGGAGACGGGAGGGTTATGTGGCTGATCTGCTGACGATAACTAATTCATGTAGGATTACTTCTTTTAGAACTCTAACTTCAGTTTAGGAGGAAGAGAATGAGATGGAGACGGTGAGGCGAGAGTGGAAGTGGAGGAGACAGATGAAGGAGATAGAAAGAAACTAGCAAAAACTGAAATTACAAATCTAAAAATTTTAAATGGTCATATTGTTTGAAATGACTGGTGATTTTAAAATTCAAGTAGCTTATAATTGTTTTACTGTCATACTATTTATCTGATGTCTGTATCCGTTAACTGTTTTGTTTTTTCATGGTCTCTATCTGAAACAACAGGAAAGTGATTTAAAAAACATTCTTTCTGTCCTTGATGATTGCTGCACCCAATCATGCAGCAGAATAGAGGTGTGAGGGGGACAAAAGTGGTCTATGTAAACTACATATGAACAGTGTTGGGCAAGTTACTTTGAAAAAGTAATTATAGTTACTTCTTCAAAAAAGTAACTGAGTTAGTAACTGAGTTACAACATTCTAAAAGTAATTAAGTACTTGCAAAGTAACTACTGCGCTACTTTTAAAAAAAAAAACACAAAAAAAAAAACGTTTAACCCTCTGGGGTCCAGGGTATAATTGGCCATTTTTAACTACTTTTGATTTTCCCTCCACATTTTACCTTTAAAAACGATTTACTTTGCCTTGTTTGGTATCATTCTTTTCAGCACAAAAAACATAAAATCAGAGTAGAAAAAGTTCACTGTAACAACCACAAACATGTTTAATGAATCATATTTCATAACTTTAAATGCAAATATAAATTGTCAATTTTAAAATCCTACGCACAAGTTTTGCAAAAAACAAAGTTATTTGCATCCATTTACCTTTTATCGTCCTTTTTTAAATAACCATTTCAAACTATTTACAGAACAATCAGCAGTTCTGCATTCAATAAGATGCCACACAAATTACCATTTGTGCCACTCCAAACAATAATTTCTGTCCACTATAAAGGAGAACATCACAGCCTGATACCTGCAGGTCTGACAGCAGCAGGTGTATCACTCCTTTTTCTACCTGAAGACAGCAGTCGCCTCATTGTTCTGACACACAACACAAAACTATCCACAACACTACACACTAACTACACAAGACAACACATTAACTACACACCCAAAACACGCTAAACGTCACAAATCTCTCACATCTCAAAACTCGCTCTCTCTCTTTTTCTCTCGCCGTCACTCCTAAAACTTCCCGTTTTGTTTTGTTTTTTTTAATTTTTTGCTCATAAGCGGAGCGTGCTTGCTGCGCTGTCCTTAGACAGTAAACGTGACGAAACTATTGAGGAAAAAACGCCGCATATATATTGTTTATCATGACTCTGGTTTTACGTGGCCTATCAACACAATTATAAACTGGTATATATCACCTTGTTGCTTTGTCTTTAAGTGGTCATGTGATTGGCTTACCACGACTCCTTTATTCTTCCTCAATCAAACAGCAGCACTCATGCCATTGTTTTGCCCCCTCAGCTCCAGGTGTTGTGCTAGACAGTGATCGTGGTTACCGTCCGCGGGAGCGCGCAGCTGCTTAAAGCTGTAGCATCCAGATTACTTACATAGTCAGCTACTTGCGTGCAACTGATAGAAGATGCGGTAAGCTGAACACAGCTTCAACCGTCTGTTTGTTGAAAAATAGTAACGGACCGCATTTTCTTGTTAGTAACTGTAACGCATTGTAACGATAGGAATAGTAATTAGTTAGATTACTCGTTACTAGGGTTGCAAAATTCCCGGAATTTTCAAAGATGGAATCTTTCCATGGGAATTAACGGGAATTAACGGGAATTTATGGGAATAAACGGGAATTAACGGGAATTTATGGGAATAAAGTGGGAATTTTCAAAATTGAAGGTTGGCTCTTCTTAGGGAACTTAAATATAGTTGAGGAAAGTATATTTTAGCATAATATTGACAAAAACAAACAAATGCAATTCAAATACACTTGAATATCCATGCCATTCCTTAATCACATGTACAGAGCACAAGCTTGCTGCATGGCTATTGAGACCACCTACTGGCACTGTGCATGCCTCCATCACATGTACACATGGACCACACTTTTGAGCCTGAAGGACAAAGAGTATTAAAGGCACACATTTGAGCCTGTGGACTTAACAAGTGAGGTAAGTTTTGATGATATTATGGGAAAATATATTCATTAAATGTTTAAATTGTGAATATCACATAAAATGTATTAATCTGGTAGATAGCAATCTGATAAGATGCTAAATAAAATGCTAGCATCTGATAAGATGCTAAATAAAATGCTAGCATCTGATAAGATACTAAATAAAATGCTAGCATCTGTTAGATGCTAAATAAAATGCTAGCATCTGTTAGATGCTAAATAAAATGCTAGCATCTGTTAGATGCTAAATAAGCCATAGCTAGTATAACATAAAGAAGATGCTAGCTTCCTCATTTGGTTGTTTTGTTTTGAAGATCATTCCAGTTGTTTAGCTAGCCTTACTATTTATATCTGTTTATTATCATATTGCAATTGTATTATTACGATCTCTTGCATTGCATTAGCATTTTTACAAGCTCTTGTTTTATTTTACAGAAAAATGCCACGTGCGCTATCTGATGTGTGGAGACATTTTACACCAGCTAATGTACAAGGGAAATCTGTATATATGTGTAAGTATTGTGATAAGACGTACGTGAAGAATGCCACAAAAATGCAGCAGCACATTGCAAAGTGCAAAAAAATTCCTCAAGGCCCAACACATGCAGCAGCCAGGAATTCCACTCAAGGGGAAAATGAATCTGTTTCAGCTGTATCAGAGTCAGATACCCACTCATCAGCTCCTGGTCCCTCTGGCATCAGAGGATTCTTTGATTTTATGGATGACACTAGCCAAAAAAACGCAGATGAGTGTTTCGCTCGTGCAATCTATGCAACTGGCTCACCCCTGATGCTGACATCCAATGTGTACTGGAAGAGATTTTTGAATGTTCTCCGACCAGCATACATTCCCCCAACCAGACATGCATTGTCTACTCATCTACTGGATGAAGAGTTCAGTCGAGTTCAAGCAAAGGTGAAACAGACCATTGACCAAGCTGACTGTACTTCAGTCATCTCTGATGGATGGTCCAATATCAGGGGACAAGGAATTATTAACTACATAATCACCACTCCTCAGCCTGTGTTCTACAAGAGTGTAGACACAAAGGAAAACAGACACACAGGCCAATACATTGCAGATGAGCTAAAAGTGATCATCAATGACCTTGGACCAGATAAGGTTTTTGCACTGGTCACTGACAATGCAGCCAACATGAAGGTTGCCTGGGCACATGTGGAGGAGACCTACCCTCATATAACTACTATTGGCTGTGCAGCCCATACACTAAACCTTCTCCTAAAAGACATAATGGCACTAAAAACAATGGACACTCTGAATAAGAGAGTGAAGCAAGTTCTGAAATATGTTAAAGGCAAACAAGTAACTTCCGCTACATTTCTGTCAAAGCAAAAGGAAAAGAACAAGAGTACTACACTGAAGCTTCCCAGCATAACGCGATGGGGTGGTGTTGTTATCATGTTTGACAGCCTTCTGGAGGGAAAGGAGTCTCTGCAAGAGATGGCCATATCCCAGTCTGTAGGCATCGACAGTGACATCAAGAAGGTCATCTTGGATGATGTGTTCTGGGAAAGAGTATCTAGCAGTCAGAAAATCCTCAAACCTATTGCAGCAGCAATAGCGAAGATAGAGGGGGATGGTGCCATCTTGTCAGATGTCCAGTGCCTTTTTGCAGAACTCAAAGAAGAAATCCAGACAATTCTGCCCACTTCCCTACTACTGAAAGCAGAGGAAACGGCTGTGGTCAAGTCATTGGAACAGCGGAGGGAGTTCTGCATGAAGCCAGTGCATGCAGCAGCATACATGCTGGACCCCAAATATGACAAGGGCATACTTTCCGGGGAAGAGATCAACGGTGCCTATGCGGTCATTACAGCCATGTCTGACCACCTGGGTCTCGATAAAGGCAAAGTTCTAGGCAGTTTGGCAAAGTATCGAACAAAGCAAGGCCTTTGGAAAGGGGATGGAATATGGCAGTCATGCCAGCACATATCTGCAGCCACCTGGTGGAAGGGACTATGTGAATCTGAGGCCCTTGCACCTGTAGCCTCCATCCTCCTCCAAATCCCACCATCATCAGCCGCCTCCGAGCGCAACTGGTCACTGTTTGGGAACACCCACACAAAGGTTCGCAACAGGCTCACAAATGTGAGAGTGGAAAAGCTGGTCGGCATTCGGGCAAACCTACGGCTCTTTGAGCCTGACACAGAGCCATCCTCAACAAAGCTGGAAAGTGACACTGAAGAGGAAGACTCAGAGTTGGATGCTGAGGAAGTGGACATGTTGTTGGATGATGATGAGGTCCAGGAAGAGTCTATTGACTGAGCAAAAATGAGCAAAGAGAATTGCTTGAAGGAAGATTTGAATGTTTAATGGGACGTTTTGGAGGATAAGTGGCATTTTTCATTTAACCTTTTGAATGGGACTTTGTGGAGATTTTTGGACAGGGGGCATTTTTGAATGAGCGGGGTTAGGGGATGGTAATATTGAACTCAACATTTCTGTTTTTATTCATCCATGAAACAAGTTATTGAAACGTGTTCTATTCTACTGTACTTACAAATAAATCTGTTTAAATATCTGTTGAAAACATTTTGCATGGAGGTTTTCTTATGATTTCTGTTTATATTTATGCTTGGAAATAATATATTCCCAGTTAGTTCTCCTAAATTCCCATTAATTTCCATAATTCCCATTATTTCCATGGACAGTTTCCAATATGGAATATTTCCAAAATTCCCAAGCTTAACTTACCATGGAAATTTACCGGAAACTTTTCGGAAATTTACCGGAAATTTTCCGCCCCTTTGCAACCCTACTCGTTACTGAAAAAGTAACGCCGTTAGTCTCCGTTATTCCCATCACTGCATATGAATGACTGTATTGAATATTTAAGTGATGATTAGAGTAACTTTGAGTCAGTTTTCAAGCACAGGATCATAGTTTGTCTTAAATTCTTGTCATTTACCCAAAACTCTCATTAAATGAAAGGCTGGTTATATTTTAGGATAAACGTGGTGCACTCATCATGTGTATCAGCTCACCATTCTGACTGCTGCTGTCTTCTCTCTCCGAGTGGCTGGCGCTGCTGTTGGAGGTGGTGGGAGGAGGCGATGCTGCCCTGCTGGATGTTGCACTCTCCGTCTCATCCAGTAATCTGTCCATATAGTCACTGATGACAGAAAGCAATGCACACAGTCTGTTACACAACCTAAACTGTTCATATGGTTTAGCAGTCTGTGTGGTCAGGTGTCCCTCCCCAGTCTGACAGTGACTGTGGGTGGTTTCTACGACATTAAATCTATAGCTTCACTTATGCGATGGCTTCTATAAACCGGGTTTGATTCTTTCTGCCAGTCCACTGAACTAACCGTAAAGAAGAGACAACTCCGAGAGATGTTCAAGCCAGAAAATGAGAACAACTGATGACCACTAAGGAACAGAAGGAAGCAGCAGACAAGGCACAACAGAAGATCAACAACCAGTTTCAGGTACGCTGCCTCAGCAGACTATTTTATAATAATGTGGCCATCACTGGTGACAAAGGGAATTTAACCAAGCATTTGCAAAGCTCTTAATACTTAAAAAAGAAGATTTTTACATAAGCAACCTCACAGTCGGTGGAGGTTGCACATTCTTCCATTACTAATTTTCTATGAGCAATGTTCTTCAAAATTGCATACACTTTTTTAAAAGTTAACTTACGTGACACCGGGGTGAAGGTTGTATTTCCTTTTCCCAAGTCTGGTTTGCTGTGCAAAGAAATCATAACGCTCAGACTTCTTCCACATGTAATAAAAGGCCACACATTCTCCTACAGACCTAGTTCTCACCTGAAAGATTTAATTCAGCAGACATGAAATGACCATTATTACCATCACCTGAAGACACAGTTTCAGGACAGATTCAAGTAAGAGACAAATCAAATAAGAGCTTAGCAACTGGACAAAAGTCAAATGATTTGCAGACATTTTAAAATCTTAACAAATCAATTTTACTGGTCTCAAAAAGCAAAAAGGTTCAAATGAAGCAGATTCCAACCCTAAGTATCCAGAAAACACCTGACAGTAAACATCTCATGTTAGCGCCATGTTAGAAGCAGAAATCTCTAACTAATGTGTTTTTCTCTCACCTTGTTGGCCTGTATTAAATGAAAGTCTTTCCCATAAGCTTTCAGTCCTTGTTCAAAATTTCTACATTCTTCTTCAGTCCAGACAGAGAGCTCCTCTGTTACAGAGAGTCATAAGTGTTAATGTTTCATTTGAATTCAACTGTTTTTTAAAAGAAAATTCAAAATGCAGAGGGCTACATAGACAAGAACAAAATGTGAAGAACATCTGTGAGCATAGGTTGCTTACCTCTGGCTGCTTTTACATTAAATCTAAGTCTTCTTAAAGCTTCCTCTGTGTCAAAGTCACATTTCACCAGTTCATACAATGCCTACCAGCAGGATACAGACAAGCAAGTTTAGATTAGACGACAGTTATACATAACAGCACGTGATCTGCTTTGTGTGATTTGATTCAAGCTACAGAAGAGCTGCTGTCACCTGTTCATTATCTTTGATATGGGATCCCTCTGGGATTGCATCCACTCCTTTCTCCTCTCCCGTCCGCCTGGAAGCCTCTGTCAAGAACTCCACAACTTTGCCTTCAGGAAGACACTCGGGGTTCCACAACAGCTGGTCATCGTTTTCGTAAACTGAAAGTACAGGTTCAAATGAAACGAAGGGCAAGACATCAACATTTTTAAGCCTCCTCAGTTTATCTGGATCCAGGAAGGCTGAGAAAGGTTATGGTGTAAATACACAAAAACCCAACTTACCTTTCTCATTGTCTTTGTATTTGCACAGACCCACAGGAGTTTCTGCCTGATACATGGAACCCACCATAATCTCCTATTGGGAAAAACATCATTCACACTGAGTGTAGCCCCATGATTATTTCAGAAGTGTACTAAGAGCACAGAAAAAGATCTGGATTTCTTTTATGGCAAATATTTGTATTTATTTTATTAAATGTTTACACATACATATAAAATTTATCAATTCACATAGCCTAAATCGCTGTTTTTTTACAGTTAAAATAGATACATAAATAACATATAGTATTCAGTATTAAGTTAACAACAAACTCATAATTCTGCAGTGGTGACATTGTAAGTCAGCAGCTCATCACAGAGACGGCCAAATGAATTCAGCTTCATCTGATGGTGCACATGTCTTTTTTGCTTTACCTTTTTCCAGTCTTCAGACGGAACATAATCTTCATCTTCATCTGACTCCTCCTCGGCATCATTATTGCCTGAGACATAATGTGATATTTACTTATCCAGCTGTTTACAAATATAAAACAACACAAGTAAAAAGAAGGAAGATAAGAAAAATGTATTAGCAGTACAACACATACTTTCAAAGTACTTGAGTTTCTGAGGGCGAATAAGTTCTGCTGTGCCGAGTGACCTGACTGAGCGCGTGCGACCCTCTGAGGCTGCCTGGGTCTCACCTGCCTGTTCCAATGAGTTCTTCACATCCTCACTCTGAAAAACAAACAAACAAAGCAAATCACAAAAAGTTAGAAAAGTTTAAACAATTTCAAAAATCATCTGCCACTCTTGACAAAAATCCAGCATGCATGTGTAGCTCTGTGTGGGTGCTTCTTTCTCTAACAGAACTCAAAGCCCCCGCATGTTTGTGTGATTTTATAACCACAACTTTACCTGACAATATCACGTAAGTGAAAGATAATGGCTGATTTGCATGAATGTCTCATTATATTGTTTTTATCCCTTCTTTTACACAGACCACACCCTTAGTCCTCACTTACTCAATAGTACCGAGAAACAGAGTGGCAACAACGCCCCCATCACAAAGCAATACTGCCCACCAGAGTTGGGCGATTTGCTTCACAGTAGATTCTATTGGCCCAATGAAGCATCATCGAAGACTGATGGCTATGCTGCCTGGTGGCAAAGGAGCCTTCCATTATAGTAGTGCTAGCCACACTCTGTGAGGTAAAAAAAATTTACCAGCAGCCCCCAGAGCCATTCCTCAGCCTCCAGCACCTATGGTATAAATCTGTACGTAAGTTTCAGAAAAGTTTACTTCTGATCTTGACCTTGAGGTCACCAGGATTCTAATTCAACTGAGATTTTTCGTAGATGCACTTATGGTATGAATTTAAAAATCTTATGTTGCCTCATTCTCATGTTATTCCCAAACTTAGGTGTCCACGCCGGCAGCTAAGATACTACGCAGGACTCTTGTGCCCCCAGGCCTCTGGTAGAGGACCCAAGCTTAAAGGATAGACCTTTAACATTCTGTTCAGAGGAAAGACTCACAAGATGTACATACAGTTGTAGGCACAGAGGGGAATGACACACAAGCCCTCCAAAACATACCTCATTTCTTTTCAGCTCGCCCGTGCTTCTGCTGCTTTCATCATTGTCAAGTTCCTCATCCTCTTCCTCATCATCCTCCTCTTCTTCTGGTTCTTCCTCTTCCTCCTCATCCTCATCTGCTGGTGATCTCTCGCCCCCATAACCATACAGACTCAGCAGCTCATCAATAGGCATCTCTCCCTCCTATTAAAAGCAGATTGGTTTACTGATGCTTGGGTGTTACATTTAAATACATTTAAAGTTTGATTTTTCTTTGAAAAAACTGAACAAAATAGACTTTAAAGGTTCAAACTGTTAGGTTCAAACCAATACAATGAAAATCATTGCTGCATGAACTTGTCTTAAAATGTCTACATACTTACACAGTGAGACATAAACAGAAATTGAAGTTCAATTATACAGAATAAACATTTCAGCCCTGAGCAAGCTATGCTGTGAAAAACATGGAATAACAACAGTTACAATTTCTTCAACTAGAAATGAAAAATAATCAAATTATTGGGGACCTGTGCTGCATTTCCCACTACCCAGTTATTCATTATCTATTCTGTGTAGTCAGTCAGTGCAGGTGAGGTTCCACAGACTGTGGCATCTACTGACCAAAATACAAAGTAGTGCAAAATGGAGCTTAGAGTGCAACTCTCCCTACAACCACTACCACACAGTTGTTGTTTAATTATTCCACCATGAATTAACTTAAATGGAAAGTGAAATTTTGTGGTCTGCTCCTATTTCCCATTGAGTCACACTGGTGGATGTTTGATTTGGCATATGGCAGATGCCCTTCTGGAAACAAGCTTCCCATTTATCCAGGCTTGGGACCAGGATTAGGTAGAAACCAACCCAATGCAAGATGTTATTTTAGGATTTTAAAAAAATCTAATATAGCAGCTGATTTTTTTTTTCTTTCAGAAATACGAAACAGGTAGATTTCCCTAACACAAGTTATATGTATTTATTAGTCCTTAGAAGACAACACAGCTTAAAAATAAGATTGTTTTACTGTTGCATCTGATGGATAAACTATACAACATCAACAGTCAGAACACGGTTGAGGCATATTTGTTTTGTCGGCCATTAAAAATGCCAATATGTCTGAAAACGGCTAATACATAAAGATATAATTAGTCCGGCTTAAATACCAGAAGCACATTTACGTTACGATTCCCTGAGCCTGGATTTGTGTCTCCTCCCAGAAACAACCTAGGGATCTTTCATGTGTAAGGCAGCTGTGTTAACCACTATACCGTGGAGCCATTGAATAAGTTAGCAGAATTAAACAAAGTTAAACAAAAGTAAAAAAGTAACTGGAAAACATTATGTTTTAACACTAGTGTACCTTCAGCTAGCCAGCTGTTATCCATTCACTCAGTATGGTGGTATTTACAACTAAACCATTCAACTCTGTCTCTCTCTGTACTGCCTGCTGTAGAGCTACACTATTGTTCTGGCTGGGTCAATCCATTACCACCACCACCCCCAAAAAAATAGTGTTTTCAAACACTATTTGAAACTCAGGATTATTCCCTTACAGACTGTGAAAATAAACATTGAACTACACTAGTGTTTTATTTACCCCATGGGCCTGACCAAACCAAATATGATCTCCTGACACAAACCCGTGTAAGATCTTCAATCTCATTGGCATTGGTCTCATCTGATGCCTCCATCATTTCCTCCTCCTCCAGGGTGCGCTCATCGTCAAAGTCATGGACAAGCATTTCAGCTGATGGGTCAAAATCATGGTCATCGGAACCTGCTGAACCTCCTATGAAAGGAAGCATGAAAGAGGCAATGGAAATTTAGAAGGAAAATATGACAGAATTTAATCTTCATTTAAGGAAATTGCAACAAATTGTAAAGCTCTAAAGAATCACTCAGTATTTTTATTTGCATATCTTCACATATACTGTATGAGTGTGGGCAGCTGAAATGTTACTTTATGGTTTAATTTGTTAAATATTATATTCTAAATTATATAAATGTTGAACTACTTACAAACTGAATACCCACATAGGATTACTTGAAGTACTGTGCACTAAACTAGGAACTTTTTACTTCAGTACTGCAGAGGACTGTAGTACGGACAGCACTAAATCAATCAGTGCCTAATTTTAGCCACTGCTCTGCTCTTTGCTACATCTGTAGTGCAAAATGCAAAGCTGGCCACAGTAACACATCTCATCTGAGAAAACACCCGGTCAAAGGCAAAATATATCTAAAAGCTGAAGACTATATTGTGCTTGATTCACCAAAGGAGCTTCAGCTAACATTAGCAGATCTGTCTTTAACATATAAGAAGCTGAACACATGGAGGATGATGATGAAGCCTTTTTCACAGTGCTGGCTGACAGTTTAACTTCAACTTCATGGGGTTTTTTTTAAACTTTTTACACTGGCTGCACTGCAATTTCTTATCAGACAGAGATCCTTTATGAATCCTCTACACAAAATTACACTGCCATAGAAGTTTCAACACAATCATAACACCACATATCCCAACCAGCAAAATATTAACTCCTAAATAAATCAGTTGATAATATATAAATAAAACTGCCAGCTAACATGTTCAAATATGCAAACATATCAATAAAATCATTATTACTATTATGCATTAAACATTCTTATAGTAACTGTTATAAAAGGGCTCAGACTTGCACATTGATGCAATCAGCCTTTTACTGAAGGTGCTATTGTTGATAATCTCCAGGGTGTGTGCGTGCAGAACTGAAACGACCACATTACATGAGATGCCACATCAGAAATCTTATTTAGTCTAACATTGTTATTTAATATCGTAATATACAAACACTGTGACAGTGATGTCAAGATCACAGAAATTTTCAGATGATGAAGGTAGCTGGTGTGGTGAGTACAATGCTTAAAAAAATACTAATAATAGCAAAATGTACCGATTAAGAAGTACGGACTTATTTTTTAAATTAGTATTTTGTAATATTAATTTCTCACTTCAAAATAAGTACAGGAAAAAACAGTGTTGTCTTAAACATAGAGGGTACCTAAGCCTAAAAACTTGATACATTTATTTTCCGTTTCAAACTAATCATATTTTTTAAAACAAACAAACCACAGAACACGATTAATATCGATCAATGTCAAAATCAAAATGAATCCGTGTCTGATAGACAAAAGATTTCAAATCAGTGTCTTTCGACCAAACAACTACAGAAAGCCTCCAACTGCATGTAAATTACCTGGGCTCGAATTCCCGAGGGAGGGCTGAAAAACAGAAAAAGAGCAACAAATTAAAATATAATTTATTTATTTTTTAAATACTATTTAAAAAAACTGCATCAGATGCAATACGTCATTAGATGGACAACAACAACATAAAAAAAAGCTCACTCCTGATTAACTTGACATATTCTAGTTCCTTTGACAGAGGACTGTAAACGGGAGCTGGGGAAAAGCGCGCCCGACCCTGTCCTAAAGCTGACTGCAGTTCAACACAAACTGAAACAAAGAATACTGTCACCGGTTCCTGTGGGGACATTTATTTAGCAACTCGCTGATTGAAATGTCACAGGTACAGCGCCGTGTATATCACCGGCAATCACCCAAACTTAGCGCCAACAGCCAAGTGCTTACTAGGTTAATTTTCTCAGCTCGCTAACTTACAAGAGAAGTTCCAAGCTAGTTAATTCTCCTTTAGATATTTATGCTAACGCGTCCAAGTTAGGCTTGGTATCAACAGGCAACAAATAACGATTAAAAATAACCCATAAAATATCTCCAAGCATAAAAATCCGCCACACGGCTGAATAAAAATATCATACACAGTTAAGTATTTTCGAAGAAAACCGCGGAGTAACATCGCTAACGCTGCTGCTACCTCCAAACGGGGCTAGCGTCGCTAATGTTAGCTAAACCCGAAGTTTAATAAACATGCCTGAGTCGAGAAATGCTCATTATTTAGCAGCGAAAACATCCCACAGTTAATTTCGTACACTTAAACTACAACACACAAACAGTGTGAATATTCGACTGAAGTAACTATCCCGTAGTATAAATTTATTTTTTCCGAATATTTATTTCACTTTCTTACCTCCGCCATGTTCGCAATCCTACAGGGTCAAGTCGGGGGTCAGCGGTAGTTCCCGTATGTGGAGCCCCGCCCACCTACGTCTCCATAGAAAAACTGAGTGACCGCAAGCAGTGATGTAGTAATGTACTCCTATAACAGCAAGCTTAACGCAAAAATAATTAGTTTTGTAACGGAAATTTTTCATTGTGTTTTATTTAATTCGGAACATTTAAATTTATAAAGCCTTTTACTGTATTATATTCAGCTTTTATATTTAAAATTACTTTCAGCTTCTCACTTATTCATAAAGGCTTCCATAGGCATCAAATACCACTATACCATGGAGCCAGCTTTTAAATGTAAATTAAAAATATTGTTTTCAAATGTTTTCTGTAATGTCTCCACTGTCACATGTTTCTTCTTCTGATAGTGGTTTTATGTTCTTATCAGGGAGAATACAGACACAGAGGCTAAAGGTGATGGCGATGTATGTGACAAAGAAGGTGTGCAGCCAGTGTCCTGGTGTGGAGGTTCTAACTGGTTTGGACCTAGGCTGTCCACCAGAGCTCAGATACAGTTCTAAAGTTTTGCAGGAGATATTATCAAATTGTGGAAAAGCTTTTGGAATAAACTGAAAAAAATTATATGACCACCTTTATTCTTCAACACAGCATGAACTCTCTTAGGGAATGTAACTTATTGAAGTAGTCTTCAGGAATAGTTCTCCAGGCTTCTTGAGGAACATTCAAAGCTGTTCTTTGGATGTTGGTTGCCTTTTGTTCTGTTCTCTGTCAAGATGATCCCACACTGCTTCAGTAATGTTGAGGTCTGGGACCATGGGAGGCCATTCGATGACTGACTGACTGATAACTTTTGTACTGTGTTTTTTTTTTTCTATTTAGGTATGCTTTTACTGAATTGGCAGTGAGTTTGGAATCAACACGAATCAAATGCTGTCCATATGCTCTTGCATGTTGGTACAAAATCAGATGGCACTTTTTTTTTCATAATTACATCAATTTTGACACCAATGGTTGAATTTCAGCCCCAATTCATGACAGTGCCCCCACTCTGCTTTACAGATGGCTGTGACACTCACTGTTGCACCTGTCCCCTGACTTTCTCTGTATATACTGACATTGATTTGAACTGTAAAATTCAAATTTGAATTCATCACTCTATCAGACCTGTAGTCACTGATTTTCAGTCCAGTTATTGTGTGATCTGGCATACCTCAGCCCTTTCTCCTTGATTCCTTTCCTTAAGAATGGCTTCTTGGCAGCCACCCTTCCACTGAGACCATTTCAGATGAGGCTTCAGTGAACAGTAGGTGGATCAACTGTAGTGCCAGATATATCTCTAGGATCCTGTGTGAAGTCTTTGCTGGATTTTTTCCTATTTCTTAAGGACATGACTTTCAGATACCGTTCATTTGCTGGAGACACTTTTTCAAGCCGGATTCTTCTTTTGTCCTCCACTTGTCCAGTTTCCACAAAAACTTAAGGACACACAACACACTATGAAGAGATATGCAAAGTTTGCATTTAATAGTTCTTTAGTAAACACCTTGCTGGTGGAAAAATACAACTTTATGTCTGCCAAAGTATGTTATCTTTTTTATTTTCTGTTGATTCAGCTAAGGAAATAGGGACAGTTTTTTGCAAAATGCTGCTAGTAACAAACTGCATATAGACACAGTACATATGTACCACTGGAATTCAGTCTTGTTATATTAATTTGCTAAATCAGATAATTATTACAAGGTGTATGTGAAATCTGTTTAACTTTTTCTTTTGTGGGTTCTTCTCTGAAGACACAAGAGAAATTACTATGCAAACAAGAAACCCACTTATATTTATAGAAAGAAATCCCCTGTATTTTAAAAAGAAATACCTGTGTCTGCTACAGTAATATTAAAATAACATTTGTGAATGTGTCACAGTTTACAGGAGTGCTGTATGTGTAAACTCCCCATAAAACCCTGAGAAACATAGCAGATGTTATGAATAACCTTAAATGTCATAAAGAACAAACGAATTTTACACTTTTTCCAACTGAACCAGGCTATAAAACATCGATTTATAACACCACCCCTCCACTGTTGACATATAAAGACGGGCAAGCAATGACAACTCTAACCCAGAACATAGGTTCGATTTAACAAGTGTACCGGTAATAGCAACTGTCTTTCCGTGGAATCACTGATTTATGCCAGTGATAGCGGCCGTGTGTGCTTCTTCGTTGCTATGCAGAGAGCAATCACCTCTTTATCTCGTAGGGCGCATATCTCAAGAGATCCATTATGAAATACTTTGCTGAATCCACGGCAATAAAAACCCTGCAGTTCGTACATAAAAGAGCAATTCTTTCCCTTTAACATTTACCAAAATGCAGTCAATCAGCGATCTTTGCAGTGACTTAGATTCCCACACATATCCCAAATTGGCAGATTTACATCCGCTGTTAAAAAGCACACGATGATCACCAATGATAATGCATAGATAATGCATTTACTCAGGAAACACCTGAGGAAGGCTGTGCGATATAAGACCCGATCGGGACGTGTCCTGAGAAACATCAACATGAGATCCCTACCGTTGGTCATCGTGCTGCTGTGCATGTTGAGTGCGGCGCAGGTTCAGACACAGGAGAGCGCCAACACACTGAAGCTGTGCGGTCGAGCTTTTCTAAGGGCAGTGGTGTTCAACTGCGGAGGATCCAGGTGGAGAAGATTTATGGGAGAAGAGGATACTTTCCCAGAAGGTCAGTATGGACTCACCTCTATTTTCCTTTTTAAATTTATCTAACCTAAATTAGAGACTTCTAGTAAACAAATATTTTTACCTCTTTGGCAGTCAACAGAGAGGCAAACCTCCTAAAGTGGATAGATGTGTCAGTAATGGAACGTCAATTGCGGGACCAAAACGCGGCCTTGATGAGAACGTGCTGCCAACAGGGTTGTCAAAAAAGCGACCTGTCCATGCTCTGCTAGAGCAGAGGAACATCTCAAGGAAGTTCTCAGTCTGTCACAGTTACTCCTAATTTGGCATAATCTCTGTTGTACAGAACACTGTAAGGATGACATCATTTCTGAGTGCAAAAATGTAAAAAAATAAATAAAATGTAAAAAAAAAAAAGCACACTGTGAGGTTTGGTTAAGATTTGTTTTAAATTTCTTTACAACTACTCAAAAACAGAGCACAGAAAGAGAGAATTCACTCAAAGTAAACAGCATAAACACTCGCCACGCCAAACAGAGAACTGTTCTTGAAGAAGTGCGAGGCGAAAGTGTCATTAGACGTGTCCCAGAGACAGCGGCTGCTGATCTGCATGCATTGCCCGGTGAGCTGGCCGATGTGGACCAGGATGACAATTTTGTATCTGGGGATCATTAGTTCCTTCACGCGGGCTCTTATTACCTGGAAGAAGAGTCAGTCTGAATAATGGAGAAATTTAAACATGTTTAGAAAGAGTTGCATCTATTCTTCATTTACCTCGCACAATGTTTTGGTCATTTTTTGAGACCACTCTACTTCATATTTCTCCTCTTGGAGGTAACTGGTAAGGACGTCTTTAAGTATGTCTGTGGCCGCGTTGGCAGGGAAGCGTTTGTAAGGTCCTGTGGTGCGAAAAAAGCCAGAAAACATTTATTACTAACAAAAATCCCATTTTATATTTGTCTAGTAGTTTTGATGGTGGGGTAAAAACATGATGGATGCATGTGAACAGAAGAAAAATTCATATTTTTGTCCATCTCAATTTATATCCTACACAAAACAGTAGGCCACTCTTTACCACCGTGAGGCTGAATTTTTACTTTTCTGCTTAAAATGATCAAACAAAATATATTCAGTTTATTTGTCAGTTCTGTGATGCCTAGAACCTATAACTCAGCCCCAGTTTTGTAGGCAATTAAAAAGGCTAACTCACCCATCTGGTAGGTGTTCTCCATTGTTGGAGCAAGGCGAGCATTGTCATCATGGTGGCCCAGTTCATCAATGTATGACACAGTGCTTATAGAGCTGAAAGACATAATCATGCTGAAGAGAATACCAGGACAGATGCCATGTGGACTGACCAGCAGTTTCACAACCAAACATGCTGCACTGGGAATGCTGTTTTGAAAATCATTCATAACCTACCAGGAAGCTAAAAAGCTAAAAGATGGACACTGGCCCATATTATCTTAATAGTCTACTCACTCCTTAGTCCTGCCAGTTGTGTCTTTGCCTCTCCCGTTAGAAGGCACCTTGACTACCCTCTTCTCTTTCCTTTGCTGTTTTTCTTTATCGGACATCCCCACTTCTCCTTATTTTTGGGTTCTGAATGACCTGAATGTCGCACGTAGACCCTAACAAAGTACAAAACAATACGCTCATAAATGTGTCATTTGCGTTCAGAGTCACTAGACCGAGTTTGAAAAGTAGAGTTTTTAATTACAAAATCGATTACAAATGATAAAATTAGAATACTGAGCCAAATTACCAGTTTACCAGCCTTGAACTAAGCCGAACCAGTCGTCTGGTATGGCTTGGTGTTGTTATGGAAACGGTCCATTAAGCTGTGGGAGGGGTTTCCGGTGAAGTGCTTGTTAAAGTCTCGCGAGGTGAACGACCGAGACAAGCTTGGAAACGAGAGGCTGAGTTAATTACATTTTACAGTAGATATAATTTTAAGGCTCACCTTACCTTACGTTAAAGGCAAAGTTGTGTACCCTTTTCATCTCCCATCTTCTTCCCTTTTTAACGTTGTGTTGTGGTAAACTATTTCCTGTAAAGCACTTTAGGCTCATGTCAGTAAAAAGTACCATTTCTGAATATTTCTTGCTTGATACCCCACATTTTATTAAAGGAGGCCAATAATTATAATAACAGTTACAGAGGTGGCAACAATATACCTTTTTCACAAACGTTATACGGACATGAAAAAGATAAACACAGGAGCTACAAATAATCTAATAATATCATATAACACAATAAAAAAATATATAATATTCATGCTCTGGCCAGTTTATGCACAGATCCTTAATTTATGTGATTAGCAACACCTGTGTTTTACGGCAAATAGCTGCTGTGGAAAAATTATATCCTTGAATGCATCCTTAAAAGAAACATATGTGGGGGAAAACACTCTTCTAAGATAGGATAAGAGTGTATTAAATACATTTTTAAAAAGAATATGGAATAGATGAAAGAAATATTAAAAGATAATTAAATCAAATTAAGATAACTATTAAATTAAAAGATAATGATTTGTAAATAACTGGATATGAGTAAATTAAGCTTTTTATCTATATCTATGTATATTCTTATAATACAGTTTATTTTTAACTAACTAGGCAGCTCATTCTCTTTTTCATCCTTCATCCTGCTTCATAAACTGTCGTCATGTGCAGGAATAAGACCATGACGGGGTAAAAAAATTCCCATAATCCCACTAAGGACTGTTTTTGTAGTTGCTTGGGAGTGTTTATTTATATAACATGATGACTGATGATGATGGTTTTCAGCCTATTTGACCTCACTATTAAGTTATGACAGACAATAATTTACAGTGTCGCTGAAGCGCCAGGTTGTACATTTAATGTTACGGGTTATGTGCCTGTAGGTGTTATATTTTTACATCTTTGAACAAATGAGAAGGAGATAAATGACTCTTATTTCCTCTTCTTTATTACCAAGTAAAACAGGTATTACATTATAATGACTTTTTTTTTCATATATTTTCTCTCAAAATCTTTGGATGGGAAATTTACATGAAATGTTTGCATATTCTGATCCTAATGCAGTGAAAGAATACATACAGCCAAAAAAGTTGTAGAAAAAATAAACTTACAGAAAACCTCTGGTTTTGGAATATTAGTGTACACTCAAAAATAAGGCAAAGAAAAATATAAGCATATTCAACAGAAGAAAAACAAAAGTCGTTCTTACTCAACCAAAAAAAAGCCATGTTTCTTTTTCTAAGGAACTGAATTTCGCCCGAGTCCAAAGTGTGAGTCAACACATGGAAACGCTCTGTAAAAAAGTGAAACACACACATGTGACATGAAGCAACAATTTGTTTCATGAAGAAAATTGAAGGTGTGCTTTTGTGTGCAAGTCAAACACAGGAGGATGTCAAACACCTATATCGGATGCATGGGATGGGTACGTCATTGAACGCATGCCAGATTTGATTGACAATGAGTTTCTGAAGGTGCATCACCAGCAAAATAGAGAATGGAGGCGCAAGTGAAGGCAAAGGAGTCTCTTCTCAAAGCACACTGATACAACAACACACACATCATGACCTCACTGAAATGGATAAAGTGGTATTGCATTGATAAGACCGGCGATGGACAGGTGCAGATTTCATGCGCCACTGTTTGGAGTTATTCATCAACACCTTTTCTTTCTTTTTTTTCTCTTTGTTTTTTTGTTACAAGAAACCTACGTTAGATGAAGAGAGTGTTGTGTGTCGTTACGCAGAACCAAATGCATTATGAGCGCTGACATCAAGAAACCAAGAGACGATCACAGACACGTCCATATGCTCAGAGAAATATTTGAAACATAGCTTTTTATGTACACTTTTTACACTTAAGTCTTTTAAATATTGCTATTAGAAAATGATAAAACATTTATTCGACATGGTGGGAAAAGGGAGAAAATAAAGCAGGGAAATAAATAGTGCTGTCTTTTTGATAGACACTTCTTTTCATTGCTCTGTGATGTCCTCCATCAAAGATTATTGTCAGAGTTTATAAGCAGCATCAAAGGCAACTCCTACAATCCATAGCCCTGGTCCCTTTAGATTTCTCTGGAAACTTAAAGGTCCTTTTCCTCAGTGTATGGCACTCTTGCATCTCTAGACTTCCTAATATAATTTCTGGATAAATTACCCAAGCTGTCCCAGTGAAAGTAGCAGCTTCACACATAAGCGTCAGCTCAGTATAATGCAATTCTACCCACAAAACACCACCACAAACTCCACCTGTGTCCTGTAATGTGAGACCTTTGATGTATCTCAACATTGCACTTGCCCTTTAGTGGTAATTCGATGCGTTTGTTGTGCACCAGGTCACACTGCTCTAACTCTCTGCCAACACGACTCGTTAATGGTAAAAATGCTTCCAGTAGTAGTGTTTAAAGGCTGTGTGTGTGAAAGTATGGCGTTATGTATGCGCTTCAGCCCTGAGCACAGTCTTTCCAGCACATCAAGTGTGGTTTGTAAAGAAACTCTTTTGCACTCAACAAACTGAGGCCTGATGTTTGACTTTGAAATGACCAAAACTGCAGTTCCTTTAACGTCCACTTGAGGCTGCCTCCAAAAATGAGTCAATCCCCATAAACTAGGAGGTGGGGAAAAAAACCGACACTGCATATTATTGCAGTATTTTATCAATACGTAAACACCAAATTTCGATATTTTACGAAATGAATGAAAATACTCTGAATACTACAAACAAAAGCGCTCAGCTCAACCACCATCATCCTGAGATAACGTTAGTTAGTAAACTCACATCGGCTCAAATGTGAATTTGTCTGTGAAGACATCAACAGATATGTGACTTTCACCCAACCGTCTGGTGATTTCCACCTTTAACATTTACAGTTTAGTAAAAAAAACTTTTCATTTCCAATGACAGTGGTGTCCTCAGTGGACTAACTATGCCACTCGTTTTCTGCAAGGCACCACCTCAGTTAATAGGAACTGGACCCGTCGTGCATGTGGGTGTCTTTTTGATCATTCTCTGAGCCATCTGCCAAATCTCCTGCCGTGTTGCACATCATGTCCTAGAAGTCTCTGCTCTATATTACTTGAGTGAACCTACAGTGAACTTAGCCCGCAACCCTGTCATACAAATATGGCCACAAATATAGCTCCAATAATCCAAAACACTCACGACGACTATAAATCAAAATGTAACTTTGCTAACCAAGTCTAAATGGTTCATTCAGTCTAAGGAAGCAAAATAGCATTAAGTTTGGATCTTGGTTACCGTGGGCTTATGATGATTAAATGGATCAAGCATACAAATCATAGAGCAAACAGTTTTATTTGCTCTAATTATTATTGTGACAAGTTTCCCTACAAAATCGAATTTATGTGCTAGAAGGAAATGATCATGACCCATGATCAAATTGTTCCCTAAAGTTCCCAGGACTGAGGCGCAAACATAATTCCATGTCAAGAGCACCTTAGGATTCATAGTGCTGATGTTCTTCCAGTGCTGCAGGTCATTTTAAACTGTCACCTTTAATCATAAGACAGATAAAAGGGATATGACGGTGTCAAAGCTGTCCACACAGAGGAATACATTCTGCTTGGACAACAATCACGACAGTCACACATGTTGAAAATAAACAAAAAACATCTGATTTAAAGGTGGCAGTGCAAATCAGACAGTACCATGTGACTATAACTAATTGGAATACATCTGCAAAGCAAACCTATGTTAAAACGTTTTCCATCTTTTCCACCTCGTTTAAGATTGTTTTGTCATACAAATTATTCACATCATCTTTAAGAGTGCATTCGAAGTGATAACCCGTGAAACAAGAGGAAAATAGAACAAATAAAGCTGGATCACTGTATGAAATCCACAATTATTTTTAAGTTAACAAGAACATAGACTTGGGGTTTCCCTAAACGTTACTCTATATAAGCTCATAAGTGTTCCAAGTGCACAAAACTAATGACTTGTATTTACTTGCATAAACTCAGCAGCAGTCAGTTGACCGAGAATGTCACATTTGACCTCTGTGTTGTTATCTGTTACTCTAATGAACTCCAGCCATTAAATCTAATGGCTCCTAAAGATAAATTTTCAAATGCACTAAACATGGGATGATCCATAGTCTTCACAGTCAAAAGCCATTGATTTTCTTGGTTCTGTTCGCAAACAGGTCCGCTAATTATCTGCCAAATATTTCCCTGTGAAACACAATAAGACATGTCAGATAGTTGGGAAGTGTCCGTGTGCATTTATATTAACAAACCACAGACTGAAGACAGTCAGCCACTGTTTCTGATGCTTAAACTGACCTGCAGCAAATCTCTTCTTGACCAATGATAGCCGGTAGCCAGTCCCGACCAGCTGGATGTCACAGCCTGACAGAGTGCTTCCTTCGCTTGTGAACTGGACTGTCAGCTGGGAGGGTTTACAGGGACCCTCGATCATCTGGAACCGGCCCAGGAGAGCCCCTACTCCTGCCAGACATGTGATATTTGTGTAACGGGACCAAAAGATTTTACTTTTAAAATCCAAAGAAGAAGAAGAAGAAGTAGAAATTAAAAATGTTAAATATTATGAACATGGCAAAAATGAATACTTGCCTCCATTCTCAGACCTGTGAGACAGGCTTGGGATTTTCCACTGTATTGTCTGCTGCTCCGGATTCCTATATGAGGAAAGAAATTCCATGTTACATGTTACTCTCTCACATGTACTCTAAAGAGCAGATATAATAATACGATGAATACAGTGCATATCAATAATACACAGGCAACTGTGCCAATATTTATACACACTTATATAAATACAGAGTATGAAAATAATATAGCCTAGTTTCTACAAATAGATGGTAAAAGGTAGACGGTTGATGCACTAACATACACGTCAGTTTGCTCAGTTTACAATACTATCTCGGCCTTAGCCTCTCAATACGACCACATACTAAGAGTCCTTGTCACCAGGAATCCTCACCAGGTGGCAGGTGGGATCATGGCCTGTAGTTTGGCAATGCCTCCATCAACAGGAACCAGGAAGTTGATGTCGTGAAGCGGCACCGGGGCAGCCAGAGCCTCCGTGTTGTATTTGTAGTCTATTCTAAGGTCTATGTTGGTGCCATCGCCACGCCAGCTCACTGCCAGGTTCAAAGGAGTGGACTGGATCCCGTCTGCTGAGACCTAAATGGCAAAGACAAAGAAGACAGTGAGATAACTGGATAGATAGAAAAAATATAAAAACACATCCGTGAATATTAACGGATATTATATACCTGATACTTGATCATATCCACATTGTAGTATGTCGCCTGAGGCTTCTGTTCAGCCACTTTCTTTAGATGGCTAATCAAGTTTGGCATATTTACCCAGAACTCCTTTCTGTCTACACTGTCTGTAGTGGAATCACTAAGGGATGAGAGGAACATCTTTGATTCAGCCAGCATGAAGTAACACTATGAATCTCTTTTGTTTGGACTGTAAA
Source organism: Rhamphochromis sp. 'chilingali' (assembly GCF_963969265.1). Classification (NCBI taxonomy): domain Eukaryota; kingdom Metazoa; phylum Chordata; class Actinopteri; order Cichliformes; family Cichlidae; genus Rhamphochromis; species Rhamphochromis sp. 'chilingali'. The sequence goes on along the minus strand of NC_137943.1, from coordinate 10,670,406 downwards.
AATGGGCAACTGTCCGCTCCAGTATATGTGTTTGTCTGTAATCTTCATCTTACCAGCACAGCAGCTGTGGATTAGGGAGGACCTGCTCCAGTCGGTTGTAGTTGCTGATGCTAAAAGTGAGGATAGGTTGAGCTGGGTGGCTCGCAAAGTGCCTGGTTATGCCAGCGGGGAAGGACAGCACCATCTCCCCTGTGATCTTCACAACACATCTGAGGCAGAGAGAGGACTCAAACTAAACAAAATATAAAGCTCACAGATCCCTCTCAGTATAAAAACCCTGAATACAAAGAACTGTGTACCTAATTAGGCTTAAAACAACCTAGCCCAGTCTGCCTTAGAAACATTCCCCTGTCTGCAATTATTAGCAGTGCAGTGTTTCAGTTTTAGCATAAATCCATGCTGACATGATGTCAGTGCATTTTTAATGTAAGCCTACTTGCTGGGGTCAGCGCCTTTAAAGTAGGCATTGATGGTTTCTGTGAAGGCAGCTGCCACTGGCAGAGTGTCTTGGGGTCCCATGGTGAGTGGACTGGGACCTCTGGAGCACCCTAAAACACACATAAACACAAGTGACACTGCTATAACATCTCCTTATAAAACCGTAGTTGGGTTATATCTTACTTGCCTGAAAGTAGGTTTCACACACAGAGGACAGAATAGTTCAAAAACAATTAAAGCAAAACCAAAGCCTCGATCATGGATCTGGATTCTAAGTAAGTGAGCAGGAGATGGGGATGGGTGGCAGCACTCTTGTGGACACAGCCAGTAAAGAAACGGGGCAGGTGCGTACAGTGCATGCACTGGTGTCACTAAAGCAGCACTATAGCTCAACTCACCTTCAAAAGCTAAATAAAACCTGCCGTGGTCAAACCATACCAGAGGCTGCGAGGCCTCTGAGTGAGCAGAGACATCAGGAAGAGAGAATCATGGAGAGGGACAAGACTGTGAGGCAAGGACACGATGAGTGACAGACAACATGTGGACTGAGATGCGCAGCTAAGCCGCAGAGACGAGCATGACAGCCATCTTGCTGGTAGCATACCTGTGGTGGACAAGTTGAGGTCCCTTCCTAAAGTTGGGGTGGACGCTGCACTCTGTGAGGTAATGGAGGAGATTGATGAAGAGCTCTCTGCCCGGGCCAGGGGGGCAAAAGGCGGGGGGCTGCTTGAAACTGGCGGACTGAATGGCCGGGTCTGGAGATGTAACACAAGTTATTTTGTTCAGAATGAAAAAACACAGTCTCAGGAACAAAAGATAAATGAGGGGGGGAGAGAGAGGGTAAAAGAAAAGAAAGGGCTTTTCCCACATACCAGGTCTGTGATCGGTTTCCCCGGGGGCAGCTTTGGTCGGGAGGACGGACGAGGAGGAGGAGGCGGAGGGACTGGGCTGCCTCGAGACTGAGGTGTGGTAGGACGAGCTGGAGATGAGGGGCCTGTGGCACATACCAGTGTCTGTGGTTAGCACAGCCTTCAGTTCACAGTGACGGAGATTTTTATTGCCGCACTTCCCTTCTATCAGCTGTGTTTGGAGAGAAACTGTTGTGCGAGACTCTGGTTGGTTCTGGCATGAAATAAAATTGCTGTTGAGATTTTTGTAGGTGTTCTTCTGATTCACGTGAAAAAAAAATCTGTAGGAAGACGTTACCGCTTGATCTCTGTGCTGATAGAAAGCATCCTGTAATTTTCATACTGGTCTGATGTGGGATGCTTGTTCTCGGTATTCACCAATTGAATGATGGTATATGTTAAACAAGACCATTTAAGCATTTTCAGCAGTCCCCCTTTAAAATATCAACATTATATTTCCTTATATTTCTGGAAAGATAAGACCTGTTATGCACTACAAACAAAACGCTGTCATTTCAGAATCACAACACTAGATGTCACTAAAGTTTGACCTGCTCATCTCTGTGATTTTTATTTTTGTGGCTGTGCTGGTGGCCTCGTCATTCTCACTTTTTTCAAAGCAAACAAAATTAAAGGACACTGCAGAATTTAAATAAAAAACATTAATCGTGCTTGGTGTAAATGAATCTCGAAGAGGCCACTGTGCGTGTTTGCAGCAACACAAGAGTACTCACTGCTGCCTGAGTAGGGTCCCGGGGAAGACATGATAGACCTGTAGGTAGTTGGAGGAAGAGGAGGTGGCGTGCCCCTGAAGCTTGGCGTCAGCTCTCTGGGGGAACCCACAAAGTCTGGTACATCTTCTCTCAGGTTTACACCTTCTGGAGTCCTCTTACCCCCTAAACCCCCAAGGACCAGTGGAGACGTGACTCCAGCACGAGGGGATCTACGCTCCGCTGGCAGAGGAGGCACAGGGCTGATGGGGGCAGGGGAGGAAGAGTACTCTGCAAACTGCAGCATCTCCTCATCAATAGCATCCTCTTCAGGGCACCCAGGAGGGGAATTAGAGGGGGAGAATTCTGGGGGCAGAGGAGGGGCTGGTTCATCTGGCGGAGGAGGTCCGAGTAGAATGGAGGGAGGCGAGTCTGGCGGAGTGAAACGAGGAGGAGACCCAGGGGAAAACGGCGGAGGTGAAGGTGGGGGTTCGTTTGGAGGTGGTCCAGGCGAGAGGCAGGGGGTGGAAGGGGTGGATGAAGGTGTGTCTGGCGGAGGAGAGTCGGGTGGCGGAGGTGGAGCCGGTTCATCGGGCGGTGGGGGCCTGTCATCAGTGAAAGTAACCCATCTGGGAGACATGGTGTCCTCACTCATGGGTCCAAAGACATCGTCTAGGTCGGGGGCAGGGGAGCCTCGGTAAGAGGCTGGGGAGAGGACATTCAGGTAGATTGGTGCCGAACTGCGAGCCGCCCTCCCATTGGGTAGATCGGCTGCAAAGAGTATATTGGAGAAGTGAGATCACAGCTGACTGATCTAACTATATTCTTGACTGATGTTTGAAAATAAATTTACCAGCAGATTCTGAAGGATAGCCGTAGTGACTTCTCGATGGAATGTTTTTTGGAGGGAGTGGAGGCGGAGCTGCGACAGGTGCAACAATTCAAGGTCAGCACAACTTCTTTAGAAACACGAATTACAACAGAGATAAAGTTCACTCATGTTTGCTCACCCCCTGTTGGAAAACTTCTGCTCAGCTGTGATTCTGATCGGGGTCTAGAATCTCCCCACGCATCCGAAGGTACCACTGTCATTGGATAAAGGGGGGAACAGTGTCACCTTTGTAAAGGGAGTTTATTCATTTGGGTAAAGTTATGTCTGATCAATGGAGGACTGACCGTCATATCTGGCATATTTTCTCTCTAAAGGCAGCTCAAAGAAGGCAGGAGTGTTCTGTGACAGCCTGTCACTGCAAAAAAACACATGCAACAAGTAAAAAAATAGCACACATAGCTGCTCAAGGGACATCTGAAGCAGAGCAATAGCATACCATCTTAATGAAAGAAGCGTTTAATTTGCCAACATTGCTAAAAGGATGACAGACCTTTGCGTCTCTGGGGCAGGACTCGGTATCGGGGTTGAGCGTCTGGGTCTAGCGATCTCCTCACCTATAAGAAAAATAACAAACGCTCAGCTCCTGCTCTGCTGAGACTACTGTTATGTTGTTCTGGTTAGGAGTGGAGAAGTCCCATCCACCAACTGTTTAAACCTTTTGTTCACAAGTGGCAGCCAATCAGAAGAAAGTTGGTTTAAAGGAAGAGATGCTTAAAAGGCTTGTTTCAGACATAGAATTTAAAAAATGACTACACAGAGGCTTAGAATAAGTTAAATAACGATTATTTTGAACCCTGAGTCATGCAAAGCTCCTCAAATAGCTGGGTACGAGCATAATATATCCTCTTTAATATGCGTGCAGTAGCAATGTGGTTATGAGCACAAGTACAGGAATACGGGAGGAATTTTAAAAAGTGATTTTTAGAGATGTGTACTTACAGGACAAGTTCCTTTTCATCTGCCCGTGCAAAAAAAGAAAAGAAAAAAAAAAGAAATCCAAACAAAAGAAAAAGTAAGGCTACAGATCATATTATACACCGTATACAAATACACATGATCTTCAGTCCTTTAAGATGTTCTTCTTTCTTATTATATCAAAACACAGTACGATTATAGGAAATCTAATTTGTGTATTACTCCTCTGGCTTAAGTGCTCTTCATCAGTCTTGATAGTTTTGGTGTGACTTGAACAGAATTGGAGACATCAGCTTGAGAAGTCTGTGCTTTGTCTAGTGCTGCCAAATCATAACTACCAACTCCATTCGAAAAATAAAAAGCATCTGAAAAGCAGAAATGCCTCCTTCCAGAAATGATCATCAGAAAAATATACATACTTTCTTGTGAGTCTTTTCGTGAATGAAGCACACATGCTAACTGTGTCAGTCAGCAGAGGGAAGTATGCATCTACCCGTGATGGGAGGCTCATGCTGACATGACAGCATGACAAGGTGTAAACATTAATGGCGTACCCCTTCTGCAGAGCTGTGGTACATTTTTTGGAGCTTTGAGAGGCAAAAGTCAAGTGTCACGTATTCATGAGAAGGCGGAAATTTCTCCCGTCTGTATCTCTGGTGGACAAGGCAACTCGCTAACTAAACAACGGATGAACAGCACTACAGCCTGAGGTAAAAATGTTTCTCTTTATTTTCTGCATTGTACAGAGTAAGGCAGCGGAGATCAGAAAGCTGCATTTGGGGCTATCAGTGGTAAAACAGCCAGCAGAGGGAAAACTTACCGGACTGTGTCTCTGAGACCAGCAAAAAGGAAGAGAGAACAGACCTGGGTCAGAGAGTGAGTGACAAATCAGTCAAATGGACACTAACTACAACTACACACACCGCATCTCTTTACTTTAACCGCAAAGCCTCAATAATGCAGCATGAGCCGTAACTCCCTGGAGATTATGCGGACAATACGAGCATCACCTACAATCAGCACGCACACAGCCTCACACCGAAGACAGCAGGGTCTCTAGATCAACGGGTTTGGAACTGTATGTGTGTTAGGTTTGCTTTGCATTATGTAACGCACACGCTTTGCCGCTGAGCAGGAAAAAACTGAAGGAACAGAAGCAAGAAGAAAAAGAAAGTTGTGATTTTTGTGAGGCAGTGAGGTTGGGAAAGAAAGTGCATCCAGGAAAAAAAACGAAAGCCAGCGAAGACAGTCTACGAGATCACTACGACAGGAGGGAACACGTTATCAAGCGTTTTCACCACATCTCATGCCATCTGTCAGGGTGCTGATACAGATGTGAAAATGTGTGACAGGCTTACCGGACTTCTCCTCTACAAGAGGGCAGCAAATAAGTGAGAAGAAAAGACAAGCGCAGGCAGAGAGTCAAACAGATTTGAGAGAAATTAGCAGCTGGTAAAGTATATGAACTGCATTGAGCGTGACTATTGTGCTCTTCACAACTGTGCAGCAGAACAGGACTGCAGATCAGCAGCACTCACCAGAGACGGGGACAGCGCCAGGCCTCCCACTGACGCTTTTAGCTCGTCCATGGATGGAAGCACACACTTGGCACTGTCTGATACCAGCGGCTTGATCTTAATTTTGAACTTTTTTTTGCTGTCCTCGTCATCCTCTGAGTCGCTGGACGAGAAAAAGTGCTTTTCTTTGGAGGCTGGTGAACACTTGTAAAGGGCAAAGAGGAGGAAGTACAACATGCTGTACAAAAATGCAGATAGTTCAACCTTCTGTAGCATTTAAAGCAAGGACAACGGTGCAGGACAGGAGTGAGATATCCATTCTGTGTCCCAGTTACCAGTATTACAACTGCTGTAACTGACACTCCTTCTCCACCTCCACTAAATCTTCCTGCTCAGGGAAGGTCTCCACAGTGTCAACTATCTATGAATCCAGTTCAAACATATACTCCCACTGCTGACACCTGTGGGAGCAGAACTGAGCGTCAGTGGTTAATGAGAACTGTGGTTTAGCGACAATTGTAAAGCCGGTTCGACCTAATGTGGCTGTGTCCGGCTGCCTTGCAGCAGGGGTGCACATACGCAGGGATTTGGCCTATTTAATGCTGAAAAGCACTCAACCAATGAGTCACAAAGCCAAACAGATCAATAGTTTTTGCTGGCGAAGACTCCTAAGAGTGCTACTTCTCCTTCCGACTAAAAGGATATCATCACCCTCGTCACCAGGCCGGAGGCTGAAGCCCTCCTCATCTACATCAGGAGAGGCCTGCAAAAGAGAGACAGCGAGAGGGAAATGGTGACGGTTGTTTCTAGCCACTCTCAAACTCTTCAGCAGCGCATAGAAATGCAGATTAGATTTCACAGATGTCTTGCTGGAGACGTTCCACTTGGTAGATGAAGCTCCTGCTGACTCACAGATTATGCACCGCCATAACTCACACACATTTGTACCCTTTACTCTGTAATTTTAAACCTAGCGTCACATGACACTGATTGCACAGCACAGCACTGCAAGTATTTCCAATGCCAGAGCTGCAGAGTCCATGCAAAAAGAGAGACAAAGAGAGAAAATGTGCAGGTGTAGGCTGTGGATACTTACATATCTGTCCCAATCAATCTCCCCATAGAAACCATTGGGAGCCCCGTTGGCCTTTTTCTATCAAAACGGAGATCATAAAGAAGGCAAAACGATAAAAGCTTATGACGTTAAACTAAAATTCTTTTAATATCAAAATTATATTTTTTTAACATACTTTTAGATTTTTTTTAATGTACCATAATCAGAATAAATTATTGCTGCAGGCCCAGTTCAGTTAAATGTAATTTTATTCATAGCACCAGTTAACAGTCTTCCCAAAGTGTTTATATGTCCAGGTAAAGAAAGAACCCAAATGAAATTTTTATCCCCAAAAAGCAGCACTTGGAAACAGCGGTGCAGAAAAACTACCTTTTAACAGGAAGAGACCTCCAACTAATCCGTTTAAATCTTGTTAAAGTCACTGTGCTGTAGTTTCCTGTTGTGCTGTTATAATCTCCTAGGTATAGTTTCCTCTGTTAAACAGTCACAAACACTTAGAGGGCCAAAAAAACCCAGGTAAATTAAAGGAAACACTTTCATTGTGTATGTACGTACGCTTCCTTTCTTTCCACTTCCACTTCCTTCTTTGTCAGGTGAGCTCCTGTTTGACAAAACAAGCAGATGGAAAAATTAGGTACCAGTATACCAGTAGATTTTTCTTCATTTGTATGTGGTTTTAAAAAAGTGGGTCTTGTTTTAAATTATTTAATGTAAAATACCCATGTTGTGGTACTCAGATTATTTTTGGTATCTTTTGCAGGTACCGCATAGACCTATAGCACAAAATTTCCTATAATTTTATAAATCCAACAAGAACTTTATTAGTGTCATAGCAGTAGTTTGGGTTGTTTTACATCTCTATGCATTCACATTCTCAAACCAATGAGTTCTCAAAGTGTTTTAGGGATTTTCTCCTGTTACCAGTGAGTGTCTGAGGAAACTCACGTTGTTTCTTTGTCCTTGTCTTTCTTTCGTAAGCCCAGGGCTTTCCTGGTTCGGTTTTTCAGTCCTAGCATAGAAACACACACAGGAAAGGAGCGCGTGAACATTATCATTAAGAACTCATTTTAAGTTGTTATAGCCAAATATAAAATTAACTATCTAGACATTAAAATGCACTTGAAAGCAAATAACAAAGAAGAGTAATGGGCTGGGTGTATAAGAGCCTGGGGATGAGTATGGGCTAGTGGATACAGAGAAGTTACAGTAAGATAAAAATTAACGTATTGATTTGGAACAAACCCCAGGCAATCTGGAGAGAGCCTCCACATAAAACGAAGCAGTGTCCCCTTCCTGACTATGTAGGCTGTTAAGAAAAAATGAACAACCGTTGATCAATGTGTTCACTTCATTAGCACGATTCAGAGCAGAGCAGCCAGGGATCTAGTACAGCGTCCCATCAGCCAAACTGAATGCCAAAAGTCCTGCAGCACTGTCGGCTGGCAACATGCAGCGATGCAATCAGAACGATAAACACAAAGAAAAACGTTTTTTCTGTTTCACCTTATAGTGATTTTTCAAAGGTTTTTTAAATGATTAGGACACAGAACATGCTGTATGCAAATGTAATTTGGAGCACTTATTATCAACTGACAATAAAAATAACTGGAGGTTGTTTAATGATGCTCCATGCTGCAGGAGTGTATTGATTTAAAAATTACATCAAGTCTATAGCCATGCTAGCATGCTAACAGGTCCGTGAGGCTACCTAGGCCCGACTAATAATAACTTTAGCTTAACGTGCATTTACAGTGTTAGCATTCTGATGTTTGGAGTTCATCACATCTATTAACATGTTAGCAAATTAAAGCATAAAATGTTAGCATACTAACATTCTCTAATTAGCAATACAAAGCGGAGAGAATTAGCTAACATGCTAAACAAAAATTCTCTGGGTGTTATCTATGAAGGCTGTTTGCTGGTATAATTAAAGATAAAGTACTCTTTTGTTTAATGAGTGAATTAATGGGTCAAAAGTGCTCCAGTCCAACATCACTGGTCTAGAGCGCTTACTGTGATAGTCACAGTAATGAATCACTTATTCTGGCTCAATAATTCAACGTACTTATATTCCAGAAAGTGCAGTTAACCAAGATGAGTGACTTTAGGTATTTTAATGTATTTTGACTTGCGTACTATTACACTATAACATGTAACTTTTCACTTAAATAAAAAGTCTGAATAAGTGTAAAGTTAAATGCACTCCACTTAAAAATCTTTGAAAGACACCTTAAACAAATTCTGACAAAGAGCAGTTTTCTTTAAAAAAAAAAAAAAAAAAAGTCTGTGTGTTTGAGTGTGAGTTTGAGTGCGTGTGCACGCATTTTCTTTTCCCCCCCAATAAGCAACCGACAGGTTTGCATAACTGTGTTTTAGAAGAAGTGAGCGCAGTTGATAGTCAAATCCAGAGCGACAGGGACACGTGTGATGAACAGTTGGGAGGATGAGCATTTTGTGCCACTCAGAAGCAGCTGATACCGTTTGTGTGTTGCTCTGCTCATCATCCCTTTGTGTAATCTGCATGCTGTGCTTTAAACTGGATCACATTTTCTAAACAGACTTACCGCTTTTAATTTTTTTTTTGTGCCTTACTTTTTAAATTCATGTCACAGATATTGTGTCGTTAAGATAAACACAAAACAGGAGAAACTCATTTCAAAATTAAATTAATACCGAGTCACTGATGTGGTGATTACCTTCACTCATACTTAAATCCTAACAAATATTATAAATGTTAATCAGTAGCATTCACGTTCTTCTGACAGGGTCTGTGATGTGACGTATTAGTGGCTCGACTGGCAAATATTATTCCTGCATCCTGTCTCTTTGTTAGTCAATCACAGGTCTGTACCACGATTCTTCTCTCCAGTCCTAACCTGCATGTGACATTGTTGGTAAAGATCAGTCCCAACACTGATGAGTAACAAACCTGTTGAACGACTACGTATCACACGCCGAGCGAGTACAAGAGGTCTGGTCAGACTGACTGCAAAGCGATGCAGATCACACTGCGTCACAGCAGGACTGTGTTGTTTTTGTAACCCATTTACAGAGTTTGCCTGAGGAGAGCCTCATTAAACAGAGGCATCATACTAATTAATGATACTAGCTGTAAATATAGTTGAGTTAGGGTCTCCTTCATGCCAACTCACAGACACACAATCTTTAGACACAATTCTGCAAAACATTTCCAAGGACCAAAGTGATGGATTCACACGTCACCCTACTTACTCACAAATAACATGTTCTTCACATTACTGCTGATAATTTAACTATGTAACTTCCCTATAGTGCCATTATTCCACTTTCAAAATCGAGGATTAAAATTCAAGTTATTTTGGGGGTTTTTTACTCTGCACGTGAAATACAAATGGATTTGCATTTATTGGTAATGTGCTACAAGACTTTCAGCCTTTTTACAGCTATATCATTTTCTTAATATGACCAAATTTAACCTCAGGTATCCTTGCAGTGTCTGTTCTGCAGCTTGTAGTCTCTTCTCTACTATATACTGTTGTTCTACATTTTACACAGTTAATTAGCAGATGATACAGCTGGAAGCTCAAGAAGAAAGCTACACACTGACATCTACACACAGCTATTTACAACAAAGGAAACTGCATCTAGGAAAGAAGATAAGACTAAAGCTGTAGGAGAAATGTTCACAGTGGAAACTGACTAATGTTTTTAGACAAAGTATTGTCAAGAACGATGCCTTGGATTCACTGTCAAGTTCTTTCAGACTATGACACAGTTTGTATAAACGCAAACCTCGATAAACAGAAGAATGGCATCCATAATTTGTGTAAATCCCTAAAACAAACAGCTAGTCAGCTATCTTGGTTGTCAGTTGCGTGTAGCTCAACTAGCATGCCGCTGTTACCAGTGACACAGAGGAGGTTTCAAATAAAGAAGGAAAAAGAACAGTTCTGCTCCGATGAGCGGTTTGAACAGGTTTTCTCTGCTTTCTCTTCACATCTTATCCTCTGACTTTTGTTCAGTATTTTAGATATTTACAGTTTCTTACAGTAGCTTAACTTTATGTTAGCAGACAATAAATTCTGCCCTTTCCACGACGTCCATCCTTTCCACCCACTCCCTTGGTTTTCTTCTTTTTACGCGCTTCCAGCCCTATCTCAAGTAGGTTTCAAGTTTCTGCAAGTTGATTTTTATACACTCCTGACATTTACTCCTGCCTGGAAGAAAAGATCAATTTGATACCTTATGGTATGCCATGGAAAATGATCAGCAGGAATTACATTTTTTTAAGTGTCTGAAACTTGTAAAACTAGCAATGTGGTCTTTAAAGCATAAACTTCTAGTACAAATAGGCCACCTGGCCAAGATTACTGCCCACACTACTGCAATTAATGATTCTGATTTATAGAGAGGACCTGCACATTTTATCTTAAGCCCAAGAAGCATATTACTACACCTATATTTTAGTCCAGACCTCACTAAATGTCACTAACTACATGCTAACACTGTGTGCACATGTAGCTAACAAAGGCTACGGTGAGCTTGTGACATCTGTGTGAGTTTCCTCCAGCTTGTGAACCGAGTACAATATCATGTTAGGTTGACTGCAGGCCCTCTGCTAATAATAGCCACCTTCCATTACCACGTAGGCACAAATGGATGATAAAGACCCAGCATCTCTCATGCAGAGCAGGATGGTTTATAATGTACTTCACCTAACTGTAGGACAGCATCCTTTACTTCAGTTTATATGAGACATGCACTAAATGCTCTGAGGCTGAAGGATCACCTGATAGCAACAGCTAGTAGTAATGAATGAGTACAGCTACTTGGAGTGGTCACATGTCTCCTTACATACACATCTATATGACATAACTGCAAGATTAGCATGCACACACACATACACACACAGGCACACGCAAAAACAAACACAAACCCAAAAGGACATTACTCTGTACACACTTTACCACTGTGAATGGCAGCTCCCCCTTTCTACACCACAAACATCTTCTCAGGCATTACAGCTACCTTTCTATAAATCTTACACACACACACGCATACGCACAAGTACTCACAATAGCCACATTGTCACACTGGTCATGCATACAGCTCAGTCGTACCAGAGGTCCGCACGGCATGACAGATCACATCACTGCATTCACTTTTTTTAATGGCCCAGCAGGACACAAGAGGGCAGGAGGAGGACGCTGAGAAACAGGACGTGGAAAATAAAAGGAGTGCACACATCACTTACCTTGCATCATGATTGCAGATTTTCATCCTACGCTGCCCTCTGGATTGCAGGCGGGCAGAAATGGAGGAATCCGACCGGTCAAAAGATGCCTGGGCAGGGCATAGCTAATTCTGCACAGCTCCCCAGCGAAGCACGATGTTGATTTCCTCCACCCCCGAGGGCCCGACTCCCAGACACCCGCACGGGGAGGCGGGGTGGGAGCTGCAAGGCAGCAGGAGCGGTGAAGGACACGGGGAGAAGAGACACCCGAGGAATGCGCTGCAAATCGGGAGAGGAATAGGGGTCCTCTCTGTGTGCGTTAGGCCACAGACGGCCGAGCGGCACTGACACACGCCATCGCTGAGAGGGGGGATGCTGAGGAAAGGCAGAGGGAGAAAAAACAGAGCGCTACAGAGAGATAGAGGGGCAGAGAGAGGCAGAGAAAGACCAGGGGAGAGAGGGGCGGAGGGAGGGAGTGGGAGGCTTGCTGATGTCACATCTGCACTAAACCAATCCCTGAAACCACGGTCACATGGCTGCTGTCCCCTGATGCCTAAGCACCTCTTGGCTTGCCTTGAGCAGGCACACTACATACTATGCAAGGTCCTATAAAATAAAATACACTATTTTCTTTTATTTTGAATTAATTCAAATATTGCTTTTGCTTTGAAAATAAATCTGTTGTATTTTTTTTTTATGATTTATGATGATTAAATTCATTAAAATTTTCTGAACTGCAAAAAGGTCACCCATCCGTTTTCTTTGCAGACATGCTGGGGCGAGAGGCGGGAAACACCTCGCCATCAACACAGGGAGACAGGCAACCTTTCATGCTTACAGTCACACCTAAGGCCAATTCAGAATCACCAGTTATTACCAGTTAACCTAACATACATGTCTTTGGACTGTGGAAGGAAGCTGGAGTACCCACAGAGGTACAGGTAGAACTCCAAACAGAAGGATCCCCCCACAGGCCGGTGGGTTCAAACACAGGACTCGCTTGCTGTGAGTTTAAAGCTCTATGTTGTCCTTTTTCATGCAAATATTCTACAGCTAAAAGTGGACCAGTGCCTATACTGGGTCACTTCACTGTGCTGGTGGCTGATCATGAAACCTAACCTTGAAACTTTCCTCATATAGAGTGTTCTGTTAATACAAAAATATATTTAATTCATTCTTCAGGTAATACAGGTAATACAAGTAATACAAGTCCAAATCAGAACCAGTGAGCCACTTAAGCTTTAGCAGGTGGATTGGAATAATGCCTTTGATGCTGTGGAGGGCTGCAATCAGATCTAACAGCGAGAGGATGACAAGAGGAGATCATTTGTTCAATTTCAGTCACATAGGTTTTGATTTGTGGGGGGGAAATGCTGAAGACACACTTTTTGGGAGTTTTTTTGGTTCAGAGGGTTTTTTGCTAGTTCTCTGGAAAGAAAACAAGAGCAATATACTGACTTCACAAAGCTGCAAGACTATTTCTATTGCTAAAAATGTGTCCCACTTGAGGACAGCAGAAAATCTACCACCGCAGAGTACACCCTGTCAGCTATAATCATAAGACGTGCTCACTGGGAGGAGGGACCCCAAATGTTAGCCTGGAAGTAAGCAAGAGCGGGAAGGACAAAGGACAAACTATGACTGTGTGCGCGTGTTAGACCAATTGCTTTAGTCAAAGCAGTGGTTTGATTATTCATCTGCTTTAATGGCAGCGTGCTGGACATTTGGAGCAGAGTGACTCACCCTCACCGATACAGCAAGGACAGATGGGTCTGTGGGTGTATGTATGTGTGTGATTGTTTGGGGAGAGACCCCACTGTGGAGGTCACATAATTTTAAAACAGTAGAAAATTCAAGCGTGTGTTCTTTCCCTCAGCTGTTTTGTTCTATGCTAAGTGTATACTCAGAGTGTAATCAGATGCAGACACAACTAAAGAGTCAGTGTCCTTTATGGCAGCCAAATGAAAAACAAGAAACGTTCCAAACCTTGGAACCTAAAATATTCAGAGAACCAGAAGCTGAACACGACGCTTGTAAACCGGAATAAGTTTCCCCAGCTTCTGCCACTGAAGTTTATTTGTAGCTGTTTATTTGTATCCTAGAGTAACCGTTAATGAGCTTAAACGAGCTGGCACAACACACCTCAGGCTGCACCCGCGTGCTTCCCTCAATCAGCCTCTTATGTAAGATGACATCCAGGGTTCAGAGGTCATGGCAAGTGGGATTAGCAAAGGAGAGCCGGATGGAGAAGAGCACAAGGAGAATGAGGTGTGAGTTGTTCTGTTAGCCTGGCATTACTGCTATTGTTGGGCTCTGGGTGTCAGAGAGACAGGAGTGAAAGAAAGCTGTGAACAGATCACAAATATTAGTGAGACAAAAACAAGAAACAGCTATTTAGGTAAACATGTGTCTACAGACGCAGATGTGCGAGGCTGTAGTGATGCTGTCCCACACAGTGTACAAATAGGTTAGACTGAATTTTAATGACGGCCTGCACAGAGATCTAACTGCAGGAAGCTGCAACAGGACTAAATCCTTTCGCTCTTAGTGACTCAATACTGCCACCTGCTGAATAAAGTTACTCAAGCCTTACAGAAGTTACACTCAGAGGCCACTTTATTAGGTACACCTGTGCAAACTATTGCTGTTTAGTATTTGATTTAAATATATTCAGTTTTATTCATATATAGCACCAATACACAACAACAGTGGCCCCCAAGTTGCTTTATGTTGTAAGGTCAAGACTCTACAATATTAGAGAGAAAACCCCAAGAAAGGTAGGCTGAGGGAGGGGCAGCCATCTGCTGTGAGTATCTGGGGGCTGAGGGGAGACAGGAGAGAAAAGAGAAGACATTACTTTGGTAATTAAGTGGTAATAACGTACTATTTCCACATTATTACCTTCTTGTTTCAATCCTATGTCCCCACTATTTCCACATCTTGTCCAGCTAAGCTATGACTTTTTAATTTTTAATTTTTTTTTTTTTTTTAGCTCTGATGAACTTTACACTGCACCTTCACTTTAATGTATTATCATAATATGTCACAAAACAGTCTTTCCATTGCTCCATTCAACCTTTAAGTGTGAGTTTCAGAACTGGTTGAAACAGTTTTCATGTGCCACTGTCACTTTCTGGAAAGACTGCGTGCTGTAATTGCTATTATTTAAACTATATCACATGTCTGTCATTCCCTCCCAAGAGCCATTATTTTATTCCGCCTATGAAAAGAGGCATAGAGGCCATGTTTCTGCTGCAGGGCAAAAGTGTAATTTTCTAGTTTCTTCAATCATTTTAGGAGATTAAAGGACAAACAGTCATTTACTCCACCGCGTTATCATCTGATAGATACATGGGTTTAAAAGTGAGACATAAAAAAATAATACTTGATGTTTAATCGTTCATTCAGTCATCACATTTACACTGATATACAAAACAGTTCATATAAGATCCATGTTACAAATAGTGACTGAACAGGCTCAGGGTGAGGCAGTGCTTAAATTAATGCTCGGCCTATATTCTATCTTTAAAAGTACCGCACCTTCCAAGTAGAAAGACTAGAACGACATAACATCAACAAACAGAACAGCAACAATACTCTCACATATGACGCTCAAAAATATATTTGTAGAACATTTGTTTGCAGACTGCAAGTGAATTGCACATTTTTATGCACATATCAGCATCAACAACAGAAATACATCTTCATTTAATCTCTTTCTTTGCTTTTTTTTTTTTTTTTTACAGTCAACTTACAAAAATCTGACAAAACATATTTACTTTCCTGTAGTCA
Organism: Rhamphochromis sp. 'chilingali'; assembly: GCF_963969265.1. Taxonomy (NCBI): domain Eukaryota; kingdom Metazoa; phylum Chordata; class Actinopteri; order Cichliformes; family Cichlidae; genus Rhamphochromis; species Rhamphochromis sp. 'chilingali'. The sequence continues at coordinate 10,654,947 of NC_137943.1, read as the reverse complement.
GAAAAACCTTTGTACGCAGTTTGGGAGTAACTTTGATTTCGCTTTAAACATTATTTGCATTACTTTCAAAAACAACAAATCATTGAAATTAGTTATATGGGACCTCAGAAACAGTGGCTCAGAGTGATCGTAATAATCAGCCTTGTTAATGAGTCATATTTTAAAAGATCCCCACAGTTCCAACAGTAAGGAAAATGAGGACGTATAAGTGAACAGTAAATTATATGTAGGGCACTGCAATCTAATACATTCTTAATTTGATATTTTAGCTATAATATAATGTTGTTTACATGTTCATTTATAATCAGTCACAGCATCTAAATATTTGACATCATAGACTGCTTAAAAAATGCTTTTAATATGCACCCACCTCGGCCTATTAACTCTAAAAAACTGATTGTGGAAGTGCAAGAAATAAAACATTAATAGATGGCAAATGAGGCCTGGCTACGGTGGCTTTTGTCTGATATTTATTAAATACTTTCTTAAGCAGATTGGTTATTTTTTTTATTTATTTATATATAAACCAGAAAACAGCTTCTTTTCGATTCTCCCCCATTTTCCCCTCTAGTCTTCTTTTTATTTTTACAAAAAAGGAGAAAAAAGTGAAAAAACGAACATCAAAGCAAACATATCGCCATAAAAGAACCACCAGTTGTCTGGAGAAACTAGACATCATGTGAAACGAGTGGCTGCAAAATCAAAGACCTCCAAACAAAAAATAAACTGCTACATAAATCGCTCTGTGCTTCTTCCCCTCCAGCACCTGTTTTTATGAAGCCGATAACAAAGAGACTTTGAGTGTTCATGGAAGCTTTGCAGTGTGTCCTGGTCCTCTCTTAAAGTCACAGACTCGTGGATGTCAGCTGAGCCTGTGGGAAAAACAAAAGACGTACTGCAACTGCACGCTTTCTCTTGTGACCCGAATGCTACAAAATGCGATCAACGCGCAAAATCAAGCTGTAACTTTTTACACTGTCCTTGTTTGAAAATGCAGACGTTTTAGCAGGGAATGTCACAGTATAGGTGTCTTTAGGCAACGGTGTGATGGGATTTTCCTCATTGTTCCACTAGATGGCACACCAGCACCATCACACAGCATAACATGTAATAAACCCAGACAGGGTTGGTTGTGACCGTGAGGCAAATGAATCTGTTCTCCATTTTTTCCCCCCATTAATGAAAATATGGCTGAAGTCATGTGGTAAAGAAACCTGCAGCTAACATCGTTGAGTCTGCATATTCTGATGCAAGAGATGTGATTTTGAATGTTAGGATGGACTAAGCGTGCCACCGAAAGGTGTGCCAGACAGCTGGCGGTCCTGTGGATCAGGAGGTGGCAGTGTTATACACTGGTGAATTAGCCAATTGTCTCTGGGCAGAAAAGGCTGGGAGTACAGAGGGACATGGTGAAGGGGGAAAAGGAGCAAAGTGGATGATGTAATCATTTAAAGGAACATTCACCAAAAAATAAAAAAATTAATACAATCAACACATGGTTCAAGTAAAGCTGAAATTATAACATTTGGTTAAGTTTAACTGGATCGTTTTCATGATTGATTACTCATAAAATACAGATCGAGAGAGGCTTTATAACTTAATGTGGCTCTATTATGCTTTTCCTTATGTTCAACCATCTATATACTATATCTATATAATGTGGATTTTCACATTGATTTCAATTCATGTGGTCAGTGTGTGCATGTAATCCGTATAGACCAAAATCAGAGTTTTAGCAATTTAGATTTACATTTCCACAGTTTTATTGATTTATTTACTGTGAGCACAGCAGCCACACCCAGCTGCTGTCTGGACCTTCTGTTTACGAGAAGCAGCCAATCAGAAGAAAGTTGGCCTTTATTCTTTAAGGCCTCTTTAAGATGACCTGAGGGACTGCAGGCCCATTATAAGATAAAATAAAAGATTATTTTAAACTGTAAATTATGCAAAGTTACTCTAGAAGGTTCCAAGAGTCAAATTACTGAGTGGAAAATAACCAGTATATGCCACTTTAAAAAATGTACTTAAATATCAGAATAGTTACTAGTTAGAACTAGTTGACAATCAAATGAACTGAGTACACTGTACAAAGACATAGGTGGCGTTCACATGCTAATGCTTGGATTTAAGACTCTAATAAGCTGAACTGGATAAACAATGTAGTGGGAGTCTTGACCTATTCAGAAACAACAATTTCCTTATAAACACATATTTTGGGATACAAGTAATTAATAAAGACCTATGAAGAACTCTGAAATGGGTCAGCTTGGGTCAGCCCATAGACCACATGGGTGAACTACACAAACATAGACACGTGCAGTTAGTGTAAAATAATTCACAGTAGACGTTCACCCTGCAAAACTGAAACACAAATGTATGGTCTTAGCTGGTCTAATAGTAGACACACTCATGCAATCAAACACACACGTCGGGCATTCATATCTTGTGGGGACATCTAACTGACATAATGCTTTCCCTTACCCTAACGCTAACCATGAAAAATGAATGCCTAACCATAACCCAACTGTAACCCAACTGTACTTGTGGGGACCAGGATTTTGGTTCCCATAAGGGCTGTTGGTCCCCACAAATATATGAATACACACACACACACACACACACACACACACACACACACACACACACACACACACACACACACACACACACACACACACACATCCCACATCCATATTATGTTTCAGATGTTTGCATGAAAAGTGGGTTGGCATATATGGGGAAATTAGCTATTTATTTCTGAACAAAGTTGAGTATAGTTGCACATTTTATAAATAGTGGTCTATGGGGACTGACTTGCTTTTGGGGCCACCCTCCAGCTTCCATGAACAGCATTTTTTGACACGTTTCCACGCTGGGTATATTGTACCACCCACAAAAACACAATACTAAGTATGTGCTAGGTTTGGTGTCAACTCTTATTAGGCTAGTTTAGGCTGCTCCCTTATATGCAAGGTGTCACCACAGCCCATAATGGGTTTGATCAAACCGGGAGATCCTTTGCTTGTTAGGTCATGTGCAAGGTGATGTAGGTCCAAGGTGTGACAGTAGTTCTGGCCTTAAAAATGAAAGAACCTTTTTAAAAGAGTTCAGCTACAGAGCCTCATGTAGCCTGTCAAAGAGCATGTTTTTGCAAACTCAATCAAATATATGTACAAATGCTATGAGGCCCTAGGATCTGCCTTGTTTGCATATGACCTCAGCTCCAACGCCTTAGGCTAAACAGAAACACCATCCATTATGAGGGGCGGTTAACCAGCTCTCTCCCAAATTACAGTGACTGTGGGTTCCCATTTTACTGATTTAGCGGTTGTGTGGTTCCCCATCTCATGTTACTGACTGTTATAGTAAGACATACTCACGCAGGCTGTCCTCCCCTTGTAAAAAGTGAGCAAGGCATTTGTTGGCCATTTAACAGGCACCAAGCAGGCACCAAGCTAAACACATTTAAAGATCAGCGACAGGGTCTTTTTATCTCATTTTCTTTCCTGCAAAAGCACATTTCATTTTTAACTAATACCGAATATACTGATCCGATCTGAGCGATGAAGTTCCACAGCTGCTTCATATATACAGTCCCAGGCTTCTCAGCTGAGATCTGACCACATCCTCTGACGAATGAAGGTGGAACATTTTACCACCCTGACCAAGAGGCAACTGCACAACAGGCACAGAACATTTCCTGGGCATGTACTAGATAATTGTAGGGACTGTTGTCGCTGCATGTCTCGCTGTGGCCTGATGGTGATTGGCAGCTGTGGAGAGGTATCCAGATGACACCTTAGTTATGGAGTTGACCCTGCTTTTAACCTGCTGGCACACCACCTGTCTTCACCCGACTCTGCCCACTTCCTCTCTCAGACTCTGAACTAATTCAGACAACATTTGCCCATGCACCTTGTGCTCCACTCCTCCACACCCGCCTCCACAGAGACATCTGCCCTTTTTTAATACTGACCTTTGACCACTTGGCCTAAAGATAAGTTAACCTCTGCCACCGATGGCCTGTTTAGTTAGTGCACATGTGCACAGTTTCTGAACCTGTGCACGTGTGCACTAAGTGTGTGTTTCTCTCCGTTGAACAATTGAGTTTCACACCAAAACTATTAAATGTAAAGAGCCAGAGCTCTGAATGAAAAAGAGAATTTTGTGAAAGGAACAAGTCTTGTATGAAGTGTGAATGGCTCTAATACCATTTCTCTCTCTCTCTCCCGACTTCTTGCCAGCACCAGTCAAGGGATTTTCCTTCCCACCCTCTCCTCCTGGAACACTATTTCCGGATTGTGTTGTGAGTTTACTTAGTTCGCAGAGCACCAGGGAATGACAAGCCATGGAAAACTGAGTGTGGCGATGTGGTTGGGCAGTGAGGAGGGAAAGACAGAGAAAGGGAACGTAGTGTGTGTGCGTGTGTGTGTATGTGTGGGAGCTGGGCAGAGAGAGGGCAAGACTTAGCTGAATCGTCAGAGACAAGCCCAAGCAACAGCCCTCACCAAAATAGCACAAGCAAGAATCTCTGTGGGTAACATAAATTTGAGCATGATGAGTGTAATCAAACTGAGAAGGGTTAGACATGCGGCATAAACTATCTTCACGACCATGTGATCTTGAGGATTTCTTTGTCACAACTGTGTGCTCGCCTCCGTACTGCCTGCTTGCCAGTCTGTTTGTTTTTCTGGCTGTCTGTGCTTCACCCAGAACATCTGAGCACACAACTATGTTTCTGCAGTCAAAGCCCCGGCTCGGGCTATTAGTGACCTGTTTACCTTTTGACATTTCCATTGCTGATAAAAGCTAACGCTCTGTGATAGGCGTAATTGTCAAAGTAGCTATACCAACTTAAGAGGCCTCTGACCTTCAAGCAACATGCTCTATCCTCGTTAGATGATCAAACAGGATTAAATCCATTCACTAAGCTCATCTTTGTTTTCACTCCAGGGGGTTTTACAGGAAGAGTGGGACCACATGAGCGAGGCGCATCTCAGCTGCCTAACATCCCACCAAATTTCACCGTAATATTTATCACTAAACAAATTAAGCTAACAAATCCATTAACGGATCTTTTTCCAAATTTTTAAAGGAACAAAATCAGCATACAGGCAGCGGCAGAGTAGTAAAATATTCTCACGGGACACTTTCCAAAGATCAAATTATCTTGTTGTGCAGCATAACCAGCGTGAGTGCTGCTGATTTGAGCTCAGCATGTTAACACAGTCACTACAACAGACGCAACATGCATAGGTGTAGCGCATGAGATTTTTGTGCTCAACTGTCATCTTAAGCTGTTTTCACACATGTGCAAACTTTTCCAGACATTACCTTGCAGAGGTCCGTGTGTGGATGCAAATTGGACACTGAATGGTTTTTAATCTTAAAGCTCCCCAAAAAAATAAGATTTGTGTTATGTCCAGTTATGCACATGTGTAAATACACTGAAGGTCATTTTTACAGAAACATGTCCAGCTCCTTCATCCGAAACAAACAAAGAGTACTGATCGTAGTGCAAACACATTTGAAGAGGACAGTGTCCCGAAGTCATTTTATTTTGAGGGGGTTAGCATTTAAATATTTGCTAAATAGCACTAAATTCAAAATGCAGGCTGTTGGGAATTATTTCCCAGGTATTTGGATCGTAAAAAATGTACTGAATGAATTAATAATTAATTAATACTGATGAAAAAAGTCAGCAGGCTTTATGATGGCATACAAATTTACCAAATTCCTCCATACATCGTGACATAGTTGATGCAGGATAGCAATCTAACTGCAAAATGACATGAGGACTCAGCAACCTTGCTTTTATATGGAAATATAACCACAACACAACCAGCTGGCAACCAGTTGAGTTGACTCCCAAACAAGTTGCCCACAATAGCACGGACGGATTGAAACATGTTGGCTATTTTTCGGGAATCATATGTTAGACAGAAATTGTTTAGATAAAAAAAACTATGTAATCATGGGGCAGTCATCAAACAACAACTAGTTTCTCCTAAGTACAGGAATTGTATCATCCTATTTCTTCTCTCATATGACCGAGTCATTAGAAAATTTCCCAGAATGTAATGTAACTGTTTGTATTGTTGCACTTATATTTCTTTTTTTTCTTAACAGTTAATATGACTACACTTAATCTGCAAAGCTACAACTCCCTGTGTAATTTGACTTTTTTCTATAAAACTCGTCAAAACCAGATGAGTTAAACAGTCTTTGGCATCATTTTTCTGGGTTACCACGACAATTTCACCTTGTGCAGTCAGCACTTTTAGAGTACAGTCATCTCTTGCACAGAATCTCCTGTGCCGACATGGAGAGTGTGGTGAAAAGGCCACAGACGCAAGCGTGAAGTGGAACGATGACAGTAGTAATTTACGTTAAATGTTATGACAACAAATGTAATCAGTATTTTGGAACACACAGTGTGGGTACAAGCTGTATTACTGATGTAAATTTGTGTTGTGTGTGGGTGGGAGGAAGTTTATGTGCCATAAATCATGTGGAGCATATTCAAATTGTTGCAGGGAGACTTGGAGGTTTCATAGACCAGGGTAATGTGACTCCTGGCGATTTTTGTTCTTTCATGACTGAGAATATTTTGTTCTGTTCTAAACCGAGTGAAATGTTTTGACTACACCAAAAGGAGATAAAAGGGGGCTGGGGTCACGTAATGGAATCTGATAAGGCTGGATTTATCTACGTGGTTAAACAGATTTAACATAACCAATTGAAATAGTTTTAAAGACCTACTTTAGTTCGCTGTACACTTGATCTTTTTAGAAGCAGTCTAATTCTATTAGCAGGGAAAATTAGGACTGATAATGCCACTCTTTACCTTCTGGGACATACATCCCAACCTTTGGCCTTAAAGCACCAAATGAAATTCCAAAGCATGACTCAGAAAATGAATTTACTTGCTGTCCTTTTGGCTCAAGGCTGTGCCATTTACACAGGTGCTAATGTTTGCGCAGGAGTTGTGTAGTTGTCGATTCTTCTGTCCTATCCTCTTATTGTTATGGCTCCCCGTCGAGTTCTTAACACATGCTGAAATAACTTCCTTAAAGCCTGGGTAAGCACATACCACTTAAGGTATTTGTATGAGAGTTTGTGCACGTGTGTGTGTGTGTGTGTGTGTGTGTGTGTGTGTGTGTGTGTGTGTGTGTGTGTGTGTGTGTGTGTGTGTACTGGCTAAAAGGAAAGGGGGCAATTTGCGTGCCGGACAGGGGTGGTTTGTTTTGTCAGCAAAATGTCAATCTGTCTTTGCAAGGTTATCCCATATGATCTTCCTAAATGCACAGTGTTTGGCTGTCCATCTGGTTGGCTGTTGAGCGCTCAAACTCCCCCATTAACACCCACCAGTGCTAGCCCATGTCTGGAGGTCCTGGCTTTTACCTCCCACCGAGAGGATATGAAAAGACCGACAAAGCTTTCCATTCTGTTCTTTTACTGTCAGATTTTTGGATCAGTGTAATCCTCAAATGGCTGCAACACGTGTACAGTGGTTTGGTTGCTCCCTAACAACTAACTTGACAACTAAACAATGCAACGGTTCTGAAAAGGGACACTCAGAAGAAGAATTTTGCACGTCCAGAAAAGATCTGGACTCTCCTGCGTTTGCACACACTCACGCAGCCAGGCAATGGCCCAACATCCCCTAAAAAAGCACATAAAACCAGATCCATCCCCTGTCCAGACTGCCTTGGGCTCCCCTAAGTTATTCAGCGTGTGCAAATGAAAGATGTGTCTTGGAACGGTGCGAGCCTCTAGGCAGAGCAGAACCTAGCTTCGCACACAGATACACACAGCAGCCCTCTGGACAAGTTTGGCACCCACACCAGCAACTGTGGGCCAAAACTCATGTTGCGTGCTAACTCGCTCCCTCCCCCATCCCCTCATGCTATCCCGCTCTGCAATTATATGCTACGCTCCCACCCAAACATGCAAGAATAGGCCTTCTCAGTCAACAGACAAACCGAGTCATTCTGTCCTCAAACCATGACATCATGACCATTTGACTTCAGCGTGAAATTCAAGCTTAATTTAACTTTGTCAGGGAAAGGGAAAAAAAAGAAGTGGTGTGTGTTACACTGGCAGACGTGCTGCAGTGGTGTGAACAGTAACTTTATGCAATTCTGGGAAGGCAATGCTAATTTATTCTCTACAATGAGGAATATGTGACTCATGGTAACCTCAGAAATCATGGATTCACTGTCTCAGGCATGCATCAGAATACAGCAGAAAAATACTCAACAAAACTCCAGCACGGGCATATTCTGAATCACTGCCTTAGTACCAACAAAACAATAATTTGGAGTGACTGTGTCGACGAATGCAGCAATTCATTAAACGTTTAGTGGTGGAGGTCATACTGTTTAAAATAGTTTTTTTTTTTTAATTAATAATGCAATGGCAGGAATAACAATTGTTAATAAAAATCCTTCCATCTCAGTAATCACATTAAACAAGCGTGTGTCAACTTTGGTTCAAATTAATGTCAGTGGCTTCCAGCTGAAGTTTGTTGGGGTCTACACGCCCGAGAAGCACCTATCAAACTGCTGACAGCTATTGTGTGAGGCACACCTCATTTTCCAAATCTGCCTCGCAACAGTGTCCTCTCCTCTGTCCTTGCCGCTCTGGGAGGGGTTCTTAATAGTGTGTGTGAGCACTTGCATGTGCATGTATATATGACAGAACCAACCGCAGGCACCTCAGCCCAGTCTTTACAACAAAGAGGTCTGGTGGTTTTCACAGCAGCCCCACTTGCTCTCCCACACACTCATAAATAACTATACAGATTCTCTGCCCTGCCCAGGGGGAGAAAAGGAGAGAAAAGAGCCATTTAGGCAGCTCCTCTCCTCTCATGCCTTCTAACTGACCCTTTCTAAGGGTCAATCAGTCCCATCACAGCTCCTTATTTTGACCCCTTCCCAACCCTCTCTCCTTGCTGACACTAACCTGAATCGTCCCAGGAGCTGTGCTATCAAGAGAATCCACTTAGGAGGCTTCGGTCATTGTGAAGGGGTCTTTAAGACTTTGGACGGCATAACACCTCACAAGCGCTCAGTCCCTTGAGCATGTGAGATGGCAGCAAGGGTCAGAGGTGAAGGTCGCAATATGGGAGGAGGGGAATAAATCCTGTAGCATGGATGACAATAGCTGCAATCCCTGCTGACAATGATGCCATTGTAGACTACGGGTTGCTTAGTGTGTCCTGGAGCTGTGCCTAATAGAGTTATAGTGCTGATGTGATGGCTGTGTAGCCAAGTAGACTAGTGTCCCTTTATACAAGGGGGGAAACTGCCCAGGAGCTTGAAAGAGGTCTCAGCTTCTCCATTTTGCCTTGCATGAAAGCCTCGGATTGTGTGTGTTTGCATGTGTCTGTGTGTGTGTGTGTGTGTGTGTGTGTGTGTGTGTGTGTGTGTGTGTGAGTGAGTGAGTGAGTGAGTGAGAGAGAGAGATAGAGATAGATAGATAGAGAGAGAGAGAGAGAGAGAGAGAGAGAGAGAGAGAGAGAGAGAGAGAGAGAGGGAGAGAGGGAGAGAGAGGTTTCCAGCTATACCATTTGGTCACTGACACACATGACTCCTATTTAAAGAGCTAGATTTGACACAAATCATCACAGAAATTCTGCTGCTTAAGCTGAGGGCTGACTACAACATGACTTTTCTGTGCACAAACCAATTTGTCACACACTGTATCAAGAATAATATCATCTTTGTTTGCAGAGCTGTGAGTTTTAGAATTTACTTTCCAAGTAAAATGGAAAGGACATTCATGTCAGTTATTACTAACTGAACATCATTGGTTTTCGGAGTATTCGTCAGGCAAAACAAGCAATTTAATGCTTCTTCAAGAACATCAAGGAATTTGAATATTAATGACACCTGTTGCCACTTCAGTTTGGGAGAAGAGCAACTGTAGTCAACATCCTGTTGCTCGAGTTTGTACACAGATAATCTAGGAGAGTCATTCCTATGACTCCCATTGTACAGAAATTGGCTGCAATTCAGCCGGGGGTGCATTAGAGATCACTCGTGAATTAGTCCTCTGTGAATGGAGCTAAACTGCTAAAATAATTATTTACACCTGTCTCTGGACAAGAAACAAAAAAACCCATCAGATTATCTGGCACCGCTCATGCTTTCACTCCATGTGGGAACCGTCATTTGCCAAAACAGTGAGGAGAGCTAGGCCTCCATGAGACTGTCCTGCATATGTTGCAATACTGTGTTTATGTTGTGTATCTATATCACACTCTGTTTATTGAACTGGACTTACTGAGAGACCACTGTATATACACTGCATACCAGATATGACTATAAAGACTACAAAGTTGATTTGTACGTGACAAAGTAGTACACTATCCAGCCTGGCCTTGCACGCTTCATGGCTAGTACTGCAAAAAGGGAAAAGGCTAGCTGTAACTTGTTTATACAGTGCTTTGAAAAACTATTCTCCCCCTTTGTGAGTTCCTATTTTTTTCATATTAGTCACACTTCCATGTTTCAGATCATGAAAGTAATATGAATGTCTAATATTAGACAAAGATAAATAACTAAATATAAAATGCAGTTTTTAAATGATGATTTCATTATTTAAGGGAAAAGAGATAACCAAATCTACCTGCCCCCGTGTGAAAAAAGTAATTATCGCCTAACCCTAATAACTGGTTGTGGCAGCAAGAACTGCCACCAAGCAGTCAATCAACTGGCAGTGAGTCATTCACATTCACATGTGAATGAATTTTGGCCCACTCTTCTCTGCAGAATTTTTTTTAAATCCAGTTATATTGGAGGCCTTTCCAGCATAAACAAACTTTTTAAGGTCATGCCAAACCATCTCAATCTGATTTAAGTCCTGGCTTTGACTAGACCACTCCAAAACTCTGATGGATGCTGTTTTTGTCCTGTCTGTTTCCTATTGTTGAATCATGAACTCTGACCTTAACCGAAGCCAGCGAGGCCTGGATGGAAAATAATAACAAATGTTGGAGGGAGTAAATACTTTTTCACTATGATGTTCAACATATAATATGAGCTGATAAAGTATTTTTTTAAAGTCAGCATGATGAGCTTGGTCATTTATAAATTAGCCAAACTTCTTCACTTAACATTATTTTGCTACATTAGATAACATCTAGCTGGTTTGCGTGGTAATCAGCCAAAAGAAAGACACAGTATGTTTTCCATAAACATCTATGGGTCTTTTTGCAACCAAGGCATCACATCCTGGCCATTAAGAAGAATGCAGGTTTAAGCACCTCTATGTTAGCTTTGCTTTTCAGACCCAGAAGCTACATTCACATTTTATACTGCACATGGTTTAATCTAGGTAATGTTAGTCCTATTTCCGGGGAAAAGTGCTAACTAACATAGCAGCTTGCTGGCTAACCATATCTTGATTCCTTGCCAACGCTGCCTCAAGCGAACTGCTGGTTGAACCAACATCTTTTTCTGTTGCTTTGTCTTTATATGGACTTTGTGTTTCACTGGGCGCTAAATGTATGTCATTATTAGTGATTATTGGACTCTATTGCTAAGATAACTTTAGCTAATGTTGCTTACTGTTGATTATTCCATTACAGATTAACTTGGAAATCCAAATTACCTAGTTTTCAATTGTAATGTTAATCTAGAGTGGCTCCTCAACTCGGATTTCCTACTCAAAAAGTGGGAGCAACCCCACCAACCAAGAGTTAACAATCTAAAATTGTGGCAGTGAATATAAACAGTAGTAAAACTGTAAAACTTAAAGTTAAACTGACCAAGCTCTATCCATAAATGTGTTGTAGCTGTGTTTTTGATAGTGATACATGAATGGCTCTAACTCAGAACCAAAGCAAGGCCTGTTTTTTCTTGCTTTTCCCACTTTACTACTGGAATGCACTAACTCAAGAGTGATATCACTCGGGAGTTCTGAAATCTGACTTCCAACATATCTGAAAAACAATATTACTGGATGTGGAATAGAGGCACTGAGGAGTAAGTTACATACGTAAGAATTGTGTTGTTCACATTGGAAACTGTTCACAGAATATTATAGGCAACTGAATAAGTCACAGAAAGTCTAACTTTAAACATTGTTTTACAATTATTTTTCAGCTTGACAGTAATGACAAAAAGTACATGAAAGGTTGTTTTTCTGTATTTCTGATATTTGAAACACTTGGGAAAAAAAGTGATCATCATCTTATTCAGCAACAAAATTTTGTTACTTGCAGCCCAATTACCTACATGGATCCATACCTATACTTATATGATAGAAGGACAAGAAATGACAGCATGTCATGGATTCATTTGGCATTAGGGTTTCATCTCCAGTCTTGATTTGGCTCACCACAGAGCCGGGGAAAGCCTCAGCTCAGAGAAACAGAATCAATCAATCAATCAATCAAAGCTTTATTCGTCACATGCAGGTTGCCCTGCAGTGAAATGGGACCCCCCCCCCCCCCCCCGACCTTACACATATAGCACAAACATTACATGGGGATACAGGTCGGAGATTGGTAGAATCAGAGAAAAAAACATTGAAATGTACACTACAGTGGGGAAAGTACAAGAGGAAAAAGAGACCCCTACTCATGCTGCTGATACCACTGAATAGTCATCTTCTGCATAAGTAAGACACCGAACTAGCAGATATTATGAGGTGACATGCCACAAGGACCTCAGTTGTCACCTCGGTTAATAAGATTAGGCTCTGACGGTATGGAGTGACAGATGATGAGAGGTAGGCATGACCTCTAGGAGATAATTCAAAGGACGGAGAAAGAGAGGGGCAGCACTGGAGCATTTGGAAAAATGATATGTCCGTTTTCCTGATGTCTATAGTAACAGTAGCCTCCAATTTAACATTCCATCCATCAAACACTGGTTTTATTTTTTTCCTCTTTTTTCCTCTTTTTGGCTTCTCTTTGACCTCCCTAAAAGAACAAGCTATGTTTCCCAGGGCCCAGCTATTTGAAGCTCATAGTTTTGGTCATCCAAGGTTTTTCTGTTCCAACTCAAGCCGTTCAGACACTGTCCCCACTTACATTTCCTCAATGGCAGGGTCCTGGGGTCCAGACCATAGCCGCCCTACACTCTGCCCACAGTTGAGTTGCCTCTGGCAGGACTGCTGCGTGCTTTGTGTGCTGGTTCTGGCTGCGGATCAGGGAAATCCCACAGTCTCTCCATGGTGAATATCGTACGCCCTGCCAAGGCCATTATGCATCCCTTCAATGGCCGTGAATAGTAGCACACTACAGTACAGAAGGTTTAAGAGAAGTGCAGTTTGCTCAGGGCTACAGTGCAAGACCATGACACAGATACTGACACTGGTGAACTGAACTAAGAAATGATTTCTCCATACTGTGTCAGCCCACACTGCACTATAGAGGAATATAAAAAAACATCTGATTAATAACGTTCCTTAACAAAGTCTAAACAATCATTATTCTAAAAAAACACGAGATTATTCCACTAAGTCCAGTATTGCTTGTTTGACTTATTGTGGCTGAGTGAATACCAGCAGGAGGACTATCATGTAAACACTTAACACTCTTAAATATGGGGATTGACACTCATTTCATAATTTCCCTAGAGTTAACATATAGCGCACCATAATCACACTGATCTAACAATCTCTATGAGACCAAACCAATCATATTTCCCAATCTCCTGGGTTCCAGTTAACAGCTGCAATAAAATATATGTTGTTTTCACCTTGTGAGTCTGTGATCACTTTTACATATAAACTGTGAAAAATGTAAGATAATCACATGGGACATTTCCTGCACTCACTTTTATGCACGTGTAGAGGACACAAGAGATCACTAGAAATTCTCTGGTTTAGGGAGCACACATCACACTTCACTGGGTTGCTTTGAATTAGTCAATAACCTGCGCACGTGGGCACAACTGGACATCACACAGAGTTTGTACCGGGCCACGTTTGAATTTATTGGTGGTCCAACTCATTAGTGCTAAGTACTCGTGTAATAAATGTAGGGATGACTGCATATGGATCTGGAGGCATTGCAGCTGGTGTGATCGATTCATAAAATTGTCTCTAGTTTATTTACATTTCTTTTCCTGTCAGAAATTAAAAACTATAATTTAGCTGACACCCACTTTCCTTACTGCTTAAAATGGACTTTCTCTTGTTTGTCAGATTAGTGTCAAAATTTAAACCTAACAAAATAAAACTTGAGCTGTTTTCTGCACAGAGAAACATCTGCCTATTAATTTAAAGCTCGTGCACAGTGTTTCCCAGCACTACCACAATCTGGTGGCATACTGCAGTGGTGGATATCAAGATGAGTCACATCAGCTAGCAGGCAGCTGGCAGGCTTGCAGTATCAGCCTATCCTGTTAATCTTCCGATTAGTCTTCACTGATCCCATCAGGACTGCCTGGATCTGGGGTGCAGAGCCTAAAGGTTTATCCCACAGGACAGCCCTCCCTCTCCCTGATCATTACACGTACACACAACGAATGCAACTGACGCACAGGGAACACACAGCATAACCTAATTAGTTCAACTTTTTCTAATGCTGATCAAGAAGCAACACATCCGCAACACAGAGCCCAGAGACCCACTGTCCCCCTGCTAACATATCTGGAGCTCCAGCTGTCTTCTGTTTCAGGAGGGTGGTGGCTGTGAAATGTGTCACAGAGGTCAGACCCTGAAGTTAAAGGGGGCAAATTCTGTGCTCTTCTGACACTGTGGTAGTGGGAGTGGGGGGGAAGGGGAAGCAGCCGAGTAGTACGCCATGACAAACTTCAAGGCTTCTTCAAGTATGGGGGCACCGGGAGCACACAAACACTCAGACATGTGTGAGCACCCAGTTACATAGCTGCTGTACGGTGGATGTAAGGCCTGAGAAACATGCCAACATCCCACAGACATCAATCAGAAAGTTAAACTCAGATTCAGTGCAACAAGCAAATTACAGACTAATGTGAATTTTATTATACAAGTTAATAATCTCAATTTGTGTTTGCTTAAATGACCCACATCCACCTATAATCGTGCTTTTTGTTGTCTTAACAAGGTTGATCATGGCAGCTAGTTCAGTGTTTCTTGGGTAAAGACTGGATACAGGAAAGAATCAACTTACTGATGGGAAAAAGGAATGCTGGAGGCAATTACCTCCCCTGACTTTCTAAACTTGGGTCAAAAGGGGAGTGGCTATAAACGCCTGGACACCAACAGAGGCAGACCTCTGACCAAGCGGGCCTTGTTTCACTCTCTCTCTCTCTCTCTCTGTAGCCACTAAGTTCAACTGGTGGAAGAGGCCATGGCTGTTTAAATTTACAGCACAATGTCATTCTGTGTCATGAGCAAACTACAATGTGTGTATTCATCCACTCCGAACACATAAGAGGACAGTACTGTTAATACTCTGGCCATTTTTAGCATATGAGGCAAGAAATAGCAAAATGTGTCACTGTAAAATAACCACTTCTTTCAGACCTAAAGTGTACAGGTGGTTACACACCTGCTATCTTTAACTGGATGATCTCACAGCAGCAGTAATTATGAGCGGTGTCAGCCAAGATGCCATTTACTGTTGCTGAACGTGTCTGGCAAGCTCAACAAGAATATAATACTTACTTGCCAACTAGGAAACTACAAAAGGTGTTTTAGCCAACCAAGTTTAATTATGCTAAAACCTGTAACAGGACATTGTTTTCTTAGAATGTGTTCACTTATCAATAAACTGGAGCAACCATAATGGCTGAAACTGCTCTAATTCTTGATTGCTTAAAAGATACACGTTAAATATTTTCATTTCGTAATTTTAACTTTAAAAAAAAATCCATTCATGTACAGCAAAGGATTTTTCAGCTGTTAGGGCAAAGCTTGAGGAGATCTGAATGAAACGGTCTGGAATGTACTATTACACTTTTAGGGGTTCGTGGATGTTATGTGGAAAACGCCATATATCTGCTTACACAATTTACTTATTTAAGTGCATATATGTTCATTTTCATTTAAAACGCTTACTTTTAAATAATTACGTAGGATACATTTCAATAGCTCCTTTTTGTACACGACACAGGATCCCAACAAGAAAAAGAACACCCCTACTGTGGTAGCAGCTTGGACTGTACCAAGATGATGTTACGAACAGCCCTTTAAAGTCGCTCCACTTCCCAGATGAACTAGAGTGCCGCCACACAGTGAGAAGGCACGGACTGACAATCTATTATGTCTGAAAATGGTCTCTGTTTAGAAAGGCGATTTAAGAACACTAAATTTTTGACTGTGGGATGCTTATGGACGCGGAATCCAAGGAGTTATCTTTTTATTCACTTAAATGTAGGACGTGGCGTCTGCGAATACTCTTAAGTAGCCTAGCTTAAATTAGGTTAAAAGAAACGTGCATTTTTATTATTATTATTATTTTGCTCAGACTTGCGAAGACAACAGCGGCAACCTGGACTACTCTAGTGAAACAGGAATGATTTATCCTCCCGAAGGTTTATTCTACATCGAAATGGACCAAGCACCAGGTAAGTTAGGGTTAAAACCAGCCATTATCTGATCTGCGGGGGGTCGGGGAGCGTTTTATCAATGCCCCGCTTTCTTCTTCTTTTTTTCTTATCGGTTAATATCTGTTAGTAAAGCTGACATCTGAGAAAATGCTGTGCAGGTGTCGGCAAAGCGTTGCAATGGTCAGGTCCTCAGTGCTGCGCTCTCCCAGTGGCATTGCCCAGGCATGCATAGCGCAATTCACTTGGCAATTACGTAATACCTTTCGGAGAACCAGGCGCAGTGGCTTGCCTCTTTTCTTTTGTCTCGGCACATATGGCAAACTTTGACAGGGATGCACGGCGGCTTTGCGTTGTCCCACTAAACCTAAACGACACGAACCTAAACGACACGTACCCAAACGTGTGCGGCAGAGGAAAGAGTGCATTTTATAGAGAATATAGTCGCGAGTGCGTTAATGAACGACCGCTTTGTTCTCCACTGCAGCCAGCCGTGGTTAATTTGCTCGCTAGCTCAGAAAGTAGGCTACAGGCAGCTCGTCTCATGACTTAGCTCCGATAAACTCGCCTGCAGCTTATTTTGTAGCCTGTTTTGCTTTTGCGTTGTTACTGCGCCGAAAACGTTTAGCGAATGTGCTGTAGCCGATTTGAGTTATGTTAATTGAATTTGGCCAATTGATTAGTAAAAAAAACTGCGTCAGAGTCCTTAGCCTTAATACATTTATTTAATTTACGAATAGCTATACTAAGTGGGCTACAGTTAATTAAGTAGCTTGCAGGAGAGGTTTATGAGAGCTGAAAATCTGTGACGACAATACAGGGTGTAGGAAGCACAACAAAAATGAAAACAGTGGGTCAGCCAGTTTGTGTTGTGTGCGTTTCAGACTTTTAATTTGGCATCTTTTTTTAAATTTCTTGCATGCATTGCTAGTGCATGTACTAGTGCAAGCATGTGGCGTTTGGAAGCCGGTGGAGTGTTTTTTGGCAGGACTCCGTGGAAGGAAGAGGAGGGGGGAAAGGTGTGCAGACTTAAATTTTTTTGCAGAGTTCAGGAGCCGCAGCGTTTCACTGAACTGCTGCACCTGTCTTTTGTTTATTTTTGAGGTCAGGAGGAGGGGGGGTGGAAGGTGAGCGGATGGTGGGAGAAAGCCACACTTTCCCCTGTGTGAGGGTGCTCTTGTATTCTCCCTAACTGCCTCGTGAAAGGCACTTTTGTCCTGCAGTGAAATATATCGCCCTTCACTCCTCTTGATGCGGTTTCCCCTCGTTTTTCATTTTTAAGGAAAACGCTTAGTCTTCAAGCCAGAGTCACGGATCCCCCCCCCTCCCTCTTCCTCCCTTCAGGGTTGATGGAAAACTTATGATCTCTAAGCTCGCAATGGTTATAAAATGAAAAGGGTGGTCCAAGAGACTCAAAATATAATTTATAGCCTATTAAATGCCAGTCATGCAATTCAGGACAGTGCCAGAGGCAAACTTTAGAGAATGGACTTTATTTTATTTCACAAGAGTTGGATACTGGTTAGTGTATAATGGATTTTATAATTAAAGTATTTGGAATAATTAATTAAAAAAAACAAATTTAATAGTTAACTCATAAGCTACATTTCTATTTTTAGTAATGACAGCACTGAAGATCTTGGTAATGATTTGGCAACTTGGAAACTTGCCCGGGCATGTTCTCAGATCTTGTCAGGCTTCATCAAGCAAGGGTGTTACAAACTGTGTGTGCCTCATTTGCTGGCTGGATGGATGGGGAGGGGGGGGTCATAATATTGAAGGGGTCGTGTTTACAGTAACTGCTTAAGTAGATCTTGTGGCAGATTATTGTGTTAAATTCTCTAAGAAAAGAGGGGAAAATTTGCATTTCATTCCATCCTCGTTTTGTCTTTCGCATGCAGCTCTCCCTCCCAGGTCAACAAAGCCACCATCTTCCACCATGAACAGCAACTGCCTTTCGCCTCCTGCGCATTCGCTACAGGACGCTGAATGGTACTGGGGTGACATAACAAGGTAAAGGATTAGAACATCCGCAGTCCTTCAGCAAATATCCCATCCTTTCAAAGGTCTCGTGTGATGTTTTGATTGTTAAACATATTGGCACGTTGAATTCCGTTAAGCATTAACTGACTTCCCACAGGGAGGAGGTAAACGAGAAGCTCCGAGACACACCTGATGGCTCCTTTCTGGTGCGCGATGCATCCACAAAGCTGCAGGGAGACTTTACGCTGACATTAAGGTAAGATGAAGAGAAGAGGAGCACAGTGATTCCAAGCGCAGCGCTAAAAGAAAATATTAATGGTGAGGTTTAAATTGTATTTTGCACTGATCTAATTTTTTTCTCTACTCAAATTTTTAGAAAAGACGGGCACAACAAGCTGATCAAGATTTACCACCGTGACGGGAAGTATGGCTTCTCAGACCCTCTCACATTCACGTCGGTGGTGGAGCTCATTTGGTACTATGAGCACCATCCGTTGGTGGAATATAATGCCTCACTGGATCTGATGCTTACCCATCCTGTGTCCCGTTTCCAGCAGGTTCGTGAGTAAATACAAATGTATTTCTTTTTACTTTATAAACACAAGAATACGCGTCGTCTAAGCAAATGAAATTTCTGCGTTTAGGTGAAAGAGGACAGTGTGGATGTGACTGGAAGAAAGCTTAAGGAGGTCCACAGTCAGTACCAAGAGAAATCAAAGGAGTTTGATCGTCTCTACGAAGCCTTCACAAAGACCTCACAGGTTAAAAATGCAGCCTTTTTAAAATAAAATAAATCTTTTCTTAATGGTCTGATTTACTTTTAACAAATGCCTGAGTCTTTTCTGAATGGATATACTCTGTATGACACAGGAGATCCAGATGAAGCGCACGGCGATAGAGGCTTTTAATGAGACTATGATGATCTTTGAGGAGCAGTGTCGTGAGCAGGAGTGCTACGGAGAAGAGTTTGAGAGAAGCAGCCATTTGGAGGGAATTGACAAAGATTTGGAGAGGTACTTCATTGCACAGTGGCCGGGGGGGGGCTCTTAAAATGTGGGTGCATTTTGCACATAAACCCCTAAACTCTGGTCACACCTGTGACCTGTCCTTTCCCTCATCAGCTTTCTGATACACTACGAGAAGCTGAAGTGCCGTCTCGCAGAGATCTATGACAGCAAAATTCATTTAGAGGAAGACTTGAGGACGCAGGTGGAGGATTACAGAGAGACGGACAGGAAGATTAACAACCTGCGGCCAGACCTCATCCAGCTACGTATCATGAGAGACCAGTACCTCAAGTAAGTGGCATCAGAATATTGTTTTGTGGCATTTGTGGTAACAATCATTAGGGATTATAATGTTTAGTTTTTCTTCTTGCAGCTGGCTTAATCACAAAGGCGTACGGCAGAAACGCATAAATGATTGGCTGGGGGCACATAACGACAGCCTTGATGAGTAAGTTTAAACACATTCTTTATTTTAATATAAAAACATTAATTTTAATTAATAAATATAACTTGTTAATGGAAGACAGAATTGAAAGAGACATGACAACCACCCTCTTTCTTTCAGTACGTATGTGCTAAAGGGAGATGAGAAGAATTTGCCACATCAGGATGAGACGAGCTGGTTTGTTGGTGAACTGAGTCGGACGCAGGCAGAGGAGATGCTTCAAGGCAAAGTCCCTGGAACATTTCTGATCCGCGAGAGCAGCAAACAGGGATGTTACGCCTGCTCCGTTGTGTAAGTCCAGCATTTTGGCCCCAAAAAATGGAATCTGTTTGAGATGCTTGTTGCTCTTGATTTGATCACATGACACTTACAGATGTCCTTCTTTCCGTTAAAGCGTAAACGAAGAAGTCAAGCATTGCATGATCTACAGCACACCGCACGGATACGGCTTTGCCGAGCCCTATGATGTCCACTGTTCACTGAAAGACCTTGTCCTGCACTATCGCCTGCACTCATTAGTGCAACACAATGACGCCCTGGATGTGCGGCTGTCACATCCGGTGCACGCCAAAGCTGCAGCCACACCTTCACAGCACGCAGAGGAACAACACAAACTGATACAGACTCCAAAACACACGTCGGGGATGGCCCCTGCCGCTCCGGAGATGTAATCCAGTGGTGACAGACAAAAGGACATGTTTACTGCGAGAGACTGCATCAGGGTGCATTGTATAGAATTTTTTTTTTTTGCACTACAGTGATTCCAACTGTTTTATGAATGGGATTTCACAGAAGTGGAACCGCAACTTGAATGTCAGCTTGAATTATTTTTTTTTTTATTTTTTTTAAGACTGTTTTAAGCTTTCAGCTTTTTTTTTTTTTTTTTTTTTTTTTTGTACTTCATTTATTGCCATTTGTTTAACACACACCTTTTGGGTAGGGGTGCTGACCACCTGAGATCTACTCACTGACGTCAGGTGCTGCACTTTTTCTTTAAGCCAAGAATTCACATTGCTAGAGATGTTTTGAGTTAAACTGTTCAGTTTTTAAAATTGGATTAAATATTGGATTATTACTACAAAGTGCTTTTGTGGGGGTGGGGTGGGGGAATGGTGTAAACATGTAGTTTCATCCAGGTGGTTTGGAGGGCCAAGTAATTTTTTTTCTTTCTTTTTTTTTTTTTTTTTTTTTTTTAAATAAACTGACATTCATATACAGTGGATAATTATGTAGCATTAACATCCTGTAGAATACCATAGTAAGAGCATATACCCATTGACCAAAACACTAAATATTGAGCAGAACTACATCCCTGTTTAGTCCAGTAATTGCATTTGGGCAAGGGTAGGGCAGTTTATGTACACCTGCTGATCAAAACGTAATCTGAAGTACTGTATGTTATATTCTGTTACTCAAAGAAGTATAAGCTTTTTGTATTCTATATATATTTTTTCTATAAACATGCCACAAGATGAAAGTGCAATCCAACAGTATTTCTATTGTTGCAATGTATGATGACGGTGGTGGTGGTGGTGGTGGTGAAGGTATTGTTGTTGCAAGAGGTTGACATTTGCCACAAAAATGCACTCTTTAGTGGCCTCCAATGTTTGTGTGAACTGCCAGAGGTCCGGAAGTATCCTGCCTCAATTACTTGAACTGTGGCATTGCTTGAGCTATGAATGTTTTTTTCCATGACATGCAGCCTACATAGCTTAAGAGGAAAGGAATCCATGTTGAACTTGGCACATTTTTCGAGTTTGAGGACAATAGACGCTCTGTACAGAGACATAATAAAAGTGTATTTCTAAAGGTTGCTTTATGGAAGTAGGTTGTTTAAGCCTCTTAAAATAATCAAACTTCACTGGGGGACTGAGGAAATTCCTCAGGTGACGCTAAGCAATGTGAGATCCTGACCTTTTTCTTGCTGAAAGACAATAAACTGATGATGGTTTTGTCAACTAATTCGAGTCTGTTGCTAACACTGTTCAAGAAACACTTTTTAAAAATTATTATTCACATTAATCATAAAAAGGTTGAAGGCAGCTTTGTTATTTTTCTAAGTGCTGTTAAAGTTCCAGTGACCAAAACTATGCTTAACACTAACTTACGTTGGGTTTACAGTCTTTACTGAAGCCGTGGTAGTCCAATGAGCTTATCTTTGAGTTTGCCAAGGTGGGAGACAGCGAGGGCACTGGAGGACACGCTGCAGACAGATGGGAGAGAAAGGAAGCGATAAAGACAATAGCAGGATGTGCGCAGGCTCTTCCGTACTCAGCCTGACTGCCGTTGAGTCACTCCAAAAAATTTTTTTAGGAACATGCTTTGCATGGCTCTCACATGCATTTTCAAATTTTTGATCCTTCTGTAAAGGAAAAAAAAGGAAATTAACATTTGGTACTTGAGAGCAGCTTGGGTTTTTTTCCTTCTAGGTTTATCACACAGTCGGCATCATCCCTGTCTGACAATTACACTGAATTTGCTAATTTCACCAGTGCAAAATCCTCAGAAAAACACATGTATTGCCACTGGGGTGTATGATGATAATGTTGACCCTGGATGACACCACCACTGGCCACCTGTGTGACCACAGCAACAGGTGGCCTCTTTCAACCATCACAGAAGGTCTGTGTTAGGTAAGGATTAATGAGGTGCAGAGGGCAGGGATGTACTGGGGGAGAGTTCCAGGCCACGGATTACTACCTCTTACCCGTGTCAGCATGGAGAGTGGGTGGACACGCAGTATGCAAACCTGGCTAGGACTCACCAGACGCAGTGTAGCTAGATAGATAGCACCACAGCCCTCGAATGGTAAGAGTCACATCATGTCTCATTCACTCCAATTGATTTTTTTTTTCACCAATTGCATATCATGGAGCCTTGCTACCATTCCTGAAATTTAGCAACATACCTGTGGCATAGAGATATAGCAGCACAGAAGTTTGAATTGCATTTTCAAAATTTAAGTTGTTTAAAAAACAAGAACATATTTGTGGATTATTCACCAACAAATTGGTAGATTTTGGATAGGTTAACTGATGTTAGATTAAATCACAAAAACTCATATTAGCAACCAAGAACAATTGTTGAGTAATTGCAAATGACTTTATCTTAATGTTATTTCATCCAGCATTATGAAATCAAGCTCCAAAACTTGACTTTTGCAGGGTCGGTCAAGTGAAATATTACCTAAATATAACAATTCTATTTATTTTTGTTTATATAGTGCCAAATCATAACGGCAGTCACCTCAAGGCGCTTTCAACAAATGTATTCACGGTGGGAATTACCTAATGTTATAAAATAACAATTGCATAACATAAATGAGAAACTATTCTAAATGCCTAAATAAATGCATTTGATTGTATTATCTATGTTATATTAATCCTGTATTGTGGAATCAGTATATATTGATTGCACAAATTCAAGTGACACTTGACACACTTTAACATCAGCAGCTAATTATCTCCAATAACTTGAGCTGGGTAATAAAAACTACACCTCATCTGATGATGCATTTACCTAAATAAAGATTTAGCCTGAAGACTGGGCTTTTACATCTTTCCCCGCTTCTTACTTTTGTCATAACCCGAACATTAGGCTTTGCAGTGCTCTGGTCTTTGTTTGTAGCGCTGCCTCTCTATATTCACATATATTCCAAGTGGCCGCTAAGCACTTCCGTAGTCTTACTATTCGAGGGCTCTGGATAGGACAGAGTGTACCAATGAGTCACCCTCAGGCGGCTGCTTGAGTGTCCCAAAGACAGGGAGAGGGTGGGAAGAAAAATATGTGGGGCAGGAAGGAGAGGGGAGAAAGTGCAGGGCCTATTTCTCTCACTGCTGGTTATTAAAATGAAGGCTTGAAAGGTCAAGCTGGGCCTTTTCTACATTTTCTTTGCACATAAAATACACTGCCACATGGCTATGACCCCAAAACTATAAGCTTTTATAGCAGTTTGGCTATCACTGCTAACATCTACTTTCGCCTGGCTTCCAGCTATAAGAGTTGAACGTATGTAAAAACCCAGCCCCCCCTACATATTTTTACTCAGAGGCCCTCTCCCTCCACTTTTTTTTCTTGTCAGCACACCTCAGTGCTACAACTCGCTTACTAGTTCTCAATTTAAATAAGTCCCGACTGGAGTAGAGGGGGGGTAGCAGAACGAATTACCTTTGGAGTCACGCCTAAAACACACACACCATCAACTGTCTTGCAGGCTTTCAGAAAAAAAAGGTTTTCGCTTTCAGTTTGCAGCAGCCAATCGCGTCGCTCCTCTCCTCTGTCTCCGTCCGATTCCACGGTTTCACGCTACGCGATCAGCCAATGGCAGTCCGAGACCAGCCCCAGGTTAGCCAATCAGCAGTCAGTTGCTATGTTGGAAGCAGAATCGATAAGAGGGATTTTTTCCCCCTCTCTGTTTTTTTTTTTTACAAGCTCACAATATAGCTGGCTTATAGGCTGAAGGCAGGAGATCCTGTTGCCTGCCAACAAGCATGTAGGCAACAGACTGAACCATTAAACACCATGCAGACACATTTCCTTTGATACCGCCACAAATAACAGCTTAGATGTCACTATGCTGTGTATGTGTCTGTACACACACACATACATCTCAGGAAGAAAGTTAACAGGTTGGATTCCCGACCCCCACTGAGCTGTTGAAGTCATGGAAAAGAAAATTGTTTGAGCCTGGGCGAATTATGGTCAATGATGCACATCAAAGTTTCTGAGTGAAAATGATGTTGTGAGTTTGTCCCTTTTTTTGTTTTCCCCCTCTTTCAGTACTTTTTCCTCCAGTGACTCGGTCCGTCTAAGGAGAAAAACGCCCCATATTGTTACAAATCCAAATGTATGCAATGCTATACTTGGTGCTGTACATATTCATCACAATATTAAGGTCAGTAATTTCTGGATTAGATTGTTAAGCCATATGTTCTCCCAGTGACCCAGAACGGTCGAGATTTCTTGCTGTGGGCTACTGGTATGTGTCCTCAAGCAAAATGTAAACAAAAATCACACTAACCTAATCAGTTTGGAAAAAGATGCAGTTATTGTATAAGTTAACCTGTATTTGAAGTTGACTTTTAGAAACTGAAATCAAACTTTAATGATTGGATGTGCTCAGTTGGAAATAGCATTAGTCCTGGATACAAGTTGATCTAAAATAACGAGTTATTATTGGCATATATTTTGCTATAACTGAGTGACCTCTGGTAGCTTTGATTTGAACAAAGAGACTCGGATCGCACTGAAACAGGAGCGGACACTGATCCAGCTCAGACACAGGGATGAGACACAATCAGACACAATGCTGTTTGTTGACAAACCATCAAGATCCAGAACCACAGCCAAATCAGATTTTCAGATACCGCCTTAGACCAGGGATGGGCGATCCCTCCAGTTTTAAAACAGGTAGAGCAGGACGCCCTCAGCGACAGTTGGGGTGATTTTCCTTCCTCCTACTTCATGCAATATTATGTTGTGCTATTTCTTAAGGGAAGGTGGGGGTGGGGGAATCACCTATTAAATGAAGCATCCCATCGTTTCTAAAGCTGGACAATCTCATTGTGGTACTTCAGCTCTCAAATAGATTAAAAAAGAAGAAAACAAGAAGCAGCAGCAAGGCACGTGGCCAGAAAACTAAAGTGGCACAAGACTGACAGACACTGCTTGGTCTGAAAACATAAGGCTGATGATGATGATGGTGGTGGTGGTAAAGGAACGAAGGAGTTACACACAAAGACTGCAGCAAGAAGGAAAGTTCACTATTAAGTATCTGCTACAAGTTAGAAGAATATCACACAGATTCTCCCATCATCATAGGGAAATCCCTTGTTTTGTGTTATCGGGTAAGCTTTTAATCTGAAGCCCTTTACTCCTATATGCAGCTTTAATCTGTCAGTTTCATTTCATAATGTTTTTCTTTCTTGGTAAAAGAAAAAAAAAGGATAGAGCCCCTGATGGGGGGAAAAAAGTCAGACACACTGCACTTAAAGTGGAATGGCAATTATGGTGAGCACTTTCCATAGGATGACCTTCGCACTATTTACTTTGTCTCCCACGACATGGGGAAATTCTTGGTACAGTCACCGCAGCGGAGAGACAGGATGACCAGAGAAAACAATGATGACAAGCAAAAAACTCTGGAGGGGGAAAAAAGAGGGACTTAAAAAGAAGAGCATTTTCACACACTGTAAGAGTTTTCAACCAGAGGAAGTATGTCATCATATTCAAGTTCATTTTAGTACCTCACCTTAAACCTTAAAACCTGTTTTACAAGAGACACCTCCCCAGGCAGCAGGATGGAGAACAAAAGGCACACTTTCATGCGACAAATACACCTCTGTCACACACACACGCACACACACACAATTCATTTTCATGATTATTATTTTATATAAGAGTCTAAACTTCAGCCTGGATTTTCTATGAATGTCTGATGGGCATGTTGAGTGTGCAGGGAGCATGTATGTAACATGTACCATCTGTGTTGGAGGCTGCTGTCACACGTCAATGAAACGCTAATGAGGCTCTTGAATTGCAAAGTAGCACAGATCACCTCACGACTGCTAAAAATGAAATAATGTGACTAACACACCAAGTGGAAAGTGACAGAGGGAGAAAGAGCTCACTGAAGGATGACAAAGAGCCCTATCTGATAAATGGAACACTATATGATTAGTATTTGACTGGGATAAATATGTTACACAGTAAAAGAAAAATAACAATAATAATAATCGGGCAAGGAAAATGACCTTTAATGACAATTCAGTATTTCAACACCAGAGAACTTTTAAACTTTTAAAGAGCCACTTTAAGTTAGGATATACAAATCCCTCACAGGTCATAGCACGATAAAGAGACTCAAGGAGAGAATTAAAGTTACATGGAGCTGTTTGTTTTCTAAGCTTCTTCAGTTTCAGGTTTTAGCTTTGTCTTATTGGTTTACTCAGAGCCAGTTTAAGTTGTGTCTAATAAGCTAGTTGTTGAGCTAAGGTAATGGTTACTGTGGAGGCCCTATAGGGAACCCTGACCTACTGGAAATTTAACAGCGCAGGGCAACGGGAGGGAGTTCCAGCAAGCCGAGGGTGGATCTCAAAAGCTGGCTAGGCTGGCACTTTAGACTTTTTAATTGGCTGCAGCCACGACATACTCTCTTGTGCATCACAGGGTGTTGAAAGAGCTGGAAATACTAGTTGAGTGATGGGTGTTAGGAGACTTGTATTTCAGGTGTGTAAGCCCAGTGATCGTTACCGTTTTTTTTCGCTTTTTTAACTGTAGTTCAGATGCACTTTTTTTCAGCAGACACGGTTAAAGGGCCCAGAGTCCCAGAGTGTATGTACTAACAGTTTTCCAACATAATACTTAAACTAATCTGATCCCAAGATAAAGTAAACTGGGCAGCCCAGTGAGTCTGACAGTGGGCTCAACCGAAAGAGTTTAAAGCCTAAAAAAATAACACTGTACCGGGGGACAAATATGTAGGAATATTGTGATAATTTACGTTAGGTTGCTATGGCCTATTGTCAAGGACATGCCGCTCCTTCAAAGCCAACACTGCCACCTGGCGGTGAGTGCTAATACAAACCTGACCTGAATTTGGGGCAAACTGGTAATAACGTTTAAATTAATTATTATAATTAGACTAAAATAACAGAGAAAAATATTTGTGTAATTTAAATTGACTCAAAGATAAAAACTTGTCGGTATCAGTGGTGCAAATTAAAAGAAATTAATTTTTTCCCCTCTCGTGGATCAATTAGTTATGTCTGGAGATTCAGACCAATGCAGTCGGTCCAGGAAAAACGTATTGACAGCCTGCAGGCTGACGGAAGTTGCCTGCATCCTCATCAGCAAACTTAAGGGTGAGTTGCCAGTAAATGCAAAATAAACGCTGCATTTTTTTTTTTTTTTTTTTTTTTGTACTTCCGTCAGTAATTCTCCGTCTGGAAAGGGACTGGTCGAGTATTGGTACTGTCGTGCAGACTATGATCACTGACAAGCACCCTAGCGAGCTGCCAGACGGCTAACATGCCCGGCAGGTGTGTGTGTTACAGATCATATAACAGCAGTGGGATGAGTGGCGACTATTTTTTTTAATGCTTCGTTATGTTTTCCTGTGGAACCACAAAGAAGGGGAGGTTTACTCTTATTTGTCTTTCACCGGTAGCCGATAAATCAGAAGTTGCTGGTTACACAACAATGCACTGAGCCTCTGTGTTTTGGTTTTGTGTGCTGTGCTTTTCAGGCCCGAGCCTCACAGGAGAGGAGGATTGAGGATACTGGCCTCCATGGTAAAGCAGAGGTACCTTCGCTGCCATGTCCTCCATCTCTGTGTCGACGTCCAGTGGATGCTGCCGTAATCCTGGTGCAGCTGCCATGGCAACCCAGGGTTTAGAGCAAGCTGTGCTGGCTTCAGATCGCTACGCCAGACTCATCCTGGCCCAGATGAACAAGATGCGCCTCCGCTCCGACTTCTGTGACGTGGGGCTTAAAGTCGGCGGCCGTGTCTTCAAGGTGCACCGGCTAGTGCTTGCTGCCAGCAGCCCCTACTTCTCTGCCTTGTTCGCTGGTGGGATGAGGGAGGCAGACAAAGAGGAAGTGCAGATCCTTGGAGTGGACACTGATGTCTTTGAAATCTTGCTGGAGTTCATATACACAGGTTTGCATCAGCCCTGATATCCCCGTCTTGAACTTCTTGAATATTTGTGTTGTTTTGTAGCATTCCCAATCTCTCAGATATACTTTCCCTTCAAGACAGCAGTGTTACCTGTTAAATGCAAATTAACTAATTAAGGCTGTTAGCAGATATTTGGGAGTGTGTTTGGAGACTAGGAAAATCTCATTCGTGTGTATCTTCTCTCTGGTCCTGACTAACACACCTGCCTCCTTTCCAACATCAATCTCTCTTCAGCAGCTGATTCATAATCCAGCAGCTAGGCTTCACACTGCATCATAACAATCCTGATTTCTGTCCATTGACAGACTTTACCGATCACATGTAAAGCACACATATGGGTATGACCCTGAGTTACAAAGCAGAAATGTTGATCCTTCGCAAGAAAGTTTGCAGCGTTAGATCTACAGATAGCTGTACAAAGTCATGGCTTAAATGTAAAGGTGATTGTATTTCTGCTAACAGGTCCTTTTGGGGTTTTTATCTTTTTAATGTCAGTTTTTGCTCTTTTATTATATTACATTTTAAATTTCATTTAAATTTGGCTTCCAGTTTGGTTTTCTATGTCTTTTTTTACCTTCCTTCTGCTTTTACCCATCTGTCAGGGCTCTTTAATAACTAATTTTTTACAGTGATATGTAAATGTAGGCACTTATTTGCTCAGTCTCTTTTTTCCTAGTTGGAAATGTGCTCTCTTTCTGTTTAGGAGTGATCAGCGTCACTGTGGAGAATGTTCAGGAACTGATGGTGGCAGCCGACATGCTGCAGCTGAATGAGGTGGTGTCCATCTGTGGGGAGTTTCTTAAGGGTCACATGGACCCATCCAACTGTGTGGGCATCTTTCAGTTCCTGGAGCAGATCGCCTGCATGGACATGCTGGAGTTTACTGAGAACTACATCCATGTTCACTTCCTAGAGGTACACACAAAAGACCAAGTCTGTGTTTTATTTTCTGTTCAAATGAAACAGTATCATCAATTTCCATCAGCAACAACATTTATGTTGCATAAACTCTTTCTGTAGTTTCCACATCGAACGTTCACAAATCGACCCTCTCGACCACTTCCCCTCTAGGTGTGTGTCACTGATGAGTTCAGGGGCCTGTCAAAAGAGCAGCTGGTGAGACTTTTAAAAAGTGAGGAGCTGAGGATCGAGGATGAGTACCAGGTTTTTACGGCAGCCATGGAGTGGGTTCTCCAAGACGTGGCAAAGAGGAAAAAACATGTGGTAGAGGTGTTGGAACCAGTCCGCTTCCCTCTGCTTTCCCCACAGAGGCTGTTCAAGTACATAGAAGGTAGGAAACTTGTGACATTCTTCCTCCTGTTGCATTTAATACTTTCAATGTCGTGTGTTTAATACATTGTTTGAAAATTTGAAGTAACTCCTGAGATTCAAAGCCTCATTTTTTCTTACATTTTTAGGTATTACCGACTTCAGCCTGCGGGTGGCACTGCAGACTCTGCTGAGAGAATACACTGAAGTCACAAAGTCCCCCAAAGAAAATAAGATGTACAGTCAACTACAGCCAGCCAAGATGAGACCCAGAAGAAAAGCCAGGAAATACCTCTATGCCATAGGTTTAGTATCTTTGCTGTGTTACGTCTAAGTGGGGTGGAGTAAAGGGTCCCAAGATTTAAATTAGTCTTGCAATGCAGCAGATCTGATGGTGGAGCTTTTCTTCTTGTCTCATGTCAGGAGGCTACACTCGGCTGCAGGGCGGCCGTTGGAGTGACAGCCGGGCGCTAAGCTGCGTGGAACGCTTTGACACCTTCAACCAGTACTGGACCACTGTGTCGTCACTGCATCAGGCCCGCAGCGGGCTAGGAGTCGCAGTCCTGGAAGGCATGATCTATGTGGTGGGAGGTGAGGGAGAGAGAGCTGGGAGTTTGCTCTGCTTTAAATAGAGAATTAACTTTAATGAGTAGAAATCTGACAACAAATGGTCTTTTCTTTTCCTTACTAGGGGAAAAAGACTCGATGATTTTTGACTGCACAGAGAGATACGACCCAGTTACGAAACAGTGGGCCGCCGTGGCGTCTCTGACTTTCCCTCGATGCGGAGTCGGTGTCTGCCCCTGCCACGGAGCTCTGTATGCACTCGGTAAGGGTCACACTAGAACTGGAACACACCACCTAGTGGTTTAAAGAAATTCTAAGAACTTAGAAGACAATAGAAAACACTGAAAGTGAAAATTTAAATGCACGAGTTCTTGCTGCAGAAGTTGAGGTTGTGCAATACCACATTGTGAAAGGACAATAAAATAGCTTAGTAAGTGTAATTAAATCATAACGGGCATCATGGGAGTATTTAGGAGAAAATGTGCCTGATTTAATTTCACTCACAAACATAATAGAGAGATGTGGCAGTCTGCAAATGCAGAGTGAGAAAGGGCTTTCTTACAATCCGGGATGCTGCGTAAAATATAAACATAAACAACATGCAGTGATTTGTAAATCTCAGTAGAATGCAAAAAATGTATTGTATTTAAAGAATGCTTCAAAAATATTTGCCCAAATAAGTGGTGAGATGACCGACAAGTGGTGACACTTTCTTCTGCACAAACTTTAAGTCGTGTTTTTCCTGTTCTTCTGCAGGTGGTTGGATTGGCTCTGAAATCGGAAAAACCATGGAGCGATATGACCCGGAGGAGAACAAGTGGGAGGTCATTGGCAGCATGGCTGTTCCCCGCTATTACTTTGGCTGTTGTGAGTTCCAAGGTGTGTCCGTCCCTTTAATACATTTAAACAAAATAAATGCATCTGTATAATCAGGCGTAAAAGCTTTAATCAGATTTGTTATGCAGAAGAAAGAATATAACGAGAAGTACTTGCACTGTTTTCACATTTCTCTTTGCACGTCACCACCTGAACCCTCAGTTCTGGAGGTCAGCTCTAAACGCAATGGTTTTTACCCAGGCTTCATTTACGTGATCGGAGGGATCAGCGACGAAGGGATGGAGCTGCGCTCAGCAGAGGTGTATGATCCCATCTCGCGTCGATGGAGCGCCCTGCCCGTCATGGCCACTCGACGGGCCTACGTGGGCGTCGCATGTCTCAATAACTGCATATATGCTGTGGGCGGCTGGAACGAGGCTCTTGGTGCTTTGGAGACAGTAGAGAAGTACTGCCCAGAGGAGGTAAAGAGCCAAAATAATCTGTTTACAAATTTTAACAGATGCTCCAACGTTCTCCTCACGTCTGCAAACGTCTGTCCGCAGGAGAAATGGGTGGAGGTCGCTGCGATGTCTACGGCACGCGCCGGTGTATCGGTGTCGGCAGTAAACGGGCTGCTGTATGCGGTTGGAGGAAGAGCAACCACCAGAGACTTCTCCGCACCCGTAACGGTAGATTCCGTGGAGATCTACGACCCTCACCTGGACACCTGGACCGAGGTCGGCAACATGATCACCAGCCGCTGCGACGGCGGGCTGGCTGTGCTCTGACAGACGGGAATGTCCTGCACCTGAATCATTCACCAAACACAGCATAAACTGGAGAAAAGCTGCACCTTAAGAGACATACAGAAAAGTGTGTTTTGGTTTAAACAGCCTTTCATATGTTGTCATAGTATTTATACATGGATGTCTCCTTTTTGTTTTTTTAAATTAATCAATGAATATGAACATGAAAGCACATTTAGTACTGAAATCTGCCAAAATGTTCTTTTTACTGTTACATGACTCTCCTGTGTCCTTATTTTCAATTCAGTCACAACGTTAGAACAATATATTTGAAGGCACAGCTATCTTGGTGATGACAATTATTTTTTATAGAAGTTCTATTTTTGATGAACCACAGAGGGTTTTTTGAAAGTCCCGTGGGGCACTAAGAAAACTGCTGGCGGGTGATGAAGCACTGTTTAGTTTCTTTTAAAGAATTTTTGGAGGGCGGTGCATTACCACTCTGAGCCCTTGAGCCTAGTTGACAGTAGAACCACATAAAACCTATGGCTGCATTAAGTTTAAAAATTTCTGTGGACTCGAACAGCATGCCAGAGCGCTCCTTTTCATTCCACTGGATTATTTATGTACATATGTTTCTACTAGTGCCTCTCCATCGCTGTTTACACTTCATTCCGAGCAAGTAAAGACTGCTTTATCATTTCAGATTTGTACTATCTGATGTTGAGGTGTGCAGCCTATCGCTTAGAAATATGTTCAGCATCTTTATGGTACAGCATCACATTTCCTCTTGTTTTCAAGCTGACCGAAGTGGTGCCACAGCACAGCTTCTTTCTATCATGCACAGTTAAACCTTTGCAAAAACACAATACTACACCACACTGATAATGCTGCTTTTCAGACTTAATAAACATCGCAAAACAGTTATGTGTATGCTTTATTTCATTTTAACCTTATTCCCTTCTTTTTCAGTGTAGTTAAAATGTAATAATCCCCTCTGATAGTTCTGTGCAAACACCAGCATGCAGGAGGACATTACTCCCCGATATCCTAGGTGATGGTACGTAGGTGTGTTGGGTTCATTTGTGAACGACCATGTTAGTATTATTAGATTCGTTGCACGGATGTAAAGCTGTTTGAAGCAGGAAAGTTTTCTTCTGTATTGTGCAAACAAGCGAACTACAGCAGTCACACTTGCTGTAATTACACTGGATGTCTCACTGGGATTGTGGCTCATCTATTTGGAGCCGATGTTTACAAAACACTGAGACTGTAAATGTGGGATCACTTACTTCCAACTCTGCTATAAAAACTCCAGTGTGTCTGTTTAATGGACAGCCATTTCTACCTAAATGTGAACTTCAGTTTCCTGTTTTCAGCTGACAGGAGTGCCACTCGGTGTGGTCTTCTTCTCTTGTAACGCATCTGCTTCAATGTTTGACATGCTGTGCGTTTAGAGACACAAATCTCGATACCTTGGCGGTTACTCATATCAGTCCGTCTGGCACTAACAACCATGCTACGTTCACCTTTCTTCCCCATTCTGATTCTCAGTTTGAACTTCACGGGCCTAAATTAATTCCTGCCATGTGATTGGCTAATTACCGGTATATATCTACATTAAAGAACAGGTGTACCTAATAAAGTAGCTGGTGACCTTAAAGTTTTTAAATGCAAGAAGAATGAACACCTTTATGTGACTGACCGGTGAGAAGCAGCTAAAATTAACAACAATCCGATAAATAATTAATGTTTAACACAGCCGAGGCAGCAGGTTAGAACTCCTATAAACAAAAGCACATGAATTTCTACAGCTGTTTTGACTAAAAGCTGCCTGAAGCTCGATTTTTATTATTTCAACTTTTCCCATAAAAAAAGAGATGTTTAAATAATCTGTTTAAACACATGTTCCAGAAGAGTATTTTTCCCCTGTGTTTAGCGCAGCAAAGAGCATGATTCTGCATGTGTTAAAGGAATTCTTAAGCCCATTGTTTGTTCTTTGCTATATTTAGGTATTTAACTCACTCCTCATGAGATGGGAATTTCACCAGATATTTTGCAACCCAGGAAACAACTGCTATTTATTTTCAAATTATTATATATTATTTACATAAGAGCAAAATTGGCTCATTCAACTGTAGCACCACAACGACTGTCTGCAGATGTTCACCTGATGTTTTCCATTCTTATGTTCATGCAGTTAAAGAGACAAACTATCCTCTTAAAATCACTTCTAAGTCTCTATGAACTTCTTCTCTGGACAGAGCTTTTTAAGCACCAACGTGGCCACCAGAGAAAAGGTGGCAACCAGAGTGAGAACAGTTCGCATGGCTTTGAACCAGGCAGGGTAGCCAGGCAGAAGAGTCAGGTCGTAATGCAGTGACAGGCCCAGTCCCATTACAACAACTAGAGCTCCTTCAGCTATGTTGTCCCTGCAGAGCAACGCCAGCCAGGCCAGAAGCGACGGCACCACACTGTTACCCAAATTCATCCAGTCTGGCTGTGCGGGACTACCAGCTGGGATGGCAAACCCCCAACGGGCACCTCCCAGGAACGACACTATAGAAGCTCCGTACACCACTTGAGCATATGCCACTTCAGGGTGGAAAGATTGTGTGGCAGCCATGAGAAAAGGGGCAGAAATAAAGGGGATGAGACCAGAAAATCCCAGGTACAGAGCTGGTTTGGGAGCCTTGGCGAGGGCTCTTAAACTGAAACCCTCTTTGCTGTCACTTCTCTCTGATTTGCCTCTGGAATCCTCGTGGCAGAGATGTGATGTGTGCCAGCTCACAGGTTTGATGTTCAACAGTCTGCTGGTGGTAGATGGTCTGAATGACATAAAGACAGAGGAGGCTCGAGTGTGAAGCAGCACAGTTTTTGTGCTGTAGTTTGGTAATCTGTTTATTTGCTGAAGACATCTCCATACTGGAACCTGAAACCATGCACAATCACAGAACATCATGAATATTCTGTTGGCACCTAGAGAATTATTGCATTCGTTAGTAGGCATGATATATTTATCAAATGAAAACTTTTACTATTCTTACCCCAGACAAAATACGTCTTCCAGAGACGAAGCTAATCATATTCGGCGTGGAAAAAGAATCACACTTACACAGCACATGCAATCTGAAGTTTCAGTGACGAGATACACCGAGCTAACGTTGGTGCAGCTAGCATTAACCTCAACCTGATGTAATACAAGGCTGTGCTAATGTAACAACCTATAAACCACAGGATTTATAGTTACCTAAACGTTATCATATAAATGTTAGTCAGAGAACGGTTTTCAGTGGCCACCGAAAACACAAAAACATATAACAAATTGTGAGAAAGTTCATATTTCATATGCTAAAGTAGAGGTCGTTTGCTTGCCGTCAGGATATCGGCGCTCGATTAAATGTCTGTCTCTTAATATTTTTAGCGGAACCAGACTGACTCTGATATCGACTGGATTGGCTGTCCTTGGCGGGGAGGTATTATGTTGCGTTCAAGGTTGCAAAATCCCACATTGTTTACTATTATCGCCGTTTTCTTTGAATATTTAGAAAAATAACAAAGAAACATAATGTTGCATCTTTAGACATTTGTATATTTTATTTATCGGAGTTTATAACAATTACATCGAAGCCGCACTGTTTAGCCTGCTGAGATGAAAAACTCGTTAGACTCCCAGTGAGTTGCATAATCACGACAGATCATGAATGGAGCACAGTTGAGGCTGTTCGAATCCCCCTGTGCCAGCGCCAGTGGTAAGATCACCGAAAACCCAAACAAACATCGATAGTCCTGCGATTAAAGCAGTTTATATTTGCAAAAAAGTGCAGTGTCACTGGTCTCTGCAGAGTGAGTGTATATTTGAATCAACATATATCTACGACTATCCTGTTTATTGGAAGGTATCGTAGGAAAGACTGTAAGTTAGCTCGCTAGCACTTAGCAAGCTAATGAATGTGTGCTGCCGCTGCTAAGGTAGCCATTTTGAAACTGTGTTGTTCCAACGAAGCAAGGTCTGTTTACCTCTATTGTATGTCCGTGACAACTGCTTAAATAGTCAGTTCTAGTTACCGCAGGCGTATTAAATCCGTGTTTACTGGACTAAGCCCTCTAGCCTTGCTAATTCCTTTCAAATACCAACCAATTTTCTCGGGCTTCCCAACAGGCTAGATAGCGCTAGCTATTAGCTAACAATTCCTATGCTAACGTTAACCTGAGTTATCTCGGCAGAGTCAGCTAGCAGTGGAGTTAGGACAGATCTGACAGCGCTGTTGTGTGTGGTACTTGTTGGCCGCTTAGCGTCTTTAATTATTTCGATGAACTTTTAACTTCATAACATTCAGCTAGTCATTTAGTTGAAGTGTGTGTATGCTGTGTTAAGGTGGGTCTGCTGTTTGTGTACATGTGAGTTGAGCGCATTTAGGCGTTATGCAGGGTGTTTTCCAAAGGTAGAAGTGTTTTTGCCGCCGCCATTCATTGGAGTGTTGTTTCAGAGTGAAGGAAGTGTGTGCGCTGCACATTGTACCTCGTGCCTGTGGTAAATTCATTGATGTTGAACTGTTACGTAATAGTTCAGTGGGTGCACGCTATCAAGCCCGAATCAGTGAAACAAGGGTGCATATATATTGTGGGGTTTTTGTTGTTTGGGTTTTGAGCCATGCCTTCGTGCATGTACGAACATGGTGTTTGGGATTGTCACCTCAGTTTCGTGCCGTATTTACAGACACTATTGGGCCCATTAATATTCGCAGCAGTCTGCGCACAGGAAGATAGCGTGCATGTTATTTTTATACTGGTATAAATATTTCACTTAAAAAAAGCCGACACTGTTTTTAAAAGAGCCAGCTTTCAGCCTGAAAGGGATCTGAGATCACAGAGTCCTGATTGATTTTTTTTTTTCTCCTCTCTTGCATCTCTCAAGACGTCTTTGAGTGTCAGAAGCGTCCTTTTTTCTGGAGCTGATTTCTCTTGAATTGGAAGTTATTTGGGAGTTTATCAGTGAGGGCGGAATGTTTTTCATAGTGTGATAATGGCTGACACAAACTGAAGCTGTTTGCAGTAATGCAGCTCTAGACATACAATATCGTTTACGTTTAGCTACTCTGTCTGGGAAGTTTGTTTTTCTTCTAAGGCTCCTGAATTAATAATCTTATAGTTATTTTGGGCGTAGTACTTTGCAGCATTATTGACCTATTGCTCTGTGTTTTCTAATGATTTGATCACCCCAGTTTTACAGTTAAAATTTTAGCATCTGAAATAATTAACTTCTACAGTGCACCGTTTAAAAAAAACAGTTTGAACACAAGCTGAACAAAAGTTCATAAAGTTATATGTACTGCTGGGTTCTTATATCAATCTGTATTGTTAGGTAATTTGGACCTATTATGTTTGTTTCCACATCCATACTTTTTATTCCTGGACTCTTCCAAAGATGCTTTGCATGATTCACAATCAAAATAAAACTTGTATGACTTACACTGAGCCTCGGTGAAACCCTCGGGTCATCCTTTGTGTGAAACTGCTCTCCCTTTTAATATCACCTTCCTTTAAACCGGCGTATCTCTGATTTTCTTCACCTTGCAAACAAAGGGTTTGAACAGCAGATGGATGAGGCTTTTGTCCTGACAGCCAGAAGAACTGTGTGGCTGTGTGCCTGAGATGGCCTTGTTATGGGTTTAAAACCCGTCTATGAAAGCAAGATCAGCCTGATCTCGTTATTTGAAATGTTTGCCAAGTTTAATATGAACATCTGTTATTGTAGCAATGAAAAGCATGCTAGGTCCACTTTGTGAAAAGTGTAGTTAATTTTGTGTGTTTTTGACCCCCAGAGCTTTAAGGCAAACCTCTTTTTTTCTTTCTTTTAAAATTTATTGCAGGTCCTGTGCAAATACCCGTGAACCATAAAGCAAGAAAATCTGAAATCTGCACTGAAACTTCCTGTGTGAGGGGGGAAAAGCACTTTCAAAAAGGAAAGGAAAGACCTACTTGACAATTTTTTTGGATGTTGCGGCTTTTCAACTTTCACTTTTTTCTCCTGAGGAAAAAGAGTAGTTGATCACTTGAGGATTTCTTTTTGGACATGTTTGGCTGTTGCTAAAGCCATCTCAACTTTTGAATTTTGATTTTGCATATCTATGAAACTAGAGGTCCACACTGTTCCTGCTACAGTCAAAACCTGAAATAATTTGATGGGAGTAAAATATATAATGCTAGAAACAGCATTATGATGTACCATTCAACATCTTCACCGTTTCACTAACGAGAACTTATTATGTCGGCAATGTAACGTAGGGCTTCACTGGCTTCATTGTCATGTGACTTTGAACCTTTGAGTTATTTTCTCCAAACAAAGACAGTCTTTTCACCATTTTAATGAGGTGAGCAGTGGTTTGCAGTGACCTCCATTGCCAATAAAAGACTGTCTCTCAATTAATTTTTCTTTTCTGAATGTGTTTGAGTAGGTCTTAAAATGATTCGGTAAAAGGTGAGTCAACACAAAAAACATACTGGCACACAGTGTGGCAGGACAACACCTGTCTCTCTCCACGCACCTGGTGTCAAAGTGGAACTGCTTCAAAAACCGTTGTCCATGCTTCAGTGCAGACGACTTTCACAGACTGTTTCTTTATATTAATAATAACCTGGCTCTTCCTCCCATTTGGGACAAATCACTAGTCAATCAATTTGTTTTGCCAATCAGCATCAAGTCTAATCAGGTTTCAAGTCTTACCATGAGATTATGAGCAAATGGTTCAAATAAATTGAGGAATTCAATCTATCTGGAGAAAAAAGAAGAAAAAAAGTTGCCTGGACTTGAATCAGTTGAATTCATTGCACAAGACCGGCATTAGAACTGATTGGATTCTGGTTCAAGACAGAAAATCTGTTCTGCATAGACTCCTATCTTTGGACTTCAAAAACTGCTTCCTGTTTGGCCAGTTCTCTGGATTGCCATTCCAGATCGTTCCTGCAGTTTTTTGACATATCTCCAAGTGCTTCAACCTGGACGAAGGGATCTGCCTCTGGGGAAAGGGGCTGCGCTGTCCTGGCGGAGGTGGAGAGGAGGTTGTTGGTGTGCTGCCTCCCATCTGTCAGTGCACACACTCTGATCAGTGCCAACAGGCCTGAGGAGGAACCGAGCCCAGCCGGACCGAGAGAGGAGGCAGAGGACTTCAGAGCCACAGACTCTGGGGTAATGTCAAAGTTTCACCCAGCCGATGAGGACAAACATGCATGAGCGTGATGTTAACTAGTGTAGTGTGTTTGTTTTATTTGAATTAATTATTTATTTGAATTAAAACATGCCAAGCACGTATATATTTAATATAATATCTATATTATTCTGCACAAGATGTTTACATCCATGTTTTCAGCTGAGAATAAGACTCCTTGGCTTCTCTTGTGGAAAAACTTTAAGCAGTTAACTTTAGATAACTGATGCTAGACAAAACACATGAAAGGGATGACATGCAATCAAAGAGAAATGGGATTTAATTCTACATCAGAGAGTCGTGTTTCTGTGCTTTCAGTTGCACACTGAATTTAAAAAAAAATCTTTTGGTAGATCCTGGCCATGAGGTTTGATGCCTCGATCCACTGACCGGAAACACTGGACCTAAATGGCGCAGCATGACTTTGTCCCTGCCTGGCTTAACTTCTCCACACCCCAGCCTGCCAAGGTAGGTGTACGTATCGGTGTGTGTTTGTACTTTATGCGCTCACAACAGAAAAGAAAGAGAGAGACGGAGATTCCAAGTGTATCTCTCACTGATGCTCAAACACCTTTAACAGTGTTTGTGCACCTGAGTATGAGAGTGCATGTGTGTGCACTCAGCAATGAAATGTGCTTAGGGACAGAAAGTGTAGTCAGAACATGGTTCAGTAGAGGGTCATCAAAACCTTTTCAACTTCAAGTAACCACTAAAGGTACCACATTAGGTTTTAAAGAGGACCTATTATCCTAACATTTCCCTCTATATATGTATAGAAATTTTCTTCAGCATGTTGTCTTTAATCCAACTTTAATCTGTCTTTAATCCAACTCTTCTTTTTTTTTTTTTTTTCCTGATTGGCTGCCTCTTGCACACCTGAGTTCAGAACAATAGGTTTTTGGGGCTTCAGTGATCATAGCCAGAGCTGTGGCCCTAAGATGACTGTATTAAACGGGGACTCTGCTCTGTTGAAGATTCAGGCAGTTTTATTCAAAGTCCTCTCGAAGTCTGCCCGAAAGGTGCACGTGCAGTTGGTGCATTGTAGCGTAGTGTAGCAGTGGATGTCTGTGCCGAGCCTCACACTCACTGTCTGATGATAAAAATAAGTTCACTCAAAGCCAGTAGGACTGTTGCATACCTGTGGATGTGGAAATGATAAAACCATTATGACCACGAGGGGTGACTGCTGTCATTGACATCAATCCAGAGTCAGTCAGTAAAGAGTTAATAGAAAACTCCGAAACCTATGTTCTTGATTCACAGGTGTTGCTCCTACATTCACTGATCTCATTTTATTTTAAACTTTTGCCATGTTTGATGTTTAATGTCCTGGTGAGGAGTCAGATTCCTGGAGGGACTGGTTCTAGGTCTTCAGAATAGCAACACATGCTGCTTGAGTGAAATTTGTGATGACCAAATGTGTTTTGTTACCACTCTATTCTTCAGCCTGTCATTTTTTTATTTTTTTTTTGTAGGCTGATTAAATTTTTACCCCTGAATTTTGCTGACTGGCATATAAGGCCACTTTAAATCCCTTTTCGGGTCAACATTGATGCCTAGTCAGCTGTCTAACAGTTATGTTAGATGTGTAAATAGAAGTAGCCCGTGTCATATCTCACATTAAGTAATATGTGATGTGGTCTCTCGGTGTCTTCACAGCACAAGTAAGAGCCTCTTCTACGCAATTAATATTTTCCTGTATCAGGGCAGTAACGGTGATAACAGTATCAGCGTCATGGACATGCAAAACCATTGAATTAAAGAGGTGGTCTGAGATATGAATACTGACTGTTGAACCAAGTGATGTTATCCATTCGGCAGTAGGTGGTGGCCAACAAGAAAACAATGCTGACTGAATAACATTTATAAGCTGGTTAATTCCCAAGTCTAAAAACCAAGCAGCATCTTCAGCATGTAGTTTACATGTTTGAGCGGTTTATTGGAGCTTAGTGTAATCAGTTGCCAAGCTCATTGGTCTCTGTGAAATCGAGATACTAGACAGTTATTATCCACCTTGCACACAACTTCGCCTCGGTGTCATTTATGTCAAGGGATTAGCCAGCATACGCCAGACAGGCTGAAGCTACATTTTCTTAGCTTCTTTTTGTGTGTGTCTGAGTTGAGAAGTCCTCCATGAAGCTTGAAGAAAACAATCTGATTTGATCTTTGAACCTCAGCCGATGACTAGGATATGATTCATATCAAGAGGAGCGCTTTTAGTCAGTATTATTAAACCTTCAGGATTTACCACCAAGAGCTGGGTGTGCAGTGTTTGCTTGGATTTTTTTAGGTTTTCTCATTTGCACATTTCTTATGACAAAGTTTTATACGATTCTATGTAGTTTCATTTTTGTCTTCCTTTTTTTTTTTTCTCCACTTTCGCTCCTCAAGAATAGATTGACTCATAGTTAGAGGGAGAAGGAGAGAAAAAAAAAAGTACAGATGGGAATTAAGCTAATCTAAGTCTCTTCGCCAGGACAAAAATAAAGTAGGAAAATGTAGTGAAAAATTCTCTAATTTCAGTTACAGTTATGCAGTGGCCTGTTACGTTATTGTCCACTTTCTCTGGGCATTGTTACGTATTAGCTTTGATTAACACTGTTCTCTTTCTCTCCTCCTCCAGTCCCCTGCTGCCAACCTTGAGAAACAAGGTGATCTCCCACCCCACAAAGATGCCAGAACTGCCGTGAGCCGCCGCCGCCACAACTCTTCTGATGGTTTTTTCAACAATGGCTCCCTGCGTCCTCCGACAGGTAACAGTTCAACCTGTTGTTATTATCTGGGGGCTTTACTGCATGAGGGGAAGTGTGAATGGAGCCTACTATTCATTTTTGTATTTAAATTTCTCAGTAAGAATAAAAAGGTTGCAGAGAGGTGGTTTAAAGCCTTTCATATCATGCAGCACATTTTAACCTGAGTACTCTCTGCTGTGTTCCTCCTCTGCTTTCCCTCTAACTTTATGCAAATGTACTGGGACGTATGCTTCTCCCATTTCTGCACACATCAGATTCCAGGCTGATCTGGTCCTCTGCAGTTTGTTATACAATACAAACACTTAAAAAATGAACAGTATAACAACAGGATATTGTACTGTACAGATATGATGTATTTTCTTTCAGGAATGGCTTTGAAGAGAGAAAAATGCATGACATAGTCATACCTTTTTCAGATATCACACTGTTCCAATTAAATGCATTGCCACACTGTATAAACAGCTCACTGACAATCTTGTGTAGCTGTAGCTAAAACACAACCTCTGGGTCTTTACACACTGTGTTACTGTTGTAGTTTTTTGTTAATAAGTTACAGTACATGTTAATCTCAGGAGTGTCAAACATGAAGCCTGGGGGCCAGTACTGGCTCATTAAAAGGTATAGTCTTGCCCAGTGGCCAAGTGTTTGCAGTAAAGCCATGACTCAAATTCTACAAAAAATGCTTTTTTTCTTCTTCTTTTTTTTCTTCTTTTTTTTAAATGGGTGGAAATTTAAATTATTTTTAGATCTGGACAATTATGTATGATTTAATTTTTAGTTACAAATATTCTAGATTTGAAAGTTTTGTGCCTTTCTGTTGTGATCTGTAAATATTAATTTACAACATAACAATAGTAGACTGAAGGAATTCTATGAATGTGGAAAACTTGGCTAGGCTGTTTATCATTGGGGTTTTTTAACTGGTCAGTCATTAAATGAAAACAATGATCTAATGAGCAGTAATGACTTCTGTTGTCTGACAGTTTTAGGTGAATTGGGTCTTGGTTGAATCCCTCTGATTTAGACATCTAGTCAGGTGAAAGCTGAATGAAGCCATGTTGGACATTCCCTTAAGAAAAAAAAAATCGGCTAGCTGTGAATGAAGAGTGAGTAGGACAGTATAAGACAACCAATAAGGAAATGGGGGAGATATCAGTCAAGTGCACTTTGTACCTGTCAGCACAGCCTGCAGAAGAAGTCTAATCAGACTTCTTAAGCTGACACACCCATGTAGGAGGAGTGGAGGTGTCTGTCAAGGCTTTAAAATCATCCTTAGATTTAAGTCAGCTGCCACCTACATTGTTTTTTTTTTTGGGGGGGGGGGGGGGGGGGTTGTATTCAAAACTGCTAAGGTGCGATTATAAAGATAGTGACGTTGACTACTTGTTTTATGTTCTCAGTGATCGACAGTTAGGGTTTTATGGAGACTCAAAGAAAGATGAATTAGATTCTTTTGTTCCAGTTTTTAAGATCTAGAGTTGGAGTCTTGCATTTTGTGTAGCTGAAGATCTAAGCAGGAAATAAACTTCTGATGTAAGAGCATCCAGTTTGGGTCTCCATCTTGGATAATGATATGATGTGCTTGGATTATAGTGTTGAAGGCAGTGGTGTCATAACAGTGCTGTAAATGGGTGGTGCTGGTGCCGTATCGTCCTTCGCACGCACGCACACACCTCTCTGCTTTCTCTGTAGAATATGGCTGTTATTTGGTGTCCTCCACCCTGCAAATCTGTTTTTGTACAGTCCCCTCTTACTGCTGTCA
Source organism: Rhamphochromis sp. 'chilingali' (assembly GCF_963969265.1). Lineage (NCBI taxonomy): Eukaryota > Metazoa > Chordata > Actinopteri > Cichliformes > Cichlidae > Rhamphochromis > Rhamphochromis sp. 'chilingali'. Next base: position 10,611,224 of record NC_137943.1, on the reverse strand, counting down.
TCAAGTCGTTTGTGTGAACTAAGAGTAAATGTGGTGTGATGCCAGTTTTATAATGATGGTTCACCTTCTCTGTGAATCTCAGTGATGGTGTGGAGTCTCACATTCCTATTCAGCTGTTTCATCTCAGTTTTCTGTGATGTTGTTTTCCTGGGTGAATCATTTCTTCACCCAGGAAAAAGTTTCTGCGTTTCTTCTTTGCCGTCCCTCCATTCTCTGCTTATACCAAATACATGCACACAGTGTGAGTCATCAGAGGTTATTACTGTCACAGAGAAATAGTGTTAAAGATTCAAGGCATTCAGATGTTATTTGTGAAGGTTGTGAGGAAACCCTTGCTGTCAAAGTCACATTTCATTGGTATTGCTTGTCAGACAGTCATTATTTCCACTGTATGTGTCTCTCTCTGGAGGTGATGGATGGCAGCAGCCCTCTCTGCTTCTGAGACATGACTCAGTGGACTCGGGGGTGGCTAAAGGAGGGCACGGTGGGCTGGCAGGGGCCTCATGTTGGAAGGAAACCCCCAGCTGGCATGGAGCTCCGCGGGGTTCCCAGGACAGCCACCACCACCAGGGACGCCACCCCAAACGGGGAGGAGGCGACAGGGACAGGCAGGGGGGGCACCGGCAGCGCAATGGTAACTTCCATCCCCGCAAGGGCACCTCGTACCCGGACAAATTCCCCAACGAGGAACGCAAGGACAGCAAGGACGACAAGCTGAAGTTTGTGGAGGAGGACTTTGTGAGTAGTTGACCTCCGTTTTTCCTGTTACATTACAGTGGGATAACTACTGGAACCATTTTCTCCTTTTCAATATTTGCCTTGTAATAGAAGCAGAAGAGGATTTATGAGTGTTATGCCTCATAGTCTGTACTCAGATTATTGCCTTTAAACATAAGTTGTAATTACAAAATTTGAAAGATTACATATTTAATGTAGGCACCTGTTTATTTTTATTTTTAGCCTTCGCTCAACCCTGAAACAACTGGAAAGCCTGGGGCTCAGACACGAGCAGTCGCTCCCCACGCTGGAGTATGGGGTAAGCTTTTCGCCCTGACTCAATTTCTGTGCTCAAAAAGACAAAAGATTTTTTCCCTTGCACCATCATCTCTAAGATTTAATTTGATTGTCTTGATTATGTTCCAGAAAATCCACCGAGTGGCAAACAGATGGTGTCCAAAATGCTGGTTATCAAAAAAATTTCCAAGGAGGATCCCAGCACAGCCTTCTCTGCAGGGTTTGCCACTGCTGGTGCCCTGCCAACCAACGGCAGCAAAGCTCCCATCACAGGCTCCAGCGTCTACAAGAACCTGGTCCCAAAGCCGGCTGTGGCCCCTACCAAAGTATGACTGTCGAGATGTTTTGAGTTAATTAACGGCTTGCTTGATTCAATTTCCGAGAGAAGAATTGCTTATCAAGCAAATGTGCATAATAGAGATAACACCGGTGCACTGGCCAGCGTGCATGGTAGCCTGCAGTAAAAGAGTTTTTAAACACTCTCATGTCCTCTTTTCCAGAGCACCCAGTGGAAATCCAGTGGTAGAGAGATCACAAAGTCTGGTCTTCACATGCCAGGCCGAGATTCAGTCTTCACCAGCCCCGTCTCTGCAGCCAAACCCAGCACCCCAGTCAGTGCACCACAGCACAATACTACAAAAGAGGTGAGAAGAAGGATGAAGCAACCCCAATAAAAAGCAAGCAGTTTTGTGAAGGTCTTGCTTTGCCATTACTACAGATGTGTCATTGTTGCCATGCTTTGAAATCAGTTGAACAGATAGTTTAGATCTCTTGCACTGATGTCTCAGGTAACAAAAAGAATAATAGTAACTTTTATTTCTCCTTTTCTGTCACTTCATGACTATTTGCGGCTCACACCTGCAGCACCCTTCAAGCACGACTCCTCCCATAGATATTGCTCCGTCACGGCTGAAGTTGATGCGTCGCGGTCCAGACCGTAAGAGCGAGTTCCTGAGAGCTCTGAAGGACGAAGGCACTGGAGAGCTGACAACAAGCAGCAGCCCAGGAACATCAGGAGAGGTAGGCAGCAGTTTGGATATTTAGTTTTTTTCCCCCCCAAAGTATTAAAAGGGACCCATTAAGCTAAACACAGGGCCAGAGCAAAATTCATCACACTGCTTCTTCTTTTTACGTCTCTTCTGTGCTTGTGTCAAGCTGCATGAAATTCCGTATATGGTCATGGTTCCTTATACGAGGAAGTGTGCCTCACAGCTCGTGGGTTGTTTATAGAAGCCAGGCAATGGGCAGCCAATCACATGAAGGGATTATTAGGGAAGGGGACCTGCACAGGTCCTAACTGTAGATCATTTAAAACCTCAATCAAAATGTAGAGCTAGAGACTAGCATAATAGATACACTTTAAGAGAATGTGCTGCTGAATGTGGAACACGATCATGGCCTCTGCATTCTCTGCACATAGAAGTCATGTGTGAAATGTAATGTTATGGTACTGGATAAGAGCTTTTTGTCAGCACATAAAGGACAGCTGGGGCTAAACTTGAAAATAATTATTGCAGGGTGAAAGCAGCACCCCAGAGCCCAAAGCCTACAGCGAGGAAGGCTGTCATGAGAATGGTCTGTCTTACTCTCTGAGTGACTCAGACACCGAACACCTGTCCAGCTCCCTGGAGGCAGAGCACAGGTAGGACACTGCTAACAGCCTTATATATACACACAGGCCAAAACACACAGACAGCTAAGCAGAAAATTACTATGCTTATCTAGGTTGCTGAAGGCCATGGGCTGGCAGGAGTACCCAGAAAATGATGACAACTTCCTGCCTCTGACAGAGGACGAGCTGAGAGAGTTCCAGACTAAAACTGAACAGGTGAGCTCTCAGAGGAAACGCTGACTCTGCTTACGTCTAGCTCAACTCAGTCTGTCTCACACATTAAACGACGTGATTGTGTTTTGACCAGCTGAAGAGGAACGGCATTCAAAGGAATGGGGTTCTCCCGAGGACACGGGGTGTGACCCTCCACTTCACCCCCTGGAGGAGTGTGGCGGAGGCACACGTCGAGGAGGGCTCCGAGTCCGAAACCAGTAGCAGCAGCCAGACCTCTGATGACGACGACTGCATCAAATCCTAACGTGGCTTTATGGAACAAAAAGAAGAAGAAGAAAAAATACCAACAACACATCAACAGCCAACACCACATCCCAGCAAGCAATTCCCCTTTTCCTCTGTCATCTTTGTTTTTTAGAGCACCATTCTGAAGATCTTTCTTTTTTGATTTTGTTTTTTTGTTTTTGTTGTTCTTGCACAAGGGAAAAACCAATCATATCCCAGTGAAGGGGGAGATTCCTGCTCTGCCAGACGTCGTTTTCCCTGCGTTTCCTCCTTCACTGCAGTCCCTGCCCTCTTTTGACCGATTTTACACACACACACACACACACACACCCACAAACCCTCCGTCTCCTCCCCTTCCTTTTTCTTCCTCGCTTTGTGGAACTGAAGTGTTCATCAAGAAAAGAAGGGCAATGAATGCACACTTGATTCTGCTTTAAACAGACTAACTCATTTCATTGATGATGCTGATGACACATTATTAATGATATTAATAAAAATTGGTTCCTGACAAGCTGATATGTTTCAATATGAATCTGGCTACTGTGGTGTTTTTAAGTCCACACATCATGTGACTATTTGTAGATGGAGTCCAAATGATGCCAGTATTTCCTGTAGGACGATTTTTGTTTCTTGAAGGACAGAGTAGCAACAGCTGTAGATCAGTAAATGCAACACTGAAACATTTTTGTTATAGAAAAGTTCCAGTTTCCCACATATGTAATGCTTTGAGAGGCTGTGCTTTAATTTTGGGATGAAATGTGTAAGCAGACTTGTTTTTGTGACCCACATTGTGAGCAGCAGGTCTGTGGCTACATCTGAAACAAAAACATTAATAACCTTGCAGATGTAAATTCAGTGTGAGAGGGAGCGAGATTCCTGCACGTCCTGTGGGCTGGGCTTAAGTTCATGTCGGGAGATTCACAGACTTGTGGCTGAGATCCGGTGAGTCGTGGAAAAAAAAGTTGTTCTCACAGGAAGTAAGAAGTGGTGGGATAATGCAGTATTTAAATTTAAAGTATTGTGTTTTTTCAGCCCACATAGATGGGATTAGAATAGAGAGCGGGGGAAGCTGCAGGAGGAGGGATGTTTATTTTTCTAGATTTCTCTCTTCTGCAGCTTTAATCATCATGATTTCCAAAACGTTGCTGATAATATGCTGAGATTTTGTTGGCCTTCAGAACGAATGTATAGCTTTGACATGTCTACATGTCTTTGACATGACATGTCTACATGTCTTTGACATGTCTACATGTCTTTGACACTTCAGTTTGAGCTTTTATTTTCTTCAGTGCTTTGTTTTGTTAGCAGGGAAAGCACCACGGTTATATAACACTGAGAATGGCTTCATATTTTCATTCACATTTCAGTGTCCCAGTGAGCCAGCGTGCACGATAAAGGGCCCAGGCATTTTAATTAGCCATAGTGATTATTGCTATTACTATAATTAGCTGCATGTGTACCTCTTCTTCTCTGGCAAATGAAGATGTCTTCTATATGTCTGTCTTCCCGTTATCGTTTACCTCACAGGGGGAAGAGCTAGAAAAGACTGCTATACATTGCTGTTCAATGAAACAACCAAGTGTGACCAGTCGTGTGGTTTATACAAATCATTACAAACCATCTAATCAGCTGCATCAAGTCAGAACATCTTCATACACTATTCTCAATGAGCTTTTAACTCTCATTGAACATGATCTACAGTCATGTCCTTAAGACATAAGATAATGCAACAAAAACATGACAATGCTCATCAAGATCAGGTGTTGCTGTCAAGAAGCCATTTTTAAGGGAGGGAAACAAAAGGATGAGGTATGCCAAATTTTACAAATATATAAGAACTGGATTAAAAGTCAGTGGCAACAATTTTATGGAGTGATGAATTTAATTTTGAACATTTTCATTCAAATTATCAGTTTGTATAGGAGACCAGGAGGGAGGTAAGGCAGTGGGTGTCTACAGCCGTCTGTAAAACAGTGGAGGGTGTGTCATGGTTTGGGGCTGCATTTCAGCCAGGGACGTCAGGAGTCTTGTCAAAAATTTATGACTGCAGAAATTTTGAGCCACCCTACGTAGAACTAAGCCAGGAGAAGTATTGGAAGCTGTAAAGCATAAATAGCATCAGAAGTTTTTAGTAATTAAAAACACCAGTGATATTAATCAGGTTGGTACAGAGCCTTTGTTTATCTAAGCGCAGGCTTTCAGTTACTGCACAGCTAAATTTTCCTGTTCGTGTATTCAGCTATCAGCTCTAAGGCCCAGGTTCTTGCATTCTCTTGATTAAACTGCACTTTTGCTCTCACATGGCACACTGAATCCTCTCTTCAGACCACATGGTTAAATACAGTAAGTCAGACTGAAGAATGCTGTAGAACCAGTATGACTAAAGGAGCCACTTATGTGGTGAGTACAAACATTTATGGACAGTTCATCAACTGCCAGAAAACAAAACATTTTCATGGCTCCAGTAATGAAGGTTTAACACAGGTTTATACAACCATCTTTATTGAATTTTACAGTATAATGTCAAACAAACAAACGTGTATTTACAACAGCAAACGTGTAAGAGACAGTTAAGAGCTTGTTATGCTGGTGAATCTCTTCTTGAACGGAGACAAAGTGCAGCTTCACTTACTGAAACAGAGGATGACGGGATTTCAGACAAGTTCGAGGTTGTAAGTAGTAAACGGCACAGCAGACAGAAATGACACCTCACCTTTCGACTTCCATATCATTGGCGTGTTCACCTGCATCTCCATTAGTGAGAAGCGTTTCGCCTGGCTGACTGTTGTCCTCCTTCACCTTCTTCACATCCTCCTTCACCGGACTCTCCTCTGGTTTCCTCTGCAATACACAGCAGTAAAATGAGGCTCACCATTATAGCTACACCACATCAATGCAAGTTAAAAAAACCTCACCTTCTTTCTGACCAGGTGGGAGATGTCAGAGACTGCAGCTGTGGAGGTGTTGCCATTGGAAGTGGATGTGCTTTTAATCTGTTTGGAAGTTAAATATCACACTTCTTTTACAATCCTGTTGGGCTTAAGTTTGTTTCACAAAGTGTGCCATGAAAACTTGTAACTGACCTCTGAAGTGGAAGAAGAGTCTCTGTTCTTTACAGTGGAACCATCACAGGCAGAGGAAGTGGAGCCTCCATCCTGAAACAGATTGCACATGCAGCTCAAAGAGAAGCCAAATGCCAAAATGATGGCGGCTATGCTGTGATCATCTCACGAAAGCCTGCTGTTCACCGGACCTTACAGAGGGAGGTGTGACTAATGATGGATCGAGTTGCCAAATATTTTTCACCAAGTGGTTTACTTGTGAAGACGTGTAGCAACAGAACACAAATAGAAACACTGAACTTCACATGTCACTGAAGCACCAGCATGGAGCATGTATTTTATGAATCCCATTTAACAACTAAAACCAAAACAATTCAGGCATCATGCTTGGTGGATAGCACCACTTTAACCAGTGTGCTCTGATGACCGTCCTCCAGCTAAATCAAACTCCATGCCAAACTCACCAGTGCATCCTTCACAGCCGCGCTCGCTGTCTTCAGGCTTTCAGTGGCGTCCTCCACCTTCTCCTGGATCTCTGGCAGCAGAGCTTTGAGCTCCTCCAGCTCCTTCCTCTCCTCTGGCAGAGCCTCTGGACCTTCGGCTTTGTCAAGCATCTCCTGCAGCTTGTCTGGAATTGTATTAATTATTGCATTGATGATTCTCTGGAAGCTAATTTCACTCCAAGAGCTGATGCTTACCAAGCCTGTTCTTTATGATAGAGATGGAGCTCTTCAGAGACTCGATGGCCTCGCTGTACTGCGTGTTCAGGCTATAGGTCACACCGAGCTGGTAGCGAGTCTCTGCCAGCAGGCGGCTGTCTGAGTCCAGGTGCTTCACCTGCAGCTTCAGGCACTCCTGGAAATCCTCCAGTGCTTGTGGATAGTTCCCTGAAAAAGAGAAGCAGCAAATCAACACCTGACATGTATTAAAAAAAAAAAACAAACAAACAAAACAAACTCTGCATTCTCAGAGTTTCATCCACTGTTCAGGGTCAGCAGGCATGGACACGGCAATGAACTGAGAACAGTACAGACTTCATCAGCTAAAGATCTTTAAGTGGTGATGCGACCGAAAAAAACCTGTTCTGTAACTACCGGGTGTGGATGTGAGCATCCACTCAGAAAACTAGCATTTCAAAAAGTTGAAGCTTAGACATTTTATGGTTCAACTAATTTAGGCTGCCCCCAAGTGGGCAAACAGCACAATGGCAACTTTTTAGCTGTGTTGCAACCAAGTGTTAGGTACACAAATCCGAACTAAAGAAATCTCAAGCTGCTCACAGACTTTTAGTCCTGACAGAAACTGAGCACCGCTGCAAACACTGAGCCATCAACACAGCCTCAAGCTCATTGCATCAAAGAGAAAACAATGATTATGTGCAAAGCTGCACATTTGTTCAGACCTGATTCTGCAGAAACTTCACCCAGTTTCAAATGAGCCTGGGCTGCCATTAGCTGAGCCTCCTTCGTCTCTTTCCTTTTATAAGAACAAAGAGGAAAAGGTTACAAGCTTGAAATGCAGGTGCAAAATGATAAGATAAAAATCCTGGCTCTGAAGTGTTTCCTTTACCTTTTGTAGATGACTTTGGCCACTTCTAACATCTCCCAGGCCAGCTGCAGGTTACCCACCTCCTCATCGTCACTGTCCTAAAAGAGGAACAGACAGAAAACATGAAATTCAAAATTCACACAGTCAGCTGAGTCCTTTTTTAACATGCGAGCTGTTTGTTCAGTACCTTCTCCCCAGTGGCATCTCCTTCACCCTGCTCCTCTGCATCACCTTCCATTTCTACATCGTCGCCACCTTCCTCCTCATCTTCCTCGCCATCTACAAGCAAATGTCATGAGTTTAGATACACTGCTCTGCATGCTTCAGCAGCTAACACTGCCATTACCAAGCCAGGATCAGGACAGGAGGAGCAAAGGTCACCTGCTTCCTCCTCAGCAGCTGCTTCTTCCTCTTCAGCAGCAGAGTCCATCTTCTCAGCTGGCTCCTCTTCTTTAGCAGCAGTCTTCTCCTTCTTAGCAGCGGCAGAGTCCCCCTCCTTCTCCTTAGCAGCAGGTTCAGAGTCGTCCTTTGCATCCACTTCCTCCCCACTCTTTTCCTTCTTATCTTTACTTTCAGATTTGCTTTCATCATTCTTATTGTCCTTTTCAGCCTCCCCCTCTACCTTTTCTGTGTTTTCCTTTTTGTCACCAGCCTCGGCTCCTTCAGTCTTCTCCTGTGGATCCTCACTCTGCTTCCCTTCAACCTTCTCCCCGTCTTCAGTTTTCTTCTCCGCCATGGCGTCGTACACCTGCACCCTCAGCTCGTCTCTGGTCTTTTCTGTTGACAGCAGAACAGTTGGGAATGATGTGTGCACATTTAGATTAACTGTAACGAGCCAAATATCACATTATTCCCTTACCGTCTACATTGTCTGTGCTCTCAACATTGGAGTCTTTGGGTTTCTCTTCTTCCTCCTCCGGCACTCCCTCTAGAGCATTACCCAAGACCGAGTTCTCCATCCTACAACAAGTCTGGCAGTCAGAGCGGCCCCTCCATCCTCACCTTAAAGAGCTGGACTTTCTCATGTTTAAACCTGATTAACCTACCGTGCCAAATCCAGGAGAGCTTTGCCATACCAGAAGAAAGCCTCGCCACATTCGTCCGCTGTGTCTCCAAACTCTTTAGCCCTATAACAAGAATTTACCATTTATTTTAGAGTGAAAAGCAGGCATCCATTACTGCTCACGTGCTGCTTCAGAACAAATTAGAAAGATTCCTGGAGTTAAAAAACTAGGCGTATAAAAAGGATTAGCGAGTAATTATTCCAACTAGGTTTAAGCTTAAACAATAAAACAGAACCTAATGGAAATGAAATATATAAATTAAGAAAAACACTAAGCTAAACTAATGTCACCGCTTTCTGCTCACATGCAAAGAACAGCTGCAGGCAGTTTGTGATTTGCATAAACACGTTCATTTTCAAACACCAGAGGGGAGAAAAAAAAAAGCTGCCGTTTTGCATTTGCACCAATCTGCACACCTGCTCAGAATCAGCCTGCACGAGGCACTGTCACCTATAAACTCTTCAATCATGTAAACAGTGAAACACACGGTTTAGTTTTAAGAAGCCCAAGTGAGCGTTTTAAAAGTAACCACGAGGGCCACTTTATGGGACCATTTCACGTTCAACCTCACTGAAACTCCAGCGTGACTTGAGGGTAACTCACAGCATGCCGCTGGCCTCCTGCAGGGTGCTCACAGCCTCCACTACCTTCCCCATCACCAAGTGCTTCTTGCCGGTACCAATCAGCTTGTTGGCCTCCTCCATGTTTACCACACCTGACGGAGAGAAACAATCGGTCAGCTCAGCTCCCTGCCTGGACTCTCAGCTCAGGTCAAACTGTACCTCGGCCTTTGGTACCAGTTTGTATCGTTTAAGTTTAAATAGCAGAGATGCCACTACACACCTTTGACGGGAAAGAACAGTTTAAAAAGAAAAAAGACCCCCGGCGGCGCGCGCGTCCCAGCTCGTGTCTCGTGCCGCTCAGACTGACTGTATTCCGTTGTTTCAAATTGGCGCGAAATACCCCTGCTCCTTCCGGTCGCTTTCCTTATTTGTAGACCCGCGCGGGAGAATTCTTAAAGGTACAAAGTACTAACAAGAGGACTGCAAGTACCGCTGCTACAGTTACACGCATTACTACCTCAAGTACTTCTGCTGCTATTGTTATACTGCTCCTTGTATTACCACTCCTATTCATTATACTGCTAATCCTTCCAGTGCAATACTAAAAACAACAATTGAAACTGTTATAATGAGTACCGTTGATGCCGGCAGCCCTGTTATTATTGTACACACTGGCTTCTTTGACTATGAAACAGTCCCAACAACCATTAATCTTTAAGAGACCTTCAGGAAGTGTTCCCTAAAGCTTGCCTGGGGATCTTAAGGTCGTTTTGCAACACTTTTAAGAACCTTTGGTCATTTTGTTTTTTATTTCTAGTAATGTCACCACTAAAACAACAACAAGAACAACAACACAATTACAAAATATTAAATAAATAGGATATTTTGAAGAAAATGTCTTCAAATATGTAAATTACCCACACAAATGTGACATAAATGTTACATGGTTAGATCAGGTCAGAGTTATTTCTGTGACCTGCTGTTTAGTGTGAATGTTTTTTTGTCTTAGTTAATAGACAGCGGCATCACAGTAAAAAAAAACCCCAAAACTATGATTGAAATAAAACGTACCATTATTGAGTCATTTATTGGATCATTTTGCAAAGGTATAGTATTTTACTATGTAAGTAAAAGTAAAGAAATGTAGGTGATCATTTCTTTGTTGTAACAATGCTTTTTAGCAATAAATCCTGTACTGTTGGAAATATTGTTTATTTTCCCCATCAGTGGTGCCACATTTGTAAGGAAAATGCATTTGTTGGTTGAGTGTGTGGGTATTTTATCTGCCAAAAATCTTGTTCTTCTATTGGCTCTTGTTTTGAGCTTCAGATAACCCAGATGCTAACATTTCGGTGCCTGATTAGTGGCTGATTAGCGCTGTTCATTGATGAGTCCAGTTTCTGCTTACAGCTGTTGGATGGTAGGGTCAAAGTGTTGAGATGTTGTGGAGAACACTATGCTGATGGATGCACCAGTAGGGTAACAGCTTTTGGTGGAGGCTGTGTGATGGTGTGGGGCAGCATCTCCCTTACTGGAAAAACCAGACTGTCAACATTGCAGATGATATCAATGCAGAGAGATGTCAAGATGAGATTTTGCAACCAATAGCAATCCCATATCTCCACAGTCTAGGACTGAATTATGTCCTCCAAGATGACACACGCCAACCCCACCGAATGCTTGTGGGATCAGCTTTGACATGCTTTTCGTGTCAGAGTGACCAACATACTCTCTTGAAGAATGGGACGCCATCCCACAGCACTGTGGGACCTAGCTGGTGACTAGCAGCAGGTGATAGGCTTTTGTAGCTGTGTATGAGTCTTTCACATACCACAGAGGATGCTCCTTGTTAAATAAGTAAGCGATTAAATTTTCCAATATGTGTTGTTTCTTCTGGTTTCAATCATCCAATTCAATACCAGACAAAAGCAGACAGCAAAACTCACATACTCAACTCTGCTGCTCAACCCATAAATGCAACAAAAAATGCAAGTTTTTACTCATTTCTAATGTTTCTCAGAGTTGTTCAGTATAAGGGTAACTGTTTAAGGATAGCCTATCTAGTAGAATTTGATGGTGCTATTACTGTGTTTTAGTTTCACTCAGCATGTATGTAAAACAGCAGTACACACTGCTCCCATGTCCTGCTGTGAGGAGCACTGATACTCCAGCTCCCCTATGATCACCTCCTGCTGACTCCAGTGTGCCGCTGCCTCATCAAAACAAGTCTGGACCTGACAACAAATCAGCATCATACAGATATATTTCAAATCATCCTCCCCTAAATACCTGACAATGTTGGTGAAGGGGGAATTTGGATTTCCATTCCATTATATTTTTAAACAAAAACAAAAGAAAATATTGGATGAAATATGATTATTCAGTTTTTAAAAAATAGTAAAAAGTACTTTAATTACATACAAAAAGATTTATAGTGGTCATTTATGAGCTTTAGCGATGCTACTAGGTTGAATTTTGTTCACACAGAGCAATACTTTCTGTTTCCACCTGTATCCTGTCTTTGTAGGTGGCCAAGCTAAGTGAGTACTGAATCCACCTACATATCGCACAAGCTAATAATCTTTTCATCTAACTCGCTAAGGAAGATCAAATGATTTTCAATGCATTTCTTTAATGCCATGCCCTGATACTGAGTCATTGGAAGTAGCAGAACTAGAAAAGCTTTTCTTTCCTCAAAGTCTGCCAATAAAGCCAGATAACCCTAAATGAGCTTTACTAAACTGTACTAATTTAATAATTGTGGATTAAAAGCACCAATCATTTGAAGCCATTTTTCAGTCCATCGTCACATCTGTGACTGCTACAGCTGTTTTGTTATTCAGCACGGCTGAATGAAGCTGGGATGAGAGCTGTGTGAGAGCCCTTCAAACATCCGGCTGCTTTGGAATCACTAGGGGAGCAGATGTACTAATTATGGGCATATTGTGAGACAGGAGATGAACACAGCGCAGTGTTTGATCATTAGCCCACCGCAGTGCTTCTAACAGGAGGTTATTGTAGGCCCTCCCCTCTTATTTAGCCCTTGATGGAGCTCCATGGTAACAGTGTGCAAAGACACTGCTCGGTGACAGCGAGAGGCTGAACTGACAGCAGCCTCTGTAGGTCGACTGAGGTGAACTAACGTAACCTGAAAAATAGAAAGAAGAAGAAAAAACACACACTGTGGTTGGTTTCCTGAGTTTAAAAATGAATTTAATGATATATGTACTCAGAAGGTTTTAGCCAAAATGTTTAGGGCACTGGCATTAGACTCACTAGTGTGAGAGAAAACATTATTTCATTTAGGTTTCCCAAACAGGACACAATACACTTTTTTCAGTACACTATTGGGGCATGAATAAATAGGTAAACAGGTGTTAACAGTAGCACAGATTGGGCTTCTTTCCCAACCGGTCGTGGGAGATGGCGGCCCCTCTCCGAGCCTGCTTCTGCTGGAGGCTTCTTCCTGTTGAAAGGGAGTTTTTCCTCACCACTGCCACCAAGTCCGTGCTCAAAGGGGATTGTGTAATTGCTCGAGTTTTGTCTGTATTACTGTAAAGTATTTACCTTATAATATAAAGTGCCTTGAAGCAACTATTTATGTGATTTAGTGCAATAAATAAAATATATAAATATAAAACTAGATTGAATCATTCGGGTGTAGAGTTTGAATTAATGTCATAATTAAAACCTGTCTTTGCATTTTCATATAAAAGAATGACTGCTCTGAAAAAGGTCTACTATAGCTGAAAACCCCCCAACTCAAAATTAACCACTGTCTGGATTCCTGAAACCGGTTTCTCTTCCCTTTTGTTGTTTTTTTTCTCTTCCTGAATTATAGCAACTGTTACACATAAGGTTTGCTGTCACACGTCAATAATACTTTGGTGTAATTAGATTACACCTTGGTACCCCAGGTAACTCTCCTAGGTGTTAGTAACAGTCCCATGAGAGACAAACAGGTGACCCACAATAGTTCATTTATAGTTTATTACTTATTATTTATCCATATCATATAGCACCGGGCATTTCTTTTCTTTTCTTTTCTTTCTTTTTTTTTTTTTTTTTACCTAAATGGACTTGCTTAGAAATGTAAGTAAAATGTAGCAACTTCCTCTTCACAAGATTACAGAAAATACAGACAGCGGAGTCATTCAGTAAATCTAGTGGGAGTGATGAGGAAATTAGAAAGAAAAATACCTTCTGGCAGCTCACTGGATAGAAGCAATAAGATGTTGCAATAATAATTTAAAGGCAAGTCCAGACTTCAAGGAAGTGCTTCTAAAACACATCATGTGTAGTTGAAACCTAAATCGTGAACAGATTTATTGTACTTGGTATAAAACAGGTATATTTACTATTGTTTTCTAGGGGAAGTGTTATTTCTACTTAAAAGAAAAAGAGGAACTTAGCCCTCATTGAAATGAGTCCACAGACAATTGGAAAAAAAATATGCTCCATCGGTTGAGTATCACTAGTTTCTTGAGCTAGTAAGTTACTTTGCATATTACTGGTAATGAGAAAAAAGGCAGCAGAAGTGAGGTGAAGCTGAAAGAGTAATATGATACTATTATTTACTGCTTGTGCATAACAATGGATTGGCAGCACATTGTGAAAGAGGTTGAGTCTTATGATGGAACCTCATATGACCCCTGGATTAAGGAAGTGCCAGCCATTAGACACCTGTTCATTTATATATTTTTAGTTTTACATCAATAATTCAGTGTATTACAGTGAATGGGGATAGTTCAAACACAGAGGGTTAGCTCCTCTGAGATTATTAAACAACTTTAACGCCAAACGCAAAATCTTGAGGTTATTTCCTGGAGTCCAGCCTTTATTTCTTACTCCTCTGGGTTTCACAAGAGCGTGGATTCCCAGAAAAGTCATGAGGAAAGGAGGGAAAAATGCAAAGTCATGCTACATAAGCGCAAGCTTCACATTCTGTGGGACTGACTGAAGTGGCTTCAGTTCACGTTCTGAGCGCAGTTATCGCGAGATGTGAGTCGTTTTATAAATTTCCCCCCCGAGCCCGAGTCTCTTACCTCCTGCACTCCGTGGGCCGTGACTGTGTGGTGTGAAGAAAAAAAGTGAGGTATGTGACACTAACGAACATGTAATTGTGTTCTTTAGAGTCTTAACCTTAAAATGACATTTTTTCTTATTGGTTGTGAAGTTTGCAGTTGTGTAGCCGAAGCTGAAGCGATATTTCAACAAGTGGGTTTTTCCCACATGTGAAAAAAAAAAAATCGCTTTCAGAAACTCGGAGAAAAGGATGGCTCGTTGATAATTTGTTTCCGTTTCAGTGAACGAAAGAAAGAGCCCGTGTGTGGCTTATTTTAGAGTCAAGGAAATATTTGAGAGTTTTGCTACAGCTGCAAACCAAACTCACACAGCTAACCCAGGTGGGTTAATCCCTGAAGATGGAAGTTATATGGCAAAAGAAGGGTTAGAAAACAGGTGTGACTATTTATATAAGGAAACACATTAGAGTCGAAGTGGAAGTGCTTTGCGGTTTTATGTTTTTGCCACCTAATGTACTGTGCGCCCAATAATAGGTGTTTGAGCTGAGGTGGTGAGCTGCCATACGCCTTAAATTATACACTTCACTATAATACAAGCTTATACAGTTAAACGGTTTGCAATGTTGAAATTTTGTATGTTATTGTTCTATCCCACTGTGTTCACAGTGATTTATATCTATCTATCTATCTATCTATCTATCTATCTATCTATCTATCTATCTATCTATCTATCTATCTATCTATCTATCTATCTATCTATCTATCTGTGTGTGTGTGTGTGTGTGTGTGTGTGTGTGTGTGTGTGTGTGTGTGTATAGATTCGAGCTTTAATAAAGAGGGGGGTTAAATTAAATAAATAAATAAAAAGTGCAAGTGCACTTTTTTTTGCTCTCCATAAACATGAAGCAATCATTTTGAGTAAAAAGCAATGAAAATATTTTAAATCAAAGGTTTATTCATACCAATAATCAATCATTAGGGAAATGTGCCTGGTATAAACTGAATGAATGCATACCAATCAAGTGCATTTTATTTAACCAAATTTCCCCAAATGTAATGTTTTACATTGTACTTAAGTAACACATTACATGGAAGATTTACGTGCAATCAAATTACTTAGTTTGCATTTTGTGTTTACATATATTTTTTTGAATGTATTAATATATTAGCTAATATTGTGTCTATATACACAGTAGATATACTTAAAAGGAGGACTTAAAAGGGAGCAGCCAAAAGAAGAGGAAGAAGAAAAAGAAGAAGACAGCTGCTGACTGTAGAAATGCCACAGACAGTGGAAACCACAGCTAGATTTGCTCTGCAGAAAAGAAAACGTGCTAACATAACTTATCTCCAGCATCTGTTAGGTTTCTAAGCTTTCCTACTGGCCCATACTGAACAACCTATGCATACTGGTTATATATTGGTTATTAACACTGGCCTAGTCAGTCTCTATTTATAATCACATTGGATAAAGAAAAACAACAAATCCTCCTGTCGGAGAAGCTGAAACTAAAGCGTTTTTAGTGTTGTAGATTTAGGACTACTTCATCTAATGCCAGTTAGGGTTAGGAAAAAAAAGGTGGTTTGTTTTCACTTCATTGACTGATTTCTATGTTATAAGCTCCACACATCATATCACTCAGGTTTACTTATTTGGATTATTGAGCATGCATCAAGAAATGCATTCATTGTTTAAAGGACCTTGTCAGTGATAAGTGTATTTAAACTGAGCTGGTTGGTTGACTAAAAGATTCATTTGTAACTACTTTGATTGTGGCAAGCTTTATACTTGGGATGTGCGCCACTTGTCGCCTAGGCAACTAATTGTCGTTGTTGTGACTAGTCGCTACCAGACTTACTAGTCTTATAATCTAACTGTTAAAATTTTAATCGATATCCAATGGCAGTAAATTATTGTCCTAATTATTATGCTGCCTTCTACCACTAGATGGTGCATAGATCTTTTAATCTAGGCCTCATCTTTTTGTTAACACTATTAGAATGAGATTGTCGATACAAGCAGCCAAAATTAGTTTTCTCCAAAAGGCAGATGGACTCTGCCTTAGCGATAGGGTGAGGAGTTAAGTCATTTGGGAAGGTTTCAGAGTAGAACTGCTTAGAGATGGCACGATACCACTTTTTTATGTCCGATACCGATACCGATATCATAAATTTGGATTACTGCCGATACCGATATGAATCCGATATAGTGTTTTTTAATCAACAAAACTGTTTTTTTAAATATCTTGCTGCATTTTGTATAAGTTCATACTCAAGTTTAAAACAACAACTACACTAAAGCTATTCTGTTATACCTGTATGCAAAAAAAAATATTTCGTAGTTCAGCAATACTGATCAATCTAATAAACTTAAACCTACACCATCCTCCCTATTCTGGTATTTTAAAGAGTACTTAGCATATTAAGCAACCTAAC
Organism: Rhamphochromis sp. 'chilingali'; assembly: GCF_963969265.1. NCBI lineage: Eukaryota > Metazoa > Chordata > Actinopteri > Cichliformes > Cichlidae > Rhamphochromis > Rhamphochromis sp. 'chilingali'. The sequence goes on along the minus strand of NC_137943.1, from coordinate 10,594,442 downwards.
TAATAGGGTTCCAACTCCCAGCAACAACAAAAATAAATAAATAAAAAATAGGGAACCACCCCTCACGCTCCACCTCATGATGCTTAATCGACGTAATCAACCTTAATTTGATGCAGTGTGAAAAAAAATGCACAGAAATCAATTATTTTTCAAGAAATATTAAATAGATTCAACATCTTTCTTCAACAAAATTGCAGACTGCACAGATGGTACCTTCCCAAAGGAAAAAGTACTATAGCTTACTAGGGTATATATATTAGACTTAATAGTCACTATATACAGTAATGGACTTCTATTCATTTTGCATCAAATTAAAACTTTGGGTGTCAGATAATTATTTATTAAAAGCTAGACATTTTAAATGAGAATAAGAAAGAAAAGTCTGTCTTTGTGCCCCCTTTTCCCTGTTCATGCCCTATCGGCCCCCCTGGCTAAACTTTGCTAGATCCGCCCCTGCACAGTTACCAGCGTCAGCTAGGTAGAAAAAGATCCTGGAGTAGAAAGTAATATTAAATACATTCTAACAACAGCTGATCAAACTTAAACGTGCTGCTGTTGTTCAGCCGCTGGTTTCCTCTTTCTGGCGCGAAGTGGGCCAAAGACAAACAAAAGAGATGGACTCGCGACAGAAAAGCCGATCAGCTGATCATTAAGCAGTTTCATGATTGAAGTAGCAGCAAGAAGAGGCAGTCGCTTGTTAAGCCTAACGCAGGAATGCTTTACAAACATTCAGAGATGGACTTACACACTTGCTTTACTTCTCTCGGGATAACTTTGTCGGAGATGAAATGCCGGGTTGCTAGCGAAGCTCCAAATGCTATCCAGACCACCGACAGGTCCCGCATGCCACAGCCGCTCTATCACGTGATGCATACTGCTCCGACGTGCTAACGTTCTGAGGTGAGTTACGGCGTGTTGCAAGTTTTGTGAGGTGCTTTCGTGATATTTAATGGATCGGATTACATTTTTTATTTTTCTCCGATATCCGATCCAGTAATTTAGGTCAGTATCGGACCGATACGTAATATCGGATCGGTCCATCTCTAGAACTGCTACCCCTCCTTGTAAAGGAGAAGGCTAAGGCTGCCACCTTGCTATCTAATAAAGCTGCATTTTGAGTTTACGTTTGTCTGAGGATTCCAGCACCTCTTGACAGTATGACGTGACCACAGAATGGACCCAGCAAATTTAGTAAAGAATCGGCAACAGGCATCCTATCTGGGTGAGTTGACGAGGGAGGAAGCTTGGTGTACCCTGGCTCTAGGAGGGCCTCGTAGCATCCAAGCTGCAAGCGTTACTGCCTTTCCTTTGCTCAGTTCCCCAACGATAACAGTTGATGGGTTTAGGCTGTCATCACTGCCACTAACTCTCCAGCCTCTTTGTCTATCTGCCCTGTCCCTGGACCAATTCCCAGAGTGGGGGCAATTAGGGTCCAGCCTGTCCCTTCACCAGTTCCTGTCCCCAGGGAGAGAGTGGTCAGGCTTCAGCATCAGCCTCAGTCACCAGTTCCCCACCCACCCCACCCTGAGCAATCTGGTGCTGCTCCAGAAGTCTCAGCACCATCTGGTCCTGGTTCTGAACCCGAGCCAGAGGTCACCACATGGTCTAGTCCTGAACCCTGTCCAGAGCCCAAAGGTCCGGGGCAGCGGATGCCAGCACCTGAGCTTGAGCCGGTGGGTCCTGTTTGGTCCGTGCCCGCAGTGTGCGCTCCGTTGTGAGGTCCTGCTCCTTCCAAGCTCGCCACCAACCAAGTGGCCAAGCCTCCCATGTTGCCTCCATCGTCTCCCATTGAAGCGCGACCTTCAGAACTGCTCATTCTTTGTTTTTGATTTGGACTAAACTTAGAACTGAGTTGACTAATATTGACTTAAAGAAACCTAGGTTAAGTGTAAAGGAACTAATGTGGGTTAAATGACACAAATACGGATTTAAAACCAAACCTGAACTGGAAAAAGGCCGAGAATTTTACTTTTGTTTTTTGTCTGCTTGTTTTATTTAATTCCTACAGTGCCACTGTATGAGATTCCACTATAGCTTCTGTTTCTTGAAGGTGGTAGGACATTTCTCTTAATTGTGTGCTGTTGTTCTTGTTTTCTCTCATCAGGTTTATAATCTGCTGCCGTGCTTGACCAAACATTATTCCCCAACCTTCATTTATAATCTGAATGTTCTGCTGGTATTGCGTATTTTTAATTTGTTGGTCTTGTTTGTTCATGAGAAATTGTGCATTTCTTCAAAGTGTTCACTTTGGACTTCCAAAAATCTCTCCTGTAGTTGAAATTTCTCTTCTTGGATTCATTTAATCCTGTTTTCTAGATTTTGATTTTCCTTCCTACTTTCACAAACGCCCTTTGGATGGATAAAACACCATCTGGGTAATTTAGCCGGAGAGGAGAACCGGTGTAAACTTTGTTTTTTGTGACGGTACATACATACAACATAAAAAATAACATATATATCTATATACATTCTAGTGAAGAGGTGTTAGTCACATAAAAACAGTGTTGGTGGGTGTTTCACATAACAGAAACTTTTCCTTGTTCTGCAAATAAGGAAGACCTTTTGCACACAGAAACAGCACAGTGTAACACCGACTGCTTTCTTCTTCTGTAATCCAATCAGATTCAAGATGTCTGCAGGCAATGCACAAATTGGAAAGCCGGCCCCTGATTTCACTGCCAAAGCGGTGATGCCGGATGGACAGTTCCACGATCTGAAGCTGTCAGACTACAGAGGTAAAGGACAACCTGCGTCTCACCTTCTGTTTGACATGCTTTGATGGTCCTCCTCTCTGCGATTCATTGTTTTGTGATCCTGCAGCATATTCAGCAGAGATTCATTTACACTACAAAAGATGAGAATTAATTAAAGTGATGCATTCACTAGTCTCATTGGTGTTTTTTTTAATGCTTTGGTACAGGAAAGTACGTCGTGTTTTTCTTCTACCCGCTGGATTTCACCTTTGTTTGTCCGACTGAGATAATCGCTTTCAGTGATGCTGCCAATGAATTCAGGAAGATTGGATGTGAGGTCATTGCCGCCTCAGTGGACTCACACTTCTCCCATTTCGCTTGGTATTTAAAAAGCTTTGTATTTTACACATTCACAGTGACCATATTCATTTTTATTAAGTCCTCATACTATCTTTTGGTGACTGTGCAGGGTCAACACACCGCGTAAGCAGGGTGGTCTGGGTGCCATGAACATCCCCCTGGTGTCTGACACACGGCGCACCATCTCCAAAGATTACGGGGTCCTGAAAGAGGATGAGGGCATCGCCTACAGGTGAGTCTAATAATGTGGAGTCCTCAAAGGGCTGGTCTTAATATTTTTAAAGGAGACCTAGGAGCTGATAATTCTCTCTATTACAGGGGTCTATTCATCATTGACGACAAGGGCACCCTGAGACAGATCACCATAAACGACCTCCCAGTTGGACGCTCTGTTGAGGAGACCTTGCGTTTGGTTCAAGCCTTTCAGTTCACAGATAAGCACGGAGAAGGTATGGTGCTCTGCTGTGCCCATGTAATGTCTGCATTCTGGGTCTTGATTTTAAATTCTGTTTTCTCGCCCTGCTTTCTACAGCTCACATTTACTTGCAGTGAAAATCAGCTTTTTACCAAATTATAACTTTTGAATGTAAACTAGCTAATGGTTTTTCAGAAATAATGTGTGGCAGAGAGTGCAAAGACCACAGAGGCTTATTTAAATTCAAAGGTTTGCACTCTTATCTGCGCAATGTATCATGATCTCACAAACTGTCATTTTAGTTGCCTGTTTTTGCATGCAGAACAGAGTTGGTTTATTTTTAAGGTGCAATATGTGTGTCACTTTTGCACACCTGCATTTCATCTACCAGCCAGGACTCATTATAGTCTTATCTTTTCAGTCTGCCCCGCCGGCTGGAAACCAGGAAATGACACCATCAAACCTGACGTCCAGAAGAGCAAAGATTTCTTCTCCAAGCAGTAATAAGCCCATGGCCCGAGTCTGCTATCTGCTGTAGGAGATTTCATTTTGTGATTACATTTCGAACAATATTTACTGAAGCCGTTGTGCCTGTGGACGAGTGAGCCAGCTGTTGTAGTTGATGTGCTGTTTGTGTTTTGTTGTTTGTAGCGTGAACAGTGCACTTAGACCAAAGTATGTAATTGTGTTAAAACACTGCAATTATGTATGCTGTATGCTTCACGGTCTGACAGAACCAAATGTGTGTTTGTTCTCTCATGTCATTCCCCATTTTTGTTACATACAAAGGACCAAACTGTCTGAAGCATTTCACTGAAATTAAGTAGAAATTCACCTGCCTATTATGTATTTATGTATCACGCTTACACGACTTTTTATGGTATTGTTAAGCACATTAAGAATATTTTGGAATGATGTACATTTACTCAGATACGTTATAAATTACACAATAGCACAAGAGAGTCTATGATTCCTTTATATTTATTGCATCTTTTTCCTCAGTCAACAGTTATAACACACGGTTAAACAACAAAAACAGGCCAATGCTGAATTATGTCCATGTATGAAGATCTCTAATAAAGCAAACAACAGTTTGCATTTTTTCTTGATTGTCAGTTTTCTTACACCCACGTCACACATTATAAATATATAGTAGCTGTTTGATTACAACACAGTTTATCCACAAACTTTAACACCAACTGTCCAAACAACTGAAAATGCCAGTGTAAGTTAACAATGAATCTATTTTTTTCTTTCAACAGACCTCACAGCAGACACTTTGAATTTGTCAAGGGATGAAAAAGTAGTGAAATCAATGCTATGTTTAGGCTAAGTGTTTTGGATTCACTGAACTTCTCTATTACATATTCTTTTTTTGCTAGTCTAAAAGACACAAGGATATAATTATTATTTATAATTGTTACACCATACTTATCCAGTTAATGTAAAGCTGGCAAAAAGAAAGTGCCTGTAATGGCCATGCCTACTGGTCTACATCGGGGATGTCAAACTCATACATCGTGGGCTACATACAGCCCATTTATATACGGTGAACCCACTATGACTACATTTTTAACCCCACTTTATATAAGAAAAATAATTGCATTTTCAACAGTGTGTCTCAGTTTTACCCAGAAAAGTAGTTTATAATTCACAGAAAATGTCTTTTTTTCTTGCAAGGAGCCATTGTGAAATTACATCATACAAACGGGATATTTTCTGGGGGTTTTTTTTGTTTTTTTTTTAATTGTTTGTGTATCACTTATTACTTTAGCATAGTATGAATGACCACAGGAGAGGTCTTTATCAGTAATAACAGCTGTAAAACCTTTAACAATACAGTTAAAAATACATCTATGTCCTCCTTCACATTTTCCAGAACATTCCAGTGGGTTGGACTGGAACCTTTACAGGCCAGTTCTGCCGCCCCTGGTCTGGTCTTAATGTATTTGACTCGAAGAAATAGACCTATGTAAACCTATTATTTGTGAAGAATTTGAAAAATTAAAAACTTTTTTTATGGTTTAACAATTTTTTTATTCCTATATTTTAAAGTAAGGTCAGTTTCCCTGACCTTGTTGCTTTCCTACGAAGTTAAGAAAAACTGGACCAATACAGTCAGTAACTGGACCAATACCAATACTGTCAGTGCGCCCCAGGGTGGCTGTGGCTACAGTGTAGCTAGCCATCACCAGTGTGTGAATGTGTGTGTGAATGGGTGGATGACTGGATATGTGGAGCGCTTTGGGGTCCTTAGGGACTAGTAAAGCGCTGTATAAATACAGGCCATGCGCCATGTTTTGGGCGGGAAATTGCTAGCGCTCCTCCCCCCCCCCCCCCCCCCCCCCCCCACACACACACACACACCTGCCTGGTCACGGCTAATTATTTAATAACTCCTTTCTTACCTGCTCACCGTGGTAATAAGCTTCCCGAAACAACAACCAAAATCGCATAAGAGCTTTGTTAAGAAGAATACTTTGGCGAAATTTAATATTGTTTGTTTATCTTGCTAGCTTGTTTATTGATTAGTAGTACCACCTAGCTAACCTCCGGCCAAAGGAAAGAAGGAGAAAATGGCAGCTGGGAAGATGTGCATGAAGAAAAATAAGGAGGAAACTGCCGAGGTTTGAATTCACTACATAAAAATGCCATATTTTAGGTGTTATTTACTCAATGTTTGTATTTCTAAGTTCCTGTTTAACGGATCTGTGCTGGAAGATGTTTAAGGCAGTCAATGGCGACATCTTGTGGCCATGATATGACTGTGAATATGTTTTCTCCTTTCTTTTCTTTTATTTAAAGTGGACGGAGTTATTCCCGAACGACTTTAAATCTGCGCAGGAGTCTTTACTCTTTGTGAAAAGGATGATGGTCGTGGCTGTCTCCTCTATCACCTATCTCAGGGGTATTTTTCCAGAGGATGCCTACAGATCCAGATATCTGGAAGGTGAACATTCAGAGAAACTAGCTAGGAGTTTAATAAAATCAGTATTCGGTGAAAAAATGTACACTTACTGGATGCTTCATAAGGTAAAATACACCTATTCAATTAAAAACGTTTCCTGGTCTGATAATTTCAGGTGGTAGGTTCAGAATTTAGCTTCAACAATATGAAAGCATGGATCCGTCCTCCCTTGTATTATTGTTTGGGCCTCTTAAATCCCTCAAAGTGTGCTAAATTTAAATGACACAGCTTACTTTAGTATAGTCTCTGACGTATGTTCCTACCACAAAACTCAAATAATTTCAAACTCGTACATAACAATGAGTTCACTGTATTCCAGTGGCCTCTAAAGAGCATTTTTGGGATGTGGTGTTACCAGAGATTCAAATCATCAATGTGAAGCCAATAAATCTCTGTCTTACTACTTTTATTCACTGACTATAAAAGGCTGTTTTCTTTTTGTTGTTTTGCCAGATTTTTGCATCAAAATCTTGCGTGAAAACTGCAACACTCCTGGTGCAGCCAAAATTGTGAAATGGTAAATATAAAATCCCTGCTTTAATGCTAAGAAAATGTATAGAAGGAGAGTTTTATTACCCTGGTTAATATTTGCAAGTGTCCTTATTTGTTTTGTTCAGGTTGATGGGCTGTTTCGATGCATTAGAGAAACAATATGTAAGTCGAGCCTATTGTTCAACTGTTGAAATATGTAATAATGTGCGGTGCCGTTAATATTTTTGTTAATTTTATTATTTTGTATGTTATTCTCTGGACAGCTCCAGCTTGTGTTCATTGGGGTAAGTGTATATGTAACATGAAAGAGACAATTTCCCGGTTACATAGACATGTCTAAAACTTACGATTGTTACAATCCAGGTCTGCGCTGATCCTGATGAACCCAATGTAAGTTCTGTTAAATTACTGAATATTCAAATTACAGCAGCATGTGGCCTGATCGGAAATGATAAAAAAACGTATGAATCATTGTCTTACTTTGCAGCGGATAATTGAGTCCTACCACTTCAAATTCAGATACAGTGCAAAGGGACCAGAGATGGACATACTCAGGTAGGAATAAGTTTAAGCATGCCACACAGACTGAGCCCTACCCAGCTGACTGGCTGAAGCTGATATAACCTCTGTGCAACCATAGGAACAACGGTATAAAGATGCAAGTGACCATGGACGACACCAAAAAGGCTTTGGTGCTTCTCATCAGGAAGCTCTTTCTGCTTATGCAGAACCTGGACGTCCTCCCCAGCAACGTCTACCTGACCATGAAGCTCTACTACTATGATGAGAGTAGGATACTTACTTTTAATGAATATCCTTGTGTCTTTTAGACTAGAATTTTCCTACTAAAAACTAAAAATATTATACTGTGCTCTTCTTTCAAAGTCACCCCTGCTGACTACCAGCCGCCTGGTTTCAAGGAGGGCGAATGTGACAGTCTGTGGTTTGAAGGCGTGGCCGTGAACTTCAGGGTTGGTGAGGTGGAGACGCCCTTTCACACCTTGAAAATAGCTGTGTCAGCAGAACAGGATCGGGTGGAGAAACTTCAGAAAGGAAATCATTTGGGGGAGACTAAGCAGGTTTCTCAGGGGGCTTTTCCAGAGAAGGAAATTGAGAAGGTAGGCTACAGAAAGGGGACTGTTTAAGTACTGGATGATATCTTTATAACAGTCTCAATCCTGTTTACAAATGCAACAGGCAGTTTATCATAATATTCTTAAACACTTGGTTACAGAATCCTCCCAAGAAAATATATGAAGGAGAGGATCTGCCTTCTGAAGACGGTGAGTCTATCAGGGCTGGGTGATCCATATTTCCCAAGAAGCCACATGAGAACTGTACAAAGGAGTATTGGGGGCTATATTAAGAAAAAAATATTCATTTTGAGAGTACAAAGCTGATTAAAGCTGTTGTTTCAAGTCTGCCACAGCTGCTACACTCTGCGAAATGCCTTGTGTTGATGAATGACTGAAATCATACTTCAGAACTGGTTTTAACAGCAAGGAAATTATTTCTCTTTTAGCACATAAACACAGTGTGCTGATGGGTATGAGGACGTTGAAGAGATGGTGCAGAAAGCCTCATCTGATCAAAGGAAAAACCACACAAACTCAGAAAAGTTGTCTGGATTTATGCAAAATGACATGCCTGTCAAGTTAGAAATGCAAGGATATCAATGGTTACACATTCTCGCATTAAAGAGGACGTATGCTGTGTCATAAGCCACAGTAAGACAGCTGATAATGTTTTTTCACCAACTCCACTACAAAGGCATTTTTGGGCATCGGGTATAGCAGCCGTGGGAGTTGTTTAGCTTGAAACAACAGCCTGTATCTTCACATTTCAACTTTATTCTCAAAGTGAATAATATTCTTTTTGTTAATGTGGCGCAAATACTCTGTTGTAGAACTTTGGGCTGTTGTGAAAGGCAGATAAAATCTATATTGAGCAGGATTAAGTTCACATAATAGATGCAGCCCTCCACAACAGTCCCACTTTCGCATGTGTTCCTCTTGGGAAAACTGATCGCCTACCCTGGATGTGCTGCTGCTGTTTAAACCCTCACCCTAAAACAAAACAAAACATAAAATTGAACAACAGACTTACACTGCTGACTTTCCTCTAAACAGAGTCTGCACAGTTTAAGAAACCAAGGCGACCCATGGCAAAGGTACAGTGGTACTAGACTGTAACAAAATCTAAGAAATAACATATTTGAGCTTAATTAATAATAATTATTAATTTTCCAACTGTTTACTTTTTTGTCTGTCTTAGAGGACTGCAGCTGCCAGAAATCTTGCAAGAAAGAAAAGAAGAATCTAACCAACAAGACAAAAGACGTGTGAACAACCTGTTAATTTTAGTATGACGTTATTGTACAATTCATGTTATTATCAAATGTGTTAGACAGGTTCCTTTGATAGTTCACTCTACCCAGACATTGCTGTTGCAGTTTTATTTCACACGACACGCTATATCATTCATAATTCATATAAAAGTACTCAGGTTTTCATTTAAGTGTACAAAAATAGTTTCATGTGTATAGTTTATAAAATAAAGCTTGATTGTAAACATTGTTGTGCAAATGCGTAAAATACGTTGAGAATCATCTCATTTACATAAATGGCCAAAAAAGGTAACCAAGCACGAAACTCAATATGAAACTCATTCGCACTCAAGTAGCTAAAATCAGTCAAGATTTAGATTTTAATCACAAAGCTAAGAGCTTGAATTAGATTGAATTGGTTCAGAATGCAGTTTTAGTGCCTACAATGTGTTATATTTTCCTGTAAATTAGAAAAAAAGTGTGGATGATTTGACTGTTAGTTGTTATTTGGAGCACAAACAGTTGATAGTTTTTCCTTGACTGAGAGAGATTTCCTGATCTAGAGTCTCTGTCTCAGTGCACAGCTCTGGCTTGCTGTGGCTGGGTGGTCTAGAAGAGGCTGTCTACATCGCCCATCTCCACAAACACAGTCTTCAGTTGGGAGTAAAACTCGATCGTCACCTGGCCGTTCTCCCGCCCTATGCCTGGGGAACATAAGGGTCACAAATGCACGCCCACTTTACTTACTGTAGTTGTCAGATGATGCATTTTTCCAGGTATAGAACTGATCTGAGTTATTCAGTTAATTACTTATGAGTTTGATTAATAAAAAAACAAAACAAAGTAATGATATGCCGTTCACATTTAGCTCTTGGCCAGCTTGAAAACGAGAGTGTACCTGACATTTTGAAACCCCCAAAAGGCACCTCCACAGGAGTAATGTTGTAGTTGTTGATAAAACAGGAGCCTGCCTTTAGATGTTCAACCACTCTATGGGCTCGCCTCACGTCCCTGCAGAACACGCATAAAAGCAAATTTAAAATCTCCAAAAGTTGATTCTGTTCATGAACAGAATCAACTTTTGGAGATTTACTTACCTGGATAATTGATAATGCATCAAGACAAATTTAAAATAAATAAATTCAGACACCAAAGCAAAATAAGAGGCTGACATGCGCGATCTTTTGGTTGTTTGTCAGCAAGGTTTCGCCAAAACAACCACATGAACAAACAACTACATGAAACATGCTGGAGAGCTGAAGCATGGGAAAGAAGGGACCCACTGAGTGTAGATGACTTTGTTTGAGGGATTAGGGAATTGTATGTGTTATATGTGTATGTGATACACTGGGACTCAGATTAAGTGACTTCAATTACTGGTTGGTTTGTAGCTTTAAATGTGGTTTAAAAAAAAGAAGAAGAGAATTTGCACATATAACAAACCAACCTGGTGAAAACACCTGCAGCCAGACCCAGTGAAGTGTCATTAGCCCTCTGCAGCACCTCGTCTTCTGTCTCAAAGGGTAGCACAGACATGACTGGACCAAAGATCTCCTCCTTCACACAGGTCATGTCATCAGTGCAGTTACCTATGAAGGGGTAAAATTAAAGGATTTCAATCCACTGACTTCAGAAAACTTGTGGTGTTGCAGTTAAATTTAGTAGGGGGAGATAGTTTCCAGCACCGTAACAAAATGCAAAAATAGAGTATTTTATAGAAGGTCTACCTAATACGCATGGTGTCATGTAGTATCCTCCTCTGAGCTTGGGATCAGATGGGACATAAGATTCACCCCCACACAACACTGTAGCGCCCTAGTAACAATGCAATCCAAGTTGAAGTTCCTGCACATAATCCTACTGGTGTACACCTGACAAAATAAAAAGAACTCCTTGAACGAGTCTTACCTCTTTTTTTGCTCGATCAACAAAAGACAGGACTTTATCCAGATGTGGGTGGCTGACCAGTGCCCCCATTCTGGTGCTCTCTAAAAGAGGGTCTCCTATTTCGATCGCTTGGGTCTTCTTTACCACCTCCTTCACAAACTCAGGCAGAATATCCTTCTGAACAAAGACCCTCGTACCATTGCTGCACACCTGTGATGCAGATATACAACACTATCAAGTAACAGGCTTCAATGTGAACCAGACACAAGCTGAACCATAGAGTGATGGTAAAATATAACAGCATATGAAAAAAAAGATACACTACCTGGCCTTGAGACAGGAAGTTGGCCATGAGAGCTCCCCTCACAGCGTTCTCCAGATCACTGTCCTTAAATATGAGCAGTGGAGATTTTCCTCCAAGCTCCAAAGTCACTGGTTTGACCCCCTTAGATGCCATCTCCATGATCTGTGGCACAAAAGCAAATGGAAAAACATCCAGTTATTAAGACATATAAAGAAGACGTCGGCATCGTTACCACGACATTTACAAATCCCAATTGTTTACTATTAAATGTCCTAGTCACAAGAAGTCTAAAATACCACGTACTTTCTGTCCTGTGGGCACACTACCAGTAAAAGACACCTTAGCAACATCAGGGTGTTGACACAGGAGGCTGCCAGTTTCCTGGCCCCCCTGGACCACATTGAAGAGCCCCTCTGGAACTCCGGCTTTGGCGTAGATCTCTGCCAGCATGACTGCTGTCACAGGTGTCACCGGTGACGGTTTAAACACCATGGAGTTACCTAATATGGAGAAAAGATGACAAAGAAAAACATGGATTGTTTGAATTCTTTTAATAAGTCTGCACATTCAGTTGTATCAGTCTCTGTGGAATGCTATCTAAAGGTGAAATGCTGTAATTATTTTCTGAACTGTTTTGTGCTCAAATGAATTGCTGACATTTAAAGATGGTAACGCCCACATTTTAGTTTTAGTAGCGCAGCAGTTTATGTCAAGTGACCTTACAAAACATAGTCTTGCTGTTCATTTGCTAGAACGTGCAGTTATCCTAACTTCAGATGCCCTTTCCTCACCCCACAGTCTAACTTCTTTTTTCTTTTTTTTTTGCCTGTCCCATTTGGATCTTTAGCCGTGAGAATTGTTGTCTGAAGGCCAAGAAAGATGCCAAGCGGATTTACTTTACCAAGTGGATCATCATGGCCTTGCCATATTGGTCCATTTGATTGACCTTTATTATAATTATGTATTTATTTTATTTTATTTTTGGTTGTTACAGACGGGACAGACATGACTGGGGGATAGGACAGGGAGAGAGAATGAAAGAAAGAGAGGGAGAGAAAGAAAAATAGAGGGGAGAAGAGATGGTGAGAAAGGGGGGAAGAAAAAAAAGAAAAGGAAAACCAAACAAAACACCTGGATCACCTGTATGGAGATAAAAAAAACAAAACAAAAAAAAACAGAAGAGAAAACGAACAAAACAGAGCAACATAATAAATACACCACCATCACAATAAACTAGCTAATAGTAGATAACAGTAGATACTAAATATTACATGCTATTGTGCAGTACACAAGATCGACAGTGCACAATGTGCTTTGAGGTAGCAGCCAAGAAAGGTGTAGTTTGTGTTTGTGAACACCCGTGTGTACACCTGTGTGCACACCTGTGTGGATCAGCACGCTTGTATTCAAAAGGTTTCTCCATGTAACGATCTGCTAGGGAGTGTGGGGAGCCACAGCCCCGTCCCCCAGGGCATGAAGCAGGTATGGAGGAGATCCAGGCCCCAGACATCCAGAGGCCCCAGAGTACGAGGACCCAAGGAGGAGCACCACAGGGGCAACCGCGCCACCCTCCTGGGAAGAGCTGAGGAGAGCCCCAAACGAGAGGTCACGGAGCAAAGGCCAGAGGGGGTTGCAGTGACGTGCCCGTGGGCTCTGCTGGCAGCCAGCTGTGCCAGAGAGGACCGAGCCTCAGGCCCAGATGCCAGAGACCTGAGGGCACCCCACCCCCTGGAAGGGGCCCAGCTGGGCCACAGGCGCCAGGCCCCGCCAATCGGACACCAGGAGTGAGTCGGTACATACATGAGCGCCTAGCCCCAGACACCAAGAACCACCATCGTCTGAGGGCATCAGCCACTGGTAGGGAGTGTGGTGAGGGGAGATAGGCCTCCATACCTCGGAGAGCCTGAGATGTTCCCAGAGAGGTGGAGTCTAAGACCCAAGCTGACATATAGACACAGATGAACAGGCGCACGCAGACACAAACGTGCATTCCCACCCCCATATACACAATCAAATACTCGGCACTCATCCGACGTGGGGACAGACACAAATAGACACTGTACACACATTCACACTCCCCAAACATACTCTATATATCCCAGGTCCGGGTACCCCTGCCCCCAGAGGGGCAAACCATACCCGGACCAAGGAAATGTAACCCTTCTCTCTGGGGTGGAGCAAAGCAGACCGCCTCCTTATGTGCAGTAGAGAGAGAGAGACCCCGCATCCCAGACCCCAATCTGACGGCCAGCACCTTCTCCCAGCCCCCCAGCCCCGAAGGTTAACAGAACGGGAGTGAGTGAGGACCCCAAACCTCCCTCCGCCCGCTCATATGTAGTGTTGCTGCGTGCTGTTCTAAAGTGCATTTAAAACAGTCTAACTTCTTAAGAAAATGTACTGATTCATTTTCCAGGAGTTTAAAGAGATTTTCTTAAATGTAGCAAACCAACAAAGGCCACTGGTGTTTTGGTCGTGGAAGAAACCCATACCGCAGGCCAGGGCTGGAGCAGACTTCCAGGCAGCAATCTGAAAGGGATAATTCCAAGCACCGATGCCAACACAGACTCCCAGCGGCTCTCTGCGAGTGTATGCAAAGGATCCCCCAGGCAACTGGACATGCTGGCCTTGATAAAGGAAAACAGAAGCATTGACAAGGTAAAACAAAGGCTGACGTGACATTTATAAAGCCATATAAATATGGCAAAAATATACGATAGCTATACCAACCTGCTAAAGTGCTGGCCAGTCCTGCATAGTACTCTATACACAGTCTGGCAGAGTCCACATCCAGACGGGCCTCTGTGATGGACTTCCCATTATTGACCACCTCCATTTCAGCTATTTCCTCTCTTTTGCTCTGTGCATTAAAATCAGGGCATATGCAATCTAATATATTAGATGACTCATGAGATCTTCCTTTTGCAAGATATAACAACAACTTTGTTGAGCTGTTCTTCATTCTAAAAAACAAAACAAAAACATATAAACAACAAACACCTCAATTATATGTGCAGCTTCTATCATGACCCTTGCCCTCTCCATCCCCGACATTTTGCTCCAATAACCGAAAGCCAGTTTGGCAGCCTTCACAGCTTGATCCACCTCCACAGCACCACAAGGCTCCAACTGGCACAGGACACGGCCTACAACATGGAATGTAAGATAGCTCAAGCGTCCAAGTAGGCGGACTTTCATGAAAACAACAGGTTGCACACAGTTTCCATTTGACACAGTCATCTCTATGATTCCAGTCGTTCTTTGATGTGAAGGAAAAATAATTATCGGCCTACAGCAGCTACAGGCAACTGTGCTGTGAATTTTGTGGCTCGCTTACACTTTAGAGCTGGAAATGTCATTTTCAGTGATGGTAACTGTGATTAGATAAAGAGCACCATGCATAAAGGGTGGGGCTGCATGCAGGCTCTGTGCTGGCTCAGATGGAGTTAAGAGAGTTGAATTAAAAACAGGGACCGGGCCTCAAAGAGCATCAGAATATAATTGGACTAAAAATGTGTAATGCACGGAGCAGCAGGCTGACTATCAGGCATCATTAACTGATAATGATGTGCTCTCATGTCTTGGTTCTGCTCCAATGAAGCTGTGCAGAGATAACACTGTCCATACAGGACTGCTGGTCTATAGCAGTGACTAACTGGATACAGTATATCAATCAACATGTGTAGAAAGTTTACTTTTATTGAAAAACTAGTTACCAAGTTTAGAGGTGTATTTGACAAAAAGACTTTAATCATTCAGAAAGTAACGTTGAAATCATTTCCCCCTACTAAAGATTACCAGACATACATATTCACACAGCAATGGCCAAAGTCCGGTGATAAGGCAGGGTCAGTACTTTTTTTCAGTATTTACGAGCTGTGTGTTTTACCGGTTGCAGGTTCGTAAACAATGTCCTTGCTGCATTTCTCAGGGCCTGTCCTCCTCTTCCCAGCCCAGAAGTTAAGCGGGAGGGTGATCTCCACCGAGCCGGAGGAGATGCACCTCACTCCAGCAGCCAGAAGAGCAGCTGCAGGGCGCCGCAGAGGGAGACTAGCGAGTTTCCGGAGCATATTGGAGCTCGTCCCGTAGCTTCAAGTGTCACTGATGACTGTAAAACATGCAGTATGCGGGTTAACGTCACTATACCGATAACGCTGGAAAATCTAAAAAGGAGTCTGACTCGATTACAAGCAACTCCGCCAAACAGTTATGTGCTAACGACTCTTTCACTTTACTGTCACTTTTAAAATGTCATTACTGGATTTAAGTTTTGAGAAAACATACCTATAAGACGTTTAATTTGTTTTCGAAGAGTCCAATCTCAACTCAATTGAGAATATCGTGTTTAGTTGCCATTACAATGGTACTTTTCTGACGATTCACCAAGGGGCGGGCCAAATTGCAGCCGAAAGCCAATCGGCGCTAACAGGCCAGTGGCGTCTGAACGTACTATACGATTGGATAGTTTCACTGTCGATCACTTAAAGCGGCTTTACGAATATACTCTCATATGTTAAACATAATTAAACGTCAGTAACTATTGCATGGCTGTAAAACTTTCTTAATAAATACAAGCAAATAAAAATATATAATTAAAATTGCAGTTGTTTAAAATAAAGGGCAGCGTTGTGGGAGGAGCTACATCATAACGACGTTCCAGCTCAGCGGCTGGAGGAGCACATTACAAGTATGGCTGGAGACAGTGAGACACATTTAGGGGACCGCGGCGAGAACACCCAGGTTGTTCGGCAACCTTTCCTCATCGGTGTCTCCGGTGGCACTGCCAGCGGCAAGGTTAGCGTTCTAGTGAGCTAATTTGACGGGTTTCACGTAGTGACACGTTGAGAATTTTGAGTTAATTGACGGCTGATGCTCGCAGCTGAGTTCGCCGGCTGACCGCGTGGCTTCAGCGACGCAGCAGTGAGGCTTGATTGACAGTTCACAATAGTTTAGCGCACTGGTGCTCTGTCTGTGGTGCTGAACGCTGACTTTAGTTGGTCCAATATTCTTATTTTTTGTGACGGAAATAATAATGATAATGATAAACTAAAATGACAATGGATGGTAATAATGTTAGCTTAGTTAGCCCCCGAGCTAACGATAAATTCCATCACATGCTAGCAGTGCAGGGAGATCTAAGACAATAGCTAGTGCTAACCTAACTCTAAGCTAGGTGGGCTGTGTTTGTAAACAGTGTGAGCCACATATCTGTCAAATGAATAATATTTTAGCAGCGTTAAATTGATAGTTGTTTGACGTCAGATTTTTTCCCCTTTGACCCGGGATAACTGCTAACGTTAAATAACGGTAACCTACATGGTGGCTTACTGGATAATAATATACTGAACCCATTGTGGAAATCACTGTGGAAAAAGATGTCGCTCATCTCTCCTTAATATGTGAAACCTTAGATGCCTTTTTAACAAAAAAAACAAAAAAATTATATATATATACACACACACACACACACACACACACGTCGATTCAAGAAGTATTAGCTTAGCTTATTGTATTCTATTTTAATTTGACCGAGTTGCATTAAAAGCCTCGCACAAAGAAGCACGCGCGTGGGCAGAGCTAAACTTGCCAGCGCACACGGTGGCGCTGACTCTTAAACACAGACGTGGCTATTTCTCCAAACACGTCGTCACATTTCTTTGTTATGAATTTTAGGGTTTTTTTTTGTTTTTTTGTTTTTTTTTTTTTAAACCGTGGGCGGCTGGGGAAAAAAACTCCCCTTGAATTAAACCAGTGATCAAAGTTCACATAACAGACTAGCTAAATGCGACGGTTAGTCAAGGTAAACAATACTAAATTGGTGGTGAATGTTACTTTTCGCGGCTTTGTTGTGATCCCGTCGTACATTCATCTCCTTTGGGCCCTCTTTCTGGCTCTTTAAACCGTATCATCTGTTATTGGCATTATGTCAGTGTTTTCCTGTCAGTTTCCGGTTTGACGCTGCTCGGGGTGTGAGTGATGTCATGTTCCGCGTTTGGTATATTTAGAAGACATACCAGTTTTGTTTCATATTCATTAGCCTTACTGCTGAAGGTCTCCCCCTGCCTGTAATGGCAACAAAATAATGAATATGATTTTTCTTTAAAAAAAACAAACATTAATACTAAAAAAAATAATTATAAAATTATATACATACCCTTAATATTTAAAAGTAAAACGTCTTCCCTTTAGTGTATTTAAAAAGTTTATTTTGAATTTCTCCAAGAGGGCTAAACTTAGAAGTTAGAGCTTCAAAGTGATGCTGTGTCACTGGGGTGGCTCAAGGGTACATTCAAAGTTTGTCCATTTTATCAGAAACTACCCCATTTGAGGGCGTTGACCCAAGCTTCCAGCTCTGGTGTGAAGCTGTTTAAATTCGTTGTAGCACAGTGTAATGGGTACAAAAGGAAGCAGAGCCTCAGGCAGTGGGGGAATGCCCTGTCAGCATTGGGCATGAGATTCTTTTAGTTTGGGAGGTCAGTGAGGACAAAAAAGGTTGGCCACAGGGCAGTTTGCAAATGTGATGCAGGATGTTTACTCACCCAGATTATTTCTAGGTTAAAATCTTAATCTATGTGGGTTGATATTTAGCCCACATGGGATGTAGCATGCTGATGTTTGGCCGATACTGGTATTCAGTAGTCCTATTGGTGCACTCTCCTGACAGTCATGTTCTTGATCATTTCCACAGTCGTCTGTGTGTGAGAAGATCATGGAGCTCCTGGGACAGAACAAGATTGACCACCATCAGCGGCAGGTGGCGATCCTCAGCCAGGACAGCTTTTACAAGGTGCTGACTCCTGAGCAGAAAGCCAAGGCACTCAAGGGCCAGTTTAACTTTGATCATCCAGGTATGATGCACGTTAAATCTTTGCTACATGTTACAGGTTTTAGTGGCTAGGTCATTTTACCTGGCTTATTGTATTAACTAAATGGCATCTTTCATGTGCACATGCAGTCCAAAGTGGATTACGGTTAAACAATTGGAGGATAAAATATGTTAAATGACACCTAACAGTGGCAGCAATACATAGAACTTTTGGAGTCCATTTTTGGAGTCAGGCTTTTCACCCTCGCTTCCTTTCTGGGCTGATTTTAAATCTGCACCATCAGCAAGCCGTCCTCAGGCAGCTGCTGCCAGGCTCAGACTGAACACAACACATGTTATACGAAAGCGATTCCTGGGTTACCAAACGTGCGGGGAGCGGTGCCACGTGTCTGTGGGTGCACATTGAGCTGTACTGATGGAGGTTAAGTGTGACCAATTGTAACTGAGCATTTTTCGGTTTTCCCTTTCTTGACCTCAGATGCCTTTGACAGCGAGCTGATCATACAAACACTGAGACAGATCCTTCAGGGGAAAACTGTCCAGATCCCAGTTTATGACTTTGTCACTCATTCCAGGTGAGTGCCTCTTTGTTTACCATGCTATTTAATTTGGCCACAATTCATCATGTGATCATAGAAGCACAACAGAGGCTTTATGCAGTTAAACAAATAAAGCATTTGATGTGTAACTTCGATTGTGTAATATGCTTAAATTTGTTTTGACACGCGTGTAAATGCAGTCGCTCACAGAGAAGAGGCACCTTTCTGTGTGTTCCAGGAAAGACGAGTTTGTTATGGTGTATCCGGCTGATGTGGTCCTGTTTGAGGGCATCCTCATGTTCTACTCGCAGGAAATCAGAGATCTGTTCCAGATGAAGCTGTTTGTTGACACAGATCCCGACACACGGCTGTCGCGTCGAGGTGTATAGCGTGATTTGGGTTGCTACTCACTAGTGTAACGATTGTCACTTAAGTGCACTGTTAAAGTGCTTTTGGTTTTCAAAAGTACATTTGGACAGTCTGTTATCATCACATAGTGTGTGTGTGTGTGTGTGTGTGTGTTGTGTTTCTGTTTCTTGTTTCTTTTTTTACATTGGTGTACTTTTGTTTTTCATGTCTAAATGTAAAACATGTCTCTATTTCAGTTCTGAGAGACATCAGTGAACGTGGCAGAGACCTGGAGCAAGTGCTCAGTCAGTACATCACTTTTGTGAAGCCGGCCTTCGAGGAGTTCTGTTTACCTGTGAGTGCTCCTGTCTTGTTGAGACACTAAACCAGGACTGACACCATTCTAGTTTTAACACTGATACAGGCAATTATTTTTTTGGTAACAAGAAATATTTGCCCACTAGAGAGCGCTGTGTGCTTGTACTTGTTTAGAATAAAGAATTGTTCCATATTATAATGTTTTTGAGCTGCTGTATTTAATCATAAGAACATTTCTTATTTCTACCAGACGAAGAAGTATGCAGATGTCATTATTCCACGAGGAGCAGATAATCTTGGTGAGGCCTCAGTGATTATTGTGACATCTTAACCTACAAATAACTAACGTGTTTAACTTGTCCTTTGGATTGTGCTTGAGTTTGCCCGTGCGAGGCAAAACAAACATGTTCGCGCTCCAGGGGTCCGTTCTTCGTACCTCGCTTACTACATCCAAGATCAAATCATCGCGCTAACTTTGAGCTTGCTATTCCGGTTCTCCGAACACACCTGTTGTTGACGATTAGTACAGCTGGATGGAGTAATGTGAGATCACTGGGTGGCTTAACAGGGGCTACGCATCGATAGTAGAAACATTGATCGGCAACCCTTTGATTGGTCGGCGAAAATGTCGAAGGAGCGCGCTCGGTATTTTTCAGCAGCAGAGCAAGAACTCTTGATTGAGGGATTTCAGGAGTTTCAGAGTTTAGTTAAAACGCAAGGGAACACTGCAAAGGCTGCAAAAGCAAGGAGAGAGGGCTGGCAGAAAGTTGCTGACAAATTAAACTCGTAAGTAATTTAATAATAATAACAATAATAATGGATTGGATTTATATAGCGCTTTTCAAGGCACCCAAAGCGCTTTACAATGCCGCTATTCATTCACTCTCACATTCACACACTGGTGGAGGCAAGCTACGGTTGTAGCCACAGCTGCCCTGGGGCAGACTGACAGAAGCGAGGCTGCCATATCGCGCCATCGGCCCCTCTGGCCAACACCAGTAGGCAGTAGGGTAAATTTATTATATTATATTACATTATATCATATTATATTATATTACATTATATCCTCTTTCACATTAGAGCCACAACAGGACCCACTAGAACATGGGAACAAGTAAAAGTGAAATATAAGAATATTCTACAGAATGGTAATATTTATCACTTATATTGCTTTTAGTCTCTTGGAAAGAGACCCTGGAATAATCTGTTTGTTTATAACAGCAACCAAGAAAAGGGCAGAGCAAAAAAAAGACAGGTGGTGGTCCTGCACCCCCTCGTCAACAAGTTGGTTAAGTAAATAATACCCTCACGGGAAAATCGATATCTCTCTATGCGCACACTGTCGCGCTGAGCTAAAGGATCCTGTCTATCCCGCAATATACGCTGAATTCTGAGAACTCTCCTTATCAATCTTGCACCTTCCGCAATGGGTGGCTCACGTATATGGAGAGGACATGGCTGCGACAGACTTCCCAAATCCACCTTCGCTTTTATAGCCGTCGTCTCTCATCTTGATTACACGAAGTAATTTACTATTACTACTCTAACATATGACTTACATCTGAAATAATCAAATACATGAAATAGAATGATTAATAGTACATTTCCCTTTTTTTAGGAAATGACCTGTATGTATCTGTATGAAATCAATAAAAGAATCAAGTACTGCAATATCTTTAGTTACATTGATAATATTTATTTATGGTAAAACAGTGGTAAAATATCGCTGTTGCTTTCGTATACATGAAGCGGACATACCTGAGTGGCCGCGATCTAATCTTGTTTACATAAAGTAAACCTGCTCCCGAGCAGGTTTACGCTTACGGATCTGTTGCTATGACAGCAAGTCCCGGATGAGCTTCGGAGAACCGAACGATCCGAGATCACGCGAAATCGTCAACAATCAAATCCAGCTAACTTACTTATCGAGGTACGAAGAACGGACCCCAGTGATACAAATAACACACCTCTGCCACACAGCATCTCAAGGTCTTTAACAAACTTTCCATTTCCTCTTTCAGTGGCCATCAACTTGATAGTACAGCACATCCAAGACATTCTGAACGGCGGACCAAGCAAACGTCACAACGGCTGCACGAACGGCCACAGCACTCCACGGCAGCGGCGGACCTCCGAGTCAAGCAGTCGGCCTCACTGACCCCATCACACCTCTCTTCACAGAAGGGAGAGGGGTGTGGGGTGTTGTAAATAATGCCTGTGGGCATCACTGTATTTAAAAGAGGAGAAGAAGAAGAAGAAATGCAAAGAGAATTGAAATGCCTTTTATTATATCATGACTACTCTTATGTTATTGGTTATTTCATTGTAACTGTAAGGATTTGATTTTTATTTTGTCATGAGGGTAAAGATGAGCTCTTGTTGCGATGAGACCATTGGTTAAATATTGATCCCATGCATTTCACCCCTGCCTCTTTTTTCCCCTTCCTTTCTTTTTATGTATCCCCTGCTGCTCCGTTAAAGTTTATGCTGTAAATGAATAAAATTGGGGAATCTTTTTTTTTTTTTTTTTTTTTCTTATGTCTGATAAAACTTGAAGCCCTCGGGGGGGGGGGGAGGAATCTGATGACATGTTTAGTGTTCTGAAAGGAACGCAAGTTAGACAAGTGATGAATCAGGTGCACTCTAGCTAGATTTGCACTGACAATCTTGGGAGTGTCTCCAACAATTTTCATTCAGTTCCTGGTTTTTCTCGTTTGTGTTAAGTGTATTGTAGTGTCCGCACCTTTTGTATGCCTGTAACACAATTTCTTTTTATTTTTCGGTACCAGTTGCTACGTGCAGAATAACACGACTAGCAGATCAATGAAGCCAAATGCCTGAGGGTTCAACTGAGTGCTCTGATAACTATGTCTAGTGCAACTGTTAATTATGGGGTTAGTTCTCCTGTCTAAATGGCTCACATGTGTAATGACTGAAGCTTATACAGATCCTTGTGTTTTCAATGGCACAGACTTTGGTTTGTGAGCAAAGTGTTCAAATCTGTGAATTGCTTTTCTATACTCCTCCCTCTTCTACAATTTGCTCACGTTCACATGGACAAATAAGTTGTCGAGTTCGAGCTGGCATGTATATACTCAGGTTGATACCAATGGATTTGAAATGCCAGGTACAGCAATATCACTTATCCCAGGTGTGTGGCCATTAACCACCAAGATCCACCACAATGCCTCTGTGAAGATGCCTCAGGTTAAAATGTCTAGTAAGTATTCACACTTGCAGTTTCCACTATGAAAAGGTTACAATAAAAAAACAAAAAACAAACAGCTGGATCCATTTTTTAATGTGCTTAATTTAATAATTTGTACCATAAGATTTGTACTGTATGATGACTTGATAATGATTTGTTTGGTGATTTATATTTGAACGGTTAATAAACTGATGCGGTTTTTGTAGCTTTGTGATTATTTTACCAATTTAAATGCATTTCACAGAGAAACAGTTCATGTTGTATTTGGTACATCCGCTAGATGGCGCACGTCCGTCCTGCTTTAGCATTGGTGATTTAAAATGTACTTTGATATTATTTTTGATATAGTTCTGAAGAAATTCTGACGGCCATCAGAGCCGAAAGATTTTGTAATTGAGATTTATGCAAAGTTTTAGTAGAAACAGCTGAAATGCCTCATTTAGGCAACAAAATGAGCAGATACGTAATAAAAGATTACTTATTTTTAGTTTATTAGTCACCTGCAAGCATGGTGCATTCATTCCTATAACGACTATTTATTTCTATGTTATGATTGTTTTTGAGATGAACTGAAAAAAATGCAAAATTTAAAATAGCTGTCAGTGGTTTGGAAGTTAAAATTTACGAGGTGTCCTGAATGCCCCAGGAAGTTGTCAGCGGGGAAGCTTCGAGATGGTGGTACGTACTGCTGCTGCGTGTCTCAGGGGTAATTTCTGCTGTTATTATGTTAGTTTTAACCACCTATTCTGTCCTGTGCACGGCAGAAATTTGGACTGCAGTTTAAAGCCACCCTGGAGAACGTAACCAATGTTAGACCATTGGGGGACGACTTCCGCTGGTTCCTGAAGGTATGAGAAGCTAACATGCTAAACTGTTTTCATCCATAATAAAATATCATGCACTTTTCCTCTCTGCTAATCTTTGATCATTTCCTTAATTTAACCATGTGTAATGCTGACACATACTCACTAAATAATGAAACATGTAAACATTATTTTTTAAAAGATCATTTATGTGTTTCTTGTTTGTTTTGCCTTAAATTTAGCTCAAGTGTGGAAACTGTGGAGAAATTCCAGATAAATGGCAGTATGTAACTCTGGTGGTAAGGAAGAAAGGGCAATTTTTCTATTCAGTTTAACATTATTATTATTATTATTATTATAGAATTGCACGTATATAATATACCACCTGTACTTTGTGTTTGCCTTCACAGGAGAGTGTGCCACTCAAGGGAGGACGAGGAAGCGCCAGCATGGTGCAGAAGTGTAAACTCTGTTCCAGGGAAAATTCCATCGGTAGGCCGTGACATGACGTCCGGCTCATCTTGTCTTAATTTGCAGAGTTAAAAGCTTACGAAATGTCAACTTTTTCCTTACAGATATTCTGGGAGACACAATCACACCTTACAATGTAAGCAAACGTCCACGGTCAGTTCTCAGGTTTTTCAGTTTCTCTTTCTCTAATGTTGTGTCGTGTCTGCTGGGTTGAAGGCCGAGAACAGCGAAACCTTCAAGACGATGGTGCAGTTCGAGTGTCGAGGTCTGGAGCCCGTTGATTTCCAGCCACAAGTGAGAATCTTTGTTGTCCTATTTCCACAACTGTCCATATAAACTGGAGGAGATAAAACCCAGATTGTGTCATCATCCATGAAGCCAGAGCCACTCTCCACCAGAACTGTCATCCAGATGTTAGTTGATGTCGGTTCATTTTTATCCTGTATGAAAAAAGGTTTTTGATGGATCACCTTTTTGCCCGTTTATTACAACAATGTAATAAAAAAAGTTGAGGTTACAATATTTGATGTCATAAACATTTGGAGAGGGTAATCGGCCAAATCTGGGCTTGCTTTGTAGAGCACATGTCCAGCACACCAGTGCTGTTTGCCTGTGACAGTGTGTCAGGGTTCAACCCTGCAAGAACCTCTTTCGCTCTATCTTTTATGTTATGTAATGAAGCTGATGCTATCTATGCAATCTGGTAGTGTGTTCTAGGTAACACTGTGATAATGGCGTGACTTTGACTTGTTGTAATACCCTCCTCCAGGCTGGCTTTGCTGCAGAAGGAGCCGAGTCTGGAACGCCGTTTCCTGAAATCAACCTGCTAGAAAAAGTAAGCACAGGAGAAATTAAATCGCTCACTGCGAGAAAGTAAACTTGACCTTTAGCAGACTTTCAGCTGTTTGTTTAGCACAGCAGGATACAATTCACTGATATGTGATTGATTTCCTGTGGTAGTGCGCTCTTTCATTTATCTTCACTGAACTCGTGAAAATCACTGCACTTTATCTGAAAATAATCCCTACAGTTCTTTCTCTCGCTCATGTTTTTAAAAACAAAAACATTTCAGGACTGGACCGACTACGATGAGAAAATTAGTGAGTCTGTGGGGATATATGAGGTCACACACCAGTTCATCAAGTGCTGATATCACCATGCATTGAGCCTTAGAGGAACACTGCAGGAAAACTTCCTCTGCCCCAATTCCTGGCGACGGGGAATGCCTCGACACGGAGATGTGATCGGCGCTTTGGTTGACGATGAACATTAAGGTGTGCGGATTAAGGCAACAGGTTGTTGTACGCGTGTCTTGGATTGATCAACATGCTAAGAGGATGGTGTTTTTTTTTTGGTTGTTTTTTTTTTCAGTCCCTCAATAAAAATGAAGGATGAACATTTTGAATTGAGGTTTTTCTTTTCTTTTGCTCCTCAAACAGCAATACAAGACTGACGATGTGTAGTATGAGGTATGTCACATAATATGCTAAAGATGCTAATGGAGAATACACTTTGAAATGTCCTCCACACATTTTGTGTAATTAAGAGATAATTATGTATGACTCACTTCAGAGTTAAATAAAAAGACAAGTAACGTTAAACCTTGGGAATTAAATTAAGACGCAACTCTACTTGAAAAACATCCATCCCATCCATCCATTTTCTTCCGCTTATCCGGGGCCGGGTCGCGGGGGCAGCAGCCCAAGCAGAGAAGCCCAGACCTCCCTCTCCCCAGCCACCTCCTCCAGCTTGTCCGGGGGAACACCAAGGCGTTCCCAGGCCAGCCGAGAGATAGAATCTCTCCAGCGTGTCCTGGGTCTGCCCCGGGGCCTCCTCCCGGGAAAACATACAAATCCTTTTCTTGTGTTAAATTGGACTTTATAAACAATACAGATTGAGACAAGGACCCATTGTGGGTGAATTTATCAAAAGAAAGTATCAGTCACTGAAGAGGTCTTACTGTACCTGCAGAGTGCTGCAAACTTCCAACTAATTTCTCCTGTCAGGATTTATCTCACAGTAGACGCGTGGTTCAGTGTGAACAGTTGCTACTTAATATCTGCACATGCGTATACTTTTGAAATAATAAAAAGCTACCCTTAAAGTGGCTTATCTAGATATGTAAAAGTAAAACAAAACCTAACTATAAGGCTGCTTTGTGTCAAAAACTGATGTTTGTGTTTTTTTACGTCTAACGTCTTTGCTTATGTCTGTAAATAGGTTGTAGTCAACAGGATTTCTAAAGGGGTTAAATATAAGATTTAAAAAAAGACCTTTTTGCAAGCATCGTTATGACTTTGCATTGATATAACCCTTTTGACCACTTAAAATAACTGTAGAATTGTGATATATTTGTTTCTGCACATCGCTCTTAAAAAAGACATATTTAATATCAATGACACATTTTATCGTGCATAAATAAAGGATATATAAGCATTAGTTTGTTGAAAAACTCCAGTTTCTACCTTGTGACAGGATGTAGCTCAAAATAACTTGTTATTAAACATGAGAGGGATTTTTGATGGACTATAGGCCAGAAAGTCATTTACAACGGTTTAAATATCGGAAATGACTTTTTGGCATAACGATATAGCAACATAGCATAACAATTTAGTCCGACAACGCCTTACAAAAAGTAATCAGATAACGCAAACGATAAAGGTCAAATGATCACAGGGGACACAGGCTTGTGAGTTCTTAAACTTCCAATATTTAACCATAAAAAAAAACCTCATGGTAGTTGTATATATATGCAGTGCTATCAATCTGGTGGACGTTATGTTTGAGGACGCATATTTATAGAAAAGTCGCTTTTGTTTAGATGTTTAAGAGCTTTATTCTAACTTATTACTAATGGTATTGTATTCCCACAGAGTGACACACCTACTTGTGCATAGACGATCTTTGCTGTACCCGCTGCTGTCAGGCCCGCTTCTCTCCGTGTTTATGTTCCTCACCGCGGGCTCTCATTGGTCACATCAGGAGCCACCACGCTGAAGATCGTTTATGTCCCAGTTACTACGCCGTGTTCACGGATTTTCACGTCACTTGTGTGAGTGGACTCAGAGAAGCACCATGGCACCTGGAAAGAAGAACAGAGTATTTGTCATAGGAGTTGGCATGACTAAGGTAATCTTACTTTATTTTTAGCAGTTTATCACCCTGCTGCTCTGTAAAACAGCGAGAAACGGCGCTGTGTAGCGGAGAGGCTAGCACGATTACCTAAACCAAGATTTCGGTTCTTTCAGTGCGGTCCATCTAAAACCTTAAGCTGGGACTTTTCTGCTCTCATTGGGACAGTTGGATCAAAATCCGAGGTGTTGGGGACTGTCGGGCTTATTTGTGCTCATGCTGTGTCCAAAGGTCTAAAAAAAAACCCTGTGTCATAGCTGTCAGTACACTTTGAAAGGCTAGCTAGCTAAGTTAGCCGAAGTAAAGTCAAATTGCTGTAGTTCATGTTTACAATTTAAAACCTACCCAGCTTTCGTGAGTGTGATGGCAGTAGGTCTGGTTTGTATTCATTACTCGCTGAGACTAAACGTGGAGTCCACAGTTCATGGTCAACAGCATTACAAACTGTGCCAAAGGTCTTCTCTCCGGCTGCTAAAGGTGGACACTTTAATTCCAAAAGCTGCTTCTACCTCCAAACCTGAACGAGCCTCATGCTTTCAGGTCCCTGAAAAGTTAAATATGTCCCTCACAGTGATATTGGTGGAGAAGGGTATATTTGTTTATGCACACAATTATTTGTGTGCACTGTTCTGCTCTCTGAACAGTGCACACAAATAATTTTCTATCATTTTAAACCTCTGTGCATTAATGACATTAATTACAATTATGCCACCGCAGCTTTTTTATCTGCTCTTTGTCCTTTAAGTCTGTTCACATCATGACACCTGCAGCAGGAGGCATGTATAAATCAAATATATAAATATACTAACAGGATGATGAGTATCATTCACCTGTCAGTGGTTTTAATATTCTTGCTGTCTGGTGCATGTTTAGGTTGCATCAGCAGAGTGACTGTAGACTTCTCCACACTTAATAAAATGTTTACAGAAAACTTTTTTGAAAATAAAATCTTGAATCATTCTTTAGTCGCACTGACCTGAGGTTTTTTTTATGTGTGTGTTTGCTGCAGTTTGACAAGCCTGGAGCACGGGAAGGTGACTATCCTGATATGGCCAAGGAAGCAGGTGCTGATCTTTACAGATTATTGGTCATCCACTCATTCATAGATATCAGATCTTGATATTTATTGTTTTTGTGCTGTTATAAAACATGTAATAAGTTTTATTGCTGTATCTCTACATCCTATTTTAGGTGAAAGGGCTCTAGCAGATGCAGGAATCCCATATTCTGCCATTGAACAAGCTTGCGTAGGATACGTCTATGGTAAAACCTCGAATAAATATTTATATTTTTAACAATATAGTATGTGCATTCACATTGTCTACTTTGCTGTATATGTGAAAATGGGAATTTTTTATTTTTCCTGTTTTTATGCTCCAAATTGTTGTTTTTTTTTGTTTTTGTTTTTTTTGTTAAGCCTCTTTCATGTACTTTTCAGCACAGTTAAAGTGAAATGAGTGAAGAGTAGCATCTCATCCTACCTCTCTATTCCAGGTGACTCCACATGTGGACAAAGGGCCATTTACCACAGCCTGGGTCTGACCGGCATCCCCATTATCAACGTCAACAACAACTGCTCCACAGGTTCCACTGCTCTCTTCATGGCACGCCAGCTGGTCCAGGGAGGTGAGTCAGCCAGGAGGTTTTAACAGTGGCAGGTAGTTTGCTCTATAACACCTGAAGGCTGTGGTGAAACTTGATAAACCGTGGCTTCTTTGGATTCTAGTTATTCAAAGTATTGAAATGTTACTGTGGCTCGATGGTGTATAACAAGCGAAAGATCCCCAGTTCAGTCTCCGGTGGAGAGACGAGGCCCTTTAGGGCTGCATCAGGAGAGGATCCAGCGTAAAAATCAAATCAGCCGACTCAAACCTGCATATTCTTTTCAGCGCAGTCTATAATCAGTAGTTTTATTCACTGCCTTTAATGTTTTCTTGCAGGTCTTTCTGATTGTGTGCTTGCTCTTGGGTTTGAGAAGATGGAGAGGGGCTCTCTGTCTGCAAAGGTATGCACATTCATCCAGGAATTGATCACGTTGTATGTTTTAACATTTTTTTTACCCCCTAGTCAGCCCTCACAGCTATTTTGCAATCTTTCATGTTTGACTTGGCTGAAATTTTACCAGATGGATGAGAGGGGGGAGAAAAATCAGCTGAGGTCACATAATACAGAGAAACTTCTTATTGAGAATGAAAGCTGTTAAAAGGAAAGCATTATCTGGGTTTTTGCATGTGTAAAGCTCGGTCACTGTCATTTATTGACTTGGCCTCTGGGGACTTTTTGTCCACAGTTTTGGGGGCTGCCAAGTTTTGTGTTTCAATCCTTAAAGTCCAATGGCTGATAAAAAGCATCGGGCAATAAAAGACTGCAATTCAGCAACTGCGATCCTTCTTTCTGCTCATACCGTTTTCCTTTGTACAATCACAGTGGAGAGTGGAGATTAGCATTTTCTACTGACTTCTAATAACTGTGGATAAGGACGTTACGTGGTTTACTTGTAGTTTGGTTAACTCATTACCAGATGTGGGGCTCTGCCCAACTTGGTGATTACAGTGGGGCAAAAAAGTATTTAGTCAGCCACCGATTGTGCAAGTTCCCCCACCTAAAATGATGACAGAGGTCAGTAATTTGCACCAGAGGTACACTTCAACTGTGAGAGACAGAATGTGGGGAAAAAAAAAAAAATCCATGAATCCACATGGTAGGATTTGTAAAGAATTTATTCGTAAATCAGGGTGGAAAATAAGTATTTGGTCAATAACAAAAATACAACTCAATACTTTGTAACATCACCTTTGTTGGCAATAACAGAGGTCAAACGTTTACTATAGGTCTTTACCAGGTTTGCACACACAGTAGCTGGTATTTTGGCCCATTCCTCCATGCAGATCTTCTCGAGAGCAGTGATGTTTTGGGGCTGTCGCCGAGCAACACGGACTTTCAACTCCCGCCACAGATTTTCTATGGGGTTGAGGTCTGGAGACTGGCTAGGCCACTCCAGGACTTTCAAATGCTTCTTACGGAGCCACTCCTTTGTTGCCCGGGCGGTGTGTTTTGGATCATTGTCATGTTGGAAGACCCGGCCTCGTTTCATCTTCAAAGTTCTCACTGATGGAAGGAGGTTTTGGCTCAAAATCTCACGATACATGGCCCCATTCATTCTGTCCTTAACACGGATCAGTCGTCCTGTCCCCTTGGCAGAAAAACAGCCCCATAGCATGATGTTTCCACCCCCATGCTTCACAGTAGGTATGGTGTTCTTGGGATGCAACTCAGTATTCTTCTTCCTCCAAACACGACGAGTTGAGTTTATACCAAAAAGTTCTACTTTGGTTTCATCTGACCACATGACATTCTCCCAATCCTCTGCTGTATCATCCATGTGCTCTCTGGCAAACTTCAGACGGGCCTGGACATGCACTGGCTTCAGCAGCGGAACACGTCTGGCACTGCGGGATTTGATTCCCTGCCGTTGTAGTGTGTTACTGATGGTGACCTTTGTTACTTTGGTCCCAGCTCTCTGTAGGTCATTCACCAGGTCCCCCCGTGTGGTTCTGGGATCTTTGCTCACCGTTCTCATGATCATTTTGACCCCACGGGATGAGATCTTGCGTGGAGCCCCAGATTGTGGGAGATTATCAGTGGTCTTGTATGTCTTCCATTTTCTGATGATTGCTCCCACAGTTGATTTTTTTCACACCAAGCTGCTTGCCTATTGTAGATTCACTCTTCCCAGTCTGGTGCAGGTCTACAATACTTTTCCTGGTGTCCTTCGAAAGCTCTTTGACTGTTTGAGGCTGTGGACAGGTGTCTTTTATACATTATCTAAAGATGATGAGTTCAAACAGGTGCCATTCATACAGGTAACGAGTGGGGGACAGAAAAGCTTCTTACAGAAGACGTTACAGGTCTGTGAGAGCCAGAGATTTTCCTTGTTTGAGGTGACCAAATACTTATTTTCCACCCTAATTTACGAATAAATTCTTTACAAATCCTACCATGTGAATTCATGGATTTCTTTTTCACATTCTGTCTCTCACAGTTGAAGTGTACCTCTGGTGCAAATTACTGACCTCTGTCATCATTTTAAGTGGGGGAACTTGCACAATCGGTGGCTGACTAAATACTGTAACTTTTGGAGTCAATTCAGACCCGGATCTAAAGATTTTGCAAAGGATTGTTTACCATTGCACGATGGGTAAAGATTTACATTTCACTTCCTGTCTTTACAAATCCATATCAGGTCAAACTGGGAGAGACAGACTAAAAATTTCAAGAAAATGTCAAATAATTATATCCTTCTGGAACTAGAGAGCCCATATGTGGAAGGAAAATTTAGTCTGTTATTGCATTTTTTTTCTTTTCTAAAGTACATGGATAGGACAAATCCCATGGACAAGCACATGGAGGTGATGATCAACCGCTATGGGATGGCAGCAGCGCCAGCAGCACCACAGATGTTTGGAAATGCCGGCAGGGAGCACATGGAGAAATATGGTAAACATATCATCCAAACAAAGCAATTCCTACAGACTACAGTAGGAATGTTATTGTAAAATCTTCATTGTTGTCATCATTTTACATTATTGCATTTTCTCTACGGTGTTTGCAGTATTTTTGATTCTCCTTTAGGCACAAAGCCAGAACACTTTGCCAAGATTGCCTGGAAAAACCACAAACATTCCACCAATAACCCGTAAGACACAGCTGACCGCATTCAGCGTTCATATTGGTCTTTTTTTGTTCAAACGAGGGTGTAAATATTTGTGTTTGTACACGCAGGTACTCCCAGTTCCAGGATGAGTACAGTCTGGAGCAGGTGATGAAATCCAGGAAGGTGTTTGACTTTCTTACGCTCCTGCAGTGCTGGTAAGAAACTTACACAAGTGTTGATCGAAGTACAGATTCTTATCATCGGTTACTGATAATCATTTCACTTTCTGACAACTATGCCTCTTTTTTTCTTGTCTTGTCTTCTTTTCCTCTCAGCCCTACATCAGATGGTGCTGGAGCAGCAGTTTTGGCCAGCGAGCCCTTTGTCAGGAAATACCACCTGCAGAACCAGGCGGTGGAGATTGTGGCCCAGGAGATGGTGACCGACCTGACGTCCACATTTGAAGAGAACAGCTGCATTAAAATGGCAAGAAATCTGAAATTGAAAGTTATTGACACGCACACTGGTGACAACAAACAAATAATTGGGTTGATGGTGACAAACACTTTTCCTTTCCAGGTGGGGTATGACATGTCCCAGCTGGCGGCTAAGAAGTGTTTCGAGGCCGCTGGTCTGAAGCCAAATGACGTTGATGTGGTCGAGCTGCACGACTGCTTCTCAGCCAATGAGCTCATCACGTATGAGGCCTTGGGGTTGTGTCCAGAGGGTAAGACTGCATCTCATCAAACCTTGATGTATTCTCCATATCCATTGAGCCTCTATCACAGTTTATGTCAGTGTTTCCCCTGAATTGTCCCTGGTGATATGTTAAGGTATTTTGCGTTGACTGAGCAGCAGGTGGCAGTGTTGTTTAATGACCATACTGGCAGCAAAGGAACTTAAATGATTTTGATACAATTCCCAAAGTTTTTATATCTAAATTTAATGTCGGCTAATTCAGCTTTACTGAACCGCCCAGATGATCTTGTAGTGCAGTATCAGTGAGGTCATGTTACCTCACATGGATGTACGCCTACAGATAAATTACTTTTTAAGAAGTACCGTTTCTACAGGTAAAGCTGGAGAACTGATTGACAGAGGGGACAACACATATGGAGGCAAGTTTGTGATCAATCCCAGCGGTGGCCTCATCTCTAAAGGACATCCTCTTGGTGCCACAGGTAAGAAGAGACTCTGACTCTTGATGCAAATCATTTGTAAGTGATGAAATAAAAAAAAAAGCTACTTTGACCATTTAATTGTTGTTATATAACTTGTTTGGTGTCCTGAAAATGTGTTTAACATGTTCCATAAAGCAGGTTTAGAAGACAAAGCAAGTTCAACAGGATACCTTTTCTTTATCCAGCTTCACTTACTTAAAATCATGATCCACGAAGATGGTTATAAACTCAGTAGATCAGTTTAGCTATGAGGACGTTCACATAAAAATGGGCATGTCACAAACATGGGCAGGTAAGCTTGCAGCAAAGTGCCATGTTTTACAAAACAAGGAGCAAACCATTTTATTAGAAATGTGTAAAGATTAACAAGTCAGATGATGTAGCCAAAGTGGATGTGTGAGTGTCTGAATGTAGCTTTTTTTTTTTTTTTTTGACTGATCAGTACAACCAGTAAAGTTATGTATATGCATTCT
Organism: Rhamphochromis sp. 'chilingali'; assembly: GCF_963969265.1. NCBI lineage: Eukaryota > Metazoa > Chordata > Actinopteri > Cichliformes > Cichlidae > Rhamphochromis > Rhamphochromis sp. 'chilingali'. Next base: position 10,561,047 of record NC_137943.1, on the reverse strand, counting down.
CTGTAACACCATTTAGCAAACCGAAGACAAAAAGATGACTGTGCTAAGTTAGTAGACTTACCCACTTAAATGAATCGTAAAGGCATGGGCAATCGTGTTTTATAGTTCATTAATTTGTGTTTTCTTATTGTGTGTAAGGCAGTTTTAGTCTCAATGCTTCAACTCGGTTAAACTAGGAGTAAATAACAAAACAACAAACCTTTAAATGAGCAAATGCTTAAATGTTCTCTGTTTTATGATTATCTTACTTATAAAACAAAGACCTGCTGTAAGATTACTTGCAGACAAAAGTAAAAATAAACAGTCCTTTAAGAATCTAAGGGGCGTTTTGACATCTGTGGTGTTTAGTCAGTTTAAATCGAACTCGGGTTTGTTTTCCCACTTTTTCGTGTTTTGTTTGTACAGGTTTAACACAGTAATTGCACTCGGGTACAGACCAAAACAACCACACCGAGACTTTTTGGAGGAGGTGGTCTCGGTACGGTTTATGGTGTGAACAAGATCCCACCCCGATCTAAAGCAGCTACGACAAGTTTGAACTAAAAACGTCTCGTAGCCACGTGCGTTTCGTATTCACAAATCAGGCTCAACAAACAAGTGTTTTCTCTGGATGCACTTTGAAAACTTTGACAAGCGATTTCCACCGTGCCCACCAGGTGGCATGTGTCTTGCATTAATGGCCACCTACACTGACACTGGGTAAAAGTGATCATAAGCCTGCATGTGCGAGAGCAGCCGGCTGTGACTTTGGCACGCTTCCCCTGTAATCTCTCTGCGTTTTAAATCGTCGGGGGACAAGACTGAGCAAACAGTGCAGCTGGCTTGCCCAGCGTCTATAATGGACTCAAACATGGAAAAATGCACTCGCTAAGGACAGATAACCAGGCCAAACAGTGCGAACGTCATTAATTACTTCACCCGTATTTACCAAATATCTTGGAATTATCATCTTAATTGTTTTGCTTGTATTTTTTTCCATTACTTCGCCCTGCCCATATCATCAGCACTCCCTGTGTCTCCTCGGTCACACTCCCAGCGTGCGAGTGCCCTACTCAGCTAAGCTTTGTCTGATCCATGGTGTTGCTCTAAATCTTGCTTGTAAGTCTCTGACCTCTTCCCCCAGTAACACTGTGAGCAGAGATGCTAACAGCCAATTGCCTGAAGCAACCTACACCTCAGGAGGATGTGATATATTTTATTTATTTATTTAGTTTTTAATGTGTAGACATCTCATCCAGTGACCTTGAGATGTCACTGTTTCATAGGTCGAAGTATTTGGTGAATGACTACACCCTTTTATCCTTTATTAAATCAAATGGCTTTTGATGAAAATTTGGTACTATGAAAGAGCTTTTGGGAGGGAATTTTCTGCAGATGAGTTCATATTTGAGGGGGCGTGACGACAAACAGTCTTGAACGTGAAGGTTTTTTACATTGGATGAAAATTATGGATCTGACAAGATGCCCTCAGGCTCTTCACTGATAAAGTGCCAATTTGAACCATGTGGCAATTTTTCCAAATGGCACTCAAGCAAAGTCACACTCTCACAGAAGTCCACATGAAAAAGAATTAGGCGAGTGCCGCAGAATGTGAGAGATGCACCATGGTCTTTTAGCCTCAAGTTCCTTAGCTCATTGGGATAATGGAGAAATGCGAAAGCTCGTTAAGCAGATGGGATGAAATGCTTAGCTGTAGCATTGGTTGGTGCTGGAGCTGCCACTGGTGAGATTAGGGAGCAAGTTCACAGATTAGGAGTCATTTTGTCACCCCTCTCAGTAAGAATTGTAAAATAAATATTGACTGCAGCTTTTCCCTTCCTGTTACTGCAACCTGTAGATATTTTGAAAATCCAGCGAAACAGCTTCTTTGTCCTGAACCCGTTAAGTTTTGTATGGTACGTTGTTACAGTTACTTTTGGGATTCATTTTCTGTGGGTGTGCGGGTTTCTTAATAACTTCCCAGCTATGATACTTTACATTAATGATGATTTTACTGTGTGTAAATACTTTTGAATACTTAATAATGAACATAAGGATACACTTAAGTTGCACAAAGGCATAAAAAAATTTGCAAGCCCACAAAAATGAAAATTCATTTTAGAATAATTAAAACAGATCATCTTAAAAAGAAATCATAATAATAACCTTCACTTTCATGTCACATGGGTAAATAATAATTTTTCTTAAATTAAAAGTCCGTGTGATCTAGGAGGTAAACTTGGTTAACCACGTTTACTAAGTTTACCATGTGCTCGCCTTTTCACAGGTCTGGCCCAGTGTGCAGAGCTATGCTGGCAGCTCCGAGGGATGGCCGGGCAAAGGCAGGTCTCTGGGGCAAAAGTGGCCTTGCAGCACAACATTGGCTTGGGAGGAGCAGTGGTTGTCGCACTTTACAAGATGGGTTTTCCAGAGGAGGCGAGGTGAGCAGGAAGTTGCCAATGATTTGTTATTAGTTCACTTGGATACCTCTCATACAGCAAGGAGCATTTTCACTTCTTATCTTAAAGAATAACTTGCCGAGGCAGGTTCTAAAGGAAATCTTTAACTCATACATCAGTTTAGTTTTTTTCTTCTTCCTTCAGGTCCCGCGTGGGTGCAGTTCTCACCAGCTCAGGCAGCGGTCTGGAAGGGTTTAAAGCTTATCCTGTCTTTAAAGAGATTGAAAAACATCTACAGCAGGTAGGTAGTGTCACAGCAGGCGGTTACCTATTAGTGACAGCATGTCACTGTGATATTTTCAATTAGCCACTCTGTGTCTGCTCTTATAGACTTGATGAGTGCGCATCCAGTTAAATCCATTCATGTATTAGATTTTCTTCTTTCTTCTTTGTCGTTATTGATAGTTGCGTGACATGTAAACATGACCACAAACCTCTAATAGAAACGTGTTTCATACGTTGGTCTCTTTTTTCTTTTCTTATAAATTAAATCGCAGTTTGTCGATATGAAACTCACACGCACGACCTCATAGTTGCAAAAAGGTTTATTTATACAGTGTTGCGGCAATGTAAACTGAATTTGTAGAGCAAATTTAAAGCAGTATGACACATGTGATACATGCTGTGCTTTGGATATGCTGCGATTAATGCGTTTAAAAAGATACAAAATCTTAAACACTGACGGTGTGTTTGTGTGAAGCGTGTGTGATGATGTTGGTTTGAAAGAATTTGTACTCTGTGTTCAAGGCTTTTAATCGTGCAATGACATAACAGAAGAAATTAGGCGGTATCAGTAATTGTGTGCATTAGCAAAGCTATTACCTGCTTGAGTTACAATGCAGAGAAAGGTGCCTGAACGCCTACCCAACTGTGATTTTCTATATATGTGCATCGCAGTAAGGACTTTTTCCACTGCACAAGAAACTATTTTTGCTTGTTTCATGTTGATGTGTTTACTAAAAACATGCTCATGGAGTTGGCTGACACTTTGGGTCTTGGTTCAGAGGAGAGCCACTCCACAGTAATGATGTATGGCAGCAGTATCTTCTTAAATGTGGAGGATATTCACTGCAAAAAAAAAAATAATCAAGGAACACTTTGAAAACACACCAGATCTCAACGGGGAAGGAAATCATGCTGGATATCTATACTGATATGGACTGGGTAATAAAGGGATGCCACATGGAACTGAAAATGATCAACCTACAGAGGGTTGAATTCAAAGACACCCTGACAATCAAAGGTGGGAAGAAAATGCAGCATGCTAGTCTATTTTAACTGAAATTTCATTACAGCATCTCAAAAAAAAAAAAAAGCACAGGACAATTTTGTCTCTGGCAGTGTTCATCCTGTTCCTCCAAGCACAAAGGAGCAGATACTGGTCCAGCTCTCCTAGAGTAACTGCCTGTCCCCTTGAATCACTTCCATGATCTTGAGACTGTGCTGGGAGACTCAGCAAACCTTCTGCCAATGTCAGTGGTTTACCTCATTGTTGCCCCTCTGGTGCAACAGTTGTTAATTCATTAATACCAAAGTAGCTAAAACTGTGCTACTTAACTGACCTCATCAATATCCCCCAAGTTTAACTGATGTGATTAAAAAGTGCTCCGTTCAGTTTCTCTGAGCGTTGTATATTCTTAAAGATGAGCATTCTGCTCAGTCCTGCCTGTGACCCCTCGCTCCCTCAGATGTTACATTTTTAAAAAAGAAGTGCTCATGAGTGGAATATGAGAACCAGTTACTCTCGGGGAACTTTGGTTTCACCCACGTCTACAAGCATTGGGTTCAAGGAACCAGAGGTGGGACCAAGTCATTGTTTTGCAAGTCTCAAGTAAGTCTCAAGTCTTTATCCTCAAGTCTCAAGTCAAGTCTCAAGTAATGTCAGGCAAGTCAGAGTCGAGTCTCAAGTCACTGGTGTAAAAGTCCGAGTCAAATCACAAGTCTGAAACTTTGAATTTCAAGTCCTTTCGAGTCTTTAAAAAAAAAAAAACGAAAAAATAATGTTGCAGTTATGCTAAATGTAAATATTAGACCATGTAATTTTAAAATCTGTGTTTTTCTCAACACATGACAAAATAGTGAACTTAGAAAATATACACAAATTGTGAAATTGCACCTCTTTAAAATGCAGCTCAATTAAACCTAGCTCCAAGAATAATTTTCACCGACAGTTCTGAGATAAGCTGCATGTTATTCTTGTAGGACCGGCTTTAAAATCGCATGACAAAAATATCATACATATTAAAAAAAACTGCATCACCAACGTAGCCTGGACAACATTTGCTAGTTAGATGAAGTCAGCTATCTCATCGTAGCATATTTATATGCATATTTATAATCATACGGTTCTTGGAGTGAGTGCACACACTCATGAAGTTTAGTAACTTCCGGTCACTGCAACAAGCCCAGGTACAGTTTACCGACGGATGGGTGCAGGACCTTGAAATGCACCGTGTAGAACGAAAGACCATCGTACGTATCATAAGTTTACCAGTCTCACAAATCGTCGTCATAAATACACATTCCTTAACCGTTTATTAATAGGACCTTTGAGCTCAACGGTAATTAATTAGTAGTGGAAATAATTTCTGGTAGCATCACAGAAATGTAGCAGTGACAACAATATTGTATGCTGTAATCGTACTGGGCAATTAGTGATACAAAAAACCTGTTTTATCCTGTGAATAAAAGTATATGTTTTTGTCAATGTACCATAATAACAGAAGCGAAACGCAATATTGTGTCAGGACAATTCACTATTTATGCACAATAAACAAAGGAGCATAGCGCGACAATTTCTGTTCAGCGCCAGACTTGCTTGTAACCTATATCACTAATTATGTTATGAAAAATGACGTATTAACTACTAAAAAACACTGACCTTCGTGTAAATGCTTGGAGCAGACTAACCTGTGAGCTGGAGTGTTCTGGGACGTTATATTTGGTCTTTGAATGGCTGCAATCCAGGCCATCCGTCGCGTCTTTGTTACTTTGGAAACATGGCTCGAACAATTTCTCTTCAACGACGTAATCCGATAACAACCGATCTCTTTACCCGTCGGCTTCCCGTGGCTGTCATGCGACCGGCTATTGCAGTTAATAATACAACAGCTTCTTGACATTTTTGTGTTTCTTTTTATCGCTGTGTGACTGATTTCAATTGAAAGCCTGCGTGCGCTAGTACCGCTTGCCACGAGTTCCCAGAATCCTTTGCGGTTCTACCCGTGAATGACGTCACATTTTCAATCTCTATATAATATGCATGTTAAATTTTATATTTGGGGTAAAATATCAAGTCTTTTCAAGTAAACCGGTTCAAGTCCAATTCAAGTCCCAAGTCATTGGTGTAAAAGTCCAAGTCAAGTCACAAGTCTTAGAACATTTTTTCAAGTCAAGTCTAAAGTCATAAAATTAATGACTCGAGTCTGACTCGAGTCCAAGTCATGTGACTCGAGTCCACACCTCTGCAAGGAACAGACTTCTGAATGATGTTCTCACTTCTTCCCAGAATACTTTAGGTTGTTTTTGAGAAAGCTGACGGTTCAGTGTTAACTAAGCTAACACGCATGCCATAATGCAACATGGATTTCAAGAGCATCAGATCTGTGCTGGAGAGATCATTTTTATTGTGGTGAAATCCATGTAGTATAGAAAGTTAATGAGCTGGAACAAAACTTCTCAGCTAGCTGCTCCATAAATTTCTGTTGTATTAGCTGCCAGGACTCGTATGGTTAAGAAGGCAGACATTCTCTGTAAACTGTAGGGTATTCTTTGTCACACTTTTACACGTTAAATCATCTGAATCTGTCAGGATTCAGATGATTTACAGGCGACAGAAACTGCTTAATAATTATAGCTGCACAGCCATTTCAATCAGATGTGGTGGTGTATTATTCTGGTCACCATCAGGACCATGGAGTTTGAGAGGTTTTCTCAGGCGAAACCACGAAACATGATCTAAACTATTCATGTCAAGCTGTGTGTATAACAAATAGATGGCTGTAGAATTTAATTTGCACTGTGTGGGCTGTTGCTGCCTGTCTACACTTACTGTATGCAATCATTCATTAAAAGGAACTCAAACCCTGTTGTTGCAGGAGGGAGCGCAACTTGTTAAGAAGATTGGCGGAGTGTTTGCATTTAAAGTGAAGGACGGCCCAGGTGGGAAAGAGGCGACCTGGATTGTTGACGTGAAAAATGGTAACGGTTCTGTCACAAACGACCCAGGTATGTGAGGCTGTTGTTAAAGTCCTGTAACACTCTTGATATTTTGCTTGCAGCTGATTAATTATCATTATTTTGTAAGTCTTTACACCCTTAGGATAAGGTCTGCTAGGATATTCATAATTATTCCCGTCTTCAGTACTTTACATTTGGGAGGTATGGCTCTGTTCTTGGACCTCCCTGTCCTTCTTGTGTACATGTAAAGTTTAAGAACAGCAGCAGCAGCATGGAGAGGGGCTTGGGTGTAGTTGGGGTGCAAAGCGGCTTGCAGATAAAAATCACCCGAACTGCTGCGATTGTGGCTGAGCTTGATTTTGTTTCACACCTCTGTCAGGAAAGCCCTCATTGTCTGAAGACTTCAGAGAGCGTTTCAAAAGGCTTTATTATTCCCTGAGGAGCCTGCAAACACCTCGGAGCGTCAGCTTTTTAACTCTTGTATTGTGGGAGTGAAAGTGTTCTGCTCTTTTTCTCCGAAGCTCAAAAAGAAATGTGTTCAGTCCCCTACAATAAATAGAGGTTTCAAAAAAAAACTAATAATCTTCAGTAGATATCGTTGTGGAAGATTGCAGAGTGCTGGAGGTAAAATGGAAAGGCTGTGATTTAGTGGTATTTTTTGTTTTAAAGTTTAGGCTGAATTCGCTTGATACTTCTGCAGTTGTGAAGAACTAACGCAAATTAAGTAGCTGAAGCGGTGAAAATGTTTCAGCTACTTCATTATCCGCCTTAAAATTTAGATTTAAATGCAGATGCTACAGGGGACTTCAAAACATGAACCAAATGGAAACAAACAAGCTTAATTCCAATAATGACCTGATGTGTGTAAAAGAGGTACTGCTAGAAGAGCTGCATTCTGACTTTTTTATTTTACAAGCTGATTTCTGCACAGACACACACACGTAGCATCCGTACTCATAGGCACATCCTGGTAAATGGGCATCTCATCATTTGATGGTCTCCCCTGTAATGCATGCTACTTCCAAGCCCTTATTTCTGAATCACCACTCTGTCCATACGACTGAATGTTTCAAAAATAGAAAGAAATGTTCAGGGAAATCTAAGATGTACAAGCTGTTCCACTCAAAGGTTTTCAATATGCGTTTTTTTCCCCCTCCGTTATGGTCCAACATTACTGCACGAATTTAAAAGTTAGGTTAGGAGCAAAATTTGAAAACCGCTGCAATCATAACAACAGTTAAAGAAGTTCTCTTGCACATAAAAAGCTGAACCGATGAGTGGGAACAACAGGCTTGTTAAACCCAGTACACTTGAATGTTTTCTTGCTGGTTTGCAGGACCAGTATTTGAACTTCTGCAAGCACACTGCTGTGCTGTTTTTAGTGAAAGTTGAACTAGATTTTAGGATACTGCAGCTCTCAGATAGCTCTAATAACATCTTTAATGAAGCTGACACAGGAGATTTTGAGGCAGTGTGTTCAGTCTTACTTTGAAGACTGAACAGGGTTTAATTTGCATTATCATCTCCCCTTATTGGACTGATTTAAACATGGTGCCCATCTAAATTTCAGTTTTTATATTTCGTCTGTCCACCATCTTTATTTGCTCAAGCATGATGGAAACAGAATGTATTGTATGTTAACAGTACAAAGTAGTATATTAAGTTATGCAATATAGAAAGAGTGAGTCATAATGCTTTCTGAGCTGTGATACAAATTGCACTGAATGGATGCCTCGGTCAGCCAAGTCATTAAAGCTTCCTGCCTAATATTGTGTCTCTGGAGGTGTCCTGTGGTAACAGACTCAAAGAATCTGCTTTGAGTCAAAAGCTTCTGTGAGCTGTGAAGTGAAGCCTCTGTGGATTGGGTTTGTTTGTCCAGCTCATCTTACAGGCGCTCTATTGCAGGAAAGTCAAACTCATTTTACATGGCGGACCACATACAGCCCACTTTGACCTTGAGTGAGCCGGACCAGTGGAACTGCCCTTGTCAGTGTAAAGAAGTTTACCTGCATATTTTATTCCCCGAGATACACTAGTAATAGAAAAGGAAGTGCAGCCTCAGCTGTACACCTCAGTTTTCCTGCATAAGAAAGAGGTTTGGCTCTACTAAATGAAAGAAATCTGCTGCCACGACTCTTTGGGCTTAAATAGAAAGAAACAAATGTGTAAAACTGCAAAGGAAGTTCTGGTGGCTCACTGCCCAGACTGTCCTGTCATTAGAAAACAAAGTTTTTGTTAAATCACTAGAAAGTGAAAAATAAAAAGCAGAAATAGAAATTGTTAATAGTTTTCTGTTACTGTGGTGCAGTATGAATAACCATGGATGGAAAAGCTGGAAAACTTATGAAAATACTGTTAAAGTTAAAAATTCATGCTTTCATATCTGTCCTAGCTGCCCAGTCTTTGCCCGCACAATTTTGGCCCTCAGAGCCTCATGTTTGGCACCTGTGCTCTATTGAGTTAAGACGCCTTGAAACACAACTTCACCTCAAGCCATCGCTAAACAGTATTGTGTGTGGAGCCAGTGTGGAAGGGTGCATTATCCTGCTGAAAGATGCCACTGCCATCAGGGAATAGAAGTGGGAATAAAGGGGTAAATGTGGTCAGATGAATATGCATTAAAGGCATGAGCAAAGATTTCCCAGGAGAACATTGCTCAGAGCATTATGCTGCCATCTCTTTCTTAGTAAATGGAAATATGACTCATCGGACCTCTTCCATGCTCGATGGTTGAGCTCTGACTCTCACATGGCCAGTGTAGTCACTTCTGGCCTTGGATTTATGGCTGTGCAGCCAACTGCGGCTGTGACTTTCTGCTTATATTCTTGTTGTTCAAAGGCAGTAAGGGAGCAGTCACATCTTATTCTTTACATCAGCCCTCGACTGGCGACGCAGTAATGAGATAATTATTCACTCCTCCTGCCTGTTTTATTGTTGTGGCTGATCAGTGCAGTGTTATGGAAATGCCAAGTGTGCTTTCTGTACTATATTGCGGAGACAAACATTCCTCCGTGCTGCTTCCTTCAGTGTAGAGTATGTCGTTAGTTGTTTTTGTGTGTGCAGATTTTTAGTTTTGGCTCACCTGAAATGCTGTTGGCCAGATAAATAATAAATGCATCTTTTAATGTCTTGTTTTAGGTAAAAAGGCAGACTGCACATTATCCTTGAATGACGAGGATCTGCTGGATCTGATGACAGGAAAGCTGAACCCACAAACGGTGTGTGCATAATAATGACTATAAATAAAGTTTATTTGTCTAAGTAAGGGAAAGGATATCTTATATTTTTACATTGACTGTAAAAGTGAATTCATGCTGTGGGGCTCCTAACATTTTTACAGTAAAGCATTTATTTATTTATATTACATTAGGGTTAGTTCATTTATTGTGAACTGGAATTAAACAGTATTTATTTATTTATTCATTTATACAGCACTTTACAAAGACAGGAATTGTCTTGGATATGAAATAATCTACGCTGTAAAAATATGAAAGAATTTAATGGGCACAAAAATGTTGTATAACAAAACTGCATAATTAAATTATTCAAACCAACTTTCTAAGAGAAGTACAAGAATCAAAAGACAAAATGTAGACCCCACAAAAGCATGAAAAGTTTCTGAAATGCATAAGTAAACAAACTTTTAAGAGTCCACAGAATTGGTAAACCTGGTGGGAGCAGGCGACCCTCCCTCTGATGATCTCTTCTAGATTTTTAGATTGCTTGACCTGCATGAGCGAGAAGAGCAGTGAAATTGCTCAGCTGCATATGAGGGAGCCTCATTGTAATGCAGTACTCTGTAGATAGGACCGAGGACTTCATACAGGATCCTAAATGCTGCAAGGCGACAGGGAAGGGACATTAGTAATGGAGTGACATGAGGCATGTATGGCTGGCCAACAGGAAGGACAATCAGCAGCATTTTGAACTGCCTGCAGGCAATCCAGGCAGATTTGCTGAGTGATGAAAACTGAGAATTAGAAAAGTTGAAAGAGGAGGTCTAGCCTCCCCAGCTCCTCTTCAGAAACTGTAGATCTCAGTTTCCTAAGTGCTGTGAAGATGCTTTTACATCTGCAGTTTGGTTCACGTGGTCTGAGGCCGGTACTATTAAGGAGGATTTCGTCTTATCCAGGTAACTTCATGGGTTTCCTGAAGGTGGTTCACTTCTTACTGAGGCACATCACCATGGTAACAGCTGTGGAGCACATTAGACTCCAGATTAGAGATTAACAGGCAATGTTCCCTCTAACTTTTCATGTGTCTGAGCGAACACACAAACTCCCTGAGCGATCCCTTGGACCACTGTGAGCAACAGCAGACGTGTGCACTGTGGTCACGCCAGCATGGAATCCACCCAAGTTACATGGTTTATTAAAATAATCAAATTACAGCATTTACATTTATGTTCGACTACTTTTAATTAACTGCTTTAGCCCACTTACAATGAAAATGTAAAAACGTTTCTTCCCGCAGTAAATATAAACAATGACAGTATTCAGGAAGAAAACCAAACACTGCAGATATTTTTATCATAACTCCGGTTTTACGTGGCCGATCAACACAATTTAAAAACTGGTATAAAGTCCACACTTTTTCCGTCAATTGTTCCGTCTGTCCTGCTCACATCTCCAATGGTTGTACACGTTGTCATTAACGTGGCTTCACTCCACATCAGCCACGCCGCTTTGCTAGCTACAACACCGGTGTCGGCACATAAGGACGCTGTCATAGCCTGTCGACGACGTTGATTAGCCGCGTATGTGAATCGCATTATTGGCTGGACTATGAGATAAGGTGGCATCCTTCTAATCCCATACGGAGCAGCCAGTCACTCACTGACTAACACTGCAAAACAGAATTGTTAAAGTATTGATTTTAATTTCAATTCAAGTTAGATTTTTTTTTTTTTTTTTTTTTTTTTGTGCGCAACGCAGATTTTCTGTGCACAGAGACCGTGCCAGCAGTGTGCAGCTTAGAGGGAACATTGTTAACAGGTATAAAATCACCACCTGGATTTCATAACTTCTATCCTGGAAGATGATATTGGCTCAAGAGTTGGGAGTTCGCCTTGTAATCTGAAGGTTGCCAGTTCGAGCCCCGGCTTGGACAGTCTCGGTCGTTGTGTCCTTGGGCAAGACACTTCACCCGTTACCTACTGGTGGTGGTCAGAGGGCCCGGTGGCGCCAGTGTCCGGCAGCCTCGCCTCTGTCAGTGCGCCCCAGGGTGGCTGTGGCTACAATGATTTGGTTTGGCTTGCCATCACCAGTGTGTGAATGTGTAAAGTGATTTGGGGTCCTTACAAATATACAAATATAGGCCATATTACATTATAAACTCAGATATGTTGTTTTGGAGGTTTTTTTCCTTCTTCCTCCTCCCCCCCCCCCCCCCCCCCCCCCCGATAATCGCCAGTAGGTTGCCGTCCTATTTTTACTGTAGTGTGACAGCAGAGTTTGACAGCTTTTACGTCAGCCCCCAATGGAAGCGAACCAAAACAGGAACATGCACCCTGCGCGTTTGTTTAGTTGACCCAAACAGATTTGGCAGGAAGGCGCTTTGAATTCCCTCAGTTGGTGTCTACCCGACAGACTACCATCATCCACCAGCAGACAAAATCTGCTCCGTTCTGCTGCAGGTTTTTGGGGCAGCTAACCCATCTGTTGTGTCATAGAGAGAATTTGTTTTCTGTAAGAGTTGTCTGCGCCTGTAGTAGGTCAAATCCCACTGTCTGATTGCTGTTTGTTTACAGTATTGAATTTTTTTTTTTTCCTTTTTTTTTTTTTTCCAGGGGAATTCCTAAAATGGTTTTAAAGTCTCACTACCAGGCTTGCATAGAGTGCTGGCCCCACATTTAATATTGATAGAGTGAATGTCAGTTGCAAAGTGTAATGCTTTTGTTCCAGTGCAGCCATATCCACCCATCAATTAGACATCAGTGCCTTTGTATATATTGAACTACTCCCTACAGCGCACAGGCCAATGAGCATTGAGACACACATAAAAACAGGCATGGGGTCCACAAAGATCATGATAATGCTGAATATTAAAAATAGTAGTAACTCTTCTATATAGCCAGAAACCTTAGATTTAAGGTTTTAAATGCATTGGTATTTTTTTTTTTTTTTTAGTGATGATGATAATGATTTCAATTTGAAATTTTGTTAGACTGAAACAAAATGTCATTAAAAACCTACCACTGCTTTTTAAGTGATATTAGAAAATTAAAATTTCCTCATGCTTAACTGCTTTACCATCAGGCGTTCTTCAAGGGAAAGCTCAAGGTCGCTGGGAACATGGGCATGGCTATGAAGCTGCAGAACCTGCAGATTGCACCAGGGAAGGCCAAGCTGTGAGAGCCTTGGCTGTCTTCTTCATGTTAAACGCAAATTTGTAGGAAAAACTGTTTAATTGAACTAACTGACCGATGATTTGTCAAATACCTTGACATGCTTGGTGTTGAAAGTCTATTAAGTTTCATTTCCAGCTGCAGCTTTGATATCAGAGCACACTGCATGGTTCAGTGATTATGTCGGTTCTTTAAGCCTAACGTGATGTGTGAACTACTCACAGCCAGTTCAAATTATGGAAATACTCACACGCTGCTCCTTTAATTTCTTTACTAATGTATTCACAATCTCAATGTGCTCTAGTCTGTCTGTAAGAATTGCATTTGGGGGTTTTTGAGGAATAATTTTGCACAAAATGTACATCTGTAAATGAAATCCAGGTTGTTTTTTTTTAAATGAAACGAATAAAATCTCTAACAATTTTTGGAGTTGTTGTATAATTGTCCATATTTCTATTTCATGATGTATGAAACGTGTAGAAGAATCTAAGATGAATGAATCATGCAACAAAAATAACATTTTGTTATATAAGAAAGGAATGATTAGAACTGGTGTTGATACTTTCTACTCTGTCACTGAATGTTTAGTAAAGGGGGTGTAAGACAAATCTGCTTGAAATACCTTCTCTGTGTGTGCAGTTGTATCTAAGGTTTAAAAGGTAAACTGGTATATGCACTAGAAAAATATAAGGAAATAAAGGATTCTTAAGCTTAAATCATACTGAGCATATCCACTCATTCTGCGTCATCCACACACTCATGCGTTTACCATCTTTCCACAAAAACCGAACAAAGGGAATCTGCTTCTATATTTCTGACCTCGTTGTCTCAGCCTTTGTCCTACTTCCCCCTTTTAGCCCCCCCCCCCCCCCCCCCTCCACATTTGTCCATTTATTTCCAAGTTGATCCTGACCTTTCCTCATTGGCCTCCCTCACCTCCACCCACCACAGCGTCCCTTCTGCCAGATCCAGGCTGTTCGTAATTGCTCATATCCAGCCTCCAGCCAACTTACTTTAGCCCCCCGCCCCACCCAACACTGCCTCTCTGCCAGGTGGCTGACTCGCCAAATCGTTCAGCTGCTGCACAAGCTGCGTAGCCCCTCCTGTCCTGTCTCACTGACCGATAGCAGTGGGTTAATGGGTCTTTAGGTGGAGAGTGAAAGCAGGATGATGTTAGCTGAAGAAGTTAAGGCTTTTTTCCTTCAGTAAGGAAATAATTGATCCATTTTACTTGTTTTCCGTGGTATCCTAAGCCTTCTGGTCTCCAGTTCATTACTTCTTTTTATACAGGTTATAATTCTTGATCAGTTAATGCACTATTTTTTTCTTAAAATTAAAGCTTAAAAAAAAAAAGTTAAATGCATTATTATGGAAGATTGTATCCAGATTTGATTACTACTTAAGTATTTATGGAGCCACGTGTGATAAAGCTCTGTTAAATATACTTATGCATCCTGATCACTGCCCTTTCAGTCCATCTCTCCTGATCGTTCGTTTGGCATTTGCACACAATTCGTGTAATTTGCTCTGCAAGGTTGCCTTGGTGATGCTGCTTTAGCACCGAGCGTTGCTCCAAGGCTGCTCCTGTTGCTCGTGCTCAGAGCATTTTCTTCAAATCAGCAGAGTAGCAAGTGAAATTACATTTTAGTGGTCAGTTAGACAAGCTATTCACTTTATGCTTAATCTACATCCTGAAGACCCCCCCCCCCTCTTGATTGACACGTGGCTGTTTGAAGTTCTGACTACATAAAAGATGGTTGTAGCCGCATCATTGACATCACAAATGAATTTTAGACTCTCTTGAAGGTTCAAATTTAGAACTTTGGCTGCTGCCATGTTGAGGTTTCTTTTGGAACCAGTTGTGAAGGTGGAATGCTAATGCAAACTGTACGGGTGAAGTGCACAGAGACAAATATCGGCTAATTAGTACCGACTAACAGACTACTGAAGCACAACCTTCTTGGTTGGTCTGTACCACACAGTAAGTCATAACCATTAAATATGTTCCAAAAGGCCATAACAGCACAGACACACACAGTGAAGAGCTCCAGTATAGTGGATGAGGCCTAGAAGACTGCGGTCAGTCAATTCAACGACACCCCACACTCAGATATCCAGGTGGATAGGTTAAAAACAAATCACCCCACTCAAGAGGACACTAAGGCCAAAACAATATTTTGTGTCAGGCTATAAAAATTAGTGTTTTAATGTTGTAAAGAAGGACATTTT
Source organism: Rhamphochromis sp. 'chilingali' (assembly GCF_963969265.1). Taxonomy (NCBI): domain Eukaryota; kingdom Metazoa; phylum Chordata; class Actinopteri; order Cichliformes; family Cichlidae; genus Rhamphochromis; species Rhamphochromis sp. 'chilingali'. The sequence continues at coordinate 10,545,855 of NC_137943.1, read as the reverse complement.
AACATGGGAGTCTGAGCAGTGGCTCTCTTTTAGAACCAGCCTGAAGTGGGACATAGAGTAGCTACAGTTTTTCTAACTCCATGTTGTCTCCATTTTTCATCTCCCCTGTTGCCCCGTGGACATGTGGAGACTGTGCAGGGATGATTTTCCTTTCTCAGTGGAATAAACGACGTCAAACTGCAGCATATTAAAAACAAACTCGATGTTATTTTGCATGAATCCACTCATTTATTTAATTACTCACTAAATGAAGAGGCCAGACCATCAACCCGCCATCCCGCTTTAAATCATGACTACACCTCCACATTTTTACCACATTGTCATCAATTCCTAAAATTTGGGAGCTGTGGTTTCCTGAGCAGGTGCCAATGACTAGAACCTCGGGGGTGACACCTGTCTCATTTAAAACTCTGAGGGTCAGCTCGCCTCTTTTGGTACTGAAGTGTCTGGTGTCATCACGGCAAAAATGTGAAGAGCCCTCTTCAGAGAAAACATTTTGGATTCTGTACAAATTGGCAAAGGAATTTAAATGTTTCTCCCAATTATTTGAAATAATAAGCTGAAGTACATTTTTTCCCAAAAGACGCATATTTCATGCAGTGAAATTTATGTCATTTTCCTCTGCTTGTATGCAAGGATACCGCACTCAGTTTCAAACATTCAATGTATAGCTTAAACTCTGTTTTGCAAATCCTGTGCTACAGATAATTAATTCTTTAGTGTATTAAAGGCCTAAAAACGCTATGCTTGACAGTCACTTGAGAGCCTTGGTGCACATCAATATGAAGATTTTAGTTGAATCTCAATAAACCCAGTTTGTCATGAATGAGATCAAAGGCCTCCTATAAGTTCTTCTTTTAATGTTGCTGCTTTAATGCTGAAGCAGGTTCAGTATTTTTCAAGCTTCCACAAATTACACTTAGCAAAGTACTTTTCGCGTGCGATAAGACACGTTTATAAAGTTACTCCCAATTAGAGCAAATTGTAAAAGAATCGTCACTTTTACAACACAATTTATCCTTCAACGACATGTATAATACTTTTTGAGTGTAAGTTAGGAAACTCTAAGAAAAAAAGTATACATTTTTCACCTATATTTAACATGTAAATAGTGATAAATTAATGATGTATGTGAGTGTTATTCTTATAATAGCAAGGATTTAATTTCCCACTGACAAGGGCAGACATTGAAAAAAACCAAACAAACAAAAAAAACAAGGCGAGAATATTCCTGTTGAACATCACAGACGTCCAAACTCATCTCTGAAATAGCAGGACTTTCGTTAATTTAAGAGCATTAAATTTCAAGGAGCGGAAGAAGTTTGATGAAAACTTCCTGTCAAATTTGTGCACGCGCACAAAACCCAGTTTTCCTCTCTTAGTTTTTGTCAGTGTGATAAATGAAGGCCCAGTCTATCCTTATTCGACAGGTCAGTTTGAAAATAGTTTACAGCTACTATGAAGGTCTTAGCACATGATTTACATCATATTCATACTCAACAGCCATTCGGTGAGTCCTTGGTTATTCTCAGCCTAGAAGAGACCGATCTCATCATACTATTTCTTCACAGGATAAAACTGAATAGTTCGTGGAGACTTATATAGGATTCTTTCACACATGTGTAGGACATTTGTTGACTACATTTTCTACTTTTATGAAACAATGCTTCATTTTTAAGTCCATTTTTGGGCTTTGCAGGGTTTTATTTGGTGGTGTCAATAAACGACAGATGGGATTTTGGGTAGAAAGAGGGGGCATGAGATGAAGATAATGGCCTGGGGCTCCAGATGAACCCAGGCTACTGCAGTAAAATAATTTTTACTTGCAGTTTTCAGTCCTTGAATGGTTTTTTAGTGGTCCTATTGATAAAATCCAAAATACCTCACATCTGTATTTGTCAACAAATAAATCAGGCAGTGCTGTCTGTCTATATTTTTGGATATATTTTCCCATTTCTTTTCCATTTTACAGAGTTGGTACATTTTCATAAATAGTGGACTACAGTGAAATGTTTCTTTAAAACATATACAGAATGGCAGCCTTTGCGACATATTGATATGATAGTAAAATCTACATTTTCCTTAAACTTTAAATACCTACATGTACAGCATATATCACATGGAAAGTTCATTAGAGTATGAGCTGATAACTTGTGTTGATTTGTCTCGGCTGTCTGAGCGCACATCAGCATCGCGCCGGTCCCGGTTGCTTCTCCTTTGGTTGTTTAAGGCAAAGAGGGAATAATAAAGTGGGGTGCAAAGATAAAGTGGCGTGACTTCAACACAAGGACAAACACTCGTCTTTGTTTTCAGTGCGATTTCCATCACCGTTCTGCCTTGAACACACACCACTGGAGGTATGAGGCAGAGGACCCACTTAGGCTAAGGACAACAAGGCAGAGAAGAGCAGTGTAAGGAAACTTGTTTCTAAGAAAATATGGGAAAGGTAAAAGAATCACAGTGGTTTTTTGTGTTTTTTCTTAAACTTTCAAATAGAAATGGTGGTGGAGGGGGGGGGGGGGGGGGGGGGGGTTTCAGTGCAGAGGAGCACTGGCTTTACTGTGAGCCTCTACTGAATGAACAAGTTCACTGGAGGAAGCTCGTTTCCACAACTTGTATTCACAATCTCATTCTTTTGGTCTCCACTCAAAGCCTGTGACGATAGGTGACTGTAGGAGCATAGACCAACCAGTTGATCAACAGCTTTACTTTAACACTTAGCCCTCTCTTCACCACACTAGACTATCACATGTTTTGCATCACTGCTAATGCAGCATCAATCCATCTGGCAAGCTCGTGCGTCATGGCCTCAGACCAGTAGGTGCTCATTTTTTTCACACTCAGCTGTGACCTGCCCTAGTGCATGCTGCAGGTCAAGGCTCGAGGAAGCCATCAAAACCAGGTCATCTGTGATTTTCTATAAAAACCAAACCACCAAACCTGACACCCTCAGGTGGGTCCAGAAATTTTGATAATAAAATTATGAACAGAATCATTCACAAAGTTGCCAGAATCCACCGCCCACTGGGAACGAGCCCGATTGCAGTACACGGAACTAGAAAGCCCACCAACAGCCCCCTGATATCCCATAACCCCAAATCACCCGTCACAATCAAACGCCTTCTGTGGTTGAGCTTTATATTTCTAAAATATGGACTTAACTCATGCATTTATCGTTTGTCTAATAGCTATAGCAGAACAGTTTTATTTTGTTCCGCTGTGTCTTTTTGTGCTGAAAAATGTACCAAATGGGGAACTTTTTGCCCTGATTTATCATAAACAACGCAATAGTCAACAAAAAGAAGAGAGAAATGTAAAAAAAGAAAAACCAATATTATGCTAAATACAAACCAGATCAGAAAGCATAAAAAGAGACATAAGTTGATGTCCGTTTGTTTTTTGTCTGCAGTCCACGGAGGAAAAGGTGCCTTTAAATTACATTGGATATAAGTTGGTTGTGTTCTCCATATGCAGTCCTTTAAGACTGCTGATCACAGTCAGTCCTCACACAGGGTCTGTTCTTGATTTAAAAGGTCCTTCAGAGTAGCACACGGCCACTGCTGCTACCCAATATATGTATATATATGATAAATATGTACACACACAAACAATCAAATGTGGATCATCATTTGGGTTATGTAGGAAAAAAAAGTCTTTTTTCCCTCCATGCATACATCTACTCATGGCTGCTCTCACTCGAGGGGATAAGCATGTGAACTCGGTCACCTCGGCTCTTTAATGCTTCGTCCTGTCCTGCTGGTCCTGCAGTCATAGATGTACCGGTAGACTCTGACAGAGCAAACGTTTTTTACACATTAGTCTCCAACCCGTTCATGTCAATGGAACAGTGGTCCTTGTCCCTGTGTTCTCTCTTGTGGTGAGAGGCGTGAGCGTGCTTCTTCTTCTCTACAGGTCGAATCCCCTCCTCCAGCTGGATCAGGCGAGCCACGTCAGGGGAAAGGTGGTCCTGCTTGCTGCCCGGTGGAGGCGGCTGGTAGCAGCCGTTCTTCTGGTTCTGGTAGTTCATCATCTGCTGGATGCTTATCATGGGTTTGGTCTCACATATAAGAGGCACCTAATGGACATGAGAATGAACAAAAAGAAGTGTCAGAATCACTTAATAAACAGGCAACACCCACAAGAACTAAAAATAAACAGCAAATTAAAATTGTGAATGAACTGAGTTTTTATGCAACAGGAAAGGATTTTATGGTCTTATTGGCCTTATTCAGCTCCCCTCATCCCCACACTGTAAAAAAAAAATCTTAATATAAAAGTATTTTACTGTGTATTTTACAGTTTTGTACTGTTCTTCCAGAATATCATTAAATTCACATAAATAGACTGTGATTTTACATGTCAAATGTAAATTAACGTAAAATCACTGTAATGTAATAAAACATAATTTTCTTGTTTTTTTAAATGTATTTGTCTGTACATGTGCATATTTAGATTGTTAAAATACTTTCACAAATGCATCATAATTTCACAAATATTTGTCCGTTATTTGAAAGATTGAACTGTTAAATTCAAATGTAATGCTATGGAAAAATATATAAAATGATTCGTATAAACTTTTTCTACATTAAATAATTATTATCATTATTGTTATTTAGGGCGATCGTGGCTCAAGAGTTGGCAGTTCGCCTTGTAATTAGAAGGTTGCCGGACGCTCTCGGTCGTTGTGTCCTTGGGCAAGGCACTTCACCTACTGGTGATGGTCAGAGGGGAATTATAAAGTGGAATTGTAAAGCGCTTTGAGGGTCTCATAAAGCGCCATATGAATGCAATCCATTGTTATTTAAACCAACTGCTAACTGTATATTTCTGTACATTTAAGTATTATTATTCATATTGCCGCATTCATTGACCTTTTTTATAGGTAATTTCATTGTTTAATCACATTAAATTGTTCCTAATTTAATGTTTAAAAGCACTTGAAAAAGGCAAAATCCCATGTAAAATTAGGGCAACAAAATGTATTATCATTACTGAAAATAAAGTTATTTTCTGGTATTATTTTGGCGCCCCAGCTGCTGGAATATCACTGTTTTTTTAGAAAAAAATTTTTTACGGTGCACCTGGTCATGACAGATGACCGCCCCCTCTGACTCTGGTTCTGCCGGAGGTTTCTTCCTGCTAAGTCAAATTTATTCATTCTCACACAACAGCTGATATATCCTGGGCAGTTTAGGGTCCAGGATCTTGGAAGAGCCAGGGATCTAACCCTTTAAAATTATGAACAATGTACTCTTTATCTTGACCACAGATCCTAAAAGGTGCATACAGTATGTGCAAAAGTTTTGAGCCACCCCTCATTTCTTTTTATTTTGTTCTTCAGGCTTTTTGAAAGTCTTCTTTGACTGTTTTTTCACTCCTTTTCAATCCAGTCCTTATAGCTGACTATTTTCAATGGATGTCTTTTATTTATTAAGCTACTTAACACAGACTCATGTATCGTTTAAGTGTGGACTGGAATCCTGTGCATTCTGGTCCCTACAAATGAAAGATACTAACATCTTCATCTCCAGTGTTCCAGATCAGCCTACTGCGTTTTAGTTTTTTGTGCCAGCGTCTCCAAAGCATACATAATAGCAGGTCTTACTACCATATTGTAAACTTTCCCATTTATATTTGCTGCTGTGTGCAGGTGAGATTAGGAACTATAGAAAAAGAGGCATGCTCGTAGAATGACAAAGTAAAATGAGATATTTAAAGAAAGACATTAGCAAAGAAAGTTGGTTAGTCGGGGAGACGAAGTAGACAGGAGTACTGGGAGGCTGGCGTGTGGCAAACACAGATGGCAAATGCAAAGAAAAAGGCTTATAGGGATTTTTATGTGAGGCTGGACTAAGGAGAAAAGGACTTGTATCGATTGGCTAGATGGAGAGATTGTGCTGGAAAAGATGTGTTGCAGGTTAGGGTGATTAAGGACAGAGCTGGATATTTACTAATGAGTGAAAAGTGTGTTGAGAAGATGGAAGGAGTACATTGAGAAGGTGATAAATGAAGAAAATGAAAGATAGAGGAAGGCACATGGAGGACAGTTAGCGCAGAGGATTAGTACGGAGGAAGCAAGGGCAGCTATGAAGAGGATGAAGAGTGGGAGGGTGGGCAATAAACCCATCCATGACCCAGCGTTAGAGGTTCTTGTCCAATATTTTCTGGTACTGGCCCCTCACTGTGGTGTAGCCGTCTTATACTCTCAGCAGAAAAACAGCCGTAAAGCATAATGTTTCCACCTCTGTGCTTGACTGTGAAGATGGCGTTCTTTGGGTCATACTCAGCATTTCTTTTCCTCCAAACATGATTGGTGAGTTGATGCCAAAGAGCTCGGTTTTGGTTTGATCTGACCATTCAGATGTTCACTGGAAAATTAAAGACAGAAGTGTGCATGTGCCTTCTTGAGCAGCGGGACCTTGTGGCAGAGAGGTGCACAAGTCTTTGAGGGGCAAGTCTCAAGTGTATAATGGATGAAAGTGACGTTCTATTGTCAGATAAACACCAACTAGTCCCACTATAACAATTTGTTATGTGTTATATGTGCTGTGTTGATGCACCACAGCATTTAAAGTGATGAGAGCGTACTCACTCAAGAGGGCTGTTGCAGTTAAAAAGAATAGACACAAGTAAAGCAAAGTGAAAAACTGCTCAGTTGAAGTCGATAAATTTACACTTTAAACTTTATTGCTTGTTACAACCGGATGCAGGATGTTAACTAACCTAGTTTGTAGCTCAACTTTCTGATTCATAGGCATCTCTTCACCTCACTAAGTGACTGACTTATTACCGGTAACAGTCTTTGTCGCTTTGTTACTGCTATCTCTCCTCGAGTGTTGTTTGAAAAAAACACTTTAATATCTTTTGTCTGTGAAGGTTCTCAGTCATCCAGGTCATGGTGGTCTAAAGAGCTTGGAAAGAAAAGTGTCTGGACGTCTCTAATATCTTACTATATGTATGGACAACAAAGATTTAAGAAACATTTCATTTATTTTACTGTGCATTTACTGTACTATGCAACCTTTGGAAAGGGTTGTGTAAAAATCTTTATGACATTTAGAGTCCTCGCAGCCGATTAATTTAAAAACAAAAATTCACAAATTATTAGCATATTCAGAACATTTCCTTAACTAACAGAGAAAAATGCACCGTCTCATGAAACAATGTGCAATTCAGGGCTGTGGTCTGTCCCTTATTTACATCTTAATTTAACCCTTTTACATGGATAAAAAATGGTTTTCAAGACTTGAGTCCCAAACCTTGAGTCTAAGTCAAGTCTGAAGTGTTGCGAGTGCAAGTCGCCATCTCTGCCTTGTGGGCACTGCAAGACTGCACTCCATTAGCACCAATGGTGTTGCTGGTGACTGTGGTCCCAGCTGCCTTCAGATCATTAGTTCATTCATGTAGTTCTGTACTGATAAACCACCTTTCTCATGATCATCCACAACCCATCAGGCAAGAGCATGGAGCTCCAGACTCAGAGTGGTTGATGGACATTTTGTATTTCTTCAGTTTCTGAATAAATTGCACCAACATTGGACAAAGGATATTGAAAAGGATATTGATCAGTGTATTGAAGGAGGACAGGCAGAGGGCTGGTGTGACAAAACAAGATGCTAGGGACAGAGTGAGATGGATGCAAAAACACACAATAGCACACTATCAGTTATGGATTGGCCTCCCCTGAGGCCAGACCTCAACATTATTGAAGCAGCGTGGGATCATCCAGACAAAGAACCAAACAAAAGGCAGAAACATCCAAAGAAGAGTTTTGAATGTCCTCCAGGCCCAGAGAACTATTAGTGAAGACTACTTAAAGAAAGCTTGCCTAAGAGAGTTCAGGCTGTGCTGAAGATGAAAGGTGATCATACCAAATATTGACTCTTAAGCTCATTAGAAGTATAAAAACTCCGCCTTTTCTTCATATACTGTATTTCGATCTGTTTTTGTAAATGCTTTTTTTCCATTTTCCTACCAAGATAAAAAGGGGCAGCTCAAGATGTTTGCACAGTAATCTGTGAATAGCTAGTCATTACTGCATATACTCTCTGCTAGAGTTAATGCATTGACAGCTATGACAGAATTGGCTATAAGCATCAAATCTACTTTCTTGCTGCTTGTTTTGCTGCCCACCATTATCAGAATAATAATGTGCAGACTAATAATAATCCCCGGTTGGCTCCCTTTAGTGATGGCAGATACAGTAAGTACATTTTAGCCTATTATTATAGTAAAATGCTGTGGTTATCTAACATGTTTTTATCCATTATAAATGATTTGTTCATAATGTTAATACACTGCTAATATATAAGCTGAGTCATATCTCTCTCTTGGCGCTCTTTTTACTAGAGCTGTGATTTACTTAGCCTTGATTATCGAACAGAATTTGAGGAAGTGGAAATTGGTGGCCAATCACAAATAAAAGTTGTGTTTTGTTTTTGTGGTTTTGCAGTTCCTATTCCTCTGCTTCCAATCTTTCTGCTAAGAAAAGCTATCCAGGGAGAATACTTAACCGCATGAGAATAATATCTAGTTTTTACTTTCATACTTTCATCAAGAAAGTAAATAAAGGGTAAATCTGTTGTACTCGTTTTGGAGTTTGGAGTGTACGGAAAAGGAAATATTGCCACATTCGGTTTTCTGTCTGTCTTTCAGAGGAAGACAAATGCTACTATAGTTAGGTCAGGAAGACCTTGAGAAAACAATGCGGGGATTGCTTGCAGCATCGAGGTCCGCTGATCTAACCTTAGATGTTCTCACCTGTTCTCCCTCTTTCACAAAATCCTTCCTGCAGATATGAGCCATGATTCCTGTGGCCAGAGCGTCGCCCATCACATTGACCATGGTCCTGAATCGATCCCTACACGACAAGGTCAAAAGTTATTCGCAGTGAAGACTGATGAAGACCGTGGTTTATACACCCTATAACAAGTTAGTGTGTATTCCTGATATTTTGCTGATTGTTGCTTTTTTCAACCTCTGTGCAAGAAGCTAAGAGTTACTGGTTTTTAGCTATGATGATTGCTGTTAGAGAAAAAAATTAACCTTTACTTACAAAGCCCAGTCGACAGCAATGATGAGAGTGATGTCATCAGTGGGCAAACCCACAGAGGTCAGCACGATCACCATGGTAACAAGACCAGCCTGTGGGATTCCAGCTGCACCGATGCTGGCGGCCGTGGCAGTGATGCTGAGAGAACAGAGAGAGAAAGTCGGGTACGTTTATCTTCAAAGGATATACAGGAACACGTCCTTATATATGACCTCCCTGAAATGAAGGTGCAGATCTGTTTGTGAGCACTGAAACCGCAGGGATGGAAAAATAAAGCAAACATAGGGACCGTGGAGAACTATAATTCTGAATTACTTTAATACATACTGTATGTGCCATGCATAACTGTTTTGCTTCTTCTTCAGTGCAGAGTGCAATATAGCTCCAATTACTCATCCGTACTTACTTGGCAGCAGCAGTTTCAGCAGATTGATATTTTGTCCACAAATACACACGATCAGCTTATAAGAAGGGCATGAACTAATCCAAAGCTGGTGTATGGTAAGATAATTTAAATACGCATCACTCCCCTTAAACAGTGTTTGCTCATTTTCTACTCTAGCATGACAGATGCTGAAAAGTGGCATGACATAAACATTTCTGTGAACACTGGGTCCTTGTTTTCAGAAGTAGAAAAAAATAGGCTCCAGTTTTCTAGCTTTTGATTTTTCTAAGCAACAGAAAAACTATCCCAGCACATTGCTAGACAGCATAACCACGCTCTTAGAAAACTGCCTCCACCTCCAGCTTTTCTTTTCTTTTTTTTGCTTCTAACTGACTCACTTTAAATTAGATCCCTAAAAAGGTTAATATTTTTTCTATTATTTGTAGCAGTCACGTTACATCCTCTGGGGTTTAGAAATGAAGCCAGAGGAGAAGTGTGAAAAGCAACAGTTACTAAATGGCCACTTGAGGCTGCCTCCAAAATGAGTCAGTTCACAAGGATATCCAAGGATATCCGTTAATGGATTTAGCTTGCTAACCAAACTAAGAAACATTAGTGTAGCCAGTAGCGGTTTTTGATATGGGCAACATGTGCGGTTGCCCAGGGCGGCATCTGCAAAAATTTTTTTGCTCGTGCTCATGCTGCCCCGACATCAGCCAGCACATTTTGGGAATGGCATAGGCACCGATCGGCTTTCTATCGCCCATTTGCTGGGAGTAAGGTCGCCCTCCCTTTGCAGGGTGCGCCTGCTGCTTGCAGTTGCAGCACAGGGAGGAGAGAGCGGGGGATTCACTGGCTGGCTGGAGCAGCATCTAATAACCAGCTCGCAAAATAAAACAAAATAAAAACAAAACAACAAACACGAAAACACCAGACATTATGATACAGACTTATAATTTGCAACAATGTTTTTTTGAAATTCTATTTGAAAAGTGAGCGCGAGAGCCCTCGGTGCGCCTGCTGCTGAAGTCAAAGTAAACCTTATTATCATCTCTGCTACATACAGTCCAGCATATAGAGAGACGAGGCTCCAGTTACAGCAGTGCAAGTAAACAAACACTAAATATAAGAAGAGTTAGAAAATTAGTAAACACTTTAGGACTCGTGGTAAAGGGATCAATAACAATTTAAAATTTACAGTTTCATGATTTAAAGTCTCACACACAACCTGTCGAAAGGGGAGGGGGGCCGTGCTGCTTCCAAGTAGAGCACATTTCATTCATAATGTTGTAAATCCAAGCCCATTATGTATTCATGATTTGTTCCTGGGTTGTGCGAAATCCCAGAAAATAAACCCCAGACAAAGCGAATCTGTGAACTAAGGTGTAGGTCTATTAGGGAAATGTTGTGGTGATCCTCGGGCTGAGGATGGGTGTTCATACTGGAGTGCAAAATTAAAATGGAAGATGGACAAGAAAAGTTCAAAGCCATCAGGTGCTCAGTTTAGAAAAAAAGAGAAACGAAGAGGAGGAGAAACGAGCAAAAGATGCAGGTAAGCAGATGTGTCATTGGATAATGGCAGGTCATCCTGAAACAATCAGAATCAGAATACTTTATTAATCCCTAAGGAAATTATGTGGGTTACAGTTGCTCCAAGAAGAAATGGTAAAAATAGCAACGTTATGTTACAGATTTTACACACTTAAGAAATAGCACTAATATATACAGATCACTCAATTATAAAAATCAAGGATTAACAGAGGTGATTATAAATAAATATTAAGAAAATTGACAAGAATATTCCAGAGTAGAAAAGAGTGTGTGTAAAAAGGGTGTAACTATTGCAGTGTTTACAGTGCTTTATATGGAGCAGTTGTACAGGGAGATGTCCACGGGCAGGAATGATTTCCTGTGTCGTTCAGTGGTGCTTTTTGGTGATCTCAGTCTCTCACTGAATGCACTTCTGTGACTAGCCAACACGTCATGGAGTGGGTGGGACTTATTATCCAACATTGTCTTTATCTTGGACAACTTCTGCCTCTCAGACACCACCCTATCGAAGTCCAGCTCCGTCCCCACAACATTAATGAGCTTGTGGATCAGTTTATTTAGTCTGTTGGTGTCTGTGACCCTCAACCTGCTGCCCCAGCATGCAACAGCATAGAGGATAGCACTGACCACAACAGAGATGCAACAAGATAACATCAATTAGTAGGGATAGTGAAAAGGTCTGTTAGCCACTTGACTATGATTGTAAACAGCAGACACTGATGTAGTTTACTGAATCGTTTGGACTGTGTTCAGCACAATATTAATTAGTCATCTGTGTAGACAGCGAGGTTATTACAGTTAACCTAAACTAAATTAAAGCTAGATGTGAAAACATTTAAATTAACTAATGTGGCAAAGAGAAGACTCAGCTAAAAGCTTAACACTGATACGATTTTGTGATCTTAGAAAACAAAGCATAATAAGAATACAGGGATGTTTTAGTATTTTTGTAGTTTGTTAAATTTTAATACAACTTGTCTGATGAGGCATTGATGGACTTTGTTATTGAGACGCTAGATGTCGATAACACAGGTACATGTGTAGTAGTAGGTACATGTGTGACTCAGGTGCTTGAAAAAGTTCTGTGTTTTTATTGGAACATTTTGCGAAGTCCTACCTCTGACAAAGTAATTGAATACACTTAATTTAAAACTGAAACTAATAAGAAGTTAACAAAAACTATGTATGTTCAAACAATAGAAAACAAACTGAAACAATAATCGTGTTAAAGTTTTTACAGTATCTGAAGATCCCAAAGGAACGGCATCAGAATTTAAAACTTTTCTGGAAACCCATGTACGTGACTTCTTGTCACGATCACAAGCTTCTCTTTAAAGCCTGTATATGCTCCCAGTAAGAAAGTATCTAGTATCTAGTATCAGTTACTCTTTTTAAACTATTTATACGCAGAGAGCATCTTTCCTACCACCCATTTTTTTCAGCTCACAGAGAAACAAGCTTAGCAGCGTCTCATCTGCAGTTTGTACCTATGAAAAATAGCACAATCTGTCTCTACTGCAACCATTTAAATGCTGCTGCACTGCTAATCCAACAAAATGATATATTATATAACAATCTTAATTGTAGAACTACATATTTTAGTTATGTAAAGTTTCAGATGCCTTGTCCACTACTGTGGAGAAAGAATTAAAATATTTTGGGACAGTGACGGTTTTGAGCTTCTGGACTTTTGAGTGCAATTTGACAGCTTTCTCCTGGAAAGAACAAGAGGTTGGGGTTCAGGTTGGGCTAGCATGCAGATGGAGCAGCTACGTGGTCAGTAGCCAAACCGCGCGAACAGGATGCAGAGGGGGAAAAAATATTATAATTCTCCGTGACAAGGGAGCTGAGTAATACAGGTCATATGGGTTTTACTGCCAAGGGATTATGAGGGAGTGTGCACAGACTGCAGCCATGAAGAGGTCTGCTCTTAACATTATTACAGTAGGACATCGATTCAGAGGAGGGACAGGACGTTTCCCTTAGCCCGAGCCTGGAGGGGTTGGTGGTGGTTTGCTTACTTTTGACTGAATATTACAGAGCTGTGGTGTTGGTAGGATGAGGCCTGTCAATATTTTTTCTGTCTGTCTGTTTTCCCCCAGGGCTTCCAGACTGATTTAGCAGAAATCAGATCAGACTAAGAAGCTCACATGAGGCGTAATCTTTGTGACATTTACATATATGTGTATCTAGTAAATCCCACAATATTTTTATTAATTCAGAATTAAACTGAACGTGTGACATTATTATTCACGTTGCAGACAGAGCACCAAAAACATGCCTGCTGTTCATTTTTAACCCATATAAATTTCTCCCCGACTGCTGAGATATAAATATCTCGTTGTTGAATGTAACATATTTTTAAAATTCCGTTTTATTAAGAGAAATTAAGAGAGATTCAACTTCTTACCATGACTTTGAATTATACTAAGACAAGAAATAAAGTAAGTGGTTCTGTAATAGCTCTATAATTCCTCCCAATCAGTGCCAGGCTCCCAGTTACAGAGTTAATTCTCAGGCATTAAGTGGCAACTCTATAATTTAACAATAAAATAATATAATTTCTCTGAGATTTCTTTTAAATACGACTTAAATTAAATCTGAGTAAATCAGTGTTTAATGAAGTTTTTGTAGTGGTGGATTTTAGTACCTTTTAACAGACATCTGCACACCAGCTGACAGAAAGAAGATAAATTATCTGCGTTTAATGAAAACACCTTTTTTCTTAGCAAGTACTACAAATCTGGGGGTGAGCCTGACAAGATTTCCAAATGAATTTGAATTTTACCACTGTGACTTCATGAAGGTTCAATTTTGATTAAAGGATCTGTAGTTTGAACTATCCTGACCTTTAGTCCTAGGCAAAGAGCAGATCCCCAAGGAATGAATTCTACACTCAAAAAATTATTTAAGTCCAAAACGCTGGATTACACATAAAGTTTGTGTAATTTTGTAAGATAAATACAATATAAAATGTTACATTTAATGGAATCATGTCAAAATGTACTTGTCACCTTTTTTCCTTAATGATTGAATATTTTAATAAATAAACCTCTGATTTTATATATTTCATTTGTGTTTTACCTACAACTTTTTGCTTCGTGTTTATGAGCGGAAACAATAATTTTGGAGTGTGCATATAGGCAAATGTGTTTAAACTCTACGTTGTTGTCCACAACCACTATCCGCTACACAAACCATTACACAACCACTATCTTACTAAACATTTTAGAAAATGTTTCCAGATGGACAGGAGCCACTGTGTAATTATTTTAACAGAATGCATTCATTAAATTCATAACATTAAGTTAAGATGGCGCCGGTGAGGTCGGCTGCCGTCACGACTGCTCCGACCACTTTTTCTTTGTCTTTGTTTTTTAAGTTAGTTTTCAGCGTTTCTAAATCGGCAAAATCATCACCATTGGGTACATTAGGTATGACAGTGACACTCTTGTTTCTATTGGTATACAATGTACTCACAATTCGAAGTTTTTAACTCCGGATCCGAGCTGGCCGAGTGAGATCTCGAGGGAGAACAAAGGGAAGCGGCGGCGGCCTAGAGGGAAGCGAGCCGGCGTCAGGAACAGGCTGAGAGCTCGTGCACACCGCACACCTCTGCCTAGCATCCTGCTCGCCAACGTCCAGTCACTGGAGAACAAGCTTGACGACCTCAGGGCCAGGATAAAGTTCCAGAGAGACATTCGGGACTGCAATCTCCTCTGCTTCACCGAGACATGGCTGAACCCAGCGGTGCCGGACCACGCCATCCAGCCGGCCGAGTTCTTCTCGGTTCACCGCATGGACAGGACACGGGACTCGGGGAAGTCAAGGGGAGGCGGCGTGTGTTTAATGGTGAACAACTGGTGCAACAGTGCGAACGTTGTTCCTCTCACACGCTCCTGCACACCAAATCTGGAACTACTGTCCATCATGTGTCGTCCTTTTTATCTACCTCGGGAATTTACATCGGTCATTGTAAGTGCCGTTTATATTCCACCACAAGCGGACACGGTCACCGCCTTATGCGAGCTGCATGAGGCACTCACACAGCACCAGACACAACACCGGGACGCTGCGCTTATTGTGACGGGGGACTTTAATAGCGCCAACCTCAAACGCGCAGCGCCGAACTTTTATCAACACATCACCTGCCCCACCAGGGGTGAAAGGACACTGGACCACTGCTACACTACGGTCGAGGACGGCTACAAGGCACAATCCCGCCCCCCGTTTGGCAAATCTGATCACGCCGCCATCTTCCTCATGCCAAAATACAAACAAAGGCTGAAACAGGAAGTTCCGGTTCAGAGGAAGGTCGCGCGCTGGACGGATCAATCGGTGGCCGCGTTACAGGACGCACTCGATGACGCAGACTGGGACATGTTCAGAAACAGCTCCGACGATGACGTCAACGTGTTTACGGAAGCGGTTGTGGGATTCATCGGGAAACTAGCGGATGATACCGTGGAGACAAAGACTATCACAACGTTTCCCAACCAGAAGCCGTGGGTGGATAAAACCATCCGCGACGCTCTGAGATCCCGCACCGCTGCCTACAACACGGGACTCATGACGGGGGACATGGACCCGTACAAAGCCGCGTCATATAACGTGCGGAGGGCGGTGAAAGAGGCGAAGCAGCGCTACGGGAGGAAACTAGAGTCACAACTCCAACAGAGTGACTCTAGGAGCCTGTGGCGGGGACTAAGGACAATAACGGACTATAAAGCACCAACAACCGGTATGACGAACGCGGCCGTGACTTTGGCAGACGAGCTGAACACTTTCTATGCTCGCTTCGAGGCTGCAGCTAAGGTCTCCAACAATGCTAGTGTTAGCGGCGCTAACGGCTGCAGACAGGAAGATACTGCCAGCACCGGAAACGTGCTCGTCATCTCCGAGCATGAAGTAAGGAGAGCCTTCAAGAGAGTGAACACCAGGAAAGCAGCAGGACCAGACGGCATCCCAGGTCGTATCCTAAGAGACTGCGCATACCAGCTAGCTCCTGTGTTCACTGAGATATTCAACATCTCTTTATCTCAGTCGGTGATCCCCACATGCTTCAAAGAGTCCATCATTGTTCCTGTCCCGAAGAAACCCCACCCTGCTTCTCTCAATGACTATCGCCCTGTAGCCCTCACCTCAGTAGTTATGAAGTGCTTTGAACGCCTGGTCAGAGACTTCATCATTTCTTCACTACCAGACACACTGGACCCACTACAGTTCGCTTACCGTCCAAATCGTTCCACAGACGATGCCATCTCTCATCTCCTCCACACATCACTCACTCACTTGGACACTAGAAGGGGGAATTATGTTAAAATGCTCTTCATAGACTACAGCTCTGCATTTAATACCATAATTCCCTCCACACTCACCACCAAGCTGGAGCATCTGGGACTCAGCTCATTTATGTGTCAGTGGATCTCCAACTTCCTAACTGGCAGACCACAGGCAGTAAGGATGGGCGGACATGTCTCAGCCTCCACCACTCTCAGCACTGGAGCCCCCCAGGGGTGTGTTCTGAGCCCCCTGCTGTACTCTTTGTACACATATGACTGTGTGGCCACTACCAGCTCCACCACCGTCATCAAGTTTGCTGACGACACCGTCGTGGTGGGCCTGATCTCTGATAACAACGAGACGGCCTACCTGAAGGAGATTAGGAATCTGGAGAACTGGTGCCAGAGGAACAACCTCCTTCTAAACGTCAGTAAGACAAAGGAGCTGATAGTGGACTTCAGCACTAAGCAGGAGAGGAACTACCAGACCCCCGTCATCAACGAGTGCCCAGTGGAGAGAGTGGACAGCTTCAAATACCTCGGAGTTCACATCACGCAGGACCTGTCATGGTCCTGTCACATCAACACCGTGGTGAAAAAGGCCCGACAGCGTCTCTACCACCTCAGACGCTTGAGAGACTTCCAACTGCCCTCCAAGGTGCTCAGGAACTTTTACTCGTGCACCATAGAGAGCATCCTGGCGGGAAACATCTTAACCTGGTTCGGGAACAGCACCATGCAGGACAGACGAGCTCTACAGAGGGTTGTGCGGTCAGCTGAGCGCACCATCCGCTCCGAGCTCCCTGACCTGCACTCAATCTACAGCAGGCGGTGCTGGACCAAGGCCAGGAAGATCGTGAAGGACCTCAGCCATCCCAACAACAGACTGTTCTCTCTGTTGAGGTCAGGAAAGCGATTCCGCTCCCTGAAGACCAACACAGAGAGACTGAGGAGGAGCTTCTTCCCGCAGGCGATACGGTCTCTCAATCACACCACCACACAGTACTGACCCACACATACAGTTCTTACACACACACTGGACTTTCTGGACTTTGTTTTTGCACAACACTGGTCACTATATTCTTCATTTCCGGTTAATACTTGTACAGCTGCTGTTATTGTGTATATATTTATTTATATTTAGATTTCTTCATACATTCTTATATAGTTCTATATTGTGTATTGTGTATTTTGTTGTACAGTTATTTTATTTTCAACTTTAATTTATATATTTTATCTTATTCTTCCCAGTTAAATTTACCCTTCATTCTAATTTGTGTTGTACAGTTATTTCATTTTTAACCTTAATTTATATTTTATTCCTTCCTAGTTAAATTTACCCTTTTTAATTTTTCATATTTATTTCCTATCTTATTCATAGCCTTTCCTTTTTTGTTTTCTTTAGGTCACGAGCAGTTGTCCAAGCATTTCACTACATATCGTACTGTGTATGACTGTGTACGTGACAAATAAAATTTGAATTTGAATTTGAATTTGATGTGTAAAATGCAATCTCTTCTTTTATTCCAATACATTTATTTAAGCCATGCAAGAAAGTGAGCGAAATTATAGAAGCAGCTGTTAGAAAATGGTTTAGTATGTTAGTATCAATCCAATACCAAGTAAATACAGGGCCAGGATTGCAGATACCAGGTACCAGTATTTTTAACCTATAAGAGCATGTAGTGGAGAGCAGTGTGTCGTGATTTAAGAAGTGAATAGTCACACCTTTCAGCTTCTTCTACTTTTTGGAGAACTGAAATGTAAGTGTGCCTGTCTCTAAAGCACTTTGGGTCAGCTTCTGTTGTTTAAAATGTTTAATTTCCCCCCAAAACGCTTTATTTAACACAACTCAGTGAGCTACATACTGAACGAAATATCGATCCTATTGCACCAGTATCAATCCGATACCAATACCAGCGTTGGTATCAGTACTATCGATGTTTGGATTGATCCACCAACTTCAACTGTGCACATTTACTTGCTTACATCCCATTATGAGTTAGATTTTTTGACTTGTGATGCCCCTTACCTGATGGTGATGATTTGCCCAAAGTCCAGTTCGTAATTGTTCACTTGGGCGATGAAGATGGCTGCCACGGCCTCATAGAGCGCCGTACCATCCATGTTGATGGTGGCCCCGACCGGCAGCACGAAGCGGATGATGCGTCTGTCGATATGGTTGTTCTCAAGGAGGCACTTGAAGGTGATAGGCAGAGTAGCAGAGCTGCAGGAGGGAAAGAAAAGTAGGCAGTGTAATCAGTTGTGTTATAGCAGGAAATGTCTCTTGGGTTCAAGCCACTGACAAAAAAACAATAAAAGCATGAATAAAGCAAGTAGCTCCTATTTTGATGTTAGGGTTACAGAAAAAAAAATCACCAACAAACATCGATTTAATTTCCTCTATTTTCGTTCCTAATAGAGCATAAAAGCAATTTTTCTTTGGCCTTGGCCCTCTCTTTGTGTTGATATTTCTGCTGGACCATAAATGGAGGCTTATACAGATTATAAGGTGGTCATCATTGTTTTCTTTTCTTCTGGGAAACATCCTAATGGCATGGAAAAATGTAATATATGAACATTTACCAGTTATTTTTTTTCTTTCTTTTTCTTTGAGACCCTTTGAGGTTATTTTGCATATATGTACCACAAGAAAATGCTACGAAAAAAGCCAGCTGAGTTTATATGGGACATAAAGCCTAACACTCCCCCACATGGTAAATGGCCTGTATTTGTATAGCGCTTTACTTGGTCCTAAGGACCCCAAAGCACTTTACACTATACACAGTCATCCACCCATTCACACACTGGTGATGGCAAGCTACATTGTAGCCACAGCCACCCTGGGGCGCACTGACAGAGGCGAGGCTGCCGGACACTGGCGCCACCAGGCCCTCTGACCACCACCAGTAGGCAACGGGTGAAGTGTCTTACCAAAGGACACAACGACCGAGACTGTTGGAGCCAGGGCTCGAACTGGCAACCTTCCGATTACAGGACAAACTCTTGAGCCATGATCGCCCCCACATCAAAATTCTGACACAGCTCAGCCACATTAGCTCCACAGTGTGTTAAAATTACAGGATTTTTATTGTAGTGGGGCATTCACATCAAAGAAAAATGTAACTGACTAAATGTAGTAGGTACATGTGTGAAAGAAGTCCTGATGATTCATTTACAGACACAGTTTTTAAATAAAGTCTGTGTGCATTTGTCTGCGCATCAAGCTTTATAATAATAATAACAATAATTTAGGACCTCTAGATCTGCAAAGTCATATGCTTTACCTGGAGGAAGTGGCCAAGGAGATGAGAAGGGCTTGTAGAATGCCTCTTATGTAAACTATGGGGCTTTTCTTGGTGATGAAGAAGTACATGGCCGGGAGGATGAACAGTCCGTGCAGCACCAAGCCCATTACCACAGTGATGGCATAAAAGCCCAACTTCTTCCCCATGGCCGAAGGGTCGTCCATCTCTAAGATCTTTCCAGCCACCAGAAACACAATACCAAAGGGGAAATACCTGCAGAAAGGAGGAGGGAAGGACTGCTGAACACAGTGATACTAATATTAGCATGTTGACATATTTAATCCAAACAATTTTAATATGCTGGTGGTTACTAGTTTCAAGGACCTATGATCTTAATATAATGTGTAGGATGCTAACATTTGCAAGTAGTGGACAGATAAAAGGCTGCCAATAAATGACCAGTCTAGCATCGTTACAATAAACCTTCACTAGATGAAGGCTTTAAAGTGGGGCATGTCTGTTTCACCTTTTTTTTGTAATCCATCCAATTGTTGTTGAGACATTTACCTAAATACGAAAAAGTCTGATCTAACTAATATCAGAATATTTCAAATTTAACATGCCGGAGAGTGAATGGCAAACAGTGCTGGTTTTTTATCAGTGTTAGTTATAGTTGATCAGTAAAACTTCACAAATGTTGTTACTTTTCTTGTGTTAGGGGTTTCTTGTAAAATACTGCTCTTACCAAATGACAATGGCAACAATTTTCAAAACCGCCTCATTCAAACTCTGACAAAAGTTGACCAAAGCACTTCCGTTGGGTCCCATTCTTCCCAGCATTATTCCTGAACGGGAAAAGGAAAAGAAAAATATGCAAGCATGCAACTGCAGGGATGTTTTCAACAGTATTAAGTGATAAGAATGGAAACATTTGTTTGTTCCCTGCACAGCACAGAATGAATGAAGATGTTGAACCAATGGTGGGTGGAAACCAAAATCATCGGCCCTTTGAGGCCTCACTTAAGTTAGCTTTTTTGAGATATATATTTATGCATGTGCATTGTGGATGTTAGTGCGTGTGGGATTCATGTCAAACACCCACCCATGGTTGCAGAGAATATAACGATCCCCAGTACATTCATGCCTTCGCTGGTGCCGGGAGATGTTTTCACGATGACGTCAGGAGGTGGCGTTAGATCCAGAGAGAAGTTCTGGGTGTCGGTGCCATTGTCATCCTGGATGCCATAAATGTAGACCCTCCGCGTGGTTGTCTCATCCAGGAGCTGAGCGACTGTCGGTTTGGGGATGAGTTCTGCGACTCTCTGGGTTCGATACTTGAAACCAAAACAGAGCACAGTGAACGTGACATACCAGACTCTTACATGATAATGAAACACGCTCATTCGTGTTTGCATTCTCGCACGGCAACAGATTAATTTTATTCTTTTTGCAAATGTGTTGAAATAAATGGACAATAGAAGATAATATAAAGAGGCGTTGCAGTTTAGATTAAAGATTAGGGGGTAACAGAAATCTATGCTTTCAGTATTTGAGCTTACCTGTTGAAACGTAGCTTGGACCAAGTTAGCTGGAAACATGTTGCTATAAAAGAAAATTTAGGGAATTTGTTAATATCTTTCAGTGAAAAGCAGACACATTGTAATGGATCCAAAGTAAAATGTAGGTTAACAATCCCAGAAATGTAATCAATGCAGAGAAATAGAACAGTTATAACTTTGCTTTAACAAAAGCTATTTCTGTGTATCTCCTCTTTTTTATATTGGCTTTGATATTACGGGTGTATAGGAATTTCTTTTACTTATGTATTATTCACATTATTTTATTGTATAATGCCTTGGTGCCACTGGATTTTAACAAGTCTCACACTCATACATTAAGACAAATGGTGGGGGTCTAGTAAGGAAGCTGGGGGGAAGCACAGGAAGAAACTTTTGTCTCTTCGAGGACTCTGGGAGGTAGCAAGGGAGTGTGAACCTTAAGGTGTGAAACAGCTGTGTACTGCCTTTTGTTCCTGAAGAAGGTATTTAACTGAGAGCCATGCTAGGCTCAGGGAGACTCTGCTGACCTGCCCCGCGGTCATGCAGGCTCTCCACAAGCTTGGTTGTCTGTTCTTTGTGTGTTTTGATTAAAGAATGTTAGCTACCGCTCACCGCTCGTCTGCAGGCTTTATTTAAATGGAAAACTTCCACAACATGGGGTAAATCTTTCCTGTACATCTCCTCCCTGTGAAATTGGAATTGATTAAATCAGAAATTCAAAGAAGGACGACAGCTTCTTTATGGATTCTGCATCATTACTACTGTGCAAGAAGTCTTACTCTAATAAAATTACACTGAAAATTTGCTTTGTTGGTAAATAGACTTTTCTGCATCAGTCCTATCAGTCCTGACAAATGAAAATCTCCACATCTCATATCTCTGAAGAAAAGAATATTGAGTTCTTCAGTTCTTGAGCTGCCACAGAGTGGAATCAGGTGCACGGACAGATGAAATCTGAAGACAGAGGAGCAGGAAGAATGGGGACAGTAGAAAATAGAGAACAATCTCTTTCTGGAGAGGAAAACAGATGCCCACCATCCATCGAGGTGAAATGAAACCGTTTAAACCGTGTCTGCCGTCTATCGTGATGGGAAATGTGCGATCGTTGGCAATTAAAATCGACGAGCTCTCAGCACTGGTACGGAGTCAGAGGGAATACCGAGAGTGTAGCCTGATGTGTTTCACCGAATCATGGCTGCACCAGGACATTCCCGATGAGAATGCTTCCGTGGAAGGCTTCCACACTGTTCGGGCGGACAGGGACAGCATCGCTAGCGGTAAGCGTAAAGGAGGTGGGCTTGCTGTTTTAGTTAACAACCGGTGGTGTAACCCTGCCAACATAACAATCAAAGAAAGGACTTGTTGCCCGGACACTGAACTGTGTGCTGTTGGACTCAGGCCGTATTATTTACCCAGGGAATTCTCTCACGTCATCTTGGTGGCTGTTTATGTACCCCCCTCTGCTAACCCCACAGCTGCATGTGACACTATCCACTCTGCCATAGCTCGGCTACAGACTCAGCACCCGAGTGCCTTTATTGTGATCTCGGGTGACTTCAACCATGTATCACTGGACAATACACTAACAACATTCAAACAATATGTGGACTGTCCCACCAGGGGAGAGAAAACTTTAGACTTACTGTATGCTAACGTCAAGGATGCATACAGCTCCTCCTCCCTCCCCCCACTTGGTAGGTCAGATCATAACCTGATTCACCACACCCCCCGCTATGTGCCAATTGTGAGGAGGGAACCTGTGACCACCAGGACTGTTAGGAGGTGGTCAGAGGAGGCAATAGCGGAACTACAGGGCTGTTTCGAGGTGACCGACTGGGAAACACTCTGTGAGCCTCACGCCGAGGACATCAATGGGCTTACTGAGTGTATCACAGGCTACATAACTTTCTGCACCGACTCCATTGTTCCAGCTCAGACTGTTCATTGTTACCCAAATAACAAGCCGTGGGTGACTAAGGACATCAAAGCCCTCCTCAACAACAAGAAGAGGGCTTTCAGAGGGGGCAACAAAGAGGAGGTGAGGAAGATCCAGGTGTTACTAAAGGACAAGATCAGAGAGGCTAAGGACAATTACAGGAGGAAGCTGGAGTGGAAACTCCAGCAGAACAGCATGAGAGAGGTGTGGAGGGGCATGAAGACCATCACTGGATTCAGGCCAACCAACAGCAGGGGAGCTGAGGGAGGTGAGAATAGAGCCGACGAGTTGAATCTGTTTTTCAATAGATTCGACACCACAGTGTCTGCTCCCACCCCCACAACCTCACCTGCAGTCAGCCTGGAATCCAGAGCCACACCACTGTGCCAGCCTCTCTCTTCACATGTTGCCTCCTGTGAGATTCCTGACACCCCTCCCCCACCCATCACCTTCACTCAATACCAGGTTGAGATGCAAATGAGGAGACTTCACTCAGGCAAGTCTGCTGGACCAGACGGAGTGAGTCCCCTTGTCCTCAAGACCTGTGCCCCCCAGCTGTGTGGAGTCTTTCATAAACTGTTTATGCTGAGTCTGAGTCTGCAGAGGGTCCCGGTGATGTGGAAGACATCATGCCTCGTCCCTGTACCAAAGACGCCTCGTCCCAGTGGCCCCCAGGATTACAGGCCCGTGGCACTGACCTCCCACATCATGAAGACCCTGGAAAGGCTCATCCTGGACCAGCTGCGACCCATAGTAAGACCACATCTGGATCCCCTTCAGTTCGCTTATCAGCCTCGTCTCGGAACAGAGGACGCCATCATCTACCTGCTCAATCATGTCTACACCCATCTGGACCAGCCGGCGAGCACTGTGAGGGTCATGTTTTTTGACTTTTCCAGTGCTTTCAACACCATCAGGCCGACCCTCCTGGGTGATAAGTTAGCAGCGATGCAGGTGGATGCTTCTCTGGTGTCCTGGATTGTTGATTACCTGACAGGAAGACCACAATATGTACGTCTCCCACAGTGTGTGTCTGACAAGGTGATTAGCAACACAGGGGCACCACAGGGGACTGTCCTCTCCCCCTTCCTCTTCACCCTCTACACCACAGACTTCAGCCACTGCACAGAGACATGCCATCTTCAGAAGTTTTCTGATGACTCTGCGGTGGTTGGATGCATCAGCAGGGATGATGAGACAGAGTACCGGGTTGTGGTCGACTCCTTTGTCACGTGGTGTGAGCAGAATCATCTGCAGCTCAACGTGGCAAAGACCAAGGAACTGATCGTGGACTTCAGGAAGACCAGGAAACACTTGACCCCTGTTTCAATCCAGGGGGTCAGTGTTGACATTGTGGAGGACTATAAATACCTTGGAGTACACATTGACAATAAACTGGACTGGGCTAAAAACACCACAGCACTTTACAGGAAGGGCCAGAGTCGTCTCTATTTTTTGAGGCGACTGAGGTCCTTCAACATCTGCCAGAAAATGCTGAGGATTTTCTATGAGTCTGTTGTGGCCAGTGCGATCCTCTATGCTGTTGCATGCTGGGGGAGCAGGCTGAGGGTCGCAGATGCCAACAGACTTAATAAACTGATCCGTAAGGCCAGCAATGTTGTGGGGATTGAGCTGGACTCCCTCAAGGTGGTGTCGGAGAGGCGGATGCTGTCCAAGATAAAGACAATGTTGGATAACACCTCCCACCCACTCCATGACATGTTGGTCAGTCACAGGAGCTCGTTCAGTGAGAGACTGAGATTACCGAAAAGCACCACTGAACGACACAGGAAATCATTCCTGCCTGTGGTCATCTCCCTGTACAACGCATCCACTTAACACACTGTTTGCTGCTACAACTACACATGTTTCTTTTCCAAATATTTATTTATAAGTGACTTATGTATGTATGTATGTATATATATGTATATATTGTACTATTCTTAGTTAGCGTATTGTCTGTCTTGTCTTAATGTTGGTTTAAAATGGAGCACTGTAACAAAAAATAATTTCCCCCAGGGATCAATAAAGTATTCTGATTCCGATTCTGATTCTGATGAAAGGTTGTCCGACAAACTCATTCAAAGGATCAAAGATAAAATGAGATACGTTGGTTAATGACTATATATTTCCAGGATGAGTTATTGATAGAGCATCATAAACTCTAAGTATGACTAATATGACTAGTCCTCTCTCTGTTTTTGTCATGTAATAAATAGCAAATGAGTCACTGTATCCTTACACAGTGTAAGCTGGGATGTGGATTGGCCCCACGTTCATGCAGACCACAGATTAATATAAAGTAAGTGAGCAGACCTGCATCGTGATCACTGTAATTTAATTGTCAAAGTTTGGTGTTTTTTAAATAAGTTTTTTTCTGTAATTCAGTTTCGACCACTGATTTAAGAGCTGAGACAGCACAGCGACAGGTGTCTAGTAGCACTATATCCTGACAGAAGAGGAGGGTCAGGTATTTAAAAGGTATTCTTTTTTATTTAAATAGAAGTTATATAAAAAGCTAAATATGCTTTAGTTTATGAATTATCTGTAACAAAAAATTAAGTAATGAGCAGATGATTTTTATTAAAGTTGGACAAAGACTACGGTGCAAAAGATGGTCCTGTTAAAAGGAAGTTTTTCCTGTTAAAAGGAAGTTTTTCTTTCCCGCTGTCCCCACAGTGCTTGCTCATAGGGGGGGTCATACAGTTGTTGGGATTTTCTTTGTTTTCTTTGTATTATTGTAGGGTCTTTACCTTACAATATAAAGCGCCTTGAGGCAACTATTCTTGTGATCTGGCACTGTATAAATAAAACTGAATTGAACTGAACTGAATAGTTTACATGCCTAAATGCATGGAATTTCTGCCATTTAATATGCTGATTATATATTTATGTTAAGATGCAGTTGAACAGGTTTACCTAAAATGTGACCAAGCCACTGAGCCACAGTGTCTTTAGGACAGAAGACAAAGTCAGGTTCCTCACAGCACATCATTGCTGTTCCACGATATGTAGGAAGGAAATCCCAGATACTACACAAACATGACTAATAACTTATAAAGTATTTGTTTTTTAAGTCAAGAGCTGCTGGGATCACTAAATGCACAATGAATGACGAGTGAGTGGTCTAATAAATACAAAGAGTTATGAGGTGCCCTTTGTTTACGTGCAGATACTGCCTGTGTAGTATTCTGTGCAAAGAGACTACTGTCCAAGGTCTGCGTTGTATTAGTGCTGCTGGTAAATCCCACAGTGACACAGAATTTAAACCACAATCAGAAATCAACCATCACATTTAAGATGCAGTGAGATTAAAAGCCACACTGCATCTGGGTACGTGTACATTAAGAAGAGTGACGTTAAAAACCATATGGCAAAGATTTCCAGAAACATTGCAGAGTGAGTCACAAGACTGCGGTGAGTATCCTGCACAGATCGGACCAGCGGGATATCCAATCAGAGCAAAGCTGGCTAATGAAACACTCTGACCCCAGGGTTCCCCTAATAAATCCAAGAATGCACATATTCTTACATAGCATGCTCATTATAGATGCTTATCCAACACATTCACACACGAGCACTGACAGTCGAGTGATACAGCAGGCCTGCATGATAGATGAAGGCTGTAAAGAAGCTTTGCGGGATAAATCCAAAGCACAGCTGTGCTCTGTAACCCCCCCTCAAACACACACACACACACACACACACACACACACACACACACACACACACACACACACACACACACACACACACACACACACACACACACACACACACAGAATCTGTGAACAACAAAGCTTCACCACTGCACATGATCAGGTCATAGATGGATTTCATAGGCTTGGCCAGTTTATTACTCCCTCTTATTGATAGTGTGACTGGAAGTGAGTCTTCCAACTCTATTTTATTCCTGATATTTTTTTAAAAGTTCTTTTTTTTTTTTTTTTCCAAAAAACCAAAATTTGTTCATAATTCATAATTTCCATGTTTTTGTTTGCCTCCCATTCTGTGCATTTAGGTTAAAAAACCACAAATATCAGATATCCTTGTGCACAGGTCCACACCTCAGCCGCTCTTCTTTTAGTCTACTGACCTGCCGCGAGTCTCTGTCATGTTTCAGGTCTATCTCTAGCACAACAACCCAGCCCTTCAGCAGCACTAATTAGCTTAGCACAATAACCCACTGGCACATAAGGTTCCAGGCTTTACACTCCGACCTCAAGCACCTCCTTGACTTCTGCCTCCATGAGCACGCAGAGCAAATCTGCTTTTCATTCGCACTATAACCTACATACGTTTGTTTCATTTGCAAATCCGCAAAAGCCAAAATGCGCACATTAGCAATACGGCATGTGAATTAGATTCGCTCTGGAATAAAGTCGATCTTCTCCATGGATTTTTTTTCTTTCTGCTAGATTGTTTTTCTTAAGATTATTTTCCATGACTTTGTTGATATGAAATTGTACATAAGCATTTTTTAAGCTTTATTCATTTTTAAATACAAGATTTCCATGTTGGTTAAAAAAGCAACAACAGGCTGAATTTTAATGAGTTAAACAAAAGTCTTTCCCAACATCTTGTTCATCTAATGACTCAGATTTCTCTGAAGCCTCGCTTTTGAACTATTGACACTAAATACACAAACTTACTTTAATCCAAAGAAAGCAAAATACAGCCAAGTTTTTACTCCCTTCATCCTTCTTCCATGGGACTACATAAAAACAAGCACTTAGGCAACTCTCTTTAACATAGTCTATGCATTTTCTGGCGCTACACTTGCAGCGCTCTGAGCATAACGGAAATAATTAGTGGTCTCTTACCGAATGAGGTCCAGCAGAGCATCAGCAGAGCTGGTCATTGGCTTCTTGCTTTCCTCAGAATCCTCCTTCTGTGCAGCTCCACCCGGGTGAATGATGTAAACCATGAGAATACCAACTACCACAGCAACAAAGGTGGTCCACAGGTAGTATGAAATGGTCATTATTCCCAAGCGGCTGGAGCACTTGGCATCCAGAGCAGCCAGACCGGACATCAAACTGAGAGCAAGTGGAGACACACAAAGGCGGAAAGAGACAAGATAGAGTTAGAAACCAAGAGGGAGTTGAAGAGATTGTGGCTGAAGAGATGCTTCTGCTCAGTGTCAGAGTGAACATTTTGAAGCTGAATTTTTAGTTTTCCTGCAGAAGAAGAAAATCAGTAGTGATCAGCTACATGCAGCTGCAAATGTTCAGCCAACTCGTGTAATGTAGATCCTTGCTGTAACCACCCTGCAAACAAGTGGCCCTCTACTACACAATCCAAAATACAACTATTTATTATTTTCTTGCTTTACTGATGCTAGATTTAACTTTAAAACTCTTGACTATTAGAATAAAAGTTCCCAAACATATGAATGAGTATGCTGGGTCTTAAAGTGAAAATAAACCGCTGGTGGTTCAACAGGCTCCAAATTTGTGAAACGCCAGAGGAAATATTCTGGCAAGCTTCAAATTCAGCATTCACCTTAATAACATGCTTTATGTGGATATGAAAGCAAGCAGAGCTTTAACTAGGTGTGCAGCTTTGAAATGAATGCAGCACTTAACCAATCTCAATCAGCCTGTTTCAATTTTGAGAAGCTCTTCGTGTAAGCCTCTGCAGTCTTAAACAAGACACGGCTTCTTCTACCTTAAGATACGTGAATTCAGCCGTGTAGCTTTGCACTCATCCCTCTATGCCAGTGAAGGGGATGAAAAGTTGTTCTTACAAACATTCGAAACAGTCGATGTTAATTTGCATTTGTATGGGCAGCTCTGAATACAGCGTCTTTTCAGATATTTGTTTTCACTGTACAAAGATGGTGACGCTCGTCGTATATACAAAAAAAAGGAGTGAATGAGGGAGATTCACATAATTGGCTTCTCGGTGAGTTAAAAAAAAAGTGAAAAATAAATGCAAATGACATATTTTTGGGAAGTGTGGGAGGATGTGGAGGGTGATGCTCGTGAAAGCAGAGAAACAGCGGTGGAGAGATCTTTAGCTGGGGAGACAAGATTTTCTCCCCATCCTGTGTAATCTGGTTCGACTTGGCAAGTGTTTGGGTGGATGTGCTGAGTTTTTCTGTGCACTCGCTGCCTGTGCTGAAACTCATACTGTCATGCCTCCTTCCATCATTTTTCAAATGCAAACTAGAGAGTCTCCATCTCCTGCAGGTTTCACACTGGGGACTATTGTGCTTTGAAAAGCCAGTCTGGTCACATGAATGGAAACTTGCGTCTTTCTGTGTGTGTGTGTGTGTGTGTGTGTGTGTGTGTGTGTGTGTGTGTGTGTGTGTGTGTGTGTGTGTGTGTGTGTGTGTGTGTGTGTGTGTGTGTTTGTGATAACATAATCAATTCTTGGGATGGGAGAAAGCATTTGATTGAAACTTGCATTAAAACGCTGCAGAACTTTATTATTAAATGCTCAAATTAAGCGAAGGATCAATTTTTTCCACTGAAGCCAAATCATAATTTCACAGCTGCAAAAACGCTGATGCGCTTGAATGATAAATAAAGTCACGTCTTCACTTGATTTTGCTGTAACTATGGTAACTATAGCACAATCTTGGCTTCCTAAATGGAAAAATTATGCTTTTCCAGTTCGGAGTATATGAAACATTTACTGAGGACTAAAGTTCAGACAGTCAATTCATCTGCATAGATCACTCACCTTTGTTGAGATGTTAAAATGAAAATGTAACTGAATGGTTAAAGAACCACACGTGTAAGTACAGGATAATAGCAAATTCTAACACTGTTAAATTACTACTGGTTACAAAGTCACGGTGGTGTGTTGGTAGTCTCTAAACTGGTTAAATATCTACAACTTTTTTCTGCGTAGCAAAAATGCTTCACAATTAGACTCAACCAGGAATGCTGGAAACTGGTTTGTTACTAAAAGTGAAAGCACAGTCTCTCTGTGAGGAAACCTTTAATGTAATGTTTCATTTTGCTTATAAGTAGCCCAGAATTGCAGATCCCTCGCACCGATCCATCTATGCATCTACAGGGATTAGAACCCAACTTGTCAATCATAGGGCAACAGGTTGGGTACATCTTGGACAGCTCATTTCTTTATATTTTTCAGACTTGCTTGTCATTTTTTATGGTTTTGAGCTGGCTTTCTCGATACCTCTCAAAGATTTTCTTTGGTCATTGGCTAATTTGCCCCTCTTCAGTTCAGTCTTCATACCTGATCATTTTCAGAGAACTTTTTTTTGTTACTTCAGCCACTAACACTGACCAATCATTCAGGCCTGTGGTGTAGGAGATCTTGACATCACTGATGTAATTATAAAAGCAGAAATGTACAGACAGATTTTACCATTTGATTGACAGTGGCTTCATTCTTAAGCATGACAACAATGCCATACGCACTGCCAGTACAGTTAAGACACACCTGGATAGAAAACCAGTCAATGAAAGGTTGGCCTCCCCAGAGGCCAGACCCTGAACATTACTGAAGCATCTCGACAGAGAACAAAAGGCAGCCGACATCCAAAGATCTTTGAATGTCCTTCAAGAAGTTTGGAGAACTATTCCTGAAGACTTCTTCAAGAAATTAAAAGAAAGCTTGCCTAAGAGAGTTCAATATGTGTTGCAGAGTAAAGATGGTCATTTCAAATACTGACTTTAAAACTTAGAATTGTACAAACTCTGTTTTTGTCTGCATTTCTGTGTTTTTTTGGAAAACCACTACAACAATTAACTGGTAATAAAACATTTTTTAACCTTTCTTATTCAAAATGCAGCTGAGTATAAATGTCAGTGTCAATAATTTTATCACGTGATTTGTTTTAACAAAGTCTCTTTTACCTTGATACAAATATCGAAGTTATTACTAAAACTGGCTATTATCTAAAAAATAATTCTAATGAATTAGTTTAAATCTGTCATGAAAGACACCTGCAGTGAAAGGGAATAAAAAAAGTAAAGATTCTCTGTCGCCTACTTGTTAGAGGCTGACTTTGCCTAAACACCTAAACAGTGAAATGAGTAACGTCAGGGGTTACAGTGCAGGTGAGCGAACCCTGAGATCTGTGTAGTGTCTCAGCACAGGGAAAAGAAACACGACTCACAGTAATTTCTAATGTGAGCTTCAGTAAATTCTCCTTCTGTACTTGATGTGATCAGCTGACCTGCTGCTCTGGATTTCTACAGCTGAATCCAAGTTGTCAGCAGTTTCACGAGCTATCCTGGCTGACGTCCATCCCCGACACTGACACAATACTGTTTATATTATCTTTACACTGGGCAGCATAAAACTGATATAAAGTTGCCATTCGGTTAATTAATCTAAGTATCATCTGCTTAAATGCAGCTTCATCTCTGCTACACTTGATGCCGTCTAACTCTGACCATGAGCACCACAGACACTGTGTATCAGTCCAACACAGCTTTACTGTCAATTCACCACAATACTGCAAACTAAAATGTTTATCCTGCACTAAACTACCCAGTATTTTCATGCCACGTTTGAATAACACAAAGTTAGCATAGCTTAGTCTGTTTTATAAAAACACATCCTATACAAATCCAACACGCCTGCCTTTCTACATCTTTCTCCATCTCTGAGTGAACTTATCTCACCTTGTGAAATACAGCAGCTGGACCTTTAGCTAGTAACACACTGTGAGACAAACTGGACACAGACAGTTTGTGTGTTTGCTGATGTTTGCTGAATGCTGAAAGAGTATAAATGCTATAGAAGTAGAGAGTAGAAAGATATTTGTTTAAAAGTGTGGGGAGGAATAGTAAAAAGCAAAAAAGTAAAAGCTTCTATATGCAGATGTTTTCTTAAAAGACCAATAAAAAGTGCAAAGGTAAGAATCTGTACTCTCTAAAACCTTTGCCAGTTCCTTTTCCACAAGGGCAGTCTAGACCTTTGCTCTTCTAAAGGCTTTCCAGGAAAACCCTGTTTTGTCATTGGACAGTTTGACCCCGTGTGCACTCAGCTCTGCTTACATCTTGTACTTACAAATCTCAAAAGATTTGACACTCAAAGGTAAATCTGGCATTTTAACTAAAAAAGAAAAAAACTGAATGTTATGAGTTATAACGCTTTATAATTCACCAACCACCGTGATATTAATTCTTATCACATACATACTGCACTGATGGGCAGGTTATTCCACCCACTATTTCTTTCTGTCTATTAAAGAAAAAAAAAAAACAACTCAGTGGTTTACCCTTTTCTGTTTTTTTTCTCCTTGAACTGAACATTGTGATGCGACTGGAATTGCAATCACAGAACGGAGCATCGCTCGTGGGAATAAACCTTGCACCCACTGGTACATCAGATAACAAATGCAGCTGCAGAAATGATAACTAAAGGGCTTGCCCTGAGCTGCTCAGGGATTAGATGACCCCCAGCAGAAAAATCAAAATGTCATAAGTAGAATGTCACACTGCATTGCACTGGCAACATGTCAAAACATTAATCTTCAGGATAATCGCAGACAACAGTTTAAACTGAATATATATATATGTATATATACACCAGGCCTTTGTGGATTTGTATGTATGAAGCTGCAATAAAAGTTAAAGTTTGATGAATGAATTTAATCAACATCATCAGCTTAAATTTACATTGAAATCTTCTAGCCGTCATGTAGCTTCACGTTGACCACAAACAGCACAGCTTGCATTGTGAATTACACGGTAATCCTGAGAGGGCAGATGCACTGCGACTTAAGAAAACAAGATGAAATAAAAAAGAAATGCTTAAAAAGCTCGCAAAACACAATGGAAGTTGAATAAAATACAATAGAAGTAGTGAAAAACCTCACAAAACACAAAGAAAGGATTGTGACGGAAAAGCTGTTTCAATGCGAAGGACATGCGAAGGACTGCACTGAGACATGTTTAAAAGAAGCGGATGTCACGGCGAGTGAGATGAGCCGTGTGGAGATAACAAAGGAGGATCCAGTCGCAGGCACTCGTGAAGGTGAGAAGGTGGTTTATTGGACACAAAATGCAAACAGAGAAACGGCAAACGGGACTGAAGACTATCTAAACTGAGAACAACTAAACTACTGAACACAAACCAGGACATGAACATGAAGGAGGATGAGCAGAGGTAAGTGACGATGGACAGCAGGGAGAACATACAGATGAAACACGGTGGATACGCAGACGGGCCAGCGACTATGACAGAAGACACGACTTAAATACACTCAGAGAAACACCGGGAGATTACACACAGGTGGGGGACACAGCTAGGAGTAATTAACGAGATGAGACAAGGGAGGTAAAACTGAACACACTCACATGAGACGCAGACCTTCACAATAAAACAGGAAACAAGAAATCACTACACAAAGACGCAGACTAGACACAGATCAAAACCCACAGCAAACATGAGAACACAAAACCTGAGAGCAAAAACCAAAACCAGAATCACAGAAACAATAGATAAATAATAATAATGATCAACAAAGCACCAGCGAACAAAACGATCATTCAAAAATAAACCAAAACAAGAGAACTCAAAATGCTGGGTCGAACCGACCCAGAACCGTGACAGTGGAGGCTTCACCAGTATGGTGAGGGAGAAAAAGATGCAGGTATTAAATGTTTTAATCATATGAATCATAAAATACTCTAGACACATGTTTGCTATCAGCAACCTACTGTTATTTGTCACTTCTGCAGCTGCTCACACATTATGCTATCCCCAAACACACTTGTGTTGTGTTTTGTGAGATTTATTCAGGGTTTTTTTTTGTGATTTTGGACCATTTTTCTGGTGTTTTTCTAAGCTACAGTGTGTTTGACCTTTCTGAGCCACCGTAGCATTACTATAAATGTTACCACAATGCTATTTACCCTGCGCTAAACTGAACCAAATGGTCTTTTACAGTATTTTCATGCAACATTTGAATAACAACAATTTAGTATTATTTAGATGTTCTACAGTATCTCTCCCCAACTCTGAAAGTGTCACACATTAACCTTTTTTTCTCTCCCTGGGAAATTTAGCAAATCTGCATTTAGCTACCAAGTTACAACGTATGAAAAACAGCACATAAGCACTTTGTGTTTGCTGATATTTGTTAAGGTGTTTTGAGATGACCTTCTACTTAGGAAATGTTGCTTCAGTGTATCTGTGAATGCAATCTTGCAACTTGCACCATGAATGCATTATAGTAATGAGCAGGAAAAAGGATGCCTTGCTGATGTAAAGAAGGCGTTGGATGCCATCATTTTCTTATCACTGAACAAGCGTCTCCTTATCATCAGCTGGAAGCAGTGACAGACTGCACGTGAGAAATTAACTAACTCAGTATTGACCATTACCCTAATCTGCCAATCAGATTAACAAATGAGATTTAAGCACTCATTTGTTGAGGGTCCTGCAGCGCCATTCCAGATCATTGTAGTCCATGTTAACCCCTGATTATAGCAGTAAATGCTGGAGTCTATCCCAGCTGCCACAGGGCCAAAGGCAGGATACACCTTGGACAGGCTATTAGTCTATCGCAGGGCTAACACAGACAGACAGCTTTTTAGGCTCACATTCATATCTATGGAAAGCTTAGAATTTGAGAGGAAGCTGGTATTTAGTATCCAGAGAGAATTCATGAAAAGTGCACACATAAAAGCCCTGGCCAGCTGGTGGATTCAAACCCAGGAGCTTCTTTCTGTGAACCAAGCTAATGCTAACCACCGCTCCATCTCTGTGCTCTAATGGGAATAACTGCCTTTACTCATCCTGGTATCCCATAGATGTTCCTCAGGACCAACCATGCTGTAAACCACTAGCATATACTGTACATAGGTTGGCAGCCTAAGATCTAATGCTGTATCCTAGACATTACTGGAGTCGCAAGAGATAATTATAATGAATTTATGTCACATATACACAAAGATGGTCATTAAATCTTAAGCTAGGAGCTAGGAAATCTTTGAGAGATCTTTGTCCTTCTCTCTGAAATCTGCGCCAAGGTAGGATTACAGCCTGCCATGTGTAGCTGCCTTGACCATGATGGTTCAAGCACATGCAGAGCAGATCTGCCATAAGATTTTTGGACCATATGGGGCTTACACTCCTCCCTGTTCTACCTTCGTTGAGCTAGAGCTTTACAGTAATCCCACATCGAGATGAAACAGAGGAGGCAGAAACTCCTTGGAATGGAGTATATACTCCTTGGAATCGGTGGCAATCCAGTGATGCTATGACCTGTGTTTCAGGAGATCGCATCAATGTTCAGTTTAGTTTCAATGCTTAATATATTCAGAGTATTCATTATAATTTTGTGCCAATATACTGTAAAAAAGAGGCTCCGTCGCTCTTAATGGCGAGAATTATCCAGGAGCATACTTGCCACAAGATGAAATCATTAATAGGTACATTAATCTCATCAAAATGGTTCTTTTTAGACTTTTGATTCAAAGGGTTTTTAAATCAATCATCAGTCTGTGCCTTCAAAATAGAATGAGGCACCTAGACAGAGAGGGTTATGAGCTCAATCTGAAATCATGTAGAAAAAAGTCATGTTTACCTTTTTGAGAAATGACTTGAATATCAGACGGTCAGTAAGTTTAGTCTACTAACGTTGTTGAAATCATCGCCGCAGTCATTTCCAGACATTTTTCTAAGGAACAGCTGCAACGTTTGCCCACTTTATGAAAGTTAATACAAGCCTGTGTCTTTTGGAGCAAAAGGAGTCATGGAGAAGCTTAAGAACGCTGTTTTGATTGCTACTCAGTAGAATTATGTATTAATAAATGACTTATTAACAAATTCATATTTTTTTAGTTGCTGGTGGATTGCTGTATGGGCATCAGGGTTAGTCAGGAAGAAAAGTGTGCATAGCGCTGCCAGACATTGCTGTGGTATCTGACTCTTTGTACTGTATGCTGAGATTAAGAAAACCAATTTTCTATAAACCTCAAAGTGCACTGTGTGACCTCCCCAGCAAACTAACATCACTATACAGCATGCGGTTGGGATTTTAGCTGTAGGTCTATTTATCTCCCCTTCAGGGTTCAGGGATCAGGGCCAAGACTGAAGCACACCAGACAATGGCAAAATGAATCCTATAAAAATGAATGTTGTGATGTTGGTCTCTTTTAGTAAAATGGGTAGCTGGCAGTACAGAGTTAGGATTTAACCTCTGTAAACAGTCTTTAGGCGGGACTTTGGGTGCCAGACGATTTCTGGTTTTCATTTGTAGTCTGGAAACAAAACATGGAAGGCACTTGCTGAAATGCAGACTAAAAATCTCAGGCTACAATCTAATGATAGACTTTTGTTATTTTATTTTAACTTATCTGCATTTGCAAACAATGACCTTTGTATGGAACAGGTCTAGGGTTGCTGCATCTGCCAGAAACCCAAAATATTCGCTCTTGTCAACAGAAGCTAAGCCAGACGATGGTCGCTGCACTGTTTGAGCTCAGTCTTGTTTAGCCGTTTACACAGGGATGCTTTAGTAAAACCCCCTAAACACCATAATTGAGTCCAAGAACAAAGCGAATGTTGTCTTGACCCTTTTATTTATTTATTTATAATAATGTTGATTAAATGCACAAACATTCAGGTCACCAAATAGATCTGTAAAGTTCATTTTTACCCTTGAAATCAAATTTTATAATAGTGGCGTTCAATTCAAATATATTTAACTAGCCCAGCATCAGATTCTCTCTTACTCAGTAGGCGAGACACACTTTACCATCAAGCTGTCTCAGCACAGCGAGGTTAAACGCATATTTGCAGCTAATTAGAAAAATTTCCTAAATACCACAATAAAAAAAAGCACTTGATGAAATATAAAGGAATGATTTGCATTCTGACAGCCAGCAAAACAAAACAGTCAAGCTAAAGAGAAGAACACAGCTCTGCACAACTGCAACATGATTTCTGTAGCTTGACGGTTAATCATCCAAATGCAACACACTAAATCACTCTAGCAACGAAGGGAAAAGGTGCAAGGACTTGAATTTGGTGCTATAGTCGAGTGCATGTCCTTTATATGTCATTCACTTATGACGTGTAAGTTATTTATAGTCTCTTTCTGGGAAATATTCACAGGGAACTGTCTGACCTAAGTGCGCCGTAGCTGACCACCTGCCTCGGGTATGAGAGCTGAAATCAGGCAGGCATTGCCAATTTTATTGAGCCACACAAAGAGCAATTAATCGCGTGTCGTATCGTGGGGCAAAATAAAAATCACAGCAATTCTCAAAAACAGATACTATCGTTAAGAAAACACACCTGGAGATTTCAGTCTAAGAGAGTGAGAGCTACATTAAACTCCCATACAAACAGCTGGATTTCTATCCAATTCATTTTGTGTGTGTGTGTGTTTTACAAAAACAATTAATTCTGAAAGCTGTGTAAACAACCTGTGGCACACCCACTCAGATCTGTTTTGTAACGCTCATTTTGCTGCCAATTATTTCTTACTCACTTTGTGGTTGTAAAGTGCTCGTTGTGTGGATGCTGCACATTTTGAAAAAAAAAAACGCTTTTCATCTCTGACCTTCAGATCTGTGCCAAAGTTAATTAAATTCTAAAGGCCTTCATCAAAATGCAAATGCTCACTTTAAGCGGGCCCTGAATGAACCGAATGAACGTCGCATTTTCAGTATTTGTTACAATTAAAACAAAGATTTAATTTCAATCCTGTGAAACTAAATAAACAGGGATCATAGGGAGGCACAAAGTGCAGTTGCCATTGATTCAGCATGACGCGTTCATGGGATAATCTGGTTTCCGCTTTGGCTGGTGTGCAGATGGCAGTGGGAGGGGAAAAATGGGGACAGACAGGGCATAGGGCTGGGAAGGATATTCACCCCTACATAAGCCCTACTGTACTGTGCAGCCAGTCTGTGCATCCCAGTGTAGCTATCCGACAAAAGCAGGACATTGCTTGCGTGACTGCACTGTATGCATGCCTGTAAAGAGTTATAAAGAAATGAAGGCAGGAGGTGTAGCAGTAAGAAGTCATGCCTTCCACCTTTATTATCCAGTATCGCCCCCATCGAGATCCAGGCAGGTATCAGGGTCTGTGTGCTACAGACTCAAATGAATCTCCACGCTCAGAGCATCATAGAGTCGCCCTGATAGCTTTCAAGTTTCTGTGTGCTTTAACAGAGCGTTGTACTTGGCTGCATTTGGCCTCCTGCCTGCAGATACTGTTTCAGATTAGGTGTAGTTAACGTCTCTTGTCCTCACGTGCTTCGCTCTTGGCAGGAAACCTGCGTTGAGAGGATGCCCTGCTCTGAATCTGGGAATCTGGGGGAATGGATCATGGCTGTGTATAAATAGCAAATCACTGCACAATGCTTCACGCTTTTACTGCAGAGAAAAAGATGGACAGAGAGAAATACACAAGAAAGGCACATAAACACTGTCAGATAGAGATAGAGACAGAGAGGGAGACAGACAGGGAGAGACAGAGAGAGGGAGGATTAACTTCTCATCCAGTCTTTGCTGTTGCATAGATTGTAAGTAGCTTATTGCGCAAAGCAGCCTGCATGTAACCGGTGCGTTCGCATGATTTGTTTTGGGAGGTTTTTTTTTGTGTGTGTGTGTGTGTTCAGTACATCGCTGACCTCATGCAGGCAACTAAGAGCTTTGGGTCTAAAATAATCAAACTGGAGAACCTGGCAAGCTGTGCTCTACTAAGAATGGATCTGAAGCTACAAAAGGGCAACAGCTTTACTTGCGTATAGACATTACTTTTTAATCTTTAATGCTGAAACATGTAATTGGGCGCAGTAAATATCAGAGAACAGAGATCCAGGCTGTGCTTTTTCCAGCAGCCTCGGTCAACATGAAGCCATGCAGGGGCGTGGTTCCTGTAGGCTATAAAACTCAACCAACACAATTTTAAACTTAAATCAGAGTATGATCATGATTCATTTATAATTGCAGTACGTTCACATTTTGCATTGCAGTCTAACTGCATGCCAGAGCCAACTTTCCTGTTTAATACATTTTATTCAAACGTGCTTTATTTTAATCTTCTATTTCATTTGACTCTTTTAAATCTTATCTGTGGATGCCTTTTATCATTGCCTTGCAGTGGTAACATATTTCATCAAACAAGGCCTTACACGTCTTATTACATGCAGAATTGCCTTTTTCTTTCTTGTTTCACAGCAATTTCCCACAGTGTGTTTTCTTTGTAAAAGAAGACTTGTGCATCTGCGCTCTGTGTTGTATATATAAATGTATAACCGAGGAGGTAGAGTGGACAGGCTTTGCAGTTTCATACCTGGTATCTGCTCGTGGGTTTTCATATGAATGGTTGACAAATTGCTTTTTAAAAAGTATTCAAGGTAGATTTTTTTTTCAAGTTTGCAGTCAGTGCAGATTCTTTGTGGACAAAAGCCACACCTCCTGCTGTCACCAGACAGCAAGTGACAGCAGGAGGTGTTTTTCATCGTGTCACTCTGAGACAATAAAATTACTTTGAAAATGGCAATATGAATTCTTGCTTTTCTATTTCTGCAAGTTTCTTTTTGCAGAAACATTTTTCTCAAATTGCTTCACTCTCTTTAAATGTCTTTGAAAATAGAAAGATGTGTATTTTTATATTATAATGCAGCATTTAATTTCTTTTTTCTTTTACAACGAGGAACTCTTCTTGTAGATTACAGTAAACACACCATAACATAACAGCTTAATGGTAGAAAAGGAACAGAGACCCTGATTTCTTACTCTGTCCATTTTCAGAGTAATAATCAATACCCTAATTGACGGTGTGCAACCTGTAAAATCATTCAGTACATATAGAGGTAGGGGACGAGTGTAGTGACACTGATGTCGAAATGGGGACTGCAGATATTTTGTTTACTAATCACTGCAGCACAATATTGTTATTATGTATAATATAAAACTTCAGTGTACCGTAAAAATGTTTATCTTAATCACGATTGGCTTGGAGCGCTGAAAGCCAACATCAGTGTAGATAATTAAACAGCTCTTTTATCCACTTCAGCATTTAGTACTTGTGTCACTGAAATGTTGTGTTTATGTGTTTGTATTGTGCAGAGCTGTGTTGCCCTTACCTCGATACGACGAGGGGCAAAATTAACATCTTCAGCATCCTCATTAGCAGCTCTCCTGGAAACTGGAAGTACTTGACCTCCTGCAGGCAGAAGAGAAAAGCTG
This sequence comes from Rhamphochromis sp. 'chilingali', assembly GCF_963969265.1. Taxonomy (NCBI): domain Eukaryota; kingdom Metazoa; phylum Chordata; class Actinopteri; order Cichliformes; family Cichlidae; genus Rhamphochromis; species Rhamphochromis sp. 'chilingali'. The sequence goes on along the minus strand of NC_137943.1, from coordinate 10,505,697 downwards.
TTTTTTGTTTTTTTTTTACTTTGCCAACAAATCTGAGGTCAAACACCATGTCAACATCATTATTATTACTGCAACACAAATTGTAAAATGACATCCTCTCTAAATCAGACATTGCCTTCTTTTTGTAACTTACCAAACAGACCCTTTTTAGTATACAACTGCCCTTTAGATTACACTTTCCCATGTAAAGATGACTTCAACACAAAACCGATTGGATCTGAAGAAACGCTCCGAGCCTTGCAAACCTCTTAGGTCACTTGGTATGGACCTTTTAGTTTTAACACTATATTCAGTCACTTTCAGATTACATGTTATCTGTTGCTTTTTTTTTTCAACCAAAGGCTAAAGTTGTTTTCAAGATCCAACATCAATATCAGTAACATCATTTTGCGTTCAATAACTGAACAGGCCTCAGTGTGTCTTTTGTGCATGTGTTGCCATCTTTCTGATTTTTCTGGCTAAAAAAAATTCTACACTGGCTCAAAACACAATGGCTGAAAAGCAAGGACAAGGACGGCGTTAAACATGTACTATTTTAGAGCTCTATTCATAGTACGGCTAAAAAGCACTGAACCAATCACACTGAATCATAATTTGACGTAATCCCACATTCAAAGAATTTTTCCATTATTTTCAACTAAAATTTTGAGTGACGTAGGTTGAGTTAGAATTTTCATCCCTTTATTTTCCATCCACCCATCCATCCATCCATCCATCCATCCATCTTCTTCCGCTTATCCGGGGCCGGGTCACGGGGGCAGCAGCCCAAGCAGAGAAGCCCAGACCTCCCTCTCCCCAGCCACCTCCTCCATCTTTTCCGGGGGAACACCAAGGTGTTTCCAGGCCAGCCGAAGGATATAATCTCTCCAGCGTGTCCTGGGTCTGCCCCGGGGCCTCCTCCCTGTGGAACATGCCCAGAACACCTTACCCAGGAGGTGCCCAGGAGGCATCCTTATCAGATGCCCGAATCACCTCAACTGATTCCTTTCGATGTGACAGAGCAGCGGCTCTACTCTGAGCACCTCCCGAATGGCCGAACTTCTGGCCCTATCTCTAAGGGAGAGTCCAGCCACCCTTTGGAGGAAGCTCATTTCTGCCGCTTGTATTCGCAATCTCGTTCTTTCGGTCACTACCCACAGCTCGTGACCATAACTGATCTACGTCCCTACCCTCACCTATGGTTTATCCTCAGCTATCAAAAACAAACACAAGTTTTCATCAAAGCCACTTGTTGTGTAAAAATGTAAGAATACGTATAAGAGAAGTTCTCTGCGGCCTGCTGGAGCGGGGGGGGGTAGGAGGAGTTGGCCGTCCGACTGCGGTCTGGAGTGTGGGGCCTCCCTGCTGCTGCGGAGTCGGGGCGGTCTGCCTCTCCCCACCGCAGGGAAAAGGGTAACACCACCTGGGTCTGGGTGCAGTTCCCCCCTCCAGGGGCAAGGGTACCTAGACCCGGTTCGTAGAGTACGCTTGGGGAGTGTGATCGTGTGTACAGCGTCTCTTTATGTCTGTCTCCACGTTGGTTGACTGTGGAGTAAGTGCATATGAGAGCATGAGGGTGGGAATGGATGTTTGTGTCTGTGTGTGCCTGTATGTCTGTGTCTATATGTCAGGTTGGGTATCAGACGCCACCTCTCTGGGGACACCTCAGGCCCTCCAAGGTTTGGAGGCCTATCTCCACCCACCACCACTTCCCCTGCCAGTGGCGGACTCCCTCAGGTGTCGGTGCGTTGGTGGTTCTTTGTGTCTGGGGGTGGGCGTCCGGGTACACACCGGCTCACTCCTTGGCGGCCGCTTATCGGGGCCTGGAGCCTGGGGCTCGCTCGGGCCACTTCGGAGGTGGGGTGCCCCCGGCCTCTCGGCCTGGGGCTCGGTCACTCAGGCACAGCTGGCTGCCGGCGGAGCTCACGGGCGCGTCACTGCAACTCCCCCTGGCTTCTGCTCCGCGGCTGCTGAGTGAGCCCTCATCTGGGACTCTCCTCAGCTCTTACTGAGACAGTGGCGCGGCTGCCCCTCTGTTGGTCTTCCTTGGTCTCTTGTGTTCTGGGGGCCTCTGGATGTCTGGAGTTTTGATCTCCTCCATACCTGCTTCATACCCTGGAGGACGGGGCTGTGGCTCCCCACACTCCCTAGCAGATCGTTACATGGAGAAACCTTTGGAATACAAGCGCGCTGATCCACACAGGTATGCACACGGGTGTACACACGGGTATTCACAGACGCGGACTAAAGCTTTCTTGGCTGCTGCCTCAAAGCACATTGTGCGCTGTCTATCTTGCGTGCTGCACAATATCGTTTATTACTTAGTATCTACTGATATCTACTGCTAGCTAGTTTATTGTGATGGTGCCGTTTTTTTTATTATGTTGCTCTTTGTTGTTTGCTTTCTCTTCTGTTTTTTTTCTCCATACAGGTGACCCAGGTGTTTGTTTGTTTTTGTTGTTTGTTTGTTTTTTTCTTTCTTCCCCCCTTCTCACCGTCTCTTCTCCCCTTTGGTTTTCTTTCTCTCCCTCTCTTTCTTTCATTCTTTTTCCCTGTCCTATCCCCCAGTCATGTCTGTCCCGTTTGTAGGAACTGAAAATAAAATAAATTCATAATTATAATAAAGGTCAATCAAATGGACCAATATGGCAAGGCCATGATGATCCACTTGGTAAAATAAATCCGCTTGGCATCTTTCTTGGCCTTAAGACAACAATTCTGATGGCTAAAGATCCAAACGGGACACACAAAAAAAAAGAAAAAAAAAAAAAAAGAATACGTATAAGAAAAGAAAAAAGAATCAGTCACGATCCAGGGTCATTTCCGTTATGCCTAGGTTGCCGTTATAGTTCAATGTTTCTTAGATTCTCCTTGTGTCTTCACCCCTGTGTTTAAGTCTCATTCCTGAGTCTCATTATGTTTCCTGTTTTATTTTGAAGAGGTCTGGTGTCCCATATTCATTGTGTTTACTTTCACTTCCCTGTCATTCTAATCAGCTGTTTCCCCATGTGTTCCCACTTCCCCTTCACACCATGTTTCCAGGTCTCATGTATACATGTCCAGGTTTGTTCATATCCATGTCAGGGTTCTTCATGTTGTATTTTAGTTCACCCAGTTTAGTTTAATGTTTAGTTTTGCATCAGTTTGCCTTGGCCTTTGTTTGCACCTTTTTTTTTATCAGCCTTATTAAACCTTTTTTTTTTTTTAAAAAAAATTCAAGCTACGTTCCACGTTCCATTGTGTCTGCGTTTGGGTCCATTATTCACGTTCCACACAATCTGCTTCCACACACTGTGACAAAGTCTTTAAAAGCAAATGTCAAGAAACTTTGAAGCAGTGACAAAAAGCATCAACAGTCTGAATAGACTAGATAGATTTGAAGTGTCTGAATCCCCTAAAGCAGGTGTTCAAATACTTCACAGTGTTCAAAGTAAGATTACTGTATAATAACATGTTAGAATAAATACAAAAAAAAAGTGTTTTTAAAAGTCAAGTTGCAGCTCTGCAAAGAAACCAGGAGCTCATCAGGTGTTTTTCACACTAATATTGTACTAGTTTCAACTACACAGGTGGAAACCTAAAAAAAATCTTATGTGACAACTAGAAAATCTGTTGGAAAAAAGGGGTACATTGATGTTAACATAAATATGTCAGCGATGACTTTTCATACCTACAGTTAATCTATCACTTATTAGTCAGATATGTCAGAAACATTGTTTTGGTTGATATCACTGCGATCAACAGCATTTACAGAAGAGCTCCCACAAAAAACATTGCACTTAGCTGATTACCTAATCAGCAGGTCAAACAGATGGGAGGTGGGGGAGGGGGGGGGGGCATGTGGCAAAACGGAGGTGAAGAGTTGGAACAAATGAAATGTAAGTACATCACATCTGTGCATGAGATGATGGAGCAATAGAAGCTTTTTGCTTCTGTTTTTAAGTGGGAGAGCTTTTACAGCTAAATGGCCATGCGTGTGCGCGTGTGTGTGTAACAGTGTGGGCGGACGCAGTATGTACACGCACGCACGTTTATGTGCATGTGTGTGAGACTTTTTATTGCGTGTGAGGGACAAACACAGCTGCCACTGAGTCCTGGCATCTGCTGAAAGCAGAGCAAACTCTTTGTTAGACATGTGGTACTTGCGGACACACACGCTGAAGCCACGGGCTGGCATACGTATATGCTTGTTTGTATGCAAACCCAAAGATTAAGCCACGAAGCCCGATGATCAACACTTGCATCAAAGCTTTTGTCAAAGCCTTGTCTTGATGTTGATTGTTTTATGGCAAACTATTGTGTTTCTAAATTGCAGCTGGGCAGCTGAATCACTCTGCAACAGTAGCTTTCTACAACGTGTGCAATTAGTGCATGTTAAATATTCTCTGTGCTCACAGAGGTGCAGGGTTACAGACCATCTGGGAAACAATCAGCCTTTGAGTGCTCTTACAGTGTGCACAGAGCTGTTTTTGTGACATGTTGTAATTTATTTTTGACATTTCTGTGAGCCACAACTTCTAATTAAAATTACATTTTAAACGGCAATACCACTCAAACCTTTAATCTGCACCATTAATACATTTCCTTACATGGTAAATGGTAAATGGCCTGTATTTGTATAGCGCTTTACTAGTCCCTAAGGACCCCAAAGCGCTTTACACATCCAGTCACCCACGCATTCACACACACATTCACACACTCACATGTGATACATGTGGGTGTGTGAATGAGTGTATACATCTTCCTACTGTTTAATTTTCAGTGATATTTTGTAAATGTCATTTCTTCTGTTGCTTCACTGTATTTGGTAAAGGTTTATTTATTTATTTTATTTCATATTATTTGTTTTACACAATTCCCATTATTTTAACCCACAAAGACCGTCAAAGACACTGAATTGTTTAGTGTTGTTTATCAGCGAATTAATTTGCTCTGCCTCTTTACTTGAACTAGAGTTAAACAAGCAAATCAACTATTTCAAATATTAACTTATAGCAAGCGTAAGACATCATATTCTTCCTCCCTGTGTCAGGATGCTGAGCTGGGCAATCAGCAAGCAGAAATACTAAAAGCAAAATTGCAACTTGCAATACAGTGTGTAGAACGAGACATGTCACATTTGTGTGTAACAGTGCAGCTTTTCTTGACTACTATTACGCCAGACTAGATTGCAGTGCGATTTCGTTCTTTTTTTTGAGCATTTGTCAATTTTTATTTCTCAAGTCAAACACTGTCTCAGGATTTCAAAGACTCTAAGATGAACTGTCATAAAATGTTGTTCAGTCATGATGCTCAGAGGGTGTAGCCAACTGACAATGGTGATCTTTTGGCTTTTTATCTGACAGAAACGATTTTTCTTTAAAGAAAATGAGCCCTGCCCTTGACAGGACTGCAATCCTGTGCAGACAGTATCCTGCCTCACACTCTATGACAGCTGGCATAAGCTCCACCAGACCATAATTCAGACCATAAATATTAACCAGACTTTAAATACTAAGTAGAGTTATTTTTGCGTGACTTTATTTACTGTAAATTTCCATCTCTACATACTGTACTAATGTGACAACTTGTGTACTACTGTATGGCAACACTGTCAGCAATCAACTGTTGCCAGGTAAAGGCAACTTCATAATTTTGAGAAAGATAAAAATAACTATTACTTTATGAATGATCTGAACTGATTCTCTATTTTCATTTACTTTATGAAGAATTTTGATGTGGCTACCAAATAGTCTCAAGGATCTACGGACTATACAGCACTATAGTTGCCAGCTGACTTATGACTTCAGTGTCTTCAGCAACCCTTAATAGACAGCAGTTGAAGAAAGAGGACACGCATTTACTCACAGTGGGACTCGGAGAATTTAGTGTCCTAACCTGAACACTTTAGTTCACTGGATCGCCTGCTGGTGGACATGTGCCATAAACCTTAGCACTGCTTTGGATTCTGAGTGCCTGCTGTGGGCTATTGCCAAATAAGAGTGGCCCATTCTAGAGTAAGGTATTCTACGTATGGACCTTTTCAAGCTTTGTGTGCTAAATATAAAACAGATGACTGATGCTGTCATCAAAGCACAGCTTTGGTTTTTTTTGCACCACATGGATCAAAACAAAAGCACCGTGATGTCGTACGGCTGACTCTGACAGCAGGCGGATGTTCAAATGCCCACAGTGTCAACATATTTCATCATATATCCAACAGCACACACACACACACATCTACGTCCTCATCATTCATTTTCAAACAACTCACATTTTTTTTAAAAATTCTGTTTCAAACACATCAAAGTCATTTTTCAGTTACATTTAGTTTAGACATGCTTTCTCAGCAGCCTCTTAGCATCTCCTGAATTCCGACTATTGAAGATCTCTTCCCATTCAGTCTTGTGTGACCTATATAAGTAAAAACAAATGGCATGTCTTGATGTGATTTCGTTTTTCTGCGAGCGACTGACAACTAATCTCCCCACCAGCAATCCCTTTTCTATGGATTCACACAGGCCATAGACGATCTGAAAAGCCCTGTTTCACATTTTAAACAGGGAGAAATACAATTCCCTCATCTTTGGAAAGTCCTTTGCTATTTTAGTGTCCCTGATATAGCTTATAGATTGGATCGTGAATGAGTCTGACCTTTGATGCTTTTCTAGGAGCAATCAAACCACTTTGACTGAGTTTTTTTAAAAAAAATATACTGTCACCTCTGAGGCCTTTTCATGTCGTATTTTGGCCTCTCTTTTGCAATTGCAGCTTGAGAGCAAAACCTCGCATAAGCCACTGGAGTTGGATTCGTCTGTACTGAGACATCTGAGACATACTTTAGTATTCATTACAGTGCAGCTCTGACTTCAGTGGGCAGAATTGGTGAAAGTATATTTAATGAAGGTGACAGAATGACAACGAATGTGTAGTTGATTGGTTTGTATGCATTTGGGAACAGGAATCTGCATGACTAATTATTTAATTTGTGGCTTAAGTCTGGTTTAGGGTTGGGGTTAGGTGTGCAGTAGATATGGCCAAGCCCAAGAGTCTAATTGTTTCTCAGTAGAACGCTGTCACTGTTTTTCTTTTCGCATGTTTATGTAAATGCTGGTGGTTATGACATGGAGTGGAGTTAAAGAGGCTGATACTGGGGAGTGAGGATCTGATTTTATCACATAAGAAGGATCCAGGGGCTGACAATGAGGGGGGAGATAAGACAGAAGGGGGCCAGCAGGGTAGCGCATTTATATTGGGTGCTGGGGGTGGGAGTAGGGGGACTAGGACTAACTGACCTGCTCGGAGAGCTGCTTGCCTCTGAGGAAGAAGCCCAACAGGCAGCCGATGACCACGGCCAGCACAGACAGAATGAGCAGTCCGTTCTGCTTGCAGACATTTTTCACTCGCCCCCAAACTTCTTCCAGGGCCACCGCCATCCTCCTCCTCTTCTCCTGGTTCCCTCTTCAACTTCTCAACCCTCAAAGAAAACCACCGGCAAGCCCCCCACCCTTCCACCTCTTATTTAGCCATATCAAGAAATCAGAGAGCCAACAGCTGCCACAGCACTGGAAAAATATCAGGGTGTGGCCGCAGCAGGTGGGAGGGGAAAAAAGGGAATAAATGTAGAGATTGATAAGTGAAAAAGTATGCTTTTAAGGAAAAATATAAAAAAAAGTCGAAGATTACGCACGAAGAAAAGTCATTTAGCTAATGGAGGAGGATTCAAAGTAAAATTGAAGAGGTAGTCGTCCAAAAATAAAGCACTTCAGGAGTTTTTCTCCTCTGAGCTTCTTCCTCTGTTACTTCACTTTGAGCATCACACAGATCCTCTCTCCCGATCCCTGTCAATCTGTTTCTGTCTCTTTCTCTGTCAGTCAACCCCTCCACCCTCCTTACCCTTCCCCCACAGGCACATTTCAGCTGGTGACCAACAGGGGGCTCTGCGACAGCTGGTGGTATTGTCATCGGGGTTAATACTACGATCCTATTAGGCTTCACTGCACAACTCAGATCAAAGGCTGGATTAGAGAGCTCTCTGAACAATTGCACAGCAGATTTTCCCAGACCAGGAAAAAGAAAAAGAAAAAAACAATCCAAATACACCTGCATAAGGTAAATAAGGTAAACAAACAGTTTCAGGTAAAAACTATGCCCAACGGTATTGATGAACTGTTGCTCTGTTTTTGCAGAGATGCACTAACAGTGAACATGATGCCAGCTGAATGCGCACTGACAGAAATAAGAACGCGCACAGTTGGGCTGAGTACATAAATATGTACCAGAGCATCATAAATTATGTGGAGCATTATAAATTATGCAAAGTCCAGCATATTACAGGTACACTGATATGAGCTGGAGAAAAATATTTAGAAATATATTTAAAAATATTTATATTTTCTCTCTGAAGATCCGATCAAGTTTATAGACTTGATTAAATATGATTTAAAAAGATTAAATATGGACAGCTGGGCATGTAAAGTTACTCAGTAAGTCTTGCTTGGTACACTATCCAGAATTTGAGACTGATCTTGAGTAACAGTTCACAGTTATAAAACTCAACAGTGCCAAAAAAGACTAAAATAAGGAAAATACTTTGTACATTCCCAACTATCAAACAACCCCGAATAAGCAAGCACTTATCGACAGTGGGAAGGAAAAACGTCGTTTTAACAGGAAGAAGCCTCCAGCAGTCTTAGACTGGAGGAAGCATCTGCCCAAGCGATTGGGGATGAGGACAGGGGAACAGGAAAGAAGAACTTCAGTCATTACTGTTGCTGATTATAGCTTTCCACATAGCACAAACATGATCTATTTATGACCTGTTCTCTTAGTTACTTGAAAAACGATCATAAAATAGCATGAAATAACTTGATACTGGGAAAAATAGCATATCATAATACGTACCTTAACTTAACTTTTCCCTTCAGAAACATGAGTCCTAAAAGTGAGTTGAACCATTTGGTGTAAAGATAAGAAAATAGACATCAGCTAGGGGATGTTAGTCAAAGTTAGTCATCATTTTTTGCTGTAATGGGATCATAGCACTCGCTGAAAACGTGGTTATAGTGTTTTGTGAAACACTATGAGTGGATTGAATGGTGGGATTTAAGCAATGAACAATAAAAATCCTAGATTTTGTTTAAAACACCGCAAAAAGAATATATTTAATGGCGTAACTGAGCTAAAATGTTATGAATTTAATGAATTCTGGAATTTCTTGCTAAATAAAAAAGTCTTTATCTGAAGAACATAATATCAGTACGGTAGTATATGTTGCTTTCACGCCATGTATATGTATGCTATAACTGTGGACTGTACCCATACCATGTACACAGTGGTTCCCATACAATAAAAGATGGAATTAGCCACCCTAACATCAGTCACCGGTTTCTGGATTTTTTTCAAAACCACCATTTCAGCTTTATGTGCATTGCCATCTTGAGCTTTCTGAGCCCAATGTGACCATATTTAGACCAGTTTGTAGGATGCTAAGCAAACAGCTAACAGTGTCAGGCTTACATCCTAAAATGTATGGATACAATACATAAGAACCAAAGGGCAACAGTGAAAGCTAAAATAATGAAGCCAGTGTGGAGGCTGCAGAAACAGCATTTCATGTAGGTGTCACACATGAGGCTGGTTACAAAAAGGAGTTAATTCTCACTGACTCTCATGTTGAAATGCCCGATTTGACAGCGTTAAATTACATTCACACCCTGATACAAAATGCAGTTTTGACTTCTATGGATATTTTTCCTTTTCATTGGTTGTTCTCAGGCTACAGTTTATATTTTTCAGCTGTGAAATTTTCTGTATTTTTGTAATTGCAGCTAGGACTTTTATGCATTTTGAACAATGTGTTTATTTGAGCTTTTATTTTAGTTTTTATCACTATCTTTGATTTCTTGAGTTTTTTTAGTTGATTCCTGCCACTTCTGTGTTCTTTTGTGTCTTGTTTCAAGTCTCCGTTTTTGTTTTAGGTATTACTCAATTCCAGTGTTGTTATTTGAGTCCTTTTGTCTCTTGTACTTGGCTTTTAGTTTTATTTCCTATGTAATTGTCTTGATTAATTTCAGTTCTGTCTTGTTACCCTCCTGTCTCCATTTTCCTTGATTACCTCAGTAACTATGTTGTTTGCCTTTCAGTGATGTGTTTGAGTCTGTATCTTATAGACCGCAATTTGTCAATCAAAGCAGCCACTACAGTACCATAAGACACCTGTGGTGGCATTGTGTGGTTTGGGGCTCAGCCGCAAGTGAGAGGTGGTGCAGTGGGTTCACGGAGTAGTGTCAGGGGCAGCTAGCTGGCATAGTTGGCAGCCATCATTAACTAGGTCTCTCCTAGATTTACTCAGTAACATGCTGGGATGTAGGTGTGTGTGTGTGCACAGAGAAGGAAGACGTGGCCGGCGACTGAAGTGTGAGAGCTGTCCAACAAGCACTACAGTAACATTGTACAGCCAGAGAAAGAATTAAAATATTTGATTGGTCAGACAACAGGCAGTTTTCCTTGTGTAGCTCAGTCCAGGTTAATGAGCTTGGGCCCACCCAAGGCAAATTGTATACGCAATGCCTTTTCAGGAGAACATCAAGACCATTCAACATTTGTCAACAGTTTGTCCTTTGCAAACAGAGATTCTCTGACATCTCTGAATCTTTTTATGTTGCGTGGATAGCGTTACCTTATTAAGGCAACATTATTATCATCATCCTCATTATTATTATTATTATTATTATTATTATCATCATCCTCATTATTATTATTATTATTATTATTATTATTATTAGGTGCATGTTGCAGTGATGATTATAGTAAGATTTTTAACAGGGATTCACAGTCAACTGTCCTCTCAACATCACATCTCCACATGTGCACTAAAAAGCACATGGACATACAGACACCTACACACACACACAAAAAACCTACACCTACACACACACACGCACGCACGCACACACACACACACACACACACACACACACACACACACACACACACACACACACACACACACACACACACACACACACACACACACACCATCAATCATCTCCTGCCTACTGACACTGCTGTACTGTGTCTCTTACTCGATGGAAAATTATATGAAGCTGCTGAAGCTGGAAGTCAGAGGCTCAATTAAATGGTGTGACTGAATCCAGTGAGGTCTGTTATCAAAGAGGGTCGATTATCATTATCATATGCATTAGTGTATCATTAATAGGAAGATGGTTGGTCAGTGTCAGTTTGAGATAATGAATCTACAATTCACTGTCAGACTGTACTGAGGGGGAAGTTTTTTCATTGCCGCAGTACTGAAGATAAAAATCTGCTTGTATCGCTCTTTTAAAACCACCATTCCAAAAGAGTTGGGGTGTTGTGCAAAATGTAAATAAAAACATATTATAGTATGTAGCGTATACAATGGAATATTCAAAGGCTTTGCAAATTTAAATCGAGGAGTATTATTCTGAAATTCATCTGTTGTTGTTTTTTTTGCAGATTAATAAGCCGCTGCCCATTTTTACGTCTGAGAAACTCTTTGAACTTTACTCATTTTATTCATGACATTGTCAAAAGTCTCAGCTTAAAGATTTGATGCTTTCTGATGTTTATTCTGAATAAAATATGGGTTTATTGGATTTGCATCATGCAAGATAGCCTGGGACTAAATTCAGAGGTGTCAGAAATTTCAGATGGCCGTCTCACAGTGTTGCTTACTCTTGCAATGTGAGAGAAGGTAATATATTTAAAATGAAACTTTTGAATTCTGGCAAAGAAGAAAATCAATACCAAGCCTTGTTTGTGTGCTGTCTCCTCCAGCTTTTTTCATGACTTTAACAAGGCAGGTATAGAGTGGAAAGCAATAGCTGCAATACGTCATAGCCTGTGATTTTCGTGGGTATTAACATGACCACAGTTACTAGATTCATGTAGCAGAAAATCTGCCTTCCAATAAACTATGAAATTTCACAGTGTTCAGGAATCTGTAGGGATGTAGAGACCTGCAAACATTTTCACTGATTTCTCCATGTCTAGGTCTCAGAGCTCACCCATACTTCTGACATAAGCCCGTGCATCTCCACCTCATGTCTCTGTCACAACGATTACAGTCCTGCGCAACGGATATGCTTCATTTCAGTTCCACGAACAATGCCCCATGTGTTGCACATGTGGAAAACCAGACGCTCTCTCATTAACGCAACAACCTTTTAAATGATGGGTGATATTACTCTAATTGTAATCCCAGAAGCCACATCTGCTGTGGGTTTGCGGTGTAATCTGTGGCTGAGCTCTGCGATGTGCTGCTGTCTGCGGCCAAATACAGTGGGGCAAAAAAGTATTTAGTCAGCCACCGATTGTGCAAGTTCCCCACCTAAAATGATGACAGAGGTCAGTAATTTGCACCAGAGGTACACTTCAACTGTGAGAGACAGAATGTGGGAAAAAAAAAAAAATCCATGAATCCACATGGTAGGATTTGTAAAGAATTTATTCGTAAATTAGGGTGGAAAATAAGTATTTGGTCACCTCAAACAAGGAAAATCTCTGGCTCTCACAGACCTGTAACGTCTTCTGTAAGAAGCTTTTCTGTCCCCCACTCGTTACCTGTATGAATGGCACCTGTTTGAACTCATCATCTGTATAAAAGACACCTGTCCACAGCCTCAAACAGTCAGACTCCAAACTCCGCCATGGCCAAGACCAAAGAGCTTTCGAAGGACACCAGGAAAAGTATTGTAGACCTGCACCAGACTGGGAAGAGTGAATCTACAATAGGCAAGCAGCTTGGTGTGAAAAAATCAACTGTGGGAGCAATCATCAGAAAATGGAAGACATACAAGACCACTGATAATCTCCCTCGATCTGGGGCTCCACGCAAGATCTCATCCCGTGGGGTCAAAATGATCATGAGAACGGTGAGCAAAGATCCCAGAACCACACAGGGGGACCTGGTGAATGACCTGCAGAGAGCTGGGACCAAAGTAACAAAGGTCACCATCAGTAACACACTACAACGGCAGGGAATCAAATCCCGCAGTGCCAGACGTGTTCCGCTGCTGAAGCCAGTGCATGTCCAGGCCCGTCTGAAGTTTGCCAGAGAGCACATGGATGATACAGCAGAGGATTGGGAGAATGTCATGTGGTCAGATGAAGCCAAAGTAGAACTTTTTGGTATAAACTCAACTCGTCGTGTTTGGAGGAAGAAGAATACTGAGTTGCATCCCAAGAACACCATACCTACTGTGAAGCATGGGGGTGGAAACATCAAGCTATGGGGCTGTTTTTCTGCCAAGGGGACAGGACGACTGATCCGTGTTAAGGACAGAATGAATGAGGCCATGTATCGTGAGATTTTGAGCCAAAACCTCCTTCCATCAGTGAGAACTTTTAAGATGAAACGAGGCTGGGTCTTCCAACATGACAATGATCCAAAACACACCGCCCGGGCAACAAAGGAGTGGCTCCGTAAGAAGCATTTGAAAGTCCTGGAGTGGCCTAGCCAGTCTCCAGACCTCAACCCCATAGAAAATCTGTGGCGGGAGTTGAAAGTCCGTGTTGCTCGGCGACAGCCCCAAAACATCACTGCTCTCGAGAAGATCTGCATGGAGGAATGGGCCAAAATACCAGCTACTTTGTGTGCAAACCTGGTAAAGACCTATAGTAAACGTTTGACCTCTGTTATTGCCAACAAAGGTTATGTTACAAAGTATTGAGTTGTATTTTTGTTATTGACCAAATACTTATTTTCCACCCTGATTTACGAATAAATTCTTTACAAATCCTACCATGTGGATTCATGGATTTTTTTTCACATTCTGTCTCTCACAGTTGAAGTGTACCTCTGGTGCAAATTACTGACCTCTGTCATCATTTTAGGTGGGGGAACTTGCACAATCGGTGGCTGACTAAATACTTTTTTGCCCCACTGTATGTATCTGCAATAACTCGTGGACATGCTTGCTTTTAAATTTGTGAACATCTATAATGTGTCTTTGTATCATGTGTTGTGAAGGTGTTTGTCTCTTAAGCTTCACATGTGTTTGAGACACGGGTCTCTCTTGAAAAAGAGATACTGACCTATTAAAATAAATGAATATTTTTATATAAAATATTATATATAATATGGTTATCTGTCTTGGTGTACCCCTGTGACAGCTGGAATAATAATAATAATAATAATGATAATAACCTCTTCCATCTAGCTGCCAGTTTCAGATAATGTTTTCTTTCCAACAGCATCCTGGAGTTGGCTCTGAAGTCTTGACAGTCGACATTGTGCCTTAAACAAGAGAATTGGATCTAATTGTTGTCTTGCTCCGTTATGCACTGAAGCCTCTCACTTTTCTTTCTATTCTGATAGGTCTGTAATGAGAGTATTACACAGTGTTCATTGAGAATATAATCAAAGGCTAAAATGTTTTTGCCATCCAAAATGCATTGCTCTTTTAATCAGCACAGTAGTCTTCAGCTAAGCTAAAATAATTGGTTTGGGAATGTTTCTGATGAATGTGCCCAAAGAAGACATGCAGAATAGCCAGGCACTTCAGGCATGTCTTTGATACTGAAAGATGAGTAAAATTGTTTTTTTTTTAAATCAAGTAACATTCAAACAGCTCAGTCAGCTCATGCCAACAACTTGCAGGTGTGTAGATGTTGATTGAGAAAATACTTCTCTGACCAATTGTGGGTTTTTAGAAAACACAGAGGTATATATGAATACATAAGTTCAAAAAAAGTTCAAAGCCATGTGGCACTGTGTCACTATTATGCAGCCCACAGTGTGCACAGAGTTGGTCAGTATCATCAGTCATGTGGCACAGTGCAGTGATGGAGGATGTTTACCAAGCAAGTAAAGAAAGCTGAACTAATAGGGTAAGGGAGATGGATGGGAGAAAGAAGCAGAAGAAAAAGGAGCAGATGGATGGAATTCCAGTTGTGCATGAGGGTGATGTGTTGGTGGCAGAGGTCAGTGCATCGCTGCGATCATTTGTCTCTCACGGGGATATGCTCACAAACTCATCTGAAATGAGAGCAGAATGGGCTTCAGTCGCGAACATGCAGCTGTGTATGTTCATAATCTTGTAATATGTAATATTCTGTTATATGTCCATTTTGTGTTTGTGAAGATGTGTGAGTAGTTTGATGAACATGTAGGTGTGTGTTTGAGCTGCCACACTGCTCCACAATCCCCAACCACTGTCAAATAATCCCTTTTCTTCTGCCAATTTTTCCCTGTTTCTGGATTGGTCTGCCAGAGATAATCTGGGATTACAGCGAGCAGTCAGGCCTGGTGTGTTTCTCATTCATTTAGACTAGGCGGACATGTTCGGCATCTACAGGTCATCATTTGCTGTGAGCTTCAGTGTACTCCATTACAAATGACATATCAGCAAAATTTAGCAGATTCAGGTGCTTTGCATACCAAACCAGAAGCTGTGGAGGAGTAACCAATGAAGGATATTAAATAATTATAAAATTACTTTTCAATAATCTAATCCGTCTTCCTCAAATGTCCTTCTAAATTCTCTTTTTCTCTGCCACTTTTTAGTTTATGTCTTTTGTTTGTAAAGCTCAAGATTTGCGATTATTATCATTTACACAGAAAAACCGAACCAGAGTGGTTGATTTTATTTTTATAAATTCAATACTTTCTCCCCTTTTGCTCTGTTCTTTTCAGCCTTTAATACTCCCAGAGTACAGACATTTTTTGAAGTGAACTTAGGCAATAATTTTCAAAAACTATAGCCCTCGAATAGTTTGCTGAAGGTCTTTCAAAGTTTTTCTTTGGACACCGACTGCTTATCACGCCATTTTTAGTCCAGCCTGTCACAGGGCCCGGAGGCCAGTACCAGACATAGCTGATACCAGACTGAAACAGTGATCAGTTTCATGGGTTTTATTTACACAGGTGCAGTAAACGATTAACTAGTAAGAATGGCGTGGAATGACATAGGGGCTCGGGAGACACTGAAGACAATTTACTGGTGAGAATAGTGTGGAACGACGCTGGGGCTCGGAACGGGAGTTCACTGAGACGAAAGGCTCTCCAACACAGAAGGGGAGAGATTAGTAGAGGAAAAGAGAACAGAGCATCTGAAGGAGGGAGATAGACTGAGGCATGAGTTTACTAGAAGCTGGAGCAGTTTAAGTCTTCCAGGGGAAGCGGGCTGAGTGAGCAGCAGGGTGGTGAATGATAGTTTGTGTTTTTCCAATCTGAGTTTGTGGAAACTCCAGGATGGGCAGTGGGCAGAAGGACAAGCAGGTGAGAAGGTGAATATCCAATTTCCAGTGGTGGAACAGCGAAGCGGGGAGATTGTGGGTGAGGAGCTGGCGCGAGACTGCAAACTTGGCAAGTTGAGTGTTGATATGGTAAGAGCTGCTGGCACAAGGACAGGAGGTAAGTACACAGCTGAAAAAGAGAGAATCACAAGGAGCTAAAGGCAGGGTTACCACTATAGGTAGCTGACGGACTGGTGAAAGAGAAATGCTGATGTCGATGGGAGACAGGTGAGTGGAAGTGGCCATGGTTTGTCCAAAGCAAGAATGGGAGTGGAAGTGAATAATTGCTTCAGTAAGGAAAAGACGGACTTTGCTTCAGTGGACCAGATGAAAGGAATCTGTGGAGGTGAGGTGAGTTAGGGGTGTGGCTACCTGACTGTAGTTATGGATGAAGTGCTGATATAAGTTAGCTAAGCCGAGGAACTGTTATGCATGTCTGCGAGTAGTGGGAGCGGGCCGGTGAATGCTAGGATCTTAGTGGGGTCCATCTTCAACTGTCCCCCTGCCAAAATATTGCCCAGGAAGGTGACTGACGAAGAGTGGAACTCAAATTTTTCAGCCTTGATGTACAGATGGTTTTCCAACAGCCACTGTAGAACTTCAGGGACGTGTACTCTGTGCTCTTTTGGGGTCTTGGAAAAAGTCAAAATGTCGTCAAGGTAGACAAGCACAAAAACATTTAGAAAATCCCTTAGAACATCGCTGACAAGGACCAGGAAGACTGCTGGGGAGTTAGTGAGACTGAATGGCATAACGAAATACTTGAAATAACCTAACAGGGTGTTGAAGGCTGCCTTCCATTCATTCCCTTCATGGAAGTGAACCAGGTGATAAGCATTACGTAAGTCAGGTTTAGTGAAAACTGTGGCACCATGGATGGGCTCAAAAATGTGGGATTAATAAGTGAGAGAGGGTATTTGTTTTTAATTGTAATTTCGTTCAGCCCCCGGAAATCAATATGGAGGGTCCTATCTTTCTTAGACATAAAGAAAAAACTAACAAATACCAGAGATGAAGATGGACGGATGTTACCAGCTGCCAGAGATTTCGGATATATTTTTCTATGGCCTCTCTCTTGTGTCGAAACAGATTGCAGAGCCAGCTGGATGATAGAGGGGCTCTATAGTACAATCACCGTGGCGATTCGGTGAAAGAGACAATGCTTTGGCCTGACTGAATATTTCATGGAGGTCATGGTATTTAATGGTGGAGAGATTTGTTGGGGAAGAGGCAGCAACACAGGAGTTCCAGGTCACGGTGGGTAGTGCAGAAGTGAGTGCAGCTAGCGCAGTTAGCCAAACAGAAAGGACACCAACTTCAGATCCTATGATCAGGCAAGTCAATGTGAGGGTTGTGCTTTTGAAGCCAGAGGTAGCTGAGGATCACGGGAATGTCTGCGAGGTGAATGTAAAGAACGTGAGAGTCTCCCGGTGGTTGCAGGACATGATTGGACTGACAGGTTCAGTTTGGTGGATTATAGTTGCGAATCCTTGATTGTTTAGAGTGGTAGCAGGAATTGGTGGGATTTAAAGGAACAAAAGGGAGACACAACTGGTTAGCTAGTTCAATATGTATAAGATTTTGCTCTACCCTAGAATCTACAAGAGGCTGTAGTGTCCGAGTGACATGGTTTAGGATAGGAGTTACAGGTAGCAATAACTGGGGTTTAGTAGATGTCAGGGATCTGCCTTGAACTTACTGGCAGGAGGAGCCTTTTGGATGAACTGGGCAAGAGGTGATGAAGGCGGCCTGCAATACAAGCATTTCTCTTCTGCAGTTAGCCACGAACTACCTATTGGGATGGGCTCGGGATGCGGTTCAATTGAGAGGGAGAGAGGAGGTGACAGAGCGGAAGTTGACACCTCCCACAGCAAAATTAGTATGGCTCGGATCGGCACAGATTAAAAATGTCTCAACAAAGGTAATGCAGCAAATTTATTTTGAATGGAATAATTTATATAATTCAAAATTAACAATATATCAAATAATACTGGAACATAATAGTAACATGACGAAGCTCTGTTCAGACAGTGAATGGACTGATTCTTATATAGCGCTTTTCTACTCTCCCAGATTACTCAAGTGCTCTATAAAACATACCACATTCACCCACCTTCTCTAAACTGAATGCTTCCTAGCTATATTCATACACATTCACAGTCCTGAAATACAGACTTTAGGAGCCAGGGATCAAACCACTAACCTTCTGATTAGTAGGTGACCTGCTCTACCTCCTGAGCTACAGCCACCCACTGGTAAACATGAGTAAACCCTCACTAGGTTTTGGATAAAGTGAACACTCACAAACCTGTCAAACCTGCATTTGAATCTTTGGCTACCATAGTAGTATAGTATAGCAACATGGCATTTGGGTCTTCTAACTAAAATAGGAAAATAGGAACATAAATACTGCCATCATTGCCAACCTGGCCCACATCTGGTTGACATACACTCTGCCATGTCACCAGTCAGTCAGAAGTGCCAGCTTGATGCCGGATCCGGGCCAGACCTGTTTTCTATGAGCCTGGGCCACATAAACCAAACCACAATCCGGCCAGATATGGCATGCCATAAACAGGGCCATCTACGCCAGGCCTGGCCCATATCTGGATGACATACCAGTTACCATGCCAGAAGTCAGCCAGCAGTGCCGGCTTGACACCAGATCCGGACCAGATCTGTCTGCTATGTGGGCTGAAGCGGCGGTGCGGAGATGGAAATTGGAGACAAACAGAAGAAAGCACGGTGGGACTTACAGTTCTTTCTGGCCTCTCTTTCCTTCAAGCGATTATCTGTCCTGAGAGGGAGAGAGATCAAATCCTTGAAAGAGGAAAGGTCATCATGGGAGGCTACATGATCCCTCACCTGATCATTGAGGGCCTGGAGAAAAACTAGCCAGCCTCTGGCTACTCCGATTATGCCTTCCAGGGAGTTTTTCTCCAGGCAGCAGACACAGACGAGGCGTCTGCTGTGTACGAAAGTCAGTCACAAACTCCACAACACTACGCTTCCCCTGCTGTATATTTTGTAGTTTCTTAGCTGTGCTGCTCTCAGAGTGAGGTGAGAGAAATTTTATTTTAATTCTGCCAAAAACTCATCATGCGGGCAGGAAGAGATCGGGTGGAAAGAAAATCAGCCCATGCGAGTGCTTTTCAGCATTCCCACTACACATAGAACCAATAACCAGTAAAGAAGTAATATTTAATTGTATCTTTAGGTGCTTAGTTTGTTTCCATCTATGAAAAATACCAAAGAAAACACAGTCTGACAGGCATGGAATAGAATTTTTAAGTAATTTAAGTCATTCCTAAAAAGTTGTTTACCAAATACTTTGTCTTTAAAATATCATATCTCAGCATAATGTGCACTTCATCATTAAAAATAAATCTGAGGAACCTGGAAAAGTGGAGGATGAAAGAAGAAATGGCAAGCCTAAAAAAACATTTGCAACAAAAGGGAGTCTGTCAAAAACATTCTTAAGAAAGGGAAACGGGAAATAAAGGCTGAGCTGTGCCAAATTACACAAAAAATGACTGAAAATCTGTGGCAACAGGGAGTTTGTGGAGTTATAGATGTATCTAAATTTGCAATACTTGGTTCAAATTGTTATCAATAAGTATGTAGGAGGAGGTCTGAAGAGAGGTACAACAGTGAGTGTCTACAGTCATCTGTAAAACCTTGTGGAGTCTTTGTCATAGTGGTTGGCATTTCTATGTATGTTTGCACACTTTAATAAATCACTGCATCAATTTTCCAATTTCCTAACAAAATATAAAAAATAAGGAGCTCAAGAATACTGCAGGGGACTTTAGTTGTCATGATCTAATGGCTAACATAGTTTATAAGCCAGGCAATTAATGCCTATTTCTGGTTTAAAAAAATAAATAAATAAAAAAAACCTTGACATTTAAACAGCCTTATGTGGAAAGTCATACAACAAATTTGGCAGCTGTGCACTGGCTTCATTTTTAGCCAAGGTTGACACTCAATGCAAGCAGTCTTACTGAGAAGCAGATACAGAAGACTTTGCACCAGTAATGAGCCTTTTCATACAGCCGCTGTGCTTCTGTTGACCTTTTTACAGTACAATCAATAGCAGACACGCCAAAAAAAAAAAGAAAAGTATTCAGTACTATTGATTAGAAATGTGGTCAGGTTTACAGTTCTTTATGTCATATCTCTTGATGATGACTCAGGAAGTACATTTAAGTCTCAAATTGCGTACCTAACTAACTTAGGCTACAATTTAAAAAGTTTCTTTGCAATGAGAATAATTTGTCATTAAGACAAAGACAGGATAGTTGTGAACATGTTCTATTGCAGTCTCTTTTCAATAATGACTTTCTAATATGAACTAAATAGCCTCGAAAGCTTGAGATGTATGACATAGAATTGTGATCACTCTAAATGAGTCATACAGAGTCTGAGGGTCTATTCAAGAAAGAAATGATTCAAACAGATGAACCATTTATATCTTTTTGAAATCATGGAAACATTTGACAGGGGGCCATTAAAAGATCATGTGTACAAAAGCTTTTTCCTCCTTTTCTGCCATTATGCCCAGGATTGTCTCTATGAAGCAAAAACTAGAAAAATGTTAAAATACAAAAATTAACATAGCAATCAATGTCTATAATTACATTTAGCTAACAATTTTCTGTAATTTAGTCTGTGCAATAAGGTAACAGACACAGTTAGCTTCTGGCTTTGGTCATTTGGTGACTTGAAAAACATAGCATGAATGAAACATCTCTAATATGCATACTGGAATGTTCTTTTTATCACCATCAGTCTCTTAGTTGACTAAGATTGAGATCACTTCGGTCACTAGATGTGCTGATGAGCATTTTCTCAGATATTTTGAAGGATTTAATTGCTTTTATTAGACATTTCCAAAATCTATGTCTTAAACCTTTCTTCTTCTCAAACCCTTGATAATATCTTAGCTGTTGAGATCAGTCGAAGACCCGTGCAATTCCATGTAGCCAAACTGACAACACAGGTGTCGCCAGGTGTATATATATCTGTGTGTGTGTGTGTGTGTGTGTGCTTCAAGAAATGGTTAGGTATTTGCTGCACGTACCTGCATAAGGCTCGAGGAAAAAGCTATATGCATCAAACTCTCTCTGTGCAGCTGCTCCCTGGTTGAGCATATATGGAGTTGGGAACAAAATGTTTTTGTATTTGCACCCTATTTATATTTTTATTCCCACAGTGTAGAAGCAACACCTCTGGAACATCACTTAGAATTAAAAGTCAGTGGAGTAGCCTGCTTTAATTATCACAGCACTGCTTGATTGCTGCCATAACTTACAGATAATATTCTGCCCACCAGCTGTTCAGCGTTGTGAAGCTAAAATGATCAGATGGGCACAGAGCTCTGTCATGTTCTCCACTGCATTGCTGTATCTTAAATTAAATATTCCAACAATAATCATACTATTTAAAACCTCAGAGTAAGTGGAGTGAGCCAGTGTGTGTGTGTGTGTGTGTGTGTGTGTGTGTGTGTGTGTGTGTGTGTGTGTGTGTGTGTGTTCAGGTCTTTCTCATGTTGTGGGGCCCTGAACTTGTCACATAATGGGGACATGTTTCTTTATGGGAACCAAAAGCAAGTCCCTTTGATGTTATTCGGTAATGTTGTATGGTTGAGGCTGGGTTAGGTGTAAGAAGTAAACACTTCATCTGCTGTGAACTGAAGAACTAAAGGCAGTGCTGACACATCTCATTAGCGTTCCCATCCCCGTATTAGCTCCTGAAAAGGACTCTCTGACTTCAGTGATCTCCAGCCTAATGTTCAGTTCAATTTTAGCTTGTGAACCGTCCAGGGTGCAAAATCTGCTAAATCACAGCTGGGAGAGTCCACTATCACATTATAGCACACGTCATAAATTGTAAATGCAATGAATGAAACACTGTATTAAAGTAAGGTTATGGTCAGGCAACTCGAAAGTCACGAAGTCAAGGATATGCATTCTCATGTTTGCGTGTGTGACTGAAGAGAGAGAGAGAGAGAGAGAGAGAGAGAGAGAGAGGTAGGAGGTTGGTGGGCGCTGCAGTTTTCTTCAAATTCAAAGTTTTTCACCTCCATCTCTCTGCGCGTTCACTCACTGAGAAACACGCTGCCGATGAAAAACAACGCGCTGCTCCACTGGTCTAACCACGGGGCGCGCTCCCACGCAGGAACCTTCCTCTTCTATTCCTCCAGCCGCTCATTAAGTGTTTTTTTCTTTTTTTCATTTTCTTTTCCCCCCCTCTTTCTGTTGCAACATGAGCGCTGAATGCAGCAGTTACTACAGCGCTGACGGGGTGTTCGTGGACTCGTTCTCCTGTCCTAAACCAGGGAATGCTGCCGCTGCCATCTACTGTTGTGGATTTAACGATATTAAATATTGCTGTGATGATGCAAACAGTTTTTTCCCGTATGAGTACGGGTACATGTGGTGGCTCAGGCAAGTGCAATTTTATTTTATTTTCTGCCTTAAAAAATAAAATAATGTGCTTGTTATCAGTGGATGAGCTAATCACTAATAATCACAATATTTTCTTCATTTTTAATGTTTACTTTTTTGCGCAATAAAAGCCTCACTTAACTGACATTATTGAACCCTTAATCTTTGAGAAATCCAATTGCCTCTGTTCCTGCTGTTCCTTGAAGACTTCAGTTCATCCATTCACTGCATAAAGAACTCGTTTTCGTTTTAATTCTGCGAGTAAGACCCATCTAAGGAATGCACTTAAAACATTTAGCAGATAAAAAAGTTGTTTTTCACGTTCATTGTGTTTTTTAAATCCTCACATCAGTCAGTGTCCTCTCCTCTCTGTTCATTAAGGGATCAGGTTAAAAAGATGTTTTTCTCTCTTCTCCTCTCAGTATCGGTGCTCTGGTCGGTCTGTCTATAGCAGCGGTCGTCCTCCTTGCTTTCCTCATCACTGTGTGTGTCCTCTGCTACCTCTTTATCGTCACCAAACCCACTCGTCGTCTTGACAACGGCCTACCCCTAAGAGCGCCAGGTTAGTATGAATCCTCCCCTGAATTCCCTCTGATGATAGGAATTTGTTTGTTTGTGTAATTTCTGACAAAATCTCAACACTTTTACTTTTTATTTTTATCAATATTGAAGTCTTTTACAGAGAGCTCGTAATAAATCATTTTATTCTGTGCAACTGTCTGTGGCTTCTTGGCAGGAGATCCCAGTGAGGGGCCGAGTCATGTGAGGGTGCCCTGCGCCGCTGCTCCACAAAGATTCAAAAATCCCTTTGTGAACAGGAAGGTGGATTGTGACAATCAGTCGCCAGACCCAGAGCACCTTTTCCAGAGGTGTTTTACACCCACAGTCACTGGAGTGAAAGTGGAAAGTCCTTCATAAGGACAGCAGCACTCTGTCAATAAGGCAAATCAACGAGGAAACAGCCTTGTGGTACAAGTGGACAACTATGAATGAGAGGAAAGTAACTGATACAGTGTGAGCGGTGGTTGAAAGGAGTATATACTGAGTAACACAACTTTAGACCAGTAGTAAGAAGCACACGCTCAGAAGGCTGTGACGTTTCTTGCCTTGTTGACATTTTTCATGCATTAAAGTCGTCTTTCCTCGTGGCCTCCTCACGGGTGGAAATTACTTATCCTCCATCTTTTTGGAAACTAATGCATAAATTTGGCTTTCTGAAAGCCAAAGATTCATTTGAACACATGAATCATTGAGTCATATGCAGTTTACAGTGAGGACATACAGTTTTAAGCACATTTATGTGCTGAAGATGTTGCATTTGGGTAAGAGAAAGCCAAGCTAGTGTTTTAAGTCGGGAGGCACTCTGATTTGAATCTTCTACATTTTACTCAGAGACTGAAGGATTTGTGGGAGTGAAACGTTCCCAGCACAACACAGAACTGCACCATCAGTTGACTTTTCAGATCTTTAAAGTGGCTTATGTTTACATTCTCTGGACAAGCAACCTCAAGTAAAACCCTTTGTGATGGCTGGAGGCGGGCTTGAATTGTTGGGTATCTCTTATTCTGACACTGGAGTTTGTGGTTTATATTCTGTGTCCTGCTGGCAGTCCGGTACAGGTTTCTTATAACCACAGTCATCATGTTTCTCTAACATAACCAACAAGGATTCTGCTGAATCAGTTAACATGAAGGAGTCTGATGGCAGCGTAATTCTCACAGATTTTAGAGTTAAAATCGCATCACTGTATACCTGAATCACTTTTAAAGGATACCATTGTTATTCATTATTATTGTGAAGAATGAACCAGTCAACGTATGCTGTGCGCTGTACAGTCTCACATAAACAAAACCTCTTCTATTGCATAAAATCTGGGAGGCAGAAGAGGATCTAACACAGACGGTACTCTGATTAAAAAAGCTGAACCTGAATGGAATAGTGAGGTGCTACATCAGTGAATCACATGCAAGCACACATTCCTGGGGGAGTACATTTCCACTAATAAACTGTGATCATTATGGCATAAGATCTATTAACTGGTGATGGCAACAAATGCTTAGAATGTAAAATTTTGTCTGAGTACTGTTAAGCGCTGTCCAGTGTTTTGGCACATTAAAAGCCTTCAAATTCATGCATCTGCTACTGAAATGGCACTTTGCAGCTGTATTTAATGGATGACATTAAGCCGAATGTTCCCCCAGTACTGGCTCATGTGGTTCGGAAACCTAAAATATAGGATGAATAGATAGGTGTTTCTGGAAAGAAGCATGCATTTTATTGTAAGAGTGTCCTCTAGTGGCCATAGTAATAATGACTAAGAAGAGGAGGAGGTCAGGGTGGATGGATGGGTTGCTATAATGCTGTACTTTCAAATGGTCCTAAGCAGTGTTGGGGTTGTTATGCATTTAAAAAAGAGAAAAAAAGAAAAGAATGTATTACACATTAGTCGTTACTTTTCTTAAAAGTAATGCAGTATGTTACTCAATTACTCGTCAGAAAAAGTAATTAACTACACTACTTGTTATATTACTTTCTTGTCACATTGTAACGTGACCTGAAACACACTGTCACATAATCACCAACAATATAACAACATAAACCTGAGGCTACACTTTAGTAGCATTCTGGG
This sequence comes from Rhamphochromis sp. 'chilingali', assembly GCF_963969265.1. Taxonomy (NCBI): domain Eukaryota; kingdom Metazoa; phylum Chordata; class Actinopteri; order Cichliformes; family Cichlidae; genus Rhamphochromis; species Rhamphochromis sp. 'chilingali'. Next base: position 10,480,380 of record NC_137943.1, on the reverse strand, counting down.
TTCTTGGCTAGCTTTGTGTTAACATGCTGTCCGTGCAGATGCCTACAAAGAGCCGAAGCTGTGTTAGCAACTGTTATGGATGCAGTTTGCACTTTACCATCGCACTCTTGTCCCTTTGTACAAAAAACCCCCCAAAAAACAAAAACTGTGAAACTGAAAAATTCAATGTGATTACAGTAACATGCTACAATGGAAGAGGTCTGCTTTAACCTAATGCCATTTTTCCCTCATACACCTTACCAAGTTTTTTTCGTGCCTAAATCTAACCAAACCGAGGTGAAAAACATCTGTGATCAAAGGTGGAAGTTTTTCCAGGACAAAATCAAAGCTTTCTGACCACCGTGCCATTTAGTCAAGAACAATTTGTTAGTCTTTTTTTATGTATACAAAGCTTTTATTGTTAGGACATCTCAAGCAAGATGGTGCAGACAGCAAGCCCTATACAAACACAGTCAGCTTTGATGAGTTTCAGCTTCGCTTATCATGTTGGCTTTCAAGCTTTTGTGTGATGAGTTCTGATCGGTTTTCACTGTTATTGTAGAAGCTGCTGTTTTGTGAACTCACTAGAAGGCTGTTCTTAGTATGTTCTGGATAATCAAACCTTTCAAGTGCACTTGCTTTTTGTTTTTTGTTTTTTTGTTGATGATCTGAATGTTGATGCGAAATGAATGCAAAACGTCCGATATCTGTGCTTTGATTGTTCATGTTTTAATTTGGTTACCGAGCTCCGTAACCAAATTAAAATTCCTGTTTCAACACTGTGCCATTTTCTCTGTTAAAACGTGGTCTAAACGTAAAAAAGAATTTAAAAAGCCTCCTTTAAGAATTTTTGTGTTTTGCTAGCATGTAAGTGTGAGCTCTGTTATTTAACATTAATTTACATTTGATGAAAGAGGAAAACGAGATGTTTACTAAGTTTCATCCATATTTGTTTGACTAGAATGGCTTTCAAATGCTTCACTTGAATGTACACATTCACACTATTCTTCAAAGAGCATCAGTAAAACCTGAATGAAAGTACATCACATCATATGTCATGCAGACGTGGTGCCTGATCAACTGCAATGTGAATACTATTTAAGTGCACAACATGGAAATTATTTATCTTAAAAATAACACCACTCCTTGCGCTCTTATTCTCTTTTCATTTTCTTTGGGTGATCATAAGGTTTCTCTGCACAAACATGCTTTTCAAAGAAATACTTAAAGTTAATGTTTGTTGTTTTTCTATTAAATGTGTTCAGCTGAGCGACTGATGATGATGAAGCCTTTGTCTGGCTCACTTTCTATATTGCAGGCTGCTTTGGTGGTTGAAGAAATTAAGAGACACAGATTAGAACGGTCAGTGAGACTCCGAGTTAGACAGATTTGTTACTGGCTCTCAGTTCTTCTAATCATTTCTCTGCAGAGAGGCAAAGTCTCTGAAAGCCAGCAGGAGTGACAACAAGCCCTCTTTGATCATCGTGCACTGCAGTTCAAAGAGTTAGGCACACTGGTTATTAACCTTATTTGGGTTGTAAATAAAACTATACTTCCATAACAGCCATCAATTACAGGTACAGCAATCTGTATGTGTAGAAAGCACCAAAGGCATTTTGCTCACTCTGAGTATAATGACAAAGAATATAAATGGCTTATATTTTAGATTCTTTTTACAGTCTAATTGCACACAAATCTGAGTGAGTAATGTATTCCTGTAATAGAGAACAAGCTGACTTTTAGGACCTTCATTAGCATCTACTTGCTTCACACTGCAAAGATTCATGTATTCAAACCGATTGCTTTTGCCTGGGAGGGCTGATCTGCAAGACCTGTTAGATGGCAAATGGACAACTGTAAAAGCATTTTGTAGATGTTTGTCATAATGGTACAAGTGACAGCAAACCAATTAAACCTGCTGGTTTAAATGAATGCAAACCTACTGTAAAAATCATACTTTATGTATTTGGAGGACTTCATTTGTAGCTCACATCTAAGTGCTGCACTGTGTAAAAATCATTTCATAATCTGCTCTAATAGCTCTTCTGTAGATTTGGCTGTGGGGAATCACAGGAGAAAGAAACTCCCAGCAACCCTAAATTGGACAAGTGGAAGAGGATGGATGGGTAATATAAAAAAGCTTTTTTTTTTTATTGAATAAACTAACTACTAAACTAAAACTAAAAAAGTTTCACAGAAATTATGAACTTTTTCTGTTTGAAAGAATTTTCAAACAGGAACAACACTGTGCACGCCTAAAGACTGTGTGAACATCTAAAGATCTGAAGGCATCAGAAGACCAACACAGAAGTCATTGGGCTCCATGAAATCTGCTCAAATCCCTGCTAAAGCCTCGGGATCTGAGTTTTTGAAGGGAAGGCATGACCGTGTATAATCAATTGCCTGAGTCATTACTCTCTTAAATTGTGTGCTTTGCAGTCATTTTCCACTTTAGTGCTTAGGATTCAGATAGACCTATTAACAGAATATGATATTCATAATTATATATGTATTATTTTTATTATGTTCTTGTTAGTGTATCCTCATCTGAGAATATGAACCGTCTTTAAAATAAACCATTAGTATCTATATTATTTATGGCCACTTTCCTCCAATATAAGCTGTTGGTAAGACTAGAAAAAACTATTTAAACATGAATACATTACATTACAAAATCTGTCTATGAGTCTAAGAATTACAGACATTTTCATATACAGTTTTTAGAGGCTCAAATATAATTGGATAATTGACTGTTGGTATAGTATTAATTATATTTCATGGCAAATCAAGAGATGTGAGTTAAACCCGAGTGTTGAACTTAAATTTGGTAGTGATTCACTGGAACTCTCAATATCGATGTGAGTGAAGGAGCAATAGGAGTGGTCAAATCAACAATTTGGTATATTTTTAAAAATAAAGCACGCACTGGCCAGCTTAGCAACAGATGACAAGTGAATGATGACAGAATTATTTCAGGGGTTAAGAAAACCAACTTGACAACATGTAACCAAGTCAAGAAAAGCTAGATGTATCAATAAAGTCTACAACTGAAAGAGACGCCTTCATGAATGGAAATATTGTTATAATTACTATATGTCTCGGTATTCCTAGATAAACCTTAACCTCCTAAGACCCGAACTCTTCCACGGCATGCATTTTTAATTTTTCTTTGGTATTTGGGCATATTGGGGCCCATCCATCCATCCATCCATCCATCCATCCCTTGTAGAGCAAAATTGAGTATTTTATTCTAAATAACCCAAAATGTGATGTCCACATATGTGGATGCCAGGTCCTAGGAGGTTAAATATGCACTTTGGTGGAAATTGAGAAAACGAGCTGCCCATGCACATTTGTTATGTTAACGTTTAAAACAAAATGCAATTAAATGGTGTTAAATAAACAGGTGTTTGTTAATGCCGATCAGTTTTTATATGAATCCAGCTCTGTTGAGGAAAGAGCACATCTGCTAAGCCTCGGGTAGGATCCAAATAAAATAATAATCGTGCTTGGCAAGATCTTCCAATAAAACCTGAAATTTACAAACTAACCACCTGCTCCACAAGGACATAATTTTCATAAAGTCCTAAGATGAAAGTGAAAAAATTTGTCTGGAGTTGATTAAAAAGAAAAGAAAAAAATCAGTGAAGAAAAGTAACATTCATCAAAGATGAAAGAACTCCTTACATAAAGCTGATATAAGCAAAGAAACCAGCGCTGCTTAAGAACCACTGAGCGCTTTGAGTATGTCACTTTGAAGCAGCACCTAAAGGGGTCTTGTGTCAATTTCCATACTTTCAAGAAGCTACTTCTGTACTGAAACCTGTCTTTTTAGAATTTGTCTTTGAAGGGTGTAGTTCATGTGTCATAATGTCACCTTGAGGTATTGCGAATTGGTGCTTTATAAAACTCAGTTGAATTGGATTAAACTTTTTGTTGTTGTTTATAAGAGATAGAATTTTAGTATAATACATTTTAATAAACAGAATATACAGTATGTACAGTTTTAAAATTACACAGTTTAACATTAAAGTGACTGAAAGGTGAATAAATAATTGTCAGTGACTAAGAGTGAATAAAGTGTCGGTAGTATAAAAAGAGTGTGGGGTAGTTTATGTTTCTGGTGTGGGAAATGGTCTGCTGGAGTTAAAAAAGCAGAGTGGCATTGGGGACAAAGGTGGGTCTCCTCCTCTCAGTCCTGCAGGAAATGCAGCGGAGGCGTCGCCCAGAGGGGAGCCATTGAAATGCGGGGTGAAGAATGTGAGAGGGGTCGTGGATGATTTTGGCTGCCTGTCTAAGGGCCTGTTGACTGAAAACCTGTGGCAGAGTTCTGACAGGCAGACACTGATGCAGTGTGCTGCAGTGTGCTGCAGTCTGTTCCTGTTCCTGTTTCTGTTCCTGGCTGAGGGAGTGGAACCAGCAGGTAATGGAGCAGGTCAGGATGCTTTCCAGGAAGGCATAGTAAAAAGTCATCATGATGGGTGTGCTGACTCCAAAGGAGTTGAGTTTCCTAAGGAGGTATAGCCGTTGGTGGCACCTCCTGAGAATCTCCTCTGTGTTGGCAGAGAATTTCAGGAGGTTGTCAAAGATGGTTCCCAGGTATTTGTACTCCTCAACTACCTCCACTGGCTTCCCGTGGATGGTGGTGGTGACTGAAGCAGCCAGATCCCTCTGCCAACTGGAGAAGGTCACCACCATCTCTTTGGTTTTGCTCACGTTCAGTTCAAGTTAATCACATTAGTTAAGTTATCATCAGGCACCTCACTGCCTGATGATCCAGCACCGACGTCTGTTATGCATCACAGTAATTCAAGATACATAGATTAAGTCATGAGGAGCTCACAATAACACACCGTTATACATTAAATAAGAGGAAATATTAAGTATTATTTTCTCTTTTGTATAAGGAGATATTTTAAGTGCATGTTGTTGTTATTTTCATGATTTTTAACATTACAAAAGCGATTGTGAGCTAACACAGCTGCCCCCTCCACACAGAGCTGTGGAGGCTCTGTGGAGTGTCTTTGTTTTATGTCTGATGTGATTACAGTGCCACTGTTTGGCCCAAGAGCACAGATGCATCAGTGTAACTGTCCTTTTACTCATTAACTCTCTTTGTTTCCTGCCAGCAGGCTTTTCATTACTTCCAACAGCAGTAGAGTTTTTGACTTTTGAAATTATTTTATATTCTGAACAAAAACACCCACTGCTTCTTCATGGGGGGTTGTTTGATTGTTGGGGTTTTCTCTGTGTTGCTGTAGGGTCTTTTCCTTACAATATAAAGCACCTTGATGCAACTGGTATTGTGAGCTGGTGCTATATAAATAACATTGAATTGATTGAATATATAAGAAAGTAGTTACACAGGGCAAAGAAAAAATTATAAACCCAGTGAAGTTAATCATTAACATCTGTCTTGAGGATATGGTGCAAGAAGGGAGACATTATGGCGTGTCTTGTAACCTTTGCCCAGACAGGCCTTTTATTGTTTTTGAAGCAACGGAAGGGGAAAACAAAATCTTAAGCTAAGAAGACCAAAATACACCTTCTCTATCAGTTTTGGCACAGGTAAGGACTTTTACATAGATTTTTGTGTGCTTTGCAGTGTGCGTAACATGACATTTGTGTTAATGATAATATTAAGTGACACTACTGAGTGAACATAGGTATGTTGTGGTCATATGACTTCAGTGAACCAGCTACTGTGCTCTGGCCAGCATTAGAAGGTAAACCGAGTTTATATTTGGAAAGAAAACAGGCTAGTGACACAATGTAAAGAACATTACAGTCGGTATACACACATCTGCTGTTGGGTGATAAAGAGAGTGCTTTTATTTTAAGATTGAAGGTAATTAGTAAGAAATTAAGGTCTTTTAAAATTTCTCTGGACGTTACTAAAGGCCTGACAACATCATGTGACTGTCTATGTGAAGAGAACTTAAATATTTTTATCTTAATGTTGTGATTAAGGTCAAATCATTTGTGATCTTTTATCTTATACAATCTGAGCAGGCTTCAGATACTATACTCATACTATCTCTGATGCTTCCGTGCTACGATAATAATGATGATGACTGACAATTTATGTTTCGTCCCAACCAGACAGTGTAAATGTATGGTACTCCATGAAACGGGAAGAACGAGTAACATAGATAAGATAGGTAAGATAGTTAAGAGTAAGAACAGGTGTCCAGTTTGTCAAATGGAAGCTTAACATCTTAAAACTGTAAAATGATGTTATATTGTTATCACTTTATTCATGTCACTCTCACTGCTCTATGTTTCACAAGATGCCTTGCTTTGGTGTCATAAAACGAAATCATTTAGTGAAAAACGCATCTTTTGGAAATGGACAAGCTCCAGACGATTTCTCTTCGCTTCCTATTGAGCACCCTGCAGCTCCTCAGGGTGCTCCTGCACTCCTCGATCACTGACGTGGTATTTGTTGGTTGTTCCTCGTACGAGTCTGGGACCGATTGAGGGGGACAAAGGCTTTTAAAAAAAATTATGGCCCAAAATTTAACTTGGCTTTGTATCACTGTTAACAGTAGTTTCATTTTCTTTTATATTTTGTGCAGCACTTTGTAACTACAGGCCTGTGAAACTTTACTTTACTTTAGCAGGTCTTTTTTTTTTTTCTTACTGCCTGTGCAATCATCCTTTCAAATGCAATTTTTAGCAAAATCGTCTGCCTTGTAATACTGCATTCAGTCCCGCTGACATTTGAGTTTAATCAAGTCAAGTCTTATTCAAGGTATTCGCCAAAGTTCTGTTCTTTTGACTCCAAATTTCCTCTCTTGTTTGGATCACAATCCTGGTTACTACTGTATTTATTTTTGTAGATCTTGTACAGCGAGATGGGTCTGTGGAGCTGTGGCATCAGTGTGGTGCTTTTTCTCTGTGACGTTGCATATACTGCTTCTATATCAGACGCTGTCGGAGAAAAAGGCACCCAGAAACATCTTCTGATTGAGCTCGTAGACAACACTAATAGCACTGGCAAACCAAGTAAGTAACAAAGTAAACAGTAACCTTTTATTTCAGTGTTATTCTTGTTTGAGGGGTTTAATATTCTACTATACCTAATCCATAGGAAATGTTTTGGGTTCTGTCTTGTTAGATTTTGATGAACCAAATTTTTTCCTGCAGAGACAAACAGCTCATTTGAGAGCCCAAAGGTGGAATTCTCCTATCTGGCTATAGCGTTGGGCACAGTCATCACCCTTTCACTCTTCATCGTGTTGGTTGTTAAGTTTCGCGTTTTACATCGCTTTCTGGCCAGCTACAGACACTCCCTGCTCCAGGAGTCGGATGGGGCGAGCCAGTACGGTCAAGAGGACATGTCTTTCCCTAACAATGTGTCCGGTAGGATGGGAGTAGTCAGAGGGACTCAGCCCGGGTTGGATGATGACGACGATGGCTTCATTGAGGACAACTACATCCAGCCCGGTGAGAAGCACATGCCAGAGGGACAAAGGGAGGATGACGAGGTAGAGGGGACAGATGACAGTGACGACGATCTTCAGTTCACTATAGGGTGATTAAATAAATTTTTCCAAAGTGACCGGTTTACAACAAAAATAATGAGACTCCAAAAGTTGATTCTGTTCATCAGGACGCAGCGTTTCCATAATTAAAGTTTAAAACTTTTGTGCCTCATGAGCCCTTAAAGAAGACAGGATTATAAACTTGACAAGAAATAGTAAATCAGAATTTCTTTCTTTTTTGGCCTGCTCATATTGCTCATTTTGAAACCCTTAAATTTATTATATGACCCCCAACATGGGCCCCAACCTACTTACTGAACAGTAAAGTTTTTTTGACTGCAGAAACTTCTGAGCCACGCAAATGTTTTGACCAAATTATCCGTTATTATTAGATAACCGACCTTAAGAGGGGCCAAAATTAATACAAAACACATTTAAAGTGCTGCATTGACCTCTGTAATGTTGACTCGTTGTGCAATCAGAATACCTTTGATTTTTTTCTTTTATGCTGTGTAGAAATTGTTCTTAAAGCTCAAATGTACTATATATCGATATGGATTCACATATTACATATGCTGTGTATGTAACTCTACATGGAAAATATTTAAAATTACAACATTCAGTTTATTTGCTAATAATGATGTTAATGTTTATATCCTGCTAAATGCTATTTGTTTTCACACATGCCATTCAATTATTCACCTTTAAGTTACCTTTAAGTTTTTTGTTTTTTTATTACATTTCTGCTGACAGTGAACATCAAAGAGTTAAACAACTTCACACTCACACATCTTTGTTGTAGTCTGAATGTTTGTTTGTATGAAATTACTTTTTTGAACATTCACGTCTTTAATAAAGTCGTTCTTATTGAAATTACAACACAGCGATGTTTTGATCTGATGTGACATCTGCTCTTTATTTACAACTATAATCAGTCAGACACAGCATAAATGAGCCTTCAGACAGTACAAAGGAGGGAAATATTCGCTTATCAAATTACAGAGCCATTGTTGACAGCAGCCTATTGTTCTTGTAGAAATGATGTGACTGCACTGCAGTGATGGTGTTTAGAGCTCAGCAGTCAGTTTTTATGGTAATGGAAAACAATAAAGAGAGTGGAAAGAAAATTTGTGAAGACTTGATTTGGATATTGACACAACCTTCTCGGTTCTACTATTAGTTCCTTTAGCTTTAAACCACTTCATCCAGTCTCAGATATTTTAAGTCCTTTCAGATCAGGCTGGTCCTGCTCGACGAGGTCTCTCTCCTGGCTTGACTCATTTGTCCTCCAGAAACACTGAACACACAGACAGCTTGATTCCCTGTCCTCCTCATTCTCCTCATTCTCATCCTCCTCCTCTGCTCCCTTCTTCTTTTGATGTATGCCAGCACACTATAGCCCGCTACAGCTAGAGACATGCCCATCCCTGCAGCCATCAACACCAGACCAGAAACCAACATTTCCCTGCTGTCGTGACCTTGGCTGCCGATGGTGGCCACAAAGATTAGCACCGTCCCACACAGCATGACTGCCAGCCCTACAGCTAAAATCAGCGCGGGGTCGGCCCTCCCACCACTTTTCAGCTGGTCGATCCGACGCCTGCTGCGCACGCAGTTCATGTCCTGGATGGCAGAGCTGAGAAGCTGCTTGAGCAGGACAGCAAGTGCCAAGAGGCAGAGGGTGGTGCCCACCCCTAGGCGCCATTCCCCAGATAGGCTTGTGGTGGTGGAGAGGAGCCCCACACCACCAAGGCCCAGTCCGAGTATGAGGGCAACAGAGGCACAGTAACACAACAAGGAGCGTTGTGGGTCTCTGGACCACCATAATTCCACTTGATCTTCCAGGATACGTCGCTGTATAAGCCTAGGGTCCAGGTAGAGGCTTGAGGACCGACGTATGGGGTAGTAAAAGGTCTCCATGTCAGGTATGGCACAGCTCAGACAGCCAAAATCAAAGACGACACCTTAAATTAGTGTGGAGAACATGGGTTGATTGTCAGAATATTAGAGGACACAGATTTCCAAAAGCACAAGTAACTTTTCTATGTCCCATGACTGTACAGAGAACACGCTGTGCTTCACCTCCTGTAAACACTTACTCACTTGTGCTAGATGAGTGTCTTGTATTGCTGTCCATCCATCTGCATCCCATCTGAAAACCTCAGAGAAGTCAGTGTGAAAGATCCCACAGTTGTTTGGTTTCGTTGTTTCATTCTGTAAAGAAAGTGATCTCTGCCTTGAGCAAATAAGAAAAAAAAGAAAAAAAAACTGCTATGAGGAAAACTTCCAGTATTTCAGGTACTTTGCTTCATTTGTTGAAGTTGGTTTCAGAGATGAAAGTGGATGTAGATGCCAAAAGTGTCCTGAGTCAAACTGGAGACAGAAGCAGGGGCTCCCACAGTGTGAAACTCCTGCAAGCAGAGAGGTAATGGCAGTTACGTAGCTTGTGCATGTGTCGTTTCATCAAGGCTTCATCACCACAGCGACTGTACTCATGTCACAGATCAATAATCTGTGTCCTCTTTAGAGCCCTGTGCCAGGCAGAACAGACACCAACTTCTCTTCTCATCACACGGGACCAGCATCTTGTCAAGTTAAGCAGGAAAAAAGACTGGTCACAATAGTAGTGTTGGATCATGGTTTGGACAGAGATTGGCGACACTGTCCACCACGCTCCATCACAGACAATGGGCTGACCGATGAACACAATGACTGTGCTGCAGAGGGTGGGTGATGGTGTGTGGGGGACGTGGATGGGTGTTGCGTTGCTCCTTTGGAGGGCTGAGTGATGTCAGTGTGCACTGATAATGGTGTTTCTGTGATCCCAAGGATAGCGTCACTCAGACACTGGGCTGGATAGGTCTCAGTGAATAGTGTATCTCCTCACTGAGGTGCTAACTAACCTGGGCATCTCATCTATTTCTTACACACCTGGCAATACTGAACATTATCCATAAAACCATTTCACAGGTATATTTCTTTTCTTTTAAAAAAGAAAAAAAAAGGTATATTTCTTTGCTTTCCTGCTCTGCCACCTCTAAAGCTCAAAATAAAATGTTAAAAAAAAAGATACAAGGTGTGGTTTTATTACTATTTAGGTGGCTGTGTGTGCTTAAAGGAATAGTCTGCATATTAATTACTGGGCTTGGTGCTCTTACTGTAGGTAGGTTTTGACCTTTGGACAGAGCTTGGCTAGCTAGGTTTTTACAGTCTTTGCTTAGCTGTCTTATAGTTGTTGTTTCCCATTTAAGATGTAAAACTGTTAAAGTTGTAACAATATTCTCATCTAACGCTTGACAAAAGCATGTAAATGTTTATTTAATAGCCAAACAGGCAAACTTATACATTTATCTTTCAGATATACGGCATAGGAGAAGCTAATAGCATCCACTAGCTAGGTTTGGCTTATGCTTAGTATTTAGTATTTATTTATTTATTGTCATTGTCAAGAACAATGAAATTGCGTTTGGGGCTTCCATACAACCCCAAAAAAAAGAAGAAAATAATAAATACCCCTTAAAACCCAAGTGTACATATTTAACCCAGTGTGACTCCAATGCAATAAGACAATCCTTAGCAATAATGTTCGTAGAAATTCAGACAAAGACCTGAGAAACATGACAAAATACAACAATGCAACCCATTCAATATTATTGTACTGTGAGATATGATATCAGATATGATAGTTATCTATTTAAGAAAGAGGGGGGGGGGGGGGCAGGAGGGGGAAGAGAATAAAGATATGATGCACCAATGCAGACCAGTTCATTGCTATTAAGAAGTTGGATATGGTTATTGTCCGTGAGAGGGGGGCAGAGAGTTCAGGAGCCTCACAGCCTGTGGATACAGGCTGTTGGCCAGTCTGGATGTTCTGGCCTGTATAGACCTGTACCTTCTCCCTGAGGGCAGCAGATGGAAAAGGTGGCGCGCAGGGTGATGTTGGTCCTGCAGGATACTGTGCACCCTCCTCAGACAGCGAGTGGGGAAGATATTACTGATCTCTGGCAGACTTGTTCCAATAATTCTGCCAGCTTCTTTCACCACCTGCTGGAGTGCTTGCTGATCGGCCTTGGTGCAGCTGGGGAACCACACTAGAAATCCATACGTCAGAACGCTGCTGATGGCACAGTTGTAGAAGTTCAACATCAGAGATCTGGGAATGTGTGCGCTCCGCAGTCTCCTCAGGTAGTAGAGGCGCTGTTGGGCCTTCCGTACAACTGAGGTGATATGGTTGCCCCAGGACAGGTCCTCGGTCACAGTTACCCCCAAGAATTTAAAACTGCTCACCCTCTCCACCGCCTCACTGCCAATGAAGAGAGGCAGATGGTTGTTATGACCCCTCTTCCGGAAATCTACAATGATCTCCTTGGTCTTTTTGGTGTTTAAGACCAAGTTATTGTCGTGGCACCATGACTCTAGTTGTTGCACCTCTGTCCTATAGTTTGTCTCATCATTGTTGGATATAAGTCCGAGCACTGTAGTGTCATCTGCAAACTTAACAATGAGATTGGACGCGCAGGAGGAAATACAGTCATGGGTGAAGAGAGTGTATAGCAGAGGGCTCAGAACACACCCCTGAGGGGCACCGGTGTTGACCACAAGGGTGGAAGAGGTGTTCTTACCCACTCTGACACTCTGTCTACGGTTAGTGAGGAAGTCCACAATCCAGTTGCACAGAGAGGAGTTAAGTCCCAGTTGGTGGAGTTTGGGACGGAGTTTGTATGGCCGGATGGTATTAAAAGCCGAGCTGTAGTCTACAAAGAGGAGCCGTGCATAGGTGTTCCTGTGTTCCAAGTGCTTCAGTAATGTGTGCAGCACTGTGGCGATCGCATCCTCGGTTGACCGGTTCTCCCTGTATGCAAACTGGTGCGAGTCCAGGGATGGTGGAAAAGCAGCTCTGATGTGTTTAATGACCAGTCTCTCCAGGCATTTGGCGGGAATGGGGGTGAGTGCCACAGGTCTGAAATCGTTCAGACATGTGACATTTGACTGTTTTGGGATGGGAACGATGGTTGCTGCTTTGAAACAGGATGGTACCAGTGAACAGGACAACGAGGTGTTATATATAGAGGTGAAGACGTCCGCCAGGTCCGCAGCACAGTCTTTTAGCACCCGGCCCAGCACTCCATCCGGCCCGGCCGCCTTCCTGGTGTTAATGCTCCGGAACACACGCCTCAGCTCATGAGTGCTCAGGACCGGAGCAGGGTCGGTTGAGGGGAGAGGGGACAGGACAGGGTCGGTGTTCTCCCTGTCAAAACGGGCATAAAAGAGATTTAGATCCTCAGCCAGAGTAGAACTGTCGGCTGAGGGTGATGGCTAATGCAGTGTAGTGCAGCGGTGTATTCTGATGCAGTTACATCTAACATAATTAAAGATGCCCCCACCCCCAATTGTTCCAGTGTAATGATCTTGCTTTCATGTGTGTTGACTCAGTGACAAGTGGCTGAGGCTATAATGGAGTCACTGCAGGGGCGCTAACAACTAGAGAGGAAGTATAGATTGAAACAAAGTTGAATCAATATGAGTTATGAAGGGAAAAATAAACAAACGAGTTTGCTGGTGTTAGCATGGTGACCTTTGATTTACTAAAATTCATCTTGAGTCATTTTTATTCTATATGAGCAATAAAATATAAATAAATCAGCTGTTGGGAAAGATGGATGAACTTTTATTTAGATTTAGATATTAATTTCTTCACAGAAATATAAACTCTTAGCAGCAGTGTATATTTTATGCACTTTTGGAAGCTTTTCAGTGTAATTCCAGTCACAATGGTGAAGGCTGGGTGACACTGGTTGCATTTATAAATGCATCTGCTTGTTCAACTTCTCCATCCAGAGAAGTCAGCATATTTACTCAGATATACCCATGCAGCTGTCTGGAAACCCCTGATGGACCAGTCGTTCTCATGACCAAAGTACTGAGACCAGTACATAAATGCCACTTTCTCCCCCTAGTGGAGTAATAAGGTAATAAAGTAGACCCTATTTCAATTCTGAGGTTTTACACATCAAAAATTATTTTTAAAAAATTATCTGGTCCTTACCAACTCTTAAAATTAGGTAAATACAACCTCAGATTAATAACAACACAGGGCACCATACCATTATTTATTTACCAAAAATAAGTGTAACCTATGATTCAGTAGCTTGTACAACCACCTTCAGCAACATTAACTTTAAGTAATCATTTTCTGTAGTCATCAGTCATCCTTTACAACATTGTTTCAGTTTGTTGAGATATGTGGGTATTTGTTTATACACAGCTATGAAAGTCCCTCCGATCAGGGTGAGGTCTGGACTTTTACTGGGCCATTGCAACAACTTGATTCTCTGTTTTTTTGTCATTCTGTTGTAGATTTGCTGCTGCGCTTGGGATCATTGTTCTGTTGCATGACACAGTTTGGGCCAAGCTCTAGATGTTGGTCAGATGGTCTTATATTTAACTCAAGGATACTTGTGTATATGTTACGTATGGCCCAAAATGGCCTCCGTACAAGAAAGTAGTAAGCTCTAAGGAACCCCCACACTGCAATGGGGTACACAAGGTTTATTTTTTTCCTCAGAGTCAAACTACTGGCTGAAGACACAACTCTGGCCAGGAGTCCAAGGCCCAAAGCCACCACGGTCAGGGTTGTTAGCCTGGTTACAAACAGGGGAAGGTGGTCACTTGGAAGAACAAGCAGCCAAAAACATATCAATCTTGCATCTTCCTCAGAAAGGTTTGCCACCCACCTTTTCAAGCCTGGTGTCGTTCAAGGGTGGCTCTCCACATTAAATCCTGGGGCTTCCACTCTCGAGCTGAAGCTTCCCTAAACTTGGCCAGTTTCCTTTCCATGGGCACGGACAGTCTCCAATCCAGTGTTTTTCCTCCCAGCAGATCCACACAAATCCTAATTAAAATGAGTCCTCCCTCCAACATCCTCAGATTGTTTTAAAAGCAAAACCAGGCCAGGTTAAAAATCCTTTCCCTTAGAACAGGGGTTTCAAACTCAAATACACAGTGGGCCAAAATTCAAAACTGGAACAAAGTCGCGGGCTAACATTAATATTTATTGAAAAACAAAATCTTCCTCCAGATATAAGAATGAATCTTTTCTTATGGACTCAAACAAGTTTTGCTGAAAAACTGAATATGGAACAAGCAAAGCTTAATACTAAACGATATATATATTAGCTGTATAATACCAGTAGGCCAGCTCTATATGGAAAAGATATATATAAATCTTATAAAGTTTGTATCTGTCTTGTGTGAAACTTGTATGAAAAGCATATAAGAGTGAAAACAGATATAAGATCCCTTGAAAAATTATATAATGAAACTTGTATGTTTTGGATACTTATTAAAACAATGTATGAAAGTAATGAGAAAGTGGCCACTTTCATGAGTAATCACATATAAGTTTTTACTATTTGTTTTCCATATGGGTAATAGTAATTTGGTATGGCTTCGCGGGCCAAATGTAATTAGGCTGCGGGCCCAATTTGGCCCGCGGGCCAGAGTTTGACACCTATGCCTTAGAATGTGCACACTTCACCCTGGAGTCTCAGAGGCTTCCCTGCTGCACCAGTGTAAAAGCCTTCCAGTTTCCTCTCCCCTTTATAGAGAATGGCTCCCATCCTTCCCAATCAGCTGCTCCCTGTACTCAAATCCAAATAGCTGGCAGCTGGACTAGAGTAGAATCTCCACTCCTCACACCAAACACAAAAAACCCCCACCAAAGTATGTGATTAATACAACCCCCCCCCCCCCCCCCCCGGAGTAATGCCAACCCAAAAGTTTAGTGGGGGATTCTCTCCATTCTTTTCCACCATGCTATACTCCGCAACATATGCAGAGAAGTTGACTCAATGACTGTAAGATTCCCAGGTGCTGTGACTCCAGCTCATCATCCCTCCACCACCGTGCTTGACAGTTGGTATGAGGTGTTTGTGCTGACACGCTGTGTTTGTTTTGTTTTGTTGTTTTCCGAACTTGGTGTTTTTTGTGGCCAACATATCTACTTTGGACTCATCTGTAGAAAGTTCATTGTTGCAGAACTTTCATACTACCCTTATCTGTATACATCAGTACATCTACATTTGCCCGTAGTACACGTTTTTCTGCTTACATGTTGTGAAGATCAGTGAAGTGTATTTGATGAACAGCATCTGGGTGCTACTTACCCTCTTAAGTAGTAAGTACATACTTGGTTTTCCACACACAGCTTCTGCATTTTAGTTCAGTTTTTGCAAAATCAATAATATGTGCAATATGGCATGTTTTGTAATTCATCTCAGGTATATCGACCTAACTTTAAACCCAGATAAGGACAAGATGAGAGTTTACTTTCGTTTTGCCATGAATGTATCTGTAAGAAACCTTTATATTTTATTGTAAAAGCTTGATTTTACGCCTCTCAGATTCGTATTTATTAATGAAGCTACAGTTAGTATAAAAAAACCCATTCTGATGTCAATAGAGGTGATTTACCAGTCTGTCCCCACTCAATGTGATTCAACCGCAAGCTGGCAATTAATGCACTTGTACAGCGATTTAAATACAGCCACTAGGCGGGACATATTGATTCGCAATAATTACCCTCACTGTTAATTACTCTTGTAGATTTGATGAAACATCATGTAGTCATAGTTGTTCGTTGCCAACGGTAGGGCTTTAATTTCATTTTTATTTATTTGTTTACTTTAATATGATAGAGAAATCAGTGTCTATTTATTTTAAAATAACCTCCACCAAAGAACGCCAAAATTATCAATTAAGCCAGCAATCAGGCAAAGCATGAAAATATTTGCACTAATCATTGTGACAGGTTGATATGTATTTGGCATGCTCCTGTACAGCTGGTGAATGTGTATTTGTATGTGCTTGTTTACTGTCTGTTCTGCCTTGTGACAGAATAGCCTTGACAGTCATTTGCCTGCTGTTCTGGGAGTGACTCCAAAATTCATCAGGCTCAGAGAGAAAAAAACTGAATGTTGTGAACTAACGGACAAATCGATGAACAGATGTATGAAAAAAAAAGGCTGCATTATAAATTCTTCTGCATAAAATACACAGATGAACCACAACAACAGCAACAACCAAACCACTTGTTTAAGATTGTGTGGGCCATCCTCATGCTACCAAAGCAGCCGTGACCTTTAATGGGCCTCACTGGATTGAACTTGTTCCAGTGTATCGCTTGATCACACACAGTGGTTTGGATGCTGGTGCTCGGTCTGTTTCAGAGCAGTTTTTATGGTGTGACAGAGCACAGTAACCTGGCCACTGATGTCAGAGGGTGCCATGGGTGAGTGTTACTGGTTTACAACATTAGTGACATATACAAAGCAGCATTCACATCAGCAGCAAGCAGGACGTTGCATTATAATGTGGTAACATTATTCACTTCACGTGTCTGTGGGGTTAATATTGAGGTTGATACTGTCTGAGTTTGCTTTTCATGCTTTACTGAAGGAACCTAGGATGTCATCCAGGCACATTTTTGTATTAAGTGTCTCTCTACAATTATCATTTGGGCAATTATTAGAAAATCTGAAAGATCAAAGCTACGTATTTAAAAAAAAAAAAAAAAAAAAAAAAGCCAAATCATGCTAATACAATAAAGTAGAGGAAAACTTTAAAATGACAAGACTGTCAAAGGTTGTAAATATACTTCAAATAATATGCAGTATGCTTAAGACTCCACCATATTTCATACATTTTAAGAAAAACTCAACAGGCTTCTAGTTAAGGCTTAAATTTTGCTTTTGTCAATCTAATAAACACAACATGTGCATTTTGCTCTAATGATACCACAACAGGACAGTCATGTTTAATATATGTGTTTGATAAAAGAGTATGCAACGTTGTTGTGGACAAAGATCATCCTGCAGGTGGCAGCAGCCTCCAGGTTTGGAAGCAGTCTGAGGGTGCCCACATTAGAAGGCTGCATATGGGGTTAGATTAGGGATGTTTAACTCTTTGTTGTTAATAGGCCACCAAAACCTTGCAGGCTTTTTTTGTGCCCAAGGCAGCGGGTTTGTCACCTGTATTTAAATGCAACATAAGCACTCAAATCTCTACATTTAGCAAAAATTATTGACACTGTAATGGGAAAAATTCCCAAATAAAATACAGCCTTACTTACTTAATAGATACGCAGGCATAAGCATATAAATGTACTAACAACATTAAAAATAAATGTAGGGACTGTGAAGAAAGCCAGCCTCTGTGGATGTAGCATTATTGTAGTTATAGTTTATCAACACAGATGCAATAAACTGTCTTTTTAAAATGCTTTTTCATTTCTGACACCTAAAACCTACAGAGTGACAAACTGATAAATAGAATTGCTCCACCATCTCATCTGCTTTTCAAATAAAGGATGAATACAGTCAGTCATCATGTCACGGGTCATAGCTCCTCCTTCATGTTATTGTGGAAGATGCTTCGTTATGACTCTGGTTGCATGTTTGAGGCCTTTGGCGTATTCAAGTATAGTTCTGGACATTACCCTGATGATAGTGTGCAATAGATAACAATTGGCTATTGCAAAAAATGCTTGAAAGTGTGTTTCATTGGAGCAATTATACAGAGACCCAGGTTTTACACATTTACTCTTTAAAGTAGGAAGATTTACTCTGAGTGCGGAGGAGGGAAGAATTTAGCTCAGAGACTTAAAAAGGGATCTCAGTGTATGGTTAAGATTATGGTGAGGGGGCTATGCAAAACCCTGCAAACAGTTTCTCGTTCATGGACTCACTTTGCTGACAGGGACAGCATCAACCAGTGAGGATGAACTAATCTCACAGTTGCAGACCGCTGGGTTAGACAAACAGCATCACTGTTGCACTCTCCCTTATAGGCTGGTGAGCGGTAGGCGAAAACAAGAACAAACTTGACTCTCTCATCTCTCAACAGCAGCTGCTAAGGTGTTCTTGAGTAAGGTACTTATATTTAATTGCTTGAGTGCTCAGAGGCCAATCAGTAGATAGTTACACTGTAACCGAACCATGAAGCCTGTCAATGCAAGATGCTACAGCTGAGTGAATGTGGAGCAGAAAACTGAAAAAGGAAAACGTATGCCTGCTCAGCAAATGTCCCCTAAAGGTTAATTAAATAAGAAATGCAACAAGAACCACACTACTTACTGAAATGCTGCTCACACGACAAGCTGTGGATTTCTTAATTCCTTGACTGTGTGAGAGGATGATGGCGGCTTCTCCAGAATGTAGCAAATCCTCCAAACTGGCTGCTGTGACAAATAAAAGGGCCAATTTCTTGACAACTCATGACACAACGAGGCTCGCACAAACCTTAAGCATACTGAGTATTTTGATGCTGCTTATAAAGTTTCCAAAATTATGCACCCTGACAGTGAGGAGATTCAAATAACCAATAATTATCTGTCACGAGGCATGACTGATGGGGATGCAGTTTGATCTGACATGAAATTGTTTACAGACAAGATACTTTGAATATACCCTGATATTTCATCTAGTGCTACCAGCAAGTCAAAGAAGTTCAGGCATCCAGTAGTGTTTTTTACTCCAAGTAAGTTGACCAGGTCTCACAACATGATGCATCCTTTTATGACGTTTCTGGATATTCCTCCCATACAACCAGCAAGTTGATATATGTATGATATTAGCTGATATCTCAACAATTGTTGGATGGAATACTCTAAAAATTGTTTAAAATAGGTAGATTTCGCTCCCAGATTTGAAAAGTGAAGTCAGTGTATGAGCATTCTACACTGTATTCCGCCTAATGGTGAGCAGAGGGCAACTCCAGTAGCTGACTGTAAGCCTGTGAGAAAAAGACCCTAATGTGCCCTTCATTTATGACCTCAGTAAACACTTTCCTCTTGGATTTAAGTGCACAGTCTCTAGTAACAGGTCTTATGTAATACTGCATAACATTCATTTAGTTAATTATGGGTAATTAAAGCACCTTAAGCTTTAGGGTGGGTAGCTTGTGATTCTAAAATAAAAGTTGCCATATTGTTATGTTACATGAAATGGATGAAGGACGTGTACAGTAAATTCTTTCCTTGTCATGCCACTATTAATAGGTTCCATTAATGGAGTGTTGATCAAGTCCATGAGACCAAGCCCTGTGTGTAGTCTTAGACATTAAACTATCCTGGACAGAACATATGAATAAAAAGGTTGTTAAAATGGGAAATTGTATCTCAGTAATGAAAAGATATGAAGATTTTTGTACACTAAAATTGATCAGGCAGTTACGTGGTCATCACTTATTAGTATGATTTGGTGGTATATTGGCTCAAATTAAGAAACAACAAAAGAACAAATATTGTAACAATGTATAAATGTCTGGTTAGCTATAAAACATATATTACTTTATTCTTCATCAGAACTGTTATTGTTACAAAGATTCCAAACATTTGTATTTCAGTCTAGATAGACATGAATATACCACCAGACAGGTTACAGGAGGACCATTTTTATTAGCCATAGCAATTAAAAGAGCAATTTCATACAGGGCTATGGAGGAGTAGACGTTTTTGCCAGACAGATAACAGAAGAAACCAGTAAAACTGGATTAATTTTTTTTAAACAAATGTTACATTAAGTTAAACCAACATTGAGCACAAACTAAACTAAACTAAGCCAACAGCCCACACAAAAGGTTACTGAGGACCTTTGTGAACTCTTGTCTTTAGAGCAACTAAGTGTTTATACTATGGCTTATAGTCATAGACATTTGAAAAGGAGGTCAAAGCAGTAAAAAAGCATTGCACATATTAAGATATGCAAAATCTGTTCTTATATTAGTGCTGATTGACAATCTCTCACTCTCACACTCACTCTGATATGCCCTGCCTCTTTCCTAATCCCCAGTTTGCTAAAAGCATTTTCATTTAGTCATGACTCACCCCTCACAGCAAATTGACTGTAAACTCAATTTACTTGGAGCTGTCTCTGATGCATGAGAATCAAATTTGTAACTACATCAAAAGTCTGTTTGTTGTACTACAGCAATACCCATTGCTTTCATTTCATTTTGAAGAAGCCATGAATGAGAACACATACTGTTCTTTAAGTATGGTAGGTTTGTGTCAAAGTGCAAATCCACAGTTTATGAACTCCACAGTGTGTTACTGTACATAATGAACCATTATTGCAGGATGGTTATAATGAATCCTAGCTACTCAAAAAATCAGGAAATTGTATCGACTTGCTTTTCTGCATCACTAGTCGCAGATAAAACTCTGAATTTGGTCAGGTCAGGAGTAAACTAATATCATATTCACTTTTGTTGCTTCAAACAGCTGTTCAGCAACATCTGTGTTATTTCCTTTCAATATGCTCCTGCTGTCTTGCTCTGGCTGGACAATTGCTGTGAAACCATGACAACAAGTCTTAACTGCTACATTTTTCTTTTCAGTGCCGCGACTTTTTGACTGTGAACACAACTGCTTGTGCAGCTACACGACTGTTTATGTGTGTGCATGTATCTCAGTGTGTAAACTGAGAATAGGAGGGATTAAGTTATCCTTGAGCTTATCTCCATTTAAAATGAGTGATTATGCTGTCAGTAATGGTCATGGCCTAGATTTGAAAGACAGCCTTTTTTTTCTCTCTGGCTGGGAGCCACTAGACCTTGTAAATACTACCAATGCACTTTTATCTGTCACAAATATTACCTCATTGTGTTTAGTGAGAGTAATAAGTGGTACAGGAGCCTATTTCTCTTGGTGCTACTTTTAGAAACTCCATAGCCTGCAGTTCACCTTAGCATTTGCAATTTGCATATAGATGATACTCATATCAAATTATTGCTCAGGGGGAGTATTAATAATGGTGATGTTGAATAGGATGGTGTACTGTACAATAGTGTGTTAAAGATGTTGAAACAAGTGAGCTCTAAAACATTGAAATCTGCCTCACTAGGACCACAATGTTTCACATGTTTCACCTCCCTTTGCTTTCCATCAGCCATAAACTGTTTCCCCCCTTTCTATTGTTTAAACTTTGACGGATTTAAGGATTTGTTACATGTGTGGAGCTCTGGCTGCATTGTGGAGGATTTTGAAATTATACCCAAAACTGTTTCAAAGTGAACACAAATACACCACAGGGATGCAAAATTGCTTGACCTCTTGATCCCTACCAATCTGCTCCTGCTAGTCCCCAGCAGTGTACCACTATTACCTGTCTGTCATGCTCCAAAATTGATTTCACTGGCTCAGTGGGTATGACATGGGCAGCTCTCAGACTACTTTCACTCTCTTTCTCACTCATACATGCCCTTGATTAGCAAAACTAGAACACTCAGAGAAAAAAAAAAGGCTTTGATAAATGTGCTACATCAAAATCTGTTACACATTTCAACAGGAAAGATCATTTGGTTCATCCCTCCCCCTGGTTGCAGCGTCTTTGTTCCCAGCAGGTAAGTTCCATAACTTACCAATACTTCACATAGCCAGAAAAATGTCCAGAAAAGCCAGAAAATAATGAGGGATCTGAATGAAAGACTCAAAACAATAAAAATGCTTTCTTAGAGACGCTTTCTTTGAGCAACATATATTTTCAAGACATAATAATAATAATAATAATAATAATAATAATAATAATACACACATAATAAGCACTGCATTTAGCATAACCATGAAGGAGAGAACCAGGAATCACCAGGACTCAATATACTGATCGCATCAGCCAGATTAGACTCTTACTATGGAGCAATATGGAGAAACCCCCCCAGTTTGGCCTGAATTTATATATGCAAACATGTAATTATATTCCCCAAAAAAGACCAACTATTTTTTCAACCTATTTTAAACCCAGGAATGCTCAATACTGAAATAAAAAAATTGCATATTTGTATTTAACATTTGTTATGAGCTTAGGTTTATGGTGTTATTTTGAGCTAATCACACCAGAATCACACCAGCGTTGGACTTGTCCCATCACCTAGTCATAATAGCCCAACACTTATTTTGGTCTGTCCCCTGTAGGCCAATGTTTTTTCCCTACTCTAAAAGCTGCACAGTTAGTATCTGTAAGTTTGGTATGGCACAATTTTTACACCAGATATGATAGCTGAGATAACCCTCCTGTTTATCCAGGTTCGGGAGTTGCATCAGGAGTAAAATAGCTTGTGACCCCTTCAGACATGGGGTTGTATCTCCTCCCAGGTTGAAGCGGGGTTCTTTAACATGTAAGGCAAGCGGCAAATTGTATTGTATTATTATTGTTATTTGTCCAAATAATGTTAAAAAATTGATTTTTCTGCCTAATGTCACAAATACAATTTAAAACTGTATGGGATAAGAAAGCACCATTGCAAAGACAAAAAACAAAAAACAAAAAAAGAACTGCCGTTTATTTCTATTCTACTCAACTTTTCTTTTTTTTTTTAGAAAATCTGCCTTCAAAGATTTCATTATTGTATGACATTGTGATCTAGAGAGGCAAAAAAAGTTTTTAGTTACAGTTTTTATTTCGCCGCAATCGCAAAATAAACAACCACACATAAAAATGAAGATACCACAAGACACAAGCAAAAGATAAATAAATGCATTTATTTTTAAAGTAAGCTAGTTCAAGAAATTTGCCTTAATAGTTTGTATTATTTCATGCCTTTGGTCACTGTCCTACTGTATCGCATTGTGTAGCGTAACTGTCCCCGCCCCGCGCGCTGTCGTCACGCGCCGGGTAGCCAGTGAGGCGGAGGGAGGGGGAGTTTCACACGGCGGAGAGGCAGGCAGCGGCGTCGCAGCGCTACAACAAGAGCGGCTTTTGGGCTTTGTTTCGTGGATGTGAATGAGCTCCATCACCTTCTCCAGAAATGTTGACGGATTTAAGGATATTGCTACTTTTTAATTTGTTCGTCCTCAGGCTTCATTTCACAAAAGGTCAGTTGAAAATCGTTGCCCCCCTCTGCGCGCGAAACGCTATTGAAATAGTAGATAAAGGCTGGTGTGTGATGCTGAGCTGACTGGAAGCGCTCTCTACTCGGCGCGCGCGAGCGTCCGTGTGATACCAAGAGAGCAAAAAGGCTAAAAGGGACTACTTTCTAAAAACAAATTAATGCGCAAGTGTGTTGTTTATTTCACTTTAAAAATGTAATAGGTGAGGTTTCAGGATAGGAAAAAGCCTCTGCGTGTCTGTCATGCATCTGTCATCCATACTGCATCAGAGGTAGTAGCTGTAGTAGCACAGACTGACTGACTGAATCTTTGTCTTTACGTTTGGAAGAATTGAGTCGTGCAGACCCTGGGCCTCTTCTGAGCCCTTCTGTCTTTGAACTGTTAAATATCCTGGGAAAAAGGAGACCGCTATCTGAAAGAAAGCATGCACCATGACGCCTCTAGCCCTTCACCCAATTGACCTGAATGAAGACTGAATATCAATTAGGCATTCATTTGCAAATGACAGTTGAACTAGCCTACAAGAGATTACTGTTATATCCAATTGTTGCTCATCCATCTGGACTCTTATCTCTCCTTTTGTTTTTGTTTTTGTTTTTGTTTCTTGCAGCCACGGATGAGTGTGAGGATGGACAGTTTCAGTGCAGCAACAAAAGGTGTATACCGACCATCTGGAGGTGTGACGATGATGACGACTGCTCAGACAACAGTGATGAAGAAAACTGTCGTAAGTGTTAAAATTAAAGGAGAAATAAACACAGATTAAATATGTTGACTGTGGACCTGCCACGACTAAGGCGTTATTACACAATAACATGTTAAAGCATGATGAAAATAGACATTAACTATATTAATGATTATAACAGTGCAACCCCTCCATCCCTGCTTAATCATAAAAACATCCCACCGTATTATCATGAGGATTAGTCCAGTCAGTGTGATCCTAACCATCAATAGTACTAGAAAAAGTTTAGCTCTGAGTATTCATTAGAGCTAGTCTTTCAATTTTGATCACGATTCGAGTGTGTGCTTCAGCCTGTGTATTTTAAGTTGTGTTTTCTTATTGTGTTAAAAGTCATGAACCAGAAAATGAACCCGCATCCCTCCTAGGTTTCTGCCCTTTCATAGCTTTAGATTTTTTTTTGCTGGCTTTGCTATCTTATTAGGATTTTATCAATTTTCTTTCTACTCACGCATTGTTCACAACGGCCCTGATTCCATAAAAGCCAGCAGAGTTTACAAAGACGCACAAATGCAATCATGCTTTGAGTGAGGATGTGTGCGTTCGCCTCAGGCTAAGAGCGCATGCAGGTGATTTCATCCCTTCTCCTCCTATAAATAGAGCACTCAACAAGCGTGTTTTCCTAAAATGCGGGTTGATTGGGTGGAACCATTTTCCAATCATCTTCAAATGAAAAGCTGTCCAGGTGAGGGACAGACTGCGTGGTGCATCGCTCCAGTGCACAAAGCTCTGACAGGTATCTTGGATGTGTTGTTCTGGGTGGAAATAATAGAATTCTGCTTTCCTTTTTGACAGCAAACCAGTGGCCTATATTTTGAAAGAATGCTCGTGCTGAAACCAGTGAAGTTGTGCCAAAGCTGAAGCCGAGATTTGCGTGTTTGCAGTGCAGCTTCTTTTGTGTCTGGGTTAATTGTGGCTCGGGAGAAAATTCTACACCTCCCCACGCGATCTCATAATGCATACACTCTCTCTTTCTTCTCATGCATCTCTCTGTTTTTATGTTTTCTCTCTCTCTCCCTTTCTCTTCCACAAAACTCCATCCCCCACACAGACCTGTTGTATACAACCACCTTATACTTCCTATGCGTGTATGGAGGTGTTTCCCTGTTCTTTCCTTGCTTCTCGTCTCCGTCCCAGCAGGACGTGTCCTCAGGCACGCAGAAAAGCAGGTCATTTGGAGCCTGTTTGCTCCTAAAACATTCATGTGTCACTGTTTCAGACACGCACACGAATTCTGACGTTTGGAGAAAAGTGATTGCTCTGCCAGGCTTTATTTCCTCTGTATTTCTTTCATAGGAAATTGTTTGTGGGTTTATTACCCCCTCGTGTGTTTTCCATAAGGAGGAGCTTCTGACACATTTAGGGTTTGAGTGAAAACACTCCCTCTGAAAGCCTTTTAAGCTGAGACTTACTGTCAGCCCACCATTTGATGATTATGACTGTAAAGCATTACATGTTGTTTTATTAGAGAGCGGTACATGTGTGGCCTTCACTCTGTGTCCATCTCCTTTTCCTGTGTGGTCTGTTGTATCTGCTGGGCAGGCGCTTGTTTCCCTGAGCAGAGATGCAGGGTTTCTGTACCCGCTTCTCTGTAGTGTGTGATCAGAGAGATGCTAAGGATGTTGGTTGTTAAAATTGTACTCCTCTGTACTCTGGCAATTGTTAAAGAATGATTTACTTATCTTTGAGTCATTCTCACAGGTTGCCTCTGTAAGCCGTTTTTCTCTTTCTTCATGTGAAAAGACAGAAGTCAGCCGGTGTTAGGCGGTGAGGTGAAAACCTGTACAACATATGCTGCGTTGGGGGGAGAAGGTGCTGAGGATTTAGCTTGTAAATACAGCAAATCCTGTTCAGAAATGACACCGTTGGTTCTCGTTGGCTGTGAAGCGGTAGCATTTTTTAAATTAAGTTTCTGAATGGCTGAGTGGATTGTCTCACTTTTTTTTTTTTGCTGAAAATATAATATTTCATAACACAATGCCAAGCCAGATATTTCAGTGACTGAATGTGTGCAACAGACCATGGTTATGAAATATGCTGACAGGAAGGAGCTGCAGCTCCTTATTTGTCATGCCAGTGTCACTTTCTTTCTAACCTGACTGTCGCTGGCAGAACAGGTGTCTAAAACACACCAGAATTTCTCATACCAGTAATCTTTATGCACCATGGTGCTTCTCCATCCTTTACCCTGTTTTTGTTAACACCATCCCCCACTAGTTCACCCCCGAGACTGCAATCCCTATCACTCAGTACACCCCTACCATCCCCCCATTATCAAACTATTCCCCACTGACCGTTCACTCACTGCGGGGACCCATACATTCATACATGCATAATTGCAGTCCCTAACTATGTACAGACACATGTATGGGCCAGACACATGTTAGAATAAACAGAATCACATGAGTACTAATGCATGTGCACACTGTATTTCTGCAGCAGAGAAGTTCAGTCCATATATAAGAAACTGTACATTTTGTTTACTGGTTGCATAAGTTCCTGGGTGAGGATGAGACGCAAATCCTCCCTCCCTCTCGCTGCATCTGGAGTTGACAGCAGTGGAGGCAACAAAAGAATTCCTCCTTGAATTCTTAAAGTCCAATTTGTGCCGACTCTGATGCGAAGTCGGCGTTTAATCCTCGTCCTGATTATAGCAGCATATCGCCCACTTGCCATCTATCTGCGCTACCTTCAAAGTCCAGAGTGTCCGCTTGACTCTCCTCTCATCCTCGGATGTGATAGGAATCTATTTCATTTGCATTCATGAATTTAACATTCACACCTGCAGGGAGGCATTTCACATCGCCACGTAGCGCTCAAAGTCTTCTGTTGTTTTACACCGCGATGCAGAGTCAGCAACAGGCTGCATGCCTCCTCTCTTTGTCTTCTCTTAGTTAATAAACCTCCACCACTCCCTCATTGCCACACTCACTTTTGAATCTGCCGGCACTCCTCCAAACCTCCCGTAGTCATTTTTTTATTTCTTTGTTCTAAAGCCTTTCGGTGGATGCAGATTCTCTGCTATAGTGTCGAAACCACAGGCCTGCTAACACACCAAGTTTCAGGAAATTAAGAAGCCTCTGTTCAATGCTTGATAAATGCTTGTTTAAAGCTCTATTAAGAGTCCTTAGAACTCACACATCTGAGGCACACTGAGGTCCTTTTAATAGCTTGAGTGCGAAGAAATCGGTCAATATTTTTTAATATGGTCTACTTCGTGCATGATCTGTAAATTGGTTTTATGATATGAGAATAGGTAAGATTATGTCAGTCAATATTATTGTTTTTTTATTTGGCTGCTTGCTAAGTTCTTGAAGGCAGACAGTGCCTCCCCTGCTGACAGAGTATTTTTTGTCATCAATTCAAAATAGCTCACTGGATTTTGTTTTGAAATCCTTCCTTCTTTTTCTTTGCTTTATTATGCTTATGGTATTTCTTTGGCTGCAAATAAAACTATCTGTTAAGCAGTAAGTCATCTTCCGCTTATCCTCTGCATTTTATTTTTCAAGGCTTTCCTCTTTCAAAAAGGGAAAAGTCCTTTGTTATCATAAATATCCACATCTCTGAATGCTCACTTGGCGAACTATTTTTACATACTTTTTGGAACAACTTTGGCCTATCTACAACATCTTCACTTCTTTTTCTGCACTCACGCAGCAGATTCCCACAGAAAGCTAAATGGACTCCACTTTAAAACTCTCTACAGCCTCATGACTCTCTGTTTCTGTTGGCACTGACAGCTGGTCGAACACGCTTCCCGCCAGCTCTACTTTTTGGGTATTTCCGGCTGTTTTTATTGCTCTGACAGGTTATTTTTCTCCTAGCTGTGTTGACATCACCCACCCAGGCTAGTTGACAGCAATATTTCACAAAGTAATGCCGACTGATCAGACACGAGGAAACAGTTTTGCCACCTGCTGAGATCTACTTGTAAATTCAGAAAAATAATACCATTCTGTGTGAGGTTCTGCTTTGTGTCGCTGAGGTTTCAGAAAAAAAAAAGATGCCTTGTATTTTTGGCTTATCAGAGTTAAAAACATTTCTTGAGTGAGTGTGTTTCACCCCACAGTGTCTGAATCTTTTTTGTCTGTGTTCTTTGAAGCTTGAGTGATTGAGTGAAGTTGAAGTGATAGAAAGTGGGAAAAGAAATTATTATGACCCTACAGTGTGAGTCTGGGAGGTTGTTTTGTGTTCCTATCAAATTCTCCCCATAATCTCCACGGCTGTTGTCAACAGACACAGCGTGGAAAGGATTACGCCTTTATCTCTCCAAGCTATGAGGCATTTTTTCTGTCAGGTCTGTGGTCAATTTATGTTATGTTAATTCACAAAGATGTGATAATGCCTCAATTAGTCACCAATTTGAAAAGCTACGATAAAGCAAATGTTTTTATTGCAAAAATGTATGGCTTTTAAAACATGTCAGTTCGGTAAACAAACTGATCTTCTGATCTTTCTGATCTGTCCACTTGATCTTTTCCTCAAGAAACAAAGTCTGTGGAAGATCTTTGAGATTATTAAGCAGTTGTGGAAGTTGAAAACTTCTGCCTAAAGAAGAAAAACAAAATAATGTTTGTATTACTGCAATAGCAAGTGTTTTCCCATTTTTAAGGAGAATAACAGCAGTAGTGTTCTATTTCCTGTTATGTTGAAAAACATGTCAACAAGTCCCCTGATGCACCTTACTAGAGCATTTAAGAGCTTTATTCTTGTTTACAAAAACAGAGTTTGTATAATTCTTATGAGCTTGAAAGTATGAAGGTATAACTACCTTTATTCTTCAACACATTTCTTTAAGTAGTCTCCAGGAATAGTTATTTATTCTAGAGACACTCAAAGCTCTTCTTTGGATGTTGGCTGCCTTTTGTTCAGTTCTCTGTCAAGATGATCCCACATTGCTTCAATAAAGTTGAGGTCTGGGCTCTGGGGAGGACAATCGTTGCTTATAGCGTTCCACTGAATGTTTTTCTATCTAGATATGCTTTTACTGCATTAGCAGTGTGTTTGGGAATATATTAAATTATGAAATGCTTTCCACATGGTATTGCATGCTGGATCAAAATCTGATGGTACTTTTCTGTGTTTATGTCAAAGTGAGAAACTTAGCTGTAGCTAATGAAGATGATGGTAGTAGCTAGAATTCTCTTAAAGTAGCCAAATGCCTCATGATCAAATAAGTAAAGGACATGAATGGATGAATGAGATTCCTACTGTCCCAATATGCAAGTTACTTCATCATCAATTTTTTCGGATCTACAACAACACTGGCTGAAATGCAGTCTCACAAACTGTGACTGAGCCCCCACTGTGTTTTACAGATGGCTGTGGACACACAGTGTTGCACCTCTCTCCCACCCTCTGAATATACCTCAGCCTTTTCTCCTTGTTTCCGTTGATTAAGAATGGCTTCTTGACAGCCACACGTCTACTGAGACCATTTCTGATGAGGCTTCAGTGAACAGTAGATGGATCAACTGAAAGGCCAGATGCATCTCTCAGGTCCTGTGTCAGACCTTTGATGGATTTTTTCCTGTTTCTCAAGGAACTGATTTTCAGATACTGTTCATCTTCTTTATATAGTTTTTTTTTAGGCCTGGCAGTTCTTCTGTTGTCCTCTACTTATCCAGGTTCCTAAACAAAACATAAACTGCACATCTTAGCTGTTTGGGAATCACCAAATCAACTAAAGAAATTGGAAAAAAATTGGTGTTTTGTGATAGGCTACTAGTAGCAAAGTGCCTAAAGATACAAAAAAAAAATTGGTTCTAAGTTGTCTGTTATGTGTAGAGACTCACTGGTACATCGCTTGAGTTGTCTTTTCTATGCTTGACTGATTCATAGGTACGTTTTAAGTGATTTGACAAAGAAAAACATTCCTGTAAATTTGTTTAGGTACAGGGACTGGAGTTAAAATGAGTAAAAAAGCAGCCAATGTTCAAAGAAGAACTTTGAAAGACCTTCAGAAAGCCTGGATAATGTTTGCGAAAGCAAGCTCCTTAGAAGCAAAAAGTTTTCCTCATTATGTAATTTATTTATGTAGTCTAAAAAAATCAGGTCCAACCTTCATTTACGGGGCGATCGTGGCTCAAGAGTTGGGAGTTCGCCTTGTAATCGGAAGGTTGCCGGTTCGAGCCCCGGCTTGGACAGTCTCGGTCGTTGTGTCCTTGGGCAAGACACTTCACCCGTTGCCTACTGGTGGTGGTCAGAGGGCCCGGTGGCGCCAGTGTCCGGCAGCCTCGCCTCTGTCAGTGCGCCCCAGGGTGGCTGTGGCTACAATGTAGCTTGCCATCACCAGTGTGTGAATGTGTGTGTGAATGGGTGGATGACTGTATGTAAAGCGCTATATAGATACAGGCCAGGCCATTCATTCACAGCGATCTTGAGCAATTAAAATGCTATAAAATGTTTTTAAATCAGCCTTCAGTCAAACCACAGTCCTTCTGGAAACAGCTTGTTACAATCCTGTTATCTTAGAACCCCTTTTTAAATGAACGTGGTTTAATTTCAGTGGATAATGGAATTAAAAAAAGGAGCTCACCAGTAAAAATCTGATTTGCAAATTTGATGAATTTACTGAAAATAATAGGTGTTTAACCCCCCCCCAAGTTCTCCTCTGCATGTGTAGACACCAATAGAAAGGACTAACTCAACAGTTCCGGTTCAACCCAACAGCACACTTGGAACAAATGCAACACTAATTACTTCCAAGACTACAGTGTGGCAAAAAAAGAGAAGCGTATATTTACCTACATCTTTATTACGATAAGAACTAAATGTACGTGCTGCTATATAGTTATAATTGTTGTGAACCTCGACTGCTCATAAGCGTCAGAACACGATAAGCTCATGTGTCGTTCTGTTATAATGTCTCTGGTTTTACAGATTAACCAGATATTTTCTTCCACATTATGCTAACTTATCGACGTGTGTGCGTGTGTGTGTTTGTGTATTACTATTTGCTTGTTTGCTGGTGCTACTGGCCTACTGCCCTGTATCTGCATGTCTCCAAGCCAGCTTGCCCTAAGTGATCATTAAGAAGTCTGCAGCTCCAATTGAGCTATTATCTCAGATTAGTGTGTGTCGTTACACAACGTTGCAGAGCGAGAGAGAGGGGATTAATGTGGGGGTATAAAACATCACTCAGCCTCAGCCTCTTCCCATCATCTGCCACATATTTATCCCTTTTTCCACTTGTCTTTTTAGTGCCTTCACCTCAGTGAAAACCATTTGTATGCATCATTTTAAAGATTACACCTCCCAGAAATCTGTGTTTATTTCAAGGGATAAAAAGCAGATATTTCTCTGAGGACACTCTTAGCAGTGTGTCTCGCCTCATGAAACTTACTGTTTCAATTCTGTTGAACTACCGAAATACTGCTGAGGCACTAAAATAACTTCATCAGCTAAAGTCTGTGCAGAGAATCTTTATTATGGAGTTAACACTGGGTTCTGGTTTCAATATTTAACTGTTTTAAAATCAATGAAAACTTTACAGGGCTGGAATTTTAATCATATCGTTTAAAGGCCGTCATTAACCCAAAATATTTAGATATTTAGCTCATGGTGTAAAATGTATCCTGTAAACTCTAGAGCAGTGTTCTTAAAGTACTGGAAGTTACATATGGTGGTGAGGTAGGGCACTTTGTGTTTGAGATCTGGGATGCTTGTTTTAACTGATAAAGTGATTCTGTTACACATCCCTGTAGTTTTTTGTAAAAGTGATTCAGTGGCAGTGAAATGAACCCAGGTCACTTTGAAAATCGATAAGACACATGCTGGATGTTCGAGAGCGGCTGCCTGCTCTGTGAACCCAGGCCTTGGGGCCGCTGGCATCCAGGCAGACAGCGCCTTTCATCCAGAATCACTGTCAGGAAAAAAAAAAAAAAAAACCAGACCCACAAGGGATGATGTTGGCACACACTCCAAGAGCTGTGGCACTTAGCAACTTGTGACTCATTTTGGTGAAAAATGCGACTTCATGTGACACAACAGCCGTGCTCATGAATCTCTTCTGACAGCTGCGACAATGTTGGGATTGGATGATTGTGGCTGTGAGTATTACTTTATTTTGATTTATCTTTTTTTTTGGATGAGTAAACATATTCATCACAGAACTACTGAGGATATTATGCATCTCTGAAGTCAGGCCAGGGCAACACAGAGCGTCAGCACTGTGTGCGGTAGTGAATTGGAATGATGAGCAAATAGCTATGACACAGCAACCATAGCCCTCGGACTCTTTCGTTTTATTGATGATTCAATGTAGCCGGATAAAGTATGAGTGTCACCTCTGCTCACACAGGCCATATTCGCTTCCTTTTGCCCAGCTACATACTGACTCATTACATCGCCACCATCACAGTGTTGAAGCTTTGCATGCGGGCTGTCACTGCGTTGAATCATACCACCTGCCTACATGTCTCCACCTTTACAGCAACCATCAGAACAGTGCGCGTAGCTTGAAATGAACTGTGGACAATCCAGCTGGCCTAAAGAGCCATTCAAATCTCCAGACAAAGGGCGCAAACAGTGGTTATCCTTATAACAAGCAATATCCTATTGCATGGTTGTCAACTGCAGAATTGAGCAAACATAAACTCCCTTATTAAAAAGTAACTTTATTAAAAATGTTAACATTACAATTTGTGGACACGCAATGAAAGGCTGATAAGTGGCATACTGACTTTACTATTTGAGATAATGTAAGTCATTTTAAGTTAGCTTTTGCATTTATGCAACGTTAGCCATTGCTAACATTTTACCCTGTGGAACATAGCTGATTCAAAGTCAGGCTGGAGCTATCATGGCACAATTTACACTATATGGTAGTTTTCCTGTGCTTCTGGGTTTCTTTCTTCTTCTTCAGCATACAAGGACAGACATGAACACTTGTAGGTGTATGCTGCCCTGCCAGTGCCGTAAGAATTGCAGTCTTAGGACATATGCTGCCTACAATACCTGTCCTAACAAAGAAAACAAGTACTATTACATTTTCAGAATTTTGCTATTGAAATGTGTTGGAACATATATCATACATACATCATGTTTTTTTTAAAGTAAGTTTACAAAATGTAAGTAAATTGCTGTAAAAAAAGCCTCAAATATCAGAGTAAGGTTCTGAAATTTCTAGTTTTGCCTAAATACTATCACTCAGTTATATTTAATTTCCCATCGCCTGAGGAAATGCTATTAGCTTCCCTTTCCTCTTAAGGAATGACATATAATTAAATTTCTGCAGAAATGCAGAATGTGTGAGCTAAGCCTAAGTTAAATGAGGGTTTTATTGTGTCAGGCATTGCATTACCTGAACAGTCATAACAAATTAGAATGAGACTTGAACTAATTTTCTCAGCAGTAGAGATTTAAGCAAGAGAAGCCTTGAATCTGTACAGACGTGGACTATCAAATGATTTCTCTTCAACAATGACCTTCCAATTAGCAGGAAAATGGTTTTACATGGGCTAATCAAATGTCTAGACTGCTAGATCTGTACTGTAGATCTGAACAAAGAAAGATTTGCCATTTTTTGACTAGAGGAATGTAACATAACCATCCGTTCAGAGTAACTTGTTTTGCTGTCCCCCGCAGGCCTTTCTTACATCAAAGATTTTCAGAAAGATGCTTTCGCTCATGTGAAATCTGCATTTGAAAACAGCAGCAGCAGACCCAATTAGATTATTTAGTTTTCCTTGAAATATTCTGTCTGCACACAAAAAAATGGGCTGTGTAAACCTGCTTGGGTGTGTTTTGATTTAGATATTAACTATGAATGCGCAAAAACACACAGTGAAAAATCTTACCAAAATCTTGTAGCTATAACTTGGTTTTGAATTTGTAATGAAACTTATTTTACCATTATTTTCATGTTTAATCACACTGCTGTGTGGAGGTTTTAATAGATTTCTGCAGGCAGAAGGAGAAAGTACATCTCATTTCAGAAAAGGTCAGTCATGCCTGTTTAATTTATAAAGCTTATATTTAAATCATAGATATGATTTAAATATAAGCTTTCTAATTTAATCATATATAATGACATAATGCTTATTCATTATTCACCCTGTCTGTGTGTGTTAACACAAAAGTTGTGGCTTAGTATTCGAGCAAAAGTTTTCTTGGAAGTAGTTGGAAATGCAAGCAGAGAAGTGGGAAACGTTAGCTAGCAGATGGTTTGTCTGAGCCGCACTTGACCCCGTGTGCTTCCGGCAGGAATATTGCGATCAAAGCTGAGCGGCTAAGCTCTGCCTAGAGATAGATATGTTTTAAATGCAAATGCATAGCCATTGGCCCATCACACGTACGCACATAGTATGGATGCACAAGACACACCCTGGCTGCACACTGAAAGGCATTGAGTTCACATGAAATGAAAACGTGGTCTATTTTATTGGTTTGTGCATACCCTTTGTGAATGGGTAATGATGTAATCTCTTGTGACATGGATCACCAGAAAAAGAAGAACCACACTGATGCCGAGTTTAGAGAAATAAAAGGAGTGAAAGAGGAGGCAGAGCCAAGGAGGGTGTCGTTGCGGAGCGGGGCAAGGCATGGGGGCAGGGATAAAGAGTGCTGCAGTGTCATTGATTTTAGAGTGGTTGTTTTGCTGTGTTATTGTTCAGATGCAGATCAGATAAAGTGTAGCCGATAAGACACACAGCCAATTAGAAATCAGCTGTAGTCTCTCCTTTAGAGAGGTGAGAGTTGAGGTTGAGTTTTCTGTTGCACTCTGCACAGAAAGAAGACAACTAAATCGCAAAGTTAACAGAGACAAAGCTCTTACTCAAGCATGAGTACAAAACTAAAAGCAATGCCAATTGGTTTGAAAGAAGAGCCACTCACTGCAGAACATCTGCTCAGGCTCAGGCAGCCAGGCTGCTGGAAACACCTGGCATTAATGCAGCTTTCCTGCTCTTCTAACACGGCTGTGTGAATCAGATTTTCTGTGTTTAACTTTAAGTCAAGGAGTGGCAAAGCAGCTTACACTGGGGGTTCAAATATATAAATATATAAAGTCATTGTGCTATTTATTTATATTTCATTCATGCTATTATATCTCTGTTTTACAAAATCAACAGGGATACTCTATTCAAAATATTACTCTATCACTTTTCACTTATATGGAACATATAGGGAACATTTCTGAAGAAGCAATGTTGTGTCTTGTAAGATGATGTGTAAGATGGTGATTACAATATTAGATACACAAAAAGCAATCAAATCTGGATTGTTGTGCTAGTATTTTTGCTTGGACAAGACTACTTCTTCCAGCCCTGATTACATTGTAGCTTACCAATAGTGATGTGTAGCCTGTGTCTTAAAAATGCTAGCCTGGTCCATTTGTTGATTGCACATGAAGGTTGATGGAGGCACTGTGTGCTTCCATCAGCCTGTTTGCAATCAGTCCAGACAACCCACTCTTTTCATTTTAGGCAATAAAACCTTTCCTCTTGATGCTTTGCCTTGCTGATATTAATATAGGTAAACCCCCCCCTTTCTTTTTTATGTTACCAGTCCACCTGTCATCTCTGAATTCTCCCTCCAAACTCTCTCAAACAGTACAAGCGGGGCACTGGATCTGCGAACTGATTGAAGAGAGTACTGTCTATATGGTTCAAGTGCTAAAGCCAAAATGCATGTATGTGTGTTAGATTATGTTGCAACATCGGTTTTATAGAAACAAATAAGTGGCTTCTACCAAAAGATTTAGTTTTTTTTATTAGCAAATTGTAGTTTATTGTTAGTTATAAGCCTAGCAGGAAACCCATTAACTGCATACAGTTTGGTGAGCTCAAGCTTAAAAAATAAAATATTGACCTCTAAGAAACAGTATTTCTTACAGGATTATTACAGTGTGCACATCTATCGCTTTTGTTTTGTACCCATTTTGTATGTGACTCCTCCTAAACCATGACATCAATAATTTACAGTGCTTTTTTACTCACTAATCTGCAAAGTCTGGTGCAGTGAACTATTACTTTTTTCTATCCACACAGCAGAAGTCACACTTTTGCATATAGTACAGTACCCTGGCCTACTTTGAATATCCACTCCACATATATTCTTACAGGGTAGAAATAGGAGTGAAAATGTCCCAGAAAAAACCTTCATTAAATTGCCTCATGCAACATGAGGATGCTATTGCATCGTAAAGCTGCAACACATTTAACACAGCCCACTGGAAATGATGTCATGGTGTTTAAGGAAATGTGCAAGTAGGGCTGGGCCATATTATACCGTTCACGGTAATACCGGTATAATGTTAGGCAACGATAGGAAAATGAAATATCGCGATAGAATGGGAGTAAAACGCGGATGCGCAGTGCCTTTGTTTTCATACGCACATGGCCGATTGTTGAGTGAAACAGATGAACCAGAATTGGTTTGTAAAAATGGTGCAACTTCAGTGATGTGGAACTGGTTTGGTGTTTGTCCGTCAGATACACGACAAAGCACATTTTTTTGCAGAACATGCAAGCGGCCGTTGTTATTGTCATATTTGTCGGACTAAGATGCTCTTAAATCTGGGAGTAATCTGGGTCCTAAACTCCGTATGCTTCAGGTCAAACAACACTGCAGCATCACTTAGAGTTAAAAACTGTCTAAATTCTTTCATCTTTAATAAAACGATCAGCATTGCTGCTTTACCAGGTGTAACTATAAAGTTTAACTTCCAGGCATCCATGAAAACAAAAGTTATTACATTTAACGGAGTTAGAAGTTAGCAGGAAGCTAGCGGAAGTTAGCTCGCTAGTTTCGCTAGTTACCTAAGCATGATATAGCATGTTCTGACGGAGAGATTTCTGAAAAAAATCAAACGTGCAGCTCTGCTATCACTTCCAACATAAATGAAGACAGGAAACTAAACAGCATTGACGTTTGTAGGGTTACTGAAGTTGGGCTAGCTGGTATATAATGATGTGCTACGTGATCGCTAGCGACACAGCTATGTTAGCATAACATAAACAGTGAAGCTGGAGGACGAACACTAACACTTTTCCACTTATAAAAGTTAACGTGAAGGTTCTTCATGGTTAGAGACAAATGCAATCGCATGGCAGGATACTGTAAACGGACCAAACTTCAGTCAGGAGAACAACTGAGA
The DNA here is from genome assembly GCF_963969265.1 of Rhamphochromis sp. 'chilingali'. Classification (NCBI taxonomy): domain Eukaryota; kingdom Metazoa; phylum Chordata; class Actinopteri; order Cichliformes; family Cichlidae; genus Rhamphochromis; species Rhamphochromis sp. 'chilingali'. The sequence goes on along the minus strand of NC_137943.1, from coordinate 10,443,190 downwards.
TAATCCATCCACAATACGAGGTTAGTCATTAATATACTGCAACAACATGGGAATAGAGCAGCTGCCAGAGAATTCAACATTAATGAATCAATGGTACAGAAGTGGAGGAAGCAAGAAGAATGAGTTTAATAAAGTTTGATTTATCTGACTGCTTTGTTTCGCTTAATGTGCCTTATAATCCCGTGCACCTTATGGTCCGAAAAATGCGTACTGCACACTGCAGTTTAATGTTGCAAAGCACCTCTTTTTAACTTCAGTGGATATTATACATGGTTATGCTCAGGATATGTCAGCCCATTTCTACTGGAAATGCCTTTTGGTTAAACTTTCAGCAAGGAATTTGCATTTGCACTGTTACATTTTTATAAAGCTTTAATGTACATAAAAACCAGCTTCTTGTTTAAGTGAAAATAAATGGAAGGTTGTCTTTTTGCGCTAGTAATGTTGTGGAATTGTATTTTGTCTCGCATCAATTATATCGTCGGTTATATCGTTATCGCAAATTTTCAAATATATATCATGATAAATATTTTTGGCCATATCGCCCTGCTCTATGTGCAAGCTTGCATTTGCTTTATTCTACGGGCTTGTAAAATTGGCTTTGTAAATGCAAAGACTAACCAATCCGGGTTGCGTATAAGACTTACATGTTTTCCGATGAGTGTCCCAAATTAAACTATTACCAATGTTATACTGACAGTCTTGGCATGTTCCCATAGGCCTTAAGGGTGATGGAGTGTGGTTACTTGTTTAATCTGCCCAGTTTGGCATGAAATCAGTGTTGTGACATTTTAGTCTTTAGGAATTCAGACCAAGTCTGCTGTAATATTCCTCTGCTCAGTACGGCTTAAGAAAGAATCATGAAAACAGCTAATGAATCATTTCATTTCTCTACTATTAGTTTAAATGAGGCCAACCGAAATGCTACATCTCTGATCTGTAACAAGTGTACCGTGCTTTTAATGGAACCATCTGAGCTTTGCATGCATGAAAGAAGCTGTGGTAAAGAGCGTAGCTGCTTTGTCACTTTCAGCTTTTCCAAAGGCACTCAGTTGAAGACGTAGTTTGCTCATGCTGATGCATATATATTATAGTCTTTTACTGCAAAGAGAAACAGAGCAGAGCATTGAGGTAGCGTTGCATCTTTTGAGAGTAATGTGAGGTGTTTGGATTTATCTATGAATTATTTACCCAGTGTACTTACAACTCCAGATGATTTTCTATGCTTGGTAGCAAACATCCAGACCACATCTAACCTTGTGATCCTCTGTGCTTCGAGGTGTATTCAATCTCTTAATAATTATTACGTTTAAAGCATTTCACAGCTTATATCATGCGCATGGCATGAGGAGAAGTTGCTTTGTGCCACTTTGCTAACACAGAGAAGCTTTGGCGGTGAGGGGGGAAGCCTTTAGTCACAGTCTGAGTAATCTGTTTCTGTGGTGGGTTGGTTCAGGATTCTTTGATTGGACAGTGGGTATTTGGTGGGTCCACACTTAAGAATATCAGCTCTCACAGGGTCCATCAATAGGTGTCTGTGACTTTGTTCTTCCTGCCTGACTCCAGTGTGCAGTGTGTGAGAAGAAGAAGAAAGAAAAAAATGCATGCATTTAGAAACAGAGAAACAGACGGCCTACTCAGACGTGCAGAAGTGGGCGAATATGCGTGAGCGCGTGTTATGTTTGCATGTAACTGTCGGGTGATGTTCAAACAGCAGCTGGGATTAAAGTCTGAGCATGTCTTAATTACACTTTCTTGTTGCTAGGGGCAGACTTTCTAGAACAAGAAATTTGACCTCGGGCAGTATTACAGTTATGTTAATTTTCGTCTGCAGTGGGAAATGTAAAATCTGCTCTCAGTGCCTTGTCACAGCAATTTCAGTGGCTTAGTCTGCAGGCCAGTGAGGGTGTTTCTGAAAATTTGGTCTGCAGATGCCTTTGTGTTTTGTGCTATTGGAATCAGGTCTTTGCAAGAGAAAGGAAGGAGAGAAGAAGAAAAAGAGATGTGGCTCATTCTCTGCATAGGGTAAATGGCTAATCTCCCATTTCTCATTACAGCCCCCTGGTTAGTATAGAAATTAAAATCCAGTGTGGCACACTTTTCCTTATACGGGACTGACTATGGTGTAGGCTCGCTTCATACGTTTGGTTGCTGTGTAACCGAGAGTGACAAGTCACTCTTTGACTTACTCTTAAATCCAGTATTATAAACTCAAGATGCTTAATGGAAGGCCACTGGAAAGTAGACTAATGAGACCAGACATCATCCCTTCTAAAGGCTTTTAAAGACATACGGAAACAGGAATGTAATAATATAGATTGCCCGCAAGTGCTTTTGTAGATTAATTTATAAAGTACAAGATCCGCATTCTAAATGAGAGAATCATCAGAGACTCAAATGCCCGTAACAAATAGCTCTGGGGCTTATTTACACTTGGATCCTGTATTGATGTAAAACCCAGATGCAACTTTTCATGTTATAGACAGATTTCCCAGCATTCCCTTTCAAAGTGAAATACTGGGCAATCACAAACGTTACCAAACTGCATTAAGGTTCTGTATCTAATTGAAGCAGAAGCTGGATTAATGTTACCCAGTGTTCCCCATTTCTTATCAAATTGGCTGCTGTGAAATAGGTCATTTAGAAAAATTACAATCTTGATTGCACCTGCTTTAGTCTGCCTATCATTTTGCTCTCAATTAATGTTTTCTCCTCCTCATAGCTGAAACCTAACCTGAAGGTGTCCTTGAAGCTATGCTTAACATAATAAGAGAGTTTATTCCTGCAATGATGGGTGCTGCTCTGAGAAACATGCTGCAGGCTTTGGCATAACATCTCACTAAATCACTCAAAAGACTAAAAAGTCAAGCCGGGGTGCAACACAACAAAAAATAAACCCGATACATAACAACGACAAACAAAAAAAAACACACCACGGCAGAATGACGAGTTTGGTTAATTTATTCACTGAACAGGTAGCGAGCTTCAGGGTGGGCGATGCCAAAACAACAAACAAAACACACTAGAAAGAAAAACAGAACTAACTTACCTCCCACGATTCCAAAACAAAATACAATTCTCTAACCTGTCTCCCTACCCGAAACAGGAAAAAAGAGGGGAATAAAAGAAACGGCTTCCCACCCCTACAGCTACCAAGCCCAGGTACAACCCTTTTTCAGCATTAATATTGCAGCCCCGTGCAGTCACACGCCACGACGGTCCCCAGCCACACAGCTCACGGGGAACCAGGAAAAGTCTCCTCACCGGCCCAGTCCAACCCCTTTTGTAGCTGGCCTCTTTCCTTCCTCCACCAATGGGCGGCCTCCACCTGGAAACAAGCATCGCTGAATACAAATACAAACAATAACAACCCCGTACCACAAATAATGACCCTGGGTCATAACACCCCCCCACCTAAAATCAAGCATCTCATTAGAGAGATGCTAGACCTAGGTCTCCACCCGGGATAGGGCATCGGCCACAATATTATCAGCCCCTCTAAGATGATGGATGTCAATATTAAAGTCCTGCAGCAGCAAAGACCAACGCATGAGACGCCGATTGTTATTCCTCATGCGAGAGAGGAAAACCAAGGGGTTGTGGTCCGTATACACAGCAGTTGGAGCGGGGCTGGAACTGACATACACCTCAAAATGTTGGAGGGCTAAGAGTAACGCTAAAGCTTCCTTCTCGATGGTACTATAATTCACCTGATGTGTATTGAATTTTCTTGAGAAGTAACACACGGGGTGATCAATACCCTGGTCATCCTCCTGCAGGAGTACAGCACCCGCACCATGCGCACTGGCATCCACCTCTAACTTAAACACCCGAGTGAAGTCAGGGGCACCTAACACTGGGGCACTGCACAACAGGGCTTTGGCTGAGTCAAAGGCATCCTGACAATCAGAGTTCCACAAAAACAGGCACGACGGACTTGTCAGGGCTGTCAGAGGAATAACCACGGTGGCGAAATTTTTGCAGAACCCTCGATAGTAGCCACACATTCCCAAAAAACGGCGAAGCTGACGCCGCGTAGTTGGTATAGGGAAATCCAAGACGGCCTGGACTTTGGCCATGAGAGGGCGTACCTGCCCCTGTCCCACCTGCTTCCCTAGGTAGGTAACCACAGCTTTGCCAAACTCGCATTTGGCCAAATTGACTGTCAAACAGGCACCCTTCAATCGGACAAGAACCTCCCGTAGCGTCTCCATGTGCTCTAGCCAGGTCAGCGAGTAAACCACAATATCATCTAAGTAGACCTCGCATCCCTGAACACCCAGTAGCACCATGTTCATCAGCCTTTGAAACGTGGCGGGAGCATTTCTCAACCCAAACGGCATCACCGTGTATTGCAGGAAATGGTCTGGTGTCACGAAAGCTGAAATCTCCGCCGCCCGTTGCGACAGGGGCACCTGCCAATAACCTTTCAAAAGATCTAGCTTGGTGACAAATCTGGCTGAGCCCACCCTATCAACACAGTCATCCATACGGGGGAGCGGAAAGGAGTCTGGCTTGGTGATGGCATTTACTTTACGGTAATCATTACAAAAACGTGGGGTTTGATCAGATTTAGGCACCAAGAGGGTAGGAGAGCTCCATGGACTGAAGCTGGGCACCGCAAAACCATTCTCCAACAGGTATTCCACCTCCTTTCTCATGATTGCCCGCTTTCCGGGATTGACCCGATAGGCATGCTGCTTAATGGGCCGGTGTTCGCCAACATCTATATCATGCTCAAGCATAGTGGTCTGAGTCGGCTTGTCACTAAAGAGCACAATATGACCACAGATCAGATTGTAAATATCCTGCCTGTGGGGCTCACCCAAATAAAGCAAATGAGCCTCAAGGTCCTCCAAGATCTTTGAATTCTCCAAGCGGGCCCCTGAGCTGGGTCCCTGGGGTTCACGCAACCCATCCACCTCCGGTTGGTAGGAGGGTGAACCCACCGTCACCACAGGGGAAACAGAGTTAGTCTGGCTCTGGTTCCGGTCCACATATTTCTTGAGCATATTAACATGACAAACCCGGGACTTCTTCCGCCTATCCGGGGTTTTAATCAGGTAATCCGTGTCACTAACTTGGCGCTCGATCTCATACGGACCACTAAAACGAGCTTGGAAACATGAACCCACAATGGGTAAGAGAACTAAAACACGCTCACCAGGCAAAAAGGTGCGCTTGAGGGTCTTCCTATCATACCTCTCTTTCATCTTCTCCTGAGCACCGGAAAGCGACCTGCGCGCCAACTCACATGCAGCGTGCAGCCTCTCCCTAAACGAACTTACATAGTCAAGCACGTTGTGCACGGGCCGCGGCTGGTCGGGCTGCGCGAGCCACCCCTCTTGGAGCAGACGTAGGGGTCCACGCACCGTATGCCCAAAAACCAACGCCGCCGGGCTAAAACCCAGGGACTCTTGTGTGGTCTCTCGAATGGCAAATAGCAATAACGGCAGGCCCACATCCCATTCGGACTCAGTTTCAAAACAGTACTTCCGTAACATGGCCTTCAAGGTCTGATGGAATCGCTCCAAAGCCCCCTGTGTTTCTGGGTGATAAGCACTAGACACCCGGTGCTTAACCGACAACTCAGTCATCACCTGAGCAAAAACCCCCGACAGAAAATTAGAGCCCTGATCGGTCTGAATGTACTTCGGTAACCCAAATATAGAAAAGAACTGTACTAAGGCTTTCACCACGGCCTTAGCCCTAAGCGATCGCAGGGGAATAGCTTCTGGAAACCGTGTGGCTGCACACATTATGGTGAGTACGTACTGGTAACCCGCCTTAGTTTTCGGTAAAGGCCCTACACAGTCCACAATAACATGCTCGAAGGGCTCCCCTATTGCAGGAATTGGATGTAACGGGGCGGGTGGAATGACCTGATTGGGGTTACCCGACACCTGGCACACATGACAGGACCGACAATAGCACGCCACATCAGACTTAAGCCCCGGCCAAAAAAAGTAACGAAGCACTCGGTCATAAGTTTTTTTAATCCCCAAGTGGCCTGACAGATGATGCTCATGGGCCAGACTCAAAACCTGGGGTCGGTACTCCGTCGGCACCACCACCTGAGTGACCACCTCACCCCCCAACCCACCCACCGGAGCCCAATTGCGTAACAGAACCCCGCGATCAACCTCATAAGAAGCAGCACCAGGCACCGCCCCTGGCTGCAAGGCAGCAGCTCGACAGGCAGACAACGTATCATCAGCCTGTTGGGCCGCAATGAGCTGCTCCCTGTTTACCGCCAGGCGCAAATCCTCCGACACCACACTAAAAACCTTCGCCGTCCCACCATCCACCCCTGGAACAGAACTATCATGCGGCTCAGAGCCGTCCGGAAACATTCCGGATATGTCCACCTCCCCACCCAAGCGACGAGCTTGAGCACGAGTAACCACACATGCCGGAAAAACCGTGGAGTCACCCAGCTCCGACGGAAAGTGGCATAACCGATCCGAGGTAGGACACTCAATAACTTCCGGAGTAGCCGGAAACACTTTTCCCCCGGCCAAGTCATTCCCCAAAATAAGATCAATACCTTCAATCGGCAGCTGATCTCGAACCCCCACCCGCACAGCGCCCGATACAAAAGACGAGGTCAAAGTAACCGTATGGAGAGGCATGCGTAGAATACTCATCTGTATACCCCACACCAGTAAGTCAGAACCACAATACGACTGCTGAGAGAAAGGCACGACTCCACGCCGCGCCACCGAATGCTTCGCCCCGGTATCCCTCAAGATAGTGATCGGAACCCGGTCCCCCGCATCACCAGACAACGATAAAAACCCCGACGAAATAAACGGTCGAAACACCTCATCTATCCCCCGCGGAACGACGCCAATCGGCATTAAGCTAGGGCGGGTTACCGCGGAGCAACACTGCACGGCCCCCCCCCGAAATGTTGGCCCGCGCCCCCTCCCTCGCCCTCAGCACGGGACAAGAAGCAACGAGATGACCGAGCTCATGACAAAAAAAACATCGGCGGTCCCCAGCGGCCACCGTAGGGCTACGCCGCGAGAGCGGGGGAGAACGCCCCCCCCCCACCTCCGGCAAAACTCTAGAACCCCGACGTAACGGAGGGGAAAAACCCCTCCTATGCGTCAAAGCAAACTCATCTGCCAGAACCGCCGCTTTCGTGAGGGAAACGACCTTCTGCTCGTTCAAATAAACAACCACCCGCTCTGGCAAACACCCTTTGAAATCCTCCAATAACACTAACTCCCTCAGCTGTGCAAACTCCTTAACCTCACTAGCCTGGCACCACCGATCAAAGAGCAAACCCTTCTCGCGCGCAAACTCCACATAAGTCTGATCCCCCCCCCTCACACACTGCCGAAACTTCTGACGGTACGCTTCAGGCACCAACTCAAAAGCACGCAATACAGCAGCCTTAACCACACCATAATCCAAGCTCTCAGATGCCGACAGGCTAGCCCACACCTCCTGAGCCCTACCCACCAGCCGACACTGCAACAGTAAAACCCAGACCTCCTTCGGCCACTGTAACGCGGTAGCCACACGCTCAAAAGCAGAAAAAAACGATTCCACCTCCGATTCACAAAAGGGCGGCACCAATTTAATGTGCCTCCCAATATCAAAATCCTGACGGAGAGCCGGGGCGGGACCAGGCGCCGGCGGCGCAGGGAGCACAGAGGGCGCAGACGTGGGCGGCGTAGAGACAGGGGCACGCGGCGTAGAGTCAGGGGCACGCGGCGGAGGTCCACGCTCCAACTCCAACGCCCTCACCCTCAGATGCATCGCTTCTACCTCCAACCGGTGACTACTCAACTCCACCTCCTTAATGCGGAGCAACAACTGGAGTTCCTCCGCCGACGACCCCACCACCGGAGCCGGAGGAGCCACAGAGGGGGTGGCCACAGGAGGAACAGACACCGGAGCCAACGGCTCCACAACCGCCCCGCCCGTTCCACCAACAAGCGGCACGCCCGACAATAAACCCCGCTCGCTCAAAGCCACCGCGACAAGCTGCCGCAAATCGTCCTTCTTTACCCCCGCCGGCGCTCGCACATCAAAACGGCCCGCAATAAGCAACAAATCCTCCCTCCGACACCGACCCAACTGCTGCAAGGAAGGCGCCTCGGCAAACTTGTCCACATCGAACTCCATCCGCGGCCACCCACACCAACAACCCCCAAACACACAAAAAACAACCCCACACACCCACACGAGCCCCACGACACACAAACGAACCCGAAATCCCTCAAACGGACGAGCCCCCATTTATGTTACACACCGGCCCGAAGCCGGGGTGCAACACAACAAAAAATAAACCCGATACATAACAACGACAAACAAAAAAAAACACACCACGGCAGAATGACGAGTTTGGTTAATTTATTCACTGAACAGGTAGCGAGCTTCAGGGTGGGCGATGCCAAAACAACAAACAAAACACACTAGAAAGAAAAACAGAACTAACTTACCTCCCACGATTCCAAAACAAAATACAATTCTCTAACCTGTCTCCCTACCCGAAACAGGAAAAAAGAGGGGAATAAAAGAAACGGCTTCCCACCCCTACAGCTACCAAGCCCAGGTACAACCCTTTTTCAGCATTAATATTGCAGCCCCGTGCAGTCACACGCCACGACGGTCCCCAGCCACACAGCTCACGGGGAACCAGGAAAAGTCTCCTCACCGGCCCAGTCCAACCCCTTTTGTAGCTGGCCTCTTTCCTTCCTCCACCAATGGGCGGCCTCCACCTGGAAACAAGCATCGCTGAATACAAATACAAACAATAACAACCCCGTACCACAAATAATGACCCTGGGTCATAACAGGTCTATTAACAAAGCATTTTAGTTTTGTAGCTAAGAGCTGTTGAAAAAGACACATAAACACGTTTGACTGTAAGTTAAAGTGTTGTTTTACTCAGATTATTCATACACTTCTTATATTCAGAAACACTATACACAATGAGTAACTGTACTTTAAATATTACGTATGATTGTGGCGACATATTTCCAAGGGAGCTCTTTATTTTACTTATCACTTACTTACCTTGTTACATTAAAAAAAGAGTAAGATCTTATACAAATGTTGGTGTGTTGGATAAAATCATACTACTTGAATCTGGCCAAAAATTCTTTTCACTTCAGCTTTTTTAGTTATGGTTTAGCTCTGTTGGTCTATATTTTCGTTGGATACATTGTCCTGAAATTTTGTCCCAAATAATGAATCCAAATGATAATCCTGTGACTTTAAATCCTTGAACAGCTCACACATGGACTGCTATAAAAATTGGCCACAATTGTTAGCATGCTAGCATTAGGGCTGTGCCGTATCATATTGTCTGCAAGGATACTGATATGAATTTAAGTGCTATAAAATTTTCAGATCTCTGTTAATGTGCCAAATTCTTACTACAATACTGTACTGTACCACTGGTACAGTATCATAGTTAGACATGGCCACACGCTGATTTTTTTGAAGGACTATTTTGAACTCTTGAGCCTACGCCATCGCGATTTGATGAGCGTGAAGCAGGGCTGACTGTGGAACTGCATACTCGGTGGATAACAGCGAGTAAATCACAAGTCTGGAGACAGGTGTTTACTTAGCTCAGTGCCCAGGGCTGTTTTCCCATAGCGTCCTATAGGACTAGAAGGTGTTTTACGACAGCAGGTATCACACTCCCATATGCAGAAAGGCTATTGCAGGGACTTGAATTCAAGTTCTTGTTTTATTTTTTAGCCATCTTTAATACTAGTCTATGGTTAGTATTTACATCAAAGTACTGGTTTGCCAAATTACAGCCTGACAGACAGGCTAACATGGCTGCATGTTATGGTTGCAAATATTTCCCATTACCAAATCTGCCTGAGAACAATAGGTCCACTTTATGAATTGTGGCAGTCAGATCTTAATAGTGAATGATAGCATTTGGTCCTGGAGTTATAATTACTTTTGATTGTTAAGAGGAATGTCTCCTGTGTTTCAGCCACATTGAAACTCAGAGGAGAATCTTCAAGTGAAGGGCAAAATTGCTTTGGGATTGACTTAATTAATTTCCATTCCATGATTATTTTTTTACTTCATAAAGGAATAGCCCCCCCCAAAGAGGATTTAGTCAGAGCTGAAGGAAGATTATCAGCAATATGATAAAAATTGTTAATTTGGCTTTAAAATACCCAAGAATACAAAAATAACAGGTCAGGGCATAGATTTTCTCCAATAAGACAACGTAGACTTTTTGTTAGTGTACATAGAGCGATCATACTGTGTTGTCACCTGCCAAGAGAAAGAAAGACAGAAGAAGAAGAAGAAGACAAAGAAAACCCTGCATTCAGATTGTTGCTCAGCAGGTCAGACTCTCATTTTTGAATCACAGCTTTTTTCTCAGATTTCTAAAAGCCACTGTATCTACTTACACTGATGATAACACTGACTACAGTGATTCTGATGTGCATTTAAAGGCTGAAGTACTGTTGTTACTGTGTGCTGGACTATAGGCATTGTATTGGTGGTATTTGTTAAAGCTCAGATGTTTAAACACTATGATGCTGTTGCGTGTGCACTGTCGCAGTCATTGAGCGACAGGGGGTCAACAGGGGGGCTGTTGTGAGCTTGCTACCGCATTTTCAGGCGAAGATAAATATATATATTTTTATTTCTTCATCTCATCCAACTACAGCACTAAACTCGCAGTGCTGATGTTCCTAAGTGAACTGCTTTCACTGTGCTAACTTTCCTCAATCTTCCTGCTTCTTTTTTTAGGCTCATGTTATAGTTTTGAAATCTGGATCGACTGCGTTTTTATAGATGTGGACTTCCAAGATAAGAGATTTTCGCTCTACACTGGAGAGTATGAAATGCTGTCCTTTTCTATGCAGGGATATCCTTGAATATCTCCTTCAAGCAAGCCTCTGAATCCCCTGCTGTGCCATTAGCAACTGATAGTAAAGTACTGTGCCTTTGCTGAATACCTGCAAGGTTAAGGTGTGTGGACAGTTTTAATTTGAAGCAAAAAATTGCAAAGAAAGATTTTATGTGTGCAGTCGAGGTTTGCTGAGTGATCAATACATATCTGAGGAAAAGTTCTTTGTAGACTGTTATAAGGCTGTGATGGGGAATGCAAGGCCAGGGACTCAACACAGTACCAAAGGTTATGACCGTTACAGATTATATAAGTTATGTTCATCGGGGTCTTGGTTTGAACTCTACGCAGACTGTGTTCTTTCAGGCTATGAGGAAGGAGCATCTGGCTGCTGTGCTGATTTCTATCGAAGCATGCAGGAGAGGCTCTGGGGGAAGAGCAGCAGTGACGGTGTCAGCTGTTTGGCTGAGGGACCTGTCCTAAAACTGTGTGTGTCTGTGTGTGTTTCCCTGCCAGGGAGACTTTATTAACCAAAAACTCTGGGGCAGGTGACAGACTACAGCAACCAGCTTGTCTTCGTTCATTTGGAGGGCACCTTATTTAGATAGTTTACCGCAATAAGCAGGTGCTTTACCGCATTTCTTTGACATTGCACTGTTATCTGCAGTGGTTGCTTATGTAATGTTTTTAAATGGTTTGCGAAGGTTGTTGTTTCTGTGTGTGAACGGTCAGAGAATCAGCCATTTATCAAAAGTTAAGCCTTCACCGTTTTATCTTAACACAAGAGGCCACTCCATCTGTCTAGTAGGATTAGATTTATTCTGAAGGCTCCTGTTTTTCTGCTCATTTCTGATAAAAGTAGGATTTGGGGCTGCATTCACTAGCTCTAACTGTGGAAAAGTGTGCATAATCTGACCCTTGCTGTGGACTTAGAGACAGCAGTAGGGGCTGGTTCCTATTTAAACTTTGCCTGCAGGACATTCGTGTCACGTTGATGTAACACAAACCACATTCAACACATGAAACAAGGTAGTTCATCAAAGATGTACTCCTCTCTACTCGGTGCAGACTCATTTCATTCCCTCCGTTACACCCTCTTCTTGTGTGGTTCCCATCACTTTTTCTAGCAGCTTTACTCTTGAAGCTATGTCTTTCATATTTCACTGGTAATGTCTTCTGGGCTCCTCTCTGACACTCCTGGGGTCTGATTGTTCTTCCTGCTGAATCATTAGCTGGCTGCTGGATTTAATATAGGGAACACAGTGGAGAGAAGTACCTGTACCACCAAGTGTAACTGCAGAACCACTTGTACAGTAATGGTTTTAACTCCATAATGAGATGAGCACTAAAACACCATTTTCAAAGAAGGTAGAGTGCAGCCTGAAATAAGGTGTAAACTGTATTCTTAGATTCACCTTCTGGTGTCTGATATGATCTCTTTTCTTATCTTTTTTTTCTAAATTACAACTTATACATAAAATTTAAATCCCATAAATTCATAAATGTAGTGTAAATAGAGCCTGTAGGTGCTGTTTGCGTGTCTGCAAACAAATTGTAGAAATTAGTTGCTTTCTAAAATGCAGTAAGATCTTACCGGCTCATGTCACTTTTTCATGCTTCACTGAATAACATGCTGAGTCCTCTGCAAAATTGGACTTGCCTTTAGTTTGTATAAAGGCACAGTGTATTCCAGTGACAGTGCCAGGTTATAGGATGAAACTGTTGACATATGGCTGTAGATCAACCATATTTTGTGTCTCTAAACCAGGAAAAACACACAGGAAGAAAGGATTTTAACAGAAGGTCAGACACATGGAGAAGGCGTCACGCAGTGAACGCTGGTGTACGTGTGTATGTGTGTCGTCCTATATTTGTGTGTTTGCTTCTCTTGGCAAGCTTGTCTTGTAAGCGCCAATGTATGCGTTATATCTGCAACATTTGTCAGTGTGTCAGCTCTGTGGTAGGGTGTACACGGGAGTGTGCCTGTCCACCCACGTGTATACTTCATATATGAGCTTGAAGATCAAAAGGCAGCAGACTGTCGCAGGAGCGTGAAAAAAAGCTCCAAAAAGGCTTGAAAACCTCTTGAGAAACTGAGATACAGATGTGTCCTGTTGCTTTCTTACAGATGCTTGTGCACAATCCACTATACTTCAGTGTGATGTTGCTCCATGATACTATTGGCTTCAAGGTAAATCTCTAGGGATTTAGCTAAGCTGGACCTAAAAAGTCTTCACTAAAAAATATCACTCCCGGGCTTCCTAAAGGTGACTAAGGAGCTTTTTAAGCTGAGGCTGCCCAGTCTTTTGCTTATAAAGGTGGTTTTTGTGTCAATGTGACCTGACAGGGAGGGAGAGAAAATATGTCTTTTTGGAGGCTGTGGGCTATAATTAGCACAGTGTAAGTCTTTGGCCAGTACACAAGGTCAGAAGAAAAGCTGGGCAGTGAACAGCAATAAGTAGCCTCCCTTACCTCCGGCATTCTGCATTACAGCATTGTGAGTTTAGTAATTATAGATGTGTGGTAGTCTTTACATAATCGGACATGACTTTTTCTTGCCATATTATTTTTACATGGCTATTTCACCTACAATCAAAGTTTTATTGATTTTTTTAATGTTGCCGATTAAAACTGAGCACTGAAATGAGTTCACGCTTTTCACAATACTTCGTCCGTCAGTGTGCAATTTTTAGGCAAGTGTGATTGCACTTGTGTGCTACTTCACTGACGTGATGAGTATTGAACATTAAATGTAATTTGCCAGAGATTAAATAAAAGTATTGGATCATCTATTAAATATAGACTGCATTCTTAAAATAGAAGTGCTTTGCTGAAACTTTATTTTCATGTGACTATTTTCTCAGTATTACTGAACCAACACAGATACAAGCAGTTGCCTAGAAACAGACAAAGTGGTTCTTATTGGCCTGTATGCTTATCTTCTTTTAATGAGTTCAGTGTCTCTTGTATAAAAATCCTGAACTCTTTTCACCCCTTAGTTTTTAACCATTTCCTGTTTTATTTTGAAATCATTCACGTTTTTCACTATATATGTCTTCTATTATTATTTTGTTGCTGTTGTTTTGTTTGCCCAGCCAGGTGCCTTCCTGTGTATTACGCTAAGCTTTCAGTTAAAGTTTGCGATTTTGTGAGGATACTGTGGGATCTTTTTCTGCGCCCTGTGTTTGTAGCCTCCTCTCCTGGGGATCGGCATTCCCTTACAAATTTAAAGAAAATGTTTGTTGTTGGTTTAGATATCACAGCTTCTGTCTTAATATTTAGAATGGTATAAAGGCTGTGTAGAAGGACCCACACACACACACACAGCGTGTACAGCCGTGTACTTTCTGGATTGGCACACACACTTGCACTGCAGCTCTCCCAGATTGCGCACACCTCCTGACGAAGCCTGCTTCCTCTCCACTCCAGTGTCACTAAAAGCAGTAGAGAGCTCGTCAGTGCCATCACCATCACCTGTCCGCTCACCTGCCTGGCACCACCCCTTGAGCTCACTGCACCACCCCTCCCCTGCAGCTGAGTGAGGGACCACACCTCTGCCACAGGTTGTAATGTCATATCAGTAATCAAAAACTCAAGGCCCATCTTCTGGCCAATTAGACCCAAATAATGAAGCTTTAAATCACCATAACTTTGAATAGTAACAACCATCATTTATCACATGCTATTTTAATTGCAGCCCAGAAATGTAGGTCATGGTAGGGGTAATCAATCCATTCTCCTGGCTTTATCTTATTTCATTTGGTCAGTTTGTCCAAAAGGATGAAATGCACAGCACACAAGAGGGAAAAGGGGAGATTTCATCTGTAGATGCCACTACTTGGCTCTGTGTTTTTTTGGATCAATACTCTATCAACCAGTGCTGAGCTAGAGCTTAGTCCTGTGTGGCTTTTCATCTTCCTGTTGGTTCCAGTGGCTCACCACTGACCACACAGACCTGAGTGACAGGAGAAAATACGTAATGACATCCTCTATTGACAGATAACAACAGATAAATCGAATCAACAAGAGAAATTGTTTGCTGCTCTGAGGAGACTTAGCCAAGCTACATGAGGTTTCTCTGCACAGGCATGTATCTTAGTTAAAGGTAATGTAAATGCCAGAATTAATCTAATTAAATCCTGAAATTATTTGCGAAAAAACAATTTCAGGAACAGCTTGTCCCAAGTGTTGTCGATGCTACGCTGTATTTTGTATGCTATCATGATATCCCATTAATTTTAGCAGGCTTAGTCATTTGCATGCTGGTTTAAGCTAACGGGATACATAATGTTTCCTGCTTCGACAACACTCCCCTACTTCACTCTGAGCTAATGAGGCCATTTGTCTTCTGATCCACAGGAGAATGTGCTTATCACTGCATTACCTATTAAGCTTCTCATGGCCCCCAAAATGAAAGTGCTGTCATTAATATCCTTCACGGTGAAAAAAAATCAGAAGGAAGAAAATAATTCTTCTCCAAGGGGCCGGGTGTGTGTGTGTTTTTATGCATGTGAATGTCAGGTGATTGAAAGCTGTCTGCTTTTCTGCTCCAGAGCATCACTGAGTGATTGAGTGTGCTCTGCTCTTGACTCGGCACATTAATATGTTCACTCAGTCACACGACCACGTGTCCCCACAGAAAGGTTTACATTTTGAAACTTCATACTTGGTATTTTGAATTGTTACTATTTCAAACATCCCAAAATACATACAAATAAATGCATGTTAATAAAAATAGTCAAAATTGATCAAATTTAGGTCGTGAATATTTGAAATGACAAATCATCTGAACCAGTATTTAAAGATGCACAACCCCTGTACCAAAAAAAGCTTGTGACATGGCATAAATTTAAATTAAAACAGAGTGCAATAATATGCAAATCTCATGCACATTTTATTTAAAACTTAAAGCATATCCATTTTTTAAACTGAGCAGAAGTACAATTTTTAAAAAATGTAAGCTCATTTTGAATTTGATGGCAGCAACATGTTGCAAAAAAGATTTGGGCCAGGCCATGTTTAGCACGGTGTTGCATCCTCTCTTCTTTTAACAACAATCCATAAACATCTGGGAATTGAGGAGAACAGCTGTTGGACTTTTGGGAGAGGAATGTTGCCCGATTCTTCTGTGATACAGGATTGTAGCTTCTCAGCAGTCCTGTATCATTTCATGGTGAAAGGTCTGGACTGCAGGAAGGACACAGCTGCATGTGGCTTAGCACTGACTTGCTGAAATATGCATCCTGTTTCTCTTCTCTGAAATTTATAGAATTTCAACTTTGGATGATGAAACTTTGCCTCAGTCTATTTTAAATGAGCTTTGGCCCAGAGAAGACAGCAGCATTTCTGGATCATGTTCACATATGGCTTCTTCTTTACACGTTAGAGCCTGCATTTGCATAAACTGCATTTGTAGATGTCACAGTGAGCTGTGTTTCACAAACAAACGGTTCCTGAGCACATGCAGTAATTTCCATGGCAAAATCAGCCTTATTGTTAGCGCTGAGCTTCCTGAAGCCGATTATATGGTCGAGCAAAGGTACTGCGTTCGCTGTCCGCTCCACTCCAGGGACTGCCCGTCTGCCTGCACTGAGCTCTGTTGTCAGTTGGAAGCAGTGTAAAAAGTATGTGTTACAACCGGTCTTTGGGCCATTGATGTTACTGCTGTTGTTGGTACGTCAGTCAGTTGCGAAGGAAAGCAAAGTTATAACATATAAAGAGCTGAAGTGAAACCGAGTGTTAAAAGCTATTAAAAGTGTGCACTGCAGCCACTGTCTGTGTTTTTCATACTGTATTTCTTCTGAAGTTTTTTTGGTGGCGCTCTGGTGAACTCCGCTGTCGCCCCCCTTTCTGTTCCAGCCCACTTGTCAATCAGTCAACATTCAGCAGTCGCTCAAGTCACCTGCATCCGACAACGTGCAGTCAGGATCTTGGAGAATTGCATCGGAGAGTCTCGGGTGGTTGAAAACTCATCTCCCCACTCTGTCTGGCTGAAAAGTATATGTGAACAGATGCGTTTGCAGGACCATAAAACCATCCTGGGGGCATGAAGACCAAGGACATCCAGCTTTTTGTAAACTGGATCTTTGAAGCTTGTCCTTTCTAAGATGTTCTTTTTATACCCAGTCATGTTACTGACCTGTTACTAATTAACCTAATTAGTTGCAAGATGTTTGCCCAGCTGTTTATTTTTTTAAATTACCACTTACTTTTCCAGTCTTTTGTTGCCATGTCTCATTTTTTTTTTAAATATATTGCAGACATCAAATTCAAAATTAGCTAATATTTCAATGAAAAAGTAAAATGTCTCAGTTTAAACATTTGGTGTTTTTATATTTTATTGTGAATAAAATATGGGCTCATGAGATTTGCAGATCTTTGAGTTCTGTATTTATTTAAATTTTTTCATATAGTGTCTGGTCTTTTTTTGAATTGGGGTTATAAGATGTTATCACATATCTGCTGAAGCTACACTTTTCTTCCCAATTTCCCAACAGAGGTACATGTGAAAATACAAATCGCTTACACAGTAAGATCAGATATTAAACAGTTTTGAACCTGTCAGGTCTCTAACACAAAGTCTCTGCCATGCTCGATTTTGCTGAAGAAAGATTAGCTTCTTTACCAGCCAAGTGTTTTTAGTAATGAGACTGTCTGGTGATGATTGTCTCATGTTTGCTACATGACAACAAGCCTCAGTGAAACATCTTCTGACCAGTGGGCTGCTTATAGGGCTGAAATAGAAGCCAGTGCAGAAGCGCCAAACACTTCAGTTCCTCTACGTGCCACTTGAGGCTGGCCCCGAAAGGTGGTCAATCCCCATAGACTTCCATGTTAAAATTGTTTTAACCTCTATGGAGCCCTTTAAAAATCATATATGTGGATACTTGAATTAAATTTTGTAGCTTTTCCAGCAGATTTGACTAATAACATGGCTTGTGTGGTATAGTTTGTGACTCAGTTTTGTGAGTTCTGTGAGTGAAATTCTAGTGTTTTGTTAGTATTTTAGCATTAGTTAGCCAATATGTGCATCTCTGCACCTGTACAGCTTCTAGATGCAGCTTGGTAGCCAAGTTGGGAAGCGCCCGCTCAACCAAATATTGTCACATGTCGTTCTAAAAAATACAACATGGTGGTGGCTAAATGTGCCGTCCACGAGATGAAGTCTCAAATGCCATATTAATCTAGATAATCTATAGATCTGGCCTGATTCTGACAATATAGTCATGCCGTTCATTTGTGAAATTGACAATAAGAAGAGTTAAAGGGAGAATAGAAAGAGTTTATTACTATGCTAGCAACTGCATGAAGCTTAGTTAGCCATTAGCCAACAGTGCTCATGAGCCTTGTAATTTCAGAATCTAAAATCTAAATGCTTATTTATCCAGCTATGCGAACTTTTAGCTTGTTAAACTGAGATGCTAACATGACAGCACTGACATGACACTCGGGTAACAAAAATACTATTAGTTTTGCAGGTAAAAGATGTTGCCTGGAGATGGAATTTAAAATTTAAAATTGAAATAGGAACACAAAGAGGGGGGAAATCCTTTCCAGGCCAACATGTTGGGCCAGTTGAGTGACCAACCATGTCGTTGCTATCTTTTTAGCCATGTAGCTATCTTACATTAAAAGCAAAAAAAATAAAAAAATAAAAAGTTTAAAGCTTGTTAGAAGCTCCTCAAGGCATGATAGAGCATATTTCATTGCAATTTATACACTAACACCCCCACCGCTGAGGAAAATCATATATCAGTCACATCAGCAGTGAGCCAAACTGACTTATATCTTATTCATATAAGGCTCAGCATCAGCCAAATGTAACAGCAAAACCAATACTTCATAGAGGCCTGCCAAACACATCCACTTGAATGGTTTTTAAGAAAGATGAAAAGGAACTGGAGCAGTGAAATGTTGACAACATCAGCCTCAGAGGAGGAGGTTCCAGGTGGGTTTGCCAGAGCATAGAGCTCCTTCCCACTGTACCTCCTCTAGGAGACATAACATGGCTGGGTGAACTCCCCTGTACAGCACCTTCATTCTCCCTGTGTCACGTCCCATTTGTAATGCTCACGACACGAGAATCAAACGACACTGGATTGCTTTTGTTTTTGAATTTTCTCAGATGCACGAGAGGCGTGCCTCTGTGTAATTGTCTGCCATTTATACTTAAACAAAGAGATGTACTGTTTTCAGCGTGTAGCTCTGCAATGCATGTGAGTAGTTGTGTGTAATTCATGTCAAGGGGATTTAAGTTCAGTAAGTGCTTTCTTTGGCAAATGCAGTACAGTAATATTGCCTGTTCCTATACAGTAAACAGTGTCCATTAGGGATCCATAAAGTATTATTATTGTTTGTCACCATTAGTCTTTGTCGCTATTATTCACTTGTTATTTCTCAGCTTTCCATCTAATGGCCTACCTCCTGATTCCCTTGTCACTTTCCCCTTCAGCCCACCCTCATGGTCCCCACGCCCCACGAGCCTAACATTTTTAAAATGTTTCCTAATTAAAGCAGAAAGTCATTCCAAGCAGATGGCATGAGCTGGCCTAAGTAATTATTGCCAAGTGAACCATGGCCCCTGTAGACCTTGACTGAAATGAGTCGCAGGCTCAGTTGTACTGAGTAAGAAGCTCAGCATCTCAGCAAGAAACTGCATGACATGGGCACGCTTGACCTGGAGGGGCCACATACTGGATCAGTGTGAGATTTTCAAAGACTTTGTCATGCGATCAAAAACAGTCTTAAGTACACCCTTAACCAGCATACCACAGAGCCTTACGCTCTCATCCTGCCCCATCTTTCTTTTCGTTCATCTCATGGGAGTCAGACTAATTAACACGGTATTAATACCCATCCAGAGATTTGAATGCAGAGGAATGAAAGGTTTGTTTGGGAAGTTAAAAATGTTCAACTTGGTACTGAATAAAACATTCACTGTACTGTGGCTTTTTCGAGGATTTGTAGGGAAGATCTTATGAGTCTAATTATTCTGTCGCAGGAGGTGTGGTACCTTTAAAGCTTGTATTGTGCCCGTGGGTACCCTGTGTGTTCCTTTTCCTTCTTTACCCTGCCAAACCTACATGAGTGATGATATATTTTAGAAATATGCATGTGTGTTGCAGGAAGCACACAGTTTGCATCTTTAAAAGTGATGTGCGCACACTGCTAATGAGTTTATACACTTGAGGGGAAGATGGGTTAAAAGGATATCACAATCCCCTGTTTGCCACATATTGTCTGTCTTCACCTTTAGTGAAAGCCCACATTACTAATGAGGACTCGTGTGTCACTTAAGCTACTTAAGCACCGCTTTGTTTTGTGGTAAACTTAGAGGCCTGGGATTTACACAGGCTGAGAAAAAAGGAAGGAATGACCTAGGGTTGAAAGAACAAAAGCAGTAGAGAGGGGGAGTCGTGGAGAAAGGGGAGTGTTTCTCTCAGTAATGTAATAAGGTCAGCTCATAACGTTTTGCAAGAAAAGGCGAGAACGAATGTTAATTTAGAATTTTTTCAAGTTAATGAGACAGCGGTCTGTGATAAACACACTCACTGCTGAAATGCATGTTTATTGGAGCGACCCTGTTACACACTTAATAATTTCCTCTAATAACGTCAGCAGGGTTGAGTTGTTACTGGTTTGACGCCGACTATAGGCGCAGGAGAAATTGGAGAACGGGGTAATTAACAGGTTTTACAATTACAATACATTAGAGACAAGCAGGTGTTGGGTCTGTGTTTCCACAAACCCCGCTAATTCTAGAGACTTATTCATCATGAAGAAAACAAGACAGTCGATCGATCCATTACTTGCGCAAGGGAGGCCTCGTCTGTGTCCAGCACGACAATGACCCCAATGGTGGCCTCCTCTCGCTGCCTTTTATTGACAATCCTCAAACAATAGTTTACAAAGCACCTCCCCTTGCAACCCCCCTTTGGTTACATAGACAAGGCACTGTATGTAAGTGTGTGTGTGTGTGTGTGTGTGTGTGTGTGTGTGTGTGTGTGTGTGTGTGTGTGTGTGTGTTACCTCCTGCTGACCAAAGGGTCATAAACCCAGGAAGTTTACATCAAAAGAAACAGATCTTTCAGATAGGATGTATCTACAATAAAACCTCCCCCAGCACAGAGTGGCTGGAAAGGTGGTCAGGATCAAAGGAATGGCTTTGATCCTACTGCTTAAACTAAGACTGTACAAATTTAAGAAACACAATGGCAACATTCAACAATTAGACTTAACAGCAGGTTCCTATTTAAGTGCTTCTTGGTGACAGCTGACTGCTTTGAGGTGGGTGTGCAGTCAACCTGCTGCACGCTGCTCTGATGGATTGTGAAAAACAACATTGAACACCTACCCCACAAATGAATACTATGAAATATTCAGGCGCTGCCATAGTTTATCCTGAGTAACATACACTCTTCAGCACAACGGTAAGTGTGCATATCAGTGTCAGCACTAAGATAAAATCCACCTTTTCTCCCAAAGTGAATTTGTAAAGGACACAGACAGCATCTGGTGGTAAATTTAAATAATATAATACTTCACAGGTTGTCATCCATAAAAGTGCACACACAGGACCGAGCATGCAAATTGCACACTGCTCAGTATACAATGCATGATGCTACGTTACAGTACATGATGCAATACATTGTAAAGTAATGCAGTGTGTCCCAGGAATGTGCTTGCAGTTTAAATGTTACTCTTGCTCCTCTACCATTGCTCCCCAACAATTTGGGAATTTCATTTTGCCGGGAAACAGCAGGATATTATTTACACATGCTCAAAGAGAGGTTTAAATTTAAAGACTCATCTTACCTCTTAATTGGAACTACAGGCATATTGCTCGTGGTGCAGGAGCTGAAGTTGAAGTCCTTCACAGTGTTTGACCTAAAGGTTTGTTATAGCTGTGGCATAGAGAAGGAAATGTCGGACATCAAGAGAAACCTTTTTTGCCCAATGTTTGACGACAGCAAATAAAACCAAGGTCAAGAAAGAAGCTGCAGTAGTAGGAGCACTGCTAGGAAAGCCTTTTGAAATATCTTTCTCTATTTCTTTACAGCCCCTCAGCTAGATTTAAGCTCCCAGGACAACTCTAAATGCTATATCTAATTTGAAACATCAGTGCCAACATTGGAGCCAGCTTTGAAACAGTCGTGGCAGTGTAACAGCACCACAGATCGCAGCTGAGGGCTTTTAGCCAGTGATTTATTAGACTGTAGCACAGGTCCAGCTGAGGAAATTGAATGGCTCTGCCCTCTGCCTGTATCCGACTCTCTTGCAATACTAGCAGCTTAGGTGCTACGAGTGGAGAGTACTTTTTAAAAATGTTATTTTATGTGTGTGTGTGTGTATCTGTGTCAAGAGTTCATGTTTTACGTTACACTTTAAACAAAGTTGATGAGAATTTTTTGGATGGTAACAGTGAAAAGCTCTCGGCTGTTGGTGAAAGTTTTCTTCTTCTTGCTTAAACAGGCCTTTTTTCCTGACTCGTGTTTATTTTTGATTTCCAATTCTCAGCACGCCTGACATGTTTATCAGCCCGTGGCCTTGCTGGCATGTAACTTTCCATCGTAAACAGGTTTGCGAGGTAAAAGGTTTAACCTCCCTGAGCTTGTAGTGTTCGGCAATCAACATCCATTTCACTGCTCTGTGATGGAAAACCTGAAGGAGAGATTAGACTGTTTTTGGAGATCAGCAGATTGAGGGAGGGGGAGGAAGAACGCAGAGGGAGAGGCAGTGCAATGAATAAAAGTCAAGAAAATGGGGAAAGTGTAGATAATTAGTGGAGGATATCTGGAAGGAGAGCATGCACTATAGAGAACTGCACAGGAATAATGTAAGAAATGATGAGACTGATCTCTGATGAAGGGAATAATTGCAGGGATTATGATAACTCTACCAATTTCATGACAGAAATCAAGTTCTGCTGCAGACTATATATGGCTTTAACTATTTTTCTAACATCCTGTCTTGATTCTTTTCTGCTCTGTCTGTGCTTCTCTGTCTGAGCAGCCAGGAAAACATGTGCCCCAGCAGAGTTTGCTTGTTTGAATGGGCAGTGTGTCCCAGGACGCTGGCGCTGTGACGGGGAACCAGAGTGTCCGGATGGGTCCGATGAGGCAGAGGAGACTTGCAGTAAGTGACATCATTCAGCTGATCACATTACTTGTAGTATAAAGCACTTTGAATTCAAGAACCAGACCATTTAGCATTCACCATCAAGATCAATTTGAAATTTGGTTTCAACTTAGTTTTATAGCACAGCTGGTTTCATGGTCACTTTATGAACGTTGTACACACCAAGTCAAGCCAAGTTTAGTCAATTAATGCACAGAACTAGAGGTTGTTTCACAGTGGTAGTGTTCTAAAAGGCTAATAAATGCATCCAAACAGCCTGGAAGGAAGGTGCCAGACTGTCAAAGTTTTGTCAGAGGGCCACCATCACCCTGTCACTAAGAATGTGTGGTACAATCTTTCATACAGACACAAAAAAGAGATAAAGAAAGTCAAGTTCTGACTATATGTTTTTGTAAAATTCTACCATCAGTGGACTGATTTGTCTAAATTTCCATGTCGCAGTTTGGGACTGCAGTCAGTGGCCCGAAGGAAGCTTTTAGTTCTTTGGAGTTCCTGGGAGGAAGAAATAGTTCTGGATACTTTGGGTGTAGTTTGTGTTTGTGCCATATTGGACTTTAATTATGTCAATGCGAAAATTGCATCAAAACTACAAAAAACAGTTCACTGTTTTTAATATTAACTTAAACTTCTCCAGTGACTTGTAACGTCAGTCAGACTCATTGGCACTGTGCAAAAAAGAAGGCGTGGCTAGCAAAGTATATTGCTAGTGGGGTTTTGGGGGTATTTTGTGTGCTGCATTTAAATCACACCTTCTTCTTTGTGGTGTTGCCTCCTGTTAAACCTGTACTCAAGTTTTTAATTTCCTTCGTTATCATGGCTGTGATGGCAGTTAAGTTATCCCCCCTGCCTCCACTCGCCCACACACTTCAGTATTCAGCAGTGTCTGATGCTGAGTGCAATAAAGGCCTTGATTCGTTTTCTGCCAAGCTGTTAGAACCTGGGACATCTGGCTGGCTCACTTGTAGACCCTGCCAGTCTCACTCTCCCACACGTGGATACTGACAGCGTAAGGTGAGTTGACTCGATATCCAAGCAGGGACTCAAGTGTGGGAGGCTTGAGCCCGTTAATTGTTTTCCGTCTTTGACTGATAATTTTCTCTTTCTCCCCTTGCTGCTTGAGACTCTCTTGGGGTCAAACATCAGACAAAGCACAGAAATAACCTCACTCATACATAATAAGCTCTTAAGAAGAGGTAGAGAATAAATGCACAACGGAATATAGCTTCAAAAATCTGTTCATTGGGCAAATGATATCCTCAGTAATATTACATTAATAATAAAACTGTATTAGAGTTTAAACATTACAGAATCAGCACATAATATGTTTATATGTATGATTATGATCAAAATGATAATAACAATTATATTGAGATCACAGTTATTTGTCACAATTAATCATTGATTTGAGTTTATTTGAACTTTCATGTAAACATAACACATTCACATTCATTTTAAGTTTGTGTTAGATCTTTGCATTAAAAAATGGTCCCTCTTTTTTACCTACATAAAGTGCAGGTCTTAGAAGAACAATAAAAAAATATATAAATTAGCATAAAATAAATCAATGGGGAACTGTGTTCACTTTTACATTGTGGTACGTGCCAGTTAATGAAAAGTTCTTTTATTAAATAAGGTGTTTATTCATGTGGCCTAAGTACATCTCCTACAAGCTACATATAAAAAATTTCTCTTTCATTGTACCTGCATGATAGATGTGAATAAAACAAAGTCCTCAACAGCCCTCGTTTTGCATACAGTATTGCCACTTTGGAGAAATAACCGAGCAAGGGGATAATCTTTCCTCCAAGTAAGGTGACTATTTTCCTGAAACCTCAGTTACTTACTGTATTCATTGAACATATTTTTGGGGAGTGCACTGATGATTTCACTTTGTCTTTATGAGCTGGTTGGATTATTTAAACATCTGAGTTGGTGTTGGCCAATTCACGTTGGCAAACATTGTGTTTTCTTTCGTGGCCTTCATGCATTCAATTTTGTGGTTCGTTTTTCCATGAGGGGTTTAAAGGTTCTATAAGTAAGATTTGTTTCATCACACTTCTGTGTTTGCTGTAATCTGAGCTTCATTATTCAAGGTTTTGAGCAGAGGCGAGCAAACTGCAGCAGCAGTTTTCATGATCATGAGCTCAGTATCAGTTGTTCTACTGTAACATATCAGGGTCATTCAGTGTATTTTATAATGCTAGTGTTGGCTAATGATGTTAGATGGATTTTTTCTTCTTGTTGTGTTCTAGTGTACAAAAACTTTGTGGCTATAAATAAGCTTTTATTTTTCTTGAAATTGTACATTTTCTCATTTTAAAGATCTGATGTTTTCTGTCTTCTACCATGAATAAAATATGGGCTTATGAGATTTGCAAATGGTTTAGTTTTTATTTACATTTCACAAATGTCCCGAGTTTATTAGAATGGGGGTTGTATATATACAATGCCTTTAATAACAATGTTCTGAGCTTTCAGACATACTGGGGCAGGCTGGTATTGGTTCAAGCTGATAATGATGTGATGTCTGAGGGTGTTACTTTGATTCTACCCACCTTTATCAAGCATTATGTCTTTAAACTCTGCCTTAAATTTACAGTGGGATTGTCATGACCCTGTGCCTTCTCGGCTGACTCTGTATGGCTACAAGTGTTTTTGTTGTGCTGCATCTCTCTCTCTCCCCTGCACTGCGCTCTACCGGGGCGGAGTCATGACGGCTCCAGCCCCTGGCTCGGACACCTGCAAGCAATCATCTCACTCACTTCTTAAGGCGGCTGCTGAGAGTGCTTCCTCGCTGGATTATTGTGTAACACTCGATCCTCGCCAGCCTGAGGACCGCCGTTGGTGAGCTAAAGCCGGAGTCCGAGCTACCTGAGCTTCAGTGGATTTTGTACATAGCCCTCTTCTTCCCGTGCCTGTGCTTCCCGGAGACCCTCTTCCTGTGCCCCCTCACCTGTATATATTCGCACCTGGTGTCTGTGTGTGTAAATAAAACGTGAACTTTAGTGACGGTCTGACTCCGAGTCCCTCCTGAGCCTGACAGGGATGGTGTTAAAGTGAATCCAAATGAGTGTGGAATAAATGAAAGAAAAAGCCAAAGGAATCTTTCAGAGGACGTTCATTCTAGTTTTGTTACATTTTTCTTTGGCTGTGAGTCGGTTTGATGAATAATGAAGCAGCCTAGCAGAGCATCTAATGTCACTTGCTGAAAAGTTGAATGCGAGGAGGGAGGCACGAAGGGATCTCTGATGGATAACAAGTTTATATTGGAAATCCAATTAAAGATAAATGAAGGAAGGATTCATCTCTTGGCTGCAGAATAAAGAGATAAGGATCTGGGTTGAGAAGAAAGCCATTTATATGGAAATCCCATATGGATTCAGATTATGTAATAGAAAAAAAAATCAGCTGTTGCATTTTTTTTGCTTTTCTCTACAAACAAAAACCTGTTCCAAAAAAAAAAAGGTTATTTCTTTGTAATATATTATTTTTGCCAGTCTAGACTGATACTTCATGTGCAGGAAGAGGGAAACATCCTTCTTCCTGCATTTCAGGTCGTGCTTACCCTGCAGCCCGCAGCCCTGCTGATTATATGTTCAGAAGAGAAGCGTCAGATCAGGCCTACATCCTGAACAGAAGGATTGCTAATGAGAGCCTCTTCATCACAGCTGTTTTTCTGCTTGAGTAAATCCAGCTGTGTCATTATCACTCTGAAAACGGAACGAAGAAAGACTCAAGGATGGACATTGTTCAAAAATGCACGGAGCATCTTAACCAACAGCAAACAACCCGCTCTTGAGTGGCTGCCGTATCAGGTGTCACATTAACCTTGTTTCACTGGTAAAGTACTTATCTGTGCCATCCACTTGATACAGTTACAACCCTATAATGAGAAATTTACATCAGTTGGCAAAAAAACCAATGAAAAAAACAGTCAGCGTGTTTTTTCTTTTTCCTGAATAGGGTAAAGATGAAAAAACAAACTCATCACATCCGTGTTTTGATCAACATTCCTTTTCCATGTTATACTTTGAAATCAGAAGCGTCACATGTATCAGTCAATTAGGCTGCACTAAAGTCTAACAACAAACAGAAGCTTGCAATTTCACACAGACTGCATTCAATCTTCGATGTGACAGAGATATACAATTTACCATTATATAAACAGCAGAGAGCAGTCACAGCATTGCAGTTTTTACACAGTTTCCTTACACATAGCACGGCATACAGCTTAAAACATCATGCTTCGGTTATTCTCTTGCCTGATGAGTCAGGCAAGTTATACTCACAGAAAGCCTTCGTCTTGTTTTTCATTCAGATCTCCTGCCCAGTTCTCCTGTATGTTCTGTTTCAGTTTCATGTGCTCGCAGATGTACAGTCAACTTTGCAGATGTATATAACTAAGACATTTTTTCATCCGTGCTGCGGACATCTGTGCCAGAATCATTCTGGCTCACTGACTGGATTCCCAATTACACGCTGGAGTAGCGTTTACACTGCTGTATTAAGAATTCAAATTTGGGCCACACAGAGTTAGTTACTTGCAAGCCCTGAAAAAAGATTCATGACTCTTTGGAGGAGCACGTGAAGCATCAGGGCTCACAGTTTTTGTATTAGATTAATGTGTAGTCAAAATGGAAGTTGGCCCCTGCAGATGTGCAGCTGCTTCTCTGCTTCCTCACCAGTGCAGTGACATTTTATGCACTCTCAGCCACCAGAGACACTTTTTTAGGATATAAGGGGAGGAAGGAAATGCTTGCTTCTTGGTGATTTCTGGCAATATTGCTGAGACCAACTTGATTCTGCATGTCTGTTTGTCCTCTCTGCTTTTAAATTTCTGAAAACTGACAGGCATTCACAGTGTTTCCTCTTCCTTTGGGATTCTTTGAATATGAGGTGACAGAACCTTGAAATGCTGCATATTTAACAATGTGGATTGTTCAGACAGGTAGAACTCTCCCCTTTAAACCCACAATATTGTGTTCTTAATTTAGTATTCTGAGTGGATTATAGATATTTTTCTGAAGGAGGTTTTGATGAAAACTTTCTTCTACAAACCACTTTGTAGATATTGAGCTTTTTCTGTGGGAGTTAATAACAGTGCATGGCTTATTTATTGACTTTATAGTAGGGAAACTGGAATTACTTATACTGCGTGCTATTAATTGAATCATTTAAATTGCCTTGTATCGTTAGTTATGAAGAAAAAGTACTTGCTGGTAGATTTACTTTAGGCTGTTTAGAAAGGACTTCATAAATGCTGAGTATGTACGTATTTGTGTGTTGTTTTGCTCTGTTGATCCTTTTGTCTTTTTTTATACTTTGTTAGCGATTTGCCAGTTTTAAAAGTGGGTTTGTTGTCATAGCTGCTTCATTTGCAAGCTGCTGTGAGGTTTAACTCTTAACAGAGTCTGATAATTCCAGGATTTAAAGAATTATATTTTTATCCATGTTGCAGTTACTTTCTGTATTACACAGTCCCAAGACTTAATAAGAGGAAACAGTTGCACTTCACCTTAGTTAGACTCAAACAGTTGTGGTTTGACTGGATGCTTATCATGAGCATGTGTGCAAGTAATCCCTATGAGCAGAAAGCTTAGGTTTTAGGTTTATCAAGGATATCCGTAACATGGTCGTGTCAGGCACACAGCTCTCGCTGTGAGCACAGCAGCCTCACTCACCTGCTGTGTAAACCTTCTGTTTACAAGGAACAACCAGTCGGAAGAAGTCGGCTTAAGCCATTTTAGCTGCTTGAAGGGAGAGAAGCAAAATGACCATTTTTTAGACAGTGGATGAACTAAGGCTGCACCAAGTTCCAGCATCGTGGTTTATTTGTAAATGCAAGAATATAATTTTAGAACTGAAACGAGCTCAGTAGTTCTACTCTATTTTTCTTTAGTGTGTCAAAATGAAAAGAGAAAGGTCTATCACAGTTTCCCAAAATCTCACTAAGTCACAGTTTAAGTCCTTGAGAAATATGAACAAGGTGAAGATGTGCAATATTGGCAGTAATCCCATTTGAAGGACAAATATACCAAGTTTATAAATCCACTCATGTAGTTTTTTTTTTTTTTTTAAATCTGGCTTGCTGTAAATGGTCTTTTGTACGTGCTAGCTCTATGATGGCATCCAAACTAGTTCACCCTCTACCCACCATCCACTATCTGCTGGGATTTGACACCAAAATATTAAAATACCAAAAATAAAATAAAGTACCAATATTTATTATTATTTAATTTTACCGTATTATTCTGGCTTTATTTAACTGATGAGGTAACAGTCAGGGAGCACAGCAGCACTTAATATAAAGCAATAGTGCATGCCACAGCTCATTACTTGCTAATGTACGTTACTGAAAATAACAGTTTCCCATCTTGTAGTCGGCCAGAAGCAAGCATGTTCTCTGCTGTACCAAATCTATAATTCAAGTTCACACGGCCATGCTAACCCAGTTTAATGAAGCAGTGAATCTGAGAATGACTCACGGTATCTGAGCTTTTTTTGCTGTCTTTTTTAGCTCTGAGCCAGAATGACTGCGTTATCTTCCTCACCATCAGAGCCCCCAACACTGACATACACAGGTGCTAATGCCTGAGACCTCACCTGAAGCACATAGAGCCGAATGGATGCACACATCAAAGGGCTAGAAACAGGCTTCTGAAAAATCTCTACATTTTGAATGATGATTTCTAGGGTTTAATTGGAACACGTTACAAACAGCAACCATCTATATTAGGTAGACATGCTTTCACAATAAGCTGAGTGCATATTTACAAAGCTGTCATGAGCTGGCTGCAGGATGAATCGATGCTATACATTATCTGCTATCATATATGCAAAAGAGACATCCGTGTATACAAATGTGCTACAAATGATTACTTGCATGGCACGCTGTTGTGTAATGTAACATTATGATGGTGCAGTTCAGTATATCAAATCAGGTGAATACATTTTCAGTCCTTTTTTATCACAGTATCGTTCCCACTGACAGCTGACAAATTGAAGAGCTTCTGCACTTTCTCCATTCGAAGCCAAGTTTCAGGTAAAAAGCTGTCAGTAATAACAAGGTCAGTTATGACGATCAAAAGGAAAAATAAAGCTATTACACCATTGAAGGGTTGAAGTGAATGCAGCCTTTGGGTCTTGTAAAAGGTGATAAATTCTAAACGCATCTTCTGCCAAGATGACACAGTGCAGACGAAACCTCATTTTTCACTCAGATGGTAAACAACAGTCTGATTCTCAGCTTGTCTGTGAGTAATTGGCTTTTATTAAGTTGCCTCTTTTACAAGCAAAAAAAAAATCTCATTACGCGTCTTTATAAAATCGCTAATCTGTAGCTGTCACACTGAGCAGTGAGGTACCACTGCTTTGTTGTAGTGAAGTCTGGTTTCTTTGTTTGGATTTGGGAGGAGTGGAGCTCACGCTTCATTAAAGAGTCATCAGTTAAGAGGACAGGACAGCTCGCCCTCCGCTTGGTGGATTCACATTCTGCTCGACACTGTGCTCTGCCTGCCTGTCCTCCTTCATCTCCTTCCACTTACTTTGTATGGATGGCTTTGATTTAGCTTCAGGATAAAAATCTGAAAGGTCATGCAGCAGTTTGTCTCTCCCTTCTTCCTTATATACAGTGTCTTGCTCTGTGCACAGCTCCCTTCTTATAGATTCTTTCATGCTCTGACGCTTTCGTCTCTCTCTACTTTTTTGCTGCTCTCTGCTAACTTTTAAAAAACATTTTCAAAAATGTTCTCTGTTTGACTGACATTCGTCCAGCTCCCTCATACAGGATGTTATTTCCTCTGCCAAAAATTCCACCTTGTCTGCTTTTTCATCTTTTCATGTTTCATGTATTTCTTTATGATCCAGCCTTTCGCTCTTTCACTTTACTCCGCTATAATTGTTTCAGTGATCAGTCCTTGACAGGTGGCTGTGAAAAGAAACACATACAGTGTGTGATTCATTAAACATATCACAGAACATAATGATTGAATGAAAAGCTTTGCACAGCTCGTACACCTTCAGACTTCTTGCACAGCAGAGCTGT
Source organism: Rhamphochromis sp. 'chilingali' (assembly GCF_963969265.1). Classification (NCBI taxonomy): domain Eukaryota; kingdom Metazoa; phylum Chordata; class Actinopteri; order Cichliformes; family Cichlidae; genus Rhamphochromis; species Rhamphochromis sp. 'chilingali'. The sequence continues at coordinate 10,412,159 of NC_137943.1, read as the reverse complement.
GAGGTAGAAGAGGCCATATCTGATTACTCCTTTTATTTTTTACTTATTCCAGTCTAATAGCATGGCTTTATCTAGGATATTTTTTAGTTTATTACATGTCTGTGTTGCTGAGTGACGAGTGACAAAGTAAGCTTTTTTATCCACTTACCTCACACTGCACTGTCTGTGGACTGAAAAACAATTGCAGGTAAATGTCATTGCTCCACTCTTTAGAAACAGCCTAAAAATACTGGACTGCAAACTTTTTTTCTCCATCTGGGGTGAGGACCTTGCTGTGTCAGCCATCCTCCCTGCTCACTCTCCCCGCCACCAGCTGTCAGGAGAGAGCGGCAAATGTTGAGACCCGCCTGTCATCACATTAAAAAATAATATCAACAAAAATATCAGCATTTTTACAAATAAAATAGATGAATACGTGACGCACCATGGTCATTTCTGTATTTTCAGAGGGAAGGAATCTGTAAGAATAAACAAATAGTTTTAAATGCTGACATTATATTGTAAGAAATGATCAAGAAAGCTGGGATAGGCTCCAGCGCCCCCCGCGACCCTGAAAAGGATAAGCGGAAGCGAATGGATGGATGGATGGATCAAGAAAGCTTCTGGCGATACCTCAGTGTAATCTTCTGTGTAGTTGACAAAGAACACACACATCAATTATCGTTAACGATCCTTACAGGTCCTATCTCCATGTCTGGGATAATAGATCATTCTGAGTAATTAATGAAGTGACTATTGTTGTTTATATACAAATGAGCACAACTCACCTCGGAGACGATCATTCACTTTACTGTAAATTGAGGCTGCTGGTGTGTAATAAACTCAGAGGGAAAACTGTTGGAGCCAATAAATTAAAGTTCAGCTCCTGCTGAAGTTGGACGTGTTGCAATAACTGAGATAATGAAACCCTGCAGACTGCAATGAGGAGGAGTTCCTCATTCTGGAGGAAAAATAGCTTCAAACAGGATCAGCATATTGACATTAGTTGTGACACCTTATTGTTATTTGTAATTTATATAGTTCAATGTTCACTCAGTTTAAAATGTAGTGTCCAGTGTTAGGTAGTCTGCTCCTTTTGCCCCAAAAGATTTAGCTGCAGGGAATATGTAGCTTCCAAAGTTTGATTCATGTGACCTTTATTGCATTTCTTCCTGTTGAAGTCACAGTGGCCAAACTGCATAATAATATTTATTATTTAAAGACCATTTTTTTAGAGATCCTTGTAAGTAAATTTGTGTTTCTGATAACCCGTATTGCTGTGACTTTGAAGTGTTCAACACAATACAGGGTGACTGAATACAATTATAACTGCTTTATATTTTATTTGTGTTGCTGAAATGATAGTGATACTGGCACTGCAATACATATACTGTACTAAAAAAAGGACTAACATGCAATTGTCATAGTTAAAATCTTCTGATTATTGGATTCGTAGGACAGCATGGTGGTGCGGTAGTTAGCACTGTTGCTTCAAAGCAGGAAGGTCCTGGGTTGTAGTCCCCCGTCTGGCCGCGGCCTTTCTGTGTGAAGTTTGCATGTTCCGGCGGTGTCTGTGTGGGCTCTCTCCAGGTACTTCTTCCCACAGTTCAAAGACATGCAGGTAGTGGGGTTAGGTTAATTGGTGATTCTAAATTGCCCATCTATGTGAGTTTAAATGTGAATGGTTGTCTGTCTATGTGTTAGCACTGTGACAGACTAGGGACATGTCCAGGGTATACCCTGCCTCTCACCCTATGACAGCTGGGATAGGCTTCAACCTTGAATTAGATAAGCAGAAGAAAATGGATGGATGAATAGGTGAGTGCATGGATGGATATTGAATTGACATTAAAGGGCCTGTATTTGTATAGCTCTTTGCACATCCAGTCATTCACACACACATTCACACACTGGTGATGGCAAGCTACGTTGTAACCACAGCCACCCTGGGGCACACTAACAGAGGCGAGGCTGCCGGACACTGGCACCACCAGTAGGCAACGGGTGAAGTGTCTTGCCCAAGGACACAATGACCGAGACTGTCCAAGCCGGGGCTCGAACCGGCAACCTTCGATTACAAGGCGAACTCCCAACTCTTGAGCCACGATCGCCCCATCAAATAAAAAGAATTCAATTTGATCATAAAGGCGGCTTTCTGACAATACGAGATTAACTATATGGACCTGGTTTGAAAATCTTGGGAGACTTTCTCACTTTCTGGTTCAATTACCCACAATGCAATTCACACCTAACATTGCTGGTGACAGCACCAGAGATTCTTTTTAGCTTCTTAAATTGGTATTCGTTAAGGATGTTGTTCTCACTTATCACACCACACAGGATCCTGTTATACCATTGTTTGTCAGTTTGTGTACAGCAAGAATATAAATACCAACTATGATGTGTAGCTGGAAAATTACACCTTGTATTGCTAATGGAGTTGACAGAATATGTGGAAAGAATTATGCTTAATTGAATTAAAATACAATTAGCTAAAAAGGTAATGAGGATAAATAGTTTACTTAAAAAAGTGGATAAACGGTTAAAACAGCTTCTGTCACACTATGTCCAGCAACTAAAGCACAGTTGTACCAATATCTGTGTGTTTAATGAGTGAAGCTGATGCAGGGTAACATCATATCGTACCCTGTGTCAAAAAGGCTTTTAATTGGCATTTTAAATATAATAAAAACACTCCAAAAGATCGATAATTTGCACGCGCGTCTGATTTCTTTCTGGAAGGCTTAAGGCTGCACTGTAAGCAAACATGTATAATTAACAACATGCTTCATATTAAACGCACTGTAATCTGGATCAAACCGACCCTGTGCCAACTAGAGCAGATTGGCAGGAAAAGGAGGAGGGGCTGGGTTGAGCTTTTGCTTTATAGCCAGCCGTGCATTTGCTGTATTTCATGATCTTCCTACATGTTTCTTGAGAGGCAGCCCACGCAGTAAAATCAATTGGCCAGGGTGGTGGAGTTTTGGATAATTTTTTTAAGAGCATTGTGGGGGTGATAAAAATCAAGTCCTGTGTCTCCTAGTAGTTGTTGTTGTTGCCTTTATGGACCATAAAACTACAGTAATCTCCCTATCTCTTTTATCTCTGCCCACAGGCAAACAGACGTGCCCTCCAGAGAAATTTGACTGTGGGGGATCAACTAACAAGTGTGTCTCGTTGTCATGGAGATGTGATGGGGAGAAAGACTGCGAGAATGGCGCTGACGAGGAGGACTGTGCGTCTGGTGAGTTTATCCGAGTCAGTTCACTTACCATAATGAAATAAATACCCCGATCAGATGGTTTTACTTCCGCGTTTAACCGCTGAGTGCATTTGTAGAGGACATTTTGGTCCAGATTTCACCAGTGATGGATGTGCAGAAGCGAATGACTCGACAAGCAGCCGAATAACGAGAACCCAGATTCCCGTTTTGTATTTCATAGGGTTTTATCTTTTCTGATCTCACTTATCATCCAAAGGCATGTGACATTAAAGCGCAGTGGGGAACACTCATTATAATTAGATGGATTTGAAGTGAGTTTTGAATTAAAGCCAGCTGCACTTGACAACCGTTCCCTTTGATGTGGAATGATCTTTGGTGTGAAACCATCAGATATTCGCAGCTTTCCGGTGATCTTTGGACGTTTCTGTCCTTTCCAAACCTCAAGTCTTCAGTCTTTCCACTGCAGGGCCCTCACAACCTTAAAAAATGACATCACCTCATGCCCAGCCAATCAGGCAACTCAATCGTGCGACTACCCCCACCCCCAGTCCCCTGCAGGGACTATCCTTGCCCTACTTCTGAGGAGCCATGAAGAATTGGCTTCTTCTCCTTCTTTCTCTCTCCTCTGCCTCTTCACGTCAAGAAGAAATGATTGAGGCAGCAGAGCCGTGGGGGGTGTGATGTTTAGACTTTGAAGATGGCACGTGGTAGCAAATGCGCAGAGGGAGAGAAATAAGCCATCTCCTTATTATCCTATATTAATGACGATGTTCCTCTTTTTCTGGCATCTTTAACTCCTCGGTTGTTTGGGTGTGTGTGGGTGTTGAGATCACGTCTGCCTGGCATATAAGCCATTCATGTTTATTTGTTAAGAACACAGCCAATTTTGAGTTTTTATTTGGAAAGGAAGCCTTATCAATCTGGCAGAAAATTAATGCATAAATAGAAACTGTTGCATATGTATTAATACTCAGCTCCTTATGGCTTTGACTTATTCTTCAATGATCAGCTTGTGAGTAGCTTGTTATGGACTCAAGGTTTCAAAGAGGCCCCACACACTCACTGCATCGACTTTAGATCTAATGCCTTCTTAGATGGCTTTTCATAGCACTGTCCATTGAGGCCCGGTCTAGCCTGGGCTAATCCTTCTTTCATTCTAATGTCTGTATTGATGTGGCAGTCTTAAGCCTCTCAGTAGTGACACGAGGGCAGGCAGCAGGCTGTCGCCCACCCAGGCAGAGGCCAGAATACCTCTAGAGGGAAACTCCTCTCAGTATGACCACTTAGAATAAGCTCTCTCCAGTACAAGCAGAGCACAGTGCTAGATAGCATCACAAATTAGGCCTATTAAATGCTGCTCGGGCCAGTTTATCTGATGATTGGGCCCAATGCCAACCTGAAAGATGATGTTTAAATCAAGGACACGAGGCTTTTAAATGTAACCTTGCAGCTGATCTGCTCTAGAGGTACTATCCATTGATTTTGCAGTGTTATGTCTTTAGTCCATCTCAGTGAGCTGCACAGTGATTCCAGTGTTGGGCTATACCTGATTGATGTGGAGTAACAACACTAATAGTAGTGTGATGTTCACAAAACAGTTTAACACATTCACCTTTGAGGTTTGCTTGGCAGTTTTCATTAGTAAATAGTGTTTATCCTGCTCTTATTACTGCAGGGATTCTCAATAAGGGATATTTACTTTTTTCTTAAAGTACTGCTTTACATTACTCAACTACTCCTGTGAGAAAGCAGTTCATTAGATTACGTATTGCATACTTTCACATTACTCCATAACAAGACTGAAATGCATTGTTACATATTTACAAGTTAACAATAGAAGTTTTTATTGACAACACCACAAATCCCTGTACCTAGCCTAATGAGAGCGTACATACCAGCTTTCTCTTGGTATTTAGATTTGAACACAAAGCCAACAACAAAAACCAGCCCAAAGAGACTTCAAAACGATCTCCACTGTGATTCTACTGTAGAAACAGAAAAGGAGGATTCAAGCCTGACGGCTCATCACTGCCTTTCTTACCTGTTAAAGAGCTTTGGCTGCTGGGCTGCTGTAAGAATAGACTGAGCTTTAATGTCACTCTGGATTCTTCACTAGCTTTGTGTTAGCATGCTGTTTGTGTAGATGTCTGTGAAGAGCTGAAATTGTGTTTGTAGCATAATGCAGTTGTTTATCTAGCGCAGTTTACACTTTACCATCATGCTCAAAAAAAATAAAATGCAATAAAAGTAAAAGTAATGTTCTCATCTCCACTCCACAAAAGATTATAGTCCGCTCCAACATTGTCCTCCAACTGATATCAAAACAACAAAGTCAAAACAATTTGGATGTAAAATAGATGTTTTTTGTTTTTTTTTACATATAGATTTTAATAATCACTGTATGTGTGATAACGTTCATACAAAATTTTATTCAGATTGGCCAGTTTGTTAAGGAAGAAGTATTCATAAAGACGTATATACATAAATACGCTATGACCATGATAATAAAGACAATAGAACATGCATAATATTGGAATATTAATACAGAAGATCAAGATCGTTTAGTTTGTTTTACAGTTTTAGTTTTTTGTATTAAATCTGTGTCAGTCAAGACCTACTTTTTCATGACCTTTCAAAGATTTAAAAGTAAAAGTTTTTAATCAGCACTATGTATTTTCAGTTACATTTTGCTCCCAACAGCTCAGCTAGCAGGGCTGCAAATATATTTCTAAATCTCTCAGTGCACATGCGATAATTGGATATTTTAAACGATAAATTGAAGATTTGAAACCCCTTCAGCACCACTGAGCATCCAAAGTTAAACAGATTCACCAAGTGCAAACAAATTCTGCTACCATCACTGATCATATTAGACTTTCGGAGCCGATTAAGCGGATTCTGAACAAAACCAAAATGTGTTTAGGTGCTGCTTTAGAGCTGTTCTTACACTGTTTGAGTGCCCAAAAATCCCCTTTCACCAGGTCCAGGATCTTTATTTCTCATAATTAGTTATTATTAATCTCTGGCTCTCTTCCACTGCTTGTCTTTTGTTCTGTCTCACTTCCCTCACCCCCAACCAGGCAGATAGCTCGCTCTCACTGACCCTGGTTTGCTGGAGGTTTCTTCCTGTTAATAGAGAGATCTTCCTTCCCATTGTCGCCAAGTGCTTGCTCATCAGGGGTCGTCTGATTGTTGGCGTCTGATTGAACTGAATTGGATCGAATTTAAACAATTGCTGTTAGTTTATTGAGTTCATCTATTTTGCGCGACAACCACAGGGGCTAAGCCACATAGCCTGCTAAACTTACCTAGCTAAGCACCTGATGTGAAGCTTACTTAACCTGACTCTTAACGGTTTACGTTTAAAGGCTCTGGTTTCTGTTTAGACTGCATTATTATTGAATTATTGACATGAACCTACATGGACTAACTGGTGAATCATTTAATAGAAACTTAGTGAGCTGGGATACTGCAGCCCTGTCTGGACCCCACTGGGAGAAAATTAAAAATAGCTCATTCTAGTACTCACATATCAACTCATATTAACTTCACTGCACTTGTAGCATCCTATTTGGTTGTCCAAAAGGTTCACAAAGAAAGTATTAATCACATGGAGCTGCATCTAATAGTGTGATCAAATATCTGAAAAGCAGAGAGCATGTGAGGTTTGTCTTGTGCCACACTATGACTCGGAAAATAGATGCTTTGAGGGGCAAACTCACATTTGATTGGATATTCTGTGTAAGTTGTGAGAAATACTTTCGACACAAACTTCCATTTTGTGATTGTTATGTTATACTTTTGAGCATGCTCACAAGGAACACGCTTCTTCTTTTCCAACTCTTGTATTTACTGAGCTATAAGCAGGCAAATTGTACCTCCAAAACAGACTAAGCTGGAACCTCCTCAGTCAGCTCCCGCATGTTCCGCTATTAGTAGAAATTTACGAAGTGCATAGCATGCCGCTGACTGGAAAAAGTAAATCTTACAGAGGCATCCTACTAATTGAGTCATCCACATGCTGAATTATGTATTAAGTAGAATCTAGCCCTCACCAGAGAAAGCTTTCCCTGATCAACATTACATTAAGCAGTAACTCTGGAGAGGCTCCGCAAGAAAGCTGGACTGTAGCCTCAACTCTCAGCATGTGAAGATTTATGTGCATTTACTCCCCAAGCATTTTTCTGAGTATGTCTGTCAACTGGGATCTACTGCAAGGCACTGGAACCAGTCTGGAGTTCTGTGTTTTCATCTTCTGTGTGTTTGCAGTTGTGCTAAATGTCAGCTTGGGTAGCCTGCCTGGTGCATGAATATGATTTTTTTTTATTTTACAGTTATCTTTCCGCTTGATGTCTTTATTTAAATTCAACATTTCTTGGACAGTATGAAGCAAACAGACAAATCCTGCATTCCTCACAGCCGTCTCACTGTCCCTGGAGTGAAACTGAACTGGGTAACACTGAGATAAAGCCTTCACAAAAGACCATTTAACACATCTAAAGGGGCTTGTACTGACAAAGTTTCTTCACAATTACATTCTGTTAATCGGAATCTAGACAGGTTTTCAATTTGGCCAAACGGCGGCTATTTTGTCTCGTATCAGTGCTCATTGTGTGTCTCTTTTGTCCTCACCTATTGGCCCTCAGTCAACCTACGTTTTCAGGCAGTAACGATAACACGGACACTTTGACTCCCATCTTGTACCCTATATCATGTCCTGATTGTTTCTCCGGATGAGAGGGTTGCCCCATCGTTGTTAAAACTGTGGTTGTTCAGTTATTATGTGTGTGGCATTACAGGAAAGGGCAGTCACTGAGATATTTCCCTGGTGAGCCACTGTGACCCATGTGAACTAGCCAGCAGTGTGAGTTTGTGTATGTGTGTGTCTTTGAGTCACCTTGCTGCAGTGAACCTTAATTCTCTAAGCAGAGCTGACAGGTTTGAGTCATCTCTTAAGTTTAAAGTTATGAATATCTATGAGAAAGCTAAGAGGACATTAAGCTGTATAGAAAGTGATGGACACGGTCACAGGTATTTGTGTCAACAGATAAAAATATATAAAGCTTTTGCATGCTAACATAAAACCTGGAAGACTTTATTCTCATCTCTTTTCTTATTTTTTCCCTTTTTTCCCCCTCTTTTCCTACACTCAAAATAATTTCCTTACCTTTCACACTTCATTTCACCTTTTTCCTCCAACACACTCAGACTCATCTCACACACACTTACACACATGCACGCACACACACACATGCGGTCCACACTTATCAGTTGTAATGCTAACATGAGTAGAGCGACCAGTCATTTCTTCCCACTACATCTGAGCCGTTGGTTGCCGCTGGCAACAATCTCCCATCATCAAAGCTGCCAGAAGAAGTTAAGTGGGTTATGCTGCCAGCCTCTGACTACCAGAATGGTAGTCAGAGGAAAGCTTCTCCCAGCAAAGGAATTAAAAAGTAGTGGTAGCATGTAGCTGAGTGCCACCAGTATAGTATAAAGTCCTCAGTGACTTGATGACTCCGAAACAATAAAAAATAAAAACAAAAAATCTCAGTCTGATAGAACAGGATACGTTTAGACCTCAAAGGGTTCAGGGACATTTCACCCCCAAATCAAACGTATATATATTTTGTCTCTGGCCTGTAGTGCTGTTTATCCATCTAAATTGTTTTGGTGTGAGTTTGTACACTTTTGGAGATATAGTCTGTAAATGTGTTTGCTTTCCCTTCAGTGTAATAGAGCAAAATCAAACATGCTTTGTAGTACTAAAGTGAGGTAAACATATCTGCATCACTCAGCAGTGATGCCTCTTTCAAGAAGCGTCTGACCCGGGTGCTTAAAAAAGAGAGCAATTTCACTGAAATGCACCCAAAACGGTGCCACTGTTCATCTATGCGTAACAAGAACGTCGTGTTTGTGTCAAGTAAACAAAAAAGGCTAGTGTGCTCCCACTGCTGGTTCCAAGCCTAGCTAAATGGGAGGGTTGCATCATAGAGGGAGTCTGGTATAAAACTCTATGCCAAGCCAATATTTTATTGTTAGCCTCATCAATGCCTCAATATTCTAATTAGGAGAACAAAACAATTCAACTTGCAAAAAAGCTGAGATAAAGCTCCTTGAAGTGAATGCAGTTAATATTGTATACCTGGAGGCACCACTTTGACAGCATTGTCAAAGGACAGTTCTATTTATTTTGCTCTAATGTAGCAGAGCAGGTCATCCACCAATCTGGATCCATCCCTGGCTGCCCCAGTCCACCTGCCAAAGTATCGTTGGGCAAGATATTAAACTCTGAAATGTCCTGACACCCGATGGATCTATTTGGTGTATTGATCCTGTTTGTGTGTGTGTGTGTGTGTGTGTGTGTGTGTAGAAAGCATTTTGAGTGCTATAGTTGAGTAGAAATGTGCTATAAGTACTAGTTGTACTTGGCCTGTCATTTAAATGACCTTACCATGAGATGTATAACCAAACAAAATGCTGCAAATTCATTTTTTAATGATCTTTTCTGCTTTTACTTGTATAAAAAGAAAATCGTATAATAAATCTTACTAAACATCCACTGGGTGAAGTGCTTGTTCCCTCTGTGATTTATTTATCATTTAAAACCCACTGCCTTGTACAACATCATCAGCAGATGGTCTGTGGGCTCAAAGTTGCTCAGAAATCTTGAAATTCTGTCCCAACTGGAATTCAACCAGGGCACTGATGTAAAGTGCTAATGGCCTTCCCCCTGTGTAATAACGCACTTGTTCATTGAATCTCTTTAATTATTTAGTGCCAAATTAGTATAGAGTGTGGGCAGAGGCATACCGGGGAAAGCAGACACATGAGAATCAGATGCAGAGTCTTTAATATTAATAACTATAAACCCTGTCGCTGAACTGAATCCATGACACTTATGTTCACATCAGTTGCTTTTTCCCAAGCTTCTGAGGCAGTCGTGTTCATATCAGTGAATTAATTAACAGTGATGTTAGCAGAGAAAAGAAGAGATAGTAATTGTAACATATGGTGTGATTACGTAGGATAGTAAGTAAGACACTGTCTTGCATCCAGTGTTTTTGCTAGCTTAAGATGTGTTCACCCAGTTTAACTGAGAAGCAGTGGTTTCATGATGTTTCATGATGTATATTAAGATGTTTAATTTCTGCTCTTTTATGCTATAAGCTTCTTTTCATGCTGTTGTATTGCATTGTTTAACTGTTCAGCTGATCACTACCTTTCACAGCAGTGATACTTTTGATGCAGAAATGCTGCAGTTTAATCTGAAGCTATTTAAAAACTTCCCCCTGCTTTGATCAGTAATAGTTTAAAATAGCATGTATGCTTGATACTCAAAAAATACACGGTGTCTGCTGCAGGTCAGTGACAATATGCTACAGCTTTACAATTTGCTGATTCTGTGTAAAATGTAGCAAAACAGCAATCCTTTCCAGTAACCAGCTGCAGCAGCCAAAGGCACTGGCGTTAAAGCTGAACTCCCTGTGGTTTGTGTAAATATCAAATCCTTCCTCTCCCCGTGCTGGCCTCTGAGCACCTATGGGCGAACAGCGGGTTCCCTGGCTTTCTTCGCATCCAGAGTGCTTTCAGTTAGACATGACTAGATACAGAAAAAATACCCTGGAAAAGGTAGGAGAGAAAGCCTCTCACCATTTTCCTAATCACCGTTATCCTTCCCAGCTTTCTCTTTGTCTCTGTTATGTTATTGACTTTTAGCCAGTCTGGGAAACTATTTCTGTGTCTGTGCCCATCTGCTTGAAATGACTTTAAGCCAATAAGTCTTCGGTCTTACTTGCTCTCAATGCTCTGCAGCTGTAGCAAGACCTGAAACTTTTATATTTACTTATTTGACCAAAAGTGTACAGTTCTCTGGTTATGAAAGCATTGCATTTTAGTGTAGTTTTATGTTGTGTGAAGGCAGTCTGCAAAAGATTAAAAGCAACGGCCTTCAAACAGATTCCTCAGATTTCCTTTTCAGCAGCTAGAGAAGACAGGGTAACGGTTTCTGCTGCACAAACTGCAATCTGATAATAAATGCTACACCGTCCCTGCTTCACTGTCATGAGAACCAAGCGTGCAGTCCCTCGTGTGAGTTTTGCTGTCTCTGTTGGTCCTCAGATGCCAAGGCCTGTCCCAGCGGTGAGTTCATGTGTGCCAACCGCAAATGTTTAGCCACCGTCTACGTGTGCGATGGTGATGATGACTGCGGCGATGGCAGCGATGAGCTGAAGTGCACCTCCCCTCTGACTTGTGGGCCCAACCACCTCCGCTGTAACACCTCCGAGTGCGTGCCGCTCATGTGGAGCTGTGACGGCGACCCCGACTGCTCCGACAGTTCAGACGAGGGGCCTGAGCGCTGCGGAGGTGATGGAGCCCCATACCTGCCCAACCGCAGAGCTAACTGCACCAGTGGGGAGTTTCGCTGTGCCAATGGCGAGTGTGTGCGACTGACCTGGAAGTGCGATGGAGATCCTGACTGCAAAGACAAATCTGATGAGTCAGACTGCCGTGAGTGTCTTGTTCTGCTTCCTTTCTTTCTATGTGTTTGCTTGTCTCCCAACAACTGTAATCTCCTACATATGTAACCTTTTTCTCTTTTTAATGTTGCAGTAGCTTATATATGTTCTCTGCTGCGTATAACTATGTCGATTCAAGGCTGTCTTCTCAGCTTACAGTGATAACAGAAAACGCTGCACTGTCTGAAAGTCTTTTGGCACATATAAAATATGTAGCAAGGTTGAGAGAGATTACATGTAAGCGTGAAAGGAATAAACTACGTATAACATCCCAGCTAGCATACAGAAATGCTTATGTGCGCCTTTGATGTTCACTGTTAAACCCACAATGCAATATACATTCATATTCATAGTTTGTTAATTACAGATAATTAAGGAGAAAAAAGAGCTACATCTATTGCAGAAATATAAGCATGCAAAATGGAAGCATATTTTGCGCTTATTCTCAGATGAGAAGTGACATAATAATGCTGAATTCCAGATGAAAGTTGGAGATAGTGGCCGAACCCCTGGAGTGCAGAATCTGGTGGTGAAGCAGAGTTAGCAGATGGCTGATGGAGACATTAGTTGAGACACGTTGGAGAACCTGGATGAGATCGAGCGCCAAGAGATGGGGAGAGTGAGAGATGAGAGTGAATTAAAAAACAGGGCCTAGCAGCTGATTGGCTTGGAGAACACATGCAGGAAGACCACTGGACAAGAGCAGCCACATTAAATTTGATAATGTGAATGTCCCATGCTGTGTAACATAGAGGAATAGACACTCAAAAGGTCTAATTCAAAAAGTGTTCATGCAGAAATCTCTCTTTCAGAATCACATGTTTACATAAATAACGGCCACTTATAATCAGCCGTCATCTTCAAAGCAACTTTGAAGACTGACTCCATCTTATTGCTGTCTTGCTGGATCAAGACAGTAATAAGATGGAGTCAATCTGCTATCAGTTTGTGATTGAATAGGGTCAAGTTGGCAATTACATACAATCTGTGTGGGATAAATTGCAAATCTGCTGCCGTCTGTTCCAGATCTGTTGTCATCTTATACACAGAAATTCACTTTAGCTACTTACATGTGTCAGTCTAGCCAGAAACTCATAGATTAGTGAATTCAGTAATTCTTATGTTTCTAGCGAGTTTTTCACAGATTTTTTAAATATTTGTGTTTTCTGGGTTTTTTTGACAAGTGCTCTAATAAAGCAATCAGCGCTGTACATACAGTTTTACATATTTTAATAAGCAGCCTGTTTCTCTACTAGTTTTCACCAATTCAAAGGCCAAAACAGAAGAAGAAACAAAGTTAATTTTGCACACAGTTGGGATTGTACCTCAGGCTTAAATACTTAGCATATCAAAACCGCATTCATTACAAATGCTTTCATCCTTGTTGGATGAAACATGTCCCATTTATGCATGTCTTTTCAATAATTGTAGTAAGTTTCTTATCTTGGGACTGACAGTTTAGTCGGTCCTTGTCCTGCACCTGCTTCCTTCCTTTTCCATTAACCTTGATGTCAACCTTTTTCTGCTTTCTGTAGAAAAAGGAAACCTGGTGGTCATCAGGTCACTGGCTGTTTCACAGCTCATGCAGCATCCACCTCAGTTACTGCAGCCCAAATCTTACTTGTGTCCAGCTGTTGTCGCTTCTAAGTAAAGAAAATTGAAAGCAGTACTTTTTCTGTCTTCTTTCCCAAACATGATTGCTTCGCTTTATTTTCTCATGAAATTATTCTTTTTTTGCTTTAGGCTTTTGTACTTTCACAGCTTTAACTTCAGACGTTTCACTCCATGATACATCTCAAGGTGCATTTGCTAGCTAATAAAGAAATAAGGGCATTCCAGTTTGCAGAAAACAGAAAGCACATACCGAGCAATTTTAAATGACTCTGACTCACTAACATACTCCTGCTGGTATAGTTAATGATGATGAATCCAGCAGTAATATTGAATGTGAACCTATCTGGGGTACACGGTAATAGCATTTCTACACCCACATTAGTGAATGAGACACAATCTGAGAGAGCGGTGAGGAACTCTAAAAACCCATTAAAACATAAAATAACTCAGAACAAGCATGATGTTTCCACTTCGGGAAATTGTAATTGCCAGCCTCTACCCATTTCTTGATTTCTTGAATTACCTCATTTTATGTTAATACACAATATTAAAGTATATAGGTTTATTGTATACTATTAAATCAGTGGTAAAGCAGTGCTATACATTACAAAATAATACTACATTATCAAAGTCTGTATAAGCAGAAGTATTTTATCCAGCTTAAGGCAACCGTTAGAATCTTGGGTACAACTGCAGCCTTTCCAATTGCTATTCAGTTTTCATATATATTCTCAGAGGTTATGGATGGATTTGATTATTTTTTAAGTTTGGTTGATTCTGAATAAACTCTAGTAGTTTTGCAAATATTCTATTCACTAGGTGGGCACTTTTTATTAAACATGTTGCACGTCTTCAGATGAATCCAGAAACTGTGAAGTTGTTAAATTAACGTTATATTTTGTTTTTGTTTATTTGCTTTGAGATGGTGGAATAGATAATCTTCAATAGCAATATTTCTTCTCTCCTCTGAGGTGACGCTCTATCATTTAGCAGATTTCTTCTCTGCTGGGAGTTGATATTGAGTTTTTTCCTCCTAAATGTGTCAGGTAAAGAATGTGTTTCTGTTGATAAACACTGTGTGAAGATGGGGCCTTGTGATAAGACAGGTTTTCCTATTAGCTGGTCATGGATGGGGGAGCCCTGAAGCTCCTGTCTCACTAAGCCAGAGTGTGAAGCCCAGATAGTCCCACTATTCATTATCAAGATGTGCGGTGCACACATCAAACGCACAGCTCTCACTCTGTGGTCTGTCATATAAGCTGCACTTACAGGAGATTGATGTTTTATTAGCCAACAGAATATCTGCATTAGAGGGGAGGAAGGCTGGGGGTGGTTAGGGACACAACCTCATCTTTGTCCACAAGTTCCCGTGCTACACATTTAAATTCATATGTTCACCACCTTTGGTGTATTCGCACACCCTCATGTCTGTACGAGGATTTCTTTGCCTAAAAAATGGAATTTTCTTCCAGCTTGTCAGCAGAGGACAAATGCTCCTGCTGTGATTCATCAGTTTTACACTGTTGCTTCTGCTCTCTTATGAATATACATGCACATGTATCTATACCAGTATGCACCACCAGTTTATTGCTCACTCAAATCTCTAGATTTGCCTGAGAGATGCACAGAAACATGGATGATCATATCTATGTGCATACATGTCTGGACATGCGTGTCCAGACTACAGCATCCCTGGCTCCATTAGGCTCGTTGTGTCCTGTTCGTCTTGTGATAACACTTAATCATATCCCTCTGTCACATATATTGCTTTTTAGTGCGGTTTAGAGGGAGTTATATGAGCATACCGGGCACTGTTGATGAAAAGCTTGTCTGTGCTTGGGATATTAATAAAATTTGGTGTGGCTTCTTGGAGCCTCCATCTTTGTGTTACTATATTGAAAATCATTCATCACACGCCCTCAGGTTGACTGTCTCTGTCCTCGGCAGTGCCTTACACACACTGTGAATTAATAGAAGTGCAGTATATGCCATTTCTCAATATTTTTCAGTGTTTCAAGAAAAGTTTTCAAAGCAATTCCTCTTCTTTATGGGACACAAATGTGGAGAGAAACCGAGTGATTAAAATGCCACAGCTGGTCTTGGATTGGATTCGACCACATGATTTTATGCTCCTCTTGAAGTCATTAAAATCAAATTTAAAATTTCGATCTCTTGCCTGTTACAGCTCTGTTGACGTGTCGTCCTGATGAATTCCAGTGCGGTGATGGTTCCTGCATACACGGCACCAAGCAGTGTAACAAGGTCCACGACTGTCCTGACCACAGCGATGAATCTGGATGCGTTAACGGTGGGTTCACCTGTCACTGTGTTTGGCAGTGAGTGTCTGTCCTCCTCCATGTCTGCTCCTCCGTCTTCTTCCCTCATGCATCTGTCTCAGTCTCTGCCTTTTGCACGTCTGCCTATGTGAAATACCTTTCAACACGAGCAGTTTTATAAGCCCACCAGGATTTTTTTTGGCTAAAAGACCTGCAATATTTGTGTAGTTTTACTGAGTCAAGACTTGCTTCTACTGTAAATTATTTATTCTGTAATAATGCTGTAAATATTTTTCACCTCATTCTCAAGTATCATTAGTAATCTGATTACATTGAAGCCAGTGAAGCCTGAATCACAGCCAATAGTCTAATCCTTAAGAATCACAACTATTAATGTCATATAAAAGTACTTTTTAAAAAATAAATTGTGTTCAAAAAAGTCCAATTCAAAGATGATTAGAAAGATGGACATGTGGACTACAGTTTGGCATTAGCTTTTGTGCTAACGCTGTGCTTTGCTTTGATAAGTTAACTTGACTGACTTTCCTGATTAAACAGTCAGATAGACACTGGGCAGACAGAGGCAGGTGAAACTTTATAAAACTCACTCCTAGAAACATCAGAACCCTTCAAAAACAAAGACTGACACTCTAAACATCCCCTTAAAAGGCACAATGTTTATACAGACATGTAAACTATTTGGACTGATTTCATGAGACTCCTGCTTGCATAAATAAGATTTACAAAAATGAACACAAAAGCAAATTAAACGTATTTCACCAGAATGCTATTGAACTATTTACAGTATTTTTATAGAGGGAAAGTAACGGAGGTGGGGTAAGGGTTAGGGCTGGGAAACAAGTGGCAGAATGAGGAGGGAGTGGGTAAGGTAGGAAGGGGGAAAGGTGGTAAGGATTTAGGATGAAACCTAACCCATTCTTTTTTGCCCCTCTTTAATTGTGCCATCTTTTCAGTTTCTCAGACATTGTCTCCCTGCATTGTCCTTTACCTTGTCTTCACCCTTTATTGTTATCTGTTCTTTATCCTCCTTTCTTTGATTGTCTTTGCCCTCTTCTTCTGACTCTTTGTAAATGTAGAAAAGGAAACACTATAAATTACATTCTACTAAACTGCAAAACAGTCTGAAACAAGCTGTTAGGATCAAACATGGTTTATTGTGACGTAAAATGAGGGCGCATACCTGAAGCTGCTTGTTGAGGATTTTGAGCTTCTCTTCTCTGTCCTTTGCTGCTGCTGCCTTCTTTCTTCAGTTTCTTACTTATTGTTGATTTCATTTTACAGCTTTTGCACTCCCCCCCTCCCCTATACCTTTATAATAAAATTCACTGGATCATAACACTTTCCATCCTGGAACTTCCTGTTTCTAGACCAGTCTGTATCTATTATTAAAACGCTATCCTTTGTCATTTTTTGAAGGCTATAGTGGTGAAATAAGTAAAAATGTAATTCTTCGTAAATCTTATGCTTAGTCTGGATCAAATGAGGCTGCTGTTAATTTTTACAGTCCAAATTGGCATTGTTATAAGGCTGTTATTTACTCATTAATAAAAAGTTTTGATGGGGTGAAATTAAAAAAGTAAAATTTTGCCCCTCAGCAATAAAAAAGCTGGTGTCCACCCAAGTTTGTGAGCACGATCATTAAAGAACAAGGCGGTCGCCAGTATTTTACATTTCATGGACTGGTGAGGGGAGCATGTTAGAGATTATTTCCCCCCCAAATGTTTTAAACCTAGAGTAACAAATCTGTTTTAGAAATATTTGTCAAAAAAAATGTAACAAGTAAAAATATAAATAACCCCTCCCCCCAAATACTCAGATACAGAAGTACAGTTGCAGAAAAATTCAAAAAGTACTTTAACTTTACTTCACATCTCCGGCTTTAAGCCATAATTGTCACGGTGTGGCATGGCACACCGTGGAAGGAGTGGGGAAGGAGGACCCAGGCGCGGTGCTCTACGTATAGACAGTGTTTATTTACAGAGGGTGATATCAAACAACAATAAATCCCCGTGTTTCTCCCCAGACTCCCTTGTCGTGTCCTCCAAGTGCTCTCTGCTCCCGTGTCTGCACTCCCGGTGCTCGCTGCTCCTTAAGCCCTCCACGCTCCTCCTGCGGGAAACAATAGCGGCAGCAGTCAGGACACTGAACAATGGCAGGCATACACTACACGACCAAAACCAAGCAATGATCCCGCGTCGGTGGGAGCTCCAAGACTCTCCTAAGTAGCTCCCCCGACGAGCCCTGATCAGCGGCAGGTGTGTGGCTTCGGGTGTGGCCAGTCCTTCCGCAGGGCCACACCCCTCAGGCCTGCAGGTGGCTGAGCTCCATCCTCCAAGCATCCCCGCAGACATAAACACACACACTCACATCTACAATCATGGAGGAGAGCAGCAGCAATACCAAAATACATATAATAATAATAATAATAATAATATAATACATAACTGCTCAGGGATCCTGGGTCGCCCAGTCCCAGGACCCTGACAGTACCCCCCCTCTAAGGGTCGGCTCCCGACGACCCCAAAACCAAAACAAAAAACAGCACAACCAACCCAGGGCGGGCGGCTGGGGGAACCAGGACGGAGGGCCAGAACCAAAACAAGCAAAAACAACAAAACAACAAACCGACCCAGTCCACAGTCTCAGAGTCAGACCGCGCATCCCGCAGCGGTGCAAAAAGAAAACGAAAAGACGCCACAAACAGTCACAGGCGGCCCATCAACACAACAAGAGAGTTCAGGGGGCCTACCTCGAGCCCAACGGCGGCGACGTAGCAGCTCCGGCGGACGGCCCCGGGTCCGGCGGCAGCAGCAAAACAGTTCAGGGGGCCTGCCACGGGTCCGGTGGCGGCGGCGCTGCTCCTCCGGCGGCCAGCCACGGGTCCGGTGGCGGCAGAACGGTTCTGGTGGCCTGTCACGGGTCCGGTGGCGGCGGAACGGTTCTGGTGGCCTGCCACGGGTCCGGTGGCGGCGGCGCTGCTCCTCCGGCGGCCTGCCACGGGTCCGGTGGCGGTGGAACGGTTCCGGTGGCCTGCCACGGGTCCGGTGGCGGCGGCGCTGCCCCTCCGGCGGCCTGCCACGGGTCCGATGGCAACGTCGCTGCTCCGGTGAGCAACAGCGAGGCGTGGCAACAGGTCCATGACGCGCCGATCGCTGACGTGGACGCACCGGACGTGGACGGCGAGGAGGCCGTGCTAGACGTGGAGGTCCCTCCGGTCCGCTGACCTCCTCGGCCGGCAGCGAGAGCTCCTCCTCCGGCTCGCTGAGCTCCTCAGCTGGCAGAGCGGGCTCCTCCGGCTCGCCGAGCTCCTGCTCGGGCATGCCGAGCTCCTCCGGCTTGCTGAGCTCCTCAGCTGGCGGTGCGGGCTCCTCCGGCTCGCTGAGCTCCTGCTCGGGCATGCTGAGCTCCTCCGGCTCGCTGAGCTCCTCCGGCATTAGCCCGCTGAGCTCCTCCGGCTCACAGTGCTCCTCCGGCTCGCTGAGCTGCTCCTGCTCGCTGAGCTCCACAGCTGGCGACGCGGGCTCCTCCCGCTCGCTGAGCTCCTCCGGCTCGCTGAGCTGCTCCTGCTCGCTGAGCTCCACAGCTGGCGACGCGGGCTCCTCCCGCTCGCTGAGCTCCTCCGGCTCGCTGAGCTGCTCCGGCTCGCTGAGCTCCACAGCTGGCGACGCGGGCTCCTCCCGCTCGCTGAGCTCCTCCGGCTCGCTGAGCTCCTCCGGCTCGCTGAGCTCCTCCGGCTCGCTGAGCTGCTCCTGCTCGGGCATGCTGAGCTCCACAGCTGGCGACGCGGGCTCCTCCCGCTCGCTGAGCTCCTGCTCGGGCATGCTGAGCTCCTCCGGCTCGCTGAGCTGCTCCTGCTCGCTGAGCTGCTCCTGCTCGGGCATGCTGAGCTCCTGCTGCAGCTGGACGAAGTCTGAGGTTTCCCGAGCTTGCACTACCCCCCGGGCTTTACGCAGGGTGCAAAGGCAGGCGGAAACTCCCTTGAGCTGGCCGAGGTAGGGGTTTCCCTCCAGGATTGCCTCGATGGCGTTTAACCCCACCACTCCTGCCCTTGCGTTGGTGGTGTGAGTTACCCAGTCCATCAGGCGTTGGACGCGGGTGAGGTCGCTCTCTCCGGACAAGGCCGCTGGAGTGGGCAGTGGAATGGAGGCTGCTGCTGGTGGAGAAGATGGCTGAGCGTGTGATGTGGATGGTGAACAGGATGAAACGGTAAGCGGTGAGGTAGATGTCGCGGGGGATGATTCAGCAGGTGACGGCTGGATCACTAGCCGGGCGATAGGCTGAGGTACAGCGACCAGCTGGGCCGCGGGCTGCGCTTTGGCTACCGGCTGGGCAGCTGACCGTATAAACATAGCCCCAGAGTAAACAGTTGAGGTGAGTGACGATGAATTGTCCATATGACTCACCACAGCCGGCTGTTGAGATGTCTGTGGATTTAGCTGCGGTGAGGAACGCTGGCGGCGCGAACGTCGTTTCCGTGTCGGGGCCGGCGTCTCAGGCAGTGAATCCACCAGCTGTCCGAGCTGGTGGGCAGCCTGAGGAGGAGAGTGGAGGTGGAGGGTGGAAAGTAGGAAGTCCAGGACCACCGCATTAAGGGAGTCCACCAGCCAGGGGAATTTAAAAAGCATCTCCTGCAGCCGCCTCTCCACGGCGTGACGCAAACCTTCCGCAGGCTTCTCCCACCATAAGTCACACATGCGGTACACTTTGTCCATAATTTCCCTCCTGAGCCTCTCCTCGGAGACCGCTGGGTCCATAAGTGACGGGATCATTCTGTCACGGTGTGGCATGGCACACCGTGGAAGGAGTGGGGAAGGAGGACCCAGGCGCGGTGCTCTACGTATAGACAGTGTTTATTTACAGAGGGTGATATCAAACAACAATAAATCCCCGTGTTTCTCCCCAGACTCCCGTGTCGTGTCCTCCAAGTGCTCTCTGCTCCCGTGTCTGCACTCCCGGTGCTCGCTGCTCCTTAAGCCCTCCACGCTCCTCCTGCGGGAAACAATAGCGGCAGCAGTCAGGACACTGAACAATGGCAGGCATACACTACACGACCAAAACCTAAACTGGGTAACTAACGTGGAGTCCCAAGCAATGATCCCGCGTCGGTGGGAGCTCCAAGACTCTCCTAAGTAGCTCCCCCGACGAGCCCTGATCAGCGGCAGGTGTGTGGCTTCGGGTGTGGCCAGTCCTTCCGCAGGGCCACACCCCTCAGGCCTGCAGGTGGCTGAGCTCCATCCTCCAAGCATCCCCGCAGACATAAACACACACACTCACATCTACAATCATGGAGGAGAGCAGCAGCAATACCAAAATACATATAATAATAATAATAATAATATAATACATAACTGCTCAGGGATCCTGGGTCGCCCAGTCCCAGGACCCTGACAGTAATCATCAACATTTAAACAAAGTCTTAAAATAATTCACTTCATATGTAATGAATACAGATCTAATTTATAGACATACACTAATACAATTAGCATGTTTTCCTAGCTTGCCATACTTATGGAACCAACCATAAGTGGGGATTTGAGCAACTGCAGCTTTTGGTACTTCCACTTTTTCTTCATTTTTCAGCCCTCCAGGTCACTGTTTGCTCACAGCACATCAACTTTTACTCACTTTTCTATTTCATTTTTTTCCTTCATTTCACTATGAAGTCCATTCCAAGTTGTTCCTTTCCATATCAGACTTCTGTGACTGGCTTCAAATTTTGGAGATGAGCTAAGAGCAAATTTCCTCTGGCCTTGTAACCTTGAACTCTGCACATAAATCATTCTGACTAGAAAACAGAGAACAACACAGTGAGGAAAGGTACAGTATTTGGCTATTCAGCAGCTTTTCCTCCATATGCAGACCACAGTGTGAAAAATTGGCTGTCATTTCATGGAAAGAAATATCCTTCAAAGAAACTTGCATGAGTATGAATCATTTGCTATAATGGCAGCTGGTGTTACATTGTGTGGATCCAACCCAGTGCTTATTGTGGACGAATTTCTTTACCGCTCCCTCATCTGACTGTGTTGCATAATTTAAAAACGTAGTGCAAAATTAAACTGCAGGAAATTAAACTCTGGCACTGTGAAACAGGACCAAATTTAAAATGTAGGTATTATAATATTTTTTTTAAACTTTTTTTATGTGGGGCATAATATGAATATTTGCTGCGTCTGGTTTCAAATGAGTCTTCAGTAATTCAGCGACTGGAAATATTTAATTTGACTTCACACTTGTTGATGCACAAGGCTCTGAATGAGTATGCAAATGAAATAAAGTTTAATGAAGTGTCTAGTGTGGATTGTGATCTGTTTTTGGTTTTTTCCTGTTCCAGCCACGAAATGTGAAGGACCCCTCAAGTTTCTATGTAAGAATGGAGAATGTATTGACAGCTCCAAGGTGTGTGACTCAGTGAAGGACTGCAAGGACCGATCAGACGAGCCCAAAAAAGAATGCGGTAAGATGGCTACGACGAGCTTGCTTAGAAAAATTTAATTTATTACTTCTCTCTGCTTGAATATGAAATGGTTTTCTTTGATTACTAGCAGTATCAAATGAGGGAACATTCAGCTCCCAAAATAACAGAGCTGTCTGTTACCGTTTGTGTGCCATCGTTTGAGCCCCGTGCAGTGACAGAGCATGTACATATCTGTTGTAAATGGATTCAAGCAGTTAATCTAGCTGCATAATCATGTTTGCCATAACAAAGTGCAACTACCTCCCTCCTATTACCTTGCATTTCAAAGCATGCAGAAGCACAGTCAAATTAGAGGCAGCCTTCAATGATCAGAACAAGAGCCTGCATGTACTAATTACCATCAAACTGCAGAAAGTCCATCTGCTTTATGGTAATCTCTCTTCCTTTCTCTACCTTCATCTCTTAACCAAAGGTGTAATTGCAATGAATAAATAAAAAGCAGTGTTTGGAGAGGTAGGGATTGGAAGTGCTGATACAGTCTGATTTTACCTCCTGGGCCACTGTCCTGCGTATGTTTTAAGTTAATCTCAAAAGACAAAAGAGTATAAAAACGAGTCATGAAATGTCTTGGTTGGTTTTGTTGCTTAACGATACAGTAACACAATCTCTGGTCAAATAAATACAAATTTTCTTTGTGACATACAACACATAGTGAACATGCAGTGAAATGCTTGTGTCCTGAACTGCAGACAGGCTGCAGACGTGGCCGCGCCACTCTAGGGCTGGTTTTTAGCAAGGGGGGGGCTAGCCAGGAACCTTACTAGATACTGGGCAGGTGCGCTGCTACTCGCTCCAGAGGTGTGTAGTCTTACCAGCTGCTATGTAATGTCAGTAATGCAAACCCTGAAAATGGTAGCAGCGTGTCAGCCATCCTCTCTCATAAAGAGAAGGCTGTTCCTGTTTTTAATATGAACTTGTTTTATTTAGCCTGAATTTTCTTGTATATTTTCCACAGTAGTCCTGTCTCACATTGTCTTGCATTCTTGTGAAAACATAAGAAAATTCAGTAGCTTGTAGAACCACCTTCAGCACCAATAACTGGAAGTAATCGTTTTCTGTGTGATTTTCAAGTCTCTCACATCATCGCCGACAAATTTGGCAGAGGAGAGAAGTTCATGGTTGACTAAATGACTTTAAGATGCCCAGGTTCTGTGTTTGTGCTGATATTCTGTGATTGGTTTTCTGCAAACATGGTGCTGTGTATTATGGCCAAACATCTCCACTTTGGTCTCATCTGACCATAGGATATTGTTCCAGATGTTTTGTAAAGGGGGAGTTAATAGGGGAACTTAGATTACATTGGCTTTGGTGAAAACTTTTCACATGACTGTAGCATACAGCAGGAAATAGTCCTTTTGACCTAAATTGGCTGTTACTGCCATTTACCCAATCACACTCTTTACGCCTATGCCTTTAAAGACTTGTATCTGTCACACCCATGCTCACACACCAATGGATGGATCAGGGGCAGCGTGGGGTCTAGTATCTTACCAATGTCACTTCAACATGAATAGGGCCAGAGATTAAACCCCTGACCCTAGACAACCCTCTCTGCTTCTGGAGACAAAGCCATTCCCAGTTCATTTGTATTAATAGAGCTGCCTAGAAGTGAATGCACCTGACCATTAGCTATGCTATTCACACATTAGTGCAGTTATAGTGTAATTTGGTTTGGGCAGCTGGGAGGGTAAAGATCAGTAAATGTCTGATCCAACTGCATGAAGTGAAAATGGCTTTAGAGTCAAGGCAAATGATTAATATAGGAATATTGTGATCTGTTGTTTAAAAATAATGTGGAACACTGGGATAGCTGGGTGGCCAGTGGTCCTTTGCCCCTCTTTACTTCCCGTTCCCTTGGACTTAAACTAGAGACTATAAGAACTGAAGGTGATGCTTGAATTAAAATAAAAAAGTAGTTATTTTTCTTCTTTTTTTTGACATGAGAGAGTTAAAGGCAGATTTACTCTCGTGAAATTATATTTCCTCCGAGAAACTTAAACTTTAGACTGAAGAGTGACAGCTGACCGAACAGACTGACCTTTGCCACAGACGGAAATTACACGAGTGAAGCAAATATTCCAGAGAGTTGTGTCCTCACTTTTCTCTCTCCTCTTCCTTATCTACCTCCACCTTTCTCCCTCTCTCCTTCAACTGAGGTCTTGTTGTCAGCTCATTAAAAGCATGTCCACACATACCTACTTCATCACTCCGCGCTCTCGACCATTTACTCCCAATATGTAGGCCAACTGGCACAGACAGAAAACAAATAGAGATACACCCCGCTGCACTCAAACACACGTTATTACTCGATGTTCAGAGCGATTGCATTTGCCGCATCAGCCTTACTTCGGGGAGAATAAAGACAATACATTTCCACGCTCAATCAAATCTATTCTGCATCTTCCCCAACTCATTAGAAATAATGACATATTACCACATTACTGACCCATTACTCAGCACACATTCATCTCCTAACACTGCTCCATCACATTCTCTTAGAGGAATGGCTGAAAATAGGGAGTACAAACTGAGCTACCAGGGAGAGCGAGTGAGAAGAGAAACAAGGTGGGGGAAAGGAAAGACGTCATGTTTGTCTTCTGGAAAAAGTGACCTGTAAATTCTGCCTGAGATGGTCAGAGAAAAGCTGACAGGGCCTCTCTCTTCTTTGTTACCCACCCTGCCCCTCTCAAAGAAACAGGAATGGGTGAGACCTCAAATGCAGCTCCATTTGGTCTTTTCCTCTGTCTGCTGGCAATTCAGAAGTGACAGAATGAGAGTAGTTGCCACTGTGAGTGGCAGATTGCTGTCACCCATCCAGCTGAGTTAGAGAGGGGAATTGAATGCAGCCGGTTGCAGTTCTTAAAGTCTGCTGGCAGTCACACAAAAAGAGCATTTCTCCACAAAGTTTACCTTCAGTCAGTCTTTGAATAGATAACCATTTCTGACTTTTATTACAACAGAAAAATTTCGACTTGACAGTGTACAAAGGTCTTACACAACTTGATACCCCTGTGTTGTATAGATAATCACTACAGCTCCCAGACATCACTTTCAGATATTTTATTGCAAGTCAGGGTGATGCTTGCAGTGATAAATTTTTCAAGCAACTCAGCACTAGGGCTGGGCCATATCATACCATTCATGGTAATACCGGTATAATGTTGGGCAACGATAAGAAAATGAAATATCGCGATAGAATATGGGTAAAACGCGCATGCGCAGTGCCTTTGTTTTCATACGCACATGGTGGAAAAAGCATGGCAGCGACAGAGAATGAGAAGGGCGAAAGCGGATCGTTGAATGAAACGATGAACCAGAACTGGTGTGTAAAAATGCTGCAACTTCAGTGGTGTGGAACTGGTTTAGCTTTCGTCCGTCAGATACACAACAAAGCCCTATTTTTGGTAGAGCATGCTAGCAGGCCGTCGTTATTACCGTGTTTTTTGGAAATACTGCACACTTAAAATCAATCCTTTGATTTTTCTGAAAATCGACAGTGCCCCTTATAATCCCGTGTGCCTTACGTATGAATTCTGGTGTTTACTGACCTCGAAACGATTTTATGTCGTACACGGCGCTTGAAAATCTGTCAAATGTTTCAGTACGACTTTGCTAAGCTACGAACCCGCACCGCTTGATGGATTGTCGGAGCATTACGGCTATTGTAGGCAGGAGCCTCGCGGGGTGATACGTGCTGTGCCTCAACATAATATTACTGTATTGTGTGTGTATATCCTCTTTTTAAGTTTTGTGGATATTATACATGGTTATGCTGAGGATATGTCGGCCAATTTCCACTGGAAACGCCTTTTGGTTAAACTGTCAGCAAATAATTTGCATTTGCACTGTTAAATTTTTATATAACTTTAATGCACATAAAAAACAGCTGCTTGTTTAAGTGAAAATACGTTGATGGTTTGTTTTGCACTAATAAAGTTGTGGAGTCGTAACGTTTTTTGTCTAGTGTCAATTATATTGTCAGTTATATCGTTATCGCAAATTTTCAAATGTATATCGTGATAAATATTTTTGGTCATATCGCCCTGCTCCACTCAGCACTAAAGAGCATTTCAAAGTGTTTTAGCTCTTTATTTTGATGTTTTCCTGTAGCTTCCGTGTTTTGGTTCATTCTCACTGCTCACATACGATTTTTGGCTGCTGCATACAGCTGTTTTCAGCCACAATGTATCTAAAAACAAAACCAAACACGACCTACACTATCTGTCCAAAAACAAATACCAGAGAGATGGCAATCATGGCTAGCTGCTGAACAGATTATGAAGATTATGAACAAGTCAACAGACTGACAGATGCATATACCAAGAGGGTGATGCAGACAGTATTTATATAGGAGTAGAGAGCAGAGTGGACACACCTGAGAGCACAGTTGAACAGAATCTTAAGTAATGAAACATGGAAAGCAAAACTGAACATACACACATACACACACGCGACCATGACTGTCAAGATTAAACAGGACCTAACACACCCACATTGAGACCCACATTAAGGCGCGTGGACACAGGAACGGGAGCTAAAACGACACGGTGACACATGTTGAAACACAGGAAACAGGACTGAAGACAAATGAACTTCCTATGACAGTGAAAGCAGACAAGCATGGAGAGACCAGACACCGTGACACGACTGGGGAGACAAAAAGGGTAATGAAACACAGAGAAAAGACTGACTTCCATACGAGACGCTGATGACAACACAGAGATGAGACTTGGATGGATTGGACACGAAAGCGAACTAACATAATCAAACAAGAACCAGAAATAAAAAAAAAACCCTCAGAGACACTAGAGAATACTAAACTCGAGACTAACCAATACAGAGCTTGATTGTGAATATTTCTTAAATCCAAAGGAATGAAAAGAGTCCAGAACAAAATCTCAAAACACACACAAGACCCAGGCCAAAACTGTATTCATTCACAGCACATTAAAAAACCAAACAAAAACACCATGAAGTTTGCATGAAAACATTCACTCACATATGAAATACATTAGCAATAGAAAAGTATGCAATTTAACACTGCAAGTGCCCTCTCACAATGAAATTCTTTGCAAAGCCCACATACTGGATTATAAGACTAGGCAATATTCCAGGAACTCGAGGGCTGTTTTAGGGCAGCTCAGGCCTTTGTGTGTGTTGTGTGTGTGCTGCAGGAACTGTCCCTGTAGGAGTTCTTTCAGGGTCGTTTTTAGGGGATGGAAAATGCTTGCAGCCAGGTAGATTCCTCTGCACTGCTAGGGAGGCTCAACACTGAGTGTGTCATTATAAAACTGAACACAAAACATTACATTACGTTTTTTTGCACAATAACATACACGCTAATCACACTGGCTCACTCAAAGGAAAGCACTACGGCTTCATTTTGAAACCAGTGATTGTCTATGTGGGGAGTTTGCTGTGGCTCTTCTTTCACTGACTCATGACATAAAGCTACCTGGCTGGAGTGAAATGTGTAGACTGGGCAACAAACTGTTGGCAGATTTAAGATTGTAGTTTTCCTTTGTAGATTGTGGAGCCTCACTTTATTCTGAAAAACTCTGCACTGTTTAAATGTTTTTCTTTTATCTTAGCTTTTACTGAGTTAAGCTTCCATTTAAGATGCGCTCAGTTAACAGATTTTTATCAAATCTAGCATGAATAAAAGAGCTATATAAATAATTAATGTATGTTCAGCAGTCAAATGATACAAAACTGCTACCTGCAGATTTATTCAATAAATTTCTAGACGAGGTTAAGTACCTGAACCTGAAGTGTCAGTCAGTGATGTTTGCTTTCTTCTTGCTATGAGGTTAAAATATTTTATGCTTCACAATTACGTCTAACTACTTCTGTCTAATTTACTGTGTGCCCACCTTGTCTGTGCCAGCTGCTTTGACCTAGTTTTAAAAGAGAGCGTGTTGTTTGTTGTGTTTTCACATTTTATTTTTCAGCTTCTGTCATTTTTAGGATCCTGCCGATGCAGGCAGCGCACCTGTTTAATTTAGATGTGCTTCCTCCCTCCTGTGATAGACCCTTGTGGGACGTCTTAAAATCCCAGTTCACAGCTTTAATCCCCTCTTCACACATATTTCACATCCCTGCAGATGGACCTGATTCTCAAGCTTTATAAGCCTGCCGTGTGTGATGCCTGCGTGTCGCTTTGATTCCTCTTCTGCTTTTGAGAACATCTGATAAGAATTCAAAAAAGATGGAAAAGAGTCGAGTACAGAAGCTGAGATATCATAGAGATTACTGCCACCCGTGTGCCACACATACTTATTTATCTTTTAAAAACATGACAAGTCATTATGCTACAGGGTAATAGTTGAGCAGGAAAAGTCCTTTCCTAAATGAGATGAGAAACTATGACCTACTGCCTGACCTTCCTCTTAAATGAACGGCTGCTTTTGACACCTGTCTCCTTTTCTTTGTCTTCTAGGACTGAATGAGTGTATGATCAATAATGGCGGGTGCTCCCATGTCTGCGTGGACCGACCAATTGGCTTTGAGTGTCGGTGCCCTACCGGCTACCGGCTGCTAGACAAAAAGACTTGTGGAGGTAAATAGAGAAATATAAAGTGTTTTTCAGAAACAGAGTGGCAGGCTGGCTGCTGACCAAGCCAGTATAAATCTGTTTGTGCATTTGTGTAGTGTACCGCTTTGGGCAGCTTGCAGCTCTCATGCTGTCCATCTCTGTTCCCTGCCCATCGCTCCCACAGGGGAGGTTGTGCAGTCTTACTCCTGTCACACATGCTTATAGTATGTCCTTCACACCCTTCCTATCATTTTAGCAGCTCGCCATCACACCCAGAGAAGAATCAGGTCAAAAGACGTCAGCAGGGATCCACCCTGCCTCCCTGTTGACTCCTTTCTTCCCTAAAACTGCAAAAATTCCAGCCATAAAATGTACATTTTTACCTCCCTGTTGTAGTCATGTCATTGAAAAGAATTTCTATATTTACATTTCCTGAATTTAGTTTCCACTCTCATCTGTCACAGCTCACAAGGGATTATTAGTGATTTGCTGTCACTGTCTGACTGTTTTTGTCTCTCAGCTGATTGATAATCCTCTCATCCCTATAGATATCGATGAGTGCGAGAACCCGGATGCCTGTAGCCAGATCTGCATAAACTACAAAGGGGATTTTAAATGCGAGTGCTACGAAGGATACGAGATGGACCCGGTCACTAAGACCTGCAAAGCAGAAGGTGAGTTACAGTAAGAAAAGAGGAATTAAGTTAACCCTGTCTATTTGAACCTGTGCCTCAGGTAAACAGCACATTTTCTCAGATACTGAAATGCGTCAACACTGCACCGCACTCTCTTCTGTACTACATTGTTAACCCCTCCTCTTGTCATAACCAGGAAACATCTTTTAACTGTTATATTCTTATTATTTCTCTGCAGGTGTTTGTGCACTTGACATAACAGTACACATAAAACAAAAATCACATCACCAAGGCAACCGCTCTGTTTTTCTCAGACCGAATTTGTCCTCTGGGTCCTGTCCCATTAGACCGCTTCACGAGTGACAGACTGATGTTTAGTGATGCTGAACACTTATAATTAGGTATAGCAACTCTTCAGGGGTACCTGGCTGAGTCACGGTGGAGGCTAATTACACCAATTTAATCCAGCCTCCCGCTCAGCTTGTTGATAACAGTTGTTTGACTAGTGGAGAACAAAGTCAGCTGATGTCTTTTGACCTCCAACTATGGCTCAAAGCTGTTAGCAAGAGGATTGCATGCAGAGGCCATTTTATGTTTACACTTCATTTCCCTGCAGAGTTTTATTATTTAATTGGCAGGAAAGAGCCAGTCAAATGAAATGTGTTGGTTCTGTCCCTGTGGCTGTCAAATGCTGCTATTTAATTTTCCTCAATTAAGCTAAGCTAATATCAAAGCTCAGCATTTGCATGTGTGTGTTTGCGTGTGTGTCGTGTCTGCCCACTTGCCTCTGTTAACGCTTGTGTACTTTTCTCTGCATGGCTGCCCAGTGCGTTAGCTATCAGTTTATCATTGCCATGAGAGAAGTGTTTCTGGCTGTGTGTCAGAAGCCAAATTGCAGCAAATGCAGCAGTTGAGTCACTTGGTTTTGAGGCAATGAAAATGACGTCTGGCTGTGACAGCCCATGAACCCAGCAGGGGAGAATTTTCCCCTTTAGAGGGGTTGGAAATGCTGTCATTGTAATCGCTATTTTTTTGAGAACGCTTGGTCCTAAACGTCACTGTCATGATTCAGAGTTTAGGCTGGAAGACGGAGGAAAGGGCAAAAAGAGAAGACGTGCGGGACTGCGATACTACAATGAGGCTACAACACAGACTGTCAAAAGGGAAACTGAGGCAAGCGAGCCATTAATGAGAGAATTTCATATCTGCCCCAAGAGATAATTGCCTGCAGCTGCCATCCTATTACCATGCAGTGTCACAAAGAGATTGGCTCAGTATAGATGTTACTAGACAAAAGGTGGGCTTTAGTTATAGCCAGGCAGATAAAACCGTCCCTACAGGCGCGTTTTGTTAGTCTTTTTTACCCACTCGACTTTTCCTGGCCAGAATTATGAGGAAATAGTTTAAGACCTCTGTTTATATATGGTTCTGATTTAAGTGCATCCTGGGTGACCTTATCCAAAACAGACAGCTCGAAAAATAGGTGTGAAAATAAACAAGGACACTCTCAGAGGAAGTGCGAAAACCAGTGCATGATAATAGCTAATAACAAATTTACCAATCACAGTGTGTACTTCAGATGAAAGCAAGAAATCTTTTATCTCCTTGAATAACAAAATTATTTCATAGCGTCCTGCAAGAGTTATCCACATAGCGGGCTACATTAATACATTCCAGAGGACAGGTGAATTGTAAATGATCTGGAGCTTTCTATAGCACCATATCCAGGTTAACATGAAATGTGTGATGCGAGCCATGAGGTCACACATTTTCACCAGCACATCTTGTTCTAGGAATTTGCTTTCTGACTAAAGACTCGACTAATCAGGCTCAGCTGTGATTTGTGTTTGGTCCTGATTAGCATGGTAGCAGGGTACACTAAGATGTGAGCATTAAATATTGCACCCTCCAACCACTCAAACATATATATTAAATTACAAACATTTTGCATTTACCTAATGGACTCATTGCTTTTGTTGTGCTTACTAGTTGTGCTTACACGAATAGCCAAACCTCAAAGGCCCATTCTGAGCAACCTTGATGAAATTAACATCCAGCTTGAAGCCTGACCAACTGCTGACATCTCTGTAGACATTTTTTGTCTTGTTAGTAGCGGTCACACTTTCTGTGCTGATGAAATCAAATAACCCTGGGAATAGAAAATGTAATAACTAGTGATTACGTTAAATGCTTTGAGATGCATTCCAGATAAGATCTGCATCTCTCAGCTGTGCATGTAATTAATATTTATATAAAATGCAGGTGTACATGGCAAGGTATTTGGAAGTGAAGCCTATCATTATTCTGTTGCATATGAGTAAAATTCACTGAGTAGCAGATTGTTATTTTTCTATATTTGCAAGCCTGGAAAAGGGTAAGAATATATCTTATTCAAATTAGTGTATGTTTGCCTATGTCTGTTTTGTTGCATTGCCGGTGCAAAAGCCGTCAGCTTGCTGTTTAAAGAGGTGCAGCCAGATGCAAAGGTAACTCTGATATATATTTATATTTGCAAGGCGAAGATAATAAGGAGCGTACAACTTAATGATGTACAACACACTGATCAATACACCAACTATTCAGCTGTTTTTAATGAACAATTATTGTGCCTTCACTCTTGTTAGAAGAGAATATTGAGTAGTATCGTGCAAACTTGATGCTGTTTATCTTTGTGAAAAAAGATTATATTTAGAGTATTGACTTTAGTCTCTCCAGCATCACATTATGTTCCAGTGCTTTTAACACTGCGGTGAAGCCGGATTGTTATTACTGTAGAGCAATGTCTAAATCATTCCCTGACATGCAGCATTTCCCATCTGGGTCAGCAGTTCTCAAGTCCAAGTGCATTTTGATGCTGTGCTGAACACACTGTCCAGCTTATTGTTGTTTTATTGTTGTCTTCTTCTTCTTCTTCTTCACATCTTTCCCCTTTGTGGGTTAAATTATTGACACAAGAGCACAGCCACTGCTTCTTCCAGTCCAGACGATATACTTTTCCCACTGGATAAAGGTTAAGTTGATTTAAAGCAGTGCACTTGCTGTCTAATCTGAAGCATATTAATGTTGATGTGTGCATAGATGATCTGTGGAGCACCAGGACGAGAGCAGTTTTCTAATAAGATATACCCGCTTTGGCCCCTCTTCTCGCCTAAACTGTCAAAGCTGATTCGCTTGAGCATTACTCAAGCAAATCCCAACTCTAATGTATTCCTCACACCTACAATGTATTCATCCTCATAAGCCCATTTTAGAAATTGCCTCCTATTGAGAAGTTGAACTTTTTTTTGCTTTTTTTTGCTTTATTTTGCTGATCCATATTCTGACCCTGACTCCGGGCCTGTGTTGTTTGTGCCTGCTTGCACAAAAACACACCCTGAAATGTTCGTTTCTTCGCGTGCAGGTAAAAGCCCTTACCTACTGTTCACCAACCGACATGAGATCCGACGCATTGACTTAGTGAAGAGGGACTACAGTCAGGTGGTATCCACACAGAAGAACGCTGTGGCTCTGGACCTGGATGTGGCAAACAACCGTGTTTTCTGGTGTGATCGATTTCACCGGAAAATCTACAGGTAAAAAAATAGTTTTTGAGTTTCTAAATCTTTAAATAATTTGGGAAAACAATTGTATTTAGGATTTACATAACACTGCTGACAAACTGCAGCATAAACAATAGATTCCTCACAGCTTGGACAAATGTTTATTTATCTTCTAAGCAATTTTTACATTTTTCACTATGCCTCATTTAATCAAAACGCCTGCATTGTCAGCGACTAGACAAATATATTTGAAATATGAAGACGTACCAGAGGCATTATAAGAAAGAGACACGGCGCTGAACAAAGCCAGTGATGCAAGGAACATTTTCGGGGGAGAAGAACTTTTTGACAAAGTTTTGTGGCAAAGTCTTTATAAGGTTTTTGTCAGATTTGACTGGGAATTCTTTACATGCAATTTATATGTCTGCACAACCTTTGAAATGAAAGGTAATCAAGCTTTGAACTGACTGCCTAAAAACAGCTTCTTCAGAATGCCTCGCTTACTTCTGGAAGGATTTTGACTTGTTTTTTTTCTGCTAAAAATCATCAATATTTCTAAATATGAACCACTCAAAGATGTTTTACTTTCATCTATTTGCACTCCACCTGTGGTTTTCAAATGTCTGATTTTTAAAAGAACTGTGCTTTAATTATATTTTGAAACACGATTTCATAAATCCTGCACCGATGCACACTGATGAAATTTCCCTGTATGTGATGTAGTTAGATCTTCTCCTTTATGCTTTTGATGTTTTTTGGGTTCAATCAGCTTAGCCGATGGCTCAGACCTGCTATTATTTTAGATTAATTTCACCCTTCCTTTTGTTATCCCAACTACGTTTTCTCCCCAGAGTGTCTTCTAATTGGAGCACTGTGTTCTCTTTATAAAATTGATGTTAAGAGGAAAAAAATCTCTGGGGAAACTAAAATTGAAATTCCTGTTTGGGAGCACAGCTCCCTTGCCCTCGCCTCACACCTCTGCTGGGGGTCAAATCATTAGTGAGCAGGGCAAACCCTGAGTGAGGCCTTGTCTATTCTGATAAGTGGTCCATCTAAGAAGGATGCTAACCCCAGGATGAACCTGAACACTGCCCAAGGCTGTAGCTCCCATATCAGCCCCATTCTTTGTTCTGCAGTCTCTTCACTTCAGAGGAAGAATGGAGAATTGCTCTTCGTCATATATTATCTGTTGGGGTGTGTCCCGTTTGTGTTATTATCACTTTATGTCCGCTTATATTTTGTCAAATGAATGTGCCAAAAGACTTAACTTGCATAACAAAGAAGAACATGCCAGCTATATAACTGTGTCATTCACTTATTGATTGATTGATTGATTGATTGCTAATGCTAGATTTACTCTTGTGATTGGAGTTTTTCTTCTTCAGTTGGAGTTTAATCAGTACTAAATTATTTTTTAAACAAGCAGGTAAAATTCTTTGGCTCTGAGTGCAGTCACTAAAAATCAATATTTTATAGTAATAAATCTTCTGGTAGGGCGCCACATGATAAGACGGATTGTGTATACATCCTCATTATCACAAAATAGTGCCCTGCAGGCAGCCAACCAGGCTCTGCCTCACAATCTTTCTGTACATCGATTTTGTAATAATGGCTGGCTTGATGTAGATTATCCCTTACATATTCTCATCCCCTCAAAACTCTCCCTCATTCTCTCCTTCCGCATTCCCGCCTCCTGCTCCACCCGCAGTGCCTTCATCCACGAGGCCAGTGACCCCTCCCAGCAGGTGCCACTGGTAGAATCATCTCTGCAGACCCCTGTAGGACTGGCTGTGGACTGGCTCCAACACAACCTGTACTGGACCGACTCAGGGGACAAATCCATCTCCGTGGCCTCGGTGGACGGCACCAAAAGACGTGTCCTCATCAGCACTGACCTGAGCGAACCCCGAGCCATAGCACTGGATCCGCACCATGGGTAAGGAAGTGGAGATGTATGCATACAACACCAGACATCTGCACTGTTAGTACCAAGTATTAAAGAAACTGAAAGACAAGATCCATAATTATCACGGTTTATGCATTTTAAAAAAGTATGCTAATTGCTGAGCTTCATGCTGTGAATTTACATAACACTTAGCATATCAGCACATAATAAGGTCGAACTGAGTTCACATAGGATGCCCTCCCATCTAGTTCTATACTATACTTTTTGTCCTCTTTCATAATTTTAAACATGATGGTGGCGTTAACCTTAAACAGAGATATGTTTAGCAATTTCTTCTGGGTCCACGTCTAATGATAAATATTCAGTATGAGAACACTTGTTGTATATGAGAATCCAGAGTATCGAGACTCTGACCCATTTAACATCCTGATAGTTTTTGACAGCCTGAGGAGCTTTATGAAATGGTGCCAGGCTGTGATTCTGCAGCTTTTGTGTTCTGGTTATACAAATGCAGATTAAAAAAAAAAAATCAGCCACAAAGTAAACATAAATAGACACACAAAGGTGCTTTGGTGAGGCAGGCACACACACACCACAGAAATGCTTTACACTGAATAACAGTTTGGACAAAATTGTCTTAATGCCAGTAATAAACATTTACATAGAAGTGAATGTAAATTACTGTGTCTTCACTGCTTTGATTGCTCGCTCATATCGCCAAATAACCATTCAAAGTGTGCTGAAGTCATACCAGATAACAGTTTTTAAATTTGGTGGTTAACAATGTTGGGATTTGGCTCAATGTAAATCACAGCCATGGCAATCCAAATGAAAGCAGAGTGCTCACAGACGTTAATGGTGTAAGCGATTACAACCACTGCTCAGCTTCTAGTCATGACAAAATGGTCCTGTTTGTCCTGCATACCAAGGTGAGGGATCTAATAACCATATTTTCAAACCGCAATCACATACTCCATCAGCGAGGACAAAGGCTGCAAACAGTAATGCTGTCAACTTGTCAAACTTGTCCTTTGTGTCAGAGGCCCATGCTGTAGCTGCTCCAATCCTAATATGCTGTTACATGTACGTTTACAATTACACTTACACTGTAAGCTGGTATTAGAGCAGATGGGAGATAGTGAAATATTTGTACGAGACGTAACACTAATATTGGTGGTCTTTTGACTTGTATTGTAGTTTTGTGGTGCTGAAAGGACAGCTCCGAAATGTGCACTTGTCAGAGATCTTTACAAGAATTCCCTACAGCACTCTTTGTTGTAGAAATGTCTCCCTTTCTCTGCCCTTCTCTTCCAAAAAATCACTTCCACAAATCTTGGATGGCATTACCTTTGCTTTTGCATAGCCTGTAGTGGGGGAAAAAGACATTTGTGTGCCCTAGTTTTGCAGTCTTATGTATATCTGATTGTTTTAGGCTGCATATTGCTTATGCAACTTTAGGCAGCTTTTTTTTCATCTTTCCAGGACAAATATTTTGGTGCAGCTCTCATATTGTTATTATTATTACTATTCTTATTATTCGGTTAGTAAAGGAGCCTACTTATGCTGGGTAGAACTGAAACAGCAAAGTAAAAAAAAGCAAAAGAGGAGAGCTAAATTAAAGTAGTGGACAGTGACAGTGATGGCTTACTGCCGAACCACTTAGCAGAACAATGCCGTGGGACTAATAACTGCTAAAACCCTAACTGGATAATAACACAATGACTTTGGTGTCTTTGTTCCAGCTTTATGTACTGGTCAGACTGGGGCACGCGAGCCAAAATAGAGAAGGCCGGTATGAATGGAGTGGACCGACAGGTGCTGGTGGCTGATAACATTGAGTGGCCCAACGGCATCACACTGGGTGAGGGGAGAACAGCTGTTCTTCATTATATCGTGCACAGTGCTATATTTTACCCTTTTTCCTCAACAGCTGTTGTGAATGTGCCTGAAGCGCAGACCTGAAAGGAGCCGATGCATTCAATCAGCTCATTTTTGATAAAAGGTCAAAAGTAATTGAAATAGCACAAGTTAATGTTTAACGATAATGGAAAGAAGTAGTTTTACAAAGTTATCATGGCCGCTTCGGAATGATATTGAAAATGTTTCAGGTGTTATAGATCAACACAGTAAAACTTGCTGTTGTGTAATGGTGAGAATCTGACATTTCTAAAGTAATCGATATCACCTAAAGGGATTTGCTGGTCAGAGTGCGAGAGTGCTTACCGCAAGGACAATCAATTTCCACTCAGCTCGGGAAATTCCTATCTACATGTTTGTGTGTTTGTCTGTGTGCATGTTTGCACTCCGCAGATGTGGCCAACCGCCGTCTGTACTGGGTGGATTCCAAACTACACCTCATAGCCAGCGTGGACCTGAACGGAGCTCACCGCAGGACGCATATGTCGTCCGTGGAGAGACTGGGGCACCCTTACGCCCTGGCTGTTTTTGAGGTTTGTGTTTACTCCTTTTATTCCATTGCCTCATTTTGTAGAACTCAGCATAGATTTTCAGGGATTTTGGGCAGTTGTCCATGATATCGCTCAGCCTCCCACATCTCATCATATCTACATCTCTCTCATTAGCCTCAATGGGGGCCTGCAGAGGCACAGGGAGCCCAAACGTAATGACTGTTGAATTCAATTTATTTCATGCTCAGTCGGTGGGTGTCCTTGTGTGTGTTCTGTTTGTTTTTCCCTCATGGGACTGATTGGTTGAGCATACTAAACAGAAACAGCTAAGAGAAGGGAGCAGTCAAAAGCAACACACACATACAGACACACACTTGAGCTTTTGGTTGTCAGCCAGTTTCCCTCTGTGCATGTTATGTCAGGGCCTTTAGAAACCTTCAGTCTGGACTGGTGCCAAGCAGTCCTACACATCCGTGCCAGTGTGCAAACGTGCTTTTGCTTGCAAACTCCTGTTACAGGAACATCCTTTAAAATCAGCCTCCCTAGGGGAGACCACAGGCAGAGGTTTCCTTCAGAAGCAGACCAAACTTACAGGCGTGGATCTTTGAAACTATCCGCTTTGGTGTATATAATATAATTATATTTGTGACCTAGAGAGCAAATAGAGGTGTTATTTTTAAAATGTGCCTGAAGTTGTCCTAAATGTAAAATAAGTTCAGTATAAAAGTATAATAATAATGGATACTTTATTGATCCCCATGGGGAAATTACTTGTTTTTCTCTGCATTTGACCCATTCACTCAGTGAAGCAGTGGGCAGCCCACTAAGCAGGCGCCCGGGGAGCAGTGTGTAGGGACGGTACCTTGCTCAGGGGTACCTCAGGGTAGCCGTTAAGTGGATTCGAACCGCCGACCTTCCGATCATGGGGCGACCACTTTACCTACTGAGCTATCCCTGCCCCGTACATATAATGAAGCTTGTAAAGTTCAGTCATTTACTAAATTGGATTATGACTACATTCTGCCACTTCTATGTAATAAATATTTTTATAAATTTTTAAAAATGTTAAATTCCTCTACATGTTCGCACAGTTTACCATTTAATAAGTGTAGCATAACCTTGAGGATTTTCTACTGCATTCTGTGCTGTAAGTCCGGCCTGTGCCAGCGCTGTAGAGAGCGCTCAGAGAAATGATGATAAATTCCCTCTGCTGTAACACATAATCGATCGGGACGTCTCTGCTCTCTGCCCTGTTGTGACTACAAGGTGACCTTCTTGTTCAGCAAGTTGGACATACACCAGTTCAGTGTTATTGAGTGGGTCTTGTTGTATTGTACATCACATTACAGTACCATCTCTTTCTGACTCAGTGACTGACTCAACGCAAGCACACACGTACACACTCGAGTGTAGCGAGGCCTGTTGTCTCGGCACTCGCTGAGGATT
Organism: Rhamphochromis sp. 'chilingali'; assembly: GCF_963969265.1. Taxonomy (NCBI): domain Eukaryota; kingdom Metazoa; phylum Chordata; class Actinopteri; order Cichliformes; family Cichlidae; genus Rhamphochromis; species Rhamphochromis sp. 'chilingali'. The sequence continues at coordinate 10,373,580 of NC_137943.1, read as the reverse complement.
AGCCTGTGGTTTCTAAGGCAACTGTAAAAAACATGTCACTTCCTATCTAAGACTCTTTTTTTTAAAACTGTTGATGAGGTTAACTAGGGAAAGAAAGCAAAAAGTTTATTAATAAAAAACCAGCAGGGTTAAAACTTCAGCCTGTGCTGCTGTTTTGTGATCTATATTAAATGGGTTTTAATTATTTAAAGCCTCGTGCTGCTGAAAATACATCCCAGAATGTTGCAACATTTTAAAAATCAAATAATTGATTTGATTTTCTTATATAAAAAGACATCATTGTTTATTGTTGCACTGCTGCTCCATGAATAGCAACCTCCTATTTACAATTAAACTCCTTTGCATTTCCTCCATCATCTTAATGATCACATTAAAAGCCAATTAAACATGCTCGCTCTTCTGCAGAAGCTAATGGGTTAGACGATGTCTGTCAACAAATACTTCCAAGTGCATATTTCCCTTTCCCTAATTTTCTCTTTATTTCTTCTTCTGAAATAAGTTGGACTGGTATCATCAGACAAGTACTGACAGCATTTAGCCGTCCAGAGTGACAAGCTAAGGGCAGCTTGTGTCCTTTTTCTTGGTCACTTTTTCTTTTCAGACCCCTTTTCATGATATAGTCACACTAAGGAAAACAGTGGTTGGGAACAACTGTACAACCAAAACTATTACTAAACGAAATGCTTGCTTCGAAGACAGGGACCAGGTCTGGAGCCAATTGCAACGTGAAAAGTCTGCAACAGTAGGAGACATCTGACTCTGTTTGCATAAACCTAATGACGACAACGAAAGCTACACACTGAAAATCAAGAGGAAGAGAGAAAAGCCTAAACAATTAAACATAATGTTAAATAATTAATGCTGTTAGTCTAACCTGAACTGTGGAAGAGAAACACTTTGGTCACTGAATTTCCACTAGTGTCACATTGTCTCTTTTGTTTACGTTCATGTTTAACATTAGTTCCCTGGTGTGTCCAGCTCTGCTAGCTGTGATGTTAGCATGCTGACTGTCAAAACCGTGACAGCAACAGTCGACTTGTTGAGGTAGCTTAAAGGGGCCCCTTTTGAATTGTTGCCTTCGGCTCCAACAGACTCTAGAAACACCACTGATTACATTCAGTCTATTTGTAAATTGGTAGAAGTCGCAAATCTGTTGGTGTCTGTTGGAAATCCGTTCCATCTCTATCCAATGAACATCAAACAGAAATCACTTTAACTGTTTACATTCAGAGTCCAAGGAAAACCTCACAGATTTTAAACAGAATTGTTGCTGCATGTAGTTGTTGCAGGACGGTGATTTAACTGCAGCGCAGATTCTGCAGTTTATTTCTGATACAACACTCTGACTTCAGGGATCTGATGACACGGTTCACCAATCAGATACCACTGTTAAAATAACAAACTGCGTTCTTCACTCTGAGGATAAAATAAAATTCAACAATACTTTTTACAATATAAGACAGCTTTTAAATATATGAGTCAAACTTTACAAGACTCTAACAAACTAGTTCTGACCTGTCGTGTTTTTCTCCTGTGTCTTAGGATCGTATTTACTGGACAGACAGAGACAAAGCAGCAGTCTTCATGGCCAACAGGCTGACCGGGGAAGACATCCATGCCCTTGCTGAAAACCTTAATGACCCCCATGATATTGTGGTCTTCCACCAGCTTCGACAGCCACAAGGTGTGTGTGTTTGTGTGATTGAGGCACTTGCATGTGTCCTTAGGCATTTCCAACAACAGTTTCATCCCCTGCCTTTGATTATGTGAGCTGAGTTTCACCTCTTCTGCATGTCCATATCATCCTAGGCGCATGTATAAGTAATAGTGAGCCCTGTGATTGTAGTAGAGCGAGTAAAGCAGCCGTACATTCACGCTGTGTTCAAACTCTGCCTTCAACTCAGTTTCCTCTAATGGGACAATCCAGATCCAAACTGAACTGAACAGAGCACTTAATCATGAATGTGATATGTGTGTGTTTTTCCTTGCATGTCACTTTCCATATCTGTCTCTGTCATTCTCTCTTACTTCCCAGTGCATTGTCTGTGCCCATTTATATTTTATCTTTCACTGAATTTCATCACCATTTTTTCCAGTTTGATCTTCGTACACCTTTGTCATTGTTTTTGTTAAGAAATGAGACTCTGGGATGAACACAGTGGACATGTACCTGACAGAGTAGCACAACTGGTCACATTTCTGTATGTTACCAGATTTTATTCTTTGCATGTTTCTGGAGCCTTTGTTTACATAAAGTAATTAACTTTGTTTAAAGGGAATTCAGCAGTGCCCACAGTGGGGAACAATAAAGTACGACGACTGTGCCTTCCCGGCTGTGTTATCTCCTCACATTGCATTAATGTTAATCTTATTTATATAACCACAGCCGTGTAATTCTCCCTGTCTCCGTCTTTCTTTCTCTTACTGTCTCCAGGCCCAGACAGCTGTAATCTGGGCAGCGTAGCCAATGGAGGTTGTGAGTATTTGTGTCTTAAGGCTCCACAGATCACTGAACACTCCCCCAAATACACCTGCGCCTGCCCCGATGGACAGGACCTGGGGCCTGAGATGAGAGGCTGTGTGCCAGGTGAGGCTGGGTGGTAATGGAGTGTTTAATGATCAATAACACCTAAGGGGGCTTTTTGTATGCTGTGTTTACTGTGGAGATAATTGCACCAGTATGTTTTTATCAGAAAATTTTTATATGCACCTATATCTTTATTAACATTTTAAAAAATATCAACAATACAACAAATTAAAATAAAACAAACCAAAAACAGCTTTTCTTATTGTACATCGTACACCCACATCCAAACAATCTGTTAAGCATAAAACCAATGCTCTTTTGCTGTTGTTTATCTGTCCTTCCTTCCACAAATCACAAGAATCACAGCTCTTGCCACATTTTGGTCAGAATTTCATCAAAACTTACACACAGTGTGAAGGTGAAGACTTAAAGTTCAAGGTCATATTTGTAGTTTTACGTCCAACATCCGTAAATTGTTATGGATCGTGAGCCTATTGAGCTACAGCGATATTAAGGTTCTGCTTTAGAAAAAAGTGCAAATAAATAAATAACCTAAATATTTAAATGTAAGCAATAAATCTGTAAAATTACTTTTACTTGTACTTGTACAAGTTACTTGTACTTTACTTGTTAATTCACCGAATGTTTTTTTTTTTGTAAATTTATAGTACATTCTTCTTATATTGGATATTGAAAAAAAATGGAACTTTTCTGTCTGTTAACTGTTTAACACAAAGTTAGTTACATACTGTAGTTATGTTAGTGTAGTGTGTATGGCAGGTCTTTATTAGTAGGAAATGCTGTAAAAAGTATGAAAATAAAGGTAAAAGTGCAAAATTTATGCCCCTTTAACATTTTCCAAAGCCATCCACTCGACCCGATTGTGGTCTTTTCTGGGCCAATTCTGGCCTGCGGACCTTATGTTTGAATTCTCCTAATGTAAATTGATATATGTCACATATACTGTGTTAATAGTAACACAGTATCTATTTGGCTGATTGTATTTTTGTTGAATTTATGTTAGGTAAATGTTGATTTTTAGTTTGCTTAATGATTGAATATGTTCTATAAGGGATCTTGCAGCATCATTCTATGAAGATTTTAATCATAAAGTGATGACTGTTGTGGTCCTTCCTGTCTTTTTCAAACACTTTAAGACATTTACACTCATTTCTTGAGCTGAAAGCTTTCGCTCTGCTATGACTTTGCCTGCAGCAGCGCCAAGAGATGACATGACAGCAACATCTTCACCCCCCACTGAATTTACTCCGGGCACTGGAGCGACAGAGGGAACAGGAGGAGTGTCACAGGCGGATGCAATCCCTCGCTTGACCACAGCTCCATCTGGCTCCCCTGAGCCTCTCACACCCCTCAGCACACTCAAGCCTATGTCCTCGCAGGAATCGAAGGCGTTGGGCTCCCACTCCACTGCCACTACTATGATTCTCTCCACCACACCTGCAGGAGACAGCAGCGTCTCACAACACTGTAAGTGGGCTGTGAATTGTAAATTGTGTTTATCAGTTCTGAGTCTGAAGAAAAAAAGATATATGATGATATGTGACAGAAACCATTAGTCTTACATTCAGAATTGAGGATATGTCAGGTGCTCCAAACCTTTGTAATTAACATCTCTCACATGTCCACCGAGGGTCCTCTGCATGATTTGGAAAAAAATCAGGCACAGTCCTCTGACAAAGCGCCACTTTCACCTGAGCGGCCTCATCTCCTACCAAATACCACATCTGATGGTTTCATTCATGCTCATAATGTAGCTAACAATCTCACCCTCGCTGTAATGATGGCATTAAAGTGACGTATCTACAAGCCCCAGCAGCCAGTCATCTGGCTTTAAGAGCAGTAATGGATGGCTGTTTCTCACCTTGAAACTGTCATTGTTCCCGCCATAAATTGAGCTCTGCGTAGGCGGTAGTGTATTGGGTCTCTTTAAGGGAATATATGCAACCATGAAAGTGTGCATTAATAAGCGTATTAGTAACTATGTTGCATGAAAATGAACGATAGAGTCACAATGGTGTCTAATGGAGCCCAGATGGATGGAGTGTAGAAGGTCAAGGTTGCATTGAGGGAAAATTTGAACTTTTTCCATCTTCTTTCCCCTCATTTCTCTTTGCAACACACTCACATCTGTGCACGCATGATCACTCATTCCCCACCTCGTGGTCTTTATTGCCCCTCTTTTTCCGCCACCTCGTCCTTCCTGACTGCACCGCTTATCTTTCACTCTATTTCTCACACTTTTTTTTTCCTCGTGCACGCTTTCTCACTTTTATCCTTTCTTGCTCCTCCATCTTTTCCTCCTGTCGCTCTAACACCTCTCACTTGCTTCATCTCTCCCTGCAGCTGGAAGTGAGCATTTCCTCCTGGGTGAGAACCTCACTGTGGCTGTTTTGGGAGTGGTCATCCCCATCGGTAAGTTAGCTGCAGCTCCCCTTGTCTGTTTTTGTCTGTCCATGATAAAGGCTGCTGTCTCAGTGCTGCCTATGGCCAATGTTTGTAGCCCATCCACACTGACCTTGCTGTGGCAAGGCGAGAGAAGCCTGGCCTACAGGTCTCCCCCACTGAGGTTTCTCAGGAGTCATTTTCTGTGTGTCTGACATTGCTGCCACACTGCATTATTCACTTCACACCATGTTGTGTTGGGTTCAGATCTTTTGTCTGAAGTTCGAGTACTTTACTTTCAGTGAAAGTAGTTTATTAATCTAAATGAACACAATCCTTTTTTTTTTTCATTCACAGCAGGTTGTTTGATGGAGAATTTGAGTCTCACAGTCTGATTTCAGACAAACCCAATTTCAAAAAACATTGAGATGATCAGTAAAATGTAAATAAAAACAGTGATGGGAATCTTACAAACCTTTATTTTATTTTCAGTTGAACATAGAAAACATATTAAACATTTAAAAAGAGAAAATATACAATTTTAAGAAAAATATTAAACATTTTCTCAAAAAAGTTAGGACAGGGTCAAGTTTACCACGGTGTAGCATCCCCTTTTCTTTTAACTAGCCCGTAAACATCTGGGAACTAAGGAGACCAGCTGTTTGACTTTTGGGAGAGGAATTTTGTCCCATTCTTGTTTGTTATAGGATTCTAGCTGTTCAACAGTCCAGGATCTTCTTTGTTGTAGTTTTCTTTTTTCTAACCTAATTAGTTGCAAAATGTTGCTTTTCCTTTTTTGTTGTCTCCATCCTAACTTTTATTGGCACATCAAATTCAATTATTTTTTCTAACATAGTGAAAAATCTCAGTTTAAACATTTAAACGTTTAAACACATTTTTTTAGTGTCCTCTTGTGAATAAAATATGAGTTCATGAGATTAACACACACATGCAATCGGCTTTTATTTACCATTTTTGGAGTTGGTGTTGTAGATAAAATCGTTCTCATTTCTAGGCAAAGACTGGCGAACTTGCCTAGTGCACAATAATCTGCTGTTGCCAGGTTTCACTGCTTAATTAAACACAAAAAAACACCCATTTGCTCCACGAGTTTGACTCAGACACTGTAATCAACCAGCGTGTTCACAGATATTAGAGGAAGAAGAGGTGATAATTATACCACATAAAAGGTGGTAAGCTGAGTAAAATATAATTAAAAATGCAATGCTGTGATTTTCCGATCATTAAAATGCAGTTTTAGTATAAAGGAAAGCATACAAATGATGAGAAGTGACAAATGTTGAAATGATGAGAAAGGATGCCAGCAACACATTTTAAAAGTGGTACAGGGACAACAAAAGAGTGAAAAAGCTGTAGAAAAAGTTGATAAAGTTAACTGCTAACAGGTTATTAACATGTCTGGCTTAAAAAAGTAAACATCCCAGAGAGGGCGAGACTTCGAGAACTAAATATGGGGAGGCGTTCATCAATGGTTAATGACCTGATGATTCATTTAGAAAACAGGGATTAAAGAGAATAAGTCTTATATTGAAGCACAGAGACAATATTTAAACAGACCTACTTTATAACAGCCTTACGTCACTGCTTGACTCACTATCTTTATATTTGAAAGATATCTTTATATCTTTATATTCATATGGAATTTAGAGTGCTTTTAGGATTCGTACTTGGTCGATGCACTGGGAAATATTAGTTTATGTAATAGTTGTAAACAGGCCTTTTTAGAGCTTGATCTTGAGTGTAGCTGTGTAATGATGTGCTGGTCTTCTTAAGATTTTTGTTTTTTAAAGGCAAGAAAAACAAGACATCACCTTTAGATAAATCTAAAGGCTGCAGGAAAATGAGCACGCTGTCTATGTGAGAAATGTTATTGTACACTGTGCATCTACAAAAGGTGCGACACTAATACATAATGCTGAATTAAATGAAGCTGAACAAAAATGAGTGAGCCCGTTAGATCAGATGGACTGTTCTCATTATATACTTAATAAGGGGAACATTCTGTAAAGGGCCCCAAAAATATGATGCCAGTAAAGCACGAAAGCTTTATTGGTGTAATTTAATGAAACAATATTAAATTAAAATGCTTACTCAAGGACAGATATGCTGTGATGAGTTGCCAGGAGATTGTGCAGTAATGAGTTCAAATTTGTGCTCCCTGAGGACAGTTTAAAGTGAAATTACTCCATTTTGGCCCTTAATGGTGCTCTGTGTTGCTGATTTAGAGTTTGATAAAGAAAACATGTTGGTTGGTGTATGACCCAAGTTTGACCCAGCGTTTAGCCCAGCCTCCCACACACAACCTCTGCACCGCAGCCCCCTGCCCCCTCTGTCCCCCCGCATGCCTGTTCTGCTCCCCTCTGTGCCTGTCATTTCATGCCATGGACTCGTTATGCCTCGTTAACGCTGCCCCCCCCTTCCCATGTCCCTGCCGCTGTGTGTTAAACGCATGCAGTTCCTATCGTTGCCACAGTGGTGTTCGGCCTGGTCTGCACCGCGGTCTACCTGGTGTGGCGCAACTGGCGGCGCAACTCCACCAAGAGCATGAACTTCGACAACCCCGTCTACCGCAAAACCACCGGCGAGGGCGAGGAGGACGAGATCCACATCGGGCGGACGGACGCCATGGGACACCATGCGCACCACCACCCGTACCCTCAGGGCGTCAGCATGGGAGTCGTGGCGGCGGGAGGGGGCACCTGCCCGCAGTTCATTGCCCTGCCTCTCGGGGGCAGCATGCCAGATCCCGGGACTCACTGGTACGCAGAGCAGCCCATGCTCTCCACTGCAAAGTGACCTGCAAACAGGAGGCAACTCCTGGAAAAGATGGCCGCTCAAGGCACACGCACACACAGTGAGGTCTGAGGTGACTTGGACTGAGTTTGCTGAAGGAATGAACAACGTATCATCAAGTGTTACATGCAGTCATTCCCAGCCATATCCTATGCCAGTTCCCATTTGAAAACCACCAGTAAGACAAACAGGACTCTTAAAAAAATAGTTTCATACCTTTTTTCTGTGAGATGAGTCTCATTTTTCTTCAGTCAATGCTGAGAATTAATCACTGAATTATAAATGTGTGCTAACGTGTTTCTGACTTTGACCTCAGCTGGAATAATGGAGTTAGAGTGGTTCCTCTTTTGCATTGAGTGAGGCTTGTGCTGTGTGTCTTATATTTTGTGACAGGGGCTAGTGAGAGACTCTTTGTCATCCTTGATGTATTAATTTGGGCTTGGTGTTATTCCCGGTGGGCCCGCAGTGCCCTAGGAACGCTATTAGCGAAGGAGGAGCTGTGGAACTGGGACAGCCTGTGCGTTGATGGGACAATCTGTACAGATTCATGTTAGAGCCAATCACATTGTTGTTGCTGGACTCGTCTTGTGTAAGTAACATTTGTGTGGGTTTCTTTGAAGATTTTTTTCCCCATTTTGCGATTGATTTTTAAAGGTTACTAACTACATTTCGTGCTTTCTCTCTGGTTCAGAGGAAGGCCTTTCAGGGTGAGTTGTCTAACATTTCAAGGTGTAGTTGAACACAGTTGATTTGAGAGGTTATGTATTTATCTGACCTTCAACACCCCTGAGGTTTAGTTAAAGAGCAGCAGGTTTGCAGACTGAGCGAAGTAAAAAATGAGACAAAGAGTATTCAGCTTGTTTTCTTAGAGCAGGGAGAGTTAGAGGGGAGTGGGTTTTACACAGAAGTTCTGTCTTCATTATTGTGGCTTGTTTAGATGTTAAATGGTTTGAGAAAAGCAATAGGCGGCCGCTTTAGGCAGCTGCAGCGTTATGTGGTTGACAAAATTCCTCGAGTGTTAATAATTTTATTTGATCACCTGCTTTTGACTGTGACAAATGTGCACAGAAATACACATGGGGTGCAGTGATAGCAAATTCACGCTGTTCTCCAGAGGACGGAGACAGTGTGCACTTGCCGAGCGTAAACACAAACAGCATGCATAATTGTTCACCAACTGACAATGCAGCCATTCATTGTTTCAGGCAAGATACACACACGCGCACACTTGCACGCACGCACACAGTCTCCACTTTCTGCGATGGCCGATATCTGAGTGGACAGTTTTGGATAGCGCCGTGTGGGAGGGCCCGGCCGGTGGCTGCATGTCTAGAAAGGCCTGTCATGTGATGTAACCGAAGAAACCGAAAGTCAGGGGGTGATGTAATGAGGGTGATACCAACTTGTTGTGTCAGTAAACATGCTTCATACTGGTCCCCCTCCCACATCTTTAACACATATACGCCACTTACAAACCTTAAAAGTCTAGTTGTGTGTATGTGTGTGTGTGTGTTCATTAATATGCATGTGTGCTAACGTTCATCCCACAGCCATATCTGAACTGTTTTGTATGCTCTTTGTTGCACAATCCTCTTAGAATGCCTTCTGTATTGTGTACTGCATGGAAGAAAACAGTGCGTGGAAACAGGTGTGTTAGTGAGTGTGTGAGCGAGTGTGACCGTGGAAAAGCTGCGAGGGTGCTTTTTGATTCATTGGTTTGTAAATATGTTTTCATAAAGTTTTTGATAATGTATTATATACTTATGTAAAAGAGAAGCTGTACATAAGATTTTAGATAAAGTGTTGACAGGTATATTAATTTATTTGTATAAAGGAGAGCACTGCATTCCCTGGTTGTAAAAAAAATCCAAATGATCCACCAAAGTGGTTTGTGTTGTTTCTTGCTGTGCATCATTTCGCATCCTCTTTTTTCTGTGCAAAATTTCTTTTGTTGTTAACCCTCACAAAATGTGGAGACCCTTCCCCCAAACCACCCGCATCTTTGCAACATTTCCCAACCTCAGTGTCAATGAGATGATTGAGTTTTGTTTATTTGTGCCTTTTTTTTTGTTGTTGTTGTTGTTGTTTTACTTCTTGCGTTTCCATGAAATAGACAGGGATCAGCCATCTACTGTACATGCAATGATGAACTGTGTTAAGACCAAACTGATTCCACTTTTTTGATTTCCTGTACTGGATTACTTTTGAATATCTCTATATATTGATATATAAAATATGATTGAAAACAGCCTGTGCTGTTGTATTTATTATTTCCTTTTGCAACACGTTTTTACCATTAAGGAGTTTTCAAACAAGGTGAGTTGCAAAATGAGTTGCTTTAGAGCTGCACAGTGTGATGCTTTTATACCAACAATAGTTCAAATGCATGTGATCCAAAAAGTGACACAACAAGTCTATTCCATAAGCCAGTAGGTCCCTGCTTTGAAGAATATATTAATGTATAAATTCATGTGATGTAGTTTTAATTATGCCAGTTTTAATTGATTTTGCATTAACTGCCCTACATTTACAAAACAGGTTTTTCAGTTGAATCTTTAATGCATTGAGTTAAATAGCTCTGATTGAACATTTTAGCTTTAGCTAGATTAGCAAGCACTTCAGTTCTCTAGCAATCTCTGGAAGCTGGGAGCAGTCATTTCAATTACAGTGGTGGAAATGATTACTTAATCCCCAGGTGAATTTGAAGTTTGCGGTCTCTAAGTTTTATAATATTTTAAAGACACAATGTCAAACAAATATTTCAAAAAATAAATAAAAGAAAATAAAAATAAAAACACTAGCAAGAGGAGTCTTAAAGCAAATATGTTTGGAACAACAGTGTTTTGATTACAAAAGCTAACAGACAAGGCAGGTTTAAGAGAAAAAGAAAATCCAGAAAAAACACCTTACATAAACAGTAGTAATTGGTTTCCATGTCATTGAGTGAAATAAGTATTTGATCCCCTGCAACCTGTGTGAATTCTGTGTCCCACAATTTGGCCACCATGTCTGGAGGAATAAAAATACTGAGTATGGTTGAAAGAACACCATGTTCACAGTCAAGCACAGAAGTGGAAAAATTCTGCTTTGGGGCTGTTTTTCTGCTAAGGTTACAGGACGACTTCACAGCATTAAGGGGCCAATGGATGGGGCCATGCACTGTGAAAACGAGAACTTCCTTCCCTCAGCCAGAACACTGAAGATAATTTGTGGTTGGGCTTTCTAGCATGACGATAACCCAAAACATATCAACAAGGCAACAAAGGAGTGACTAAAGAAAGAGCTATTAAGCTCATGAACTACAGCCACCCCGCCCAGGAGTTAGCCAAAATCGCTCCTGAGATGTGTGCAAACCTGTTGACCTGCAACAAACATGTTACCCCCACCAGGTACTTAGTCACGTTTTGCTTGAAGATCAATTACTTATTTCACTCAGTGACATGCAAATCAATTCATAACTTTAAGTATTCTGTCTCTCTCCATTAAAATGAATGAGGTATAACTCTCAGAAACATTAAACACTTTTTTTTTTTTACCTCATTTTGGTTTTCTGATCCACATTTATTGTTTGTTTCAGTCTCTCGCTACCCTTTTCCAGATGCTGCAAACAGATGGTAGACGTGAGTTTAGCTTAGTATGCGGCACCTGAGGACTCTGATATTTTTTCTGGGATTTAGTTGAGATCAAAAACAGAGCTAGAGGTGTGTATTTATATTAAGCTTTCATCAAGTCCTCAGAAAGACCCTAAATCAGTGCTAATGCTGTCGCTGCACTTCTGCTACTAGTTCTATCCCTTGTATACATCAATATGTGTCATACATGTATTCAAACCCCATTCACATTTTGCACACTTTTGATTTTTTAAATAAAACTGGAATTTTTCTAAAAGTCAAATTATACTAAGTTGCAAATGTAATTAAAATCAAAATCAGAGGTTTCTCAGCACAAAAGGATTCCAAGCCTTGAGTCAGTACTTTTGGCATGTCTCCACAAGTTTTAAAAACCTGGATCTTGACTGTCCAGTCTTTTTGGCAGTTCCAATCAAGCTAAATCCATAATGTAGGAAAGTGTGCAAAATATGGAGGAGTTGCAATCATTTCTGAAACAAATGCAAATGCTAAGTTTAGCCCTACCGCATTATATTTGGCGAACTAGCAGCACAAGCTAACAAGCAGGGAAACCACAAACGGTGTCTGCTAATAAGTGCTTTTCATTTTACCTTTTATGTGAACCACACGGAGCACAAGTGTTGTCTGTGGAAGCTGCAGAAATATCAGCATTAAGTTGGATAACATTATTAGTTCTTATTAGCTGAAATACTCTACAGACTGTACCAAATGAAGCCACGCTGACAATCACTCTGCATTCAGTGATTCATCAGCAGACAGAGAAACTGTAGCAGATAAATCCAGTCCATTATCATTATTAAACTGAAGCCAGCAAATGCTTTCAGACTGCACAGACGCCCCCCTCCATTGTTGTATCACACCCCCTCAGGGTGTTATGGAATAGGTATGTTTTATTAGTCCACTGTTCCCTGCAGACAAAAAGAGGTGTCACAGACATTTTTATCCCTGCACAAAGGCTGAAATGAGCACTGTTACTTGCTGTAACCCGCTTCTTTGAGTGGGGGATGGGGGACGCGCACCTATGCAGTCATGTGACATGCGTATGTGTGTGTGTATCCACAGTTACATGTTATCATCTCTTTGAAACACTTTATTCTGACAGAGCATTTCCATACCGGCCTCCTTTTTTGTTATTTCTACATACGGATACATTTCACTAATAGAAAAGATGCCCATTCCATCTCAGTCTGCCACATCTTTCTCGCTTTCTGGCGATTTATAGTTGCTCGTGGTCATTACAGCAGGACAGCCAGTCAGCTAGAATGGAAGAAATCCTCAGGGGAAATGAAGAACCCGTGCCCTGTCACACAGAAATCCAACGCCTTCGCCATCTATGCGATCCCTTTTTTGTCTTATCTCACAAACATAATCTCAGCTCTGTGCACAAAAAAACAACACAGTGCCCCTTGCTGTTTCCCAGGGGGCTCGAGGAAACAAAGGCCATTCAAACAAATCTGATTTCACAACTGACTGAGCATTCCTAGGTGACATACAGCTGGAGTGCAGGTGAATCTCACACGTTGTCCTCTCACACACCATGTTCCGTCTGTCACACTTGAAAGAGATTATATCTACTTCCTTGTACGTGAGCGTTTTTAGGTTCGCCTCCACTGTAGCTTTCTGTAGGGGGGATTCTTATTATGTTTGAGTTGGCTGGATGTTGGCGGTGATGCTGAAATGGATGAACTGCGCCACCTCCTGGGCGACTTTGCCACTGCATGTTGCTCATTTCAAACAATGAAATATCATCGCTTTTCTGTTATTTTATTAAAAACAGGCGTTGCATACATCAGTGTAGTTTTTACCAACGTGTGAAATAAACAAACTGGTCGATCGGCTCCAGGGATTTGTTTCTGTTTCGTTGGCATGCAGTATTTTGAAAGTATTTTATTGAAATGGTGCTTAGAAATGCTGAGAATTCCCCTTGGAAACATACAGGTAGAATCTTCTTACAAACCAATTTTTAGATACAACAAACATAATAAATATTCTTTCCATTGCATAGTTTGCAGAGCGAAGCTGCTGCACGGATGTGCAAAGATCAGCGATAATCTTAAACATCTATGGTAAAGACAAAATAAAAACACCAGATCATTGCATGCTGCCCTAGCAACCATCATCTGCCTCACTTACTCATGCAGTACAGCCTCATTGTAATATCATCCCATTCAGCGCACCAGCTGTCACTAGTCCAGATTTCAGAAAAAAAAGCCCGCGTTTGAAGCGCTACTCAGGTGAGAGGATCTGACATGTGAACAGATCCACTTCTACAGAGCTCGAGCTTTAGCATGGGCCTGCAGCAGGGCAGCTGTATCGGCGTGGGAACCTTGCATGGCGATGGAAAGCGCAGTTTGACCTCGCTGGCAAACAGGAAACAAAGAAAAAAACAACATTTCAGCTTAGAGTGCAACATTAATGTGACTGATTCTGGGTCCCCAGATGGTGAACCCTTGAAGAATTTGGTGATTTCCTGACTTTGTTATCATCTGATTGTTAAGTTAACATTATTTGTGTTACCGCACAAAACTGTTGGCGTTTCTGTAGGCCATATAAATTCATTTTTCCACAGTTTAATCAGTCTAATTAGTGTGGGTTTAGGTGAGACATTCTCTCACAGTCTACCTTTAAAGTACACTCTTAAGTGTACTTTAAAGGTAGACTGTCACAAGCAGAAGAGAGATTTGCCCCCGTTGCTCTTTCCCTGCCTCCACTTGCTCCGCATGGCACAGATATTGTACTGTTAGCGGATTAGCTCCTCTCAGCCCAGGGAGATTTGTCTTACTGTAGCCTTGATTAATCCTGGGGAAGCTCTATTCTGCTACATCCAGACTGTCAGTCCACTCACATCCACAGTGTGTGTCAACACATTCAAGCTTTCACGCATCTAAGCTGCTTTTCTTTGCATTCAGTGATGTGAATGCTAAGATAGATGTGCCATTTTGTTAACAAATGGAGGTGAATCATCACATGAATTCAGTGTCCTAAAATTGAATTTTAATGGGTATGATGCCCAGACTATTGTTGCATCACAACATTATGATCCAGTTCACTGTGATCCCTGAAAATGACCACAGAAAAGAGTTTGCCAGCATTGTTTCCCAGGTTACATGATGGTTTGTTTGATGTGGTCTTACCTTGTCAGTCAGAGTGAGATCACACTGGCTTCTCTCCAGCAGGAGCCTTGCGATGTGCGTGTGGCCCCTCTCAGATGCGAACATCAGCGCTGTGGTTCCCTGGCTGTCCTGGATGTTAGCGTCTGCCCCACAGCTAAGCAGCAGGCGAACCATCACAACTCGGCCATGTCTCACTGCCAAGTGCAGAGCTGTTTGGCCCGTCTGTGTGGAGAGGGAGAGAGTGTGAGGCCCAGACCAAGAATTGTTCAAATCTCCTCTTTCTTCTTCAGCTTTCATTCTTTATCTTTTAGTAGTCAGCGTCTTACTAACCTCAGTTTTATAGGGACAAGCCAGCAACTCCAAAGATAGGTATACATGCATACCCAGGTCTTTCAAACTGTTCATAACAAAGCTGAATGTGCAAACCCTTTACCCCAGTTTAAGATATTCCTGATGACATCATCTGCTTTCTCTGAATTTGAAAATCTCCTCCCAGAGCCACAGAAGACATCATACAGAAGTCTCAGTATGAACTCTGTCACTGATCATTTTTTCTTGTGTAAAATCTACCAAGTGATTCATTAATAATGGATGTGGTTAGGTATAGCTTTCCGTTCACTGCCTAGAAAATAGTACAAACCAGCACAGGGTGCTATAGGAGGGAGCTGCGCTGCCATCTCACACTGATATCCCCCTCCTCCCCTCCTCATCCCTATTACATTTGTTCTTATTGCTTGTGGTACCTTGCTGGAGCGAATGTTAATGTTGCCCTGCTCCATTAGTTTGCGGACAACTTCCATTCCGCCGGGTCCATCAGGGGCTGTCAGCGAGGCCAGCATCACAGCCGTGTAGCCAGAATTGTTCTGAACGTTCACATTGCTGACACCTGTGGCACAGGGAAGATGTCAGACGTTTTTAGTACTAACAAACTTTATATTACAATAGCTTCGACAACACGGTTACCTATATGTTACCTGTATCCAGGATCAGGGTGACAATGCTGTAGTTGCAGTGGGAGACGCTGTAATGAAGCACTGTGTTCCCGTTGTCGTCCGCCAGATTGACTAGAAAGGCCAGCAGGGAGGGTGTTTCCTTCTTTATGTGTTTCAGGTATGCAGCCACCCTGCTGGCCTCAGAGGCCTCCTCTGCTGCTGCACTGAACCAGTGCTGGAACAACACAACCAGGGCCTTCCTCTGGAAAATATATGAATAAGAACGATTCCTGGTGAAGCATGAATTTAATAACATATATTACATGTTTAGAACATTTAGCAGTCCTGCTTTAAAGAAATATGTGGTACACATGTCCTCTTTCTGAGGACAAGTTTTGCATTTTTATTGTTTAAAGTTTATCTGATAAAGACATCATATCCAGTAGCGTTAATGCTGCTCTGTGGCTGAGTAGTTGCTTTTCTGCCCACCTGTAGAATATAAAATATAAAACATTCTCTCTTTGAAGCCCCTCTGTGGGGCTGGGAAAAGCCAATATAGCAGTGCTGCAAACTGCAGCTCCTTAAATGGCACCTCATGACCAATGTTCCCTCTAAGCTGCGCGTGTGCGCAATTGCGCACTGCTGGCACGGTCAGAAAATCTGCGTTGCATACAAAAAAAATCTAACCTGAATTGAAATTAAAATCAATACTTTAACAATTCTGTTTTGCAGTGTTAGTCAGTGAGTGACTGGCTGCTCCAGTATGGGATTAGAACGATGCCACCTTATCCCATAGTCCAACCAAGAATGCGATTCACATTCGCACATACGCGGCTAATCAACGTCGTCGACAAGCTATGACAGCGTCCTTATGTGCCGACACCGGTGTTTTAGCTAGCAAAGCGGCGTGGCTGATGTGGAGTGAAGCCACGTTAATGACAACATGTAGAACCATTGGAGATGTGAGCAGGACAGACGGAACAATTGACGGAAAAAAAGTGTGGACTTTATACCAGTTTTTAAATTGTGTTGATCGGCCACGTAAAACCAGAGTTATGATAAAAATATCTGCAGTGTTTGGTTTTCTTCCTGAATACTGTCATTGTTTATATTTGCTGCGGGAAGAAACGGTAAAAACGGCGTTTTATAAGGAAAGCGCTTGAAAGCGCTCTCCGCCTCTGAGCAAAAACAAAACCCAAAAAACCCCACCCTTTCCTATTGGTTGAAAAATGTACCATGTCGACCAATCAAAAAAATGATATGGCAGCATGGCATTTAGTTGTTTAGGAAGGGGGAAGTTTTGGAGTGACGGCGATG
Organism: Rhamphochromis sp. 'chilingali'; assembly: GCF_963969265.1. Taxonomy (NCBI): domain Eukaryota; kingdom Metazoa; phylum Chordata; class Actinopteri; order Cichliformes; family Cichlidae; genus Rhamphochromis; species Rhamphochromis sp. 'chilingali'. The sequence goes on along the minus strand of NC_137943.1, from coordinate 10,356,845 downwards.
TTTTGAGATGTGAGAGATTTGAGACGTTTAGTGCAAATCTTGTTTAGTTAGTGTGTAGTTAGTGTGTAGTGTAGTCAATAGTTTTGTTGTGTGTGTCAGAACAATGAGGCGACTGCTAAATGTTACAGGTGTTACAGGAGTGATACATCTCCTGTTGTCAGGCCTGCAGGTATCAGGCTGTTGTTCTCCTTTATCTCATAGTGGACAGAAATTATTTTCTGGAGTGGCACAAATAATTTGTGTGGCATCAGATTTGATGCAGAACAGCTGATTGTTCTGTAAATAGTTTGAAATGTTTATTTTAAAAAAAACCCACCTTGGCTGCATTTTTAGGTAAACAGCTGCAAAAAACTTTGTCGTTTGCATAACTCAGTTACTTTTTTGAAGAAGTAACTATATAATTAATTGCCCAACATTGGTCATTATATACTGTATTTTGCAGACAGAGAGTTACAGGACTCTCTCCCAGACCACAGACTCATACTCATAAAACAATTTAGAGCTTTATATAAAAAGGAAGAAAAAAAGAAATAAAGTTTTGTTTTCAAAATTGGAGTTCAAGTTATTTTTACTTCCAATAGTGTTAACATACTAGACAGGTCATGAACAAGATTTTTTTTTAAATGGGCTAAAGCAGTTAATTAAAAGTAGTCTAACATAAATGTAAATGCTGTAATTTGATTATTTTAATAAACCATGTACAGTGGGGCAAAAAAGTATTTAGTCAGCCACCGATTGTGCAAGTTCCCCCACCTAAAATGATGACAGAGGTCAGTAATTTGCACCAGAGGTACACTTCAACTGTGAGAGACAGAATGTGAAAAAAAATCCATGAATTCACATGGTAGGATTTGTAAAGAATTTATTCGTAAATCAGGGTGGAAAATAAGTATTTGGTCAATAACAAAAATACAACTCAATACTTTGTAACATAACCTTTGTTGGCAATAACAGAGGTCAAACGTTTACTATAGGTCTTTACCAGGTTTGCACACACAGTAGCTGGTATCTTGGCCCATTCCTCCATGCAGATCTTCTCGAGAGCAGTGATGTTTTGGGGCTGTCGCCGAGCAACACGGACTTTCAACTCCCGCCACAGATTTTCTATGGGGTTGAGGTCTGGAGACTGGCTAGGCCACTCCAGGACTTTCAAATGCTTCTTACTCCCACTCCTTTGTTGCCCGGGCGGTGTGTTTTGGATCACTGTCATGTTGGAAGACCCAGCCTCGTTTTATCTTCAAAGTTCTCACTGATGGAAGGAGGTTTTGGCTCAAAATCTCACGATACATGGCCCCATTCATTCTGTCCTTAACACGGATCAGTCGTCCTGTCCCCTTGGCAGAAAAACAGCCCCATAGCATGATGTTTCCACCCCCATGCTTCACAGTAGGTATGGTGTTCTTGGGATGCAACTCAGTATTCTTCTTCCTCCAAACACAACGAGTTGAGTTTATACCAAAAAGTTCTACTTTGGCTTCATCTGACCACATGACATTCTCCCAATCCTCTGCTGTATCATCCATGTGCTCTCTGGCAAACTTCAGACGGGCCTGGACATGCACTGGCTTCAGCAGCGGAACACGTCTGGCACTGCAGGATTTGATTCCCTGCCGTTGTAGTGTGTTACTGATGGGGACCTTTGTTACTTTGGTCCCAGCTCTCTGCAGGTCATTCACCAGGTCCCCCCGTGTGGTTCTGGGATCTTTGCTCACCGTTCTCATGATCATTTTGACCCCACGGGATGAGATCTTGCGTGGAGCCCCAGATCGAGGGAGATTATCAGTGGTCTTGTATGTCTTCCATTTTCTGATGATTGCTCCCACAGTTGATTTTTTCACACCAAGCTGCTTGCCTATTGTAGATTCACTCTTCCCAGTCTGGTGCAGGTCTACAATACTTTTCCTGGTGTCCTTCGAAAGCTCTTTGGTCTTGGCCATGGTGGAGTTTGGAGTCTGACTGTTTGAGGCTGTGGACAGGTGTCTTTTATACAGATGATGAGTCCAAACAGGTGCCATTCATACAGGTAACGAGTGGGGGACAGAAAAGCTTCTTACAGAAGACGTTACAGGTCTGTGAGAGCCAGAGATTTTCCTTGTTTGAGGTGACCAAATACTTATTTTCCACCCTAATTTCCGAATAAATTCTTTACAAATCCTACCATGTGAATTCATGGATATTTTTTTTCACATTCTGTCTCTCACAGTTGAAGTGTACCTCTGGTGCAAATTACTGACCTCTGTCATCATTTTAAGTGGGGGAACTTGCACAATCGGTGGCTGACTAAATACTTTTTTGCCCCACTGTAACTTGGATGGATTCGATGCTGGCGTGACCACAGTGCACACGTCTGCTGTTGCTCACAGTGGTCCAAGGGGTCGCTCAGGGAGTTTGTGTGTTCGCTCAGACACGTGAAAAATTAGAGGGAACATTGCTCATGACAAATCCCTTAGATGTCTATGTTAAAATATCTGACTCTAGATCAGAAAACAAAACATGTTAACAACCTGGTCCGTTTACGAATGCAATGAATTATGGTTTAGCCTTGTTAGCAATGCTAGCTAGCTGGTGTTAGCATTGCATGATAACTCCTCCGAGCTACCCTCGTGTCTTAATTTGGTATTGTTCAGCTGCCAAACTCAAAAATCCAAAATGATAGTCAACAATCAAATGATTTACATCATTGTAGCAAGATTCAACTTTTGAAATGCAACATGTCCCAATAGAAGCAAGTTCACGGGCGCGGTGATTGCAATCCACTTCAAAACAAGGCAATGAAGTAACAAATAGAACCACAAAGAAGGAAAAAATGGTGTTGCCAGCTCTGTGCCTATTTTTTTTTTAACCTTATTAAACTCTGTTTAGTGTCTGTTCGTTCTGGCGTAAAGGGTTCTGCAGATACCTCAGTTCCCAACCTGGTACTGCAAACTGTTCAGCAGGCATTTATACTGCATGTCTCTATGTGGACAGATTTTTGTCAGCATGATAGGATGACAACCGTCCAAGATGTTTATTTGGCTGGGTTCTGAGAACTCATTTGTGTCTCTGCTGGTGTGATCACACAGTAGTGTCTATGTAGTGCACAGACATATTTTTAACGCAGTAAATGAAAGAAAAATTTCATATCTTTTTAAATTTAATCTCTAGTCTTGACTGCTTACCATGTCATCATTGGGGTTGTCCATGTTGTCCATGTGATTATTAAGGAAATGACAGGCAGAAATAAAATCTGCATTCACTGCTTCTCTGGAAGAGGAAAAAAATGTGTATATGTATGCTCAAGGAAGGTCATAATAGAGCAACAGTTCACTTTAAAACATGAGGAACATATTATATTATGATCAGATGAAATTAGCTTCCTGCGGAGTGCAATTACATCTTCCAAACAGACACCGATTGGGTGTTTGTTGAGGTCCTCTCACCTGCCTTTGGTGGTTGTTTCCGAGCCAGAGTTTCCCTCCATCTGTTCTCCTGAGGGCTGTGTTTTCATCTTGGCCGTTTTCTCTGTAGCCCTAGCTACTAGAGATACATCACCTCCATCTGTCCCCCCAAAACCTGTTCCTTCCAGTTTCATCTGTCTGCCTGGGTCAATTTGCTTCTCTTCTTCCATTCTTCTCTTCTCTGTGTCTGCATCCAGCTGGGCAGGAGCCACCTCCCTAGGAACTGTGCTACTGTTCCTCTGCTCCAAATCATCATGGACACTTTGGCTCATACAGGCCTGATTTTTAGTGGCAGTCTCATTGCTTCTATAGAAAAATGAAAGAAAAAAAAAAAGAGGTACTTGTTAAATGTTACAACTGCTTCTACACTTTTGGTTTGTTTTTTTATTTCAGTGACAGAGGTTGGTGAACTTATACATAGTAAATCTTGTGAATTTGCTTAATTATCTCAAACCAATGACTAGTCTGAATGTCTTATGTATGTTTAGGGGAGTCAGAGGCTGAGAACCCTTATACAGTGCATACAGAAAGTATTCACAGCACTTCACTCGTCCATTGGTCAAAATTCAACACATAATACTCCATAATGGCAAAGTGAAAAAGTGTTCTTAAATTTTTTTAACATTTATTAAAAATAAAAACCAAATATATAACATGAACATAAAGATTGTAATTATATAAAGATCTAAGGAAGGGTCCAGATACATTTCCGGACCATTAAAGTTCCCAATGAGCACAGTGGCCTTTGAAACCACAGGAGTCTTCATAGAGGCCAATGGGGTAGAAAGGTCACCTCTCTGACCAAAAACCTGATTGTCACTCTCCACAGAGCACCAGCGTTGCTCTGTGGAGAGAGGAAAACCTTCCAGAAGGACAACCATTTCCGCACCACTCCACCAATGAGACCTGTTGGGTAGAGCAACCAGTCTAAAGTCAATCCGCAGTAAAAGTCACATGAAAGCCCACCTGGAGTTTACCAAAAAACATCTGAAGGGCTCTCAGACCACAAGAAACGAAATTCTCTGGTTCACACATTAAACTTTTTGGCCCGAAAGCCAATTGTCATGTCTGGAGGAAACCAGGCATCGCTCATGACCTGGCTAATACCATCCCTACAGTGAAACATGGTGGTGGTAGCATCATGCTGTGGGGGTGCCTTTCAGCAGCAGGAACTGGGAGACTGGTCAGGGTTGAGGGAAAGATAAATGCAGCATTGTGCAGAGACATCCTTGATGATAACCTGCTTCAGAGTGCTCTGGACCTTGGACTGGGGCGAAGGTTCATCTTCCAACAGGACAACTACCCTAAGCCCACAGCCAACATAACAAAGGCGTGGCATCAGGACCCGTCTGTGACCGACTTGAACCTAATTGAATATTGCTGGAGAGATCTGAAAATGGATGTGAACAATGTTGCCTTGCAACCTGATGGAGCTTGAAAGGTTGTTCAAAGAAGAATGGGAGAAACTGCCCCAAAATAGGCGTGCCAAGCCTGAGGCATCATACTCAAAAAGACTTCAGCATGTAGTTGCTGCCAAAGTGGTTGGTGCTTCAAGAAATATTGAGCAAAGGCTGTGAATACTTTCCTGCTTGTACAGTCAAGGAGATATTTTACTTGAATTGTAATGCTGAACCAGAAAACACATTCCTTTATGGCTATTTTATTGTAGATGAATGAAATAAACATACTTGTGAGGCTTTGAAATATGGTTTATGATCACTGTGTCATTTTACAATACAGGAGCTGCCTCTTTCCTCCCCTTAACTGACAACAGGGAGTGGTACTCATATTTCAGACTTAAATCATGATGTTTTTCTGTGTCGGGACTGTACAGAACCTCAAATCAAATAACCGACAATCATAACATTTAGGGTTGCTAAAGTCAGGGAGTTATTTACTAACCCTTCTTTAACACCCCCAGAATGTAGGTTTTTCGACGTCTGGGCACATCCTTCTGTCTGCAGGATGGATTTAGAGGCTACACAGAAGACAAACACAAAGGATATGATGAAATGTCAGCATTACATGCTCCTCATTAGATTCAATGGCCTGTTTATGTTTGCATAAACCATTTCATCACTGCTAAAGCTAATTGTAATGCTGCCTGTAAATCCAAGAGCCGCCTACTCATCAGTTAAACAAAAAAACAAAACACAAACCCCATCAGTTTCCTTCTAATCCATCTGTCTCAGTTTTATGATGCAATGTCTTTTAAAGTAAATGGTGACTCAGTTTGAGCTTCAAAACTGACTATAAGCAAACCTTTTGCTTATCAGCTTCCTCTTACTCAATTTGTCATCGTCCTGGGTTTTAAAATTTTTGTTATGGTCTTGGAATTCTTCTTCTTATTTAACCTTCTTTTGGTTCTCAGTTTGATCATTTCTCTTTATTCTTGTTTGACACATTCAGTCTTAGTTCTTTGTTTCAGTTTCTGGTGATTTTCGAGTATTCTGCCTTTGGTTTATTTTGTCTTCCCCTCTTTGTCAAGTTTGCATGTTTAAGTCTATCATCTCTGTTCAATTCCTTTCTCGCTTGTGCTTTATATTGAGTTCTTGTCCTTGTCTCGTCCTCCCTGATTACCTTATTACCTTTTGTTTTTTTTTACTTAGTCTCCCCGTATCGTTCCCTGAATAATAATTCCTCATGCCTCCTGGTAATTTGCTTTCCTTAGCTTTGCTTTCTGTTTTTGTACCGTGCAAACCTTTAGACTAGTCAGCATTAAATGCTGGCCTTATCTCACCTCCATCTCCTGTGTGCTACATTTGGGTTCACAAAAAAACTAACCTCATTCCATGATACATGATACAAAGGTTCATACAGCTAATGAAATGCTGTTGTTGTTAGCACTACACAAAGCTCTGCCGACTCACTTCCAACTTTCAGATTTGGCTGACCCTATTAAACCCAGTGGGATTTCTTATACAAAAACAATAACACTGATCCTGGCTCACTTTGACTTCAGTGTTACTATTATTAACTCTGAAATGTGGCTTCTGTTATCTTCAACTGTATAGCTACCTGCTGAATCTTCTTACCGTCACTGTCTCCATGTTGTTTGTGGCAGGACATGAGGATGTCGACAAGTCCCATCATCTCCTGCTGCAGAGAGTTGACTTTGGGATCTGGGTGCTTTAGATGCTTGCCCTCTTTTCCTGATTCACTCTCTGTGCACAAACACTTCCACTGCTGCTCCAGCAGACTCTTTATCTTCTTTATGTGATGGATCACCTCAGCTGTGTCTGTACCTTCAGAAACCAGTGGACGTCTTTCAGACAATGTTGAACTGACCGCAGACTTGTGTTGCTGCCTTGTTTGATCGTTTGCATTAACCGCTCTTTTACTACTAAAGCAAGGTGCTTTATCATACTCTGATCTCACTACCGTCTCATCTCCATCCTGATCTACCACCACCCTCTCTGCACGGACCCACACCGCAGGATTCTTAATGAGGTGTTCTATCTTCTCGTCTTTCCTTTTGCTTTCCTTTTGCTGCTCCTTCAGCAGCCCTGACACTCTCTGGAGCTCCAGGCTAGTCTCGTGGAGCTTCTGCTCCAACACAGCTACTTTGGCTTGCAGGGAGGTCACTGTCAGCAGCTCATCCAGATCTGTACTAGTCCTCCACTCATGCGTAGGATTGGAGTCATCTTGGCTGACACTGTAATTTCTAGGAAATATACTGTGACTTTCATGCTGAAGTCCTCTCAATACTTTGCTATTGTGAGAGGATGTACCAGGATCTGTGGTGCCGTTCATTGTGGAGGGATGGTCACGTGGACTCAGTCCCAGACGAAGTCTTTCTCTTTCCTCCTGGAGGATGCAGATCTGCGCTCTGAGCTCAGGAATGACCCTCACTTCCATCTCAAGGTCCCCCACTCGTTCGAGGGCTTCAGTGAGGCGCCTCAGCAGACCTGAGCAGTCCTGTGGCCGAGGGCTGTCCGAAGAGTGGAACACATCTTCATATGAGATGTTTCTTCCCCCAAGGTGATCCTTTGAACTCCAGACGCTGCTGTGGTCATCTGTAGACTCTGACCCTTGTCTCAGTAAAACCGTAAGTGGCAGACTGGAGGCACGGAGGAGATGGGGTCTGATATGTTCCCCTAGAGGTTGCTCATCAAACTCCTTGATTCTGGCTTCCATCTCTGCCAAAGATTTAAACCCTGTGGGGGAAACAGGTGGCCTGTGATCATATGCCCAGGAAGTATAGCCATGATGATGATGGGCGTCTGACAATCGAGACCTGGGGCCAAGAGCTCCGGTAGATCCCCAGGGGCTCGGGCGGTAGCCACACCCAGAAGTATTGAGGTGCCTTGGTAAAGTGCTTGCGCGCACTTCCTTGCTTCTGCGCTGAATGGGAATCCTTTTGATGGTGTTCCCTTTCTCTATGTCGTCTACATATTTCAGAAAATCCAGGTCAAGTCGGAAGCCATAAGGGGTTTCCACTGAATATGGGGGCTTCTCCTTGATTCCGTTCTGTGCTGTTTTACAAGGTGCAAAATTCCCTGCAAAAATTACAAACAGTAAGTGAGCATGCATTTCAAATAAATATCAGATTCAGTGAACTTCTGAAGCAAAAAACCTTTTTCTACCATTTTGTGTTGCCATCATTTGTTCTCCTTAGTTCTCCAAAAAATGTGTTGACACATTATCTGATTGGACCTCGGGCATCTGACAAGAAAAAGGAGGACTAAATTAAGCCAACAACATATGAGAAACCTGTTTCTGCATTTTTACAAGTGGTCGAAGTGATTATTGTGTGGTTATATAATAATGTAATGAGCATATTGCAGATTTCAACATTTTGGCTCTGACATTGACTTGAGGTTTATTTGTGGTGCGTTTGGTGGCAGACTCAGTCCAAGTTTTGCGACCAGACGGAATAGCAATCATCCTTGTTTGTGCTCCACACACAATATGCTCATTCATTCACCCACATGTAGTGAGTGGATAACAAAACACAAACATTCAATTACGCCGAAGTACTTTTTCTATCTCCCCCTCTCTTATTCTCTTCTCTTCCCAAAGTTTTCTATTTTTTCTCACACTCTTGCTGCTTCATTTCTTCCGTCCACCAGGCAGCTATTATTCAACAGTGGCAGGCCTGATCTTCACTTGATTACAGCCCTGCCATCCAGGACGAGAGCTGAAAATAGCTTGAGACTGTTTAGCCCAGCAGCTATGGCCAGCAGTGCAAAATAAACTCCTACAGACATAAATACAGACAGTCATTGTTCTGACTCAATACTTTCCAGCCTTCCTTCTCTCCCTGTGCCTCCTACTAGTTCTACAGTTTTCTTTCAGAGAGTTTGTTTTTCTATCACCGAACTATCTAGAACTTCATCGTTCACCTTGGAAAGTGATGTATTTTTACAGTGCAACGCTCTACTGCCTTTTTAATATACTGGCGTGCCCTTCTCCTCTTTTATATCACTCCTCCCCCGCCTCCCTCTCTCAGCATCTCCCCCTCTTAAATCTTTACCTCTTCCCGCCTCCCACGTTTCCCCTCCTCTCTCCTGACCACCAGCCTCTGCGGCTGCTTGCTGTCCTCTTGAGGCACGGCGGCCACCAAGCCACAGCCCCAAACAATGTCAGCTATGCAGTAAACAGACAAACACCACCGAATGTCCCTGCTGGGAATTTTCACCTCTATCATTCACACACTCGTTGGTGGCCGGCAGTAAACGGCAAAGAAATGTGCAAATTGCAGACAGCAATTTTGCAGAATAAAGTCTGCTCAGTATTGTGCCATGAATAACGGATAAATCAAAGATGACATGAAACAAATTAAAAAAGCAGTGTTATTTTTAAAAAAAGAAATTACTTGACGAGTATTAACAGTGCAGGGTGCAGAGAGAGATGACAAGCAACATTCAGGGAAGGTCCCCTATCAGTGTTTGGTACTAAAGTTTAAACTGTTTTGAGCTTCGTTTCTCCGACTTTAATAGCCAAAATCTCTTGCACGAACAGAATAATATAAACTATTCCTTTTTTTCCATCATATTCAGTTCTGTTACCCTTGCATATGTCTAACCACTGTATTAGATACTAAAACTACATTATTTACTGTTATTTTCTTGTGGCTTCCATGATGTTGAGAGGACTCTTTTAGGCCTCCGTCTGACAAGTCTAAGTTTAGCTCGTACATGTGGGCGTAAAGCTAAAGCACATGTCAGGCAGTGAGACCCAGATATGTCTTCATTTTAAAGGCTAATTGAAGACCATTCTGGTGCTCCAGATATACAGAAAAATCAAGAGGTACACAAGAAATATTTCCATAAAGCTAGTGTAGCATGAATAATAGAAAAAGAGCGTGCTGATTGCAAGCAGAGACTTCGCTATTGTCTCTGTCAATCAGCGCTGAAGCACAGAGCACCTGTTACTGCAGACATCCCGATCTCTCTGTTGACTCAGTTCAAAATATAAGCTGCTGGCTCGACTTCAACCCAATGACAACAAAAAATTCTTTTACAAGTAAAGAAGTTTTAGGTTCTCAATAAGAAATGTCTGGCTTACTTTAAGAAAAATATAAGCGTTTAGTACCTGCACAGAAAGAAATTGGTGGGGCTAAAATGCACTTTTTGATTTCTTATGAGTAGGCGGACATAGCAGCGCTGTATTTAACTTAAAGCCAGAGCTGGATCAAGTGACCCTGAACGCCCCCATAGTTACGCTGCAGTAGGCCTAGACTGCTGGGGGTTTCCCATGATGCACTTTTTTTTAAGCTTCAGTTACCCTTTTGCACGCACTGTGTTTATAGACCACTCTGCATTTAATCATTAGTTATTATTATTCTTGGACTCTCTTCCCAACTTGTCATGGTAGATGGTTCTGCTAGAGGTTTCTTCCTGGGGAAAGGCAGTTTTTCTTTCCCACTGTCGCCAAGTGCTTGGTCATGGGGGGGTTGTCTGATTGTTGGGGTTTTCTTTCTATTATTGTAGGGTCTTTACCTGACAATATAAAACACCAAGAGGTAGCTGTTGTTGTGATTTGAAATATTGGAGAAAAACATGAAAAAATGGAGAGACTTAAAATAGGTTATTACAGTGGTTGGAAGCAGCTAAATATGGTATACGTTCAATAAACAAGGTATACAGGCGCAAGAAAGAATGATTTATGCAGGATTCTGTGCAGTACCTCTCCAGTGATGTGAGAGATTTTAGAGTCACACAGAACGTCATAACTGGAAGTTACTGGTGCTAAAGGTGATTCTACAAGGAGCAAGGATACTAAAGTTTTCACAGGACTCTATACTATCCCGTCCTGTGAAAACGTTCCTTTTCATAACTGTACAGTTAAAACCTTTTTAACCTGGAGCCACGCTAGCTCTTTCCCTCCCACCTACCAGTCAAGGCTAGCTGTAGTTGAACATTTAAATGAGACTTGTAACTGTAAAGTACGGAACCCCGCAAGGGACATGGGAGAAAAAAAAAATTAAGACGGACTTTTGCGAGATCTCGCAAAACTTTTGCGAGATCCCTAGTTAGTTTTGCGAGATCTCGCAAAAGTTCATCGTACTTTTTTTTTCTCCCATGTCCCTTGCGGGCTCCGTAGTAAAGTAATTATCTCCAAAAATGTCAAACTTTTAAAAACTGCATGTAGAATATTGAGCAATAGGAATGCCAGTTTTAGATGCTTTATTTTCAGTTTTCGAGCAAACAAAGGAGCTTCACACTGCTTGTTGTTGCCCGCAAGTCGTCCATTTTTACGCATAAATATAGACCCGAACATTTCTTCCTCACCAGGTTACCACAGAGGAAACAATATAGCAAAGTTAGGGTTAGGCATTTCCCAGGAGCCACTGCCCAACTCTCTCCACATTTCTGTGGCATAGGTTTTAATTGTCTGCGCCTGGAGGAGTAGGCCCACCTCACAGGAAACCCACGAAATGAAATGTAAAATATTTGCTTTACCCCAAACAGGCCCCAGCCGAACAGCAGTGCACAGCAGTCCTGCTACCTCCGCACATAATGAATTCAGTCCAAAGTCAAGCATTGCAATGGGCTCAAATTTTCTTAAAAATAAAATAAAAAAATCAAGGCCTCCTTTATGTTCAGCTCTTGTTGTTTTTCGGCTGGAGGAACGCCACATTCTTCTCGCACAGCTATTTTCCTTTTACTTCAGTTTCTTTTTATCCTTGTGTGCCCACAACAGCTGCTCCCCTCCTCTGGGTGAGTGTGTCCTCTCTCATACAGACCTTAAGGCTCTCCCTGCATCAGCATAAACCTCATAATCATAACATGTCTGTCCACAGCATTCTTTACCAAAACCACAAGTTCAGTGTTCACTCATGATGTCAAATGGCTGCAGCCTCCCTATGTAGCAGCAGTAAACTGGACTAAAAGCTAATTTATTGTTGAAAGTAACAGGTCAAGATTTGCGGTTGTCATAGATGATAGCAAAACATTTCACCAGGCTCATCTTTAGCCATGTTAATCATGTGACTCTCTAAGGATGGTTACTGTTTCTCTTCAGAAATATTGAGGCAACGTTTTGGTGGATTGTTATATCCCCAGAGGAAGTGTCCTGTGTTTTTTGTAATATAGTGCAATATGATCAAGGTGATAACAACTGTTAGCTTGTTAGCATCTGGTTCAGACAATGCTCCGCCTACAAGCTGCTGAGCTGCTGCAATGGAGTCCATCTATTACTTATGGAATCAGTCCATGCATTTATGTTTTCTTGGGTTACTGAATATTACAGGAGTGGGGACCTCGTAGTCACATTGCCACCGACAACACTGTATTGCACACATTTTGACACAATTGTACTGCATACCAGGATACGAATATTTGTGAAGATTTAGGTGTTTCCTTACCTGTTAATAGTGAGATTAAATAACTTCAAACCATAGCTTTCTCCGTGCACTGAACCTATAACCTGTGTCTCTTTGCTTCTTTACTGTGTCTGTATATATGTGTCCACATGTTTTACTGTCTATGCTGTGTTCCCGGAAAAAGTCCTTCCTCTCCTCTAGTTTTTTGGCTGTACAGCCTGTGGTTTTTCCAACTCATAACTCTAACCCTCATCTTCTCTTTGGAGCTGATTTAGGAAGCAAAGCCAAGTGTTTGGGCTCAACCCCCTGAATCCCCCTCCCCATCCTATGTCTCCCTATTGCTCTGTTTTCCCTGTTTCTTTAAAACATTTTTCACTGTCTCCTCAAAGTGTTCCTAGAAGTTTTTCAGGTTCTGTGATATCCCCTCCCATATGTTTTGTTTTGGTGCTTTTGAACCGCTGGACTTGCCCTGTTCCCATTCCAACAGCACCAGGGTCAGGGTTGCAATGAGTTGCAATGTGGCATTCAAAGCCTCACTGGATGGTATGTGGAGCCAAAGCACATTGGATAAAACAGTTGCCTGGAGCCTCACGCAAGGAAAAAACAATGATATGCTAACATAAGAAGGTTAAAATAGAAACATGGGCAATGCGGGCAATGAGTTTGTGTCTTCATTGCATAAGTAAAAGTGTAATAAAATAAAAGCGACATTTAATCTTTTGAATGCAAAGATGTTGTCCTGAAGAGCTGTTTAGTATTCTTACTTGACCCAGAAGTCCACTCCACACCATTTGTTAAATCCATTTAGAGTCAAAAGCTTTTCTGACCCTGAATTTAAATCAGCCGGTCCCTGATCGAAGACATTCAAGGTCATCTTTCTGCATCTCGGCTTTGATTAACTGTCTGATCCAACAGTCCTCAAATGCCTGCAAATATGGGATGAATATTATATCTGAGCTTACCTTGTGGCATGTTGAGCAGTTTCCCCCACTCTGTACCGCTGAACTGTGGGAGTGATTGCCAGATAGTCCACTACCGTCTGCTCTCAGCTAGTTCAGCCTGTCTGTCTCCTGAGAAGGCAGGGAGGTGCTGTCAGGGAGAGTGGCATGCCGCGGCTATTTGGTAAATGCCAACGTGCAGCCCTTGCCATAACAGAAGCTGGGTTTACTTGTGTGTAAAAGGGAGCAATGAGCAAGGAGGAGCTTGTGAACATGCCTCCTGTCCAACTAGACTGACAAGTGGGAGGCTAGACATAGACGATCACACCCACTCCTCCAGACAGCAGCCAATAGAAGTTCAGAGGTGCAGCCGACTGGGAAAGACAGCTGCTCCTTTGGAACCCCGGTGACAACACGTCAAAGTATGGAGCTTCTGGTAAGAAATGAGAGAAAGTACTAGTCACCTTACTGTGTCACCATGTAGAGTCTCATAGACCTCCCTCTTTGAGAATGTGAAATTCTACCCAGTTTTATGTGATCTGTGGCCTCTATAATCTGGTAAACACTGGGCGAAGCACAGGGCTTGGTGGCATTCACCGGGGTTAAGTCTCTCAGCGCATACCTCTCGTTCTGTAGGGATCCTCTTTCAGCCTGTTACTAGCATCTTCCTCTGAGAATCACCATCACATTGCGAAAATGGTAAACAGGCAGGTATTTGTACAACACTTTCTACACAGAGTGGCCCAGCAGAGCCCTTTTTCATCCCTTTATTTTAGTTAAGAGAGAAATACCAACATCTCAGTGACTGCTTAACTTTCATAGTCATCAGAGAATAAAAACTAGGACCACAGATGCTCCAAGAATGAATTCTTTCTGAGAAATATCACAACATTTTCTAAATTCATATGGTATCCATGACCTCTATAACTATTTTATAGGTATCCACTTGTAGTTCTGAGAAGATGCATTCTAAAGTGTTAACAGGGTTATAATTAGAGATGGCACAATACCACTTCTTTATGTCCGATATCATAAAATTGGATATCTGCCGATATCGATATGAATCCGATATAGGGTGTGTTTTAATCAAAAAAACAGTTTTTTAATATCTTGCTGCTTTTTGTATAAGTTCATACTCAAGTTAAAAAAAAAACCAACACCACTAAAGCTATTCTGTTTTACCTGTATGTAAAAAAATACACTGCACCCAAAATATTTCATAGTTCAGCAATACTGATCAATCTAATAAAAAAAAAAAAAAAAGGGAACCACGCACCCTCCACCTCATGATGCTTAATTGACGTAATTAACTTTAATTTGATGCAGTGTAAAAAAAATGCACAGAAATCATTTTCCAAGAATAATTAAATAGATTCAACATCTTTCTTCAACAGAATTGCAGACTGCACAGATTGTACCTTCCCAAAGGAAAAAGTACTATAGCTTACTAGGGTATATTAGACTTAATAGTTACTATATACAGTAATGGACTTCTATACATTTTACATCAGATTAAAACTTGGGTGTAAGATTTGGATAATTATTTATTAAAAGCTAGACATTTTAAATGAGAATAAGAAAGAAAAGTATGTCTCTGTGCCCCCTTTTCCCTGTTAATGCCCTATCGGACCCCCTGGCTAAACTTTGCTAGATCAACCCCTGCACAATTACCAGCCGTCAGCTACTTAGAAAAGGATCCTGGTCTAGAAAGTAAATAAATTCTAACAGCAGCTGATCAAGCTTAAACGTGCTGCTGTTGTTCAGCCGCTGGTTTCCTCTTTCTGGCGCGAAGTGAGCAATAAACAAACAAGAGAGACGGACTCGTGACAGAAAAGCCGATCAGCTGATCATTGATCAGTTTCATGATTGAAGTAGCAACAGGAGAAAGAGGGAGAGAGAAGAGGCAGTCGCTCAATATATCGGTTGTCAAGCTTAACGCGGGAATGCTTTATAAACATCCAGAGATGAACTTACACACTTGCTTTAATTTTCTAGCGAGGCTACAAATACACACAGCCGCTCTATCACATGATGCCTACTGCTCCCACGTGCTACGGTTATGAGCCGAGTTGGGAGTTACTCCGTGTTGCAAGTTTTGTGAGGTGCTTTTTTGATATTTAATGGATCAGATTTTTTTTTTATTTTTCTCTGATATCCGATCCAGTAATTTACGTCAGTATCCGACCGATACCGATAGGTAATATCGGATCGGTCCATCTCTAGTTACAATGCATTCATATTCGCCATAGGTATTTTTATTATGAGCTAGAAAGCTGTAACCATCCAAAGCAGACTTACTTGGAGCTACAACACTGAGATAGTATTTGCACCTGCCTGTATGATATCAACCTTGATTAAACAAAAATGTGTTTTGTTCACAATGTTGCAGAAAAGGATCCTTGACCCACAATCCCAAATTGAAACAGTGATTTCTCTGATTGGTGTTAATACAAATTTCGGCTAATATACTGATGGTAAACCCAGGAAATACACTAGAAACTGTCAAAACACAAATATTTTTGAAAATCTTTAAAAAAATAAACTTATTTAAAACTAAAAAATTATGTTGTTATTCATTAGGCAAATAAAAAAACGAATTCCCATTTTGAAATCCAAATTTGAGCCAGGCTACTGAAAAGTGAAATGAATCACCCATAACATTCAACCACTAAAACTAATTTTTCTGTTATAGAAAGGAAACAACTGCAATTTGTATTTGTAATTTAATTTAATCTAATCTAAAAATAATGATTTGCTCATTTTTTTCGTAAAATAGTGTTTTCCAAAGCGATTTTAAGAAAATGAACGAAAATGTGTAGATTGAGTCGAAAGGGTTGTCATGTTTTGTCATTTTTCCGATCTCGTCATTTAGGAACGTGTTGGGTACCCGAAAGCGTAAAATGTTGACGTCAAAGGAGCTTGCAAAGAAAAGCGTCTGGACTTCTTTAAGTTGCTTGAAGACGTTAAAGAAGTCCAGACGCTTTTCTTTGCAAGCTCCTTTGACTACGATGACCTGGATGACTGAGAACCTTCACAGACATAAAATGTTGACGATTTGTCACCTAGCGTAAAATATTATGCTTAGGGAGTGAGAACGTGTTGAAATAAAGCCTAACAGTGCTGCTAGCATTGATGTAGACTGGTCTTCTTTCTTTGCCTCTCATTCAGTTTATTCCGTTATGAAGTTATAAGCTTTAAGAGTTGGCTCTTTGTCTGTCAGTCAGTGAGATTATGCTGAGATTATTAGTCCTGAGCAAAATTTGTTAAATTTGTTGCAAAGAAGGAGCCTATAGGCAAAGGAAGAGCAAAGTAAAGTAAATCTGTGTCCTCAGGCCACAAGAACTACATTTCAGAATGAAAAACTACAATCACACAGTTCACAGTATGTGTGTAAGTCTATGACACGATGCTGCTCAACAAGCTGTAACCACTGCCTTGTGCCCTGCAGGGTTAGCTCTGCCATGGATGGAAAATGAATTAGCGAGAATTAGCAAGATATACTCCCCTTTCCATTACCCAAGCAGACAACTGACTCCGAGAGGGATTGTGGTTTGAACTGAGGGAAAAGAGGGAAAAAAAACAAGTCTTTATTGGAGCAAATGACTGCTGACGGACAGACCACATAATGCAGAGAACTTGGCCAAATGTCCTCAAAGGCAGTTTCAGAGAAAGATTTACTGTTGCATCATATATAAAGAGAAATATGGCTTGTAAAATAAGTTTGTAATTTACTTCAAATATTTTGTTAAAAAGAAAATGAGTAGTTAATCATTAGCTCACACAAATAGACCATTCGGGCTTGCCTGCCACAGGGTATTAATTTTCCTCCCATTTAGATGAAGCTGCTTTCTGCTGGAAAGTACAGCTTGAGGTTTTTTGCCGAGAGGCAGGTTCTCCTTCAAGCAAGAATCGTGCTAAAGAAAAAGTGTAACGTGTTCTCTGAAGTTTCATTCTGATGAAATAATCTGTATTTTCCCAGTCTGGTCCGCAATCTTAACCAGCCAAAATCATTATCCTTTGGCTTTTTACACTTCAAACACATAGATTTTACAATGTGGACTTTGTCAGTTAAAGAACAACTGAAACAACACAAAGCAGATGGAAGTGTTTAAAGTGGGTTAGTTGACCTAAAGGTCTCATACAGCTGGCATCCTTCCCCAAATTATATCCATTATGTAACTGCGGTTTGTGGTGAGGGGAGCTGCAAGGTAAGCTGAGGCTGCACTGGCCAATTAAAACAGTATAGTCATGAAACAGTAACCTATGAGCGTATGAATTGAGACCAGTCAATCCAGATGCCCACAGGCTCTTGATAACCTAAGTTATTCAGTAATACAATAGCAGATTAGTCTAATAGAATCAGTTTACATCTATTTGATAGCTGGCCTTGGTATTTTTAAGCAGTAGAAATAAATAAATAGTGTGGATGAGCATTAGACAACAAGCATTAGTTTGCACTTTATCTTGTTTTCAGAGGCAAAACACAGGCAGCAGTAACAGTTACTATAATAGCTAAACTCTATTCTCTATTTGGGGTGAAAGAAGAAAAACACTTAATGTGTAACATGTTCAATTTTAAAATACACTGTGTTATTTGAACCTTTAAACACAAACAGCTGTTGTTGTGAACTAGCATGGTGCTAGCATGATGCTTTATACTTTTAGGTAAAGTCCCTCTGATATGATGTTATTTCAGTTTGGCACATTTCATAGCATTTTTTTCTCGGCTACAGGCAGCCAAAAAAAACAAATACACACATAATGTAAAAGGCTGTGAATGGTTTAGTTTCTTTTTTTGTTTCAGACACCCACATACAATCGACCTTTCAGACAGCAGAGCCTTTGGTGGAAGTCTGGGCTGAGGACTAAGTTTATTGTGTACACACTGTGGCCCCCATACAACCGTCATAGTTAACATTTAACTGACAGGCACCACCACAATTGAGAGTGTTATTTTCGTACGTTCTTGTGTGTGTGTGTGTGTGTGTGTGTGTGTGTGTGTGTGTGTGTGTGTGTGTGTGTGTGTGTGTGTGTGTGTGTGTGTGTGTTTCATGTATTATTGATGTCGGGGACCTAAATCTCTTACGGGGACATTTCTTCTTTTGGGGGGACGTGTAGAGTAAAGAATTGGTGGAACAGGTGTTTGATCTTCGGTGATGTTACACATCTATACGGCCTTTCAAAACCACAGAGTTGTTATTAATTGATCCTGTGTAATTTGGGTCATCTTTTAAAAAACAAATTACAAATAGACCCACCATACTACTGCAACAACAAGAGGGGACCAGCCACGACCTTATTTAAAGGTTAGTTCAAGGCATTCTCACACTGTCCTGGCTCAGAGGAAAACATCTTTAGAAAGATTAAATGAAATAACGACTTTTAAGAGGCATTAACATTTCTGTAACATTTCTGGATTTCTGTTCAAACGATTTTTTTATACTTTGTTTCCAAGGAGCCCGACTTTCTTGCCATTTCCTATGCTGGTCTTGAGCAACAGTTCACGTTTTCTGAAAGTCTTTCAAAGTTTTTCTTTGTGTCTGTTTGTTTGTTTGTTTGTTTGTTTGTTTAAGTCACTTAACACTGACTTATAAATCTTTCAAGCACAGACAAAAAATACACCAAATTATATCTTTAGGCACTTTGCTAATAGTTTCCAGTGAAAAGACATTTATTTACATTTCTTTAGTTTTCTAAAATTTTCTTTTGCATTTTCTTCTTAAAATGAGAGGCATATAATGGTGTTTTATGTACCAGCAAGGTGATTTTCAAAGAGCTATTAGCTGAAAGCTTAGCAGATCTCAGCATGGTGTGCAGGCTGTCCTTTAAAATTTTAAACTGGACAAGTGGAAGACAAAAGAAGAAGTGACAGGCCTAACAAACTATCTACAGCAGATTAATGCCCTTAAGAAATAGGAAAAAATCCATCAAAGACCTGACACAGCATCTGACAGATGGATCTGGACTTTCAGATGATCTATTTACTGTTCACTGAAGCCTCAGAAATGGTCTCAGTGAAAGGGTGTCTGTGAAGAAGCTTAAAAACATACCTGGATAGAAAAACACATAATAGAAAGGTATCAGTCGAGGATTGGTGACTAAGAACCAAATAAATCCAAAGATCTTTGAATGTTCTTCAAGAAGCTGGGAGAACTATTGCTGAAGACTACTTAAAGAATTGTTTGGGGATTTCAGACTGTGCTGATGAATAAAGGCAGTCATTTCATTCAACTTTGTTAGAATTGTAAAATCTCTGTATTTTCCCATTTGCACAGGTTTTCACAGTCCTGTACGCTAGCTTCAAACATCACATCTATATAATTTATAGATGTATTATATATAGATTTAGCAACAATTATGATTTTTGTGTTATTCTGTGAATGAATGCTGTTGTATCATCCCAAGTGACGATAACACTTACATACTAATCTTTAAAATTTGAATAAAGCATAAGTTCCAAACAGACTTTCAACAGTCCCTGAGAGGAGAAAACTACATTCTGTAGAAAGATGTTGATTCAGCTAATGTGGTAATCATTAATCTGATATCAGACAGAGTATAAAGCTCTGGATCTTCACTCAGGAACTCTTCATCCCGTCACAGAGCGAGGTATGAGAATAACACGAATTGTTTTTGTGTTTGCCCTGGCTGCTGCTTGTGTTCCTGCCCTCTGTGGCGAAGAGGAACCTCCGGTCCTCCACCTCGAGGCTCCTGCTGAAAGTCAGTCCCGCTTTGTTGCTTTGGATGACGTGTATCTCCCGGCAAATGGCCTCCTCCAAATGGGTCAGAGCCTGCGGCAGTTTGCACAGAAAACAAAGGGACAGATAAATGATATCTTCCAAAAACTCAACATCTTCAATCGCTCTTTCAGCCAGCTGTCAGTGCTGGCCAGCGAAATCAAGGTGACAGAAGAAGAACTGAAGAGTACTGTTACTGTGTTAATGGCCAACAATGAAGAACTCAGGGGCTTTTCTGAAGAGATCAGCTCCAAGATGAACAGTATCCTGCAGGAGAAAAGTCAACTGCAGAATAAAGTGGAGGGCCTCGAGGAGAAACTGAGCAGTCTGTCACTTGGCCTTGTGCCGAGTGAACGAGCAGCAGAGATCAATAGCCTTAGGGTGAGTAACCCGTTGTTAGAAAGAAAACCTGCACTTGATGTTTCTGTCCTTTGCTGAGGTAAAAAAAAAAAAAGATCACTGCAACAGTATTGTGCAACAATAAACTCTAAAATAAATCAGACAACCTTTATGCTTTTTGGCTACTACAATAATCTTTGTTTTCCATCTATTCTCTCAGTGTTTGAATGCTGTTATACAAGCTCACAATACTATATTATTATTAACAATCATTCTTTTTTTTCAACATTCATCCCTGATCAGGAGGTGATCCAGAGCCAGGAGCAAAGCATTACACAGCTGCTGAAGGCCGTGAGGGAACTGAGTGACCAGCTCATCTACCAGAGGAAAAAGATCAATATTCTAGAAGAAAAGGTAAATAATAGAGACCTCAGTAAAAATGAATGGCATCTTATGATTGTTTTGTTTGGTGGTGACTCTTCATCCATAACAAATGTGCATAACGCTGGGAAGGGTTTAGCTAACTAAGAAAATAAAATGCATGATTCACCTCCTGTCGTCACTTCAGTCAGAGTGAATACATTCCACTCAAACGCAACTTTAGTTGTAATCATCTCCAAGTACCTGGCAAAAGCATCTCTAAAGCAGCAGAAGATCACACTGGGGGGTCTACCCTGTTAGCTAAGAACAGGAAATGGAGTCTACAATTCAACAAACTCACCAAAATTGGACAATAGAAGATCAGAAAAAGGTTGCCAGTTCTGATGAGTCTCGATTTCAGCTGCTGAAAGCAGCGTGAAGCTCATGAGAGCATGGATCCATCCTGCCTTGGGTTAATGGTTAGATATGGTGGTGGTGTAATGATGTGGGGGATGTTTTCTTGGCACACTTGGGGTGTTTTGTACTGACTGAGCATTGTTTGACTGTCACAGCCTAAGTATTGTTTCTGACCATGTCCATGAATTATACTGTGATATGTGCGCACATACAAGCATGTGCAGCCTCCAGTCTCCAAATCTAAATCTTACTGAGATGCTGATCATCTGAGCCAGTGCTGTAGTGCTTTATACATTTCACTGAAAAAGCTTTTGAAGATTTCTACATAGAGTCAGTGAGAAGATTTTTTTCTGCAAGCCAAAGGTTTTTCTGACAATTTTCCACAGCTGACAGCCAACATGTTAGCTAGCCCAGGAGACCATTGAGAAGATGCCAGAAACCTTCAGCGCTGAAGCTCCAACACTCACCCCTTACCTGACCTCAGGCTCTACCAGCAGGACCAAAACAATCAATAATATGGATAATGAAGCTTAAGGTGATGTTGTGAGCGACTTAATGGTTTGATATCTGTAATGTGTTATTAAAAACCTGAAATATTCAATCAGACCTCGAATGCTCATCATTTACAAGCGTGTCCAGGATATTTCCTGTGGTTTTCAGCATGTCATTAATACAGTTTCATGAGAGAACTGTGCAAATAAGGGCTAAATGAATGCGATTGATAAATATAGACTCCGCTACTAACAATTACAAAAAAGAATAAGACCTCTAAAGATAGTTATTTATCAGTAACGGGTTATTGGTTAATTTAACACATACAGTATGAAATTGTCACCAGTCACAATATCACCACATTGTTTGATTTGTACATCCCAAATTTGTGTAATACTGTATACAAGGCAAAGAAAAGCCAAAAATCCTGTCTGGGAGGTGTGAGGCATTAAGTAGTGCAAACTAATTATTGTTTGATGAAGTACTCGATGAATCAGGGGAGCTCTACTTCAGAAAAACAAAATAGCGCTCCGTCATTACCGAAGGATCATTACTCATTTATTAATGAGTGGTGACCAGCCAAAAAAGGTTTTAAAAACCGTGCAAATATAAAAGCTATAAATTTAAATCCCCTCTTCTCTATGTTTTCAACTTAGACCATGGAGCAAGAGAAAGGATGGTTCAGTAAATTTTGATCAGTAAAAGTATGAAAATGGTTTTGGAGATTATGGAGGTGAGATTTTACAGAGAAAATAAATTCTCAAATTCCACATTTGATTCTTATCATCATTACTATCATTATCATGTAATTTTATAATCTCTGTGACTAACACAGGGTGCCTGCACCCCTGTGAGCATCTTTGTCTGCGTCACTTTTCATGTTTACTTGTTAAACCATGTTGGCTCTGAGCCTCCAAATCTCTCTCTCGTGCACACAGAGGAGTTCTGGCTTTGTCTCAGGAGGATTCAGTCTCTATCCTCTTCAGGCAACTCTGTCCTTCACATAGATCTGGAGGACTTGAGACAGAACAGATGCTTCATCGAATACAGATTTTTACCTTGATGGGCCAACAAGCAACTACACCATTCACCTCACGCACGTGTCTGGAAATCTGCCTGACCCATGAACAACCTCACAGGCGTGATGTTTTCCACAAAGTATAGGAACCATAACAACCATCAGGACACCAGCTGTGCCCACCAGAAAACCAGTTGGTTACAGCAGATGCACATGTAATACCCATGTTTTATTCCCATGGGATTTGCATCCCATGTGAATAAACTGAATGAGATAATAGGAATAATGAATGCTTGTTGTCTACTATTGTCTTCACAGTATGCGCTTTCTATCATTTTCTAAGTGGATGCTGGTTCAGCACCTGTGGAGACACTAACCTGAATGTGAGATATCTTCACATGAAACTAAAGGAGTGGACTGAATGTAGGAGAGGGATCCAGGGGATGTCAGGTAAGA
Source organism: Rhamphochromis sp. 'chilingali' (assembly GCF_963969265.1). NCBI lineage: Eukaryota > Metazoa > Chordata > Actinopteri > Cichliformes > Cichlidae > Rhamphochromis > Rhamphochromis sp. 'chilingali'. The sequence continues at coordinate 10,333,881 of NC_137943.1, read as the reverse complement.
GGCGTCTTCTTTCAAATTGACCCAGATCTCCATCTATCATGTGGCACCTCCCAAAAATTGACTTCCCCTGAATCAGACGTCCTTCCTGCATGTGACAAATAAAGAACCTTGAACTTGAACTGAACTTGAACTTCTCTGATCTGATCCATTTCTATAACAGGGTCATGTCTGTTCTTAATTCAGTGCCATCTGAGGTGCTGACAATCACGGCATCCAATACTGATTTTTGTCATTGGCAGCAGCGATTCCTCCAGGTTTCCCCAAATCTCTTGATTTTCTCATTTACTGCAGATGGTGAGAGTCTTCACAGTTTCCACAATTTGTCACAGAGTTTTACCCAGTGTGTTACTGACCTGTCACTAATTAACATAATTAGTTGCAAAATGTTCCTCCAGCTGTTTCTTTCCGATACCACATATGCTTACAGCTTTTTCCTGCCCCGTTCCCAACTTTTTTAGAAATGTTGCTTCCATTAAATTCAAAATGAGCTCATGTATTACTTAAAATTATACATTTACTCCATATGCATACTTGATATGATTTTATTTGTGAATAAAATGGGGTTTAAGAGATTTGCAAATAATTACATTCTGTTTTTATTTATATGTTACAAGGATCAGATCATAGAGAAGAAACAGTCACATATGAACAGTTTTTATATTGGGTCACATTTACTCACTGACCCCTGACAATTTGGGAAGGATCCCTTGACTGGATCATGACATAGAAAGGAAAAAGTTGGATGCATATATGAGGCTCCACAATCTCTTCTTGAATTGTTTCTATATGTTTTTCATGCTGACCTTTTTTATGTAACAAGAGCAGCATCTAAAAGTGTCAGCTTTTGTTGTGATTAATAGGTTCCTTGTTTGATATATTTGTTATTATCACAAAAATCAAATAACTGTTATAGAAGACTTTAAAAACTGGAATTTATTCACTTCTGAAATGCTAAACGCATAAATTTTTGTCACTGCTGTTGTCAGAATTGTAATGGATTAAAACTGTGTTGGAGAAAAATTGAGAGCTTAATTTTGCTTTATATATAAGAGTCGTTACAGATGAAGTAGAATTGTTGGAGGAAATCCATATAATTTAACAACAGGCATCATTTTGTGGAGTTGTAAGGAAGAAAAGTTGTTCTGACATTTTGACTGGTGGGATATATAAATATAAACAGGCAAACCAAACACTAACATGAATTTGTATCAACTTACAGGAAATGGGTACACGAAGCTTTTATGGAAGGAAAGAATGTGTTTACATGTGACACATTACAGTGAGAACAATGAACTGGATGAGAGCGAGCATGAGTAAGAGTATCCTGGAATCAGGTCTGAGGACAAATGAGGAGATCCGAGGTTAGCTGAGGGTCATACATATATAATGTGCGTGTGTAGTAAATGAAGTGTGTTCAGGTGCTTGGAGAGGATGTTATGCAGTGAGATGTAAGGTACCAGGATGCAATGATACTCTAAAAGTCAAATAATATAAATATCATATCCAACTCTGTTTCATAAGCTTCTCATACAGGACATTCAGTGTCACACACACTGAAACTCTTAACCATATGATTGCCTGATTTTGTTGCATGAGTCTGAGAAAACGGTAACATTTTGGTACCTTTATAGCACACTGTTACCCTGACGCAACAAACTAATTTCTGGTAAGGGGTGGGAGGAGGGGCCAATTTGTTTGATATATCAACAAAGACCTCAAGCTCCCATAAAGTAAGGTGAATTTTTTATGTCTCCCATTAAACAAATAAATAATTAAATCCATGCTGTAGTGGTTTTAATATTTAATGTATTTTTTTGCATTGTTTTAAGTAAGTACATTTTAAATAACTTCAAAATAAATACATTTTAGTTGGATTTTCACATTTTTTCAGTAACAAAAAAATAAAACAGAACCCAAATTTATGCAGACAAAACAAATAAATGTCCATCCATCCATCCGCTTATCCTTTTCAGGGTCGCGGGGGGCGCTGGAGCCTATCCCAGCTGTCATAGGGTGAAAGGCGGGGTACACCCTGGACAGGTCGCCAGTCTGTCGCAGGGCTAATACACAGGGACAGACAACCATTCACACTCACTCGCACATTCACACCTAGTGACAATTTGGATTAATCAATTAACCTATCCCCACAAGCTGCATGTCTTTGGACGGTGGGAGGAAGCAGGAGTACCCGGAGAGAACCCACGCAAACACGGGGAGAACATGCAAACTCCACACAGAAAGACCCCGGCCTGATGGTGGAATCGAACGCAGGACCTTCTTGCTGTGCGGCAACAGTGCTAACCACCGTGCCACCGTGCTGCCACCAAATGCCACCATAAATGTTTATTTATTTATTTATTTCACATGGCACACTGACTTTTGAACAAATATTTCAAAAGGCTGAACTTTTTTTCTACTGATTGGTCAGGAGGGCTCAGTAAACTCCAGAGGGCAGTCTTGTTCCATCGCGTGCAGATGACTTCACTGAGATTTGATTGCACCATGAAGTATGTCTAATGTGAAAACTGATACTTCCTTAAAAACTCACATGTGTGTTCCCGATTACACTCTGACTGCTTGTCCCACGGTTTGCTTCCACAAACAGCATTAAAAACGAGAAATATCCTCCCCTGAGATAGTGTGAGACATGACTTTGATGACAGAGGTCATACTTCTTTTATGCATAATGAGTCTAATCACAGCTGCAGGACTAAACAAATAGACAAACCATTCACACGACAACCACACCTAAACACACACACACACACACACACACACACACACACACACACACACACACACACACACACACACACACACACACACACTTCTTTGTGTTTTGCCATGCAGACTTGACAGTGATCTCCCTGCACATGTGTGAAGCAGCTTCTTCAGTTACTCTGCCTGCCTCTGCACACACATTAGTTTGGAAGGTTATTTTAGGCTGCACAAGCACCCTCTGCTTCCAGTGAAATAATAGGAGGAGTCAAACTCTTGCCTTTCCATTCTGCTCCTTCGTACCATTCCTCATGTCAGCTGACAGGGGATATCCCTCTAAATAACAAGTTCCCCTTCGCTGTCTGTGCTGCAGCATTAAGTTAGACCTTTATTTTGAAACAATGGACAACAGCCCTCTGCAGGTCTTGACTGTCCCTACAGCCCCCTACCCAGACCAGCGACCCAGCACCAACGGCCTGAGGAAAAAGGTCTATGTGTTCCAGTCCAGAAGGAACTACCTTCACAACTTCATCCAGAGTGTCTTCTCTTCCATTGACCTGCGCGATCGCCAGGGTTCAACCATGGTGGTGGGGGGAGACGGACGCTTCTTCAATCGAACGGCTACTCAGGTCATTGTGCAGATGGCAGCTGCCAATGGGGTCAGTGTCACCATGTGTAAGGGCTTGCTTACCTTGTTTGTGTGTGCATGCTGGCAGGTGAGTGTGCACATGAGCAGATAACTGCATGTGTGTCAGTGTCACCTGCCCCAGTAACTTATTATCTCTTTGTCAGCAATTGTACCTTCATGTCAACTGCAACCTGTGACTTTTGCTTTTACTGTCCAAACTATAATCAAAAAGTAGAAAAAAACAAAAAAACATAATTTTGATGTAATTATATTTTTTAAAAAATAATTGTAACTTTTAAATTAAATGATAAATTGCATATGGATATAAGATACTGACTAGATATTACACTAATCTCTGTTCAGTATCTAATATCCGATCTAATAATAAATATCGGAAATGTCACTTTGAAACACTTCCAAGTCCCAGAGTTCTCCGTGTCGAGGGAATGCTCTCCATCACTCCCTCTATGACCTTTTTTTCTCCTCCTCTAATAATAGGACCCTTCCCGCAAACATAATCTGAGCTACCTGGGGTCGGGGAGGTGGGGGTGGGGAGGGTATCCCCTTGTTTTAGTAGCATAACTGATCCTTTTCCTGGGAGATTAATGAAAGCAAGGCTTAAGTCTTATTGGCAGAGAAACATCCGCCACCATTACATTCAGTCACCATTTACTGATAGAACTTGCTCTTGGTGTGCCGCAAGTGCCGTTTGTGAAATAAAATATCCTATTTACTTCTGACAAGACCTGTGACAAACCTGATATTTACTGCTATTCCCACCCCTGCCTCACGCTGATATATCAAGATACGTAATTTTCTCACCCAAGTAAAAAACGCCTATGTGACTTTTCCCCAGGTGGGTCGTCTGATCATTGGACACCACGGGATAATGTCCACGCCAGCCGTCTCCTGTATGATCAGGAAATGCAAAGCCATCGGAGGCATCGTTCTCACTGCCAGCCACAACCCCGGTGGACCTGATGGAGACTTTGGCATTAAGTTTAATACTGCAAATGGAGGTATGGTAACTTGAGAGAAGAAAGCATGCAGTCGCAATGGCCAAGTGCAAAATAGTGATACAGGAGAAGTCAGGCATTTAATAAGGCCTCATTCGGATATGTGGCTCAGACACAGAGAAAATGTGATGCTTGTATTGGCACAAATCTGGAACAAAGTTCAAACACATCAAAACAACACACAATATTCAGTATCGCTATTCCTGTCAATAGAAGATTTTTCTACTGTTACAATACTGTAATTTTACACTGTCATCATAAAACCAGGCTTCTTCTGCCTCATCCAGGCCCAGCCAACGAAGCAGTCACAAACAAGATCTTTCAGATCAGCAGGACCATTGAGGAGTTTGCCACCTGCCCTGGACTACAAGTGGATCTGACAACTATGGGAAAACAGACCTTTGACCTGGAGAACAAGTTCAAGCCATTCACAGGTGAACTAGAGCATTAATGTTAGTCTCTCATTCATCATCGAAATTAATGAGCATGCGGGGGGAAAAGGGATATGAGGCTAGTTATATGACTGACCAGATATATTCTTTGCAGGTACAATTACACATATTGTCTTTTTTCTTTGTGAAAGGCGTATTGTAAGTGTATTTATGTATCTCTTTCCCTGATGATGGATAGAGTTTTGTTTCTGATTTGTGCAGTGGAAATCGTAGACTCTGTGGAGTCCTACGCTAACATGCTGAGGAACATCTTTGACTTTGCTGCTCTGAAGGAGCTTCTGTCTGGCAAGAACCACTTCAAGATAAGACTGGATGCCTTGCACGGAGGTCAGAGAAAATGCTCTCATAACTAACTCATTTATCGTATAATGTCATAGTTATATTTGTACGCAACTCCAGCAAGTTCTTTAACTCATTTTCTTATGAAGCATGATGCTATTCAAATCTATATGATTTCCATATTTCTCACATTCATGTCAGCAACGTAAAAGAGAAGCTTAACAATATTACAGAAAAATGGAGATAATAATGAGATAAATGTTTGAGGCTCTGTTCTATTCTGGGAGAGGTAACATTGGGTTGTCAGATCTGTGACTTTACTCTCATTAGATTACTAAATCTATTTTGAGCGTCCCCAAACACTGAAACAAAACGTCAGGGCTGAAGCACTGTGAGCCTCAGTTTTCTCCTTGTTGTTGTTTTAAAATACTTTGTGCAACACCAGATCTGCCTAGTTCATCTTTGTCCTCTCTCACCTGTCCGCTCTGCAGCGGTAGGACCCTACGTGAGGAGAATACTGTGTGTTGAGTTGGGTTGTCCTGCCAGTTCTGCCATTAACTGTGTCCCTAAGGAGGATTTTGGAGGTCAACACCCAGACCCTAACCCCATATACGCTACAGATCTGGTTGACAGCATGCGAGACGGACAGTATGATTTTGGTGCAGCATTTGATGCCGATGGGGTGGGCTTACCGAGTTATTATTTCTGCTTTTTACTTGTTTGTTTGGTTTTTTTCAAACATTACAAGAATATATGTAATATAAAAATGCAGCTTCAAAAGACATTTCCTTGGGCCTGAGAAACCTCTTTCTGCTTTCTAGGACCAGAACATGATCCTTGGTAAACATGGCTTCTTCGTCACCCCATCTGACTCCGTGGCTGTGATTGCTGACAACATTTTTTGCATCCCGTACTTTCAGCATGCAGGGGTGAGAGGTTTTGCTCGTACTATGCCCACAAGTGCGGCATTAGACAGGTAAACGTGTGGCCTGCTTTTCAAATATCACCATCAAAACAAACTGCCTTAGAATACTCTTTCATTGTATTTCCTTCAGAGTAGCCAAGGCAACGAAAATCGAGCTATATGAAACTCCCACTGCCTGGAAGTTCTTTGGGAACCTCATGGATGCAGGCATGCTGTCTTTGTGTGGAGAGGAAAGCTTTGGTACAGGTACTGCGTGTCCGTGCCAAGTAACTAAATCAAAGAAGACGAGGATTCTGATTCTGGGCTTTTGTTTTATGTTTTCTCAACACTGTCAACCTAATTCCACTTCACGCTTCAGGAGGAGACCATATTCGTGAGAAGGATGGGCTTTGGGCTGTGCTGGCATGGCTGTCTATCCTGGCCACCAGAAAGAAGAGTGTGGAAGATTTAGTTAAGGACCACTGGCTAAAATATGGAAGAAACTACTTCACCAGGTGAGATGTGGACACACTAAAAAAACACCGTATTATTACTGAGGTTATGTGATAAAGTTTTTTTATTTTATTTGTTTGCTTATTTGTTTGTTCTAAGAGGCTGAAATATAGTTAAGCAGAAATTGTGTCATTGATACAGATGAAGCTGTAACAGGTGGGTCGACGAGACATGTGAAGACACATGTAGAACATTACTGACACCTAGTGGAACATATGTGGCATTGCACTGTATGACAGAACATTTAACATGAGAATATTATTAGTAGTAATATTAGTATTAGTATTGTCTGTACTGACTCACTTTTGATTACAAAATATTCATTATCAACACAAATTAAGCCACATCACAAAACATATGTAAAATAAGGCATCAATAATCAATAATAAGTACCTGTTAGTTTATTATTTATTTATTTATGTAGCCTTTTTTTTCTCATTAGATTTTTGTTTCTACTCTTTACATTTTGCCCAGGTATGACTACGAGAATGTAGACATAGATGCAGCATGTGAAATGATGGAGGATTTGGAGATCACAATCACCGACAAGACCTTTGTGAGGCAAAGATTTGCTGTGGAAGACAAAATCTACCAGGTGGAGAAAGCAGACAGCTTTGAGTATGCAGACCCGGTAGACGGCACCATTTCCAGGAACCAGGTACATGAAAAACACTGTGGTGCATTTTTCTGTAATGATAGTCTTGCGGTATACACAGATGCATAATGTATGCGATTTGTCAGCATCAGAGCCTCTCAGCTGTGTTTGCAAACCCTAAAAAAATGTATCTCAGTCTGCGCTGGGCTGTCTTCACTGCAGGGGCTGCGGATAATCTTCTCTGATGGTTCTCGAATCATCTACAGACTCAGTGGGACCAGTTTTGATGGGGCAACAGTTCAAATCTATCTCGACAGCTACGAGAAAGAACACGTTTTTGGGGATGCACAGGTGGAGTATCTAAAAGTGAAAACTGCATTTTGACCAGAACAGGCAAAAAAGACAAACCTTTGAATCACTAAGCAGAAACTCTTTTTAAATGAAATGTAGCGCTGTGTGGTGAAAAGGAACAGTGTTACTGCTCTGTGGTTGTTTGGATGATTTTACATATGGCAGCAAGGTGCATGAGTCTCTAATTGTGCCATCCTTGTTTTGGACAGGTGATGCTGGCACCCCTTGCCACTATCGCTCTAAAGATTTCTCAGCTTCATCACAGGACCGGTCGAACTGGTCCGTCTGTCATTATATGATTCCTTATTAATTGACAAAATAACGCTCTTTTGTAAGTTTTTCCATCCTGTTTTTTTGTGTTTGTGTTTGTTTTTTATAAAGGAAGTCTCAAATCCAGTTGTAGCTACATATGATGCAAAAGTGTGCAGTTGAATGAAATTAAATGTGATATATTAAACAGCGTTTTTGTTTTTGGTTCGGTTGTGGCATGCTTTGGTGCTTTTTTATGGCAGATGATATTACATCTACTTTACTTTGTTTCAATTTTGCTTTTGTTAACTGTCATTTTCATTCTCACCAGTGAGGCCCTGGCTAAAATCTGCAAGATTACAGAAAGGTCAGCGTTTTTAGTAAAAAAAAATTGAACCTATTTGAGCATAATGTTTTCATAAAGTAGCACTTTCACTTCCTCAGTGAAACTCTTTAAAAAACAGCATCAGCACTGTCTCTTTTTAAAAAATCTTTTTCTTTTTGTACCAGTTATTACTGAAGACTACTTGACATGTGCAGTTGAGAAACTTAGAACATGACAGCAGCAGGTGCTGAGTTTAAAAAGAAGGAACGGGCTGTTTCCTGTCGTTAATCCTCTAAAACCGTCATTTGGATCATGCGTACCCCTTAATTTAGGGGAATAATAACCTGAAATTGAAGTTGAGTGCGTGGGTGGGTGCTTGAGAGTGAGTGACGGCTTTCCAGCTCGTTTGACTCTGTTGAGTCTGAAAATGACAAAAAGCAACAAGTCAGCATTTAAAGACTGCTCCCAAGAAAACATCTTCTAAAGATCTTTTAGTTTCACTGTGACAAGGGTCCTCTTTTTTTTCTTTTTTTCTTCTTTTACTTCACTATCTGTAAGTACAACTTATGCTGATACCTTTTTAGCACACCAACAAAGCAAAAACAACAAAGGAAACTTTTAAACTGCAAGAAAATATTTTTTCAAATAGCTTATCCATATCTGGTGAGTGCACCACATAATTTCCATCTGGACGGCAACAGCACAAGTCCACAAACATCTGCCCCAGCTCTGTGATCACTCATGCCCTTTGAAGTACTGTCCCTTTCTGTCTGGTTTCATCTCCATAATGCACTGAACCTGAAGGGGAACAACAACACAACAAGGGGAAGGCCAGCTGTGGTTCATCTCAGGCCCGTCGTGGTGTGAGTTTTGGTTCCACTAAAAATTTCAGTCTAAGATTGCACAAGTTTACATGCATAGTTACTCTGTGATCAGGATCTGTCCGTCAATAACACAATATTATATTACAGACTGCAAATGGAGGAGGAACTTAACTAAGGAGGACACAAAAGTCAGGTATTTATGAATGATAAACCTAATGTCAGTAAACAAAATCAAAACCTATTTACATGCATAGTATAAAGGTGCCTAAGAAGCACTAAAAGGTATTTTCATGCCTTTTGTAGATAAGTAAATCCATAACATGGATAAATATATTGGCTCCTCTGGTGTCTCCACACCAATGCTATTGTAATCTGCAAATCTAGTAATGCCCAACATTGTTGGATGTGAGCATGTATAGGGCCAGAGTACAGAACCTGTACCCGGATATATTATTTGTAAATATAGTGCCTTCATAGTTTCATATTGTTCTTGCAGATTTTAAAGTATGAATCTAATATATGCTGAACTGGACTCCATTGGGGTAACAGTACTGGGCAGCTTGATTGGCATGCCCCCAGAGAACACCAGAACTGACTGGTCTGCCACTGGTGCCCTGTTTGCTTCACAGATGATGTTACAAGCATCACAAGGTTTGTCCTGCCATCTCCAGACTCTTTCACACCTGTCACATGTGCTCAGCATGAACCTGCTCTCATTTGGGTGACAGTGATGGACCTGGCAGATCTGTTGTTCTCAGGCAAAGACCGGCTGCATGGTGCTGAGCTGTGAACACAGGTCCCACTAAAGGATGCTGGGGCCTCATACCGTGCTCATGGAGTCTGTTTTTGACAGTTTGGTCAGAAACATGCACATGAGTAGCCTGCTGCAGGTCATTTTATAAGGCTCTGGCAGTGCTCCTGCTGTTTTTCCTCACGCAAAGGAGCAGAAACCAGTCCTGCTGATGGGTTTATGCCATTATACGGGCCTATCCAACTCTCCTTGTGTCACAGCATGGCATCTTATCCACACGCTCTGTTGGGAGATGTAGCAAACCGACTTGCGAAACCACCTACAGACAGTGACAAGAAAACAGATTAAAAAGCAAAACTACAGAAAAATCAGTCAGAAGGGAAGAGGGCAGGGCTGCGGTCTTTGGCCACTACCTGCAAAACCAGACCCTTTTTGCTGGGATTGCTTTCTTATTGCCTCACTAGTGTACCTGCACAAACAAAGGGGAATGGACTCAGTGCTTTATAACGTTTTTAACTTTTTATTTCTTGTACTGTGATGATCACATGTTCCCTTTTTTTTCAAGCAGTGTATTATACTATATTATTGTGGATAAAGCTCCCCAGCTGTACAGAAGCTGCTGTTCCAGCTCCAGCTGTAAGATTATAGTGACATATGCCATAATAAATCAGTAGTTACGATCCAGCAATATATTTTATATAATTCTGAATAATGTTTAGCTAATTTATAATACTGAAACTTTAGTTCTATTACTTAAGTAGGGTCATGACTTTTACTCAAGTAATAGTAGTTGTTATTCAATAAGGAAAAACTACAAGAAAGTATCTCTTGGGTAAGATAAATAGTCATAAATAATAATAATAATAATAATAATGATAGACTTGATATACATTTAAAATGTAGGGAAAATTAAGGTAACAAACAATTAAAACACTTGAGTAACGAATAAGTAATGTAGTCTGTATTACTGCAGCAGCTTATATTGTAACACAACACGCAGACGTGTAAAGCCCCCTGGAAGCACGCGCTAAATCCTCTCGTGCTCGTCATTGAGAGACTACGTCACCAGCTAGGACTGTTTGGGTCAACCTTGGTGAATGGTGTGAGGTGAAACTTTTTGCCTGTCAAGATTACAGTATATCGGTAAAGAAGTTCAAGCCCCAGCTAGCCGCAGAGCTACTGTAGCTTTAAGGAGGTCACCTGATGCAAAGAAAGGAAAACCCGACCGAGGAAGCAGGAAGTTCCTGTACGACGACATCGAGCCCGAGCACGTAAACAGTGCACAAAGAGCAGAAATAAACACAAAGAGGGGGTTTTCAGACGTTGACCGCAATGGCAGGCATTAAAGGTATTTTTTAATTTTGGCTCTGCTGGGTCAGCCGAGAGTTGAGTGTTAAAGTTTTTGAAGTTAAAAGTTTGTAAGCTGAGTTTTCCATACTGGTCAAAACGTTTGCTGTATCATCTCGAAACTCGCGTCTCTGTCGCAGGTCATTAAGATCTGTTGCCAGATAAGTTATTAACCTGTTGATTTATGCATTAGAGTTGTTGCTATTATCTAGTGTATCCTAACTCTTAGCTATGCCACGAGTGCTCCACGCCTACCGTGTATTTGTTTTATATTTTGGCCAAAAACAACTCTGTGATTAATGTAGAGTTATTGATGTCTCGTTTTAGCACTGGTTGGTTTGTCCTTTAGTGGTGCTATTGGACTGACATTTCTTCTGCTGGGCTGTGCAATAGAAACGTATGGGTAAGTTCTCCTTGTAAACGTATCAGCAGCTATACGTGCTATTTTATGACACTGACTTACATTATTACAGAAATAACTGAGTTTTGGTTGTGCTCTGAACAACATCATTCGCTCTGCAGTTACATTGTGTGACTTTTGATTGGAGACAAAAGAAAAAGGCCAGATCAGTGCAGTCAAGGCCTGTATTTATAGTCCTTATAGTCCTCTTGTTGGTCAAACTCCAGGAATGCCAGTTTCTGATGTGACTGAAGTTACTACTTCAAAACTGGAAATCACCCTAAGAGCCCCAGAACATTTTTCTGTAACTGGTTTCACAGTTTTAGAACTCCTAATGACGAGTAAACTGAACTTCAGGTGTGCTAAGATGTTCCATTCTTTTGAAGACGAGTGTTTCATGCCCTTTGTAAATATTTTTGACAATTTCATCTGTTTTTGCAGGGTCTACTGGCCGATGTTTGTCCTGATTTTCTACGTATTAAGTCCCATCCCGACCTTCATATCCAGACGCCTCAGTGACGACTCTGAATCCAGCAATGCCTGCAGAGAGCTGGCCTATTTCTTAACAACTGGCATTGTGGTATCATCGTTTGGACTACCCATTGTTTTGGCCCGTACCAACACCGTGAGTTCTCTTTACTTATTTAGTTTCAGATCATACTAAATGAGCGTAAATTCATCTGTGCGTACAAGTAGTGCATGTGCAGTGAAAACAAAATTACAGTGGAAATCTAATGGGCCATTTCTGTCGTCCAGATCAAGTGGGGTGCCTGTGGATTGGTGATGACCGGAAACGCCGTCATCTTTCTCACCATCTTAGGCTTTTTTATCGTGTTTGGAGGCGGGGATGACTGGAGCTGGGAGCAGTGGTAAAGTGCCGTTGGAAAGTGGACACACAGATGGGTGGGCGGGTGGGTGGGTAGGTGGATCGTTGAACGAACAGACTGCAGACTGAGGGGCACATGTGTCCTGCACTCAATGGGGGATGAAGCTATAGTGTAGGCAGCAAAATGTCAAATGAAACCAGCGTGTTGTCATGCTGATTTTTATACTGGGGTGGGGATTAGGTTTGGAGATAACTGTGTGCCCTGTAATGTGCCTTACGTCTGGGACCAGGGAGAAATGAATGTCTGTACCCCTCTTATGTGCCATCAATATCCACATTAACACATATATGATTATTTTCTTCGTCTTGCCTTTGTTTCAGTTGCTGAATCACCCTGCTCACTGCAGCTATTATGCCTCAGTTAATCAATATCCTAAAGGGATCCTAAATAATAACTATTGTAATGTATACTGCAAAGCTTATACTGCATCATCTGCCTCATTGTTTAAGGGAGGAGTTATAGCTTGCTTATTATTATGAGCACTCTTTGCTAGTACAGAGCAAGTTATATGACTCTTAATCAGGTGAATATATATTTGTGTTAAGTATGTTGTTTTGCTTTTGTTTTTGTTTGTGTGTTTCATTCCTCAAGCATTTTATTTTTTGTGTTCTGGTGCAATTGTTTACATTTTCACCAAAGATAATTTCTAGACTGCAATTCTACTGGAGCATATTCACCACTAAACTATATTTAAAATAAATAAATAAACGTAACACAGTAACACGATCCTCAAAAGCCAGCCGAGGCGTCTGAAAAATGACTCTTTGTACGATCAGTCCAGAAAAAGTAGCCATTAAACTTTATTCTTCTGTACATTACAAAGCAATCCATAATCCTGACAAAATGTTATGGCATAATGAATTCATTTTTTGTTTTGTTTTTTTACTTGTTGAATGGTAAATACTGTACATGTTTGCTATTTTTGTCCTAGTAGGTGCCTTCTCTCGCATACTTCTTCACACACGCCTGCCTTAGACAATGTACCTTTCAAAGGGTCTGGTTGTAATTTGTTTTTCACCATCAGGGCCTGGTGAAATCTTTAACTTTAATTTAACATTTGCATCCTTGCATGTAATGTTCCCATAGTCAGTCAATAACTAATGATGAGCTTTGTTTGATCAGCATGTGTAACGAAACCTGTCACAGAAAGAAATGTTCGCAGAAAATTCCTGATTTCCTAAACATCTGCTACACAGTTGCTTTTCAGAGGGAAATGTTGTATTGTTTGTATGTAACTGACATGTTCAAGTCCATCAACGGGAAGAAAGTGTACGTTCTCTGTTGTGACTGCTATATTCACACTTTAAAGACACTAAGGAGTGCCTAAGAGTTCTGTAAGTTTTTTTATAAGCTCCTGATTGCACTTTTCTAACACTGATTAAAACTCTCTGTGTAGTGAAGCAAATGCACGGGCTCTGTCTGTTCACTGATCGTGATTTGATGAGAACTTGATTTGACTTCTGTACATCTCACCTCTTTGTCGCTCCTGATGGCTGATGCATCCAATCAGACACCTGCGCACTGTTTATACAGCAGAGCAGCAGTAGCGGTTGTAGCAAACCCCAGAAAGGGCCTCTCATGAGACAAGAAGTGGAAAAGAAGCTGTGTGGGTGAGTGTTTTGGAATCATTTCCTTCTGGTTGGATTTTGACACAGGTGTGAACAGCTGCTAAATTTGTAATTATCTGTTTATTTATTTATGTTTGCTACTTCATAGTTTGCGTACAAGCTTATAATCCTCACTGAAAAACATATTTCTACTTTCCCTTTCCGCAATTTACAAACACACAAGCATTAGTAATGAATGCAGACTGGCAACAATGCCAGTTGTGAACAAACCGCATAACAAAGGAGTGATAAAACCCAACATTACCTATTCAGGGTTAAATTGCATGTGACAGAAATCCACCACGCAGCTGCACACCACCTGAGTGGTTTAATTCCATTCTCTGTTCATGTGTGTCAGGATGCGCCGAAGCCGCCTCACCAGTCTGAAATGAGTGCATTTCCTCCACAAAACAAAAGAACCCGCACTCTGCATATGAATTGTTATTGTTTATATGTAAAGCATGCTGCCTGCCTCCACTAATTGCCTTTTATATGAGAGTGGGCACAACATGTATAGTTTATAGTCTAACATCTCTACAAACAGGTTTAGCAGCTGTATCATTGCTGCTGCGTAAAAGTCTCTTCTGAAACGCAATAGCAAAGTTGTGTATGTGCAATGCATAATGTCTTCACTGCATGTTTATGCAAACTTTAAGAACTTGAACACTAGATACTGATTATAGTAAATGTAAATCTGGTTTTGGAAGGCATTAACATGATGAATTCAGCCACCTGAAAGTGAGGCATTGAGAAGAAAAGAAAGATGAAAGGAAAGATGAAGACGAAAAAGATGCCCAGGGACACCCATTCATCTCTCTTTCAGGACAGCTGTTGCCTGGCAACAACCAAGGCATCAAAATCATTCTAAAACACTCCCGAGAATGCCCTTGAACACAACACAATGCAACAGAGTTTTGAGTAACATAACAGCGCAACACACTGTGCAACACGCATACAGTGTTTGTTAATGTGTGATGCTGCAATAAACACTACATGACACTGCCGCTGTGGTGGGTGGCAGTGTCAAAGGCAACACACTGTACAGCTCAGTGCAGACACACAGTCAGCGCAACAGAACCCAGTTAAACGATGCAAGACCAAAAAGAAATGAGTAAAGCATAATGCACTGCACCAAGAGGTAACACAATGTTAACAACAGTGCAGTAACACTGCTGAAGGTAATTCTAACTAGAACAGGCAGATATATATTTAAATACCTACTTTTTCCTGTAGAATAGTGGTTGCCAAAATAAAATAAAAAGATTCCCACAAAACAAGAATATTTTTTTCATTACCGTCCTCCATATGGTCTATGGTCCAATGAAACTGATGAGACTGTATTTATATAATAGTTTTAGGATAAGAATTGCCCCAAATCGCACCCAATACTGGAATTGTTGGTAAGATCTTAATCAGTTTACAATCATGAGGTTGCCCTTGGAAAACTTTGTTCCTTTTCACAGGTCTGTAACCCGTCTGTAGGCTACATAGACTGAATATAAAAGATGCACATTAGCATTAGCATGTTATGTAGTTAGCATTTTGGCCACCTCCGTATTTATTTTATGTTGTTTGTTTTATGTTGTCACCAGTGCTAAATGATCAGCTATATAGCAGTCTTGGTTAGCATTCATAAACTGTATGAGATTTTCATTCACAAAAAAACTGGAGCACAAACAGATGAATCCACTGAAAATGCTTTAAATGCGAGCAACAGCACAAACACAGTGAAGAGATCTAGCTGAGTGACTCAAAATAGCAAAGCGAGGTCTAGCAGACAGTTGCTGGCTAGCACTGCCTGTGTGAACACAGTCAAAATGTTCACACCCTTAACTTGAAACCAAACTCCAAACAAATGAGTTATAAAAAAAAAACAAAAAACTGTCTCCCTCCCCTCACCCCAAACCAGTCCCAGCAGATAGCTGTCCCTCTCATAGCCTGGTTTCTTCCTGCTAAAAGGGAGTTTTTCCTTTCCACTGTCCCAAGTGCTTGCTCATAGGGGGTTAGTTTGAATGTTAGCGCCTTGAGGCCATTGTTGTGATTTGGTGTTATAAAAATAAAATTAGAATGGAAACTTCCATCATTTCTATCTAATCTGCTGAAGTTGGGCATTTAACCTCGGAATCTACGAGGACTGATTCACTTTCAGAGCAAGTCTCAAGATTGAATTGGTGAACTTTCAGTTCTTTGCTCTTCTGCACTGGCTTGTTTTATCTATGTAGCAGCTTTTCAACTTGAGTCAGTTCCAGCTGGCATGGGCAAGAATAATAGATTATAGACAGGTCCATCACATCACTGCATGTAGATAATTATTTTGTATGTGAAACATATAATTAACCTTTTTGATAAAAATAAAATAAATATAAATAGTGTGGATAACTTTCAGTTTAGCTCAGTATCCCTGACCGCTATTTAACAGAAACGATCCGCATATGAGGAAGTTAATGAAAGCCAGAGGGACTTGTAGAGCCATTAAATAGTAATCCATATCTTGCGCTGGCAGGAAATCAAATGGACGATGCCGAACAGGCAGCAATAGTGAGGAGCCACAGAGGGCGTGAGCGCTGTAAAGCCATTGGTAAGCGGAAGGATTTGCGTCGTGGATGTTAAAGCCAATCGATGCGCTCGCGAGGTCGTGAAAGGGATCGAGCGCGAATGGCACAAATGGAACCTAATAAAAGGGGGCGCGTGCTCGGAGCGCAGCAGTGCGTACAGTGTGTTGCAGTAGACACGAGCGCGTCGGAAAACGGATAAAGCCTATTACTGGTAAGAGACCACGTTTAACCGTTTTCTTATAGACAAAATGTCGTTTTCTTTAGCTTCCAGGAAAATAAATAAAGAAAAAAACTTACCGAGCTTATCATTTGTACACTCAGAGCTTTATGTTGTTTTTCCTCTGTAGCACACAACAATAGCCCACGCGACATTTTTGAAGTTTTGATAAATGTGTGCAGCATCCCTTTAAAATATGTACAGGAAAGGATAATGGAATTAGTTATTTCAGATATTTACGAAAAAAGGAGTTTCAGGACGTTCAGATGACAGGTTTCCGTAATTTGAGCTGTACCGAGGCTATTCTGGGTGGAACACGATCGACACTCGGATGTCTTGAGTTGCACTGAAAGGTCTTTTGATTTAGTCATATCACGCAGTTTTCGTGTCTCTGCGCAGACTGCTCCTTATCTCTCCGGTGACTTTTCTTTGTGGGCATCTCCCTTCCTGTTGACAGTCGACTTGTTCAATTTTTTTAGTGTGTGTGTGCGTTACACTAAAAACATTCTTAGATTCTCAGGTTAGACGCACTTTACTGAGTCTAACCTAAGAAATCAAAGTTAGTGATTTCTCTCCTAAACAAGCGAGTTTGATTTATGTCTGAGTTTGTGACAATTGTGTGGGTGGCGAGAAAGGGAGTATTTGTGAACTGTAGATGGTGTGATAGAAAACTTGGATAGACCCACATTAACAAAACCTGTCAACCCATTAAGCAGTGAAGTCAGGGTTGGATGAGGTCAGTCAATTATGGATAGCACTAGTTAGGCTCATTATTTTAACTTGCTCGAAAAATGACGACAATATTCTAGTAATTGATGTGTCTAGCTTTAATGAATATAGGTCCACAGTGGTGACACATTTACTGGGAATGGCTCCAACACTTTCAAGTTCATCATCTCCCTTTGAGTTTTTATTGGTGCTGAACTTTGTGAACTTTAATTAAAGCCATCACTGTTTGTCATCTTATGAAAGGTCTTTTACCATCTTTCACAGCGCTAAGTGGGGCACAACAATAGCCATTGATTGGTACATGAATATCCAATAAAACTAAGGCACAACACACAGATGCTAAAATGTTAGCAGGCTGGTGATGTCATTGGTCCTTTCCAAATACACTGTTTGCTGTGAATGGTACTGTTAGCGTGGATAATATAAGTCATTTGCACCATTTATTAATTTCACAATTGTTAACATTGAGACCGACTTTTGAGAGTTTCTGTTTCTTTTTTGTGGGAGCCTTTTGTTTTGTGCAGGAGTGAATCTAGATACTTGACTTCGTGGATCTGTAACAGTATATTTTTCAATGTATGCCTTTTTTTATTCCAAAGTTTGAACATTAAAAAACCATAGGTTTCATTTTTTCCTCTTCTTAATAATCACTTTTCAGAGCTTTGTGTTGGTTCTGCATCCGACACGAGCTCCCACCCCACACCCCACAGTTGTGACATTTCGCTGGAATGTCACATATTGACGCATGTTACATTTCTGAAACTTAGTTGCATTTCCCTTTAAGCCCAGCTCAAAGCATTTATGATGTCCGTTGGGGGTCGTGGGGTATGAATTCAGTTGGCCTCTTTGTGATTTTATTCTCAGACAGGGCTGAAAAAGAGGACACATACATACAGCTTTTTGTTAGGCGGGCTTTCAGACAGACAGATTAGTGGTTGCTTGGTTGGTGGTACTAATGATGATGTTGTTACTGTCCTGCCTTTCTTGTCGCTGAACTGTGATGTTTGGCTTCCAGCCGGTGTTTGTCATGTTTGGGTGGAAACTCCAGCTGACTGGAAATACAGAAATCCCTGCATGCATGATTGAATGCACAAGCACAGAATATGGTATATGGTTCCCCTAAGAGATATATCATGGACCATTGGTGCTGGTCTACAATCAATTGTATAGTTTCAACTGACCAAAATACTGTGATCAGTCAGCATTTTTCCTTCTCAAAGATTTCACAGTGAAATGTGATCAGTCCAGTTATAATCCATACATTGTTTCTCCTTCAGGTCGAAAATTTGCTGATGTGAATTCCTGCTCGCCCGTTCACCACGGTCTCAAGGAGAACAGCTCCTTCTGTAAGTACACCTTTACAGTCACTGAGAGGAAATATTGTGGCCAGAATCCACTTTATAGGTATTATAGAGTATTATATATTTTTCTATTAGTTTCCATGCAGAGGAATTCTGCTTGCAGTATGTTGCTTGTTGAAATTGCTCGGTATAATTTTATATCAAGTCCATAATTCAGTGCGATGGGGTTATGGGCATTTGTACTACGTGACATTTTCAGAATTCATATGCGGTAGGTATTAATATGATGTGTGAAATTGTTTTTCAAGAAAAAATACATAACTAATCCTCCCCTCAGATTTCCCACTTTTCTTAAATGATTTCTTAAAGTGCCTTAAATTGTGGTTTTAAAATGTTGGTCTGACAAATTGAGCAATTTGAAGGCATTTGCTTATCAGTATAAGGTTTTAAATTCCATATTTTCAATAATTTTTTAAATCAATTTTGTTTTTGTTTACTCAAATATAATATATATATTTTGTTTATGAAATGGTCCAAAATATATAAAAGAAAAATCAGACATCTGTCATGTAAGGTAACACAGGCTCAGTGAATTTAAAGTATGTGGACATAGTTGTGTATAGATTCCTGTTAAAGGCCAGATCTGAAGCAAGAAACCCTGAATATACTAACAACAACAAACGAAGGAAATATTGGCTAGTTAGTTCTCGTTGCAGAACAGATATTGGTATAGGTGCTGGTGGAAAAGAGAAAATGGTTCCCCAAGATAACGTGAAACTTTTTGTAAAGAATTTGTGCACTTCAATTTAAGGAGTATGTCCCAAGAGGGCATATCAAAGCTTCACAATGATTCATTTCTGGATTTGTGGTTATGTTTACATGGATGTTGCCAGTGATGATGCTCACCAAAGGCCGTATCAGTGAACCATCTCCACCCCCACCTCCGAATCCTGCACACCATGCCAAGCCTTCTGTTACCGCCTTACTCCCCAAGTCAGCTGTTATTTTTCACTCTAAAAGCTTTAGCCTGTGTAGTTGGTACACCAAGTTTCCTCTTGTAAATGGATACTTGATGAAGAGCTGACACCGACAGTACTTCAGTAACAATACCTGAGTGCATGTTATTAAAGCGACTTGAATATGATGGGGTAATCAGCGTGAGTGTTTTTTCAAAGCTGGCACTCTCTCTAATTATTGCTGGTTTTGTCAGAAACTCTTAGGAGTGACTCATCCAGAGTCACTGCTGCCATGTGTCCAGAGTCCAATCCCCATCAATTATGTGTAATTTTGTTCTTTTTGTCTGAATCCACAACATCTAAGGCTCATGATGAAATAAACATTTTTTGTCATTTCTTTCATCCAAATATAAAAAAAGTATTTTTAATGAATGCTGAATATGAATAAATGAGTCATTTGTGCTAGTCTGCTAGTTACACATGATAAGTACACGAGGGTGATTGTAGGTATCTTATTTAAGGTAGGTATTTTTGCATGAAATATTTATTTATTTGTATTTATGTTTTTAAACCAATCAAGTCAGTCTGTAAGACAACAAAGCTGGAAATCGGTCTGCCTCCCCCATTACTGTTATTCACAGTACCAATATAACAAGCACATGCTGTGAGAGAAGAACAATCTACAAGTACCAACAGGCTCAGAGAGTCTGGCCTACCCATTCTCTCTCTCTGTGTCTCTGGCTTTCTGTGTCTGTACAGTAGGGCAGTGGGTTCCCTGTGGCCTCCACAGTGACGTCATATTTCAGCTGCCACAAATTGGTGTGTTGTTTCTCTCCCTCCTCAACAAACTCCTCTCAGTCCTCGCTCGTCTGAAAAGCTCATTTCTGCTTGAATCTGCTTTTGCACTGAATGCAAATGTGACTTAGTTTAGAGCTCTCAACTGCAAGCAGTCTAAAATGAGAAATGCTCATTAACATTAGGAAATTCAGTTGTTGATTGAAGCTTAAAAACAATGTAAAACTATTACTCTTTGAGAGGTTTCTTCCTTCATAACGTATTTGATAAATGTTTATAACACTTGTAGTTGTGTTCATTCAGTTGTGTTTCATTCTTAATCAATTGTTTATTGAAGGCACACCAAAACAGATTTCTAGTTTTATTATGCTGTTGCCAAATATAGGTCCTTGTAAAATATGGCAAAAAAGAAAGAGAAAGGAGTGTTATGCCTAGTTAATTTTCTGCTATTAAAGTTAAGTATGGCAGTGCCCCCCTTAGCCCCTCCTTGGTGGCACCCCTGGTAGAGACAAGCAGCATTTTGCTTGAAAGCTTGCTTAAAAAGTGAGTTATCTAAATAGTACTGTAGTTACAGATAATAGTTACAGATT
Organism: Rhamphochromis sp. 'chilingali'; assembly: GCF_963969265.1. NCBI lineage: Eukaryota > Metazoa > Chordata > Actinopteri > Cichliformes > Cichlidae > Rhamphochromis > Rhamphochromis sp. 'chilingali'. The sequence goes on along the minus strand of NC_137943.1, from coordinate 10,312,892 downwards.
ACTTTCAGCTAATCAGTTCCTTGGTCTAAACATTTTAAGCCTGTGTAGAAAATTGCCTCTGACATATTTCTGATCTGTAACAATGTATCTTTCTATGAAATGGTTATTCATATTTGTGGACATAATTATTTCAGTGTGCTCTAACTTTGTAAATATAAGTACACCTGCATGAAGTGCAACAACTGCTTTGTGTGTAGAACAAGCCTACACACACAGTGTGGGACGGATGGATAAAAATAGAAAAATAAGACTGCCTAAAACTTGCTGCAACCGTCTAACAAGTATTTTTCTTGACATGCAGTTCTTAACCTTGTACATTCAGAGGAAATTAACAGATCAACTCTGTGCTGAAGGAGCCTGGCAAATATTGATTGGTATCATATTCAGCGCTGTAGGAATTACATTAATATGGATCTTTCTAAAATGGTGCCTGGAGTGCTTTTGTGAAAGCAGAGGTTCTTCAATCATATATAACATTCTGTGATTGTCTTTTTAATGAAGCCAGGAAGCCTATAAATAGTGTCTATACATTTACTCCAGTTGGCAAGTAGATATTCCAGAAGTTCTGGGAAAAAAGCAAGTACTTGTCACTAGCTTAGATAGTTTTCACTGAAATTCCATTTGTAATGCATATGTGTCTCTCCTCTTGGGAACGGGTCTAACTTTGGCTTGTCATTTTTCTCAAGCTGTTACATCTACAAAACAGCTTTTTTTTTAGCATTATGCCCAACAACATGTACTATTTTTCAGGCTTGTGCAAATATAAATAAGTAAGTAAGTAACCTTAAAACTGTGCAAATTAAAGAAATGACTCTGGAGATATTGTTCTCCAGGAGGCCTGATTATTTATTTTTCTTGTCGTCTGTTTGCTCTTTGAAGGTTGTAAATAGTGATTGCCGTAAACCTTCAGCTACATATCTGCCACATTAGACTCAACAGATAAAGTGTGCAAATGTTTTTGAAATGCAGTGTGCGATCATTGAGCTGTTTCATTTGAATCACCCTACAATAACATATTGATGTCTTTTGGCTTAAATGAAACTGCGGGTGGCTCTGACTTAGTCTTCATTTGGATGAGTTTCAGTTCCCTTTTTTGCATGTTTATCCTATGATTTGAAATGACAGGAGGAAAAAAACATTGTGTCTTTGTTATCTTCCTGACGCAGTAAAACAAGAGCACTCAGCCTCTTGCATTTGGTCATATAGATGAGATACAATCTGTGAACAGCCTGCATGTTTAAATTGCTGTTCTTTAGGACTGAATAAAGTGCATTCAGTGGGATTTAGATGGAATAAACGTGGGTGGGCATAACAGTCAAATGGAACCTAATGTCGACAGCTGTCTTGTCCTGTGACCAGTGCTAGCTTCTCCATTTGGCATTCACACATTAATTTAATTCAACACAGAATAGTTCAATGCTAGGTCAATGAAGTCAGTTTGCCAAACAAATACATGTCATCTAAGCAAATCTTTGTGTGTTAGTAAATGATAAATGTAAAGTTATTCCTTCAGGGTTGTGACACATGGATGGCTTCAAAAGCCCCCCTTGTTGGACTTCAGAGTAACTGAATGTAATATTAACACAGTTCCACGCATGCTTTCTTTACCCCTTTTTGTTTTACCACCACAAAAGGTATCTTTGTGTGGGTGACCAGCTATTTTCAATTAATGACTCACCCTTCACAGCTCTCCATTGTTCATGGGTGCTGTGTGACATAGATTAACTCGTCAGATGGCTGAATTTTGTCACTTCTCGTTTTCGGCCATGCAGACCTCTGATTGCAGACGCTAGTTTTTGTTAATATTGTGAACTTCCCATTTACTGTGCATGCTCTTACAGCTTTAAGGCATTTCCCTGCTTCCCCAATTCAATGCTTTTGTTTTATTTGATGTTCACATGGACTGTGACAGGAAACCATAGACCCCACACAAAATATAGTATCGCTAACTACAATTTTAATAATCTAATTGGTGCACTTTATCATGTATCTCAAAATCATGTATCATCACACCTTGTAGGGAATGTAAATTATGTTTTGTGCTCTTCAAGTCCATGCCAAATTCTTACAATCCCTATCTTGAGTGCTGCCTCATGACCATGCATTCTGGTACCCGCTTCACATCAACAATCAATTATTTGTAGAGGCAGAGACCAACCCCTGGGGGTGATCTTTTGCTGAGGCTGTGAGAATGGGAGGTCAGGGGAAGCTTTTTTTCTCTCTCTCTAGTAAGTGGAGGCTGTGTAATCTACTGTCTTAAGTCCACTGATGTTTTGATTGAGAGTTCTTTCATGCTCAAATGCTCAAGCCTCAAAGGGCTTTCCCTTCCTTAGATGCATTGACAGAGCCCTGAAATTCTTATTAAGGCAAATGGCAAGGAGCAAGACTTGAAAGTAAGATTGTGACAAACATTTTTTTTAACAGTAGTACATCTATATAATGGCTCCTTGTTGACAGTGAGCCTCAGTTGTCAATCTACTGATCTCCTTAAAATATCGTCTGAAATATAATGAACCAAAACGGAAACTAAACCAAACTTTGACAAAACACCATAATAAAAAGCAAATTATAACTTTGCTGTTTTACCTCAGTAAAAGTTGGAACAGTTGGAAATGGCACAGCTTTCAAATTGTAGCCTCAGTGGCATAGCAACAAATAATTAAACAGTGTATGCTACCTAAATTCACAATAAGTGGTCTCATAGAGACTGCGAACTCCCATGACTCCTTGTTTAAAAAATGTATTACATCTATACACTTACACTAAATTGGGACTTTTGGGCATATTGTACACTGAGCACATGCTTCTCAGCATCTCTGATGAAGCAAGGACACAGTCATCTTTTCCTTTGATTAATTGTGCTAATAGTGTTAAAGCTTTAAAACTATTGTAGGATTACGTCTATCAGTGCTGGGCTTATATTGCATGATTCTGCATAGCCCTTCACCATCTGTCTGCAGTCCTTTTTCACTACAATAGTCCTTGTAGGTCAGGCTGATAATCTGTAACATGACCTTTATGCGAGGGCATGGGAATATATACCTTTAAGAATACTCTTACAGTGTTTTCTTCCTGGTGTAGGTGTCGCTTTTGAAGTAAATAATTGGCAAATCTGTAGCTTGTTGTTAATGATACGTTTATTAATAATCAAGAAAGAACATTCCAATCACATAACTTGTGTGAAATTTGTGAAATTTTAATAATTGGGGCAATTATAGGTTAGCACTTACTTTAACAGAAAAAAACAGCTTTGCCTTTGATAATGGTTTTTCCATAAAACATTATAAATGCTAGTGAAGTCTCAGCCTTAGTCATGTTTAAAAATATTTTATTGGGTAGTTGTTAGAAAATAGTTCAGTGCAATTTATCACACATCCCAAAATTGTGACTCAAAGCCAATAACACTAAGAACTCTTTAGACTAATATTATTGCTTTCCCTTGTATTAGTACAACAGATTAAGATTTTTTTATTTAAGAGGGGTGAAAATGTTCAAATATGTCTTAAGTTTGAGGAAATTATTCTGTCAATTTAAATTATATAAAAATGATTGACTCTTAGAGTCTTAAAAAGAAATGTCACAGTGCCAGCTGCACTAGTTGCCATTTTCAGTGTGTAGTTTTTCCCATGATTGTGGGCATTTCTTTCCCCACACAAGGATAGATGAGCATGTTGCTTCTGTCAGAAGAATTGCAGCTGCATACGTTACCTAAAGCAAGTACTGTAGTGTTTTCAGGATTTCTGTATCAAAGGTTATCATAAATATATCAGTTTGTTGGCTGGTTTATTGTACATTCATCTTTGTACCTTTCCATTTCTATTATTATTTTTAATGTAATTGTTTACAGTTGTGCAAAAAAGTAAATCTTATGAAACTTTTACAACATATTTGCACACTGTTTGAAACAGTGCCACGGTTAAAATGGATATTTTATTAGTTAATGCTATAGTTAAAATAAATGAAAGAAATATCTAAAGAAAAGCACACTTCAGAAGAAAAGGTTGGGGATACCCAAGGAGTCTTGCTGAGGATTTAAAAAGCTCTCAAAATTATTTGAATTAATTGTTTAACTTTTCAGAAAATGATCTACACGTGGCGTAGTTTATAAACAACTGTCAGTTTGTAGTAAAAAAGCAAAACACTTTATATGGAACAGTCACTTTTTCATTGGGAGGGCAGTTTGAAGTCACTTTCACACCGCACATACACTAGGTAATTGTTTTGAACATCTATTAGCGAGGACACAGTGCCAGCCAAAATCAGGTTAATGTGGGTGCCACACTGTGGGAATCAATCATGACATGGAAAACATTGATTTATGTCTGTCACATTGATTAGTCAGTCATTCCTGCCTTGTGGTGATTTTCCACCAGCTGTGGTTGTTCTATAATTGATGAGGGCGCAGTCACTACATTCAGAGAAGCTGGCAGAAACTGGAACTGGGTTAAAAGCAAGCAGTCAAAGTGATACTCACTACAAAGCCAAATGAGTGGAACTTGACCTAGGCCAGCTCTGTAGACCAAGTCGGGTGCCACTCATTTGCTAACAGCAATGCATGTCCTCTATCAGACAGCTGGGGACTTTAACCTAATGGGTATAAAAGTGTATATTGTTCGTTGTTGAGGTCAGAATGTTCGGACCTCCATAGATGCTGGATACGATCACACCATGATCATTTTCAAAATCCTTTATTCTGCTTTCAGTTAGATGAAAGTTAGATGAGGTAGTTTCAAGTGGCAAGGTACAAATTATTGGTATGATGTGGGAAATGAATGGCTTAATCAGTGCCTTCACCCAACAAACTGGGGTTCAAATCCTGTGTGTTGATTTGGAAAATATACCGTTTCACTATATTAGCTTGTGCGTGAAAGACTTTCCGACAAACAGTCCTGGGCTCTGCAGTGAGCAGCATCTCACTAAAAAGCCTTCAGGCACAACTGTATGTATCACACCCCTAACTAATGAGTAATTCTTAGCATACTATAAAAAAACAAACCGTGGTTCTTTTTTTTTAACAAACCCTTTTTTTACAGTAGTGCTTGTTTAAACACTTAATATTTAAGAGGCTTGTGTGCGGTTTTAAGAAAGACAAGACTAAGAGGGGCACATGATACAGAATATGTGATCAGCAAGCGATCAGAACAAAGACATGATCACATTCTGTGTCCATCCATCCAATAGTTGTCAAAGATATTTCACTTACAGTAAGGAATGTCACTTTCATTATGACCATTCGAAAAAAGGCCCTAGGCTTTATTTCTTGAGACCAAGAATGTCTGTAGAAAATTTGATGGCAACAAATAAATGTATTTCATTCTGATTCACAATGACTAACTAAGGCTAACATAATGGCATTGCCTCTCTAAGCCACACTGCTGGCATAGATAGAATGCTTGTAAACGTGATTGTTGTTGCTTTAGCATTAACACTGAAAGTATGCTAAGCTTTCCAGTTGTGTCTTACAGTTTTCTGAAGGGTTTTTACTGCCTTTAATTTATATTACCTTTTATATGCTTTTTATCCAAATGATGGAATTGGTAAATCACTGATTTTTAAATGCGTATAGAAAAGCAATGTATCACAGCTCATGCAGGGTTGTTTCTTTGTATCAAATTATTCACTGCATGTACACCACATAGCCGGTCAAAACTGTTCAAGTCTGATGCAAGGCTAAAGCAAGTCTGACATCAAATGCAGACAGATTTACTATGATTGAGGCAGAATAACTTTTGGAATTTGCTACTTTAACATTGTTTCCCACACCCTCCCTGCTTCCCGTGTGCAGGCGTATTGGTGAAGCTGCCCACAGCACAGGACGCAGGAAAGAACTGAATTTTTGGAGGATCTGACACAGAGACGGAGAGTCTGGCTGCGCATCCCTCAGGATGAAGAAGAGTAGGAGTGCGCATGGAGTAACACCAGGTGATGTAAGTGCTGATTTTTTTCCCCACCAACCATCTGCTAAATCATGAGTCCGTCCATGCATTCATTAGCCTGCAATATGTAATTTCCTTTTATCTGAAATTCTGTGCCTCACCTTTAAGGTTTCTGGTTCCGTATTTGTGCAATTTCCATATATTTTGTAATATTTGTCTTCCTTGTGTTTCCTTCTGAATAAAGGTAGATTGAGCTCTAGCAGGAAAACACACTGCAGTATGTCTGTGTGGCGGTCAGTGACTCACAAACAGATGACTGTACTGTACACAACAGACCGCTATCTGGCAGAATACACTGCAGAGAGGGAGCTGGTGTGTGTGTGTTTGTGCATGTGTTCATGATTTGTGTGTGTACGAGAAAGTGAAGAAGATGAAGATTGAGAGTTGAGGAGTGACTTTAGAAGCAAGAGGCAGAGCGAGCCGAGGATGAACGTGTTAAAGTACAGCTCACACTAGGAAACATTCAGGGCATAGACTGAATGGAAACATGGATAAGAGGAGGAAGGACAAGGATCTGACAGAGAGGCCCATCTGCTTCTCCTCTGTGTCAGTGGTGTTTATGACTGGGCAGGCAGGCCAGTTCATTTACACTGACACTGTCCAACACGAGCACAGAGGCCAAGTAAAATTCTGGATGATGAAAGTTTTCCTGCTGTGACTGGCCTTTATCACCCTCTATCCCCTTATTTATTACGCTATACAAAAATGTATTTCTTGTTTAAATGTATTGCCTGCCTAATGCAAAGCATTTCTGTGCTGTGTTTGCTTCTTAGCTGAAGGAAATATCCAGTGTAAAGTAACATGATGGTTAATCATGACAAGATGTATAACATTTTTTACTTTTTTTGTATTTTTACTCTAATGCAAACATTTGTTTTGGTAATGGTGGTCACATTTTTGATAGCTTCATAATAGAGCTCTCTTTTCTGAACCTTATGATGTCGGCTGCTTCTTTCCCTTACTACAGTTTGTTAGGGCAAATATCTAATCAGCCAGTAACTCAATACATTCGGTGCATGGTGAAGGCGTCCTACTGAAGCTCTGAATGGAAAAGAAAGTTGATTTCAGTATCATATGGTACCAGTATTGTAATGTGTTGTCCGGCACCTCTTTGAAGTAAAGCACCTCTGACAAAAGGGGTTCCAAACTGATACTAGTAAGGTGTACCTAATAAACTGGCTGGTGAGTGGATGTACTACATAGTATGTTGGTGTGCCTTAAATATTTTTTCTCTACTTGTTCTGTTTTTTCAGTAATTAGTTACACTGCTTTTTATAGCTGTGCACTGCAGTGTTTCCCACTATGTGAGAATTTGGCTGTGGCTGTGGGCTGCTGTAGTGTTCCCTAAATGACTCACATGTTGGCGTTTGGTAGTTTTGAAAGTGTAACAGAGATTACTTTATTCAAAGAGATTTGTTTATTTCTTTTTATCCACTGTGTGTGTTAATTTTGTTCATTTCCAAGCTTGAGGTTTTTGTTTGCTTCACAGAGAAGATTAATAGCTCCTTAAGCATGAATTCGCTATGCGACAGTGTTTGATGTGTCCTACCTTTCTTTTAGATTCTGTAGCACTTACATAATTAAAGCAAGAGTCATTTTTCCCGTCTTTGCTGAAAGGTTTAATAATTCAGTCACTACATAAAGCCATGCTGTTGGAGCTTCACTCCTAAAGCCGTCTCATTTATGATCGCCTTTCTCAAAAAGGCTTTTTGGAAGTCCCCCACAAAACACTGGAGCTGTTTCAGCTCTGCAGCCAAGAAAGGCCTTTCATCTTCCTGGAGAAAACACCCACTCCACCTCTGTTTGACTCTGTGCAGCTACACTACCTCCGTTTGAGATCTGTTGTTTTCCCTTTCATCTTAGTTCCTTTCCTTTTATGACCATGTTCTGACACACATTACAAATCCAGGTTTACTAATGTTTCGACCCCTGGCTTATACTTTATATACAAGGTGAATTGGCCTTATACTTTCTTCCTGATGTCATGGGCAAGTGATCAGTGGAGAAATAGAATTACATAGCGAGACAACAGTTGCAATCAATAAACAAATAATAAACAATTTACCCAATAACACTGACATATTGACAGGAGACTATTTAGTTCTCTGCTTGACAAGTGGTTTAGTAAATGGAAACAAACTTCGATTGGTTTTCCGGACAGTTTATGTTTTGCCAGATTTAATTTTCACCCATTTTCCTGGGAGAGGAAGAATATATCTTTAAAAAGACAGGAGCAATATGTCAGGCAAATTGCACAGAACGAGCCGGGGAGTGAAGCGCAGTGGGTTTACTGACAATCAGAAAGGACAGCACACTCCCATCTCTGCATTGGTTTCTTCAACTATCTCGTGTTCACTCTGTCATTCGGAGTCTTTTCCTTCCCTGTTCCCGTCTTTTTTGCAGTTATCTCTCATTTATGTCTTGCAGGGTACTTTCCTGCTATTACTTGTCAGTCACATTGATTGGAAAGAGGAAATGGGATGACATAATCTTTCTCTCATTTCTCCCATTAGACAGACACCTGGCTGTGTACACTGTCAGTTAAATAATATCTATATGTTGTCCAAACATCTATCCGTTTGAACACTCAGTTGAGTTTACCATGTGCTTTCCATACACCAGTGAAGAATCACTGCTGTAACTGGATAACCGTATTACCTGGAATGTTTTTCTCAGTGGTCATTTCGAGTTTGACAGAGAAGATTTGTCATGTTTTTCATGGGCGCCATCCACATATTGAACTCTGCTGCTCCACCCACAAATGCATTTTCCTTACAAATGTGGGACATTTTAGGGGAAATGAACAGGATGTCCAACGGTATCAGATTTGTTGAAATAATTGATTAAACACAATTTTCCTTACTTTTCCTTACTAAATAAATACTAAATAAATACTAAATACATTGCTGTTATCGAGTTAGCATATTAATGTTATCGTATTACTTTTTATTAATCCAAATATTGAAAGCATAATTATGTTTTTGAAAGTTACCATATAATTATTCCTCACTGTTGTCATCAAATGTGCTTCCCAATTTTGATCCTGTGTTTTTGGCTCTTTGTTACACTGACTTAAATGTGATACTATACAAAGATTAAACTCCCAGTGTTACCATGTAATTAATGAGATATCATGTAAAGAATCTTCATTAATGCCATTAGTAACAGTTGTGTTTGCCTACAATTTCATACATGGCCTTAACCAACTATAACATCACTAAAGTCTGGATCTACATTTTATTTTATTTTATTTTATTTTATTTTTTCAAAATGAGAGGTGAATCAGTGTGTAATGATATTTGATTGGCTTAGGCATGAGTAGTGAATCAGAACCACAGCAATCGAGTAAGTGACTTTTACTTTGTGCTGTTTTAATTTCAAAGGAATAATTATGTATTTTGTTATTTTTATTTCAGCATCCGTCTTCTATATTTCAGAATGGGGAAGTGTACAGAATAAATTCATTACAGTTTCTGGTTTTCATTATATTGCAACTCTAGGACTTGGTTTCTGCAGAAGTGTAGCCTTTTCTTTGGGTCATTGGATCAGAAGTGCTGTAATTTAAATGTGATACATTAAAACAAACAGTTCTGGCCCTCACTACTTTTTAAACCCCAGTTTCATTTCTAAATGGTGTCTGTGAAATAGGTTTATTTGAATGAATCATTGCATGGTTTGTCCACTAGAGAGCACTAAGTTCATTTTTCAAGTTGTTCCACGTGTTCACAGCTCTCTTAAAAAATCTATACTAAGACTGTTGTGTATATGAAATATTTACATTAGAAAATAACACTGCAGGGCAACATAAGAGTATTTGCCTCGGATATCAGATACTGACTGGGTTAAAGAGCCTTGTTGTTGTTGTTAAACAGTGGTAAGCTTTCCGTCTGGATCACAGGGAGGTTAGACTGTAGCTTCGCGCTCTTTCCTTTTCACACTAGCTGTCAGCTTCTGTATTTCTCACTCTTCTTGTCTGTCTAGCCTCCTGTGGCCACATTGACATAAAAAACCAAATCATTGCTCGATAGCCTCAGACCCATTCTAGGAATTCTTCAGTCCCCGTCCTTTCCCCCTCTCATTGTTATTGTGCTTCATATGCTGCTTGTCTGCATGAAATCTTTGACGTGTTTAATTTCTTCTTGCATGCTGTGAACATAAATTGTTTGATATATGCAGAATGAGCTCTGGCAGCCCATTTCTGTTTCCTCAGTACGCTGACTTGTTTACAACCCATCATTTCAATGAATCACTCTGTGATCCATACTGGAAACTTCATGCCAAAGAAGGCGCACTAAACATACAATATTTACACTCTGCACAGCTTCATCGACATATCAGCTGGCACTTTTTATTTATTATTATTTATTTATTTTTGCATTTCCAACCATAGCTGGAAGCTTTAGGTTTTGCAGTTGACCGAAAAAACCTAAGGCTTGAATTCACATGAATTAAGTGCAAATGTTTGTTTGCTGAAGGATGATGCGATTATAATTTAGTGGTCAGAGGTCACAAAATATATTTTTGGCTACAACTCACACTACATGTGCAAATTTTGACAAAAGTTCAAACAAATGTCTAATAAGAAGGACATTTACATAGAAAGGTAAGACATGGATGTAAAGTAGTTTCACTGGCCTGTGAATGCATAAAACTTCAAGGTTTTAATTTCATCCATCCATTTTTATTTTTTAAATCATGTTTTTCCCCCATGGTTTTACATTTTATCCTCTTATTTATAGTATTTCTTATGTGCTATGCACATTTTTTACTTCTTTAACATTTTCCCTTACTGATTTTCTTTTTCTGAGACAATTTCGTATCAAAGCTAAACATTCATTATCTCCTTTCTGTCAGGAAAATAAGGAGCCTCCTGTGGGACAGTTTTCTGCAGGCAACACTCTCGGGGTGGAGGTGTTCAAAGTCCACAGGCGGTTTTCTGGCAATCTGCAGCTGCCTCCGTTGTCATGGCGACAGGCAGAGAAGGAGAGGGAAAGGGGAAGGCCGCTAACACCAGAAGAAGATCCCGTAACCCATAGCAGACCCACGAGCCTGCCCATCGCCTCTCTGCCTCGCATTGACATCACACAGGCTGACCCTGACAGGTGAGGCTGTGATAAACACACTGACACGCTCAAACGCTTTATAAGGCGGCACCGATGCTGCGCACGTTTGGGCATTATTTTTTTTCCTTGTACTTCTCTGCGTTTGTGCTTTTGTTGTGCTGCAGTAATAATGTAGTAATTTGAGAAAAGCAGCACAGCTTGTGTACCGGGTAACAGCGGGAGGCCGGTGTTTTCTCCCATCTAGATCTGACATTAGATTTGCAAGCAAGCAACAAAGTTGGCATTTATGAATTTTTTGGGGGTGAAAGACGGGGTACATACTCGACAGCTCATGTGTCTGTCGCAGTGCCAACACAAAGAGGTAGACAACGCATTCACGTTACGGCAAATTTAGAATCACCAGTCAAACTAAGATTCATGTCTATTGAATGCGGGAGGAAGCCAGAGTTCCCCAGAAAAACCCACACAGACATGGGAAGAACATGCACACACTTGAAGTTGCTGAATAGCAGTTTCCCGTATGTATTATTTCGTTGAGCAATTATAATTCATCCCACCAAACTACTTTCGCTTTTTGAGATCTTTTGAATCTATTTTATCTGGTGTCTGTATTTTTTGTTGCTTTCATCTGTATAAGGCTTATACTATGTCCTCGTGCTTTTGAAAAACATGGGTTGGATTTATCTGGATTACAGGTCAGGAGCAGAGAAACTTTTGCTCTGTTTATTGCACAACACTGGAGACGCCCCATAACTTTTTGCTTTGTTTTCCAGCTGCTTTTGAGTAGCCAGTCAGCTTGTTTAAAAAGGCTTCTGTTCATATTGATTAGCATTATGAATAATGCAGTGGAGGATTGTCTGGATAATATCAACCAATAAAAATAAATCATACGTTCAGACATATTTATTTGAGTTTGTGAGTGAATATTTTAGTGCAGTCTTGTCCGGCATCAGACTTGGTTGTAAAGCGGACTCTTTAATGGAAACTAGTATAGAATTCAAAGGGGTCGGGTTGGGCCAGGCAGACTGTTGCAGTGTTACTTCTAGTCATTCTGGCCAGAAACTCTCACCAAGATCCTCAGGCAAGCAGGCAACGATCAGACGTCTACATCGATACAGACGCTTCACTGTAGCCAGCGCATGGTAAGGATATTCTTTTGAGGGTGTTAAAGAGAGAATTAAATAAATAAAATAGAGGATTGAAACCCAAGTAGTGGGTTTGCTTGTCAGCTGTAATGTGTTTTTGAAGAGCTACAGCAGGTAGTCGTGATTGTGGATTTATTTAGTAACTCAGGCGGACCCTTATTTAGAAGTAGTTTATTTCAGGTTGTCAAAAATGTCCCTGCTCCAGGATGAGTTAGAGCTCAGGGGACTCATTTTTTAAAAATAACTCATTGGTGTGGAAAGATGCCTTGGAAAAAGACCCTGAAATAACACATAAAAAAAAGATGTATTAACAGGAAACAGTCCCCTTTATGTCATACCTTACATAAGGTAAAGTTTATTCATATAGCCCAATATCATGGGGTTGTCACTGCAAGCTTGCAATAAAACACACAGCAAACACTTTATTACGATAAAAGTGTGAGACATCTCTGGAAAGCCATTTGTGATTCCAAGACCAAAGCGATTGGCAGACATCCCTGTGCTGTACGTACAGAGTGTTGAAATACTCAGATGATGAAATTCACCCTTGGGGCGTGATTTCATCACAAATGTTTTAGTTCTTAAAATATTTTTAAAAGTACACGCTGAGCAAAGCAGCGTGCTGGGACTTTCTCCTCTGGGATGTACTTACATTAATGTGTGTGGCTAGCCCATGTTGTTTTTATAGACTACGGCACGATTCTCTCCTTTGTTTCCCTTCTTAAATAAATCCTTCTGTTAATGCCACAAACTTGAATTCATCAGGAAAGAGGATTTTTTTTTCCCTCAATCGTCAGTTGTGAAACATTGGTAATGGTTTTATCCAGTCCAAAGAGTTTAGCCTTGTTTTTTCTCCTGAGAAGCCATTTAGCGTCAGGCCATTTTTTGACAGTACTTTTTTTTTCCTATTTTCTATTTGGGACCCTCTGTCTTTGATCAAATTAATTTTTAACTTTCATGTCTAAGTGAAAAAACATATCAATCTGCTGATAGCGTGACTACTTCTGACCTGTCTGGTTGTTCTTTAGATACATCTGGTTATCATGCAACTAGAAAAGTAATTTGACACTTTCACCTACTTATGATCCAAGTCCCACTACCACAAGGCTGCTTAGTGAGCAATGTTTTGCTGTACCAGACAGTGACATGCAAGTTGAAATCTGACATTGTGGTCAGATCATAAATTATCTTTGATTTGATTAGTAGTCTGTAAAATTCATTGTACCCCTCATAATCTCTGGTGGTTTTAAATGTTAATCCAAGCATCAGATTTCCTGACGATTTCCAGGCCTACGTGGAACTGTGACCCCGCTGTATATACTGTATGTGGAAGGCTTTTACTTAAGCTCTGGTTCTCCTCAGTCTTCCACATGTCAACCAAGTCAACAGACCTTCAGCCTAATCACAGAAATCAACTACTGCTATGGACATTGAGTTTTATAAATAGTAGCTAAGTACCAGAGAATTTCTAATAATACATTGTCTACTATCAGAAGAAGAGCACAGTAATAGTGTTAGCCATATTGCAGCTTTAATAACACATCACGGCATCAGAAACCTCCTGCTAGTTCTCCTCTTTATTTTACACCACACAGTCACTGTACTGTCTCTTAACACACAGATGGGTTTTTTTCTCATCTGGGGAAATATGTACAGTGTACATTAAATGCACATTAACTATAATCTCCAAAGTTGGCAAATAAATGAGGATCTGGATTTTCAACGTAATCGCGACGTCCCACTGTAAAGTCTTGTCGGCGCTGTGTTTTAATACAGAGGGATAAAGGACAGGCGGCCAGATAAACAGAGCGACTGCTGGTGCGTTTTTCCTGCGCTTCAGCCCAGATCTGCATGTTAGCATCTGCCAAGCCTACGTTATTCCAGCACGTGGGCTGCTACTGGACAGAAAGGGGAGGCTGCAAAAGTGTGTGTGTATGTATGAGTGAGCAGACAGTGTCACTGTTTTATGTTGCTCGATGTGGACCTTGAAGAGGGAGAAAAATGTTTCGAAGGTCTCCTAGGTGCAGAGCTGGACATTTTGACTTCAGTGAGGAAGTTGTCAACAGAGCACACCTCTCAGCTCCAAGGTGATGTTTCAGTAGTTTTCTCTTTTTTTTATTGCACTGAGTATTTTATATATGCATATGAGTCCTTTTTTCGCTCTACATGTCAATATTTTAGAAAAATAACTTCACTGGTAGATTTTAACATGATGCTCTTTTTCTTTTAACCTTTTCATTTCCACTGTAGTGCATATTTACTGAAGGTTCTTGATTGGTTTCACACTGTGGGATTAGATCGCTGTAGTTAAAATATGTTGTTTGCTGAAACTGAATGACGCAAAGCACAACACAGATGACGCTGGTCTTCCTGCATGTGTGTAATCAGAGTTCTCACATTAATCTGAGCTTCTCTGGCAGAGGTGTGGGACTGTCTCAATGGGACACGCGCCTAGTTAATCCCACATGTAGGAGAAATTAAAGAGGCGGGCTTTAACATGGAGAAAACATGAAGTGGCACTTCTAATAAAATGAAGTATGTAAATGGTAATCAAGCCAAGGACTCTGAGTTATTTTTCCATTTCATGGTTTGTGGCATCTGCTATTCCTGCTGGGCACTGACAGTTTGACCTTGCACCTCTAAACTCCTGTCCATCTGACCCAATCATCTGGTTACACAATAACTCGTCCCGGTCCTCTACATAAACTCTGTGGTGACAAACAGATTATGTCTCTGTGTGCATCTGTGGTGGTTTTTATTGATCAAACAACTATTGAGGAAAGCTGCATTTAGCAGTTAGCATGTTGGTTTATTTTTGCTCTGAGCATGAGTTCTCTGGTTGCTCTTTCTGATTTCTGCTTGTCAATTTTAAAAACAATTTTAATATATATGAATTTTTTAGATGGCATCAAGGTTGTAAGCATCACATGCTAAGAAAAGCCATAAATTCTACAATATTGTATTGTCTTCCTTTTAAATTTGTTTATTATCATTAGTTCAATTTTAGTGTTCAAATACATTCATCTTAAACAATGAGGGAAGGTAATCAAGATGTAGGCAGATGCTTGTGAGTGCATCAGTTACTGTAAAAGAAAACGTAGTTAGTAAAAAAGCAAAAATGTGCCTTTAATCACACATCAGGCAGCTGGTCACTCTTTGTATGTCATTTCCTAACTGCTGAGTTTGAATGGAACTGTCATGGACAGTGTTCCCGTAAGAAACAAACCAGACGGGCAGATTACAGTAAAACCAGCCCTGCTTGTACAGACAGTGAAGCATACTTATTTTATGAGTGTTATAGTTGTTGTTTTTTTCAGCTGTGGATGAATGGATGAGTAATTTTTTTAGGATTTATGCAATAATCTACTTCCTGGATAGGATTTGTCAACATGTTTTGCAAGCCAGTACTTACAGGTAGATTACGGAAGGTATATTCAAGATGACGATGATGATTTAAAAGTTAAATCTAAATGGCAAGATTGATGATCAATCAGACTTTGGCTTATGCTTTTAAAACTAATAGATTTAAAGAACTTGCTTTGCATTGTAAAGAATCACATCCTGATATTTTCTTCTCTCCCCCTGGATTGTTTTTTTTTTTTTTAACTTTCTTTTAGTTTTGAAGGGGAGAATGGCCCATCAGTGTGCTGCAGCCCATCAGACCCTCAGGCATCCCCAGGTTCAGGTCTGGTTCTTCATCCCAATTTGGCAGCTTACGGCCAGCGGCGGGAGTCCTTCCTGTACCGCTCTGACAGCGACTATGAGCTATCACCAAAATCCTTATCCCGAAATTCTTCCATCGTTGGAGAATTGTGAGTGGTTTTAATCACAGCATTGTCACATTACACTACAGTTAGCTATGTGTTTGTCTGTTTGTGTAACAGGCTTTCCTTTCATTACTCTCATTTTTCAGACATGGAGAAGACTTGATTGTGACACCGTTTGCCCAGGTAAGAGCTTGTCATAGCTCCATAGATCAAGTACAAAGAGCATCAATTATCTCAGAATATAAAACACAATTTCTCACAATAACTTTTTAATCTAAATGTCCCATGGCGCCATATTGAACTCTTTGCCCACAATTGGCAATGAGGATATATAACAACATCGGCATGGCAGAAGAACTCTACACTCGGATTTCAGCTTCATTGCAGAAACCTTTTCAGACAAACAGTATAGAAATCTATAAATAATATAGAGATATTTAGTGCCATATTATTTAATTACATTATTAAAAACAGTAATTTGCCCCAAACTAGTCATAAAATAAAAGAATCACAATTCTTTAAAACACCTCTCTTTTAAACACATGGTCAATAGCAAAGGTTATTCTCCATGCTCTCCTGTGAGAGGTAAGTTATAGTCCTTAAACATTTTTCACACTATTTTATTTTCATGCAAAATGTCTTGTTTTAAATTTCACTTTTACTTTTTGCACATTCTTTCTCTTACGTCAGTCTTTTGATCTTCTCTTTAGGTTCTGGCAAGTCTTCGGACAGTTAGGAACAACTTCACCACCTTGACAAATGTACAGTGTGTATCTAATAAGTAAGTGGGATCATTATTAGTTTCTGTACTTAGAGTTTTTATGATCCACAATTTAATATTTATTTTTTATTGAGGAAAAATCTGCCTGTGGATCTTAGTTTTTGGAGATACACCAGTAAGCCACACCATTAAAATCAGACTAGGACTTCTGATTGTGCCATGTGTTGTTTTATAGAAGGCACCAGATAAGAAGATAATCAGTGTTTGTCACTTTACCTGTCGGTAGTTTTAATGTTGTGGCTCATAAGTGTCTGTTTTGACAATGGTTGGAGATGCCAGCATGCTCCACTTGGGGGCACCAAAGCTTCAGAAACTTTTATAATGCTGTGGGCTTGTGAAGAAGTCTCGCAAATATAAATTCACATATCTCAAGAGCCTTTTGCTGGTGACACAAAACTGGACACAGTGACATTTCAATTCTGTTTTTTGTTTTGAGAGGCACAAACATCATCTTTTACATGGAAGTGCTCGCAGGTTTCCAGTGATCACTGAATTGGGTCAGTGGTTGTAGTTGCATCAAATTTACCAGAGGTGCACACTGAGTCAATCTGACCTCAGAGAAAAGGGTCACCGCAAGCCTGAGACCTGTTCAGAGAACCAAGGGAGTTGTTTTGTGTTTATCTTATGGCAACAAAGACCGACTGGAACCAAATGAAATAAATAAATAAATAAATGATGGAAGCATTTTTCCAGGCTCCTAATTTTTAAAACTTTGTAAATTATTTCAATTTCAATTTTCAATTTCAATTTCAATTTTATTTCTATAGCACATTTAAAAGTCACAAGTACAACAAAGTGCTTCACAAACGAACCATACTTGCAATTTACAACAGGAGAAAACCTATTTCTCTGTTGCAGGAGATCTCCCGCTACAAATCAGCCCCATGTCACCAAAGTGTGCCTGTCAGGTGAGTGAATAAGCCTTCTGTTAAAGAAAGAAAAGGAAGTTCATTATCACCCTTATCAGAATGAATGATTCTGGGAAATGTTGCACCCTGCAACACACATACTACTAACTGTCTGTGCTGTTTATATGGCTTTTGCAATTTCTGAGATTACAAATTCCAGGTTTTGATGCTTGAGCAGAATGATGCTCAGTTAAAGTTTTGAGTGAGCCAAAAAAGAAAGATGCTGAACTGAAAAAAAGCAAAGAAAACAAATGGAACAGCCAGTGATGTCCAATTGTTCTCCAATGCATGTGCTGTAATGCATTTACACAGATGGGGATTCTTGCATGCAACTGAAGTCTGCACAGTTGTTAGCAAAAATAATAGTTTGGGTTTCAAACACGTGAAAGTGGCATACACAATGGATTGCTTATTTCACGCCTCTGCAGTGTTCAAATAGATTGTCCCTTTGCACACAACACACATTTACATAAGGAAATATAGTTCCTCTTTTAAATTTCCATAAAAGTACTGAGTTAGATGTTTTCCCAGCCAGGATAAAATGTTATCTTTGACTCTTTTCACAAATGCAAACATAAGCAGCAGGCCTTCGTTATTCAAGGAGGAAACTGTGACTTGGTAATGCGCAAAATTCCCGTGAAGTGTCATTATGGAGGCACCGAGAAAAAACCAAAGTGTGAGAACAACAGAAGCACCTACTGGTTTAGATTCAGATTAGGTAGAAGGCAACAAGTGAAAGAAAAAGAGGAGGGAGGTGTCGATATTGGTTCTTGCTGCACTGGTTCTTCAAGTCCAATTGACGTCAGCATGGCCTACACACATGGGTGCTCGACTTCCTATCAGCACAGATGGGCTGCGAGGAGTGTCCCACAGCAGGAAAAATACAACACAACTGTGAGTCTCTTATTGTCCTTCCTCCTCCACATTTCTCACAAACCATGACCTCCAAGTAATCAGTGCAGAGTGAAACTATCTCACTGGCTTCCATTATGACGCATGAGGAAGATAAAACAAGAAAAACAAATTTGAAGCCTCTGAGACTCAGAGCTCGGAGGTTTATATACTGTATTTCTTGTCCTACCAGGGAATCTTGCTGCTCTCAGCTTTCTCTGAGCGTATAGAGAAAATGGAGTACACCTGCCACTAAATAATGGTGACGGTTGAGTTTGTTCAGTACGCAGCTACAACAATTAACAATATCACAATGAAAGATGTCATCATATCCTCCCTTGTGCTGCTTTCTGTCCCGTTTTCCTTGACTCTTTGACCGGAAAAGGAGAACAGATTTTTCCTGTTTTCCCTCTGTGTTTTTAGTCTGGCAAAATCCCCAGTAGTGGAAAAGAAAGAGTACCAGGTCTTTTTGGGCATGAGCTCAGCATAAATGAGTGCGCACTTATACACTCTGGACAGCTCTATAAAGGGATTATAGACGGACACGGGGAAAGACAATAAAAATCAAGACAGAAGATGATGTGGTGACACATGCACACATTGGCATCAAGACATATCAAGAGAGCTACCAGATTATTGCTGGGAGTGAGATACAAAAGAATGAAAACACAGTAAAGGTCAAAGAGAGAGAGAGAGAGATAATCATCTGGCAGTATGGGAGTAGCATATCAAATTCGGTGAAATAAACAAGAAGAGCACAACCGTGACCACAGCCAGTGGGTGAAGGGGCATAATGAGAAGAAAACAAGAAGCAGAGGGTATACTAAAAATCAGCTCAGCTGCAAATGCGTTACTGCAGGCTGTTTGCGCTGTTCGACTTACTCCAGAAACGTGACGGGATTGAAGTTTTCCCCCTTATGAGTTTGCAATTTATGGTTCGCTAGCCAAACTGGCCCCATCGCACACAGTCTCGTGAGCTCAGCGAGCAACAAAGAGCTCACTCTTCCCCTACTGATTCAGATTACAGGCTTTGCTCTATATCACGCCTGATAAATAGCACTTTTGAGAAGTTGCTTTATTATGACGTCTTTGACAGTCAAGGCCTGATGATTAATCTGCAGCGATTATTACTGGCATTAGCCAAACACAGATGGTATGAACTCTGGGGTTAGTCATGTGTCCGAGAGAGCTGTAAAACCTCGCAATGGCCTCATGAGCGAATGCTGGCTAGACTGTTTTCAGATATTAATCATTACACAGCGCCCACAGAAATTAATCTTTAAGAAATCCCTGTTCAAAAAAGGCTACCCCTAGTTAGCTTTAGACTTGGCCCCAAGAGGGAAAACTATATATGCGTTCCCGCTTAATTTGTGATGAAATTATACTGTTTTGCTTGATGTGTGTGTGTGTTTTTAAATGAAGTGTAATATTGGACCTAGCAATTTTTACTTGACTTCCCACTTTCAAATCAAAAGTGATCTTGTTTACACTAGAAGCACACACAGTAGTAAAAAGAACTACTGTATAACAGTACATTTGCTATTTTCCTAAGAACGTCGACTATCCATTTCATATCTACATGTTAAATTTGAGGCCAGCATGAGCAGCAGGTCAGCTTAGTGAAAAAAGACCAAAAAAAACCCTAAAAGTTTGACAATCCACAGAGCTCACAGCACACTTATTAACATGCAGAATAACAAAGTAGCCAAGATTTCGTGCTACATTTTCCATCTTCTGTTACACTTTTATCCTTTTCACTGAAAGAAGAAAAAAAAAGAAGTTAAAACTAAAGTAAAAGGAAATCACACACTAGCAGTTTTCTTTCTTTCTTTCTTTTCTCATACAGATCCCTGGTATAAATAAGATCTCTTATAAAATATATCATGCTTTTAATGTTACTGTAGCTTTTTGATACCTTTGTGTTTTGTATTATTTAAACCAGCTAGGTGCTTTAGGGGAGATAGGTTTGGCTTTCTTCAAAGAGAACCACATTGGTGGATACCGCCTATTTCGCTCTTTATACTGTTACATCAAGGTTTTATACATCACATTATTTAAAAAAAGTTTCAGACCTTCAAAGTCACCGCTGAGAAAAGTTGCAACTAGATTTAAGTTACACTGTCAACATTTACTTAATTTTATTTGTGTTAAATATAAGAATTTTGTCAGAAATTTTTTTTTAAACAACAACGTAACATGTGGCTTGACCAAATATACAGCCCCATTTCCAAAAAAGTTGGGGCGCTATGTAAATTTTAAATATAAATAGGAAGCATTGATTTGAAAATCTCATAAACCCACATTTTATTCAAATTTTATTTTATTCAAATAGAATATAGACAAAAAATGTAATTTTTACCACCGTGTAGCATCGTCTCTCTTTTTAACAGCAATGTCTGGGAAGTGAGTAGATGAGTTTCTGGGCTTTTGGTTGGGGAATGTTTACCCATTCTTGTCTGATTATAGCTGCTGAACAGGATTGGAGGCAGGCTAGTTCAGCATCTGGATTCTTCAAGTATGAAGCAATCCTCTTTTTATACATGCAATTTGGGGTTTAGCATTGTCTTGCTGAAAGTCTATTGCTCAAGGATAAGATACAGTACTGTATCTGAAGTATGTAGCTGTACTGTTGCAATAAGGGTGTTTTCTGCATTCAGTGACAGCAAACAGTGTAACACCACTGTGTAAGGATTCCATGACAGAGCCATTGGACCCAAGAGTTAAATCAGTGAAATATGTCATTGTCTTTTGAAGTTGCGTCAGTAAGCGTATCTGGCATAAAATTCTGCCAAATCAAACATGCAAAGCCACCCGATGTTGCAACCCCATGTGACAAGGGAGCAGTCGAGAGTAGCATTTATTTGAAGTGCTTGTTTTTCCTCTTATGTGTTATTGCCAGTAAGAAAATGATGGTCTTTCATTGTGAGATGCATAGTTCAGTGGCTCAGTGAACCTGTTTCCAAGAATATGATGCATTTCCAACCAGGAAAATCAGTTCAGCATAGCAGATCGCTGCACTGAGACATACACATTTTTTACTTTGGAACTAAACGGTCACGTGACTTTGTGCGTAACCTACAGGGTGTGTGGTCCAACACAATGAGCATTACTCATTTTTCTTTTGTGACTTTTAGTAAACATGCCGTGGAAGAAAAGTGATGACAGACCTAACTGAAACGAGTTATTCTGACAATGTAAAAAGGAAGAATAGGTTGTTATTTCCCTTTAAACCTCAGGGCGAGAGTTGCTGTCCACACGTGCATTTGTGTGTACAGTCATGTGTTGTTGTTTTTTTGTTTCTTTTAAAAAGTTCTACACTTTTGCCTGTCAGGGCATAATGAAAACTTATCTGTTCCTCATAGCTTATTATGCTGTCAATTTGAACAACAACACAGTGTGGCATGTCATACAATGGAAAATGCACTTCATTAATGGATCATCAGCAAATGTGAGCACCTCTATCAAAGCAGAAGTTTTAGTAGTTTGCTGCTCTGGTGCATCTAGGTCTCTTAACACAATAGAAAGCAGGAAAGAAACTAGCTTAGAGAAGCTGTTGTTGCAGTTCATCAAAGTCCATCATTCTGCAGTGAGAAGGATTGGTCACATGTGCAAAAGAGTGGACATCCCAGCAAACTGACCTTAGGATGAATTTGCTGGAAATTCATGCTAAGGTAAATTTGCTGGGACGTTTAATGCTTAAAGAAACAGCAAAATCCCAAGAGCAACATCTCGGATGCTAAAGGCCTCAGTTAGCACGCTAGATGTTAAAGGTCAAACATACCAGCATGCCAGCACAAACACCTCAAACCAGCTGCCAATCAAGCAGGTGGAGGGGTGATGATTTGGATTTGCTTTGCAGCCACAGGACCTGGGTACCTTGTAGTCATTAAGTCAAACATGACCTCTTTGTTACCAATAAATTCTAGAGTCAAATGTGATGCCATCTGTCTATAGCTAAAGCTTTATCACTAAAGCTTGGGTCATGTAATGGGATGGTGAGCCCAAGCACAGCAGGAAATCTACAACAGAATAGTTGAAAATGTAAAGAGTCAAGGTGCTGAACTGGTGCAGATTTCAGGCATCAATCTAATGCCATGGAGGAACCTTAAGAGAGCTATGTATAAACGAATGCCTGCACAAGCAGTGAACTGAAGCAGTGCTGTAAAGAAGATTGGCCCAAAGCTCTTTCTAATGTTCCAAACCAAATTTGCTTTTGCCCAATGTAATTGAAAACATATTAGGATTTTAGCAATGTTGCCAAGATCTCCTAATTGATCAGATTACTTAAACTTTCATCATAGCAAACGTAATCAGTACGAATATGCAGAACTTGTGGGCAAGGGGGAAGGTTTTTGGTGCAGGACGCTTCCTGGGTTGTGTTTGCAGACTGCTTGTAGTCTGTATTTTGTTAACCAATCATGTTTAAAGAGATTTGGGTTGCATGCATGTGGAAAGTAAATAAAGGGTTTAATTTCCGAAACCCCAAATACTTTTTCAAAAAAGTATTCATCTGCCATTTCTGGAGCACTGGTAATGATGATGTGAAGCAATATCCATTGTCCTCTACCTGGAAATCCAACTGCAAGTCCTGAAAAGGTGCTTTGGTGACTAAGGAGGCAGATTAGCTAATGGGCTAGTGGATTGAGTCATGCAAACCTGTTTCCCAAAGAGGTTTGAGCACAGTGCAAAATGCAAATGAAAACTTTATACAGTGATTTGCAAGTCATTTAAACAACATTCATATCACCATATCAAATGTTTGTTCATTTCGATGTTGATGCCAGCAACACATTTTTCCAGCCAAATTTTTCCCTCTCAAAGGATTTCCAAAAACCTTTGAAATGTTTTATTGCAACAAATTCAAAATGAGCATATGTTTTTTAATATATTTTTCAAAACTGCATGTCTAAAACACTTGCAGAATCTCTAAATGCTGTCTTCATACTATTTCCAATTAATTATAGGGTTCAAAAGAATTGCATATAGTTGCATTCTGTTTTTATTAACACCTGTCACAACTTTTTGGGGAATGGTGTTGAACTTAATTTCTAATGTTTGTTATCAATATGATGTAATTTATTTCCTCCTATTAGCAAAACGTTATTCAGTGAATGGACACACAATCAGACAGTACACCACAAACTGAGCCAGAAGAACTGACCTGTCATTTTCAGTCTGGTCAGTCTGCTTCACTCTTGTGTGCAGCAGTTACTCTGCTCCACAGCAAGATTCCATTTCAGGTTTTCCAGGCTCACAGCCAGGGGAGAGGATCCGGAGGGCTGGAAGCGTGCAGCCTGGTTAAGTATTTGAATTATGTCATTGACGTCAGCACAGTCATAAACCTCCCTGCGGCCCTTCCCTCTAACTGGCCCGTGCCAACACAGCTCCATGGTGCATTGTGAATGAGCCGTCAAACAGGCCTTGATGAGATGTTTGTATGTGCATGTGTGTTTTCAAGTCTTTTGTTTTCATAGGCGATGAAATTATTTCACAGCTGTAAACTATGAAGCGACACAATTACTGAGGCTTGTTTGTGAGAAGACCAAGAGTGGCGTGGTTTCGGGGGTTGGACCGTCTCTGATTGTCCACCGCATATCACTTTAAATCTCATGCTACCTTAAAAGGGAAAGCATTATACAAAATTGTCTCACATATAGCACACCAACTTATTCCTGTAGCACAGCAAGGGAAACAATAGATTTGAATTGTAACTTGTAACAGTATGCTAATATAATTTTTCTGTGGCTATGACAATTTTTTTCGTAAGGGTTTTTAACAATAGATAGGATAAAATTATATATACACAAGCATGATGAAATATATTATTTTGAAACACAATGAGTAATTAAACTTAAAGAAAATAAAATACAGAATGATGAACTTAAATATGCTTGGCTAAAATCTAAAAAGCATGCATGATATATAGAAATTAAAAATATTAAATTTTTAAAATTCTGAAAATATACTTGTAATGTAATAAAACTGATAAATTATGTTATTTGTGAGAGTATAATATGTGCAACACTGTTTTTGCATTTTATTCATATACTACCTTGTGTTAAAATCAGAAAATGTTCAGAGTTCAAAGCAGATGGCATAATGCAAATGATTGACACGAAGAGCAAAGGCTTTTGCAAGAGTAATCATGAATTTGCAAAGTCTTCCGCCCCTCTCGGACTTTTGAACAAATTGACGTACATTGGAGGTGATACAACGGTAAATTATTGACCCGCATCCTGCCTTAGCCCCACGTGCAATGCAAAATCAATAACAAACGACTGAATACGTGCAAGTTACTGTGTCAAAGTGTGCATTTCTCTTTTGTGATGTTGTGAGGTCACTATGAGGAATGTGTGTTTGCGTACATGCAGATAGCCTTGGCCTGTTTACAGGTCAGCCATTGGTGTCTTGAGTTGACCATCAACTTTCTTTTCCCGCACTTTCCAAATGTCTGGTGAATTAACAATGAACATTAACACAACTAAAGGCATTGTAGTCACTGTGTTAAAGTCAGCCTCGCTATAAAACTCAAAATACTGCATAAAAAATGCCAACTTATAATCCACTCTCACGCAGAAAGCCATTGTGAAAATCAAGTCAAAATCAAAAGAAATCAAAAGAAAATAAAAAAAACATTTACAATAAAAAATATTGTGTAGTTTTTCAGTGTTGTGCTTCTTAATGAGAAACTGCTCTGTATAGCTGTCACATTTAAATGCTACCCAGATGTCGCTTACAATAATAATGCTAACCCAATGATACATACACAAATGTACCCTAATAGGGTCATTTTGCTGTTTTTGTACTACTTTTACTGAAGTGTGTGTTTGGTCTGTCCATGGCAGTTGTTGGTATGAGCTGAGACACTGCAATTCTTCAGTCAGACACTGAGGAAAAACAGCTTATGGGGGTAGGTTGAGAACATAGAGAGGTGCAGTGTGAGGGGGATGTAAGTGGAAGGTGTTTTGGCAGAAATGGTGGTTTGGGAGCAGCCCTGCTCGTTAGTGTGGTGGATGGCTCTTACAGAAGCTGGTTTGTGGCCCTACAGAGGAGAGATAGAGGGGAAAAAGGGGGAGAGGGGAAGGCAGACGAGGTCTCTCTGCACACTGAGGTCTGTTGTCCTCTTTGCAGCCTCCAGCATATGGCCAAAGCATTAGAACTCACCAAGAAAAAAAAGAAAAAGACATCCACTGAAAAAACAGGCTGGAAAAGCACCTCACACTCTGTCTGGAAGCAGGTTTCTCAGACTGAATGTGCGTCACGCCACCTTTGACTGGTGACACTGTGAAATGTCATCCCATTTAACACTGTATTTATGAACAACCAAAGGTGATGATAGGTTCATTCCTTCTACTCATACCGTGTGCATGTGCATAACTTTATTTTATTTAGAACTTCAACTCATATGTCATTGTTATACAGCCCAACTAAGGGAAGTTTGGCTCCAGACTTTGAAAAAATGTAACTTTTCAGCCACTGCTTTAGCCCAAAAAGCCAAAGGTCCAGCAAGCTTTTCTACAGTAGTCTGAGTGTTTCACTCTTATATGTTCTGGACTCTGTCAGTGATTAAGCTGCCAGCTTCAAAATGACTCGAATCCCAATCATACAGACTTTGCAGATGAGCCAGTCCTTTGATGTTTCAAGGTGCCCAGCTAAAATGTCTGCATATGCATGCGCCCTCTTCTAAGGGAATGAGGGCAGGATGTGGTGACACCTTCTTGGCAACGTCTACTGCCCCTATGGACCAAGACAGCCACACGCTGATGTATACCAAGATTCAACAGCTCACTGCCTTGTGCATGAGCTGCTTTGATGTTATACCTCTGCTCTGTGTCAGTGACTTTTGCATGGCTTGCGTGCCAGTGGAGTCTGTGAATAGGCTGGTCCGCAAAACTTGGCATCCAGTTATGCGTCGTATCGAAGCCAAAGTTTCTTTGAATCAGCCAACCAGGAACTCAAGGAAATAAAAATTAGTCTAACCCGAAAAATGACACAAGTGGTAGCAGCTGTGTAATATGAGGAGCCAGTGGCATGAGTTTCCTTGAGTGAACTTAAACAGCTGAAAGTTCACTTTTCTGTGATTCAAAAGAATCCCGGGTGTTGTTCTGATTACTTTCAAAGGTGAACCATTTCCTTTAACTGTGCTACATTGTCTGGGGTTGCATTGAAGTTCTTTGTTCAGCACTGGTGGTTCAAAATCTGTATGCCATCACTGTGCTTTGAAGTGCTTTGATCCACTATATTGACGTAAATTGGGGAGCAGCACGCTGGCTGTCCTGTTGTGCTGAGCATATGGGGTAAATTTCTTCCATGTGTGAAGTGCTATGAAGTAGAGATCAGTCTTTTCCATAGAAAAGGAAGGTGGGGAGATCCAGATGTTTAGCGTTCGCTCCCTCCAGCTAGAAATATGTTGAAACATTGGCATATTGAGCAGTGATACTTTTTAATATGTTTCCTCATGTTTGAGCTTCCCAGTGATTTTCTTGTAAACCACTCTTTTCCTTCTAAACACTGTGCACCTACCACATGTGAGTCATAGCTGCTAACGACAGAGTTATTTCATCAAACGACAGCTATGATTGCCTTCAGCAGTCACTCCACCATTCATTAATTCCACTCCATGTTTTCTGGGAGTTCATAGCCAAAGAGGAAGTGCTTTGGTTTCTTTGGCTCACAGTGTGGCCCTAGCCTGGACTCCCCCCAATTCAGGGAGTCAAAATTTGCCTCTCGTGTTGCTTATGCAAACACAAGTTTGATGTTTGATATAATTTTTTTTCCTCCCTCAGAGAGGTTCAGAGAGGAGAGAACCAGTTTGTGAAGCATGGTGGTGTGCCGTGAGCTGCTGTAGATGCAGTTCACCAGGGTTCCTTGAAGTGGTCTGCATGTCAGAAAGGAAGTCGTTGGAAATGAGTTGTCTTTGCAGTAGTGACGAAGTCCTCCTGCTCCTATTGTCTATAAAGTTCTAATGAAATTTCACAGAGATGCATTTGTTTGGATGTAATCCCAGTGACAGGAATAAAAGCTAAAATGATTGTGTCTCCTGCACCAAAAGCAGTTAGGGTTTTTGTGTTTTTTTTTTACTCTAAATGCATGTATACACCATTTCTATTCATTTAAATGGGCAGGGGTCACAGACACACCAACAGCAGGAGGCAGCAAACTGCCTAGTCTGCAAGCTACTTCTTCAAACGAGTGGAACTGAGAGGGGGATAATTTAATGAGAGAGAGGGAGAAGTTGAGCAAGGGTGGGGGAACCAGACGAAATGGGAGGGGGTTTGCAGCACGCACAAGAGGGAGGGAAAGAGGGGGTACGCAGAGAATAAGGCTACAGAGAGACAGAAAGACAGAGCGAGTCGGCAAACGGTGACCATAACCACTGTTTGTTTGAGAAAACAACTCCCCTGAACTTTCGGAGGTGGTGGAGCGGAACAAGATGAAGGAGCTCTGCGTACACACCTCCTCATCTTCCTCTGCGTCTTCCGGAGGTTCTGCATGTCAGTGCCCCTTACGATCAAGCCACTCTGGGACACTTGGACCGCCACGCATGGTGTCTGGAGGATCAAGTATGGACATGGATCCTCTCAGACCTGATTACATGTCCATGTGTCTCTTGGCAGATGAGTCCTACCAGAAACTGGCTATGGAAACCATGGAGGAGCTGGACTGGTGTCTGGACCAGTTGGAGACCATCCAGACCTACCGGTCTGTCAGTGACATGGCCTCCAACAAGGTAAGACAATCTGGGCCATATGTTAATATATGTAAATGTGACAACAACGCATGTGTGAAGTTACCTGGGACTGTCTACATGTATTTATCGATTACCGTGGTTTTATAAAAAGCTATTAGCCTCTCCTCCTGGATGAAATACCTGAAAACACTACAAACATTCACATTTTTGATAATTAACTTCAGGGGTAAAAATCTATTTGGGTATTTGATCATGGGCACAGTAGGTTATTAAGATGATTTTATCAAGTCACAAAAGAACCATTAGTTCATTAGTGTGAAAAGCTATCATGCACATTGTGCTGTGCTTTCATCTAGAATCATATTGCACAGCAAACTCTTGCATGCATGCTTCATTTTGCCAACATCTCTTTTTACCCACTGAAATAACAATCATTAGAGTGTGCAAAACCATAATTAAAAAAGATTTAAGTTAAACATTATAATTGTAACCTATATCTCATACTATGCAATGCAAAATTATAATTATTACCATCACGGTACATATTCTGTAACGTGCTCACTGAAGGCATGATACTTGTGATGATGGCTTGACTGGCCTGTGATGACCTGCCAGTCTGCATATATCTGTGTATAATTGCTCTTTGTTTCTGTGTGGTTGTGCATTTGCACAGTCTACGGAAAATGTAAAATACTTTTAGCCACATTGACGCATTTGCAAAGCAACAGCTGTTCTGTGGTAGCATATCAGCACGCATCATCATTTTATAGATCTCTTGATAAAAAAGGAGAAAAAAAAGTTAATGTTTGCTTCGCTGCATAACAACTTTAGCAAACTACCTGTTGCATCTGAGCACCATTATTGCCTGAATTCCAGGGAAAGGGCTGTCCTGCTTGTATATCCTTACCTTAATCAAACTGCCCGAGACACACAGCTTGCTATACTACTAGGTTGGGCTGATTAAAACATTACCAAATGCTTTTTTCATTCATTTTAGTGCTGTGTTGATATTGGCTCGTTTCTAAGATGTAGCTCTGTGTGAGTTCATTTAGCAGGGCCCTTATTGCTTAAGGCTGGTTTGAAAGTACTGAACTTGTTCTTCTGCTTGCTGCGGAAGAGGCAAAACCAGATCTGCTATATGTTCCATTATTATAGAATAATGCCAGGATAATTTTATAACTGCATCTTCTTTACAAGGGGCCAAACCATTTAGTTTAGCGTGTTTAAAAGCTGTACTTGTGTCTCACGCTGCCTGGAAAGTTATTAAATGGTAAAACTCAGTTTATAGTTAATATAACTGCCCAAAAAATGTAACCAAAGGGTGAGAAAATGTCTGTTCTCATCGGTGGTCTTAGCAGCGTGTTGTTTTAAGCATTTAAAAGTGCCAGTCTTCCAGTTTGGTTTTACTGAATTTAAACACACTGTGGTTTTTAAACCAGCATTTTTGAACTAATTACTTCCCTTTGCTTTGATGCACATGAGCCTGTTTTTTTCTTTGTGCGTATTTCACTTCAAAATTTACTGTATGCGGCACATTACTGCTCAGACAGCGGAGACTGTACGGCGACATCAGATTATAAACACCCAGGGTGGTGGTGTCCATTTCCGTCTGTGCTCTAAGCTTTGGTCTGAGGGAGGATTGGGATGGGGAGGGGGTGTTGTGAGACCATGATGGGTGACTCTGACCGTGACACCAGCTTCCTGTCTCTGTATTTCCTGTGCCTCCTCTCCTCTGCTCACTTGTTACTCGATGACAATAGGGGTTGAGTCCTAACAGACAGCTACATCCCCGGGACTGTCAAGACAATGAGAAAAGGCCCTCTAGGCCGTAGCAGCGTAGCAACTTGTTCAGGCAAACCAGGTACAGATTCCTAACAACACGAGCCAGTGCCAATGTTGACCAATGCTGATCTTTTAAAAGTGTAGTGGGCAACAGCTTTATGATGTTACAGTTAAGTTTCAACAGTGTGCTACATTGTTGTGCAATTGTACAGGGATAGAAAGAAGCTGTTTATTGGTCCATCGAGCTCTTA
This sequence comes from Rhamphochromis sp. 'chilingali', assembly GCF_963969265.1. NCBI lineage: Eukaryota > Metazoa > Chordata > Actinopteri > Cichliformes > Cichlidae > Rhamphochromis > Rhamphochromis sp. 'chilingali'. The sequence goes on along the minus strand of NC_137943.1, from coordinate 10,282,677 downwards.
TTGCAAAATTGGGAGTCAAGTCCAGTGATACTGTTACACCATCGGCCCAGTTTTTGTGGGCGTTTGACGCAAGTTTTGACAAAGAGTCAGGTTTTCTTTTTTTCTTCACCACTAGATGTAATTGAAGCCACAATCAAACCCGGGGTGTCTCCGTTTTCAGTTTCCAAGGGCACAGGTGTATCCGGGGCTACAAGACCACACACTCTGCTGACCGCCAGCCTGGTTGCTGTGACCTCAGAGCGGGGAGCTACTTCCCTGCCCCTCACTATCATTAACCTCGCCACACTTCCACACCGATGCTGGTGACGGCCTTGGACAAACACTGCCATCTGAATGCAGTTAAAGGAGTTTAGCGCTTTTGCGGGTAGCGTGCAGGCAAGCCCCTCGAGGAGAACACAAGCGAGTAGGAAACTTTAACTCATGTGTGGTCACTTCAGCTTTGAAGCACCCGCCGTCTTCACTGGGGAAAGAATGACAAAATTATTGAAACAGATGCAGCGGTGGGTCTGTAGCTGTACCAGGCGTAATGGACATTAAATTATAGTGCTGCGCTTCCATTTGACTGAAAGGGTGGTGAGGAGATCACACGAGCTCCAGCGGTGATTATGGTGCTTAATCGTAATTTTTTTTAAAAAAGTTTTACCTCTGTAATCTTCTGTTCTTCATCTGATCTTCATCTTGGAAAATAAGACAGCACAAGGAGTGCGAATGGAAAACATGTTTCTACTGTAACCCTGTTCTTACCTGTTTCTGATCAACGCCTTCGAGGAAATGTGTTGTCCTTGTGTTACTAAACAGTGTAAATTTGACATCATTCATTTGGTGTTGACACTCGAAACAGCCGCATGCATGCGACAGAGGCGGCGTGTGCTCACTCTGGGGTTTGTTCGATTGCAGTGCAATGGTGTTGCATTATGAGGTCACATTGTTCCTGAGAAATCCCATTTCTTTACGTTTTATGTTTTTCCTTTTTCTTTATTTCTCTTGTCAGTTAATATAGCAGGAACTTTAGCGTGACCCCTAAACTTGTTATCTGGGACTTTTCTGTGATGAGCTCAGGTATGTTAGTAGTTTGGTGCCTGAGGCTACAGGAAGAAGGATGTCTGCCAGTAAATGATCTCAGGGAATTACTATAGCAAAAAAAAAAGGGAAGTAGGTGGAGACACACGCTCAGGCCTGTATGGGAGGGAGGAGCCATCAATCTCCTGTTAGACTTTGTAGGCCAGTCAGTTAAGTCAGCTTTATTGCTATAAGTTTCCTGCCTGACGCCAGTTGAGAAAAGAGAATAGAGAGAGGAAGACGGCTGGCTCACAGACACGCTGAGACGAGTTAAAGTACTTGGACCTTTACAGGATTTCTTTGTGCTGTGTTTGTTTTTTCGTTGAGTGACAATGGGACTATGCTGCTCTGAAAAGCAGAAGATAAACTTTGAGATGCTTGCGAGTTGGAAAAAGGTGAGTTAGCTTTATAGAGGCTTACTTTGTGTTGTAGGAGTGTAGCGTGCCATGTGGAGATGGTGTTTTATTCAAGAATAAATTGCTGGATTTGAAGTGACATCTAGTTTCAAATAAAAAAAATAAATTTGCTCGTCAGTAATTACACTCAAAATGTTCCTGAATTGTTTTTTTCCTTCTATGATTGCATATTTGAAAATATGTTGGTCTTTACTTTTTGTAGCATGTTGTTTCAGTAGCTTTTTGGGGTTTTTTTGACACAGTTATATTATGCATTAAATATTTAAACTTTATTAAACAACGGCTCATGATTGTGTGAGAGCAAATTGCTTTTTTGTCAGAGTTTGCGCAACTTCTCTCAGTTTCCTCAGTTTGTTCTGAAACTGAGAATCATTTGCTAACGTAAAAGGATGTATGAGTTAGCGCCATGCATTGAGTAATCTGGGTTACTGAGAACACTTGCAGTCTTGTCATCGTGCCGTGTGTGTGTGTGATGTGTTTCAGCTGAACTACACAACCCCGGGTGACTGACATACAGCTGTGTGCGTAATTCACTTCCTAGAGGTCACTCAAATCCACACTGTGCTGCATTAAAGAATCAATTACAAGCTCTCTTTGAGCAGACTAAAGCCAACTGATTCCAGCTTCTTTGATCTTTCTGGGTTTTTAGTGCAGCCAATGCTTTGAAAGTGGTATTCAAGTTCCACAGTCAACTAGATGTTAGCTGTCTGGTTGACAGCTATTAGACAGCTGTTGAGATCAGAGAGTCTGGTTCAGTATGAAGCAAAAAGAACTCATTATAAGAGAGAATATAAGATCTGGCAGAAACCACAATGACAGGTTTTCTATTTTCTTTCCGGTGTTAGAATACAGAGTTATAAAAAAAGGAAAACCCAATTACTTTCTATGGAAATGGCCTTTATTGCACACACCATTACTACATAGTTTTCATAATCAAGTTTGGCGTGTGATGTTTGCATATGCTTATTCAAATCGAAAAGAACATTTTGCATGAGAGATAAAAATCGATCTCCTTTTGCACAGAAGCTATGGGTTTTTTAAAAATGCCTATCTGGAGCGTCGCTGCTGCGGTTTTTGTGATAGGTTTGTTTATGTTTACGATGCAGTGCTGTGTTTTTAAAGTAGGGACCACCATGAGAACAGGACCATGTGATTCTGTTGCCATGGCATTCGGGTTGCCATGCAGATGGTGGTACACCGATGGCAGACTGAAAACTCTGTCGTCTGCTTGATACAGCAAAACATCACGATTATGGACTGAACTATTTGCACATCCCCATTTTCTGTTTTTAAAATGTGTTTAGTTCTGTGTCTGAGTTTGTGTCTGTGTCTCATCATCCGTGTGATAAACGCTCTGGTGCTTTGAAGTCTCACGTTGCGCAGTATGCTTTGCATCTGTTCTGCATTACTGTGCAGGGGGAGCATTTTAAGTAGAGAAGGGAGACAGCAGTGGGAGGGGGGTTTCACAGAACACAGGAGTGAGAGAGAAATAGCTAGAAATAGGGAGGAAGATGTGGGGGATCCTCCAAGCTCTCATTTTCTGCAGTGCTGTACATGAGCATCAGTTTTTAGCGAGGGTGGGAGGCAAAGAGAGAGACAGAGAAAGTGAGAGAGAGGCTCCAGCAATTTGTGCCACAGGGAACTCTACAGCTATAACGCACCCCCATCTCCTCCTCCTCCTCTCTGCCTTTTTCAGTCCCTCTCTTTCTTTCCTCCTTCTGCCGTGAAGACTGCCTTTTTTTCTTGACTTGCCAAATCTGGGCTTGGAAAGGCTGGATTTTCTCCTGTATGATTTTTGGATGGTGGCAGAAGGAGATGGAGGTTTGAAGAAAGGGACAGAGGCAGCGACAGCCAGAGGAAAGGAAATATTGATCGCATCCAGGGGGATTCCATCACTCACGACAGTGGCTCGCGATCCTTGATAACAATGGAGGAAGCTAGGAGGAGGCGCGTTTGGCTGGGAATGTAGGGCTCCGCCACAGCCCCTCTCCAGAGACTTCGGCTGGGGCGTTTTTACCGTAGTCAGCCGCTGCAAGGCGGTGATTTGGTGACGCCTTGAGCTTCAGGCTGTAGGGCTGAGCTAACCCTTGGGGGTCCACTCAGAGAGGAGCACTTACTGCTTCTGCTGGGGGGCTCAGCACTGCTCAGCACCATGCCTGAGGCCAACTACCTGTTCTCTGTGTCCTGGGGATACATTAAGGTGTGTCCCAGAGGAGGTTTTCCATTAATCGGACTGTTTCTGTGCATATTCTACATTCATGTCTGTTTTCTGTTGCTGGTGAAGAGCCCAATTTCTCTTTGAATGCATTACGACATGTTTTTAATCTTGCTCAGTGGTTGCATGTGTTGAGAAAACAGGCATCTTTTGCTTATCTGTAAAATTTGCATAAAGGAAATATAAACTATGCACAGCACGCATAGTTTATATTTGTGTTGAAACACGAAGCAGTCTGGATAAGGAGACTGGGGAAGAATACACAAACCTAATATGGCTCATTAAATCCAGAGAACATGGTCCCATGGGACATGTTCCAGTGGAAAATAACAGGAAAGGGTTTATTCCGCTGCTTAGAAACAGCAGTCAGACTCATTTGCTGGATGTGTTTCTGCGTATAAATCACATTACCTCCTTAACATTTTATCTCTTTGCTTCCAGTTCAAGAGGATGCTGAACCGGGAGCTAAGCCACCTGTCTGAGATGAGCCGATCAGGCAACCAAGTGTCAGAGTACATCTCCAGCACCTTCCTAGGTGAGCACTGCAGCACATGTTTACCACACACCTCCTGAAGTATACATTGCGCCATTGCAAAATGTGCTGTATGTATGACTTCAGTGAGCCAGCATCCTTCAGGAATGTCACAGAGGTTGCGAGGTTACCCAAAGCATGTGCCAAGCAGTGGGGAAACTCACAGTTCCTCTGCAACGCTGTTCTTACACCAGTCTGATCTGGTCTGGAAGGGAGACAGGGTCCCCTCGCTCCGACTGCAGAGATATGTGAAGGGAGGAGGGAGGGCTTTGTACTCAGGGAAGACTTCCCTCTGGAGAGATTAGGAGCAGTGAGTCGGAGAGAGAGAGGGTGTTTGTGTGCTTACAGTGCCATCAGGTTCAGAGAGATGCTGCATTATTCATCAGTGGGACAGCAGTGGTTGCTTGTCTTTAAAAAAAAAAAAGCCTGGCGGCATTTCGTGTCTAATGGCCAGCCAGCTCGCCAGCCCTGCAAACCACTCTGCCCCTCAGGTTTTTCTACCCTCCCATCTAGCTCACCACCAGCATACATACAGCCAGACTCCCAGCTTATAAGGGCTCACTGCAGACTAATGTTGTGGCTCTTGTTAGTGAACACGTGTCTATTTTCCTGCCTCGGAGCAGCAAAACATAAAAAAATGACAGAAAAAAGACAAGATGCTGGATGCATGGTGGAAAGAGGAAAAGAAAAAGCTACCTCTTGTGCTAACAATAGAAGTGGCGCGGTGATAGAGACGAACATGAAAGCTCAGCTCAGTTTATCTTTGAAGCTTTGCGGTTTTATCTGCATTGCAGCTAGCACCTGTCAGGTGTAGGGAGATGATTTTCCTGTGCTTTGTGGAGGACGCAGCTGAGATGGGGTTTTTTCTCGCTCTGCGGCTGTGTGTGCAGTGCACACGTACAGACTGAGGGAGTCTCACGCTCACACACAGTGAGAAATGTCACTCAGCTAATACATGAGTCACATGCACCGACTGAACCCGCATACTTCCAAGTCCCTCCCCTAAACATTTCGGCTTAACGTGAACCATCTTTCCATGATTCTCTGAATTGTTACCAACACATGGCTCAGATTCACAGAATGCCTGGAATACTGCCATGTTTCTCTGATCATCATAACAACTCATTAGCACAGCCTGAGCCTTTGTCTCATAAAACATTTGCATCTCATCAGTGTATTCAGCTATTTTACACATTTATTTTTTTTGCCTTTCCTGCTTTTGTTACTAGTGTATTTTTATTGCAGAAGACAGGCATTGAGGGATTGATTGCTAATTTAATAGCAGCCATTGCAGCTTTTTTGTCTTGAAAACCACCTTTTTTAATGTTAATTCTATTTTCTCCAGACAAGCAGAATGAGTTGGAGCTTCCGTGTCCAGTTCCAAAGCCGAGGGAAAGAAAGAGGAGGCAGGGCCAGCAGCAGCAGCAACAGCAGCAGCAACACGGTGGGATGATGACACAGATCAGTGGGGTGAGAAAAGTCAGCCATACATCAAGTATCTCGGGAGGTACTGGAAATCGTTTTGGGGTCAAGACGGACCAGGAGGAATTGTTGTCAAAGGTAAGTGACAGACAGACTGGAGAAACTTAAACTTGCGTGATATCTGGTGTCTCACGTGCTCAAACACTTAAATTTGTGTCCTCTCTAACAGGACCTGGAACACATCAACAGATGGGGCCTGAATATTTTCAAAGTGGCTGAGCATTCTCACAATCGACCTCTCACATGCGTCATGTACACCATCTTCCAGGTTTGTTTTCCGCCTCAGCTTCCATCCTTTAATCGGGAAAGAGCTCATGAAAACTGTGAAGCCATTCAAACAAACACACACACAAGCCGTGTCAGTGTGTACATCATGCTCTGTTAGCTAGCTCCAGACTGTAATCAGTTTGGCTGCACATGTTTTGTTTTTGTTTTTTTCACTTGGTCTAGAAAAATGCTGCACCCCTTTCTTTCGAGGCCAAAAGATAACTTAAAATGTATTACTGCTGTAGCAGATACTGTCAGTGCACCTGTTAGTCTGGAGCCCTGCCTAGTTTATGACTACCCATCTGATGACTCAGAATTGAACTGTGGCTAGATGGATAGACCGTAGAGAAAATAATATCCTGTAGCACGTTTAGCCAGGAGTCTTGTTTTTCTAATCCACACTGTCACACGCAGGAGCGAGACCTGATGAGGACGTTCAAGATTCCAACGGACACCTTTGTGACGTTCATGCTGACCCTAGAGAGCCACTATCACTCCGACGTGGCGTACCACAACAACCTCCACGCTGCCGACGTAGCCCAGTCCACACACATCCTCCTGTCCACCCCTGCATTAGATGTAAGTCGTGTAAAATCTGTCTTACCTCACTCGCTTTCAGTACTTCTAAGTGTTCAGAGTTTGCCCTTTAAAACGTGGCACAGTTAAAGCGTGTCGCCACCGGCCACACCTTTCACTTGAACTGTTTATATTGTTGTGATGAATAGCAACAATAGAAAGAGCATACCACAGATGGTGACACATGGAAGGATTGGTTTTTCAAACTAATACCTTGCCTTGTATGGTAAGCAATTTGCTAATTTATTTTTACTTTACTTCCTTCTCTTCAAACACAGGCGGTCTTCACTGATCTGGAGATCTTGGCAGCCATTTTTGCAGCAGCCATTCACGACGTGGACCACCCAGGAGTCTCCAACCAGTTCCTAATCAATACAAGTAGGTCCACCTTTTCATTCAACATCCATCAAAAAAGTCAGCTAGAGTTATTTATTTGGTCTACATTTTGAAAAAAGGGAGAAACATTTGCTTGATTTGATGTTTAATTTCCTTTTCTTGTCCTCTTTTGCATTTAGACTCTGAGCTGGCCCTGATGTACAACGATGAGTCAGTGCTGGAAAATCACCACCTGGCCGTGGGCTTCAAACTGCTGCAGGAAGAAAATTGCGACATCTTCCAAAACCTCTCCAAGAAGCAGAGGCAGACGCTCCGGAGGATGGTCATAGAAATGGTGAGGAAATGTCTGCACATCTGTCTCAGGCAGCAGCCCCGTCTCAGGATCTGAGCAGTTTTCACAGTTTTTCTTAAATTGATTTTTTCATGTCTTGCTGTCTTCCAGGTTTTGGCAACCGACATGTCTAAACACATGAGTCTGCTGGCGGATTTGAAAACGATGGTGGAAACCAAGAAGGTCACCAGCTCTGGTGTCCTGATGCTAGACAACTACACAGACAGGATGCAGGTAAGAGGCAGACTAGTATGCACATTAGACGCAAACACTTTTCTATTTACCACAGAGGGAGGAAAAGAAAAAAAACATACTAAACGGTGATATTTTTTTTCCTGCAGGTTCTCCGTAACATGGTTCATTGTGCAGATCTGAGCAACCCCACCAAACCTCTGGATCTGTACCGGCAGTGGACTGACAGGATCATGGATGAGTTCTTCCACCAGGGAGACAGAGAGAGGGAGAGGGGGATGGAAATCAGCCCAATGTGTGACAAACACACAGCTTCAGTAGAGAGGACTCAGGTAGAGAACACAGGCATCCAGCTCTCAAAATAAAACCTGAAAACTGTGGTTATTTTTCATATTTACTGACATCCTCTCTGTTTATCTTTTCTAGGTTAGCTTCATTGATTACATAGTGCACCCTCTGTGGGAGACGTGGGCTGACCTGGTCCATCCCGATGCCCAGGACATCCTGGATACACTAGAGGACAACAGGAACTGGTACCAAAGCATGATCCCCCAGAGCCCCTCACCTCCTTTCTACACCAGTGATGGAGAAGGAGGACCTCACGGGGAGGTGGAAGGGCGGCCTGTAGCGAGTAAATTCAAGTTCGATCTAACGCTGGATGACCAGGAAGGACAAGGTGAAGACAGTGGAATGATGGACACGGCTGACAGTTGTGACAATGTGACATTACAGCATCTTCCCTGTGATCAGGAAGGGGCAGAAATGACAACACATGACGGCTCCCCGGAGGAAACATAGCTTAACCGGTGGTGTTCTCGGAGCGTAGCACGTTTTTGGTGAATTCATTTTATTGCAGTGGAGCAATCCTGCAATTTGGCTCTGGCGGGAGCTGCTTGGCAAAGAGGTCCTGACTGAATGTGGGGCACCCCTGCGAACGAGGCTTGGAAACCCTGCGGTAGTTTGTCTTTGAGCCCCCCTGGAAGGGAGCTGGAAGAGTGTAGGCTCTGTTCTTTACAGAAGGGACTACTGTTGGACTGCAGAGCCTAACCTGGGTTCTTTCAGGCAGAGAATGTGAAGTGGACGTATGAATCCGTGTACTGGGACAAGTCTGAATTTCAAACTTGCACTTCAGGACATTTTTTTTAAATGTTCATTTAGATTCTTTGTATCGTGTCGAGATTGGATACGACCCTATATTGTCCAACCACAGCTACTGGTCAGCGAGTTATTTCTAACCCAGTAGTGTTTTTTTAACACTTGTCTAAAAAGAGTAGTGTGCCTTTTTTTACAAGTGTGTGTTTTTGTAAGTTTTTTTTTTTTTTTTTAATAATTTATTGAACACATTCATGTAGCTGTGTGTCAGATTTTCTACAAACGGACATAGCTGTCTCACACAGTCTTCCTGATGTTCTGGCAATAGTATAAGCTTGTTCTTCACTAATGGATGTATATTATAAAAAAATCAGCTGACTTCCCAGCACGATTTGCACTTTGTGGCACACACAGTTAAACCAAGACAAAGACAGCATCTGTAACTTAAAGGAGAGACCATAGCAAGCATGTCAAACCAAATAATTTAATTTGATTTATCCAAATAAGTAACTGCGTAAGCAATTAAATGACTCATAGGCTAGATTTCGTAAAAGAGGAAAAACCTTTCTTTTTTCTTTTTTGTAGAACAAAAACCAAAACTCCAAAGATCCTGTAAGGAAAGCACTTTGTTGGATTCACTGCCACCCCTCAAAAGAATGATCGCATTTCCAAAGAGTAAATGGTGTGACAAGTCAAACTTCCGAGCGGCGGCGGGATTGATTCCCTCTCACTTAAAGCCAGTTACAGACTAAATTCTCACTACAATCTTCCAAGATTAAAGTGGAAAAGAAAATATTTCATAACCCAGTTGCGTTTAAGCCCCATCCAGTGTGGAAAAACCGTCTCCGCCCTGTAATTCCCCTTTTCATTGCCTCACACAACACACCTGTTGTGGTTAGCAGTATTCTCATGAATAGGCTGACTCATTTTGAACTTTGAATGACTTCAAGGCTGAACGCGCAGTTTCAGAAACACCTGTCAGTAATGGAATAATTGAATCTTGTAGTTTTTCATTGCAGCACTTTGAATACGTCGACAGTTATGCAGCTGGTTGCTGATCTGTCCAAACACTTCCTTAGAGGTACCACGTTGTATGGTCATAATACGGGGAGATCGGTTTCATGTTTCACGATATGTCATTCTTCTCCTGTGTGTGTGTGTGTGTGCGCGTGTGTGTGTGTGTGTGTGTGTGTGTGTGTGTGTGTGTGTGTGTGTGTGTGTGTGCGTGTGTGTGTGTGTGTGTGTGTGTGTGTGAGGATGCGAGAGTGTATTTAAGTGGTCACAGAGTTGCACAGTCCTGTTGCACCCAACTGTGTTGTGCTGACCCTTAAGCTGTTTGTAACAGTGTATTTATTACATTTTCTTGTATATGTTAATACTGAATTGATAATATTCGCTGTATATTTGTTATTTATATGCACTACCACGTGTCAAATGACAGTTTGACTGAACTCGTTTGTTGGTTCATCCGTGTATAGCAAGGTATTTTGCTATGAGGCCATAGCATAAAGTTATGCAGGTCAGTTTTGACGATTTGAAAAGTATGTTTCGTTTGAAATTCCAGCCAGAAGTGTTTGTGCAGTGGGAGCCAGCAGCGCTTCATACGAGGCGCAGCAGAAGCTTTTTTAGTCCTTTTGTTCCTGGCGAAGGCTGGATATTTACTGCAGCATAATGTGTACGGTGACAGGTCATTGTACAGCTATAAGGATATTTGCTGAAATTTATACCATTGTTTCAAATGTATTTTTTCAGTGTTTTCTTCACAGTATACTGTAAAACGGTGTATGTTGTGCTCAGCAAATGTTTTCTATCAGATTATTAAAACGGGCATGTATAACAGACTCTTCTGGTCCGAATGTTATTGGATTACATCAGTGACGTTTGTTTCAGTGATGTTAAAACCAGTTTGGAGACAGATTTAAGTTTCAATTTAAATGTTTTTGTCTATACACATTAAACTATTTAGAAATTGTCCTAAGATACATATTTGCACATTACGCGATTTAAGGTGCACATTCAGGAGAAAGTCTGTTAAAACTAGAAAAGTCCTGAAGAAACAGACACTGCGCATTATTTTCTCCCATTTTTAAGGCACAATCTCCAATTCCAAAAATGTAAAGTGTGAATAAAAACACTGCAATGATTTGCAAACCTCCTAAATCCATTCACAATAGAGCAAAATAAATTTGATGGCAGCAACAAATTTCAAGCAGTTCAGGGTGGTGCATCAAAAGAGTAACTGTTGCTGTTAGCAACAGGTCAGTAACATGACTGGGTAAAAAGAGCATGTTAGAGAGGCAGCGGTTGACCACGCTGCAAACAAAAACAAATCTTCTGCGCATATCCAGACGAGGTATTTAAAGTAAGACCTTGCACATTTCAGCAAGACATTGCTAAACCACATACCACCACATATTAGAACAGCATGGGGTCTGGCTGAACTACCAGCTGAAAACTGGTTAAAATACATAGAAAATACAACAAAGAAGCTAGAATCCTATATCAGACAAGAACAGGAAAAAATCTCCAAAGTCCAGGAGCTGGTCTCCTTAGTTCGCAGATGTATACGGACACAATTGTTGCCTTTTAAAAAAATATTTAACAAAAATTTAATTAAGTAAATGTTGACAATGTATTTTTTAAGTTTTCTCCATTGTGATTTTGGAAGACTGTAGAACCTTTATTTTCAATAATCTGATGTATTGTACACAGTACACAGTGCTACCAAACCCTCAACAGGATTGGTTCCACTCTCATAGATTTCCAGTAAATATGAGTCAAGCAAAGCCACCAACTTTCAGCATAAATAGCGCTAACACGCTAATGCAGCTCTGTCTCAAGAAAGCCAAATCTATCTCCCCTAAAGCAGCTGGCTGGTTTAACTGATAGAAAAACGTAAAGGTATCAAAAAGTAACATTAACACAAAAAGCACCAAGTATTTTGTAAGAGATTAAATTTTTACCAGACGTCTCCACAAATCTCCACATGAAAAAAAAAGAGAAGAAAGAAAACTGATGCTGTGCAATTTCCTCTTTTTGATGGTGAAGATTTGTTGTTGCCATCAAATATAAAATGACAAATTCAACATTTTGTGACTTACTATGAATAAAATCTGAGTTTAATAGATTTGCAAACCATTGCATTCTGTTTTTATTCACATTTAAACAGTGTCCCAAGATTGTACAAAACTCTGCGCAGGAGTTCAAGACTGGTTTCATTAAACTGCAAAGCACAAGTGTGCAATGTCAGGCCTTTCCCTGCCAATGATGACATATTCCAGAAATTGTTGTTTTGAAATCATGCAATAGTGTTCAAAATCAAACATTAATAGAACAAAAAATGTTCTGTGCGTTTTTGAATGATTAGTGATTCATTCACTAAGAGGGGGAAGTGTTCTACAACATTATATACAGAAAGTTCAGCAATAATCAAGCACTTAAGTAAAGGGAGAAAAAAACTGCCAACAATGACAAAATAGAATAGCCTTTATTGTCATTGTACAGAGTACAACGAAATTGGAGTGCCACTCCCTTGGTGCAAGTTTCAATAATAAATATAAATGTAAAATATAAAAAGTACAAAAAAAGGAATAATGAAAGCATTTTGTCAAAGAAAAGTGAGAATGCTCTCAAATCTAATGGCTTGAATGATTTTTATTTATCAGGTAATAACACTGTTAATGGAAAAATGTAGTCACTGTTAGCGTGACTACATTTTTCCTTAAAATAATAACCATGTATTATTATTGTGCACAGTTTTTTAAAGCACTCGGCAAAAAGAATGTTTCAAGTTTCTTGAAAACTTCAATGGAAAATTATCTTATTATTCTTCTGTGGGTTTGGTTTCAGTGTCTTCTGTCACCTCATGAAATGCCAGTCATACTGGAACCTGCTGGCTGTGGGGAAGCCATACCATTTCTTGATGTTGGTTGCCAAACATGACTTTTTGTGGAATATTTGGGTTGTTGACATGTGCTGAATATGGAACAAGTCAAACTTCTTTGTGACGGTATTACAGTCACCCCCCCCCCCCCCCCCCCCCAAAAAAAGATAAAAAGATAAAAGGCAGCCAATTGTATTTCACTGAGCTATACTGAGTGCCACACTTTCTTTTTAGACTCACAAACATGATCTGGTGTGGAAATGATCTGAATCACACCAAATGTATGTTCAGAGGAAAACGCCAGAAGTGACAGAAGGAAAACAAACAACTGGATTCAGCCCTCAGTGATGTCACTTCCCTGCACTGACAACAGTGACTGCTCTTCCTGCTGATCTGAGGTCAGCATAGCTGGACATCAAGTCAGCAATGTAAACAGGAAAGGTAGAGATAGTGATGCTATGCGCTGGGCCCTCAGGGCATTCACTCTCCCATGGCTTTGAGCACCTTGACCCAAACAGATAAACATCTGAATACGTGATCAACAGGAGGAGAAACATGAAACGACGGCTCTGACAGTTTTCAGTTTGTGGGCAAACTCCACAAGACAAAGCAGCATAGACTTAACTAACGACATTCGCTGATGTGATCTACTCATGATTCATGCTGAGAATAATCTCCTGACAATCTGCAATAATAATACTAACATTTATTTATTAAAACCTGACAGTGCCAGTCTGTCTCAGCTCCGTTCCTGACATGACTCTGCTTCCCCTAAAAATTCCGACAGTTACTTTATTGCATTTATGCGGTGACCAAGGTTTAAAAGGCACTCATTACTTAGCTATGAAAATTACCTGGTTGCACAAAACTGAGAAAGACCAGTCAAGAGGTCCTTTGTTCACTGATTTCAAATTTACAGCTTTAATGAATCACCGGTTACATTTTGACCATGCTCAGTTTCATTTATTTTCCTTGGAGTTTTTGGATGTCTCGATGACACCAGGAAACCCTAAACCATCCTCGTCTTCCTTTAGATTCAGCAGAAAATGAGGTGACTGTTTATGGTAAACACGGGCGCAGACAGGCTTCCATGGGGGTGGTCCATACTGCCATAGCAATAGGCAGGGAGTTTGTTTGAAACTCTAACACAAACCTTGCGGTTTGTTGGTGACTGACGTAAGCTGGGCTGGAGGCAGCCCGCTCCGAGCCTTCGACAGCAGCACCGTCTGGGTTCAGGCTGGGCAGGACGCTCTTACTGCCAGCAGATCCAGTTGACAGCCACTCAGCGTCCGTTCTCCACTCTTACCAGCCAGGACCCGAAAGGGCCCGCGGCCCAGGGCCAAGGCAGAGAGGAAGAGAACCACTTCCAGCAAAACAAACCTGCTCTCTACATATCCACTTTGTAAAAACAAATGCCTTCCTGGAGTTTCTCCTGGCCAGCTGGTGTTTGTTTTTAGTCAGGTTGACAGTAAGAAGTGAAGTCAACTGGGCGTTCAGTGTTGGGGCAATGTGGGGTAATATGAGAATGGGGCATTCCAGGATAATTCAACAGCGCTCCAGGCTTTGTGTGTGGATGGCACAGATCATCTCAGAGTGGCTGAGACAGATGGATAAGGAAGTGAGCTCAGAAGGACACTTCTTCCCCACAACAGAATATGATGAATTTGGAAAAGATCAGATGAGGCAGCTAAGCTTCCTCTAAGGCCTTGTGTGTGTGTGTGTGTGTGTGTGTGTGTGTGTGTGTGTGTGTGTGTGTGTGTGTGTGTGTGTGTGTGTGTGTGTGTGTGTGTGTGTGTGTGTGTGTGTGTGTGTGTGTTGTGTCTCATTGACTCTAAAATGCAGGATTGGGACAATAACAGGATGTGTCCTTCCCAGAGAATGTCACAAATCATCGAGTTATCAAACATGGCGGCAGTCATCGTAGATATGCCATTGTTTCTCTGAGTGTGGTTTTTGCCTTTGCATGCAAATGCCTCAACTACTCACAGAAAGCATTAACCGTGCATGGAAGCAGTTATATAATGCACAGAACGCACAAATCCATTTAAAAAAATAAAGTCACAACACATCTGAACCCTAAAGGACTCTTTCTCTCAACTTTCCATACGTGCATGCTGGCTTTGAGAACTCTGAGTAACACTAATGAGGTGTCGCCTCTGAAAACACGGCGATCAGCTGTGCAGAAGAATTACACTGACCAAGCTGGCAGCTGTTTGTGAAGAAGAGGCTCCTGTGATAGACGCTTTTCCAGATTTCAAGGCAACCCTTGGACATTAGCCTGTGTATAAAGCTGTCTGTGTCAGATCACATTTAACCCTGATGCATTTAAGGACAAAGCATCGGCCTGACATTTGTGCTGATTCCTCTGGGCTCTTTACCCAGAATGCAGCTTGCCTGGGAATTGCTCGGACATGGAAGGGAACATCCCCGTGGGAAGGCAGCAGGCACACAAGAGTACACAGTGAGACGAGGAAGAAAAATAAATAAAAATAACATGCACGCATACTCAGAGATGACACATTTGGTCACATGCATACATAAAGACACGCTGAAAACATTGTGACACTGGGATAAAAGTGTGAAAGAGATGGAAAGATGGAAGCATCCCAGTCCAGACACAGAGACACAACAGAAGCCTTCCAAGCTTTTAAATTCAGCTTAGATGTCTTTAATTTCCAAACATTTTTTCTGCCACTGGAGCTAAACCATGTGTCTTTTCTTTCTTAGCGAATGAGCTTGGCTCTGTGAAATGGGCCTCCGTTATGGGCTACGGTGTTATCAAGACCAAACTCAACTGTCAGCCAAATCATGTTCAATCTGCATGTGTTGCTTTTGATTTTACCCAGATCAATAGCTGTCCTTACTTGACTTAAACACACACACAGAGGGAAGGGGGAGGGCATGCAGATCTGTGGCTCTGGTGTGTCAAAGTCAGCGAGTGCGTGGGAGGAAACGTTCAACATGAGCTGCCCTGGCAGCCTGCAGTGAAGGGAAAAGAAATTGAGAAAGAAAAAAGAGAAAAAATAGTGGGGTCTATACCACACTGTTTGCTGTGTGCGCCCTATTTGAAGGTATACCGTAAGCTGAATCTATAAAGGTGAGATAATCCTCTACTATTAAAGGTCATTGCTCCAGACTTGGGTTTAACTCTGGCCTGTGATTCCTGCCTTTTTAATGTTTCACCAAAGCACAGTTCAAATTCATGTGAAAAATCACTGGAAACGCAGCTCAGATAAGTAAATAATATCGCTTTTTGTGTACCTGACTTATCAAACAACACGTGACGCTGCCACCAGGATTTGAAGATAAGGTTGTATTCGAGTCACTGTGCATCAGCACAAACCTTTCAACAAGCTTCTCTCTACAAGCTCTCTGCGTGGAATAATGCTGAGTCTGCTTTCAACACCTACACCGTGACAAGTAAACTCTCTCCTTTTTAATTTTTCATCATTCTGAAACTATTATATTTCTTGTCATCGCAGATGAGATGAGATTAGTCACAGTCCCATTGTTGTTTTGTTGTGAATTCCAGTAAGGATCCGAGAGCGTCACCGTCTGCAAGCGCTGACCCAACTTCCTCTGTGTGCACTCAACAGAAATGATAAGGCTTCCACTTCCCCCTCCACCCTGACTCGGGCAAACAGCTGCCCTGCAGCCCCAGACTGGGCCCTCCGTGTCAGCATCGGGCCTGACTGCACGTTGCTCTGTGTGGACTTGATGGAGCACGCAGATAAGGCGCACTGTTGTGGCTGGGTTTCCTTTAAAGCAGTATGCGATCATTGGTAGATAGGTTCTAGCAAGTAACCCCTATGTTTGGATCCCTTTGTGTCTGCTTGTGTGTGCATGTATGGACTGAGTATCATGGAAAAATACTCATATCCTCCATTTAAACAAAGCAATATAGCGGTCCAAAAATACGTCATTATGTGCACGTGCAAATCTGTTTCTTTATCTTTATTTTTTTATATAATTATCAGCAAAATCTCTTTTAAGCATCAAAAGTGAAAACACTCATTCAGTAGAAAATGATGACCAAACATGATTGATGGTGTTTTTATTTGTGTGTGGTTTTTATGTCTAAGATCCTTGTTTATTCTTGTAAATGAGCTCTAGCCTGCACGATTTCCAAAGCGGTCATATATCAAGTACAGAAATGACCTCGTGACTTTGCACTGCTGTACCTACTCCAACCAGTCCTTTATGGACACTTAAAATATCTTTATGAAACTGTTGTTACATTTGTTGCAATCTTTGCTGCCCTCTTGGCCTGATCTCCAAAAAAGAAAATTATAATGAGACTTTTTACCGGGGTAAATAAAGAATATATAAAAGTCATTTTTATATATAACACCGATTTCAGCTTGTACCTCGTGACAAAAATGTTCTTTCAATTTCAAAATGATTTGACATCAGATATGATTGACAGGTAAACAGGTTCTTCCTTTATCCCAAGTGCCACTACTGAAGGTGTTACGGGTATCAAGGAAAAAAACATGGGTTGAAGCTTACAGAAATTAATAAATTGTGAAACAGCTACAAATAATAAATAAATATAGATTTTTAAAAAAAAGATTTTTTTACAAATATATCCTAAAAGTATATAAAATGCCAAAAAGTGATGCTAAAAGATAAAGATAAATGACAGAAGCTTAAAACAGCAGATAAAATACTTAAGATATGAAGTTAAAATAATGGATAAATTCTTGAAATACATAAAACAACCACCCCAGTAAAACCTGCCTAATATTGCAGAGGTTCTGTGCTGCATTGGCAGCAGATCTTTTGGTTCCTGTGGCTTTGATGGCTGCCTCAGCGGATCGGTTTTGTTCCAGTTCAACTTGCTGCGCTTGGCCAGATCGGAAAGTAGGAACTTTGTGCTGAGTCAGCTTCGCTTTTGCTTTGTGTTACTTTAGCTGTTCCCCAAAGGTCTGTGCAGCGCCTTTCTGATTGTAACTGCTTAACTGCTGCCGCTGAGCAGTGCCATAGTGTGAATAGGTGTATGGGAGTCTGCAACAATGTTTGGGTACGTGATGTGCAAAACTAAAAATCTACAATCAAAACTAGGACCCATAGTTTCCCCATTAAAATGTTCCTTTCACTTCACTGGAAAGTAATGGCTCTGATAGTTAAAAGCAATGGCTAAACTGCTACTCTGATCTTTACAGTTGCAAGAAAAAACTCTGGGAACTCTTTGGAATCGTAGAAACATAGTCAAGGTGTCTGGCACAGCTTCACCTGTTTCCAGGCTGCACAGAGAAGCTTAAAGCTCTTCAGCTTGTAGTCTTCAGCAGGGATGACACACACTCATTATGCATCATCACCGAAGTCCATTGACACAACAGGACTCAGGTTCAGCTCTGCCGGCCTTTCCCCCATCAACACCCTTCCAGGTTTCAGTTATCATTGCCTTCATGAGCAGCTGAGGTGCCCCAGCAGGACAACGAGGTCTCAGATCAAGGATTTTCCAGCACCCTTTTCTGGGACTCTGAGAAGGCCGGGTACTCTGAGCCATTGGCACATAAATGTTAATAACAGTGAGGGCCCGTTCTTGACCCAAGGAGCGAAGCAACCCTCTCACTCACTGGAGAAAAATCCTGTGTAGAGGCACCGACCAGCTCTGGCTCTTTCCTGAAATACTGCAAAGAATGAGTTTAACTACAGTTTTGAAGTTCTTGCACTTTACCTGACTGTCTTGTTTTCAGGTTAGTTTATTGACGTGTTGTAAAGAAATGTTGCATTTTCCAATTCAGACATGCTGACATCCTACTGTGTTACCAAGGTAACAAATCAGTCCACACCGTGATGAGGTTTGGATGTTACTGTGCACCACCTTTGGCTCAAGGTCAACTTTTGCCTCTTCTGTCCACAGGACATTGTCAAATAAGTGTTGTAGATCATAAGGGTAGTTTTTAAGCAAAGCACAAAGACCTAATTTATTACCATCATTCTTACTCCGTGTTTGAGACTGTTACACAGCGTAGAGGTGTGAGATTTGAAACAAAAAGTACAGTGAAAAGGAGACACGAAAGTGACGTTTAAGCCCTTCAGAATTCAGAGAAACACAAAAAGGAACTTAGACACAATCTATAAACAGTGCCTGTGTGGCCCACACCAGATCTGCTGACATGTAAATGAAGACCGAGTGTCTCGAAGTATGTCAGAGAACAGCTTGGCAGACAGCCTACGTGCAGCTCAGGGTGCAACCAAAGATGCCAATGCCTCGACTCCACTCTACCATGTCAGTCACTCTAATTAAAACCCCAACATAATAGTAAGGCTGTTTTCCTTTCTTTGTTTTATCAGTTTGGCTCAGAAATATTATATGAAAGAGGCCAGAGAATAGACCTTTGTCTGCCTTTTTAGTTTGCAAAGTGGCCACCCCCATTGCTTTAAGCCAAGGGATGTAAAAAAAAAGAAAAAGTAAGATTACTTCACTTTGAAGTTTCACAGAGGGGCCCCTAGCCAAGCATATGCTATCAATACTCTGACAGCCTGACCCAAAAACTTTTGATGGCCATGCAGCTGGTGAATATGAGACGTATGCTTTAAAAACTGGTTAAAATTGAGATCTGTAGAATTACTCTCATACATAGCTCTCTGGTGTCTACACACCAGTGTGAGATAAGAATTTGCATTTTCCTTCTTAATATGTGCACGTTTAAGTAAGTGACAGTTAAAACAAATATAAATAGAATAAAGAAAATGTTTTTAAAATTAAATTTAACTGATGCACTTGGTGACGGTGGGAAGAAAAAACAGGAAGAATAGGAAGACTCCTCTGGGATAACCGAGCTCAGGTGAAAGAGGGGGAGACAGATTAACAATGACTAATGATTAAATGTGTAAAACACATAAAATAAAGTTAAAGGTGTTGTTTCTCTTGGAATTAGGTTTTACTCATTTAATCAATATTCTTTTTTTTTTATGTTTTCCCTACTACTCTCGCTTAAATCTTTCATATAATCTATTTTAAAAAGGAAAAAAACCAAAACAACAACAAACCCCCAAACAATAACAACAACAACAGAACAACAAAGAAATTGGGAATTCAAAGAGTCGGGTAATTTTATTTTACAGTGCAACAGCGACATCTTGTGTCCTTACGAGGAATCACAGGCTACGCTTCAACGATGCAGTGAACATCTGTCGCCAGCGGGCGTCGCTGTTGAGTCACACTGCGTTGACTGCACAGACAGCAGAAGTCAACCAAAGAATTTCTTCCACAGCTGTCGCCATCTTGCTCCAGAACATAAACAACACCACCGAGTCCCGTTAGCGTTTGGGTGTACCGCTATTTTTCTTTTTCTTTTTTTTTTTTTACTTTTTTGATTTTGGAAGAAAACAACAAGTCTTCCGGCCTCAGCGCCGATCCTTTCAAACAGAGATGATGTGTGATGTGGTCACCTGAGCCGCCGTGTCAGTCGGTATGACAGTCGTCAGCTGATGTGCGTTGCTTGTAAATTGGTTGTTGTGTGCGCGACCATGATACCATGACAACGGTGCGGCTGTCATTAGCACACCCTGAAGCATTTTATTTTAGCTTCATATCTACCCGCTTTAAGCTAGTTTTGAACGCCGTAAGCGGAATTGGCTTTTCAGTCGTGTATGTTTAAACCAGCTGAGCTTAGACGATGACGCCAGGCTAACCAGGCCGTTTGGTTTGTTAGCCGAATAAGCTACTTGTGTGTGTGCGTGTGTGCGCGTGTCTTTGGATAGCGCACATTGTGTTCTGGATGGGTTCTGCTGTGAAATAAGCTGAGCCGTTTCTTACACAGACATGGGGATACACTGCGGATTTCCTTACCGGGAGGGAGCGGAGGTTTAAAGGGGGGCGGGGAGAGCAGCAGAGGGGGCTTGCTGCTCGTCATCCCCGAAGAAATGGACCAAGAGTACGAGAGACGGCTGCTGAGGCAAATCAACCACCAGAACCTGCCCGCAGAGGCCCGCCTGACCAAGGTGAGGAATAGAGAGCGATAGTTAACACGTTTCAGCACGGCTGCAGTCTTCTCGTGTGAGTGTGCTGTTTTTTATTAGCACTGATCTTTAGTGGACTGCTTATCTCTTACGTTCATCCTAGTGTTTGAGTACTACCTGCAGTCCTGTCAGTGTGAAGTCAGGGGACCGCTTCATCCCTACTCGAGCTGGAAGCAACTGGAGCATCAACTTCCACTATGCCAATGTGAGAGGTGTTCGTTTGGTTAAACTAACAGTGACAGCTCAGTAATCCAGGCCAGTGGTGACATACCTTTCACTTTCTTGACAGGAGAACTGTCGCTCTCCCAGTCAGAACCATAAAGCAAAGGACGCCACTTCAGACTCAAGCAAAGGTCAGAAGTCTTTATTATTATTTGTTATGCAAATGTGTTATAACAATCATTTAAAGTCCAGATCTGCACCTCTAACACGAGCATTTTCATCACCGCTCTCACTGCCGCCCCTCCAGATGCTGTGGCCTATGCTGCCCTGTTGAGGAATGAGTTGCTGGGGGCCGGGATCGAGACGGTGCCAGACCCTCACACGGAAGACCGGCGGCATGCAGTCCTCTCGCAGGACTCTCACAGTCTTTTTAGGGTAAATGACAACGGGGGTGTGGGTGGCCATTAAAGTGAATTTAAAGCAACTCCTCCCGTGGGCTGTCAGTGTGATATTTACATGCGGCTGTCATAAACATTTCACGCATGTATTATGCTGTTATTTTTGACTCAAGTTGGCCATAAGAGACAACGTCCGTACCAAAACCTGGTGGCAGTTTGTAACTGTGGTTCTGTTTCCTCTCTGCAGTACACTGTCCACACTAAGAGAGTGCCTTTTGATAATGACAGTGAAGTCTCACCATACTCTCTTTCTCCACTTAGTAACAAAAGGTATGAAATGTCTCACACACATGCTGCTCACTCATCAGGTGTTTGAGCCGTGCTTTTTTCAGGAGGAGGGGTTTAACGTCTCCATGTTTTGTTTCTTGTAGTCACAAGCTGCTCCGCTCTCCCCGCAAACCAGCCCGAAAGATCTCCAAGATCCCCTTCAAAGTGCTCGATGCTCCGGAGCTGCAGGATGACTTCTACCTCAACCTGGTGGACTGGTCAGCAGGCAACCTGCTGAGTGTTGGTTTGGGAGCCTGCGTCTACCTGTGGAGTGCCTGCACTAGCCAGGTAAGTGGGGGTGTGGGTTAGATTTTAAAGAGGTGCGCTGCAGATAAGGAGTTCTGGAAGTGCTTATTTTTGTGTTTAAACAGGTGACGAGGCTGTGTGACCTTTCAGTGGACGGAGACTCTGTTACGTCAGTGTGCTGGAACGAGAGGGTGAGCAAGCGACTGCTGCTTGTGTGTGGCATGAGAGAGGAGAGTACAGACAGGAGAACAATAATGTTTGGGTTGCTCGTGTTTTAGGGGAGCCTGGTCGCCGTCGGGACGCACAAAGGTTACGTTCAGGTGTGGGATGCAGCAGGAGGGAGGAAGCTGACCAGTTTGGAGGGCCACTCAGCCAGAGTAGGTCAGTCCGAGCAGGAGCGAAGTGAATTCAGTCAAATGTGATTTGTGCATCTCTCGCTGAGAAGCCGTTTATCCTGCTGCTGGTAGTGGTTTCAGGAACTACCGTCGCTCTGAGCCTTTAAGCTCATGCTCAGCTCTCTTTATCTGGGGCATGAGAGTAAGAGAACCTACCCTGTGTGCCCAAGGTGCCCTGGCGTGGAATGGGGAGCAGTTGTCTTCTGGCAGTCGAGACCGAGTGATCCTACAGCGGGACGTCAGAACGCCGCCTTCTGCTGAGAGAAGGCTGCAAGGTCACAGACAGGAAGTGTGCGGTCTCAAATGGTCCCCCGATCACCAGCACCTTGCATCTGGAGGCAACGACAACAAGGTGAGGCGACTAAAACAGCACATACTTAAGGAAAGTTTTAGGTTAGAATCTAGGTAAAGGTTCAAAGTAAGCAAATTCAAGCTGTATTGATATCTATATATTTTAAAGCAGCTGTTCGTACCTCTTTAGCCTCTTCTAGGAGTAGCCCTTGAATTTTTGTTCTGAACTGAGTGGTCTCTTTTATATTTCTGCCTCCTTATAAAACAAATTGACTGGGTTTACACTAGAAAATATCGAGGGTGGTCTCTGCCCATGGAGTTACCCATGGAAATGATTCTAATGGCTGTCACAGCATGTTTTTATTGGCATAAACTGAGGTGTCAAAACTTTTCATTAAGGGTCTTTATGGAAGAAAGAGTTAAACTCAAAGCTCTCCTTACTGACCTCTTCCTGCCTTTTGAACAGTTACTGGTGTGGAACAGCTCCAGCCTTCTCCCTGTGCAGCAGTACAGTGACCACCTGGCAGCAGTGAAAGCCATCGCCTGGTCTCCGCACCAACACGGGCTGCTGGCGTCAGGCGGAGGCACAGCCGACCGCTGCCTGCGTTTCTGGAACACGCTGACGGGTCAGGCTCTGCAGAGCACAGACACCGGCTCCCAGGTCTGCAACCTGGCCTGGTCCAAACACGCCAACGAACTGGTGAGGAGACGCAGACACGCACTGCCCAACACTCTTAAGACGTGACGTCAGCACAGCAGCGTCTGGCTATAGATGATTTCATCAAGCTAGTTAGACCCACTTTGTGAAAACAGTAGCTCAAACATTAAATTAGCAAAACAGATGCCGTTTGGACAGCTTAATATAGAGCCAGTTACTAATGCGCACATTGCACCTGTGTTGTGTAATGCAGCGTTCGGTTTAGCTGGAACTGCGACCCCTGATGTGCTGAGTCATGGTCAGTTTTCATACTAGCCGGTGTTGGTTTTGTATTGAATTACATGATACTTGAAAGGCGTTTCTACTGTGCACACATGACAAAACCCTGAATTAAAACAGCTTAGTTACGCTCGACGTCCAGAGATGGTTGCAAATTGAAGTGAGCAGTATGTTGAAGGTGTTTCAAACTAATAAAGACTTCTGCAGTATGTTATTAAATTCCAATATTATCGTCTTACACTGGTGTTTTCTTGGAAAGAGCATAACCATCCAAATGTGGTCTAAAATTTCATTTCACTAGCTGGGCCCACGTCCTCATTTATGTTTGACAGCGTTTTAGCAGGAAAAAGTGAAAGCTTTGACATGAATTGAGCTGCGGTTTGGGGAAGGAATCGAAGGGGACTGGCGATGGCTCCCGGGCCTGGCAGATCCCTATGCACTAAATAGAAGTGAAGAAGTTGAAGAATGGAGAACAAGGAGGGAGGGAGGGTGGGGCACGTAAACGAGAATGATCAGCTTGCAGAACTAGGGGAACCTCGTGTTTGGAGGCGTGGTCCTGCTCCTGAAATTCCGATACATAATCTCCAATAAAAGTGGTGTTTAACTTCCTTTTTTACTTTTGCTGTTCAAAGATCACTATGTCTGCATAAAAAAAAAATCAAGAATTCATACACTGCTTATGTTTAAGTACCGTTCCACTCAGGAACATCAGTACCGCATCAGACGCTAAACTGATGACGATCTGTGTTGTTTGCTTATTACATTTTTTTTTTTTTTACAAAATCATCAATTTATATATTTATTATACAATAAATCAGGATGGGACATGGTTGGAAGCTCCCCCTTGAGTGCTTGGCAGAAGCATCCAACTGCAAAGTGGTAACTGCAATGCTGCTCTTTGTTTGCAGGTGAGCACACACGGCTACTCTCAGAACCAGATTCTGGTGTGGAAGTATCCATCGCTGACACAGGTGGCCAAGTTGACGGGACACTCCTACAGAGTCCTGTATCTGGTATGATTACACGTTCTAAATGAATCACTGTGCATGTTCAGCACTGATGTAACTAGATAGTTGCACTTTGATAACTTACACACTTCTAGCGTTGGAATACATTTTAATTCAGTGTGTAGCAACTAGGGATGGGTACCGGTGTCCGGTGCCATGATGGCACCGGTTCTGACATAAACGGTAGTAACCAGACCGAAAAGCAGCGCACATTTCGGTGCTTTATTTCGGTGCTTTTTTTCCTGAGCTGTGATACACTTTAGATTCTAGCCAATCATTTTACGTTTCCGAGGATAGTAGGCGGGCCCAGGTACGTACGTTCTGTTAGAACAGAGCTACAGATTAAAAATGCCCAAGGCAAAGCGGTCAAAGTCTGGCTGTACTTCACAGCAAAAGATGCAAACTCAACAGCCTGCAACAAGTGCTTTAAGCTGATACTGTGATACTGTCAAAGGAGGTAACACCCCGAATCTGATGAAACACCTGGCGACGCATAGCGTTGTTTTTAAAAGCCGAGAAATGCGCCATATTTGATAGCTTGCTGCGAGACCTCACTCCGTGCACATCTACTGCGGGTGGGTTGCCTGTTATCGGACCCGGAGCAACATCCCCCAAAAACCCGAAGAATAGAGTCCTGGCCCCTAGCCCTGCCAGTGTAGCAGAAATGATGAGGATGATGATGGTAGCAGCCGTTCTTCTCTGCTTGAGTAACTTCATGTTGTTCGAGTGTAATTTACGTTGAGTAGGCTAACCACGTTATTACATTAATGCATGTAAGGTGAACTAGCAAACACCGTCGTAGTTACATGCGGCTGTCTTCTTGTTTGATGGCAGATACTCCCTTCACCCTGGCCAAAAAGGCTAAAATGACCAAAGAAAAAGTGGAAAACAGTTAAACATGAGAGGTTTTTGGACAAAGTTTGTGTTTTTTTCCATTGTTTAAGCACTGCTTCCAGCCAAGAGTGATACCATATATGCCCCATAGCTGCAGAAAAGGCTAACATTGTTATCTTTTTACAAAAAACAGCTGAACATGAGAGGTTTTTGGACAAAGTTTGTGTTCTCCATTCATTAAGCACCGGTTTGAGCACCGTTTGAGCACCGGCACCGTTTCAAAAGTACCGGTTTGGCACCGGTATCGGATAAAACCTAAACGATACCCATCCCTAGTAGCAACATGCCGAAGTAAAACTGTGCAAGAATCACTCTGTGTTACATTTAATGGACATTAAACTAGGGATGCACTTAAATCCTGCGGTCTGCTTCCATTAGTGAATTCCACACTTCACTGTTGCATTATTTTTCACAGTAATAAAGAGGTAATTTGTGGTATTATATAAGTAAAGAAGCTGATTTTATAGTATGTCTTCGCACCAGTTAAAGCTCATGCCTGTGCTGTTGTTCTTACTGCATTCAGTGCATGTAAATCAAAAACATTTTGAGAATATTAAAGGATCTCAAAACTGTCTTTGTAACTGTCCTGTTAAATCTCTCACATGCCACATTTTTTCTGCGCTCTCAGGCTGTGTCACCAGACGGGGAGGCCATCGTTACAGGAGCGGGAGACGAGACACTACGATTCTGGAACGTCTTCAGTAAGACGCGCTGTACCAAGGTAGAGTAAATTATCCGAGAACTTTATATTCTTAATTTCTGAAAATGAGTAAAACTTGATGCATTTCAATGTGCTTCACACTGTTTTGATGCATTTCTCTTCCCAGGAATCAAAGTCAGTACTTAACCTCTTCACGAGAATACGATAGTAAACGGCCCGGGGGTCGGGACGGTCCTCTGGAGGAGCCTGCCGGGGTGTGGCTGTAATACACAGAGTCAAACAACGACACTCAGACTAGCCTCGCCGCACAAACTCTCATCCTTTTCTACAAAAGGATGGAGGCAAAACTTCGACGGACAACTGCCATCCCTCACAGTGATGTCACCGATTCCAGAAAAAAATAACACACACACAGAAACAGCAGTCTTTTGTCACAATTTGTTGTCTGCTTATCAAGTTGATCTCGTTCTTTTTTTGTTGTTGTTTTTTCCCGTTGTGAAAAGTGATCAAGTCGTTTTCTTATCTATCAGCAGAAGTACACCTGTGCAAGAGTTCTAAGCTAAATAATGTAATGTAAGATGTTTTTAAGAGGCGCTCCTTTGTAACAGAGAGAAGATAAAGCCTGACCTGGGTGGTTTTCTTTCATTAGATAATGTGTGAATATGATCTACAGCAGTATGCAACAGAAGAGGGAACCACAAATAAGTGAACAAACACGACCGGTTGCTCAGGTGGCTGCAGCAGAGTTTCATGTGTTTATTGTTGTTTTGTCAGTGTTCATAGACACGAAGCACAGGTTTGGAACCTTGCGCATTCCTGCCTATAGATACGAAAATGCCACCCTGACTCTTATCTCATTTTATCCTGCTTTGGATATTTTATTAAAAAATATGTCGCACAGAGAATCAATTATCTCATAAGTGTCCACTCAGTGTGTCTGTGGGAGCGTCTTGTTTTCCAGTCGTGCTTTCTTAAGTCTCATTTAGAACCAAAGCGTTTCTGAAAACGAGGATGAGCCGTGGGCCTTTCTCAAAGACCCGGTGAGGAAGTCGGATGCAACGCTGGCAGCTCCGACTAGTAATCTGAGTATCCAGAGCCCTGCGGACCTCGGCAGAGCAAAGCGAACTCCTTCACAATCTCCTTAACGCGACGCTTGTTGGTTTGTTCCCTTAGAGAGGGAAAAAAAAGAGAACAGATTTTGCTGTTGGACAGATTTGTATTTGAAATCATCTCCAAAGCTCATTGATCATAAAATGTCATTTTATAAATGGGCCAAATATCATAAAGTCATGTCTCACATCCTAATTTGGCATCAGTAATGTTTCGAATGCGTTCACATTACATGCCGATACTTTTGTGTCTTTATCGTGGAATGAAACAAGTTTGTAACACAGCAAAACTACAGACAACACATTTAAAACGTTTTTGTTATTAACAATTATTTTTAATGTATACAAACACCAAGTCTGTTTTGTTCCATTTTGCCATCGATGAACATTACACTTAGGTCCATGATCTCTTGGACGATACAGCTTTTGCAGTTTTGCCTCTGAATGCCAGCACAGTGGATTTTAAATGTGCCTTTTAAATGTGATTAAAAGGCAGACTTTCAGCTTTAATTCGAGGGGTCTTATAAACGTTTTGCATTCACTCTTTATTAATTACAGCCATTTTTAGAGGCTCAAAGAGAGATTGGAAACTGACTGACAGCAGTATCCTGGTCAGGTGAGGCTTGTTTCATTGTTATTTCATGACAAGTGAAGCAGACAGATTATCTGAAGTTGACTTTGTATTTTATATCTTTTGACTGTAATTTTAAATATGAAGCACAAGAAGTCTGTGCAAGTTGGTGAGGACACCATTAGGCTGAAAAACTTAAATAAACCTATCAGAGAGAGAACAACTTTGAGAGGTGTAAAATCTACTGTATGGTTTATTTTTAAAAAGCAGAGGAATGCACTGGACAGCTAACCGACACCAGAAGACCACATGATGACTAAATACTTTCATGGTCAGGAAAAACGACTCGACAGCATTCTCAATGTCTACAATCAAGACACACTTTCATGAGTGGAAATGCAGAGGATTTACAACAAGGCGCAAACCACTGGTTACATTCAAAATGTGTTAAACCCTCGAATTAAAGCTGAACCTCTGCTCTTAAGTCATATCTTGACTGATTTAGAAACCACGGTGGTGGAGAACAGAGGAAAAACTACAAAACAATAAACAACTTGTCCATTAATCGAATAGGTAATACTTCTCTACCACTTGGTGCTGTACTTTACCTTAGAAGCTGCTGACTGAAGGTGTGTTTCTGCTCTGCAGTGAGCTGGGCACAGGGGAACCCTGGGGTCTGCAGTGTTTCTTTGAGCCACTGAGACAGCAGGGCCGGGCAGTGCCTGCTTAGATTGAGCAGCACCTCAGAGAAGTGCTCC
This sequence comes from Rhamphochromis sp. 'chilingali', assembly GCF_963969265.1. NCBI lineage: Eukaryota > Metazoa > Chordata > Actinopteri > Cichliformes > Cichlidae > Rhamphochromis > Rhamphochromis sp. 'chilingali'. The sequence continues at coordinate 10,254,566 of NC_137943.1, read as the reverse complement.
GTCAGACTGCTGGGAGACTCACCTCCAACCGCCTGAGAGAGGAGGAAAAATGTACAATATGTTAGCATTAAAAGACAAATTCAGTGCCAGAATGAAAAAAGAAACCCATGGGTTTAACGAATTGAGGTGGACGCAACGATACTGTCACTAGTTTACCTGCAGAACGGTCTCTGTCAGGAGCTTTCCATCCCTCTGCAGCACATCACCAAATGAGGGCATGTCTTTACAGCGACTCAGGAACTCTGTCTGCCAGGAATAGGGTAGAAAAGGTGAGAAATTCAGTTCTGACAAGAAACATGATGTTATATGAAAGTCTGCACATTTTTTGCCTCAGCTTACAAAGAACTGGCTGGCAGCTTTTACTGTGGGTGTCTCTGGAAACTTGAGTGACAGAATCCCTGCAGACAAACATGACTGATTCAGCGAGTGACTCACACAAAGGCACTTTTGCAGGAACTGTAAAAACAATGTAAAATTTTCTTTTCATGAGCATGCGGTGATACTCACCACAGTAAAACAGTGCTTTCACATCGAACTGCTCAGACAGATACAAATCAGGCTTCCTTTTAAGAATCTAACAGACGAGAAGACATGGGTGTTGTAGTCAAACAATGAATTTCTTAGACGCTCCTAAACTCGCACGGCTTCCACCAACCTGGGCGTGAAGGTCCATAAACGATTCAGCAATGTCAGGATGATCTCTCGGACCTGCCGAGCAAGCACACGGTAAGAAAAGCCCTGATTCAAAACAGGTGCATTTCCACGCAGCCTCTTTTTACCTTGCTGAAATATAGTGAGCGTGGTGGATGTTAACACTTCAGTGAGGCTTCTGATGTGAGGGATGTGATGCTCCTCTCCAGCAAATATGTGAACCATCTTTAAAACATACAGAAACAAAGAGACTGACATCTGAGCCTGCGAGAGTCTGTGTCAGAGTCAGAGGAGTAATACTTTAACTCTGGCCTGTGTATGCGGAGGTGTACCTGCCGAGCCAGGTCCAAAGCCGAGGCTTGTGGGAAGGCGCTATAGATCTCCCCCAGCATCTCTCCCAGCTGAGGAACCATGGGTCCAAAATCATGTAGGAGGGTTCGAACTGATTTATCAAAAACCCCACACACTGCCTGGTAGAGGGGGGCGCAGTGGGCATGTGTGAGTCATGAAACACACATACACACGTTTATGCAAGAGGTGAAAACCCTCCTACCTCTACCACCTCCGAGTCATGGAGCCATTTGCTGAGGATGGTCTGGATCAAAGTGAAGACTTGTTGTAGCACAACGACCACCTAAGTTTACGAAAAAAAGAAAAGAATAGTTTTTAATTAAAAAATATTAGCATAAGAAGTTCTATATATGAACTTTAACACTTTGTACCCACAGGCATAGTGGGGTTTTCTAACTGTTCTCTGCTAATCAAGCTGTTGTTTTTCCTCTGAACTTACTGGGTTTTGCGTACTCTGGGGGACTGGGAGTCTGGAGCTGGCTGCTCCCTCTAAGCAGTCTGCCTGCCGATTGATGTCCAGAGTGGTAAAGAGACTGGCCAGCATCCCCACAATGTGGATGATGCTCTGTTTATTAGTGGGATTCAGCTGTGGGGAGAGAGAAGGTACATGGGTCTGATATGTACAGCACAAAGCTTGAAAAGCTTAAAAAATAAAGGACAAGTAACTGTCAAGTGTCAGAGTGAAGCCGCTGCTGTTACTGTAAAAGCTGTGTTAAGAATCTGAGTGTGAAAAGATGTTTTTAACATCTTAACTGACAAACTGCGCATCGAAATGCATTTTATCTGTACTCTAACAACTCTGGATTACATGCTGTGCTCTATTTGCAAAGGAAGCATTGTTACTCTTTCTAAATGTGGATATGTTATATAACAAATGACTGTTTGTGCACTTTCATCGGTGTTTTCACTTGTTTGTCAGTGCTTTAAACTGGAGGGAGGACGTGAGTGGAAAAACGCTGATGTCACATTCACGCAGGATTGTGCAACAGTGCAATCAAAATGTGATGACAGCTGTGGGGTTGCCCCCATCAGTTTGAATTTAAAAAAACACTCAGACGCAGAGCTGCTTCAGAAAAACAGAAAGTTCTTCTTTTTTCTCTCATGAAGTAAATGATGAACTAATCAAACTAATCACACTAATATCTCTTTTACTTCAGACCAAATTGTCACCAGCATTAAAAAAACAGCAAGGTCACCCAAACAATTCGTAGGCACCAGCACCTCTTCTGTAATTGTTGATTCAGTATCACATTTGTATCAGTTACAATGTAAGAATTTTCACTGTTAAAATAAAGGACGAGACTTGCCAAAAAAATACAGTACTATGCTTTATATAATAGAAGCTTACCAGTATAATTATCAGTACAACTGTATGTATCTGTATCTATCGTGCAATGCAGAGATAAGGAAAGAATCAAGGTGCTTCAGTGTCCACAGACACTGAAGCACCTTGATTCTTTCCTTTTGCAGTTAATCTGTTTTAGATTTGCTGCTGTGTTTGGGATCATTGTCCTGTTGCATGACACAGGTTGGGCCAAGCTTTAGCTGTCAGGCAGATGGCCTCACATTTGTCTCTGGAATACTTTGGTATGCCTACGAGTTCATGGTCGACTCATTGACTTCTGCATGGTCCTGTAGGTGTGAAACATGCCTAAATCATCACTCCATCACCGTGCTTTAGCGCTGGTATGAGGTATTTGTGCTGATATACTGTGTTTGTTTTTTGACAAACATGATGATGTGCTCTATGGCCAAACATTGTTTGTTTGAATTAGGACATTGTTCTAGAATTTCATTGGTTTGTTAAATTCAATTTTTTCAGATTGTGAATAATCGTTCTCACTGTTTAATGACGGACGTCAGATTGTTTGGAAATAGTCTTGATGGGCAGCTATAATTGCTTCTCTAAGATTATTGCTGGCTGCTTTCGTGTTTGCCGTTGTGTTAGCACACACCTGAATGTTTCAGAGCAGCAAACTGCCAAACCTGCTGCTTTTATAGAGGTGCTCACACTTGCTGATGATCAGCTAATCACACGATGATGTGATTAGCAGCACTTAGCAGTACCTGTCACTTTAATTCCTGTGGTTGTATTAAGGATGGACTTAGTTTTTCACATGACTGCATATCGATATGGTTTCACTCAAATTGCACTGATGACGGTTTGTAGCTGAAACGTGGATTGAACATTGAGAATTTATACTAATAGGTAAGTGATGGTGTTTTGTCTGCTATGTGTTATTAAGACTGGTCACCCTATACAGAAAACACTGGAATAAACCATTACAGACTATTACAATACTACCCCACCCCCACCCGCCCACATTTACACATATACAAACACACTCAAAATAAACCAGACACTAATATTCTGTAGAAAATATACAAATACTGCTGCTCTTACTTTTTCTCAAAGGCTTCAGGATGTTCTATATTCAACTGGATTTACAAAGAATTGTAAACTAGCATTTCCTGTATTTTTTTTTAAACATCAATTTACTAAAGCATATAATTATTATTATTTTTACATTTACCTCCTGCTGGGCCAGTGTATCCAGCTGCTGGATGTGAGGCGTGATGAGTGAGTGCAGTCTCCCTAAAATCTCCTCTGATGGCAGGGCAGACAGCAGGAAACCCAAACCCTGCATCAGCCACATGCACTGGCTGCTCTGCACACACACACACACACACACACACACACACACACACACACACACACACACACACACACACACACACACACACACACACATAATAAATTCCACCCTCAGACAGGGAGGTGATATGGTCTGTGTTTCAAAGTAACTGTGACTGTTTAAGGTTAAGAACTCACCTTGTGGACTTCTTTAACCAGTACATCCTACAAAAACACAGTAAACAAATCACCGCATGGTTTAAAAACCCTGATTACGTGTTGCTGTGTATTTCTCTGTGTCTGACCTGTGACACCGTCAGGATGTCCTGAGCGTAGGGGCCAAGGTCATACCGGCACTCCCTGCAGATCCTCTTCAGTGTAGATACACTAGACACAGACAGCTCTGGCTTTGCAAGGCCCTGAAGCACCATAGGCAATATGCCACCCAGCATCACCGGGTGGTCAGCCAGCCACTCAGCAAGTGAGCCTGTTCGACGAGGGATGTTAAATTTCCATTTGAGCATAAACACAAATCACAATCACAAATCTACGATCGTAAAAGAGAGCCGAGCAACCAAAGATCTGTTACCACAGACTAAGCAAGAAAAAGAGAAAATAAGAATTTTCTTTTAAAATAGGCATAACTTCTTACTATGAACAAGGACAATATCATGCAGGTGTCTGAACATACACTGTACCTATTGTGTACATCACAGTGTCGGCTAGCAAAATGTTGCTGATGTTGATTCTGGGGATCAGACCAATCAGACCGGGAATAACATCAGAGTAGTTCACGTCTATGGTCTCAGCTATGGACTGGAAGCCAAACAACAGCGCCTCAGTGTCCTGGAGATGGAAATAAACAAAGTCTGGTGTTAGAGACGACATGAAGCATTCCAAATTGAATATATATAGAACTAGCTTAGCAGCTCAGATTCTTTTATTTTATTTGTATAATTAAACTTTCTTGCTGTTTTTATAATTGTTTTTTTAATGATAATTTATTGTATTCATTTATTTTATATGTGGATTTTTCTGTTTGGCATCTGTTGTGGACAGTAAAGGATGTCTCTTTACTGTGCATATCACAATAAAACTTGTAATTTGAAAAAAAAAGACACACAGCAATCAAAATAAAAAAAGAATGAAAATAAAGTAAGAATTTACTTCAACAACTGGTAAAACACGATGTTTGTAAAAGCTCTTAAACACAACTAAGCTGAGATGATAGAAACAAACAGTCTGTTACACACACAGTCAGATAACAAGCCACACATTCAGGAGCTGTAATATGTTTAATAGATCTGTTAAAACAAGTTATGTAAAAGCAACTATTGACTATAAGGCTCAAAAGATGAGATTATTTTGAATGGTCTGACTCACAGCAGTTGTAAAGGTGCAGACTTATTCCTCTAAATCATAAGTACAACTGAATAATTAAAACAATAACAATATCCCTAATACTCAGTGAAACATGCTATTTACTTCAGTTCTCTATTCCTAATGCTTAATGAAGTAGGAGTGAATCATGGTGAATTGTGCTATAGTTAGCTCTGAATACTGCTTTGAAGTGCTTGAACACTCAAGATAACAAGTGTGGGCTCTAGGAGAGAGCAAGGAGGCTGTCCTTTCTTCTGCAACATTAACAATGCTACCTTTCAGTGTCAGTCACTTTCTCTATAGGTGGCTCAGCTGAGCACAAATCTTTTGTTCAGTCAAAGAAAGACTAATATCGGCCCCTGATGGACACCTGGAAGATCTTATTTTTTGTTCTAAGAAGCAAGCACCAAGAATGGGTCACTAAAGCGGCCGGCACCATGTCATCACAGTTTTATAGAAGGACAGACTGAAACAACCAAATCTATTTGTGAACTAATTTACAATTTAGTTAACACACATATGCAATAACTGCAGGTTCATTACTACAGGTGAAACAACTTTTACAGTCTTATCAGTCATCAAAGATTAATTTGCAGTTTTAGCTTAGTTCATAGATAATCCTAATATATATGTGTGTATATATATATATATATGTATTGCCTGGAATGATTACAAGAAGGGCCTGTCCCTGTGTGTTAGCCCTGCAACAGACTGGCGACCTGTCCAGGGTGTACCCCGCCTCTCGCCCTATGACAGCTGGGATAGGCTCCAGCACCCCCCGCAACCCTGAAAAGGATAAGCGGAAGTGAATGAATGGATGGATGGATTACAAGAAGGCCTATGACTCAATGCCCCACACATGGATCCTGGAATGCCTAGAACTATAGAAGATCAACAGGACCCTAAGAGCCTTCATCAGGAACTCAATGGGGATGTGGCGTACAACACTAGAGGCCAACTCCAAGCCCATAGCACAAGTCACCATCAAGTGCGGGATCTACCAAGGAGATGCTCTGTCCCCACTGCTGTTCTGCATAGGCCTGAACCCCCTCAGTGAGATCATTGACAAGACTGGCTAAAGATACCGACAACAGAATGGAGCAGTTGTCAGCCACCTCCTGTACATGGATGACATCAAGCTGTATGCCAAGAGTGAACGAGACATCGATTCACTGATCCACACTTCCAGGCTATACAGCAATGACAGCGGGATGTCATTGGGACTGGAGAAGTGTAGTCGGATGGTAACAAAGAGAGGGAAGGTAGTCAGAACGGAGGGGATCAAACTACCAGAAGGCAACATTGCAGACATAGAGGACAGTTACAAGTACCTGGGGATCCCGCAGGCGAATGGGAACCATGAAGAGGCCGCTAGAAAAGCTGCAACCACCAAGTACCTGCAGAGGGTCAGGCAAGTCCTGAGGAGTCAGCTGAACGGTAAGAACAAGATCCGGGCTATCAACACCTACGCCCTGCCCGTGATCAGGTACCCTGCTGGGGTAATAGGCTGGCCAAAGGAGGAGATAGAAGCCACTGACATAAAGACAAGAAAGCTCCTTACCATGCATGGAGGGTTTCACCCCAAGTCCAGCACCCTGAAGCTGTTTACTAAGCGGAAGCAAGGAGGCCGGGGACTGGTGAGTGTCAGCACCACAGTCCAGGATGAGACAACGAACATCCACGAATACATCACAAAGATGGCCCCAACTGACCGAGTGCTCAGTGAATACCTCAGGCAGCAGAAACCCAAGAATGAGGAGGAAGAGGAGGCACTATCATGGAAGGATAGGCCCCTGCACGGTATGTACCACCAACAGATATGGGAGGTGTCTGATATCCAGAAATCCTACCAGTGTCTGGACAAAGCTGGACTGAAAGACAGCACAGAGGCACTAATCATGGCAGCACAAGAACAAGCTCTGAGTACAAGATCCATAGAGGCTGGGGTCTATCACACCAGGCAAGACCCCAGGTGCAGGCTGTGTAAAGATGCCCCAGAGACAATCCAGCACATAACAGCAGGGTGCAAGATGCTAGCAGGCAAGGCATACATGGAACGCCATAACCAAGTGGCCGGCATAGTGTACAGGAACATCTGTGCCGAGTATAACCTGGAAGTCCCGAGGTCAAAATGGGAGATGCCCCCAAGGGTGGTGGAGAATGACCGAGCTAAGATCCTGTGGGACTTCCAGATACAGACGGACAAAATGGTGGTGGCTAACCAACCGGACATAGTGGTGGTAGACAAACAGAAGAAGACGGCCGTAGTGATCGATGTAGCGGTTCCCAATGACAGCAACATCAGGAAGAAGGAACAGAAATACCAAGGGCTCAGAGAAGAGCTCGAGAAAATGTGGAGGGTGAAGGTAACGGTGGTCCCCGTGGTAATCGGAGCACTAGGTGCGGTGACTCCCAAACTAGGCAAGTGGCTCCAGCAGATCCCAGGAAAAACATCGGAGATCTCTGTCCAGAAGAGCGCAGTCCTGGGAACGGCTAAGATACTGCGCAGGACCCTCAAGCTCCCAGGCCTCTGGTAGAGGACCCGAGCTTGAAGGATAGACCGCCTGCAGGGGCAAGCGAGGAATTTATATATATATATAATATATAAAATCTCATGAGTAGGGTGAGAAGCTGGAAAAACAGAAGCAGCTGTTTAGCTGAGCTGATTTGATCAGTTCTCCTGCACAGCTCTGGGACAAGCTGGTTTATTACTGCTCTGTAAATTCCAGTAGCTTTCCTGACTTACACAAATGAGTAACTCATTTATGTAATTAAAGAATTTATGCTTTTATTATTTATGCGTTTTTTTTATTAAGTAGATGTTCATTGCACTGTGAAAATAATAGTTTACTCTTTTTATGAGTGACTTCAATTACTTTGCCTCTTGTTTGGGTGGTTAATGTCTTACACCTGGACTACTTTAAAGCCATGACAAAGTCATTCATCTTTCAAAGACCGATGGGTTGCATGCAACAGGAAAAAGACCCTCCCAAAAAATCTGCAAACTTTCAGAATAAGAAGCCTTTAGATTTTAAATGTAACTAAACAAGTGTCTGCACACATGGTTTTATATAATCACAAGTGGAACTAAGCGATGCTTTGTGACCTGTTTTCTGCCCCTCGGTCCTTGTATACAAGATAGATCACAATCTAGGGAAAAATACAAAAAGCTCAAACTGCTGCCTCCACTTGTGTAAATTAACTTTTCAGATGAGCAGTCTCAGCTGCTTTAGAAGGAGAAAAATAAAGTACGAATATCTGAACTGTATTTTTGCCTTTATTTATTATACGCATGTATTATATGTATGTATGTGATGTTTTTAGAGGAATGCAACCTCTTTGCCATTTATCTCAATGGCTTTCTGAAGCACCTGAATCACTTGAGTAATGCTTACTTACTTTTTTAAGGTTGTGTGGTTTTTACAAGTAAATCAAAAGCTCATTGTATGAAAATTCAGTTAATACAATTTCATTTTAAGCGGCTGAATAGGAGTTATTCAGGGCATTACCTGCCATACTGCTGACTGCTGGGGGTCCATCAGTAGTCTGCCAAGCCTCTCATAGAGGTTACTGAGCAGCTCTGCCCCCAACATTTCATACACGTACATCAAAGTGTCCGAGATGTCGACCCTACAAAGTCAGGAAAACATATTTGTAAAGTTGGTCTTGGGCGTTGAAGAAAGATTATCAGTGTAGATTATTAAAGTCAGCCTCCAAATTTCAATCAAACAGAAAAAATATTAACACCAGACCCACCTGTAAATACGAAACTGCTCTTTGTCATCAGGGGACCAGGAGGTGTACTCTTCCTGGGAGGGATAGTGGGATTTATGAAGCAGCACGTCCACCAGTTGGAAGTAAACTGGCCTGTAAACCTGCAGGTAAACAGACTGCTTCTCCTCCTCAAATGACAAAATGTCATCCTAAAAATGATAACAAGCTGATTTTGTAAAAAGGAAGTATAAATCTTTTGTCCTAATGGACAACACGTTAATACTTCACTCTCCATACCTGCAGAGTGTACCAGAAGGTGAGAGTAAGAGAACTTGTGGTCTCATTAACTGGGTAGTGTCCAGGGATGCCGGTGCAGAAGAGAATCATGTTAACCAGAGCTAGGTATTCTTGCCAGTGGTCCACCTGTTCCAACAGAACTCTGTCACAGGGAAAGAAATGTAAGAAATAAAAGAACATTTCAGACATAAAAGACAAATGGTGGAGCCCAGGTACAGGGTAGAGTGTGTGTGTGTAGGTGTGTGCTACTCTGTGTACCTGGAGTGTGTTTCCCCTAAAGCAACTGCAATTCGACAGATACCATGTGAGGTTTCCATGTCCCCATCCTGAGCTGCTGTCTTCAGTTGGTCATAGAGGCCCAGCACCAGAGGCATCAGGCTCAGTAGAGCATTAATGTACCTGCACACAAATGTTTGGAGTCATCCACCCATATGCTGCATGTCACTCATCATCACCTAATCATCCAGCTGTGCTTCTCACCTTTGGCAGTCGGGCTGTGAGATGGCGTTAACTACCGTCTCCACAGCTGCGTCAAACAGCTCTGGGTCGGACAACGCGGTGAAGCAGTCATGGAGCAGTTCCTGGATTTCCCCCAAAGGCACATCTAGCGCCACCCAGCTAGACAAGCATTTGAGCACCTTCTCTTTCACCTGACTCGATGAGTCCTGGCTCTGCATGAGCTGTCGCAGCAGAGGACACACCACTGCCCACTCTGCGGCAAGAGCCTCCCTCAGCTGGCCTCGCCGAGCTTGAGCCAAGCGGCTGCTCTGGAACTCCTCTGGAAGCACGGTGAGAAGCTCTAGCAGAGTGAGACAATGTGTGTGGGGGTCCTGAGAGGCCTTTGCTCCAGAGCCATCTTCAGGATCAGGTTTGTGCGGTTGGAAAGCCCTCACCATGTCCGCCACCGGCTGAGACCAGGCCTGGGGAATTACGTTAAGAGCCAAAGAGGCCAGTGCTACACACAAACGAGTCAGCACCATTTTAGGCCCAGAAGAGAACTGCAAGATATGGCTGAGCAGTTGCGTCCTCAGGCTCTCGTGCTGGTCTGCAGCGAGGTCACTCCAGTGACGGGAGATCTTGGTGTGCAGGGTGCTGGCACCGAAGAACTGAACCTCTGGGATCTGCAAAGCGACACATTCACACACGGCTGCTCTTAGTTTCACATTCAACCAGGCTGTATTAAGTTATGGTGCCTAATGTTTGTTACAGAAAAGTGAAGCGTGGGGGTAAAGAGGGGAAAAACTACAGACCTTGTCAGGGCTGAGCAGGGCCCAGCAGAAGTGCCAAGCCTGTGCAGAGGCCTGGGCCTGGGTCAGCCACTTCTGGGCTACATTCTTATGCTCCATGTCTGGATCAAAGTACAGCTGGTAGAGAGCCTGGATGGAGAAACACATACCAGTGCAGAGAACAAAGTAAGCGATGTAAGAAGTCAAAGGGATATGCCGAGAATATTTTAGCACATAAAACTGGCTTTAAATTTGCAGGGCAACATGTACAACAACCACTAATAATCATTAATAATGCTGGATGGCCAAATGTTTGAATTTACTGAAAAATGTGTTGTCACAGCAACTAATCCAAAGCACATGTGTTAGTTATTATTAGTACAGCAGGTGCTTCTAACTGGCATCATATTACAAATGCTACACTTTGCCCAGTCTCTCTATGATGAGCAAACTACAGTTATTTACATGATAAAAAAAATCGTTTCACTAATTTGGTATGAAATCATATTTATATCAGCAGAATGTGCTGCAGTTCTTTTTCTTCCTGGGAAAACATGCTGCTGTTTCCATTCCATAACTCAAACTTCCCAGTTAAATGCACGAGTTTTGACTAATATCCTAACTTACCGACTCCACATTCTCCAGCGTTAACTCCAGCTCCACCGGGGTGCCTCCCGGGTTGCCTGGAGGCTCCATCTGGGACAGGGTGAAGGTTTCTTTTACTGTTGCGTCTGGATATCCTTTACAGCTCAAAGCCTGATTTTTTAAGGAAAAAAATTAAAGGAAAATTCGGCGTCTTCTAAAGTGTGTCAAGACAACGCCGAGAGAGGACGCAGCGGGTCATTCAGCTGTCCGTGCGGCACACAGGTGGGCAGTGCGCTCAGCCGTGACGACACGCTGACCTCAGTGGGAACTGAGAGGTGGCTGAGCCAACCACCTTGCTGTGAGCCACAGCAAGACACTGACACACATTCAGCTGTTTGATACTGCAGACTAGTTTTCACAGTGATAAACAGCGCAGTAAAACTTGTCAAAGAGCGCGTTCACTTCGGTGTCACGGCGCTTCGAACGGGCGCTCCTGACGCACGCAACTGCGCCTCTGACACACTGATGTGTGATTGGTGCAGCAGAGCAACAGCGACTGCAAAGTGACGCGTTGTGGACACTTCCATGTAGAGATGATTGGCTCCGAAAGGACAAACACCGAGACGAGAGGCCACGCGTGAGTTTGCGGTGGTTATCGGGGAAGCTTGTTTTACTCATTAGAATCTATTTCTTAGTGGTGCCACCCACCAACACCGCCCGCATCCAGCCCCACCCCTACTTCTCTTCTGCCTGACTCCCTCAGGATATTTTTAGAGCCCATGATGTGCCCTGTCAAATCGCGTAACGGAAACAACCCCAGAGAGCCACAGAGGAGAGCTGCTGTGTAATCTAAAGGGGGAAGCCTGCCGCCGCTGAGATGAAAACTGAAATTCATTTGGTGTTTTGCGTGTTGATTGTGCTGTCCGGCACAACGCGGACAAGAGGTAAGCTGCCATTCTCTCTCTCTCTCTTTCTCTATGTGTCTTTGTGTTTGATGCGAACACTTCTGACATCCCGCTGATGTGAGTCGGGCTCGTAATCGAGTCCGCACGCGACTATTTATTGGTGTGATTGAGGCGATGACGGAGATCATGTTGCTGCAGGTTCTTGGTTGCATTTCATCTTCGTTAAACGATGTTTGTTAACTTTCCTTTCCTTTCCTTTCCTTTCCTTTTGTTTTGTTTTTTTTATTTTTAGAGTTTCCTCTCATCTCTCTTGGCTTACTCGTAATTCGCCATAATGAATCTGTCATGATGCAAAATAGCACCTAAAGTAGATTAAAACTTGAAATTGAAGGGGACGTCAATGTGTTAGTCGATGAAATGTCAAATTAGAGTCGTTTACCTCGAGAACACACGCAAAAGCAAATATAAAGCAAAAAGTTTTCACCCTTTCCTTTTTAGGAACCCAAACAAATCAATTCAGTCAACTGTCACCTCAGGTCACCTTAGATTGTAAGGTAAAGACCCTAAAATTATAGAGAGAAAAATCCCAACAGTCAGCTGACCCCAGTGAGCAAGCATTTGGTGACAGTGGGAAGGAAAAACTCCCTTTAAACAGGAAGAGACCTCCAGCAGATCCAGCCTCACTGTTTGGAGGTGAGGGGAAAGAGACAGGACTGATAATGAACTTCAAATTGAAAGTTATATTTTTACACTATTTTGCTATTTTAACACTCACTTGATAAGTAATTAAAATACCTTTATGTTAATCTAAACGTGACAAAGTCATCACTAGTCTGGAAAACGGTCCTAAAGTCAAAGTCTCTTTAACAGGAGTTCTCTTTATCAAATTACAGGTCAAAGCAGTGCTCTGCCCAATGTCTTCACACCGGCCGTCTTCCTGAATCATCCTGGAAGCTCAGCATCTTCTAACCTGACAGAGTATCCTGGGAATGAGTCCCCAGAGCATGCACGTATTCCTGCAGGCAGGGATGAATCCGCGGGTGAAACCACAACCCTCAGCGAGACAGAAGGAACAGTCCGTGCAGAGACTCTGACAGATGCAGCACTTAAAACCCACTTGTTCACAGCAATCCCCGCAGCACTTACATCTCAGCACGCAGACCTCGGTACTCTAACTCCTTCAGGTAATCAGCCTCATATGACTTGTCTTAAAAAGCTGCATCTTTATAATTAGGAACGTGCGATTATGTGATTATATGATAATTCTATAATTGTCCATCTATAATTTTCAAGTCCGGTCTGTTTAGATTGACCAGACTGGAACTTTAAAATAAAACTTCCCACACACTTAAACACTGCCTGTTTGCAAATACAGGCTCTTCTTGGGCACAGTCCCTTTTGCCAGCAATGTTCGTGCAACACACTCCTCGCCTGACCTGACACCCGCTTGACTGGACTGAGAATAAGAATGTGTGTCGCAACCTTGTTTAAAAGATTCCTTTTATAGATTATATAAATATAACCCACTCAGCTGATGCTGTGTTACTGCTTTGAGAAGCACAGAAATAACAATATGACAGATCCCTCTCACTTGTCCCTTTTTGACCCTTTGTTGTTGCCCCGTCCCTGCAGAATAACGTGCAGGCTGTGTGTGGCTTCTCGCTTTGAAAGCTGAAAATATTCTCACTCGAAAATATTCTCACTATAATCCAATTAGAAAACAAACATTTTTGTGGTTTGTGTATTTTGTTGACACCGCACAGTACTTTGACAGTCTGTCCGTTCTGCTGCAGGAATGTAGTCCGGCTGTCAATCACACCATGTGCACCACATTCTCAGCCCCCACCAAACTGTCAGTGCAGGCACATGCGCATGAGGTGAAATGAAATACACCCACACCGAGAGAAAGTTATTGTTCTACGCATAAACAATCATCAGCCACTTTATTTCGTTACACCTGTTCAACTGCTCATTAAAGCTAATCAGTCAATCACATGGCAGCAGCTCAGTGGATTTAGGCATGCAGACACAGTCAAGTTGACCTGCTTAAGGTGAAAACAAGCATCGGATTTCTTGGCAGACTTTGGGCCTTTAGCACCAGATGAGCCATGTACACCACAGCCTACCTGAGTATTGTTGCTGACCATGTCCATCTCTTTATGAGCAGTGCGTATCCACTATGTTGTGAAAAAAGGCCTCCACAGACACCTGATCTCAGTCTAGTAGAGCACCTTTGGGATGTGGTAGAACAGGAGATTCACATAATGGTGTGCACGTGACAAATCTGCAGCAACTGTTTGGAATCGCTGGGATATATTTAAATTCTTAAGCAAACAGTAGCTACTTATTTAATGTAGTTCTGTGGCTTTAAGCTGAGACCTCAGAGTCCAAAGCTCTTGGAGAAAAGACTGTGGATTTATCTGATTCAAGAGTACCTCTGTGTGAGCAGTGATGCTTGAAAGCGCAGGCCATTGGGATTCACAGCGTTCTGATATACTGACAAAGGTTTTCTGTAATTTGCACAGATTTTTGTCACGGCGTGAGCCACACATGCTGCACAAACACAATCGCGGCAGCTTTAACGTCAGCAGGGCAGTGCAGCGTTACCTCTGGCTGTTGTGAATGCATTTCATTTCGTTTGAAGAATCTGTACTGTTTTGAATTGATACAGCACTGCGCTCACATCCCCCCTTTCAGCTGCCGCAGAGAGCCTTTCATCCGCGCCGACTGTTCAGAGCACCACCCCTCTGCACCCTGCAGCTACAGAAGGCAAAACCCCTCTGACCAACCATTCCCTCTCTACCTTTTCATCTCAGCCAGCCCCAGCAGTGCACCACACAAGCTCCACAGCACCCACCTTCACCACATGGCCACACTCTGAATCTCTGAACACAGCTACCGCATCTCCAGGTGGAGCCCCTGCTGGGTCGGTGTACAAGGAGGTCCAGTCTGTAAATAAATTTGGCGGTGAAGGTAAGGTGACTGGCAGGTGCTAAGTGTGATGAGGTGTTGCCTTAAGCTTCTCCCATTGAGTTGTTTTGCCTTTACCATGACCTATTTTATTTTCTTCATATCATATCAAATTCTTTATCGTGTAGAGAGGTCCGGTCACCGTTCCAGCTCCCCTCTAGACCCTCTGCTGGCTGGTCTGCTGTCAGTGTTTATTGTCACCACAGCTATCGTCTTTGTCGTCCTCTTCCTCAAGTTCCGCCAGCGCACTAACCACCCGGAGTTCCATCGTCTGCAGGACCTGCCCATGGTAAGATACAGTCTAGTACCTTTGCATTACCATTTTCACCACTTTTTTTTAACAATCTCCATCTTAGAAGTCCCCAAACTTTATGAAAGTCAAATACCAAATAACTGCATCTTTTATTAAGCACCCTTCACTGTCAAGATGAACTTGGGTATTAGAATATTAACTGCAAGCAGAGATGACATATTGGAACGTGACTTGGCCGCTAGCTTATTTCTTGATCAGGGGTTACTCTTGAGATGTGGTTTAGCTGATTAAAAATATTCGAGAGCTTAGGTAAGAGAAACTGAAAATTATTTTCATATATTTTATTAGATCCTCACTAGCCACTTCATTATTTACACCTTGCTAGTGGTTGGCTGGACCCCTGTGGCCTTCAGAACTGCTTTTATTCTTTGTTGTCTAGAGTCAACAAAACATTCCTGGAAACATGCCTCAGAGATCTTGGTCCATATTGTCATGACAACTGATAAACCTGCTGCTTTATCAGCTGTGCATCCATGATGTGAATCTCCAGTTTCACCACATCCCAAAGGTGCTTGATTGGACTGACATCTGATGACTGTAAAGGTCATCCGAGTACAGACAACTCATTGCCAAGATACCAGTTTGAAAGGATTTGAGCTTTGTGACATGATGTGTTGTGTGAAGCAGCCATCAGAAGATGAATATGCTCTGATCATAAAGGGATAGATATGGTCAACAACAGTATTCAGATAGTCTGTGACATTGTGCCAAGAAAACACCCCCAACACCATAACGCCACCAGCAGCAGCCTGAAACATTGATATAACGCACAATGGATCCCTCGTGTTGTTTTCGACCATTTCTGACCCTACCATCCAAAATGTTGCAGCAGATATAGATTTATCAGGCCAGGCAACATGTCTCCACATTTTCTATTGTCCAACTTTGGTAAACCTGTATGAATTGTAGCCTCAGTTTCCATGTCTTAACCCACAGGGTACTCTTCTGCACACCTGGGTTGTAACAAGTGGTTTATTATAGTTTTTATTAGAGTTATTACAGTTAATGTTGCCCTTCTGTATGACTCAAGCAGCCTGGGCAGTCTCCTCTGACATCAACAAGATATCACACAATGAACTGCCACTAACTGGATTTTTTTTCCTTTTTGGACCATTCTCTGTGAACTATAGAGATGCGTGTGTGGGAAAATTTCAGTAAATAAGCCGTTTCTGAAGGTCAGCCCACCCCATCTGGTGCCAACAACCATGCCACAGTCACAGTTTCTTAAATCACAGGTGTCGAACTCCAGGCCTCAAGGGCCGGTGTGCTGCAGGTTTTAGATGTGTCCTTGATCAAACACAGCTGATTAAAATGGCTAAATGACCTCCCCAACATGTCCTGAAGTTCTCCAGAGGCCTGGTAATGAACTAATCATTTGATTCAGGTGTGTTGACCCAGGGTGAGATCTAAAACCTGCAGGACACCGGCCCTTGAGGCCTGGAGTTCGACACCCCTGCCCTAAATGCACCGAGTCTCTGCACTGTGATTAGGTCATTAGATATTTCTCCAACAGGAGGTATACCTAATGAAGTGGCAAGTGAGCGCATATTTTGAATTATGCTCTGTGGAGTACTGATAATGTTTTTTAAAATCACCTTATTTAGGATGATTTGATGGAGGACACGCCACTGTCCAGGTACACCTACTGACAGAAGATCCTGTTCTGTCAGTCACTTCCATCACTCAGAGGACCGAAGCAAATCTAACACCAAAGGAAGACCAGTTTGGATGTGAGCAAAACCTCTCTTTGGCACTGAGAACCTACTGTTAGCGATTAAGAAAAAGTTAAAACACATTTAACCAAGGACTGTTAATGTTTTAAGCGGGAAGTTTCTTCCACATTCCTTTTAAAGTTTTGGAGACATTCAGTGTGCTGAGAACTCCCCACCCCGATGGAAATTAAGATGACTCTGCGCCCCTGACTGACTCCTGCACAGCACTTTAATATGACACAAACGGTTACACTGCCCTCTAGGGGTGATCTGAGGTAATGTGGATCAAGGTCGCATGAAGTCCTCCGTAGCCAGTAAGGCAGAATGAAGGCTCATGGGAAAGCTGCTCAAAACAATCACAATCCCTTGGGTGACCAAATGTTAGTGAAGTGCATTTTCAAATCCAATTGCCCAATCTGCATCATGTGAAGCTAAGGTCTTGCAGAAAGTTGACAAAAAATTAAACAGATTTTACAATTGAAAAGCCACATCTTTGGAGATGTGGACACAGACACGCCAGGTCTCCAACAGTGGAAACCACTTTATTTTTCCAAATTGTAATTTAGCCTGAATTACAAATGCAGATTACTTACTGTTGCAGCTGTTAAACATGCAGTTATGTTCACAAAGTCATGGAAATCTTGAATATAGTGATTGCTTTTCTTTAAATGTTTTGTCTGCCAGTGTTTACTGAGGAGATACCCTGCTAAGCCAAATACTTAGATATCTGTAAATTGTAAAACTCACTTAGTAAAATTGTTGTTCGCACACAGTGGAGGTTTGAGAGCAGCATTGGAATCATTTTAAGGGTCCTCCATCTGGACTGGTTGGAATGCACTGCAAATACAGTGGAACGAAGCTCTTATGTTTTAACTTGGTTACTTTACTGCCTGCAGTGATGTATGATGAAATGCAAGAATGACTTTCCTGTTTAATGAAAATAAATATATCGAATCTATGTGGGGTGTGGCAAACGCAATAATAGGTGGGTAAGCTCTCAGGCATTATGCAGAGTCACTGTGTGAACGACAGTTTCTATTGTCAACTATGATTCGCTTAAGACTTCAGCAGCGTTGGTTCCTGCCTGTCCAGACAAGGTAGGTGCACTTTGAACATTACTCCAGAAAGAGCCACTCCCTCCACACACAGGCCATTGTTAACCACATTCAGGCAAAGAAATTAAACAGCTGATATGAGAAGGTGTCAGTTTTATGACAAACAGGAGAATAGAAGTTATGGAGGATTTTAATTACAAAAGCAGGACAGTTGAATAACCATCTTTAGTCACTCAGTGTACAAAGTTCCTTTTCAGCACAATAAACAAGGAATTTCTTCATCATTACTTCTTTTTATTCATTAATAAATGCACGACTGTAGATGATATTAAGAGTTTAGACCCAATTCATAGATTGCTGTTAACATTATAAGAAACTGATAACTCATGTATGTTACAAGAGTGCTAGTCTGCATTATTCTAAATCAGGCCATACAGTTCTTGAAGAACTAGTCAGATCAGCTAACACACCTGACTTAACCACTTAAAGATGAGCACAGTGCAAGTGTATGAGTTACACCATAGCGATGATGACTGAATTGGCCCAGGCGTAAATTTTCATTACATATTGGATCAAACACCAAAACGGCTCATACGTGAGCTCCCCCTCCAGCCCAGCAGAGAGCCTCCGAAGTTCAGTGTGGCCAGCATCATCCCAAGTAAAGCCAGATTTCCAAAAGCTCCCCTCATTCTTTTTTTAGGATCTAATTAAGATGAGAGACAGACATACATTCTGACCATGTTTTATGATATAAGAAGAATAGAAATCGATGTGAACTGCTGAACGGTTTCTTACCTCCTGTAGAGTAACCGTGTGCATAAACCTCTCTGCTGATAATCCACACGACTCCAAGTCCACTGACCAGACGCTGCAACAGCCACACAAACAATCAGATGCAACAGGACTTGACAGAACGGCTACCCATTGCATGCAACAAGTTGTGAACATTTTTAGCCAAAACGTTGTGACAAAGTTGACAAAAATAATTTGTATGATTATGGTGCAGATACAACGAAAATAAACTTACAGGTGAATGAAAACCGCCAACAGCCAGGCAGAAGAGGAAGGCAGGGTAGGATTCCAGGCTGGTGAGGAGGTCACAAGAGCGACGTTAACATCAACCTGCTTCTTTGTTGTCGATGAAAGAACATGACATAATGCTGCTGACATGGATTACATTACCTTACTATACTTACGTGTTTTGGTGTGCCCGCTGGATGCAGTTGAAAATGTTCCCAGTTTCTGGGTCGTTGCTGTACATCTGAGGATACTGCAAGGCGTGACAAGTTCATTCGTACAGGACAGCACCTTTCAACAGGTAGCCTCCACTGTGCTCCATATTTGAATACTCACGTGCACATTGTACTTCTTCCTGGCTTTGCCAACTTTAATGGCCAGATGTGTAACCATGACCATACTAGCCATGCCAGTCAGCACCACATATCCATAGTCTTTGGAAAGCACAACCATCCTGACAGACCTGGAAAATGAATTAGAAATATATTGTGGCTCATATCGAAAGTACTCATTACACTTTTATTTTGGTAAAAAAAGGCAACGCAAGCGTTTCCTCCCCCGGCTAACACATAAAACAAAGTGTCCATTTTCGGACCCTCTAACAACACAATTACCTCGAACACCTGAGGAGAAAATTAGCCGTGCAGCTACCGGCGCAGATAAAGGACGTCTCACAAACGAAAGGTCAAACGAGAAACACCAGCAGCACCATGCCTCGTCAGGGCTGCTTTGAAAGCGCACGAATTACAATAAACATGAACACACTCACTTTGACGAAGCAACCAAAGTTCACAGATACAACCCTGGAAAACACCAACCACCATGAAGTTTCCGTCTGAATATATCTGCATGCGTGCGGCTTACGTAACATTCACGGGGGGGCGTGGCTAACAGCCCACTACTGGGATATCTACGTTTCAATTCAGTTTTATAGCTAATGCGTGTTAAAGGTTAGCTGTAAGACTCGTAAGGATAGACCGAAGCCTTTTTTTTTAAAATAAGCACATCATTGCGGAAGTAAAGACTCCTCACGCCACACAGGCTTCACATTGACCACAACCCTGTAGGCAAATACTAACACCGACTCATTATATACGTGCGCGTATATGTGCTAAATGTCAGCGATCCAAGTTATCTTATCATAGCACTGCTCCACATTTCCTGATTAGATCCGCCTATCTTACATGCAAACCTGCTCCCCAACAGGACTGACCAGCGTGAATGGACTGTGCTACCAGTAACTTGCAGTTAACTTCACCTCCGGTGTTACTAAAGTTGTACGTTTTTGTATTTGTTTTTTATTTTTTGAAGTAGGGGAGTTCATGATTTTTTAAGTGGGCGGTGCAAGGAGGAACAAAGGACAACACAGGGGGAGGAGGTGCCGGAAATGAGGATGTGTAACCAGAAGTTAAAATGGATTGCTGTGATTTGCAAAGCGTCAAAAACAATAGTTTGGGGCTTTTTAAATAAGTAACAACACAATCTTTCTACTTAAGTAAAAGGATCCCTGAAGTATTGAAAGTGAATGTACTCCAACTGACCTTTGATGATTGGATGATGGTTATTAATTTACTGATTGTGTACACAAGCTGGAATTTTTATTATTATTATTATTATTATTATTATTATTATTATTATTATTATTATTATTATTATTTTGTTAGCCATTGTTTTTCTTTTTTCACTTTTCTTTTTATTGTTATTGTCCGCAAGCCAAAAATATTTGGGGTACAGCATAAAGTCGAGCCTAACTGCCCAGAAGCACGGATTTCTTAAAGGACATAATCTTAGAAAAGAAAAAAGCCCATTTGAAATAAAAACAAAACAAAACATAATTTGATAACATGAGGGTAGTCTGCTCCTCTTGAAAATCAGAGTTTACGCTACCCGGACACGATTTATGTGGCAACGTTTACTGCAGAGTTAATCCCTTTCTGCATTGGCGTGCCAGACAAAAGTGGGAACCCAGTGTCATTAACGATGGCCCCATTCTTTTGAAGTGACTTATATTAGCCATGTCAGTGAGCCAGCTCACAACAACTGGTGCAGAGCGCAGATTTTCTTGGCTGGAGTGCAGCCACATTATTGTGCCCTGTGATGAGGGGAACAGGGATCTGACATGCCAGGGTTTCTTGTATCAAATATCAGGTCAAGTTGAGGTATGCGCACCACTGTTAGAGGTGTCATTGGTTCAGTGGCATTTAATAGTTTATATAGCACCTTTACACAAAAAAGTCAAAGGTCAAAGGCCTCTGTGAATAAGTAACATTTCAACTGCTTTTTGAAAATTTTCAAAGACAGAGTGTTTTAGAGGAGAGCACATTCCAGAGAGTGGGGGGCTGCAGCACCGAAGGCTCTGTCCTTTAAAAGACCCCGGCCTGGTGAGGGGGATGGCAAGTAAGCCTTTAACTGGGGAATGCAGTGTGGGGTGTAGGGAAGGGAGGATAAGACTGAACAAGTACAGGAGAGAAAGAGCATGTGGTGGTTTGTAGGTTAGGTGGGGGTGATGTAAGGCCAGGACTTGTTGCAGGTAAGAACTGTGAGTTCTGAGCTTGTGCAGAGCTAACGGGATATCACTGCAATAATCCAGGCAGGAGGTGATGAAGGCATGGATGAGGGTTTCAGCTGAGGACTCTGAGAGATGAGGTAAGACTCTAGAGGTGTTCTTTAGGTCGTAGAAAGAACTTCTAGAGATGGATCTGATATATGATGAGAATTAGAGCCTGGGCTCCAGGATGGCACCCAGATTGAGAACCCCAGAAAATTAATGACCTTTACCCATGTTAAGGTGAAGGTCAGCCCCTTTCAGGAGTCGTGACTTGACACAAGAGTTCAGTTGTATTGTTTTTCAATATGATAAAGCTGGATTACATCCAGATTTAGATGTCATCCAGGAACTTAATGAGAGACAGAGAAGTGAACTGACTAGAGGGTTTGGTGCTGAGATACAGCTGTGTATCATCAGGATGGCAGTGGAAGCTCAGCCCATGGTGGCAGATAGTCTGACCACGAGGGGCACGCAAACTGTGAAAAGAAAAGGTCCCAGCTCAGAGCCTGGTATTTGGGAAGGACCTGAATTTGTAAAATCCTTGTAGATACTGATGTGAGGATGTGTTGCCAGTTTAACAGTGATTGGATGCTTTCGTGAATATATTTCTTTTTTTTTTATTACTTTGTGTGACTTGTAATACAGGAACACTCAAAGCAGCATAACCTTCACACCAGCTGTTATAACGGAAGAAATTTGTATGTCTGCAGATTAAATAGGATAAATAGGGGGATTCTTCTTACAACACTAGATTTAAAGGATTACAAAAACACCTTTCGGCTGCAGCTCTTTCTTCCAGTGTTTTGCATTTTTCTGCCATGCCATTCTAGACGGTTAAATATAATGATGAATATTTTAGGGAAAACAGAGAGTAAGACAGATGTGCCTGTGCATGACTGTACCTGCTGGAGATTCCAAGAAAACAAATAGCAGAGGTTAGACGTTGTCAGGAATAATGCAAAGCCTGTATTTTGAAGTCTGCTTGCCAATCAAACAAGAACTGGTCCTGCTATGCGCTTTCAAAATAATGGTTCCTCAAAGTATATATGAGATGATTAGATTTTAAATTTTTTTTAAAAAAAATTCTCAATGTTCTTAATGTTTTAAAAGTATCTTCTTCTACCCTTTCTGTAAATATCACATCTAGATATTTAAGCCTCCAGATTTTATGTTTTTATGCCTGCAGCATTCCCTCATATTTCTCATTTGTCATTTTATGCACATTCCCCAACATCTATATTTGGAAATTTGGGGATTTTGTCAAAAAATCAGCTTTGGCTTTGCACAATGCTGGACTGAACTTGCTGAGTTATGGCTTATGTTTGGTTTATACAGTTTTGCTTCCTGTATGATCATAAAAAGAGAGCAGATAAATTTAGACATCTATTTAAAAAAATCCTTGTGCAATAGCTTAAAACTATATAAAAATAGTTACACAAAGACCATTACATGGTTGCTGTTTCTGTGTAACATTACCAAGTTTTCGTCACTAGATGTCCCCATAAAGTCACTAAATATCCTTGACGCAAAACAGCTGTGTGGATTAAGTTCAGTCCACATGGATCGAAAGCGTGAAAAAAGCATTAGGTTATACACAGGCCCACTGTTCTGACACACCATCGCAGGGTAAAAGGCTTCCGCCTGGTTTTGTTGACGTGCGCGAGCGGTCAGCGTTCAGCAGGTTGCTGGCTGTCGACTCGGGGTAGCGCCTTTCACGGACTGTCAGCGGCACATCTGTCCTCCTCCTCCTCCTCCATCACGCCGAGTCTGATTCAGCACTTCAACACCTACACAGAGAACCAAGAATAGAGACAGGGCTCACACTGAGACTGGAAAGAGGAGGAAAAACAACTGCAGCCTGAGACCACCTAGTACCATCTCATCTCAGCCCATCATCTGCTGGCTGTATACATCAGGGAAAGTTTCAAGTGGGTGGGCTGGCTGCCTCTGTGACAGTCAGTCACATACAGAGAAAACCCACGAGATGCACATCCAGGTACACCTGATCCTACTCCTGAGACAGGCTGATGAAAAGTGTGCACGCTATCATCCCCACAAACAGATCTTTACATACACATTCTTACATCCACGCAGCTTTTACCCACAGACCCTCCAGTAGTGTTTGAAGATGTAATCACAGCGCCCGTGCTGGCAGCTAAAGCATCACAGGTCACCTTACACTAGGTGTCAACTGTGCGCGGGCTTTAATATTTAATGTCAGCCTTACATTACCTCCACTGCCCAGACCCTTCCACTCCCCACGCTCCATCTCACTCCCGAGCGTGAGATCACTCCGCAGCCCCCCCCCCCCCCCCCCCCCCCTCCCTTTCAGTGCGCCCCCTTTATTTGGATTCAGTTTCGGAAAGCGAGAGGATGGCAAACATGTAACGGAACAACTGACTGCAAGCAGCAGCGAAGCATCAAAGGACGTCGGCTTTTTTACGACGTGCGAACAGCTGTCAGCAGAATACACTCAATAAATTCATGAAATTCGAAACAGCACCAAGGCAGCCGACCGTCAAGTCCAGCACAGCGGATGCGCGTCGGATCCAGAACCAACAGACAGGATGAACTGAGACATTACGCGCGAGAGGTTGCCACGGGCACGTTTGGGCTTGACCTCGGCGGAGATCGTTTCTTGGGACAAGCGGCTCGCACGGTGATGATGTATCAATGAAGAATGTCACTGCGACCGACTCTGTCCAAACAGGGTTGATGAAGCCCTCGGCGGTGTCATGCGTCTTGCCCCGCAGCCAAGCGCGCAACCCCTGCGGCTTCTAGTTCTGCTCCTCCTCGCGAAAGCGGTCCCCTCATCCCCGGTAATCTCCACTGGCTGCCCGGACAGGTGCGTGTGTGACGACCAACTTGTGGTCCAGTGCGCTGGGCAGCATCTGACCACCTTCCCGGTCAACCTTCCGCTGGCCACGCGGCAGCTCATCATCTCAAACAACCGTATCGCGGAGCTACCGCCTCTCGCGCTCAACTACCTCTCTGACCTGGTGTACCTGGACTGCAGCAACAACTCTCTGACGGAGATCTCAGAGTCCACTTTTGGGAATCTACGCAAGCTGGCCTACTTGGACCTCTCCTTCAACACTCTGACCCGGATCGAGGACAGGACGTTCGGCCCCTTGGCGAGCTTGGTGATGCTGAGGATGACGGACAATCCGGGGCTCTCCGAAATTCACCCGGACGCTTTTGGGGAGAACGCGGCCCTTCAGGTACTCGATGTGAGCCGAAACAACCTGACGGTCTTCAACATCACCTCCCTGATCGCGCTGCCCGCCCTGCGCTCAGTGGGGCTCAGCGGGAACCCGTGGAGCTGCGAATGCGACAACGAGGACCTGTCCTTGTGGGTCCATCTGGAGGGCTTCAAGTTCCAAGGTCTTGTCAGTTATCTACTCTATTTTTTCTATCAACAAAGAACATCACTTACATTTGCTTTGGTGAGAGGCCCCAGAGAGCCAGTCATACACAAACATTGTTACTCCATTTAATTGTTAGATAATTCTCAGTTACATAAACTGGCCTCCCGATGGAGGTTCTTTCAGTAACAGAACAGCATCCACTAATAAGATCAACAAAGTGCCCGCGCAGCACCTTTCATAAATCCAGCTGTGTTGTATGTCGATAAGCAACAACTTATATGAAGAAGCACTTTAGAAGTAAACAGACAAAGGGCTACTTTAATAGCTAAAAAATTATGGTGAATCTAGAGGCTAAGTCATTGTTTATAAGCTGGAATTACTTCTGTTTAATGTGCAGAATTTTTTTGCTATTATTTGAAATCACTGAATTGAAATCCCCACGTCTGCACAGTTTAACCACAAGGCACTGATTCAAAATCAGCTATTGAACCCCTTTTGTCCCATCTTCTGTGGAATATAGTTTGAAGGTCATTTGATTTCGTTTAATTTATCTGGGTCTTAGTCATATGCACATATACATTAGAGCTTCAGGGGCCCTGAAACTTTTGCCTTGTTGGTTGGTAATCGAGATTGGTGTCCTCCTACAAAGTGACAGTCCTTTAACTGTGATATTTTTTGTTTTTTCACACCTTACATAATTAAAATTCTTCGTATAAGACAGAAAAGATGTTCAAACATGATGGCAAAATGGCAGCAAAGCTCTTCCTTTTGACTCCCTCAAGGAAAGAATGACTCTGTGTCTTTCTGAATACATGCAGAGGCTTAACTACTGGATTTCCCTCACACCATGTCACTCCCTGTCATGTCTGCATCTCAATACACACACACACACACACACACACACACACACACACACACACACACACACACACACACACACACACACACACACACACACACACACACACACACACATGCCATGTGGTATCCATGTACACCACAACTCTGCAATGTGCTGTTAGTTTGATGTAACTTCACTCCTCTCTCATCTTTCAGTGGGATGAGACGCAGGTGACAGCAGTGGAGCGTGGCAGCAATCAGACTATCAAATGACAAAGAGGGTGAAAGAAGATCGTAGGCAGGGACCCACTTGATTTGTCTTCTGGCGACTTTACTCATAAATTCTGTTCTGCTCTCTGCAGTGATGAAGGAAACAAGGCGTTTCTTTTTTGTTTTGTTTTTTAAATCTGAGAATGACTAATCAATCTGCTATCAGGCTCCTGCGTTGCAGGCGTGATAAATGGATCATGGCTCCACCATCAAATATTGATCCCCTTTGTTTTGTTGCTGTCAAGCTGATAAATGTGTCCGGTATTCCATCATCGTTCTTACTTTGAGTTATTATGCTCGTGGATAATGGTGTGGATGTGTCACTATGCAAAAGGGCAGCTGCTATTTATAGTGTGATTTACTGAGCAAGAAGCCAGCCATAATTCTAACACCACAGCTATAATACAACTGCCACGCTCACTAAAAAGGCATCCCCTGCTCTTTTCCCTCTCACACACACGCACACATACACACACACTATAGTTCATCATGCTCCCTGTGAAGCTCAGACTGAGTCCAAAAGGAGTCCTGCAAGAGCTGTCCCATTTTCCTGCCTCTCGTTGCCTTTTGTCTAGCTTAATTTGGAGTTGAGTCTCTTCCAGTGACAGCTGCCAGCGAGGGAGAAGGCGGACACATGGATACAAACATTCTCTACATCTACACGCAGCCTTTGGTAAACACTATAGAAACTCACACACATACACACCCTCACAGGCGCAGATTTTACACACTGACTGATTTGTGCACTGAGACGTTTAAATACAGACAAAGCATACTTGTGTAGCTGGGGGGTGGGAAGGGGGTTTCTGGGGGGGGGGCGTAGAAAAACATTTTAGAGACGGTTGTTTTTCAGCTGCAAGCTCCGGCTCCCAAGCCTGTTATCGCTTGCCTGGGTCTCACCTGGCTCATGCAACATGGCTCGCCTTGTCTCCTCGGTTTAGGAAATGCATCGAGACCAAGCGAGAGACAGGGAGAGAGGGAGCGAAAGAAATAAAGCCTCAGGAAGGAACCAACAGATTCTCCTCTGTCTCGCCTTCCTGGCTAGATTAGCACTCTCTCAGCTGTTATATAAGGAAAGCGTCTAGAAATAGAGCAGTGTGGATGGGGGAAGGAGAGAGGGAAAGCCCTGTCCTTTGATGTCAGTCCCTGTAGGGGTATAGGGGGTGAAGCCATAAGGGTTTCCTTCCTAGCTGTCAGGCCTCCCCTCACACACACACCTGCATATGCAAACACACACACGCGGACATGTGCATCCACAACCATTTGCAGATTCAGATTGGAAACTTAAATCTCATGCAGGCACATGCATGTACAGTGCATTAAGTGGGAATGCACACTGTACGTATTTGTGTCTGCATGGAGGGCTGTCGGAATTTGAGCAGCATATTGTGTGAACAGTGAGCAGCAGCAGAAGCTTCTGAGAGGATCAGAGCAGACTTTGAATTTTCCCTGCTATTAAGCTTAGAGGAGCAGAGCCTCCTCGTGTTCTTCAGCTGCATGCTCATTTTTTAATCTTTGAGACACATAAGAGCTTCTCTGAGCATAAAAGCAGAGATTTCAGCGCACAGTGAATAATATATTAGGGGAAGCATACATTTCATTGAGATGGAATTGTCGAGTAGTTTGATTGAAAGCGACGGTATGATCCCTGTCACCCTCTGTCAAATCACACCTCCCACCAACCTGAGCCTGTTTTTATATGTGTTGCCAGTGAGCAAGCGGAATAGGTTTAAACAGCTAAAAGTAATTGAGTGTGAACATTTGAAAACAATTAGGTAAAATATTAACTAAACAGTTGATATAAAAATGAAAGAAAAGCGATTAACAAATAGGTGAATTAGTCTAAAAGACTGAATGTGCAGGTTAAATGCAGAAAGAAGTAAACAAATTCAGCTGAACTATAACAATAAGCAAGTAAAAATGCTGTTGACTTGGAGTTGACTTGGAGCAATTAAGGGTGCAACAATAACGGCTAAACACCTGCATTTAATGGCCTTGTTGATTCATGTGAGGTCATCAGTGAATATGGACGTGGCCGATCTTCATTAATCACAAACACATAAAGAACTGAAAGAAAACAGTACAGTTATCTGTTATAATAACAACTTTCTTTCTTCTTTGTTTTTGGCAGAAATTGGGAATTAAAGAAAACCAAACTGGTTATTAGCCAAACTGTTACTTCAAACATCAGGATTGGCATCAGCCCAATATTTCAAAATCGTATGTGTCTCTTAAAGTAGTTTCATAAAAAGCCAATACTTGGAAAAGGAAGTGTAGATGATTTAAATTCTAGGGTTTTTTTTCATGTCAAGACATAATAAAAATGATTTGGTCCTTAGCAGGTATTAAAATTTGGGAAACATAACCTCAGATTAGGATGTGACATATTACACAATGTCATTATTTGTTTAACAAAAATTAAGCTAAAATGCAGAATGCAGCTAGGTGCCGATAATGAAATGCACTTAATTGCAATGCACTGATCATCAGTTCTTAAAGAAGCGATTGCTGCTGCAGCCAGCAGTCTGGGAAGGTTTGTGCAGCCATGTCTAAACCATTCGAAGTCCGTCATTCTACAGCGGGAAAAATTACTCACAAGTGGAAAACATTCAAGACAGTTGTTCCCAGGAGTGGAAGTCGCAGCATATTTACCTGAAGTTCAAACTGTGCAATGTTTACAGAACCTGTAAAAAAAACAGGAGCTAGATCTCGGACTCTGAAGGCCTCAACTAGCATGTTCAATGTTAAAGTTCATGACAGTACAATTTGACAAACAGTTTGGAAAGGTTGCCAGGAGAAAGTTTATTATCTCTACAAAGAACATGTCAGGACAGCTTAGGTTAAAAAGCTGCATCCGAACAAACTACAAGACTTCTGCAACAATGGCGATATCTGGCGATAATTCACAGTGCCACATTTGGACCAAAACAGCACATCAGCACAAAAGCTGTAAAGCCCGGTGGTGGAGGGGTGATGACCAGGGCAACCTTCAGTCACTGCGTCGACCATGAACTCGTCTGTATACCAAAATATTGTAAAGTTAAATGTGATGGTCATGGATTGGCTCAGACAAACTTTACTTATGTCTAATATTCCTGTATAAGTGTAAACATACCATAAATGTAAGCTGTACTTATTTCCTACTTTTCTATTAAAACAGAAATAAATGAGGGACTTTTTCACAGTACTGTATATAAAATGTTTTGACGGTCATTATTATTATTATTATTGTTTATTGTCATCTAAAATTGTCAGCTGAAATAACACAGAATACAGTAAAATGTTCATAAAGTCAAAGCTTACCTTGCTGAAAGACCAATGATCTCTGCTACAATGATCTGAATTTGCACACAATGACCACCTAATGGATCTTCACCCAAACTGTGCTTAAGGTCAAGGGCAAGATCACATTCATCATTCTCAGGCTATTTGAATTCTTATCAATTTGTCCAATACAGCAAACTATTGGCAGCTGGGTGACCAACTACATACGACATAAAGCTACAAAATTATAGGGTAATACATGAGTAAACGTTTTCATTGTCATTTTTCATAGTAAAAAAAAAGATTTATGAATGTTTTGTTATTTATCAGCGGTTTGTGCGACGAGATCACTCTGTTCAATATTAATGAGATGTTTATGTAAGTGTTGTGCAGTAAGTTTACAGTTATTCTCTGATGGTCATGTCTCGGTTTTCCTCTGTTTGTTAGGGTTGTGTGAATGTTACAATTCCATGGCATGCATCTCACAGCAAAAAGAGTCAGGGTATTTTAAGCATGCTGGTATGAAAATGGGGCTACAGGAAACTGTTCCCTGTGCAGAAACTTCCAAGTCTTTTCATCTCTCCCAGTGGGAATTTCTCCTAGCACAAAAGCTCTGAAAAAACAGAAGCCAATTAAAAACAGTGGCCGCGTGGAGATGCCACACTCTGCTGTGTTGCACTTTTTTGCTCACAATAACAAAAGACTCAACCAGCTTTCAGGATTGTTATCTTAAAAAAAAGGCCTCTCTGGTGAGCTGCTGCAGGGCTCAACACCTATAATGTGGTGTGTTTAATTTTCATTCAGAGGGCTTTAAAATTATAGTTCATGCAGTTTTCCGAAAGCGAATGAACTCAATATTTTGTTAGAATATGTGGATTTCAGCAAGGTCTCAGTACTGTAGTGAAGTCATATCCAGTCCCTGATGATGAGAACCCTTATTATCTGTGGTTTCAAGCAGACACAAAGGCTCAAGTCACTCACTAATCCTGTGCAGGGAAAAGGAATTTGAATATTTCATCCATGATTTTTTCTTTTTTGTTAACATAATGCTGCATCAAAAGCAGACTGTGAAGCGCAGGAAGCTCTTAAAGCTTTTGTAGTTTTCTGAAAGAAACAGCAACATTATTATGATGCAATTTGATGCCTTTTGGTTATTTATTTATTTAGAAGTATGAATGTGAATGAGTTTTGGATATCCTCGTCTCAGGATGCTGCCATTTACAAATGTTGAGGAAAACAAGTACAAACATGCTTGAATTATTCAAAAGGCTGCTCTCTTTAATGCCATATGTATGATATCGTACTTTGCATTATGTTACAACTCTCACAGCAAAGGATCTCATAGATCATATGCTAATTAGATGCAAAGGTTTTACACACATCTGCTGTACATAAGTAAAAGTACTGGATGAAGAACGTGTGAGAGAGAAAGAGCTCTGTGACAGACTGGCGACCTGTCCTGGGGGGAACCCGCCTCTCACCCTGTGGCAGCTGGGATAAGGTCCAGCCTCCCTGCGACTCTGATAAAGATAATTGGAAGAGATCGGAGGGATGAATGATATAGTACAGTGGAGGGGATAACAGGAGTTATATGTGTCCTGTCACATTTTCTACTATTTTGTACGTTTTTGCTTTTATTATTTGGTGAAGTTTTTTTTTCTGAACTTGTACGATCTGTTAGAAAGTTGAACCACTGATTTATTGATCATTTTTACCTGGTTTTTTTTTTGTTTGTTTATTTGTTGATGGTTCAAGCTATTACGATAAAAGTTGTGAGGTGTTTGTTTACAGTCAGCGAGGATAAGTCGCCTGGAAGTAAAACAGAAGGAGACCGTGTGATGCTGAGGCTGAGGAGCTTGAACAGCTCTGCTGTAATTAGTCCTATAGAGAAATCTTGATTTTAAAGCAGCTTTAGCCCTCTGACACCAAGTGTCTCATATTTAATACATGTGTTTTCCAGACATCTATGTCATCAGTGTGGTTTGTTTAAGATGAACTGTGAGCAATAAATTGCACAAAAAATGCCAGATGTATCAAAAGCGATACAAATTGAAACTTATATTATACTATTACGGGGCGGTCGTGGCTCAAGAGTTGGGAGGTCGCCTTGTAATCGGAAGGTTGCCGGTTCGAGCCCCGGCTTGGACAGTCTCGGTCGTTGTGTCCTTGGGCAAGACACTTCACCCGTTGCCTACTGGTGGTGGTCAGAGGGCCCGGTGGCGCCAGTGTCCGGCAGCCTCGCCTCTGTCAGTGCGCCCCAGGGTGGCTGTGGCTACAATGTAGCTTGCCATCACCAGTGTATGAATGTGTGCGTGAATGGGTGGATGACTGGATATGTAAAGCGCTTTGGGGTCCTTAGGGACTAGTAAAGCGCTATATAAATACAGGCCATTTACCATTTATTATACTTTTTAAAATTTGTTAGAAGGTGTAATAAATTCTCCAGTTTAAAACAAACAAACAAAAAAAATTAATGGTTCAGGCTTTAGAGAGTTAACCACCTTATGATGTATTAATAAAAAGTTAAATTAATAATCATAAAGAAAACAATATTTTTATAGAAAAAGATCTGATGAACTTTCACTTGCCTTGTGTCTTAAAAATGTCACTTAACAGTAACAACATCGCTCGAGCGGTGCCACTCTAGGACAGCTGTGAACTGTCTGTGGTGCGTTTCTTTGATATTATGAAAGAAAGAAGAAAAAAAAGGATTGAGTTCTAACAATAGAAAAATGCTGATATGTTACTTTGTCCCATGATTAATCCTCACCGTTCCTCCTTGGTGTACTTTTGTGTGACAGATGAGGGCCAGACGGTGTGCGGTTCACCTGCTGATACTCAGGGCCGTCGACTGGGGGAGGTGGGCATCCAGCTACGGACGTTATGTCATCAAACACTCGGCTCCTGGGACTACCTTTTCTTTGTTGTCATCGGCTTTGTCATCTTCGCTGCTGGCACCGTGTCGGCCTGGGTGATGGGTGTCATCATGGTGCTCTATGAGCGCTACATCAAGAAGAAAGACGAGCAGCTCGAGATGGACGACGAGGAAGAAAGCATTGAGACAGGCCGTGCTGCGAGCACCAGGAGTGGCCATGACAATGGGAATTTAAAAACTTCACATACTGTTTAAAACAAAAATCCCACCCCTCTCGCCATGGATTCCCACAGTGCCTCCTTTCAACTTCCACGACTGTCTGAGAAGTCTCATGAAACTGGGTCCGTTTATCAGGCTCAGATCTGTTAATGAATGGAACAAGGAATGTGTTTCTATCATTTTTAGTGGGCTTCCAGGTGTTGTTACACACACTGTAGTTGCCATAGTGGAGGTCTCCAGTCCTTGGGTGATACATAGACTATGTATGCAAATATATGACCACATATTTTGTTACTTTATGTGCAAAGTTAGCATTAAAAAAACTCAAAAACAACATATCTCAGAAAAACTCTGAATATGTTTTCACAGAGATATTTCTGACTGATCTTCACATCAGTTTAAAATCAGCTTTTCGAAATTTTAAAGTTTAAAAGTAAAAAAAAAAAGTCAAGACAAGGCAAAGATAGAATCTTAAGCTAAAAGTAACCTACCCCCAGGTTACCTGTGAACTGCGACCTGCACTATAGTAACACCAGCTGAAATAAAGACGGAAAACGTGGCTTACAG
This sequence comes from Rhamphochromis sp. 'chilingali', assembly GCF_963969265.1. Classification (NCBI taxonomy): domain Eukaryota; kingdom Metazoa; phylum Chordata; class Actinopteri; order Cichliformes; family Cichlidae; genus Rhamphochromis; species Rhamphochromis sp. 'chilingali'. Next base: position 10,221,804 of record NC_137943.1, on the reverse strand, counting down.
TTTGTGCTTTGCTGATGATATTGTTAACACTGAGTAGGAAAAGTGTGTTTTTGTGACTGTAGTTGTAGTTTTTTTTCTCCAGATCAGTTTGTCTTTTTTATTGGTACATTTTTCACTGAATATTCCTCTAAGATGCTTTATTATGGTTATTTTATGGATGTACTGAGGAAAGCTGGATACCAGAACTAAAGATGTTGACGGCTTGCTTGACAGAAACAGAGCTCTAACTGGATTTGTAGCTCAGTGAAGGAGCACAAAAGTATTTTCCTCCAAAAAAGACCTTCACCTACTGTCTACAGCTATTGGCCCATAGCTGTTTCACTGCACTGATATCATAAAAATAAAACTCATTGATAACGTTTATAGGAAAAAATATGTTTTGGGCACAGAAGATCTTGACCACTGTGAAAAATGAACAACACAGACTTTTTTTTTTAATTAAAAGACAGACATTTGCTGATGTTGAAACCAGATGTGACAAGAAAGTGGTGGATCTGAGTGAGAAATGGAGGGACACTGCACACTCATACAGTAATGATTTATCAACCATAAGCCATCTCTAAAGGGGATCATGGTTTACAAACTAAACATCATGCTATATTCAGTAAGAATTGAAACTAGCATCTGAGACCATATAGCTATTATTTTTAAAAAACAAAAACAAACTCTTAATGAAGTCAAAGACAGCGGGAGTTGAAGGGCGGTTTTTGCCATAAATTATTAAACTGCTGAACTCCTGTTTGGAAACCGTGTAGTCGCCCCCTGCTGGCCACGAGAAAGAATCAGGTTTAAGGCACTTTCACATTAGCTTCACCTTTTAGGAACAGAAGCTACATCCATCTTTGAGCAGCAATGCTGAATACATTCAGAGGTTTAAACTTATAAGGAAATTATAGCAAAATAATCCCACTTAAGACATTTAAGAGCTAAACAAATGTGTGTGGATAAGTTTAGACATCTAAGTCGGACAATTATATCTAAGCCATAGTCAAAATATCCATGCATCCATGCATCCAGCTGTCATAGGGTGAGAGGTTGGACTGGCACAGAGAGACAGACAATGGCTCACATTCGCACCTACAGCTAGATTAGTTCTAAATCTATGAGGTAAAACCAACCATCAAAGAAAAAATGTTGCTGTTTGCGTTCCATTGTCTTAATACCAAGCTAGGCTAACCATGTACTGGCTTTATATTTAGTGGATGGATACAAATATGCCTCTCACTCAAAGAAAAAAGAATTAATCTTGTGTTACCATCATTTTTTACATGTCTGGTTTACAGCATTCGCTAAAAAATCCAATAGAAGGAAACTAGAAATGTTTGCCAAATCTTCTGTAGTAACTATAGACCCAGTTCAAATATACAAAACATTTTCCTAGTATTATAAAATGCACATACACTATTTGGTTAAACCATACAGCCATCTTATATAGAATTGTTTTGTTTACACTGACAGTTTTCTCAAGGACCTCCATGATGGCACTAACCAAAGCAATACAATTGTGACACAGCTCGAGCTCCTCTGTGTAACATTATAAATGTCTTGTTGTCGCTCCACCCACAGGTATGACAGGAAGGAGAGGAGGAACTCCTTTTAAGGAGTGCATTTATCCCCGTGTATGTGACAGAGTGTACGATGTAGCTTTATGTGTGACTCTGCACAGTGAGAGTGTCAGTCCGTGCACTGCTGGGGCATGATTTTGTACTGTAATCCATCTTTCCCTTAATCATTAGCCCAGAAACAAACTGCTGTGGCCGTATTTGTGTTAAGGTTCTACAGTTGTTGTGAAGTGGAGAGAGCCCACAAATGCCAGCTGCTGAGATCTGTTTTGGCAGTGGGCCCTGCTGGATGGCGAGCAAACAGGACAATGTGATAAGTGATTTCTACTCTGTTGGGTTGGAGTGCAGTGTCCCATCTACTTCTGCATGCACTGTTAATGCACCAAAAAGCCTTACAAGGTGTGTATACGTTCATTAAAGAATGAAATAGGATTTCCTGTAACATACGAAAACATCCTATTTGTGATCATTTCAAAATGCTTAAAAAAAACAATTCTTTGTATTTTTTTGGTGACTGAGTTACTGTGCAAAGACAAACATTATTTATGCCCAAAATAGCAAACATGAACACTTGCTGTGCTTCAGGTTTCCATGTCACAAACCTTCCATGCTTTTAATACTTATCTGGAATTGACCCTGACTTTAGTATCAACTTGCTTCAACCGAGACATCAGTCTGCCTTTTGTATGTGTACTGTTCCTGTCTCAGAATTATTCATTTGATTAAAGAAAAAAAAAAGCTATGACAGACATGCGAAGGATTAGATCAGATACTTTTTTCCTGTGTTTGAAGTCAAATGTTTAGATGTATCCAAGTATAACATATCGCAGAATTGAAAGCAAAGCAGAAAAGAAATACTTTACTGAAGACATTTTGAGACACACACACATTAAATCAAATTAACGAGAGCCAAAATATATTTAGCTATACAATACTTTGTTTCCATGGCTTTGGGTTTAATTTGCTATTCTGATAATGTCAAGGTCGACTGAATGTGGCAGGATTTGTGTGCCGAAACATGTGAAGGTTTTTTGAACTGCAACTGCACAAACTGATGCCTTTCTGTAATGTGATCTACATCTAATAGTGAGAAACCTTTCTTCACACATTTACTGGCACTTCCAGTCACATATTCTTGTGAATTGTCCAAAAAGAAAAAAAAAGGTAGGGTTTTATATTTTATGTGATGAAATGAATGCACAATAATAGCATATTATAAACACAGTATTTATGGATGTGTCAGAGGTGGTGTCACAGGTATTTTATTTTTGGTCAGCACAGGCCTTTCACGCGGCAAACACATGGCAGCGTTTGATGTACAAAGGTTTTCTTGTTGCATCCTTAAGAGCTATTAAAAGAAGAAAGCAAATATAAACCACAAACATAAGACAGTCAGAAAATAATTCAAATTTTTTGTTGCTTGTTTTCTCTTGAGAGAGAGAGAGAGATGATTGGAATTAATGCTGACTCATAACAGTATATATAATTATGCATGTACCGATGTTTTGATTGGTACATGCATAATTATATATACTGTTACTTCAGCAGTATGCTGAGATGCCTTCAGTCCTGTGCTCCTGATTGCTTCTATGGCTTTGGGTGGAATATTTGCATGGGTTCTGTCAGTAATGCATTGCTTAATGTGCAGGTCTATTCAGGTCTCCATACTAAACTCTCATGTATACACATACATACATAAACTCGATCATTTTGACTGTGAGCCTGTGTTAGTTTCTGCTGCAGCTTACTGATTAGGCCATGCGATGCCACAGGCAAGGGTGAGGGTGCAGACTGGAAATAGGATAGCTGATTGCCCCAATTCATGTCAGCACAGTGACACACATGAAATGACAAGGAAAACCCACGTCTCCCTCTCTGTTCGTTTACACAAGGTGAAGGTTTGCAAAGCTTGGTTTTGAGTAATAACAGCTTCCTGTTGCATAGCACGTGAATGAGCTGAATTTCAAGTAAAATGGAACATTTTGCACTTGTTACACCCCCGTGCTTCACGGTCAACCCATACTTAGGCACACGTATGCTTAAACACACAGAGACAGAAGCCTTGGTTCTGCCTCTAATTTCCCCTTGGGGTAGAAAGACTCTTATTAACACTGATTCTGACAGCGAGTACAATAGTATTGTTTCGCATCACAAACAAAATTGATATAATTTGCTTTCTTTCTGATGGTAAAATAAAGTAGAAAGCTTTCTCTTGTCTATCTGATGAAAAGCCAGCAGGTTATTAACATAGCATAAAAATAGGGGAAGACAACTAGCTTAGCTCTTGGAAGGAAACTAAGCTGGCATAACACAAAGGTAAAAATTTAAGTGGGTTTAAAAAGTGCTAGATGAGTTGATTAGTTAACTTTGAAGACCAGCAGTTTTTTAGTGTATGATGGTTACACACCAACTACAACTGCAGCTACATAGCACCAGAACAGGTGTTCAAAGGGCAGAGTGGTAATGCAAGAGAAGCGATTCTTTCTATTCACAGAACCATAAAAGGATTTAAAAGCTGCCATTTTTTATTTTATATAGGACTGCAGTGCTCCTTTAAACAAAAACGTAACATTCATTTGGCAGGTTGGGTTAGGGTCGCTGTTTCCTTCTGGTTCCACGTTAATCTAAGTTCAGCAGCAACTGGCTACAGCATCACATTAACATACAAACCTGAGGGGCAACAATCATTTGATCTGACCATTGGCAAGTTAGCAAGTAGTAAGAGCACATTTCCCAAGATGTTGAACTGTGGCTTTGAAATAATAGCAGTACTTAAGGCAGCTGTGGTGCTTGCGAATGGATGTTTGTTTTCATTTTCATATCCCATCATTCAAAAGCCAAGCTGAGGCAGTGGTCAGGATGTGCTCCAGGACAGAGATGCGCCCAACTGGATATGGTCACATTACAGCTGTGACTGCGAGCCAGTTCAGTAAATAGACAAGGAAATGCACACAGCTACTGGACGCAGAAGCTCCTGCAGCCCTGCTTCCTGCTCATATTTTTGCACCATTGTGTGCACCCACTGAGCTGGAGGCAAACGGGCCAATGTAAAAATGCCTGCAGATGGGAGATGTGACATGAAGTAAGACTGGCTCTAACCGACCGTAATAGCCCTCTGACACATCTACTTACAAACATGCTCACTTACACACAGTCATGCACACACACACATCAAATTGGAAAATAATCCTTTAGTCATGGAATAGTGGAATGACTTAAACTGAACTTGGAGATGAGGGGGATATTTCCACGGAAGGGTGGAAATCTGGTGTCAGTGTTACAGCTGTTATGTGAGAATTTCATCATTAATCAGACCCAAATTAATGTTAGCTGAGACAAATCTGCGATACATGCTGTACGCCTGTAAAGAAAATACTTTAACGTATACTGAAATGCATTTCTTTTGCATGCATTTGTGAACACACGAAGGCTAAGGAGGGTTCTTGTTTTATACTCCGAGTTACTTTCTGACCACAGAAGGATCAGGATCTGCAAACACTGGTTTTCCACCAGTTTTGCTTCCCTCATTTCCTCCATTGTGATCTCAGTACATCCTCAAAGCAAATTATTTGTGTCGTGGGATTTGTTGCAAAATAACATTACTGTTTGATTTGATTTCTGTCACATGCAGTATATAGTATATATTTTATTGCAGTATATATTCTATTGGACTCAATATTGACAACTTCTACTTATCCCTTCCTTGGAAAGAGGCTATTGATTGATTGCCTTCACTTGGCAAAGAGGAGGATGGTCCTGCTGCTGTTACACACTGTATTTCCACACAGGCTCAGGGGCCTGCCAACTCTGTATCCTTCCCCAGCAATAAAAGGTCATTGGAGAGGAGATGGTGTGTCCTTTTGTGCGTCACAGTTCTGCCTGGAGAAGTGTTTTTTTCTTCTTTTTTTTGTTTCGCCTTCTTAGACGTCTCCTCTCCTCCTCTTCTTTTCTTGAAACGTGTTTTCTTCCGCTCTTGCTCTGTGGGTATGTAGAAGGCTAGCCGGTGTCTAATTAGCTTCCAAGTCAAAAACCTGTAAAGCCAATAGGCACATATGCACTGCAGAGACCGTCGCACACAAGTTAATAGGCACACAGACATTCGCAGCTGGAGATGTGTTGCATTTTACATTAGTGTATTCTGGGCACCCAGGCCAGTGCACAGTTGTTTTAATCCAACGGAGCTGGCTGCACAAGTGAGATAACGAGATGCTTACTCACACTTAGCTCCAACTCAAAAGCAGCACAATGGTATTTCAGACTGAGACAGGCACTTTGCAAACTGGTCTGTGGTATTTTTTGCACATACAACTGGCATGAAAGGGACTTTAATTTTCATTTGACTGGCTCTGTTCCTCTTATCTCTTAAATGTCACTTTATCCCTCCCTTGCTGTATTTGTCTCTTAAATATTTTGGCCATATGGCCAGAAATATCTGCACCTGCCATTTTCCCTATTGACGTGCCTATTTCTAGCTTTTTGCCAATCTCCACCCTTCTCTCTTTCTCTGAACAGAATACTTTCTTGCTGTCTGATAAATACCAACAATGAGTTAAGCTTAGCTTAATACAAAAAAGCTTCATATCTAATTCATATGCTGTACATTAACTGCTTCTAGCACTGATAGTCTTGCAAATTTTTGCTTTAATACTTCAATTTTTGGAGCAAATGAAATAATGTAGTGACCTTCAGGATTGCTTGCACTGTATGTGTGTGCATTTTCACATCAAAAAACACCTCTTGGACATCTTTGCACAATACAGCTGCATTCAGCTTTTATGCTCCTTATATCTGGAACAAACTCCCAGAAAGCCTCAGATCAGCTGAAACACTCAGTTTATTTAAATCCAGGTTGAAGACTCACCTATTCTCAGCTGCATTTGAATAAAGCACCAAATCCACACTTTTAAGCTTAAATTTCAAAACTTACATTTAACTACTGATTTTATCTATTGTTCTGATTTTATCTGTTTTGATTTTATATACTGTTTTGTTTGTTTGTTAATTAGTTTGTTTGTTTGCTTGTTTTAATCAATTTTAAATCATGCTTTTTATTTGTTTTTGTTTCTAATGTCTCTGTAAAGCACTTTGAATCACCTTGTTGTTGAATTGTGCTATACAAATAAACTTGCCTTGCCTTGCCTTGCCTTACACTCAAGGATAGGAGTCCAGGCACATTATGAGGCTGGAGGTGAAAGCAACTGAGAGACACAGGGAAGGAGTTTCAGGGATCAAGTGAGGGTCAAGGTTGGCATGCCCAAAAGGTACTGTGTCCCTGTACTTTCACAGTAAACAGTTAATAGTCTTCAAGTTGAATCAGTATTAGCTCCATAACTTTGACACCTGAATGAAGAATCTTGGGCTCGAATCTTCGGAGACACCTGGGTCAATTTTGAAACTCCAGAATTTCTGTATTTCAACACTTGACATCTAGCAAACACTATAGTCTACCATCAGTGATATATCACATACACTAATTTTGCCTGACAGAATCACGTCCATTTTTAATTCAGTCAGCCCAGTGAATACAGTCATTCAATTGTGGATTTGACTTCTGTTAATTTCTTTTTAAAAGAATCATGAACCCCTTTCCGTCTTTACTTCTTACAAATAGTAAAGATAATCAGTCACTTTAGGAAGCTCTCTTTATAAATAATCCTCTTACTGACTTCTTGTTAATTAACCAAATTAGACTTTCGTTGGCCCTTTCTCAGCTTTTTTTCTTCTTCTTTTTTACAAACCATTTCCATGTTTTCCCCCTTGCTTTTGTCCGTTTGATATCCTTCTGTCTGCTTCTTCCTCGTGTCACTTAAATATTGATAGGTTCCTCGAGCAACAGAAAGAAACTTTAGACCTGTAACAGTGCACAGCGCTGTTGTCCTTTGGCTCGGTTCTCTCCAGTCACTTTAACTCATCACACGCCGTCTTTTCCTGTGTGGAAGTGGAGTTCTACGCTATCGAGTAACAGCACAACTGTAATAAAAACCCTCGAAGGAAGTGCTGTTTTTCCACCCTTCTCATGACTTGAACTTCACACCTCTCTGGCTGTTAGCACTTAAACTTTTAACACAGGGCTGCCACTGTGAGTTTAAAGTTTAGAAGGCGAGTCTGTGTTAAATGCTGCCTCTGGATCAGATCTGGTTCCCGTTTTCAAGCGTACAGAATAACCCACCACTTCCAAGGAAATGAGAAACCTGGCTGAATCACAACATGCAACATTATTTTATTTTTTAATAAATACTTTTAAATGCCCGCTGGGATTTTCTTTTTTAAACAGGTGAATCGAAGCAAATTGACACTTAAAAAGTTGAGCAGCCTGGTAATAGTCAAATATTCACGTGAGCTTTTTAAATTCACTTCTCAAAAGGAATTATTAATAGAACAATTTATAATAGACACTCTCGATGCCTACAAGCAGCTCTGTCTTCCGGCTGTATTACATAAAACATAATGAATTCAGAGAGCCAGAGAGCGACAGTGTGCGAGAGAACAGAAAAATAAGAAGAGGAGAGAAAAACAGATAAACAGCAGGTTAAGCCTGCTGGTACCTAGCCACTTATCACACGATGACCTGGAATCTGTACATTTAGTGCCTAAATAATTTACACAAATACACATTAAGGGCAAAACAGTCCAAAAAATACAGTACTAAAGCACCCCCTAGTGACAGGTTTTGAAATTAAAACCTTAAGTCAATCCATTTTTAGCTGCAGTTCATTTTATTAAGCTTCTATGCTGTTCAGCCCATTATCAATGTAGACTAAAAACAGTGCACATGTCAAAGTAGAACATTCGCTCTGTAAACAGCAACTCTGGTTTCAAAGTAAGTAAACAGTTTAAAAAAATAGATAACACAAATAACTTTTTACATCAAGCAAATACACTGTCCATATGAAATAAATATTATGCATTACGTGGTTTATTCTATTAAATATGTTTCCAGATGATTAGTATTAAGTGTCTGCACCTTGATACTGCCTCTGCTTTCTCTGCAACTATATATCTAGCGTATTTCAGATATAGCTCAAAGATAGCAAATCAAGTAAAATTCTTTTTTTAACACTTCTGTCAAGAGCGTTGAGGTGCCGTCTGATTGTTGAACGCTCCCGCATGAATCTGATGTTGCTCAACCATGCTCAAGACGCTGTCTGATAGTCCTTTAATGTCACTGTGTGTGCTGGGATGTGCAGCCAAAGCTTTCAGAAGTTCAGTCAGGCCTTCCTTCTCCAGCATGCTGCTGTAGTGTGAAGCTGGATGGATTGAGGAGAGGAGAAGCGATAAAAAGATGAAAGAGGGATAGAGCTCAAGACTATTAATAAACCAAACGGCCTATAAAATATGATCATATTTTTGCATGAATAAAACAATTGTTTCAGATCAACCCATCACGCCGATAGTGTAACCGCCCTTGGATCCCCACAGCTGTGTTTGTGTGTGTGTGTCTTACTGTTTTGAGTGCAGACCAGATGTATGGCCCAGACTGCCCACAGCTGCACGCCTGCGGGCTGACAAGTTTGAAGCAGAGGGCAAAAAGGATGGAACGACCTGAAACATGGACATCAAATAACCCAGTTTTTGTTTGTCCCAGATGCAATCCAGCTGAGTATGTGAGCTAAGGTGATGCAGAAAATGATTCTCAATCACATTTAGGACGTTTTCTTGTGATGTCTGAGCTTTCTGTAGCAATTGTGGTAGAATTCTAGTGGAAAGACAAGTTTTATAACACATAATTACCAGGTCATCTTTTAAGACTTCAGCTATCAAATTGTGCCCTGGCTGGAAAATTCATACAGCTACAGCAGAAGGGTTATTATCACTAAGAAAATTTAATGAATGCCAAATGGGGAAAAGTCATTTTATCTAAAACGCTGAAACAGTGGCGTTGGTATAGCTGCACCATTGAGAAAACAATGCATGAATTATATTAAAGTTGCAAAATCCAAAAGTATCAGAGATTGTCAGTAGATGCAGCTGTGCTGTCATATGAGAAGCCTATATGATATCCTTCCTGAGTAAATATACCTATAGGCATGGTTTAAAAGATCCTACATGACCTCCTTCTCAAGCTACTGTGTTCACTAAACTTGACCTCTGACCTTGAAGTCTTACCTTAATCATGAGGTCAAGGCTGCTGATATTCAAAGCTATCAGAGAACCTTTTCTCGAGTTATCATCACTGCTGCCCACCTGGTTAACCCAGTTAATGCCCCAAGTGTTTCAGGCTGAGAGGTAAAAACTGTTAAAAGGAACTGTCCATGGTGTTTAAGATCAGGCTTGTATTCCACTGATTAAACTGGTGAAAACTGTGCAAATTTTGTGTGATCTAAAGAGAATGTAACATGTGTAACCTAATTAATGGGGAAACTGTTTAAATAAAGTGTTATTCAGCATGTAGCTCATGTCTGATGTCAAACTGAGACTAGTTTTATTCTCTCTTTACATATTTCTGTTCTGTCTTTGCTATTCTCTCACCTGTAAGACACCATCTCGCTCTCAAGATGGGTCCACGTCATGATGGAATCGTGCTGCCGAGACAGAAAGGCATATTCACAAAATGTGGTAGATCTTACATGAAGAGCAGCATTCAAAACACACACACACACCAGCTGCTTCAGTACGGTGCTGCGCAACTCATTTTCCAGGGTCCAGGCATCTGGTCTGGAAGCAAGGTGCGCCAGTATCCCCCCTGCAAAGTAGCGAACCCCCACATCCACCTGAGAGTCCTGCAAGAGGCTGAGAATGTGCTCCAAAATGTCCTCCTCCATCAGATCAGCCTGCAACTCCTCCACCTCAGCAATGTTGTTCTGCAATTCAGGGAGACCAATTATAGCAGTGACTGCAAAAACATAATATAAAAGGCAAGCATAACACAGGAACTGTTTTGTGTATGATTACGGCTGCCTACAGATGACTTCATTTAAAAGTATATACACTACCCACCAGAAGGCCAAGAACTTTCTGCTGAATAGAAGGTTCAGTGTAGTAGGACTGCAAAGCAAAAGGGAACAGCATGAGAGGAAACATACACTCTTATGTTAACGTCTCTCTTTGTGACGTTCATTTTTAATCAGTGTGTCTATTGCTTTATTTTCTGGTCTCCTTTACCTCCAGAACCTCCTCGTACAGCTCCAAGCCCCGGCACTCAATGAAATTGCGCGCTGCTACTGGCATTTCATCCGTCAGGTTCCACAGAGCACTCAGGGCAAACTTCAGAGTGGAGTCGACAACTCCAACCATGGCTTTCTGCTGCACAATAGCCAGCAGCTGCTGTTAACAGAGACAACAAGAAGAGGAAATATGGCACCGTGGAAAAGCACAGAGGGGGAGAGAAAATGGGAGATTACTTTTTTTGTAGAATAAATAAATATATAGGAGAAATATTGTACACATAGCGGGAACATACTAATGTGTAGCTTTAGACATAGAGCAAAAGAGGATAACTAAGTGTGGAGAGCAAGACGAAGTGACTGAGAAGCAGAGAAAGAGCAAATTGAGGCGTAGGCGTGCATTAAGCGATGGAATGACAAGGGCATCGAGTAGAGACGTGTATGCATTAAGTAACTGTAAATGGACAGGTGAGAAAGACGGCGAGGGAAAGAGAAACACAGGGAGAGAATTAGAAATAAACCCGTGCTAAGCCGGTACCCTGAGAGCCTTAATGTACCTTCATTATAAAGATATCCTTGCTGAATTGTGCCATCTCCTCTGTGGACAACTGCACATAAAAACAAATGGATGAGTGCTTCTTTTAAGGGTGTTTTATCCATTCTTCTAAATGTCAGTCTAAAACAAGAGGGTACTTTTATCCCACAAGAAAATTGTCCACATTTAACTGGACTAAATGAAAGCATAAAGCCGCTCGCTGAAATAAGTGTCAAAGGGTTAGCTCTCAACAGGTAGGATTAAAAGGTACCACCACTATTTTCCAGCAGCAGACTAATGCACAGCGAGCGAGAAAAGTCTTGACCTTGGCCACCAGAATGGAGATGACAGCCACAGCCATCCTCTGCAGGGTCGGATCCTCGTGGCTGCTCAGCCAGTTAATCACCAGCATTGCCGCTAAATACCTGAAGCACGATAGCAGCGTGGATATAAGGAACACAGTATTACAAAAATACACCAGTGATGCACAGCAAAACCTTGTGAAAAGTTCACTGCTTTGGTTTAACATCTGGAAGAACTATTTCTTTTGGCAGTTGCATTTCAGAAAAAAAAAAAAAAAACCCCCACACAACTCAGCTGGATTCCAATCTGATGGAAAAACACTACACTGCCACTCTATGCGTGCACTGATTATTTTGGCTACTGCCAGACCAATGGACTCAAAGATCATATTACGACTGACGGAAAGTAAACTAACTTGTCAAAAGGAACCTCCTGGAGGATGTAGTCACTGCAGAGGGCCAGCAGACAGTTCTTTTGCACCTGGAGAGACGGTAACACTTCATGAATTGAAGTATGGGGTATTATAGAGCAACTACAACTACAGTCAGGATTAGGTCTTAATTCTGTCAGGAATTAAGTTGGATTCTGGTGAATAGCAACTCAGCTAGAACAAAACCATTGAGTGCCACCTTTTGCTGGTATACAAATACATGATATTATGATTCTAAAATCTGATGGTGGCTTTCACAAAGGATGGGGCATGCACTGAAATCCATCCATTACCTGAAATAATGGTTTTTCAGTGCATCCATTATCTTCAATAGCTTGCACCACGCAACAGCACTTTGCTGCTGCGCAAAGCAAATGCACAGCTCAGGAGCATTTGCGGGTTCAGCATCTTTCAACTTTGACCCATGCTTGCTGGGAAGCACACATTGCTAGTGGAAAGGAGGCTATGACCTGGCAGCAGGTAGGGAAGGCAAAATGAGGAAAAGTTGATATCATAAGTCTGAAATTTTGGCGTGCACACACATACACACACTCTCACCAGAAGATTAATACAAAAACCTTTTGTGGAAAACAAGTTTCCATCCCAGTAGAGACGCCAAGTTTTTAAACTCCTAAAACACCTAATATTAGTAGTGAACCCAAAGGCGAGTAGAGTACATGCCACATCCTGAGTGAAAGCCTTTGAGGCACTGAGCATACTCCTGACCTGCTGGTGGTTGGGGAAATTCTTCATGGTGTTTAACAGTTGGGTGACAGTAGAGCTGAGCAAGCTGATGGGCATGGCCTGTGCCAAGTCCTGAGTGGTCAGGTTGAACACACACGCTGTGGCGACCAGGTGGATGTGCAAGGAGGTGGGGTGCCTCTGCATACCACTCACCACCAGCTATAGGACAACAAAATATCCATTATATTAGTGGTGCCCAACATTTTTTATCTGAAATATACTCAGAGCACTGTCACTGTCTTTTATAAAAAATAAATAAATAAAAAAAAAAGCACCAATCTATGTTCATTTGCACTTATTTTAAACTGAACGATAAACCCTTTCAGCTTATTTCTCAGCTGTAATCAGCTAATTGTTTTAACCATCATCACTATAAGTTCACAATGTCAACCATTCACTACTACTCTGAGTTCGACTCATTGTAACAACTATTCATTTCACTTGACACTTAGTGACCAATAACTTTACGTTACTTTAATCCATACTTTCACATTGCAATTTAAACTTTCAATTCATAATCTTAACTACAGTTTACCTGTTACTTTTTTCAAAACTATTTATTAATTTTTATTCATAACTTTAGCTAGCTCTAAAATTATAAATAAATAGCTAATAAGACTAGCTAACACAAGCGGCTAATCATAGCTAGCTACACACTATGCTACGAATATAACTGCTAGCCATATTTAAATACTTCATAACTTTGCATTAAGAATTTCATGTAGCCAATTGATTTTACTCAACCACATTAGCCTATAGTTTAACTGTAACACTTCACCAAACTATTATACAGATATTTACTAAAACTTTTAGCTAGCTCCTACATTCCAACTCTTTATCGCTTTGGTTTAGCAAAAAAATTAAAATAGCTTACATACATTTAGCTAATTTTTATATTAATGATATAATTTTGTACCCAATTCTTTGATTCAATTTTTGTTTTTTGTTTTTTTTAGGTCAGTGTTAGCAGTTGTGCTAATCTTGCTATACTTAAGGATCTTGCAGAAGTACTCTCTGTGGTACTGTATCTCATTTGGGAATCATTTTGTAGATCATTATTACACAAGCATGTGTTTTCGAAAAAGTAATGAAAGCAATATCCAATCCGCATGTTCTTTTGTTCAATTCTCAGCTCTATTCAACCAATTCATCTATACAGTTGGACTGTACTATTTAACATCAAAGCTGTAATTTAAACTGCCTCACCACCTCTTCTCTTCAATATCCACAATTCACAGGACATTAAAGCTGTAAATTAGGAAAGTGGTTTAAAACACCAAAGAACCAAAGATTTTTGAGAAAAAAAAAGATTCTTTATATTACTTTTTTCTTTATTTCAATAAATCATGTTTTAGTACTTTGAGATATGGTGTGAATGTTTGCATTGGTCTCTGCATATGCTGTTTCTCTTGGCAAGGTCTTAGTTTAAAAAAGGAAATGCTAGTTTCAGTGACAGTACTGTTTTTTAAAAAGAAATTAATGAACAAGGGAAAAGATCTCATACAATGGAGAACAAAGGGAGATACTACAGTAAAATCTTACTTATGGTAAGTTTTTGCTTCTCCTAAACTGAACAAAATAGCCAACTGATTTTCTGTTACCACCCAATCAAACAAATCATTCCACAGGTTTACTAAAGACATGTCGGGAAGCAATGCAGACCACAACACCTTCAGCACATCTGGCTGTGGTTTGTCAGTGTCAGTGGTTAGACTGTAGAGATGGACAAGGGCCTCTCGTATGAAACACTCGCGGTCTCTGTACCTTCTGAGTGCCTCACACACCTGGTTCTCATCAGCCTCTCCTGTTACCTGGACACACATTCAGCAGCATTACAGAGAGAGGAAATGCAGTGGGAAAATTCAGAAAGAGTACAAACAGAGCCTCAAGTCAAAAATAAATGAGAAGCTTGTGCAGTAATCAGGCTTGTATTTCTACCATTGCTTTCCCTGGGTAGTAAAAGATTCTTACTTTTAGGCTTTTCTGTGTAGAAAAGAAGTCACAGGAGCTAACCCCAGTGGCTAGCAGGCCCAAAAAGACCAGTCCACTTCTGGATTCCACAAAGCTTCTGATTGCAGCTTCACTGATTCTCTTCCGACCAGAGATATCTAAAGAAACTAGTGATGGGAGGACCTGGGGACTCCCCTCCAGAAGCTGCCGCACTGTCTCATCTCCATCTCTTCCATCGCTGTCATCTACAGAGAAGTGGTCCTCTGAAAAGTCCAGATGCTTGAGAGCATGAAGCTGGCTAAAGACAAAGAGCAGCTGGGCAGGGGACATATCCAGGTGCCGCTGCCTGTGGGCAATAAGGGATCTCAGGGTGTTTTTGCACTCAAGAAGTGCAGTGAGCTTAGAGATAGCACTGCAAGAAATATCCAGCGTCTCCAGGTGAGGGAGATTGCAGATATCCTCAAGGGCAGCATCATTTAGGTCTGTGTTGGCAAGGTTTAACATTCTAAGGCCCCGCAAGGAGCTGAAGCCAACATGGATCCCACCATTTGCCTCTAAAGACTCCCAGTCCAGACGTAAACCGCTGAGGGACAACCTCTGCAGGCTGGATCTGCATTCTGGGTTGGAGGCCAAGCCTGAGACAATGTCAGCCCCAGTAAGACCACCAGAGACCCAGGAGGCATCTAGTTCCAGGAGCCGGTGAGGGCAAAGAGCCAGGCGGAAAGCTTCTGCAGACAGTGGGCAGCTCTGAATGGAGGCTCGGCGCAGACGGAGTTCTTTGCAGCTTCGGAAAATCCCAACAGTTGTGTCATTCAGTATCTCTTATGGGAAGAAACAAACATAGGGATATTGTAGGAAAAAGAAGCATCGGTTAAGTCATATTTATGTTTGTGGAATATACCTTTCCTACTCTTGCAATATGACAAACTGAAACCTCTGTTTACTGCGAACTAATAAATCATTTCACCTTCAATTCTTTGGAATAATTTTTCTTTCCTTCAGTTTGCCAAACAACTGCGACCACTCAGTAGCGGTAGAAAATTGATGTTTGCAGAGCTGTTTTATTTTCTGACCTACCTTTAGCTGCCATGTGATTCAGAAGCTGGTCAGCAGTCTCCTGCGGGAAGACCGGGGCCCAGATGAGGCTCATGGAGCCGTCTGCTCGCATGCTGCACAGAGAGCTCAAGCTCTGGCACACCTGAGCCAAGCAGAGGTCACAAAGCGTCGGGGGGCCCTCCGCATCCTGCAAGAACATCACCATGTATCACAATAATCACACACACACTACAGAAGAAGTATATGCTCATATGCTCACTCGACTCAAATTAGAGGGAAAACTTTACATAATATTCCATGTGATCTGGCCAAAATACAACAGCGCAAGTTTTATTATATGTCATAATTCTGTGATGTAAATGTCATATTAAGAGGTTTCAGTTTATTCTAATTGCATTTAAGCCTACATAGACCCTCCAGTTGTCTGTGTGGTCTTCCTCAGGCCTCAGCGGATCTACAGAGACACGGATCTCTAACCTTAGTCTAATTTTATCCGCCACAGATGAGTCTCCGCTCACGAGCAAAGCCTGTTTAAATCGCCTCGACCCCACCGCTTTCTGGAGGGCAAAGTGGACAATAACAACTGTTGCTTCTACGGCTCTACACAACAGCCGAGTGCTTGTCACAGAGTCGATGTGCACGAAAATAAAACCTTGGCGACATTACATGAAAGGGAATGGGGTCAAACTCACCATGCTTGAAAGTGAGAAGTCCGTAGGAAAAATGAAAAAAGTAACAGCAACACTTCGTTCACCTGCTTTTTAAACCATGTTACTCTGATTATTTATTCATTTCCTTCCCCTTAAACGAATGACAGCTAATCAACCGCTCCTCTGTTTAGATTAAAGTCGCTACAGTTTTTCGCCAGACGTCAAACCACAAGTGTCAACTGTCAATGTCCAGCTTGTGATTGGTCAAGCCGCATGACGTCACCGAGGGCTTGGCGCAGTGTCTGTGATTGTAGGGGATTAAACGCTGTATCAATTACAAGCTTAGAGAAGTGTCTTTGGAGGTATTGCATAGATTCTAAATAGTGAGACTTGGATGGTGACTTTAAGTGTTACGATTACTGTGGACTGGGTCTTAAAAAATACAAAAAATAAATATATTTTTCCCTCTCCCTTTGATTTCATCGCATAGGTATTCTCCAACTTTCCACTAGACCAGTATTTCCCCCTTACCTTCTTTCGGTCTTGGGGCAACCCAAAGTGCCTCTCATGTTTCTTGCTGGATAGGAATATGAACATGTAAATAATATAAAATAGCTATCTATTACTTTTTGGCCTCCCACATTTACATAGCCAGAAAGCATATGCTTACACACAAACACATAAACCAGTTACTAATTCTGATAAAAAATATGGATATTTTTGTGGAGTCTGTCAGTTCTTTTACTCCGCAGATTAAGAAATATATTCTTTTAGTTTATCTGGGATTTTTGTTATTGTGTTTTTGTTTTTATCTGCTTTCATGCATCTTCATATCTTCATTCAGAATAAACTGGTACAATTATGGTATTTGCGAAGGTGAAACTGGGTGGTAGTAGAGTAGTTCGGCCACAAGGAGGGGCTCACAGAGAGGGGTGGATTTGATCTTTTTTACCACAATGACAGCTTAAGTCTCAAAGTTCAAAGTGAACTTTCACAGAAATTATCCACAGATACAAAGGATCAAACTCCATTATGTGCCTCCAGAATATACACTTTACATATACTTGGTTTTCAGAAATTTGAGCAGTGAGCCACTTCAGGTGGAGCATGGAAGACCAGGTGATTTGTTTAGAGTTTAAAAGAGTTTGCAGATGTTATTATGCTTGCCATGTTTTATTGTTAAAGGTTGATAATAATAATGGAATATGGGTCTTAAATTATTGATTCTGCAGGACATTTTTTCAGCTTCTGAAATGGCACGTGTTAGAAAAAGTTTGGTAACCACTGTGGAGTCTGAAGTAAAACATCATGTTAACTCAGAGAAACGGGAAAATTATGAGGAGCATTTTGCTCAAAGAGTAATGTCTGTTTTCATAATATATTTGAATAATTCTTTTTATTTTGAAAAGTAGTAAAGTCACTTTGACGTCTTCAGACTTACTGCAAAATTATTTCAAAATAATGAACAAATTTAGAATTTGTTAGTTTTATTCATTGATATGATTTTACTTGCTCAGAAATCTGGTATTACCAAGGCTAAAACAATTTATTTACAAATTAAAGATTTACATTTTTGCTTATTAAAAAAGCTTTTTCCTTTCCTTTCCTTTTCAATTCAATTCAATTCAATTCAATTCAATTTTATTTATATAGCGCCAAATCACAACAAAAGTCGCCTCAAGGCGACTGAAATCAGATTTTCAGATTTCAAAAACATTTTTAAAAATAAAGATTTTTCATTCCTGTTTGCTGTAATTTTTCAGTTTCACCCACTGCAGTGAGACTCACTATGTCGATCACGCACAAACAAACATATGCCCTCACACATGTGTGCGTCACACACGAGCACCCACACACTTCTACACAGACACATTTCTACAATATGAATCCTGTCTTGATTGCTCAGAAACAATACTGTCCTCCCACATGCTGAAGTATGCCTCCCCACACAGAGAATCCCCATGCTTCAAAGCCTGTGCTTCCTCTCCGGTCCAAAACATTTAGCTGAGGGGCGTTCTTTTTTGTTTGAAAAGCCCTGTGCATATTATCCTCATACCAAATAAGCACAGCTGCCAATAGCTCTTGGATTGCCTCTGGAGGAACACACATCCCATATAGGGAGTAAACACGAGAGAAGCACTCGCATCCAAAACAACAGAGCTCGTATTATTATGCTAGAGCTGGATCGCCAGAATCACTCAGTCATTAGATTCGAGTTGATAGGAAACAGATTTGCGTGGAGTAAGCAGACTGTGAGAAGTAGTTAGGTGAATGAAACTGACAGATGAATATGTGAGTGAGAGGGAGAAAAGAAAAAAGTCCATCAGCTTTCAAGCCTGACTGGCATATTGCGTGTGTAGGAGACTGACTAACCCTGCAAACCAGATCTTGTTAGGATTTAAAAGATGGCAGAAAGATTGTTTTTTGCATGTGCCTTCACCAGTAACTGACTCACAGCCAAGTGCATTCATCACTTTGTGGTGAAACTTTATATTAGGAGGAGTCTTTTACCCAAACTGACATCAGAGGAGGAAGGCAGGGCCAAAGCCTCCACTCAGACTACAGGAGGAAAAAAAAATCACACCATCAGCCCCTCTCGTTCTGTATATGGACCACCCTCCAGTGTCCTCTTCCAGTTGACAGTTTCTGCTGGTGCCATAGCATAGTGTGCAGGCCGTTAATCTCAATGAGAACAAAGTCAGAGGGAGACTGGGAGTGAGGAGATGGGAATGGAGAACCAGCAGAGGAGGCACGCGTGAGACACCGAGCTGGGTTCTACCTGCAGCTCTTGGACCACTGATTGATCTCACTGACACAGGTTAGACTTTTGCCTGTTTTAAGAGCTCAGAGTGGCATGTGAAGTTTCAGAAACTGATGTGACAGTATGTATATTTTTGAACTATATGCGCATTATTGAATCTGTAGATCTTTGATGAATGCAAAACACAGATCTAAATGCAATGTACTGAGTATAAACCTTCTTCTGATGGCTTTAGAAGGATCCGTGGAAGGACTGTTAATCTCCTAAAGGAAATATGTCTGATGTGAACCACTTGGCCCCATTCACCATGTTTAATGTTCATGTTTAATGTTGTCTCTTTAGCAGACAGACTTAATCAGTGGCACCGTCAGAATAACTTGTGGTCTAATCCTGAAAGAAATCTGCTGGCTCCGAGCAAAAGCCACAACAAAGTTTGAGTGGGATAAAAAGGAGGGATATGTGATTTGCAATAATATATTCTGTATGTTGGTATAACCAGTTTGATGGGACCGTAGGGACTCGTACGCTGTGTTCGCAGATATATAAAAGAAAATCCTTTAATCGAGGAGCTTACCAGCACACAGTGGTGCCACTTAGAGTTAGTGGGCCATTTGGCAGAGTCCTCCTAGATCCCTTCTCCACTGGGGAAAACCAGCCACCGCAAAGTTTGACCTGTCTGGTTGCAAAGGACTATATTAATATAGATGAGGTGGCTGGATCTGGTCAGGTCTGGCTCTGACCAAGGAACGTAGAGGTGAAAATACCCTTTTAATAAGTGAAAAAAAGAGGGAGGGAAAAATGAATGACAGAGAGAAACCTGGTGGTAATAACTGCAGATGAGATTCACAGCTGCGGCTGAGGAGCCTCTATGTAAACACTGTCACTCCTGTCAGACCAGAGCCTGTGAGATTCATATTGTGGCGTTGGAGACATACAGATGGGCCAATTGCTGAGCCTTAGCTATTGAAGGGAGGGATGACCGGTGACTACAGAAAGACAGGAAAAATGCACTCTCTGAGTAATAATAACTGACTGCCTGTGCCAAGGTGTTTTTGAAGCCCGACACATGGGCCACTTTCATTAAAGCACCTTTTCCTTTCCCATCATATGGTTTGTGATCTATGCCAAATAAACAGAAGCTAGTTCCATATGTAAAAGCTAAAACAAGCCAAAGCTTTACTTCTATCAATGAGTCTTTGTGCTTCATGAGAACACAAAAAACTTTCCCTTGAGGCGAGCATGTTTTTTTCCCTGCAAGGATGATAAAAGGGTACTATTCTGCATTCTGAGCTTAGGTAATGCTCTGGGATCGGTCCCGTTTACTGTGGTCAGGGCTCTTCAATGCAACTAAACATCAAGTTAAGGCCACAGAAATGATTCAATGCCCCTGCTGTCTCTGCCTCGCGATCATTAATTTCTGCCTTCGTGGGCATCTGTAAAAATCCTCAGCAGATGTGTTTCAGAGCATCAGCGTGATGCAGTTCATATCATGCGCCTGTCAGAAGTGTCAGCTGAAGGTTCAGCTTCAACTCATCCACCAGACTGCCTTCTGGTTGGATTTGGCTTGACTGCCAAAGTCAGCCTGACGCTGGCTCGCCGTTATTGCTCCACTTCCAGAGCCAAGCCATGTTACTGAATATGAGAAGGAGGGATCTTTCACTTAGCATGCGCCCACCCCTGCTTCTTTTCGTTGCGCTGTCAAAACCAATAAGATCAAAACACCAGCTTTCTTCCCAAAAATAGACTCCAGAAAACATTACTCATAACCCAGGAATCTCCCCTCCCCCCCCCCTTTTTTTTAAACGCTGCTCTTCATCAAACACGCCAATTTATTTTATTTGTCACCAAAACTCAAATGTATCTGCTTTCTAGCAGCCAGGCAGAAGTTAAAGTGAGTCAGAGAAGCCCAATGACTACCACCTGCTGCTTTCTTTGCTCATTACCGGACTAAAAATGTCTGCACCTCATGAAACACAGACTGCCACTGGATGCTTCCCTATAAGATAGCACATTCAGCATCCTCCATGACCACAGTAACGCAGTTTTCTCTCAAGTATATTTTAATTTAATTTAATTTTTTTACTTGGAGTTAAATCTTTTGTCAGATTCCTCTGTTTTATCCACATAAGCTGGTGCTGGTATGGTGAAAGACTATAGGGGAGATTTGCAGAAGGTCTGAGCCATGAGGTCTACTGAAATATTAAAAACAGATCTCAGCACTTGTTCACACCCGCCCAGACATACAAATGTGGTAAGAAAGAGAACCCACGAGGGGAATGTATTTAGAATAGGAGATTTTAAATACACAGATTCCTGCTGATGAACAAACAGCTTAGTACGTGAAAACAGGTGTATCTCAATTTTCACTTTTGTAAAAACTATTTAGTTATTGGTGCTTTTTGACTAAGTTTTGCAGCCGCAGTGGATTAAACAGATTCAAAGGAAAAAAGAGAGCCTTTGCAAAACTTTAGTTTTCTTGTAGTCTGCCTGTTAGAAAGATGATCAAATGGAAAGAGATGAGTGATAAAGATAAATATCTGAACCAACTCTAGTGGAGTCAGTTTATTTTGATGCTACCAAAGTCCTTTTAGAAGCAGGCACCCACTGATGTCCAGATCTGTGGCAGGGAATTCGCAAGGAGCTGCAGGTCATGGAAAACTCTAGAATAACACCAACCTAATTCCTTATGTATGCAATGCGTTTCTCTTTCCTTTTCATAGATCTGTATGTTTTTTTGATAATGCATAGAGGAAACACCATGGGACCTGGAATGTGGACCGTATTTATTCTGCTTGGTCTGTCCCTCTGGAGCAACAGTCAAGCCTTTACCAAGAACCCCATCCTCTCCCGGATGAGAAGGGCCCCAGAGGCCAATGGAGAAAACAAAAAGTGCTCTTACACCTTCCTGGTCCCCGAGCAGAAGATCACAGGCCCCATCTGTGCCACCCGTGGTTATTCAACCGACAAGGATCGAGTGACACGCCTGGATGTGGCCTCGGTGCGCGACCTGCTGTCTAAGCAGCGTCGGGAGATGGAAACTTTGAAGCTGGTGGTGGACGTCGATGGCAACTTGGTGAATGAGATGAAGCTGTTGAGGAAAGAGAGCAGAAACATGAACTCCCGAGTGACCCAGCTCTACATGCAGCTGCTTCATGAGATCATCAGGAAGAGGGACAACTCGCTGGAGCTGGCTCAGCTGGAGACACGCATCCTCAACGCCACCACCGAGTCGCTGCGCCTGGCATCCCGCTACAGGGAACTGGAGGCCAAATATGCAGCCCTGTCAGCAATAGTGAATAACCAGTCAGTGGTTATAGGAGCACTGGAAGAGCGCTGTATGCAGGTGTATAGTCGTAGGCATGAGCATCCACCTCTTGGACCTCCACTGGTGCAGGTGGTGCCTGAGAACATTCCAGTCAATGTGCCACGTTTCACCAACGAAATCCAGAGGTTTGCACGGGAACGAGGCTCTCGTTCCGGTCCGTCACCCACAAGCGGTACCCTGGAAGCCCAGAAACCTCCACAGAGAAACTTCAGCGCAGAAGGTTAGAGAGTTACTCATCCATCCACAAATCCATTCATTTAATCCCTGCTTCAGTCCCAAATATCCAACAAAGTCATGGTAAAATGTAGAGCAGCAAAATAATAATCCAAAATTTTGAACACAGCTGCAGGTGGGCCAGTGTCCCAACTTCTAAAGGTTAAAGATTTTGTAAATTCAGCTCGCACCTCAACAGAAGGAACACAAACCAGGATGGAAATAAAAATGCGCTAATGTCTGAATAGAGGCATGCAACCTAAAGTAGAACAAAGAAAGTCCTAAGCAGTGAGATTTTGCTCATCAACAGATCTCCCTCAGATAGTTCAATTACCTTCACCCAAGAATAATAGAGTGTGTTGAACTTCAGTGCAGCTGTGTGCAAAAGATCCTTCATAAAACTGCAACTGCATGTGAAGTGCAGACAAAACTCAGGCTGGCATTACAGGCGCCGTCCAAACCACAAAGTAGAGGTAATTCTGTTATATAAGTGAATGGACTATACCTTTACCTTATTATCATAATGTGAGCGACTTCCTCATCCTTTCTGTAAACTCACTTCTACACCTGCCAACAATGAAAAAATTTACAATGTTAAATTAGCTTGCGAAAGGGCAGACATTATTAAAGAAAGGTTAATAAGATATCTACTTTTTTATTACTTCAAATGAGGGAAAGTTATTTCTTATTAAAGTGACTTAATAGGCCAATTTTCTTCTACTGCTCTGTATTTAACTTTGCAGACCTACAATACATGTGTTTTATATTACTCTGTGTGCTTGTGTGACTTTTTTTTCGTGTTTACTGTTTTTTCCCGCATATTTCATTTTCTGTCAGACATTTCGTTCCTTGTAATGTAAACTCGTTGTCTCAGTGCTCTAATTTAATCTGCCCTATGAAACCCAATTGCGGTCGGATGATAGGTTTGGTCAAAATTGACCTTTTGTTCTCTAAAGAAGTGTGCTTTGTGAAAATGTAACATTTGAAACCACTTACCTACAAAACAGGATAAAAAAAGAAAGAAGCCTGCAATGTTACCCAGTGATTTGTGAAGTCTTTTTAAAGCCTCAAGCTGAGCATTTACACTTTGCAATCTTGTCAATATCAAACAGGGCCATACTTACAAAATTAGCATCATGTTGTATTCAGTATTCATAAACTCAACAGAACAGTTTTTACTGATAGCACGGATTAAGGTAGTGCTACTTTTGGTCTATATAAAAAGTAGTCCACGCTAACTACATCTTAGCTAGGTTAGGCTAACTTGAGGATAGTTTGTTAATCTAAGCTGAAGCATATTTGATTTCTTTTGGGTTTTGTTTTGTTTATTACTAATTTTGTGCATTGAAAAAAAGAACTGAATGCTCTAAAGTCCAATTCAGTTTCTTATGTAGCATAAATAAGTTACTGGCTGAATCTAATAGTAAACAGTACTGGTAAAAGCTAACTAGCCTAGCATCCGTTTCCTTAACAATTCAAAAAGCCTAACAAACCTCACCTTCAGATTTTTGTCTCAGGTCTTTGATTTTTATAAGCATATACAAATGTATTTTTAGTAAATCTGATTATTTTTTCCTACAAAAATGTAGAATGTTTGTTCAGCTCTCTACTTTCTTGATAGAGCTAGATTTTTTAGTTCTCTCTTACTTTTATCAACTGTATCTTCTCTTATTCTCTTTTCCCTCAGGCCCATTCAG
Organism: Rhamphochromis sp. 'chilingali'; assembly: GCF_963969265.1. Classification (NCBI taxonomy): domain Eukaryota; kingdom Metazoa; phylum Chordata; class Actinopteri; order Cichliformes; family Cichlidae; genus Rhamphochromis; species Rhamphochromis sp. 'chilingali'. The sequence continues at coordinate 10,197,474 of NC_137943.1, read as the reverse complement.
AGACTGTCTTGCAGCACAGGAGGCTGGCTACAGCACTAGTGGCATGTACCTAATCAGACCAGATGAAGCTGAGAGGCCAGTGCAGGCCTGGTGTGAACAGGACATAGACAACGGCGGCTGGACTGTCATCCAGAGCAGAAGGGATGGTTCAGTTAACTTCTTCAGGAACTGGGAAAACTACAAGGTGATGACAATTGCACTTCCTCTGCCCCATCTCTTTCCCCCTCTTTTCTTCTTTTAAAAGTGCTGTCAAATAAATACTTGGCCTATCCAGAGATAACAATGTGCTGTTATACGTTCCATCTAGAGGAACCACTGGGGTGTTTGAAACAATTCCCTGAGCCTGAATCTTCATGTATTCACTTACTGTAAGATATGTCAGCAGCACCATTTGTTGGAGATCCTTTTTTATTTTCCCATTATGAAACATTAGCTGTCCCACTAGGAAGGTATGTTCCACAGCTCAGCTGGAGCCAAATTCTTTCCAAACTGCTTCTACTACAGCACCTTCCTGGGTGGATGGTTAGTACTACACCACATCAAAGCACAGTGAGACTGAGATTGAGTACATCATTGCTGGCAGCCTCTGCAATCCGGAGTTCCATTCAACCAGGTCAAGGCTGGAGTCTAAATTGCAATTTCCAACACTGATTTACCTCTGTACTCTCCCACAAAGCCACACACACATACACACACCACAGAGGAGGCCTCAAACTCAAAGCCTACATCATTCATCATTTGCTGGCTCCCCGAACTAATCCGCAATCACAAACCTCAACCTCTTTTACCAAGTGAAGTGTTCTGGCGGCATGTAGCCAGACATAGATGGCTGGTGGTTTTTCAACACAAGTGGCCAGGCCAGTTTCACTATTAGCAATTGTTGTGATATTTTGATACCATGGTAGCATTTACAGGATATTGTTTTATTGTGATATTATACAGAAAAGAGTTACTCAATAAGGCCCATCTACTAGTTGTTTTTCTCTTTCTCTCTGACCCAAGAATTAATGTGTAAGACTCACAGGCTGGTACCCCAAGGTCGAAAACACCACAGAGACGAGACCACTTCCTTACTCCCATCCTCCCTTCTTTATCTCTTAGAAAAAGGCTCGTTAAAGGCCAGGTGGTTTGTTTCAGAATTCACTAATGAAAGAACTCTGTATTCTGTGTATTTTGCTGGGATGATTATAAATTGTAGCTGAACTGATAAACTACACACAGGATACTTCTTTGCTCACAAGGCAGGAAGACGTTTCCTTATTTGGTCTGTACCGGTTTGAACTGAGAACTTGCTGACACACGAACCTTTTTTTCCTCTATATAAGCTGTTATGTACTAAATAAACCTTTGAGTCGATTGGGAAGACAACCTGAAGCAGTCTGTGTTTCCTTGTTCTCCCAAGCTGCTCCCGACGTCGTAACTAACCCAGCTGAATGGCATACCTGAGTGTTACTTTAAATAATTAGGAATCTTAGAAGGAAAGGACAGAACTCTGCTTATCGCTCGTGCCTTGGAGGGAAAACCGGGATGGACATTTTTTCCTTCAGCAATGATCCAAGAGATCGTTGCTGTGGGGTAGGAGCAATCAGAATCAGAATCAGAATACTTTATTGATCCCTGGGGGAAATTATTTTTTGTTACAGTGCTCCATTTTAAACCAACATTAAGACAAGACAGACAATACGCTAACTAAGAATAGTACAATATATACATATATATACATACATACATACATAAGTCACTTATAAATAAATAGTTGGAAAAGAAACATGTGTAGCTGTAGCAGCAAACAGTGTGTTAAGTGGATGCGTTGTACAGGGAGATGGCCACAGGCAGGAATGATTTCCTGTGTCGTTCAGTGGTGCTTTTCGGTAATCTCAGTCTCTCACTGAACGAGCTCCTGTGACTGACCAACATGTCATGGAGTGGGTGGGAGGTGTTATCCAACATTATCTTTATCTTGGACAGCATCCGCCTCTCCGACACCACCTTGAGGGAGTCCAGCTCCATCCCCACAACATTGCTGGCCTTACGGATCAGTTTATTAAGTCTGTTGGCATCTGCGACCCTCAGCCTGCAATGAAGGAGAATTTTGAAGACAGATGGCTTTTCCAGCATAAACTCTACAGCATGTCTTCCTCAGGAATTTCAAATGCAGGATGGTATCCGTATATCTCAATGTATTTTTTTTTTCCTTTTTAATTTTCACTTTTCTGCAGAATCATGTCATGAGAAAGACCTTTCTTATTTGTTCCCCTGACAGTCACTCATCATCGCCCACAACTCCTTTTTATTTTCCTAAATAATCCTCATGTTTCTAAACTCCACGGGTAACCGCAGAACATACAGTGTACATTGTTTTCTGTGATCTTTTTTGTAACTTTCCTTTTAATCTTCCTTTGACTCAGAGCGGCTTTGGCAACATAGACGGAGAGTACTGGCTCGGCCTAGAAGGCATCTACGGCCTCGGAAGGCAGGGGGACTACAAGCTGCTAGTGGAGCTGGAGGACTGGATGGGCAAGAAGGTTTACGCTCAGTACAGCAGCTTCCACTTGGAGCCAGAGAGCGAAGGCTACCGCCTGAGGCTGGGCACCTACCAGGGCAATGCTGGGGATTCTCTGAGCAGCCACAACGGCAAACAGTTCACTACTCTGGATCGAGACAAAGATGCTTTCTCAGGTAAACAATACTGTGAGATTGTCACACATAGTCTTCTCTGAAGTGTTGAAATATACATTTTCTCTTTGAATAATTGAGACCATTAAATTATTGGAATCTGCAGTCTAAGTGGTCCTTCTTGATTGGTCAAAACATATCAGAATCGACTAACAGATTCAAAAGGGAACATACTGTGACACGAGGCCAAGTTTGTTCATATCAGTGGTATATGTAAAAGATGGGATGGGTCTAAAAAACTGTACTTTACACTTGCAGTCTTTCTAATTGGGTGCAGTGCAGCTGATTACAAGTTTACAAAGTTACCTCAGTAAACATTTTCACCTAATTTAATTTATAGTCTCAATACTTTGTTTCAAAATATATCACAGCAAGATGCTCATTTCATAAATATGGTTATAATTACTGTAAAATAGACTAGAAAGCAATGTATGATTTAAGGCATGGCTGCTGTATGAGCACGTGGTGTCCTCCATTTGTCGCTTTCAGAAAAGCTTTACTATCACAGTCAATTTTTCTCACTTGATAGAAAAAATAAAGACTGGGTTCCATCGCTAGAAATACTTTTTCTGTCCATCATTATTGGCAGACGTAAAAGATAACAAAATACAATACAATGTTATGTTATATGTGTATACACAACACAGAATGCTAATCTCAAGATAACAAAAGGACAAAAACAGAACAAAAAGGGAAAAAAACTTATAGTTTTTTTAAAATTATAGTAATGTTTTCTAGGGCAGTGCCAATTACCTCACTGAGAAGAATAACCAATATGATAACCAATTCTTCTGTTTCCCATTTGCAGGTAATTGTGCCCATTTCCATAAAGGAGGCTGGTGGTACAACGGATGTGGCCAAACCAATCTCAACGGTGTCTGGTACAACGGAGGTGTCTACCGTAGCAAATACCAAGATGGTATCTTCTGGGCCGACTATGGCGGAGGTTTCTACTCAATGAAGTCTGTCCGCATGATGATCAGGCCCATAGATTGAGAAGAATGCATAAGCCAGGCTGGTCAAGGGGCAGCTATGTAGGCCACGGCAAACTTGACTCCATCTACATTGAGCCCAGCTTGAAGATGGAGTTTACCAATCGTCAGACAGTGACCTGAACTCTCTGCTATAAAAGACACAGATTCTGCTTGTTCTCCTTTTGATATCATAGCTGACTCAAACATAGATGGATTTACCATATTCCTATATGACTGCTCATAGGAAGCCATACTGCTCCTTTAACCACCTAATGTGTATGACCGAGAAGGTGAATTAAGAGTATATGCCTACGTTTTTCACTAAAATAATGGTAGCTGTCTCTCTGATTAAGAAACCACAATGTTTTCTTATTAGTATATAACTTCATGGGGCAGAGAAGCCACATCATAAAGGAACTTCAGCAGCTGTGATTTCATTCCCACGGTTAGCATCGCAGGCTCTTAATGCAGCTCGTCCTACCTCGCCAACATAAACGTCTGGAGGAAACACACGTATACGGCATTTAACTTCCTATAGTTGCTGGTAGCTGGAAAAGATATTTTGTTACTACGTTATAGATTTATCTGGGCTCTGTATTCACTTCCAGATGTGAAAGAGCAACACATTAATGAGTTGGAGTTTATACATTTGATTACATGGAAAGAGTGGCGATTTTATTTTTAATCCCTACACTTAAAATGACCTGTATACTGCATGTTAAAGTACTTTGAGTGCAGAAGACCAGAAAGGATAATTTATGTGTATAATTAAGTTATCATTACAGTGAAAGGGGCCAGGTGTCCTGAGGGAAATAGTAAATGATCCTGAAGAAAATAGGACTAATTTCCTGCACTGTACGTGACAATCATTCTCCAAGTGTGCTTACACGTATGGAAATTTGTTTTATATGTTTTTCTCATTTGGCTGTTGATTAAACTTGAGTATGACTCTGTGAAATACAATCATTGTTGGGAGGGGGAATAAAAAAGATGGATTTCCGTTTTGTTTTGAGTGGTTTTCGAGCATGAAGAATATGCCAGCCGAGCGTGTTGAAAGTTATAGGCATGGGGACAGACAACGAGAAACACATTTCTGAAAGCCAGACGGAGATGGAGAGAGAAATAGAGGGAAGGAAGGGGAGGAGGAGATGAACTGGGATGGAATGGGTCCAAATTTCCAAGTTATTTTTTCCAGCCACCCAACCAGCCCCCTACCCGCACGACCTTTTTTTTTTTTTTCAAACACAGAGAAATGTACATTCTTTCCACACAAAAGTGCTTGAACTGTATGTTTTTGTAATTAAAAAAAAATCTCTCCTCAACAAAGACACCAGTCCCTCCACCCTGTAATCACTGGTAAAGATGGAGAGCAGCATCCTTTTAAGGAAAACCATCCCAGAGGAGGGGGTTGCAGGGATGTAAAATGATGGGGATGCATTTGAAGAAATAGCCAGTTGTTGTATCCACAACAACACATTAAAGCCGAGCAGCCTGTAGTCTCGGATCTGAAAATAGGCTCACATGTTGTGCTCACCCACCACAATGGCCTTCACACCCATGTCTTTAAAAACTTTTATAAAGCATGAAATATGAACCAGGAACACGGGTCAAACCCAGCTGGACATGGAAACATGTTTATGGACATGTAAAAAAGCAGCCGCTAATAAAAAAAAAATGGCATTACAATCTTAAAATTAAACAGCAATAAAAGCCGATGAGTCACGATGCTTGGCAGAACAATATTACACAACCAACAGTCACTAAATGGGAACATTTAGGGTTCACTTCAGGGGACATTCTTGTTCAAGTGGTTTCAAAAGAGCTCTTTCCATAGGCTGGTTTATCTGTTCACCAACTCAATAGGTTTACTTGACTTATTAATTATTCGTCCTGTTCTGTCTTGCTGGTTAAAAGTTGTTTTCCACGGCTGATTCAAACGAGTGCTATGACACTTAATAGAAGAAGGATATGCAAAATCCAAAAGTTCCAGCGAATTCCTGGACCAGTTTGCAACACTTTGAATTTGACACTAATAAGAGTTGTCTTAAATCTTTCTGGCCCTGTCGGCTTTGTGTTGATGAGCCAGACCATCACACTCTTCAAGTGGTGTCCGTGGATGACTGGTTTCAAGCAAAGTCATCAACGCCAGGCGCACAACTTTGATCACATGGAACACATGAATCCTTTTTCTTTCTTTTTCAACCATTGTGTTCTCCCTTTGACAGTCCAAAAGAGTGCTCTTAATGCCTTTATGTCTATAAATCTGTCTCATTATAACCGTCAAAACCTCTGTTTCCTGAGAGTTTGCCTGCATGCATGTCGATGTTAGTTTAGAAGACTGAATTTAATTACATCAGAATATCTTGCAAACAGTAAAATTGAGATTAACGGTACAACTCTCATGTGTCTCTAATAAATCTGAAACTTCGGCCACCTGGCGTTTAGCTTACTTTGCCATAAAACTGGAAAACACTTCCAGTCAGGATCAAGAGTTATAAAAGCAAAGCAAGTGGATCCAAAGCTTACAGATTAATGTGATATACCCCCTTTTTTTACTTCTAAAATGAGAAGTTGAGTAGTTCTGGAAACTACCCCCATAACACTGATTCCACGCCGCTGAAAAGATGAGAAAAAAAAGTGCAAAGCTATTAAAGCTGATTTTAGTTTTATTGTTTGAGGATTCTTCTGATTTTAAGAGAATTTGTCTTCTGTATAACCGTTTCTGTGCTCAAGTAAGCTAAGAGCTAGCAAAAAAGCAAATAAACGTGAAAATTAGAGGCCAAGGGCTTTAATCTGTCACAGGTCTGAAAATATATAAATGCTTATTAAATCCTTCATTTAAACATTTAGTCTCATTGAGATTGAGATCTATTTTTCAAGACAGACCTGTGAACAAAATAAAACACATACAAAAAGTTAGACAAACAGGTACATGTACACAATTTAAAAAAATGCACAAGAGTAGCTTCATAACATTTTGGTAGTTTGTTCCGTTTGTAGGTGGAGAAATATTTCAATCCAGTTTTTCCAATTTCAGTGTGAACAACAGGTACAGCTAATGTTTAAAATGTCCCACGGCCTGACATTGTAAGAGCTCCGTTTAAATTCAGTCAAGGAGATAAGCAGGCAATCTTTGCAGCACAGAGCCTTGTAAATAAATATCATACAATGCTGCTGTCTTCGATTTACTGTACATTATCACATTTTGTTCTCTCATATAAGATACGATGGTGACCAAGAAAACAATCACCTGTAATGAATCGTAATTTACGGTAGTACACAGAATCAAGAGGCTTCAACTTGAATAGAGAAGCAACATCACCATAATCAAGCGTAGACAAAATTGGCAGATTGCACAATGATCTTACTAATCATGAATGAGAAACAAGATTTGTTTCTATGTAGAAATCCAATCTATTCCTTTAATTTTCTTAAAAGGTGCTCCGCATAAATAAAATAAAACATGCAGAAATGTGACCTACTGACATATACAAAGCATTTTTAACAAAGTATAGGCCTACTGCTTGCTGACAAGGTTGAAAGCAGGTTTAGATACCTTTCTAGAGCATGGTTGTTCTCTAAAACACTTTTTTGTGCTTTAATGCAAAATCTAGACGTCCTGTCCATCCCTGTCCTCCACTGCTACCCCCTGAGAAGCTTTACTGGATTAATTTCAATACAGATTTTCCCAGCTTGACCAAGGAAAAGGACGCTGATTATAACGGACCACCTTCCTGTTATAAATGTGCCTCTAAACCCTCAGTGAGAACAGACCCCACAAATCAGCCAGTGTGGGTTGATCCAAGTGTAGCCTTCCAATAACTTGTGCCGGTGACACACTGAACCCTCACAATTTTAAACAGCCTCACAGGGACATGGAAATGCCTGATTAACCCACAAAAACCAAACCCCTGCAAAGCCTCATGCTGGAACTGTGAAGGTGACATCCTTGGCTCCAGTGAAAGGACCACACTCAGGTCTGCACCAACTCAAAATACCTTGCCAGCAGACTGGGGATAGGCAAACGCTGCTACGGTGTGGTCCTCTGAAAACCACTGCACGTTTCAGAGGTAAAAGCCCTCCTTGTCACTAAGTGAAGGTTCACTGTCTACAGATTTCAGGCTCGGAAGATCCCTGACAGTTCGCTGCTGTTTGCTATAAAACATCTGCTGTTGGGGGAATGTCCGTGAGAGTGACTCATTAGCTCTCAGAAGCTCACTTAGTGTCAGCAGCAAATCAGCAGACAGGATGTGGAGCTGTTTTCTTTGAAAATAAGCTCCATGATGAATTTTTTGCTCTAACTGGGACGGTTAAACAAATCCGTAACTAAGTTTGTTGCTAAGTGACCTTTTGATTTAGGGCTCAACAGACACTTGTTTAAGATGGATCATCGTTTGGAGAAATCTGGGAACGCTCACTTTGCTGTGGACAGCTACAGTTTCCAGTCTGTCCTAAAATTTCCAGAAGAGTGATAGTGTGCTTAGCTTTGAAGCAAACAAGCAGAGGCTGAGATTGTGAAAATGATCTTTATCTTGCTGAGGGGTTTTTCTCCAAACTAAGCAGCAAATGCAACCCAGAGATAACAAACAAAAGGACATGTGAACCATAGAACATTTGCTCCTTGAGTTTCAGCTGCTTATTAACTGACATTTAGTCTGTTAAATGCATCTAATAGCAATGAAAAATTCAGATGGTTTTCATCGTTCTTGCGTTTGGCATGGCAGGCTTGTTTATTCTGCTAAAGCCGCGAAAGCCTAAGATGATCAAATGCACATCCTTTGTAAAGAAGTATGACCTCTGAACACTGCAGGTTAGTCACGTAACTGAGGACCCGCTAATAGCCTACAGTATGTCTGTATATGTTCAGTGATTGCACTCATTTTGATGAATGACATGAGTCAGATGGCCTGGTTAAGGCTTTAGAACCTCCTGGGTATGTGGGGGCAGGGGCAAGGAGGACCATCTATTTGATGACTCAGCTGTTTTTACGCCAAAGTTAAAAGAGTGAAAAACAAAAAGGGCCTCCTGGCCTAAATCTGCTCTGGAGGAATATTATCTGTAAAGGACAATATATGGAACCACGGAAATGCTTTCTGATGAGCACTGTGGAGAATTGAGGTTTCTAACCTCAACTGGTAACTCTAAAGCTACATTTTTTTGGTGAAAGCAGAAGAAATAATCACTTCATAGAAGTGTACTGGCTGATGTTATAGCCGTTGCATTCCAAAGTAGCTGTAGGTGTGAGTGACTTTTGAATTGAGTGGAAATTTTAGTGGTTATAATGGGAAGTGCGGGCAGGCATGCTTCATATTGGAGGGAAACTTCTGTGATCATTAGAAGTGTTTCTTCTGGTCTAAGGGGAGCTAAAAACAAAAAGTAAAAAAACCCATAAAAACTCAAAACCTAGTCTGCAAAATGTTGAAAAAGCCTAGAGCATGAAAACAAGACAATGTGACCTTTCTCTAAGTTTGTCGTAAAAGGTTGCAACACTGCTTTACGTGATTTGTTTTGAAGGCTTTGATCACATTCTTCCCACTGGTCTTGCAAACTGACTCTGGAGTCATTCTTTATACACGTCAGCTCAGGCTCTAAAGTCGTGTTAGCACACAAATGCTGTGTTCTGACATGAAAGCTGTTCACTGTTAAACACAAAGAGCTAAGATTCTGCTTGGTAAAAGACAGACAGCATTTGGGGGGGGGGCATCTTGACCTCTTTGTTATGCTTATGAAATTTACAAGATTAAAAGCACTTTTTTTCAGCTCTTCTGCATCAAGTGGACACCAGTGGGAGAAGTTTGTCCTCAGGGTTAAAATACATGCTTTCATCAAAGTTAAGCACGTCTTTAGAGAGCTTGTCTGGCAGAAGGCCTTGAAGGCAAACCTCACTAATCTGTGTACAAATATGAAAATGATACCACACCGCCATCTAGCGGCGCAGTTGTTTGTAACAAAACCACATGGTTTAGTTATTCGTTTTACTTACATTGTGTTTTCCACTTCTTTTTGTTGTGTGATTGATTCTGTTATTTATCTTAGCTTAGTCATCATATTTATTTAATTTAGTCACCATATTTATTTAACCTAACTTATTTATTGATTGGTTATTGACTTTTTAATAGATTTCATTTAACTAGTTAGTTTCAACTAATTTCAGCCATTACAAAATGCTAAGTGCTTTTCTCTCTTTTAGATTAATTTTGTGAAATGTATTTTCTACAATAAAGTTTATAGGTTTAGGGGAAGAAAATGTTACTGTCGCCGAATAATGACGTAATTGTAGGCGTTTATGAACGTCATGGCGGCTCATGCTAGCGAGCTTGAGATTGCAAAGAAGAATTTAACGGATGCAATTGGCGATAATGTCAAACAGTAAGTGAAGTGTTGTTTGTGTGCTTGTCTTTGTTCGTAGTCTTGCGTTTTGGTCCCATTTCTGTGCCACTGAAATGAAAAGGGGACTAACATTAATTAACTGCGCCTTGGACCAATTAGCACCTAGCTATCCTCTGCTACATTTTGCAGGATTTTCCCCGTTGTTGACATATTACTGTAGCATCTCTTTGGTATTTTTTTTATGTCTGTGGTGAAGGTGATGCGTAAGAAAGGTGAGATTTACCTTGAGCTTTATTAGCTGTATGAACTTTAACGTTATGGCGGGTTTGTGTAAATCCAACTTGACGATATTTTGAAAAGTGTACCCCGAGTTGGCGAGAAGTGAAACTTAACTTAAAGACGACGAGAGAAAGAAACAGGAACAGCACTGTTGAGTATTTGTGATTTTAAAAGTTAATAGCACGTGAATAACGCGATAAAGAGATGGAATGACGTGCAGATGGTGCTTGTGTATGTGCTTGTGTATGCGTGTGTTTCTGTCTGTGTCCAGCATCACTTTGTGTTGTAGATGCACCTGAGTTATGTGTGTGTTGGTGCTTGCGTCTTGTTTCCTCCCTGCAGTTACTGGGCAAACCTGAAGCTGTGGTTCAAACAAAAGATCAGCAAGGAAGAGTTTGACATTGAGGCGCGTAGGCTGTTGGCACAGGAGAATGGTCAGTGTCAAAGAACAGCTCTCCTCTGTGCTAATGTGTAATGTAGAAATTATAATACTACTAATAAAAAAATGGCTTATTCTGTGTTTCCTTCATTCATCCAGTCCATGTTCACAATGATTTTCTCCTGGCTATTCTTACACGGTGCCAGATCATCGTCTCCACACCAGGTGAGTTTTTTTTTTAATAATAACTTAATGCCTCTGAAATTGTGGCTGAACCTATATTTTATAACAGCTGACATTTTATGCATGTATTAAGCCATACCTTTTTGTCAGGACTGGCTTGGGAGCTGTTGAGATTAAAATTCAAGACTATTTCACCAAATAAAATGGGATCTCTGTTTGTGTCTTTCATGCACCTTGTTGTGTGTCCTTTTTGTCCTCTAGAGGGTGCAGGGTCATTGCAGTGGCAAGGTAGCTGTGCTTCAAAGCCCGGCAAACCGAAGGGGAATAAGAAATGTTCCTCTAGGCAAAAATTCGACGTAAGTCCTCCTTCATATTTTCATCCCCGCACGGGCTAGATATGTTCATGTTGGCAACAATACTGCTAAAACTGTTCCCACAAATTTATATTCTTTGACAGAGGTTGCACACACACCTTTAATGAATTGTTGGAAAAATACTTCTTATAAGGTTCTCCTCTCTAAATATTTTAGTTGCCAGGTAGTGTAACCAGTAAACCTTTATTGAGCTGCTGCTCCATTGAGTCTCTCTGTGGATGAGCTTTATCTCTACTGTGTTGGTCTGCAACTAGTGATGATAATCCATGTTCTGCTTTGCATTCTCAAAGGGCTCAGCATAGTGCCACATGACCCATTGCTCCCGCTGAAGTTTCTGGTTCTTGGGCCATTCAGTTCACAGCAGAAAAAAAAGACTGTCACCAGTCTAAGTCCGTCTGACTATTAACACAAGACCCATTTAACTCTTTACCCCTTGAAAGCCTCCTAGGAGTAACCCTTGAAGCTTTTTTCTGAACTGAGTAGTTTCTCATATTTCAGGCGTGCTTATAGAACAGGTCATTCAGTAGTAGTAGACCAAGTAGACCGATGAATACTGGGGTGTCAAAATTCATAATTAAGGGTACAGTGGAGGTAGATGCCGCTGAACCACACTGAGGATTGCCACAACAGCAACCTGACCAGCAAACCAGCTGCTAGGGAAACTACACAAAAAGGGCCTGGGCTTTCAAAATAAGAGTAGGGGAATGGTCCAACTGTAAATCAGCCATGGGTGATTTCATTTTCTGTGGCATGATTTAAAAAAAAAAAACAACCCAAAATGCATTAAAAAAAGGCTGAAATGAGTCAACAGATACACTTGGGTGGCCATCCTAAGTAAAGTGTATGTGTGCAGTACACTTAAAAAGTAAAATCACGACCGAGTGTTGCAGCTGCAAGGTTAGCCACCTCTAAATAACAACTGTGTGCTTGAACAGTGGACTGACAATATCGCTCGGATGCTTGTGTGTCCTTCAGCATCGTTTCCAGCCTCAGAATCCTCTGAGCGCCGCCCAGCCATTCAGCCCGAGGGAGGGGGGAAGTGAGGAGGAAGAGCTGCGTCTCAGCGCCCACACTCTGCTGCTGCCCACACGGGGCCAACTGGAGGCTCGCATGATGGTGACCGCCTTTGAGGTGGGCTTGGATAACGTCACAGAAGATGCCATCAGCACCATGATCTATGCCGTTGAGGTATATACTAACAGTTCAACAGAAGAGTGACTGTTTGAGCCTCAGTGCACCCTCATAAAAGCTGAGAGTGTGACGCAAGTGATTCTTCTGCTTTTTAAGTCTGACATTGTTTAAACATCGGTGCAGTGGTTTAAATGATCAGAAAGAACATGTTCTGCGTCATTTATTATGCAGCACTGACAGCTTTGTTTTCTCCAGAGACTGAGCAGAGCTTTGTCGCTTAGTCACACCAAAATCTAATGAGATGTTTACCCATGTGTGGTGGCCAAAAGCAGGAGGGACATCAGTTGTACTGTCTCAGTCTGTGTCCTTGCCCAGCACAGTGTCTTTTTCACTCAGCTGTTTGAATTATTTTAAAGTTGAGTTATGAAACAAGTATATAGAATATATATATGTAGTAAGAGAGGTCTGTCTTGATTCCATTATCAGTGATCACTTGGATTAAACTACACTAAGCTATCAGTCAGTTTACATGCAAAAGCTAATGCGACCTGTTGCACCCAGAAATGAATGGGAGCCATTTTGAGTCTGACTGTGCACTGACTCAGTGCTCTGATTTATTTCAGCACCACTTGAAAGATGTCCTGACTGCCGTAATCATGCGGAGGAAGGCGTATCGATTACGAGACAGCCGTTTCCCCTACGCCTTTGGCAATGACGTCACGCCTCAACCCTATCTGAAAAACAGCCTTGCTGCTTACCACAGTGTTGCTGATTGGTAGGGACTCCAGCTTTTGTTAGGCTGTGAGAATTCTCAGTATAAGAAAATGCATTTGATACAGAAAAATGTGTATGCCTCTCATTAGTGCAACTTCATTAAATCTTTTTAGTTTTTATGTTTGTATCAGTAGCTGCTTTCTTTTGCTGTCAGTATGGACTAATAGTGTACTTTTTTCCCTTGAAGTCCGCCACAGAGTGCTTCCCTCCCTGCAGGCCCACCACCACAGGTGTCACCCGATGAGGCTGAGCAGCAAGCTGTTCATTTGCTGGCTTGTTCTGCTGACAGTCTTCCTGCACCTCTCCCTCCAATCAGCATGTTTGATCTCCTCGAGGCTTTACAGGTAAGAAAATGTGCACAACTGGTCCTAGCAACATCAGCATATTTCACAGTGAGTTTTCTTGGAACAGCCCAAAGGAAAAGTTGTGATATTCCCAGGCAAGTGGTCAAATAATACAACCTTTGACCCTGTTAAATGTGATGGAGTTTTTCACCTTGAAAATGTGTGTGTGGGATTCTTAGAATGCTGTGAAGTTGTGTAATAGTCCACAAATGAGTGTGTAATAAGATTGATATAAACTCATTTTTCCAGCAAAAATGCCAAACTTTTCTAAGTTCTGGCTTCGAAACTGTGTGCAGTTGCTGCCGTTTTTTGTCTTATAATTTTCAAGCTGTCAGTTAGAGATGACAAAACTCATAGCTTTTTTTTTATTTTCTAACCAACCTATAAGTTTGAGGTCTTATTGCAGAATTGTTAGGCTGTTTGCCTTGTTTACTGAATAGTTGTGTTTACACAAAAACGCTGTTTCCCTCAGAAATGCATATGTAAAGTTTAAAGGTTTATATCTTCATGTCTTACTCTTCATGTCAGCACATGAAATTTCCCACTCGTGGGACTAATGAAGGTATCTTATCTTATCTTTCTTTACTCTTAACGCTGGATTCTTTTTTTTTCCCAAGCCTACTTTTCCATCATTTAACTATCAGAATTGAAATGGTTTACTCATCTCTTTTATACTCGTTTAATGCAGGTTCACCACGGCGTGATGCCCTCCCACACCATGTACGCCCTCAACATGGAACGCGTCCTGTCACGGCTTTGGCACCCCAGCCATGAAGAACTAGAGCAGGACCACGTCCACCGGCAGCGCATAGCTGCTAAAGAGGGCGTGCTCGTCAGCTGAGAGCCCCCGGCCACAGGACTGTGCACAGACTATGGGGGTTATCAGGAACCAAACACAAGAACGACCCCCAGATAGATATAATTTAGGAACTCAACTCTGTGTTTGAGAACTTAAAGCTGTTTAGAACCTGGAAAAATTTGTGTTGCACAGAAAGACGGAAGACAAGTAAGATCAAAAGAAGCTGTTGGATGAGACCAGAGCAGGCAGTCGGCTCCAGTAATCAACTCCACCAGTCGCTTCTGGCAGACAACCGTCATTTTGTAACTTCAGTTCCATAGTAGAATATAGTGTTTAATTTTATGTACACTGTCTGGGGATCCAGTGCAGGATGCAGTTGTGGAGTTTGTGGATAAGATGCCTTAACAGACTAAACCCTGTCTGAGTTGCCTCGAGTTCGTCTTTGCTCACGTTGTCAGATACGCATCAAAACATCCTGTAAAGATACAGAAAAGCACATATCTAATCCTCAAGTGTTGTGTAAATAACCAGTTCACAACATGACATACGGCACGTATAAAAGATTACAAGCATTTAAATGGTCATAAAAGTCCTGGACAGAATATGCAGGTGTATTCATTTAATGGCTGATTAAGTCTTGTGTCAGGCTGAAGTTGAGGGAATCTATGAGGAGCTTATCTAAACCAATGTACCAAGACTCAAGTTAAACATAGAAACAGTCCTGTCATAACAGGTAGGGCCAGGGTGTATCAAGCAGTGAGTGAAAGCACCTGTGTGGGTTTACAGTCTGTGTGTAGGGTCTTTAAACTGCCAGACAGCTGCCTCCTCCAATCATTTACCAGCTGGTAAATGATTGGGCATGAACATGTATCCAATCATTTACCAGCTTCTGGTGTCACTGTTGGGCTAAAGAGTCTGTTTTTTGTTTTATTTTGTTTCAATTTCTTTCCAAGTAATCTAACATGTGCCCCTCTGTTCAGGTTAAATGTATAAAGTGTATACATTTGTACTTTTTTTCTTCTACAGAAACGTATTTATATTACAGACAGTTATTACAGTTGAGAAAATAAATTAAAAAAAATAAGCCTCCTCCTCTTTACAAAGTATCTCTTCTCCACTCACTCCCTTCAAGTGTGTAAACAGATCTGCCTCGGCATCATGGCGTTTCTTGTAAAAGAGTCACCAGCTGTAGTGGGAGGACGGTGACTATTACTCGCGCGCGCGCACATACACACCCCCACCCGTCCCAGCGCTCGCTCGAGACCTCTTGCCATATTTGGCTGCCTGCGGCTCACTTCCGACGCTTCGCTGTCCAATGGGCGTCCGAGTAGCTTCGGCAACCATCGGGTGCGCCTCAGCGAGCTGGTGACTCAGTCTCCCGTCCGCCCCAGTTACTCCAACAACAAACACTCCATGTAACACACTGCAAGACTATCCGCTCACCTCCAGGCTCATTTATCGTTGATCACAAAGCCACAACACACATCCTGCTGCATGTCCAACACTTTTATTTTCTCATATTTACAGTTAAGTGCTCAAAATACTGCGTACAAATATTACTAAGTGTTAACTTGAGGTTTAACATTAGTTACAACTATATCACAAAGTTGCTTGAAGGTAAGTATTAAGAAAGTAAGGCAGTTTTGTCAGTAAACACACACCTATGAGTCTTTAGGGAAAGGTGTGAACTTTTGTTGTTGTTGTTAGTGTTCTGTACATATAATCGTTGGTGTCTGGGATACTCAGTGCTTGACTCATGTCTATATGCATACGTTGCTACTTGACATAGTGAAAGGTTCGGTTCACATTGTGTCTATGCAATTTGAGCCCACATAAGCCCTATCTATCCTCCAGTCAGGATGCAGGATATGTGTGGGCCACAGTCGAGTGATAAGATGTGAACACTTGCCATAGCTGGTTTGACAGATTATAGATTTCATTGTGTAGTTTAAGGTGGAAATAAATGACAAAGACACAAAAAAAATGCCAAAAATATGTAACGAGCCAGATCAGAGGCGCTGGCAGAGCCAAGGTTCCATCTGAGCTGTGTGCGCCTGTGCAATAAGTTTGATGGCTTCTGCTCTGTGATAATTCACCGTTGCTGACCAATACCAAGTATCTTGTCAGTCAGCCTCCATGTGGATACAGTCTGAGCGGATATTTTGGTGGAGGAGAAAAAAAACAATGCGCTGAGACTTCCCTGAAAGGCTGCATTTGGTCCCCGAGCAGTGTCCCTTGGTTCTTTTTCTTTTCTTTTCTTGGCAAGTCTAGTAAGCTTGGAGCTGCTGCGTCAAAATGAGCTGGCAGCCGCTGTTAACGTGGTCCATCACCTTTTGTTTGAGCAGAGCCAGCTCGTCCCGCAGGACGTTGGCAGAGGAAACCAACTCCGTGTTTTGGCTCTTTAGGTTTTTGACCCTGTCCTCCAGTCGGGCGATCCTCTCCAGCTTCCTTTTCCGGCATTTGGACGCGGCCACCCTGTTCCTCATGCGCTTTCTTTCAGCTTTGATGCGCTCTTGGGACTCCATGTCGATGGGGGAGAGCGGTGGGGTCTCGCCGGACATCTCCGGGACCGTCTGTGGCTCCTCTTTGAGCGCGTGTAGCCGTGAGTGCTGCGCAGCCACCGGCAGCTGGTGGTCCATGTGGTTGTGGGACGGCTGTGGGGCCGCCGGGTAACTTGTAGGTGGAGGTGGCTGTCTCTCGCCGGCAGGTGCGGGCGTGGAGCCTATTACAGCCCGAGTGAAGCTGCTCAAGTTGGTGTACTCCGGCGGCTCCGTGCGCACCGTGCAGCTGTAGGAAATCCCGCCGCTCTCGGGCGCAGCGGAGCCGGATGTCATGCCGTTGGCCGAGCCGGTCTGTGGGTCGGGCTGGGCGGCAGGTATCTGCTGCTGGTAGTGGAGCTCAGCCAGCGCCCTCACAAACCCTTCAGCGAAGCCCTCCTGCTCGTCGGTAATGTTCTTGGAGCAGATGAACTGGGTCGGGGTGGGAGTTGTCAGCCCGTTGCAAGACTGGATGATCAGTCTCTCCAGTTCAGGTGAGGCCAGCTTCAGTAACCCGACATCAGGGGACGTCAGGATGTCCAGGGCCTTGGCGCCCAAATGAGGTTTAAAGTTCTTCGGGTCGTTCAGATTCAGGGTCATGGTCTGTTTGAGGGTTTTAGGGTTGAAGCCGTACACTGCCGCCCCGTCCCGCTGAGAGTTGGAGGCTTCGTCGTAGAAGGTCGCTTCCATTTTTCTGGACATAAAGTTTTGTTCACCCTGAGGGAGATCTTTCTTTTTCTCCTTTAAAAAAGAAACGAGAAAACAGTCCAAGGTCGACTGTTTACATAGGTCCCGTGACAGTCCGTCAACTGGATTGCGATAGAGTCCGCCTATTGTTGAAGTTCAACTCACTTGACAACTTTATGTCCTGGGAAAACTTTTCCTTTGTGAGCCCTGCGCTCATCAACAACCAAAAATTGTCCCCCCGCCGCCGGGTCTCCGTGTCCGGACACACCGAATGTCTTCCGTGATTTATCCTCGCTCCCAAAAAGTAAAAACAGTGCCCGAAAACGTCTAATACTTTCTATCACTTCCAACGTGGAGACGAACTTTATCCACCTCTAAGCTGCAGCTCGCCTGAAAATAACAATGATGTCATTTCTACAGCCAGCGATTGGCTGGAGACGACTTGGTAGGCGGGATGTGTCTAATGACATGCAGGTTGCTCTGACAACAGGCCATATCCCCGCCCACCGCGATGGTTTATGGGATTAGGTAATGCAGACAGTGGAGCAATGTACTCTGGGATTACGTAGTGTTTTTGAATATTTAGTTACCCGCTCAATTACTAGTTATCCCCCGAAGTGCGCGCTGAGGGTGCGCAGAGATGAGCGCTAATTGGAAATGAACCAGGAATCTTTAAATAAGATGTTTCGGATCAGGAACATGTGATTTAAGGCTGTAGGTTTCACAGGCTTAAATATTAAAAAAATAAATCACAACAAAGAGATAATTAACCTGCTTGAAAATGCAGAAATTGTGGTGATCAGTGTGTGTGGCTGTACAGGAAGAACTACACGGGACTTTTGAGGAAGTGGGCACAGGTTGGCTGGTAAAGCAGGGTTAAAGACAGGAAAGAACAAGAACCTGACTTACGTTGAGCTCCTTTGTTGCCCACAAAATATGTGGTCCTACACCTGTGCTGGTTTTAAGTTTCTTTTTGATTTCTTGCTATCTGAAGATGGCATGTGTCCTCAGCAGTGCACATATTTACTCGGAAAATGTGTATCTGTGCCATACAGTATGTGGAAACAAGTAATATCCAAAAAGCTTAGAAATATAAGAACAAAAAAATTATTATATGTAAACAAATGAGTATTAATACATAAATGTACACTAGGCCGTAAGCACTAATTTATAGTCTTGTATGGGTACTCCATGTTTCTATACATGAAATTTATAATAGACTATAAGATTTGTGCATCTCTAACACTAACATTGTTGTATAACAAACATTTATGCAGTTATGGTCTGTTTTTCTTAGTACCAGTATCATATGATGCAATAAAATCAAGTTAGCTGCTGAGCCAAAGAGTATTTTATTTAGCTGATCATTTTCAGAAAAAAAAGCTCTTCCAGGAGAAATTTGTTCCACTCTTTAAGGAACATCAGCTTGTAAATTTCCACAGCAGCCTTTTAGAGTGTTTTTTCTCTTGAATGTGTTCATGCAGAGGATGTCAGTCATTCTTTTTGATGTGTGGCTTAAAAAAAAAACAAAGTTGCGTAATCCTGTTTGGAGTGTGTCAAATGTTTGGCATGACGTGAAAATAAACTAGCATGCAACTTTTTGTTTTGATTAAGGTGCAGTACTAGTTAAAACATTTATGGACACATATTTATTTCACAATGCATTTTTGCACAACATAAAAAGTAGTTAAAATAAATAATCGTAAAATACAAATGGAGCTCTATTTTAGGTACGATTGTGACCAATCTATAGATGAAGTCTGCAACAGCAAAGATGATGGCACAGGTGTAACTTCCAGGGGACATTTTTAAAACCTTATATTGAGGGCAAAGCCAGCACATTTAACAGCTATATATAATTTTTTAAAGATATTGATGGGGGAGTGTTTGTTTCCTGTAGTGGCCAATCAAATTAAGCTTATTTTTAATTATGTTATGAAATAAATACCCAAATAAGTTCCTGCGATAGATGGATGCTGAGTGGTGAGACTTGCTCGAAGGACTTTGATATGACACGTGAATTCCTTAAACACTGTAATTTTGGATTAATTGTTATTGAGCAAAATTTGTCAACGCTGATAAGGCCACACTATTAAAAAACTCTAGGCAACCTTAACACCGAACTGTGCTGAGAAAAAAAAAGACCATTGATTTAATGATGTATATGAGGGGATAGCAACATACCTATGCACTGACAGGCTAACCCAACCCTAAATCTACACAAAAAGTAAGGAAATCAGCTTTTTCTTTCTTGGTAATTTCTTTCTTTCTTTTGTTCCCCTAAAATAATAACACATTTGTAAGGAAAATGCATTTACAGGTTTAGCAGCAGAGTTGAGTATGTGGACTGAACCCATGAAAAACTTGTCAGATCTTTTCTTCTTATGTCAAACAGCTTATTCTACTATTGACTCTTGTTTTGAGCTGCTGACACCCCAGCATATGAGCATGGACCCTGCCAGAGCAGTCAGTTGTTCTTCTCCAAGCATGCCCCATTTGACTGTTCTGGATCGGACTTGTGCCATGGTGCAACTTCAAGCTTGTGTTTTATAAGACCAAGTAGCAGCATTATTTGGAGTAAGCCCTAGTATCATCTCCAAATTGAAGGCCAACTTCTATCTAATGGGGAATGTCAGAGACAGTCATTGAAGTGGGCGTCCCAAAATGCCGCCGCCACAAGAAGACCATTTCCTCACGTTGTCAGAACCGTAGGCAGTCTTCTACAGATTTGCAGTCAAGGCTTGCAGGACGACATAGCAGTGGGTAGGCAACTCCCTCAATGGAAAAACAAGGCTTGTCGTCACTGGCGGCAATCTGAATGCATATCAAGATATTGAGATGAGATTCTACAACCAGCAGCGATCCCATGTCTCCACAGTCTGGGACAGAATTCAGTCCTCTAAGACGACAATACTCACCTCCACAGAGAGGGGTTTATCAGAGACTACCTTCAGAACTTGGGAGTGGAGAAGATGGAATGGCCTGCCTGAAGTCCTGACTTCAACCCCCCTGAACACTCGTGGGTGTGCTGTTCATGACCAACACAACCATATTGGCTGACTTGCGACAAGTCGGTTGAAGAATGGGACGCCATCCCACAGCAGTGCCTGACCAAGCTGGTGACTAGCTTGAAGAGGAGCATGTGTATGGTTCTTCCACATGCTACTAAGGTCCCTGTTTGTTAAATGAATAAACTGTTAAATTGTCAATATGTATTGTTTCTTCGGACGAAATCATCCAATCTAATAAACGACACCAAATAAAAGTCCACAGCTGTTTGGTACTGGCAGAGAAGCATGGGTGCAGCCCCCACACTTAACTCATGAATGCATTTTCCTAAAAATGTGGCACCATTTAGTGGAAAATAAACATAATGAATGCATTCTTTGGCATTGCAGTCTTAACCACCCCGCACTGTATGTATGAATATGTGTTCTTTCATTCACATAGGTAGACACAAAGCCAGCTAATGACAGCTGCTGTCCAGTCTGTCTGGTCTACCCCATTGTATTATTAAACATGTTCTCCTCGAGCCAACTATAAATAAGTTAACAGCCCAGACAGACAGGCTGGGATAACCAGGGCAGCCTGAGGTCAACACTCTCCAGATGACATGTTGTCTTCATCAGAAGGCTGCGCAACACCCATTCTAAAGTATGATACCCTGAAGAATGCTTTAGAAACGTTCTTTCTTTCTATCACACGGTAACGTTCTGGGCCACTCTGTCCATATACCTGTGTCAAGACCCACCGTGCAGTGTTTCCAATCAAACTATCGCTATGGCCTGGCCATGCTTCCTGTTTCTCTGTCAGCTTTTCCTCTCTACTGGGTTGACGGGGTCGCCTTTAGATAACAGTGCTTTCCTCCTCCCTGGCTGGGCCAGCTGTTTCCACTGCATGGAGTTTTCTAATCAGGAGCTGGTCCCGCCTGTCTCTCAACAGGCCCTGCTTTTGTTGTACAGAGGTGGGACAATCCAGCTTTCACGGAAACACCCCTCCCCTCTCCTCCCCTTTATTAGGGCAAAACACACAGAGAGAGTGTATGTGCATGTGTTGATGTATCAACAGAACAAAGTTTTGATTACCTTCAGGCATGGACTTGAGGGACACACACACACACATGCACACTGGCCAGTGAGAGAGACAGATGAGATTTCAAACACTGTCCATGCACTGTTTGTTGGAGACCATCTGTTTCTTCCTGTCCTGCTGTTTGGTTTTTCTCTGAAGTCCATCTCTGCTGATCATTCCTTGCCCAAACATACGGGTCACATCCAGCGGCACTTCCTTTACACAGCTGCTTAGCTCCTTTAATAACACAAATAGACAAGGTAGGATTTAGAATGAAAAACTTGACTATATAAAATTCCCCACCCTTTGTCCTTCCCTCGAGCTTGAGGGTACCCTGGAGTATCTTTGCTGTGTTCCTAGAACTGCGCTCTTCTGGACAGAGATCTCAGATGTCATTCCTGGGATCCGCTTGAGCCAGTCGCCCAGTTTCCAGTCACTGCTTTGAGCTCTCCGATTTCACCCTCCACATCTTCTCTACTCTCTCAGCCCTTGGTATTTCTCGAGTTTCTCATGTTCCTTCTTCCTGATGTTCCTATTGGTTGGTATAGCTACGTCTACCACTAAGGCCTTCTCCTATCCCATTTTGACCTCAGGACTTCCAGACCATACTTCCAGAGATGTTCCTGTATACTATGTCGGCATACACTTCCACATCTGCCCTGTCTAATGGCAGCTTGCACCCTGTTGTTATGTGCTGGGTTGTCTCAGGGGCATCTTTGCACAGCCTGCACGTAGGCACGTGTCTTAGCTGATGTGGTAGACCTCAGCCTCTATCAATTTTGAGCTTATAGCTTGTTCCTCTTCTGACATGATTAGTGCCCCTGTGTTGTCTTTCAGTCCAGCTTTGTGAAGCCATTGGCAGGATTTCTCTATATCAGCCACTTCTTCTATTTCAAATCAAATCAAATCAAATCACTTTTATTGTCACATCACATGTGCAGGCACACTGGCACAGCACATGCGAGTGAAATTCTTGTGTGCGAGCCCCACAAGCAACAGAGATGTGCAAACACAACAACACAAACGAGCAAAATACAAGAATGGCCAACCTGAAACTAATAAATATATGTACAATATATAATAGTGTATGCATTTCTGGATGTGTATACTAAATATTTTCCTACGTGTGTGTGTGTGTGTGTGTGTGTGTGTGTGTGTGTGTGTGTGTGTGTGTGTGTGTATACACATTTTTACAAATTAAATAGTAAAAAAAAAAAAAAAAAAATAATAATAATAATAATAATAATAAAATATATAAAATATACAGAGTTGAATATGTGCAAAACAAGTGGCATTTATATACAGTGTGGAGTGCATAATGTTGAAGTTCCAGTAGTGAAGCTGAGGTGTCTATGACGTGTTCAGCAGTCTGATGGCCTGATTTCTTGGTGGTACATGCCGTGCAGGGGGCTGTCCTCAATGATGGTTCCTGTTCTTTCTCCTCTTCTTTCTCAGGGGTCTGCTGCCTGAGGCATCCACTAAGCACACAATCAGTTGTGGCCAGTTGTGGTTTATATATATCATAAAAGCAACTGAAATCATCAATGTCCTTTATTACAAATGTTGTGTAGGAATCAGTAGTTCTGATCTTTTGGTCCACCCCACCAGATTTATTATAATTTGTATTTCTAATTATTTTTTTTAATTTTTATTTCATTTTTAATTATAATCTTTTAATTCAGTTTACTTTCAGTCCCCCCCCCCCCACCCCCCGCTCATTGTTTAGATTTTCTAGTTTTTATTTAAATAATTTCAGTTTTTAATTAGTTTTAGGTAATTCTGATAACAAGCACTCCACAACTGGCATTGCAGTTATTTTCTGCACACTTTGAAAAAGTCAAAATGTTTTCAATGGTAAACTTGGACTTTTCAGATAATAAAAGATATAAATGTAAAATATAAAAATATTTAAATGTATATATAAAAATATGGCATGATGAAAAAGTGAATAAGCTGATTTCTGAAGCTAAAATGCCTGAACAACTTGGCATACGATAAGCTTTTTGTCCGCTTTCGCATTCCGTCCGACTCTGAAGTCCAGCAGCGTTAAAGCAATGCTTTAACTCTGAAAGTACCCTGATCACAAACTTGAACGATCAACACAAATGCTCTGCGGACTAAAATAATTGTTTAATCGCTGGGTAAGTTCAGATTACGCACTCGCGTCCTATTTGTTTATTAATAAGTACTTTATAAGTACTAGTCTGTTATTATTGCTGAAAACTCTGTTTTACCAGCTGCTGCTGCACTTCACACATTCCTGCCCTCCAACCGTCTGCAGGAGTGTGTGAAGATGCTAAAAAGAAGAAATTTTTCAAAAGCAAAATACGCAAGTTGCCTTAATAATTGCGTTTTTCTTGAATTTGTATAACCTGCTCAAAGTCGACACTGGTAATGTAACCTGGTTAATAATAAACCTCCTCCCCCACTTTCAGGTCATCTCCTCATGGCAGAGGTTTTTTATGTTGGAGTGGACGTGGGCACAGCCAGTGTGAGGGCTGCACTAGTGACCAGGGAGGGCCTGCTGAAGAGCACTGCACAGGAGCCCATCGGCATTTGGGAGCCGGAGTCTGACCACTATGTCCAGTCCTCCACTGAGATCTGGGAGAAATGCTGCACAGTTGTCAAGGTGGGATGATTTATGGCCTCAGTGTGTGTTGTAAAAATATACATCCATCCCTCTACAGCAGCAGTCTGAGCACAGATACACCAACACAGACTCATGTGTTCATTTTAGCTAATTTTTAGCATGGATGTTAATAGTATTTTAGCAGCTAAAGAAAAAAAAGCAGTTTCTTCATTATATATATGTTTTAATTATTTAAAAATTCCTTCTAAAACGTATTATTTAATATTCCTACCGCCCTTACATTGTTCTCTGCTAATTATTTCAGCATTTTCTTCACTACATCAGCCATCGTTTGTTATTTTTAGCTAACTCTCGGTAAGTCTTTCAGTCGTTGTGTATTGTCATATGCTAATGTTTCGCTTACTTTGCTATAATTACTTTAAGCTAGTTATTTCGTCTTTTTATTCAGCACCTATTTTAGGTAAAATATAAAATATATTTACTATTTTGACCATTTTGGTTACCTTTAGCTAGCTACTGTACTCGTGCTTTTTCTGCTAACTTTCTGCATTTAATTCCCTCCTAGTTCAAACTCAGCTGTTGCAGTAGGCTTCTTACTACCAGTACATTTGCATAATTAATTAAACTAGCACCACTGAAGAACAATGGGCTGTGAGCTCAGTTTCTTGATCATTAATATGCCAAGTGTCATGACCATGAGGACCATTCACAAAGAACTGAGGAATGGCTTTCAGTCATTGTGCAAAGGCACTGTTTATAAGGTTGGGGAAACCTGCAGTCAGCTGAGACTGAAAAAGTCACTGGGATGAGTGACCAAGCGTTTCTCCCACTGAAAAGGCTACATCCAGATGATTTTTGGGATTTCCTTACCTAAATGATTGCGCATGCATCAAGACATTTTACTTCAAGATGTTGCACCTCCATTCTGAACAAGCAGGGATAGCTCAGTAGGTAAAGTGGTCGCCCCATGATCGGAAGGTCGGCGGTTCGAATCCACTTAACGGCTACCCTGAGGTACCCCTGAGCAAGGTACCGTCCCTACACACTGCTCCCCGGGCGCCTGCTTAGTGGGCTGCCCACTGCTTCACTGAGTGAATGGGTCAAATGCAGAGAAAAACAAGTAATTTCCCCATGGGGATCAATAAAGTATCCATTATTATTATTATTATTATTATTATTTCCAATACACAAAACACTATAACCAGTGGTCTAGAATTAAGCTGTGTGTTGTTGTTACACTGTAAACTAGTTTGTTTGAAATACATTGCTGAAAAGTTGTTATGCAGGACCCAATCAATTTCCCTTTTATTTAGAACTCCCCTGTAAATACAGCATTACTGTATGTCTAAAGAATATAGGGCATATATTAGTATCAGATCATTTTTTACACCCTAAGTTGGCCCCCAAAATCTAGTATTGGTCAGGCTCTACTCTTAATGGCAGCACACACACTTTGGCAACAGCTGCCTTAAGTTATGGGAGGTATATACTCGGCAGCTGGCATATGTGGTGGATGACTGGTCTCTGCGACAAAAAAATTAACATTACAGGGTTTTTCCTGGCTCCAAATGTGCCTGTGGGAGAAGCATGATTCATCCACATTAGGTTAAGGCAAAGAATATGTTTTACCTTAGTTAACAGAGGTTTATGTAATGAGAAAAATGTGAGTAAATTTAACTGTACTAAAAAAAATTAAAAAAAATACCTGTTAAAAATGCTGGTTGAAATCATCAGTAGTGGTAATTTCCCCTCAGTGGAAGGCAAAAACCTCATGGGCAAGGAATATTCAGGAATAAACTTGTATTAGACTCACTACATGTTGTAAACGTGTTGTGCTGAAAAATCTTTTCTATGTATTGCCAATGTACTCCCTAGGTTTCAATGTGCACTTGGTTGGGAATCTCAAGCACACATCCTGTGTGAACAGCTGTTTATTTATGAAAGGCAGAAATTGACATCATAAGTTGGTAAATGTATTCGTGCCCTCTTACGGTTGCAGGATGAGTAAATGCACGGAGGAAATGTAATTTAAAAACAACTGCGTGTATTTGTTCCAGAAAGTTACTCACGGTGTGGAGAAGAGCCAGATTAGGGGGATTGGCTTTGATGCCACCTGCTCTCTAGTGGTTTTGGACCAAAGCTTCCAGCCTGTGCCCGTCAGTCAGGAAGGTAAGCGATTTATTTTATTGCATTTGATCTGATCTGAATGCTTGGTAAGCATTGGTTATGTAAGCCCCATTTTTGCTGAGCATTGATCCTTCAGGGGGGGAAAAAATCACCCCTCCACAGTGAGGTCCAAGGTCATAGTCGGCTGCAGAGTAGAAGCCTGGAGCTGGATTTGAATCATGTTTTTGCTTATTAAGCAAGACACAAAAGCATGACCCAAATTCTTTGGCTAAATACTGAATTTGTACTCCAAGATGAAATCTATCCATGACAACAGTTTTATGTATCAGGTCTTAACAGATACAATATTATATCCAATATTAGCTCTCTGGTGTTTGTTGCCTTCTCCCTTACTGAACTGCTTTTCCCAGGTGACCCCCAAAGGAACGTAGTGATGTGGATGGACCATCGTGCTACAGAGCAGGCTGATCGTATAACAAAAAATGGCCACAGGGTCCTCAGCAGGGTAGGGGGAGTCATGTCACCAGAGATGCAACCCCCTAAGCTGCTCTGGCTTAAAGAGGTGAGAGGTGAACAAGGTCACCACTGATCTCTGCATGTTTTATTATTGCTCTTTGTACTGGCTGTTCAGCAGATACCTGGTGGGCTTTTTTTTGTTTGTTTTTTATTACTGTTTTAGCCTTAGCATATTTGTCATACAGTTGTTGCTTTTATTCTCACACACTCTGTCTTTCACTCATTCAGAATCTAAAGGAGAACTGCTGGAACAAAGCCAGTCACTTTTTTGATCTTCCAGACTTCTTGTCTTGGAAGGCATCCGGCTCTTTAACGAGGTGAGCTGTCGATGATGTTACGGAGACTTACACACTTATGTATGTCTAATAAAAAAAGGAGGTAGGTTTGAAAAGGATCACCACTAGCAGGCCTAAAACCCCTTGTATTAATTCAAACATATTTGCTGGTGGGCTGCCCCATTAAAAACAATAGTCTTCTTTCTGTTCTCAGTTAAAAAGAAAAGATGCAGTTGCCTAATCCGTTGTAAAATGTGTGGACAAAGTCATTGGTTTTCACAAAATACTTGTATCTAATGTGTGCTGTTAATAAAGCATGTTTATTATCCTACAGTATTTGCAAGTGGATGCATGTTGTCCAATGTTGCACAGGTCTTTATGTACTCTGGTGTGTAAGTGGACCTACTGCCCTCCAGAAGGATGGGAAGCCAGCTTCTGGACGAGCATTGGACTGGACGACCTGCTGGAAAATAACTTCTCCAAAATAGGCCAGAAAATGACATTTTATACATTCAGATAGTTTGACTGATTATTTCTTATATCTTTTACAGTTTTTGTGTCCTTTATTAAATTCTAAGAATTAAAAATTTTAAATAATTTTGTCATCCAGGCAGTGTGACGTGTCCTCCAGGAAGTCCACTGGGAGAGGGCCTTACACAGGAGGCAGCAGCAGATTTGGGTTTGGACCCAGGAACTGCAGTTGGGGCTTCTCTCATCGATGCCCATGCTGGAGGCTTAGGTATCAGATGACGAATCACACTTACTTGAAAACAAAAGTATTTTCTTGTCATGAATAAGCTGAGATTACTCAGTTTGCAGCCGCTTTCACACAGCCTGTGACTGAGGCTGTTCCATATGAAAGCTATAGTGAAAGCATGGAGGGTAATCACATAGCCAAGTCATCACACACCAGAGATGTGTAGCTGTTTTTTAATGGTGTGCTGGAGTGGTGCAGACATGCTGGAGGAGTAAAAATTGCTCTATGCTGTCGCGTTGTTATGCCTATTTAGAGGTACTGAAAGGAAAATGAAGGCATAAAATGTCAGTGATGCAAAGTTGATATTTTATTTGCAAAGTTGATATTTTGATATGCTACGTGTCAGGGTCACAATAAAAAAGAAGTTCATTCCTTAAGGAGCAAAGTTTAATATAAACATTTACTAAATAGACTTTAATATTTCATAATTTCCACTTGTGGCTGTGGCTTTTCAGTATCCTGTGTGCAAAGTTTAAACTTTAACTCCAAAACAAAGCATGTGCTAAGTTAAATCATTATTTTTGTAGGTGCATGAATACACTAGGAAACCAACTTAAACATCATAGTAATATGTATATGGACAAATGTAAATTTGGGCTTGATGGTAGTTCTATATTAGATGCTAGTTTATCCATCCATTATATTTTGCTTATTTAAAGCCACGTCACAGTAGCAGCAGGCTAAACAGGGTGCTCCCGACGGCTTTTCCAGTCCTTTCTAGGAGATCCCGGGGCATTCCCATGACGCGTCAGATATATAATCTCTCCAGGAGCTTTTGGGTCTACGTTGGATTGTCCTCCAAATTGCATATGTCAGAAAAACCTCTTAAAGGAATCTCCAAGGAGGAGGCTTCCTAACCAGATGCTTAAACCATCTAAGCTGTTTATGTTTGGCGTGGAGGCGCATTGGCTCTATTTCAAGCTCTCTCCTGATGTCTGAGCTCCTCACCCTGTCTCTAGTGCTCGCAAATAAAAGAAATCAACACAAGTTGCCTTTGTGGTGTGGCTGGGCTCAGCCTTCGAGATAGGGGAAGCATTTTTGCACTTCTTTGTGAAATGTATGCCTATTGATCAGTGGATGACCTGCCACAAGTTAAAGCGCTAATTATCAGGATAGTGTGATCCTCACTGAAAAGTGAAAACAACCTGCTTGACCAGCCGACAACTTGTGACTGTACTTAGTTACCAAAAAATAAATAAATAAATAAAATACCTTTTTTGGTTTTATGAGTTTGCTGGAAGAAGGAAGTGAGAAGGGAGATAATAGATGGATGATGTGATAATATTTCAACAACTATAGTTTACCACATGAGGATTAGGTGCCTAGCGTGTGTTAGATGTTCCCATCTTTAATATTATGGGAAATAAACTGAATAACAAACCCGCCTGAGATGTTAGTGAATTTCTGACCAGTGTCAGGGCAGCAGCAGACCTTCCTCAGGATCAGAAATCCTCACCATCTGGATCTGTTCTGTGAGCTGAACTCGTCGTGAACTCTTGCCTTTGACCCTCAACCGTGACCTCTGCCAATCACACATTGCTGCGTCAGTGAGAGGTTACAGCACTCTGCACCATTAGTTTCTGTTCATGTCACAGTGATGGAGACTGGCCTCCCACCTTAAACTCAAACCAGCTTGATAAACATTATTCCAGCAGTTAGCGTCACTGCTGAATCCTACGAAGAGGTTGGAGCACAATTTCATTCATGTGGATTTAAAGCTCTAGCAGCATCTTTGACACTTTGTGTTAGATGACAGCAAAAAAACCCAACAACTTAATTATTACAATGTATCTTTTTCCCCTGCATAAAATAAAGAGTGTTAAATAAAGCAACATTAACCTCCTCCTTCCAGGTGTGATCGGTGCTGATGTGAAAGGTTTTCATTTGCCCTGTGAGGGTCTGCCGATCACTGCACGCATGGCGCTGATCTGTGGAACGTCAACTTGTCACATGGCGGTCAGTAGTTCACAGCTGCTGTTCACCTGATTGGTGTAAAATTACCGTGCTAGTCTACTACTGTACTGTTCCCCAGTGGCCTTTGTGATTGTGTATATGTTCCTGTGAAAATCTCCTGATGACTAATAAAAACGTCTTCTGATGATTAATCGTGTACTCACCACCTTCATTTCCTAGGTGCACAATCTGTCTTAACTAGTCTGATAAGATATCTTTCTAAAAGCCACTCTATCTGTATTACTTGTTTATACTTATGTGAGCATTGTTAAAAATTGTTTATAGACATAAATTATCCTGTCTGCACAGGCCAACTGCAGTAACTCTGAGATGAGAAGCAAATGGCACGCATATCCTGTTAGTCCGGCGGTTTCTCTTTTAATTTATAAAATATCTACCTCCAACTAAAACTAACTAAAAGATTTCCTGTGCCATCAGATCAGTGAGCAGCCTCGGTTTGTGCCAGGAGTGTGGGGGCCCTACCTATCTGCCATGGTGCCTGGACTGTGGCTCAACGAGGGAGGGCAGAGTGTGACAGGAAGGCTGGTCAGTCTACTCATATTTTCTTGATCTTTTTCATTCATATTTAAATTATTTTTCAGATCCTCTTCATGCTCAATACTAACAGAAAACATGGAGACAAAACCACTTATTTTTTCCTCACCTTTCACATTTGAACTACTGGTTTGACAAAAGGAGCTAATGCTTTGAGATGTATATAGATTCAGCTTTGACATTATTAGTTGAAGCCAGGTGGCCACCAGTCATTTGTGATCCTTTTCAGTTTAAATGTATTGCCTCTTTCCTCCCTCAGATTGACCACATGGTGAAAGGTCACACTGCATATACCCAGCTCCAGGAACAGGTTCAGCAGAGGTCAGCTGATGCTTTTAATACTGCAGTTCCCAACAATGCTTTTGCACATCTGTGATCCTCATCAGCTGGGCTAGAATAATGTCAAGTATGCTTTTGGGAGATTAGAAGCTCAGTAATGTGCTTTCAGTGCAACTCAACTCTTCTCTGGAGGAATAGGAAGTTAAATTTTTTGATATACGGTACTTCACGTTTGCTGAAGATTGAATATAGATTTCATGCTCGCCAACCACCATGGCATTAATATAGGTAATATCAGCTATCATTTTAGGTGTCCTGGCAACAGTGTTTTTAATTTTATAGGCTTCCTTTTGCTGGCGAGAATATCTACAGCTACTTGAACAACCATTTGAGTTCGATGGCCAACTCCTGCTCTGCTGTCGATCTGCTAGGGTCCAGTCTTCACGTGTGGCCGGACTTTCATGGAAACAGGTCGCCCCTGGCTGACCCAACTTTGAAGGGCATGGTAAAGGCTATGACTTAAAAAGAAGGATATGTGTAGACTGACGTTGTGTTGGATGTGTGAGTATCAGATTTTAAGTTAGGGTATGCCTGCTTTGAATGTTTCTTCCTTTTTGTGCACTTGGGGTTTTCTTAATCTTTTCTTAATGTTCTCTTATGCCCGTGGAAGTCTGTGTTTCAAAGATCCATGCTCTACAGAATGATTATGAATGAATTCCACAATGATTCCACATATATGTGTGAGGCTTTTAGAAGCAGCAACATATACGCAGCTCTGACTGGCTGCTTTCCTGTTTTTGCACTTTTTTCATTTGTCACACATTTAAAAGGTTTAATCAAAACAAATACATAAATTCCATTGTAAAATGAGGGCAAATGATTAAAGTCAGACGTAGGGCTGTTCAATATAACGATATATATCGGATGACGATATAAAAAGGTCTATCGTTTCATTTTACACTATCGTTTGTTTCGTGGTGTCGCAAAATAAACTGTTTACGGCAATATTTTTTCATCGTTTTGATGGTCACTGTAGTGGCTATATTAATTTATTAAAGTTCTCTCTTTCTCTTATATTTAATATAATCACACTACGGATGGACAAGCGCCTGTTTTTATGCGTTGTGGTTAGCAACAACGACGGTAACAGCATCACGTGTCCGCTTGTTTATGTTCCACATAAACCTTTCACAATAAAGCTCAAGATCCTGTTGAGACTTTTCAAAATAAACTGAATCACGTGAAAGATGCAGAGTATTTACGGATGAGAAGTAAAAAAGAGCCGCCAGGTGCTAAAAAGTAAACCTTAGACTCAAACGTCAGAACAGGCTTTTCCCTGCAGCACGCTGTGTAATAAATACTCACAAAGAAAACGGCGGCCGTTACAACTTATGTCTAAAAATGTATAGTTTCATGCATCTGTTAAAACACTCGACTCCAGCTACATGACGCGCAGCTGGAAACACTTCCTGCAAGTCGAGCTGCCCGAGATTCACAGAATTTACAGAAAATGTTACATTTTTTGGATTTATATCGTTATCGGACGATAGAATTCTTATATCGGGATATGAGATTTTGGTCATATCGCACAGCCCTAGTCAGACGTTACTTTTGTTACATTTTCCAATTAAGGTGAGTTATTTTTGAACTGGTCCCTGTTATCCAACTCAAAGCTGTTGACTTATCTTTTTTTTTTTTTTTTTTTTTTTAATCTCTTTATTTTGATTTTTTGATACAAAAAAACAACAACCACAACAACAACAAAAAAAATAAATCCCAAAACAAAAAACAAGAAGCAACACAATAAGCAGTCTGAGACATGTAAAAGGAAAACTAATACATTATGGTAAATAATTGGGTATACCACCCATTTACACATTTGTCCTGACAAACCCATCCTGCCATTGGAGTGGGGCTGCCCCTCCAAAAAGATATCGTCATTACCGCTTAGTTTTGCACTCAGTCTTTCCATCGGTAAGATTCTAAAGATTTCTTTATACCACTGAGTTATTGTTGGTGGTTTTCATTGATCCAATTGAAAAGAATACATTTTCTTGCCAAAAACAATAATTTACATAGCAGTTTATATTTGTTAGCTGTTGACTCATCTTAATACAGGAAGTATTGTTAAAGAAAGCTCAGATTAAGTTATTTAGCTTTTCCTAAGAACCATCAGTAATGTTTCTAAAGAGCTTTACCATTGAATAAGACCATAAAGAACAGTGAATTTACAGGGAGTGCAGAATTATTAGGCAAGTTGTATTTTTGAGGAATAATTTTATTATTGAACAACAACCATGTTCTCAATGAACCCAAAAAACTCATTAATATCAAAGCTGAATGTTTTTGGAAGTAGTTTTTAGTTTGTTTTTAGTTTTAGCTATTTTAGGGGGATATCTGTGTGTGCAGGTGACTATTACTGTGCATAATTATTAGGCAACTTAACAAAAAACAAATATATACCCATTTCAATTATTTATTTTTACCAGTGAAACCAATATAACATCTCCACATTCACAAATATACATTTCTGACATTCAAAAACAAAACAAAAGCAAATCAGCGACCAATATAGCCACCTTTCTTTGCAAGGACACTCAAAAGCCTGCCATCCATGGATTCTGTCAGTGTTTTGATCTGTTCACCATCAACATTGTGTGCAGCAGCAACCACAGCCTCCCAGACACTGTTCAGAGAGGTGTACTGTTTTCCCTCCTTGTAAATCTCACATTTGATGATGGACCACAGGTTCTCAATGGGGTTCAGATCAGGTGAACAAGGAGGCCATGTCATTAGTTTTTCTTCTTTTATACCCTTTCTTGCCAGCCACGCTGTGGAGTACTTGGACACGTGTGATGGAGCATTGTCCTGCATGAAAATCATGTTTTTCTTGAAGGATGCAGACTTCTTCCTCTACCACTGCTTGAAGAAGGTGTCTTCCAGAAACTGGCAGTAGGACTGGGAGTTGAGCTTGACTCCATCCTCAACCCGAAAAGGCCCCACAAGCTCATCTTTGATGATACCAGCCCAAACCAGTACTCCACCTCCACCTTGCTGGCGTCTGAGTCGGACTGGAGCTCTCTGCCCTTTACCAATCCAGCCACGGGCCCATCCATCTGGCCCATCAAGACTCACTCTCATTTCATCAGTCCTTAGAAAAACCAGTCTTGAGATATTTCTTGGCCCAGTCTTGACGTTTCAGCTTGTGTGTCTTGTTCAGTGGTGGTCGTCTTTCAGCCTTTCTTACCTTGGCCATGTCTCTGAGTATTGCACACCTTGTGCTTTTGGGCACTCCAGTGATGTTGCAGCTCTGAAATATGGCCAAACTGGTGGCAAGTGGCATCTTGGCAGCTGCACGCTTGACTTTTCTCAGTTCATGGGCAGTTATTTTGCGCCTTGGTTTTTCCACACGCTTCTTGCGACCCTGTTGACTATTTTGAATGAAACGCTTGATTGTTCGATGATCACGCTTCAGAAGCTTTGCAATTTTGAGACTGCTGCATCCCTCTGCAAGATATCTCACTATTTTTGACTTTTCTGAGCCTGTCAAGTCCTTCTTTTGACCCATTTTGCCAAAGGAAAGGACGTTGCCTAATAATTATGCACACCTGATATAGGGTGTTGATGTCATTAGACCACACCCCTTCTCATTACAGAGATGCACATCACCTAATATGCTTAATTGGTAGTAGGCTTTCGAGCCTATACAGCTTGGAGTAAGACAACATGCATGAAGAGGATGATGTGGACAAAATACTCATTTGCCTAATAATTCTGCACTCCCTGTATATCACAGAATTTAAGGCCTTTATAAGCACAGAGCATACAGAGAAAAGTACTAAACTGAATCAATTTCAGCTTTTGTTTTTCATCATGTATATTTTATTAATAATTACATTTCATTATCTGTATCTTTGCCACACAGGTGTAGATACTGTAGGTAGGTGCAGTGAATGCTTAAATTGTATGGATTAGAATATACTGGACATTCAAAGCTAAGATTCAGCGCACTGTGTTAGAGGCCGGGATTTGATGAATTCATCATATATACAACCTTTGATCATCGTTTATGTCCAGTTGAGAATTAATCTGTGCACTCACATATTAAATGAACTGAAATCAGTAATGTGATCTCCAGTCTTGATATAAGGAATGAGAGAACTGACAGCTGTTATTTTAATCAGCCTGTTTCAGTTTCTTTAACTCTAAGTATCATAAAGTAATGTGGTAACATCTGGACTGACGAGTTTACTGTCAGCATTTTAATCGCTAGTTTAAAGGCTGTAGGTTGCAGCCATTGCTCTAACACTGTATAAATGTAACAGGCCTCAGTGTTGGTTCTAACAGTCTGAGCTGCTTCAAGCTTTATTTGTGAAGAGCACCGCAGCTTACAAAACACGTAGCTAGCTAGTACAGCTGCAATGTAAAATTTGCGATGTGTCCGTCCAACCAATCAGAGAGCTCTTTGCATCCCACGGTTTGGCTAATTTGCATTGCAGCAGGATTTTTAAAATGAAGTTGCTAATCTAAATGTTCATCCCTGAGCGAACAGGAAAGGGAAATGGATTTTGAAATGAGGAGTGGAATCGCCATTTTACAAAGCATTTTGAAAATCAGTTTATTAAATTGGAATATCTATATGAGTTGTTACATGAAAACTGTCAGACATTTGAGTTGGTTGTACAACTTGGACAAATACCATCATATTTAGCACTGCTTTGCGTTCTGATTTATCAGTTATTTATCTCTTTGAGGACTAGAACTTTTGCCTGCTCTGGTGTTCCATTTAATTTAATGAATACCTTACAATCTGATGACCAAGTTGACTGTATTTTCTTCTGTTTTTTTAATATTCTTGGTGGTGCCCGGCGTGGCCTGGCAGCTAGCCTCGCTGGCTGGTGGTCTGGTGAATGTCCAACTCTAAAGTTTCTCTCCTCTTTGAAAGTTCTTCAAATTCAATACACCGAGGAGTGTTGGGGTCATCGCTCTCTGTTGACTGGTGTTTTTTTTCTCTCTCAGGCATTTTGGTACCTTGCTGACTAACATGACTCTGTGAAGGATCCAAATGTGTTTAAATTCGTCGTAGTCGATGCCGAATGTTTGATAGCTGCGAACAAACCGGTGTGTTGACTGAAAATGGTTGACTTGAAGTGTCTCTTGTTTACTTATGAATTATAAAACAGCATAATGTTTGATATAAGATTCTAGTGATGCAGCCAAGTTCCCGACAAGGTCAACATTCCATGTGCAAATTAGGTTGTCACATGACATTTTTGAGGAAGGGATTATTTTTCTATTTTGTTTGTTTCAATCTCTGATATCTTTGTTAAAGATTTATTATCATTGCAATCCCATAAATATAACTGAAACAATTTAAAAAGCGATATATATATATATATATATATATATATATATATATATATATATATATATATATATATATATATATATATATATATATATATATTTTACAAATTATTAAATACACCTGGCCAAAGAAGTCACTGATTTTGAATATACATATTCCACTTACGTTATTTCTTATCACCTTGATTAGTAAAGAATAAGAACCAGAACTTACCTGTTGATTGTATTATGAAACAATTTTTTTAAATTTATTCTTTTAAAAACTTCACATCCACAGATTTGACTTATTTTAGTTGTGGTGTGGAAGAGAATTATTTTCACTAGCTACAACCAGAAAACCCCCTTTTCTCCTAATAAGGTTAACAGTGGCTGTATTCTGTTCAATTAAACTGTGTTTATCCTATTTTGACATATCAAAGTGTCTCCTGAAATATGGTCCATCAGCATTAAAACTCAGCACATGGGGAAATAGTTAATTTAACTTGAACTTATTTAACTTTGCAGAACCACAGATTGTGTTTTCTAGAGTGCTGGTTTGGTACAGGGAAAGCAAATGAGATAAGATCCTAATGACTGATTTGATTTTGTAAGTCACAGCAAGACAGTTCAAACCTGTGCCTTAACCTTATTTGTTGAACTCCCCACAGGACTGAATAGGTTCAAGTTGGCAGTTTTATACGATCTGTTTCAGATAATATAACAATGACCAATGAACATATATTTTGCTCTCTACATAGACAGAAATTCACATTTAACTCATGCATTTGTGCTCAGCAGCCTTTCTATTCTCTTCCTGTCCCCTCGACTTCAAATCAAATTAATTTCCCATTACACAATAAAATGCCATTAATTGAGTTTGCTACTCTTATTCGCTTACTTAGCTTATGGTCCCTCACTAATCATATCAAAAAGAAACTATTTTTATTTGTGAGTTTAACTTGTTATTATATTTGGTTATCCATGTTTTGTTTTGGTTTTTTTGGTAATTACTGGCGCCAAACCACATCTAAAATTCCAGGAAACAGAAAGCCAAGGAATGGAATATGAAAACCTGTTTTTAATAAATCACCAAACACTGGATGACAGCCTTGCTTTCACAAAATCTTAGACGGTGATCACACCCTTGCTGGTATTTTTGTGTCATTACTGTTTTGCAGGTAGTTGGACTCTCTTTGTCCCAGACCTTGGATGACTTGGCCCTTCTCTACCTGGCCACCATGCAAGCCCTCGCTGTGAGTCTGATGGCGTTTTGTGTTTCAAATGACTTCCTCTCTCTCAGACTGATACCCTAGCACCTTTAAGTACAAAGGAGGTTGTATTTGCTTTCTTGTAACTTTATTCCTGTTGTGTGTCCTCCTCTGGTTTCAGCTCGGTACACTTCATATTCTGGAGGCCATGAAAGAAGCAGGACATGAAATCAGAACCCTCTTCCTGTGTGGTGGATTGAGCAAAAACAACCTGTTTGTACAGATTCATGCTAATACTACAGGTAGTAAATACCAATAACATGGTTATATGTATATTTTGAAACACAGTTGCACAGTATGTACATTTATAATTTATTGAGAGTAAGAAAGAATGTTTGTATTAGTATTTCAATAACTTAACCACGAAATAAAGATTAAGAAGAAAATTTTAATTATGTGCAGCTTCCAGTGGCCACCTTTGAAGTTTAAAGAGTCCCCCAAAGTCTTTTTTTAACAACACAGCACAACAAGACAGAAGAAGTTACTCCTAGGATGGACTTACATGTAACTGAAGTAAATTTAGAATACAGACAATCAACAACAAAAAATAATTAATATATAGTAGGAATATGATACATGAAGACATTGAAGAACATTCAGGCAGAGAAGATCTGGAGAGAGGAAAAGGTAAAATAAGTTCTGTGATAGCTTTAGCCCATTCCATGTCTTCAATCTCATTCTCAGGATTGCCTGTAGTGTTGCCAGACCAAACTGAAGCTGTGCTAGTGGGAGCAGCAGTGCTGGGAGCATGTGCATCAAGACACTACAGCTCTATACAGGTAGAGTGAAGTTACAATACACATGAGTCAAACAACATCTGAGGGATTTGGCAGGAAATGCTTTTGAAACGTAATTAAGCACTCGTTAGATATAAGGTCTGAAGAAGAGCATCTCTGAATGGGCAACATGTTAAACATTGAAGCAGATGAGCTACAGCAGCAGAAGACCACACCGGGTGCCACTCTGTCAGATAAGAGCAGGAAACTGTTCTGATGTAACATTAAAGTTCATAAAGAACATGAAAGTATAAATCCAACTGCCTTGTATCAACAGGTCGGTCTAGTGTTGATGGTGTAAAGGTATGGGGGATATTTTTTGGCACACTTTGGGTTGCTAGTACCAAATGACCGTTCGTCAAATAAACACCTGACGAATGGTACGTAACTGGAAGTTTTTTCTGATATGTCACAATACCAACACAATAACATAACAAAAGTATCCCGGTGGAAATCCACTGAAACACTGTCGGCTGTCACAGTGGAAATTTGGATTTGCTCTTTTGCACAAGTAGAGATGGAGGTGCATAGTGTTTTACTCCAGTCTGCAATTTGACTTTAAGAGCTGGCTTCCCAAAATACATTCAGCGATTGTAGGGTAAGTTGTTCATTTTAACAGTTTTTCTGTTTAACAGAGTTAGAAAAGGATTAGAATCTGTGACTGGCTTTTTAAAATAATTTAATAACATTAAATTTTCACGGCACTGTTTGTGTTTTTGGTTTAAGCTGTACTCTTTGAATTATGGATTTCCGTTTGTATTATATTTATAGTTCCTGGTTATTCGGTTTCTGTTCTGTTTCTGTGCCTCCTCTGTGTTCTTGGTCTAATTCTGTTCTCCGTGTGTTGTATATTTAGTCTTAGTTTTCTGTCTTTATGTCTTCCCTATGTCCCACGTCTTGTTACTTTTGTCTCTGTGTTTCATGTTCCTCTGTCTCAGTATCAAGTCCACGTTTCTGTGTTATGCTTCCTGTTTACTTTTGCTTTGACAGTCTGTCCTTGGTTAATGTATTCTGCTTTTCTTCCTTTGTCTCACTATGGGGGTGTCTAAATTCATGGGCTGCATCCTCCTGAGGACACATTTGTAGGCCGATTATGTCACAGCGACGCGACGAAGGCTGTCCAAATTCGTAGACTCCTCCGAATGCAGCCGACAAATGTGTCTTCCTTTTCTCCGAATTTGAAGGATGGGTCGGGTGTGTCCTTCGTGGCCCACCATATCCCAGAATTCATAGTGTGGCTTAGCCAATTCCAGTTTTCAACAATGGCGGCCGCTACTAAGTTTTAAATTACTCATACTAATCTTTCTGGGTCACAAAATAAACTTTTAACATATTTTCAGACCAGAATGTAGCTGTGTAAACTTCAAATATCTGCTCAGTTTATCAAGATATCACGTATTTGTAAAAATGCTCCGACGTTTTCGGAGACGTCTGCTACCCACCAGCTCGATAGCTAGCCGGGAGCTCGAGGGTCACTGAAGCCGCAGAGAACGGCACAACTCCCGGCACATCATTTTCAGATCACCGCGGACTTTTGCTACTCAGGTTAAACGTAATATATAAGTCACTTAGACAACCTAAAATTGTTATTGTTTGGCTTTTTTCAGTGTTGTATTTGTTTGTGAGTAAATCGGTTTGGCTGAGATTCAAGTTATTAGATTAGATTAGATTAGATTAGATTAGATTAGATTAAAAAAAAAACTTTTTTAATCCCCCGGGTGGTTTTCACACAGCTGAATAAACGTCAAACAGAAAACAGATTAAACAGAAGTGTGAGATGGTCGAGAATTTACGCCAGTGTCCTGTTATATTTCAGATAGCAAGGAGCAGACAGCTGAGTTTATTAAACTCCACCGAGACAGCGGTGACGCAAATCTGAAGGCTAGACCGTCCAATTTCACAGCCGTTTACTTCCGGCCTACCCGACCTTCTGAGGACCCGGCCCACATAGACCGCGAAGGCCGAGTCCTCAGGAGGATGCAGCCCATGAATTTGGACATGACTTATATCTGATTTGTACCACCTGTGTTCCCACCTGTTCCCCATCATTGTCTTGCCCTCTCATTTAAGCCCTGTGTTTCCCTTTGCCCTTTGTTGCATCGTAACCTCACTGTGCTGTGTTTCTCCCTTCGTGTTCCTGATGAAATTCTAGTTCTCAGTCCCTGTGTTTCTTTTCCTAGTTTGTGTTTTTTATTTACTAGTTTCCAGTTTAGTTTCTATTTTATATGTTCAAAGTTTTGGTTTGTTTTTTGGGAAGTTTCTTTCTATGGAAAAGTATTCCCAGCAATAAAAGCTGCTGCTTTAAGTTTGTCCTCCGTTTGGCTCCTACATCCTGCCTGCCACAGCACACACCTTGACATAAATACATTTCAGTCAAAGAGGACACGTTTGATGAAGTGGTTGCATTTGAAGAACATATAAGTAATCCCATGTTTCTGAAACTTGGCTTTAAAGGGATGTTAATGATAACCACTTCATTATAAATACAATATGGATAGCATTTTTTAAAGAGACTGCCCCTGCTACTTAAATGTAAACTGCATATATCCCAGTTTATTTTGTAAAAGCCAACATCTTTTTTTTGTCAGCATCATAGAAGACTGTGTTGTGCAGCTGTTTTGAGCAGTTGAGCAGTACTTAAAAACGAAATACGTGTCTCTTTAATCTAGGTCAACTTGGTATTTTAATGTTTAGTTTACAGTTTACAGTCTGCAGCAGTTTGCAGTGTAATCATTAAATGCTGTAGTGTCATGGAAACACAGCAGAGGTCAAACATGACATAGGTTTTGTCATACATAATCACTGACTCACTGCCTGCATCTGCTAGGTGGAACCAAACTACATAATAAGCAATGCACTGTGCTGGCTTTTGTTACAGACAGGTATGGATTCATCTTGTGTCAGGTCAACTCATCATCTCTTTGTGTCTCAGCTCCACAACTCTGAGCAGCCTCAAAGCCAGACAGACTAAAAATACGATGCTGTTATTTGGACGAGGATGCACCTGTCAACCCATTACGAACATAGACACAGCAGGCAGTTGTGTTGTCTGAGCCTCCGAGCTGCAAACAGTCAGCTGCATGGATTTTGTAGGTTTAGACAGCAGAGGGGCCCTGCACTGCATTAATTATAAACTCCGCCACAGCAGCAGGCTGCTGCTTTTACTATAACTGGGTCATGGCTGACATGAAGCTGAATCAGTGTGCTATCATTTATTGAATGAAATTCATGTCTGTGTCTTGTGTTTCAGGAGGCCATGGAAAAAATGGCTAAAGTGGGGAAAGTCGTCCAGCCTGACAGTGAAGTCCAGAGGTGAGGAATTCTGCAACAGGAAAGGAAACGCTTGACTCTGATGCCTTCTTTGTGTTTAATAATTGATATAGTTATGGGATATTTTAGGAATGAAATCCGAAATATACAGCAGGCATCAAATTTATCTCATGATTTTCTTTATTCCTTCCTTTTTTTTCAGCTTCTATGAGAGGAAGTACAAGGTGTTCCTGCGACTGCTCGCCCACCAGAGGGAGTGCCAGGCCCTCATGAGCCAGAGATGACAGTGCTGGTGGGAGGTGCCTGAGATGAAGCTCGCTCTCTGTGACACAACAGTGATGACAAATCAAGAACGAGACGTCTTAACCTTGCTGCTTTTTTCAGTATAAATAATGTTTTTTTAATTCCATTATGGGGGTTTAACATTCTCATATGATACTATGTCATATATGCAGGACTTATCAGATGACATATGGCATCAGATCTCTGTGTAAAACTATGTGTTTCAAATTCAGGCTGAATGGGACAAGTGGCAGTTAAAGTCAAACATCATGGAGTGTTATCTTCTAATGCATTCCTAATAAATATTTCAAATGAACACTCCTGTCTCTGTCACTCCAGCCTAATGTGTCTGGATAAACAAGCTTATGTCCTTCCAGTCAGCGTTCAGTGACATTCATTTTTAAACTGCTTGTCCTTTGTTCTCTCCTCACTCGACTTCATCCCTCCATTTCCTGTTTTTAACACCTCCCTTGTCCTTAAATTCTCCTGTCTGCTGCTCACAGAGGGGAAGCCTGTTGCCATCGTTCCCCTAGATAAAAGTTGATAAGCTCTTAGCTGATGCTGTCAACCCGGTGAGGAGGGAACACCAAATCCCACACAGCTGAGTTAACACTTCAAACACAACTAACTTAGGATACAGAGGAGATCCTGGACATATATATATATATATATATATACACATACATACATACATACATACATACACATATATATATATATCCATCCCATCCATCCATTCGCTACCGCTTATCCTTTTCAGGGTCGCGGGGGGTGCTGGAGCCAATCCCAGCTGTCATAGGGCGAGAGGCGGGGTACACCCTGGACAGGTCGCCAGTCTGTCGCAGGGCTAACACACAAGGACAGACAACCATTCACACTCACATTCACACCTAGTGGCAATTTGGATTATCCAATTAACCTATCCCCACAAACTGCATGTCTTTGGACGGTGGGAGGAAGCCGGAGTACCTGGAGAGAACCCACGCAAACACGGGGAGAACATGCAAACTCCACACAGAAAGACCCCAGCCTGATGGTGGAATTGAACTCAGGACCTTCTTGCTGTGCAGCAACAGTGCTAACCACCGTGCCACCATATATATATATATGTATGTGTATGTATGTTTTTATATATATATATATATATATATATATATATATATATTTTTTTTTTTTTTTTTTTTTTTTTTAACTCAAAAGTACAGTTTTTAAATTTAACCCTAACCCTTGTGCGCGTTTTTTATTTTGA
The DNA here is from genome assembly GCF_963969265.1 of Rhamphochromis sp. 'chilingali'. Lineage (NCBI taxonomy): Eukaryota > Metazoa > Chordata > Actinopteri > Cichliformes > Cichlidae > Rhamphochromis > Rhamphochromis sp. 'chilingali'. Next base: position 10,154,693 of record NC_137943.1, on the reverse strand, counting down.
CAGCGAATACGCACCTGTGGACCACTTATGTGCAGCCCTGGTTATTTAGCTCATCATATTGCAGCCACAGAAATTATTTTGTCCATGAAACCATAAAGCTGCACTTTCTTTTTGCCTTATAGTCTCATTTGTATGGAAGCCCGTTTCCGCCACTAAAAAAAAAAAAAAAAGGATCCATAACTCAAAATTTTGAGTTATTTTCTTGAAATTTCGAGTTATTTTCTCGAAATTTCAAGTTATTATCTCGAAATTTCGAGTTATTATCTCGAAATTTCGACATATTAACTCAAAATTTTGAGAAAAGCAACTCGAAATTTCGAGTTAGCGCTGCCAATCAGTAATCTACGTGAATGACGTCATTTCCATGTTACCCGGAAGCTGAAGCCCTCAGCTACAAATGCTACAGCTAAGCTACCGGTATTACATCCAGTCGTGAATGCACAGATTGCTGAGTGTTTTCAGCCTGGCTTCACAAATGATGTGTTATTAGCTGAATCACATGGTGTTACTATCAGCAAACATACTTTAATTTGTTGGGATCCGTTTTTGAGTGCGCGGTCCTGCGCCATATGCTTCCGGGTAACAAGAAAGCGACCTCATTCACGTATATTTTTGATTGACAGAGCTAACTCGAAATTTTGAGAAAAGTAACTCGAAATTTCGAGTTATTATCTCGAAATTTCGAGTTATGGATACTAGCTTTTTTTTTTTTTTTTAGTGGCGGAAACGGGCTTCCATACATTTGTCATAACTTCTCCGTTTTGTGGTAAGCTTTTCTTTGGCTGTCACTTCTTCACCCTGACCTGTCTTATTTGGCTCAGCAGAACTGAAATGCTTTTACACGCACTCACATAAGCTCAGCGATTCTCTGCGCGATCAACCTCTCACATGTTTAAGCTTGCTGCGGGAGATTTCACTTGTCATGTTTGCATAGTAAGCTAACGATTAATAAGACGATGTCAGAGGAATTGGTGCACAAATTATCATCACTCACAGATCAGTGCTGTCGCTCTCTATACACAGTTCGCACGATTGCAAAGTGAAAGCAAAAAAACAAGTGCAAATTCAAACGCGACTTCAATATGTCACATATTGACAGTGGCTCACCGATGCCAATGACATAATTACCCAGCTACATTTCTGAAAGAATGCAAAAGCATTGACATATATTTTTCCTACAATAGCCCGACGGGCAGGGAAGAGATAGATTTTGGTAGCTCGACTGAAAAAATCGCTAGCTCCGGACGTCGGGCTAGCGATATTGCAAGCCCTGTATCTGATTGAGGAATCACTCATCTTTGGAAAAGAGAGTTTATTACAGAGAAATGGCTCTTTCCAAAATAAAAGCTATACTATCCGCTTCTTCTGTATGGAACGCCAGGACTGCCATAATGAATTAATTAAATACACCATTAAATAATTAATTAAATGTGGCAATAATTAATTAAAATTGGAATTAATTAATTAAATAAATAGTTATGACACATGTAATTAATTAATTATTGACACATTTAATTAATTATTTATGTATTTCACATTTTAATTAATTATTGACACATGTAATTAATTAATTATTGACACATTTAATTAATTATTTATGTATTTCACATTTTAATTAATTATTGACACATTTAATTAATTATTGACACATTTAATTAATTATTTAATGATATATTTATTTATTTCATTTTGGCAGTCCTGACGCCTGGCTCTCGTCATGAAATAATTTTATCTGTCAGCCTCACCCATCAAACTCAGGGGGCGGGGTTAACGCTGCCCATGCAGCTTCTCTAACATTTGATTGGTTGCAGTGCAAAGTAAGTCAAAACAGGTCGATCCTAGAAAATCGATTGCTTGTGTAGACTTGGGGCAGCCAGTTATCCCAGAATGCAGATCAAATCACAAGCAGCAATGGTGGTGGTGTAGTTTTAAAATACCCCGTTTTTCTGTCACCAGCTACACTTTTAACAGTGTTTTAGCCGCGAATGTCGCGACGTATGTCTGGTCAGGTTGTCAACATAGAACATGTTTGCAAAAGTGCTCAGATGTTTTCAGAGATTTCACTAGCTCTGCTAACAGTTAGCATGCAGAGTGCACCGAGGGGGTTACGTTAACCGGTTTGTTTACATATTCCACTCTCCGTGTTCCACATGTTGCATTCGCAGATTCTCATTTTCACCGAACGATCGTCTCTTTCCGCCTGGTCTTGTGTCTCTGTGCTTCTGTAACATAAAGAACGAGCTGACATTTTTCTCACGAAACCAGCGATCAGCTCAACAGACCCTCAGTTTACCTGCATGCATCCTCCTCCTCATCTGTCAGCTGTTTAACACCTGCTGCTAATTCAAGAAACACGCCTAGTTACCTGGTGATAGTCACAGTTTAACTGGGCAGCCGGTGCTCGATATAACGCAATGTCAGCGCATTTTTCTGCACAAGATAAGTAAATATAGTGTTTTCCCCGAGCGCAGAGCTGCTGGAGCTCGTTTCCTTACAGAGCACTTTATAGGCGAACAGCTTTATCAGCGGCTGATGTCCAATCACCGGCACACAGCTTTCAAACCTCAGCTGAGTTTTAGCTCTCAGTGGTTAAACGCTGGACTTCATTCACTCAGGTTCTGTCTGTCGGGTCACGTTTACTTCGCTGTTTTATTTACAACTGAGCAAATCGGTTTGGCTGAGGTTAAAGTTACGTTTCATAACTGCATAGTTTCACAGACGTTTAATGGTTCACTGGCACATGTGTTAGACTGAACTATCATCTAAATATCATCTGTTTTTTAATAGTTATTCAACTGTATTCTAAGCACCAGCTGTCTGTTAGAATGTGATTTTTTCTCTCTCTCTGTTGGCAGAGGTATAAAAATGCGCAGGAAAATTGACATGCATGGCGAACTTCACCGACGATATTTAGGGAGGAATAAACACACATCAAACATAAATGAACCATTTGTCTGTCTCCATAATTGAGAGAATTTTCTCTTCTTATGTCAACACTCTCTCTCTTTTTTTTTTCTTTTTTTTTTGCTTTTTCGGTCATGTTATGTTTACCTGTCAAAGGCTTGTTACAAACTATGAAACACATTGTGCAGACTTCTGGATGTTAGAAGAAAACTAATACTGCTCATGAATGAGACTAAAGGCAGGAAGGTGTCCTTTAAAACTAAACATGTTAATAGGACCTCCCTGTTTATATCATAGTTTATGATATAGCACGTGTATTTCAGTAATAGCCTGCTGAGGCCACTATACGTGCTGGCCTCATATCAAATGTGAAGGCAGACTGAGTCTATGTTTGACGTTTTTTATATCTAATCTTCCTTTTCAAACATTTAAACAGCAGCGAGTCTGCAGCTGAGGGAATACAAATTCAAATTGTCGGAGCAGGTTTGCTCGTTTCTTGGATTCATTTGGTGATTTATTAAATGTATAACTGTTATTCTAATCTGCTGCTGAGTCTCTTACACTTTTCTTTATGCTGTATATTTTCACGTCTCTGGAATAGTTGGCAGTTAGATAGTCAGCTGGGAAACTTTGTGTTAACTCATGGAGCTGAGGATATCGTGGATATGCTGACCTCGCTGCGTGGTGTACAGAGCGAGGTCAGCATGATTAATATTCACAATAAAAATATTAGCCGAACATCATGAAGTCTGTATGTGTTTCATAGTGTCGAACAACCTTTGTACAGTTAAAGCCAGCAGTTACTACATGACGGAAACACCAACGTTATCTCTTTTATGTGTTTATACACAGGTCACGCTGATTACTGAACAAAAACCCAAAGATCAGATGTTAAACAGATTTATTTGCTCTCTCTCCTCCTTAAACATGTTTTTAATGTTAGTTATAATTCAGAATTGGCGACTGAAACACGTAGGACACATAAGAAAATCAGGAAATAAAACATCGATAAATATAACCTCAGTAAAAGAAGTCAGCGGGGGTTACTACAGCTGTGTACCGGGGCCTGCGCTTTGTGGGTGGGATTGCTTGCGAGGCGAGCGGGTCTATCCCACGCTTTGCCGTGAGACTGGGCAGACATCTCCGAAATCATCGAAATACTTTTGCAAAGAGGCTGTATATTGACAAACCGACCAGACACATGAAGATTAAACCACTACATTCTCGGCTAAAAAAAATATTAAAACGGTATTTGGTAACACACAAACAGGGTTTTTCAAAGCTCAGTTCTGTTAGCTTCCACATGCCGGTTGTTGTGTGCTAGAAACAATGGCCACCAGGCCAAAGCAATGGTTTTGACTCGATCAGCGTTAACCCCGCCCCCTGAGTTTGATGGGTGAGGCTGACAGATAAAATTATTTCATGATGAGAGCCAGGCGTCAGGACTGCCAAAATGAAATAAATAAATATATCATTAAATAATTAATTAAATGTGTCAATAATTAATGAAATGTGTCAATAATTAATTAAAATGTGAAATACATAAATAATTAATTAAATGTGTCAATAATTAATTAATTAAATGTGTCAATAATTAATTAAAATGTGAAATACATAAATAATTAATTAAATGTGTCAATAATTAATTAATTACATGTGTCATAACTATTTATTTAATTAATTAATTCCAATTTTAATTAATTATTGCCACATTTAATTAATTATTTAATGGTGTATTTAATTAATTCATTATGGCAGTCCTGGCGTTCCATACTTCTGGGCTATATTCTCAGCAGCATAAGGAGAATCATGTGCTAACAGCTGTCTAAATGACTCGGCTAAAGTTAGTAGCATGCTTACTTTTTTTTTGTCTGCTTCCACTTGTCTTTGCACTAGGATGATGTCGGCATAAATGTGCAGTCATATTCATTGTGTTCCCACTAGTGCTTTCAGGTTAATCTCGTTGAAATGACCTTAACGCCACAACACGGCAAATCTCCGTTAACGAGCTACCGCCGATCGCTCCGTGCATGGGGCTAGACGGCCAACACGTTAACGAGCTAACTGCGCTAACACACTAGTTCACACCAATGTAATTGAGCATTGCATGGCACATTCAACATACTGTTTTACTTTAGTCCATGACTCGCTTACCTTCAGGGTCATACGTCACATGAAAACCAAAATAATTCCAAACGCCAGATCTGAATGAGGGTGGGGGAGGTCCATGTTAAAAGGAGAGCTTAACTTCTGTCTCGCTAGCTTGCCCTGCGCTCTTCCTTCTGACTATGCTGTCTGTGTTGAACGCTCAGTGGATCTGCGCTGGACAGTGCAGCCTAGGCGGAGTAGTCGAACGCAGATTCACTGAGCGCTCAACACAGACAGCATCGTCAGAAGGAAAATTGATAAAATAAATTACAAATGTTGTATTGTTCGATACATATGCGTACCGAACCGAAAGCACTGTATCGAACGGTTCAATATCGATACGAATATCGTTGCACCCCTAGTATATATATATATATATATATATATATATATATATATATATATATATATATATATATATATATATATATATATATATATATATAAACACCCAGCACGCCCCTGCGGGCGGTTTATCCTTCAAGCTCGGGTCCTCTACCAGAGGCCTGGGAGCTTGAGGGTCCTGCGCAGTATCTTAGCTGTTCCCAGGACTGCGCTCTTCTGGACAGAGATCTCCGATGTTGTTCCTGGGATCTGCTGGAGCCACTCGCCTAGCTTGGGAGTCACCGCACCTAGTGCTCCGATTACCACGGGGACCACCGTTACCTTCACCCTCCACATCCTCTCGAGCTCTTCTCTGAGCCCTTGGTATTTCTCCAGCTTCTCGTGTTCCTTCTTCCTGATATTGCTGTCATTCGGAACCGCTACATCGATCACTACGGCCATCTTCTTCTGTTTGTCTACCACCACTATGTCCGGTTGGTTAGCCACCACCATTTTGTCCGTCTGTATCTGGAAGTCCCACAGGATCTTAGCTCGGTCATTCTCCACCACCCTTGGGGGCATCTCCCATTTTGACCTCGGGACTTCCAGGTTATACTCGGCACAGATGTTCCTGTACACTATGCCGGCCACTTGGTTATGGCGTTCCATGTATGCCTTGCCTGCTAGCATCTTGCACCCTGCTGTTATGTGCTGGATTGTCTCTGGGGCATCTTTACACAGCCTGCACCTGGGGTCTTGCCTGGTGTGATAGACCCCAGCCTCTATGGATCTTGTGCTCAGAGCTTGTTCTTGTGCTGCCATGATTAGTGCCTCTGTGCTGTCTTTCAGTCCAGCTTTGTCCAGCCACTGGTAGGATTTCTGGATATCAGCCACCTCCTCTATCTGCCGGTGGTACATACCGTGCAGGGGCCTGTCCTTCCATGATGGTTCCTCGTCTCCCTCCTCTTTCTTGGGTTTCTGCTGCCTGAGGTATTCACTGAGCACTCGGTCAGTTGGGGCCATCTTCCCAATGTATTCTTGGATGTTCCTTGTCTCATCCTGGACTGTGGTGCTGACACTCACCAGTCCCCGGCCCCCTTCCTTCCGCTTAGCGTACAGCCTCAGGGTGCTGGATTTGGGGTGAAACCCTCCATGCATGGTAAGGAGCTTTCTTGTCTTTATGTCAGTGGCTTCTATCTCCTCCTTTGGCCAGCCTATTACCCCAGCAGGGTACCTGATCACGGGCAGGGCGTACGTGTTGATGGCCCGGATCTTGTTCTTACCATTCAGCTGACTCCTCAGGACTTGCCTGACCCTCTGCAGGTACTTGGTGGTTGCAGCTTTTCTAGCGGCCTCTTCATGGTTCCCATTCGCCTGTGGGATCCCCAAGTACTTGTAACTGTCCTCTATGTCTGCAATGTTGCCTTCTGGTAGTTCAATCCCCTCAGTTCTGACTACCTTCCCTCTCTTTGTTACCATCCGACTACACTTCTCCAGTCCGAACGACATTCCAATGTCATTGCTGTATAGCCTGGTAGTGTGGATCAGTGAATCGATGTCTCGTTCACTCTTGGCATACAGCTTGATGTCATCCATGTACAGGAGGTGGCTGACAACTGCTCCGTTCTGTAGTCGGTATCCGTAGCCAGTCTTGTTAATGATCTCACTGAGGGGGTTCAGGCCTATGCAGAACAGCAGTGGGGACAGAGCATCTCCTTGGTAGATCCCGCACTTGATGGTGACTTGTGCTATGGGCTTGGAGTTGGCCTCTAGTGTTGTACGCCACATCCCCATTGAGTTCCTGATGAAGGCTCTTAGGGTCCCATTGATCTTGTACAATTCTAGGCATTCCAGTATCCAGCTGTGGGGCATTGAGTCATAGGCCTTCTTGTAATCAATCCAGGCAGTGCACAGGTTGGTCAGTCTGGTCTTGCAGTCTCGGCTGATTGTTCTGTCTACCAGTAGCTGGTGTTTTGCGCCTCTGGTATTCTTGCCAATTCCTTTCTGTGTCCCGCTCATGTATTGACCCATGTGCCTGTTCATCTTAGCCGATATGATGCCTGACAGGAGCTTCCATGTAGTACTGAGGCAGGTTATTGGTCGGTAGTTGGAGGGGACCGGTCCCTTCTTGGGGTCCTTGGGGATCAGGACCGTCCGGCCTTCAGTTAGCCATTCCGGGTGTCTCTCGTTAACTAGCAGCTGGTTCATTTGTGCTGCCAGACGCTCGTGGAGTGCAGTCAGCTTCTTCAGCCAGTAGGCGTGAACCATGTCGGGCCCTGGTGCTGTCCAACTCTTCATACTGGAGACCCTTTCTTGGATATCTGCCACTGTGATGGTTACTGGACCCTGTTCAGGGAGGTCGCTGTGGTCAGCCCTCAGATCCTCTAGCCACTGAGCATTGCCGTTATGGGTTGCATCCTTCTCCCATATGCTCTTCCAGTATTGCTCCGTCTCCAGCCTTGGTGGTGCTGTTCTCTTATTGTTCCCTTGCCACTGAGAGTACACCTTTGCTGGTTCTGTGGAGAACAGCTGGTTTATTCTCCTGCCTTCTATCTCTCTGGTGTACCTCCTCAAGCGGCTGGCCAAGGCTGTGAGTCTTTGCTTGGCAGTTTCCAAGGCCTCAGGTATGGACAGCTTGCTGTATTTCTTAGGCACCTTATTTGTCGCACCTTTCTGCAACTCCGTTAGTTGGCTAACCTCCCTCCGTGCTACTTTGATCTTGCCCTCTAGCCTCCTTCTCCATGGAGGGTACTGCCCCTTGTCGCTGTTCAACTTGTAGCCAAGCATCTCACTGATCACTGTTGCCGTATTGTAGATCAGCTTGTTAGTGTCGGTAATCGTGGTTGTAGGTATTGCCCGTAGTGCTGCATTAACATCATCTAGCAGACCTTCTGAGGGAACTTCACGTAATCTTGGTAACCGGCTACGCGGGATCCAGGTTTCAAGCTTGGCCATGATCCTATTTTTCAGGTCAGTTCCTCTCGCATCTCCTATCGCACTTGGGGCTATGTACCCAATCTCGGGTGGGGGTGATGATATCTCCCCCCTGACCTGGCGTCCTGACTCCTCCTTGCCGTAGCATTTGTGTTGTACCTCGTCAATCTCTAGCTGTGAGAGCAGCTATATATATGTATATATATATATATATATATATATATATATATATATATATATATATGTGTATATATATATATATATATATATATATATATATATATATATATATATATATATATATATATATATGTGTGTATATATATATATATATATATATGTGTATATATATATGTATATGTATATGTATATGTATATATATATGTATATGTATATATATATGTATATGTATATGTATATATATGTATATGTGTGTGTGTGTGTGTGTGTATTTGGGGGCTCGTCCTTGCCATTTGCGTTTCCTTTTGTAGCGCCCAGGTGGGTGGCTGTTTGGTTTGTGTTGTTAGCCACAATGGAGTTTGATTTGGATAAGTTTGCTGGGAATCCTATATTGCAGCAGTTGAATAAGTGTAATATGATAGATTTGATGCTTATTGCCAACCTTTTTAATGTGCAAACACCACTGGTTGTGAGGAAGGAAGAACTGTGGCGGCTTATAGCCAAGGCACTGGGTGAGAGGGGACTGTTGGCGGATGGGGCAGGCATAGCTGATGTGGAGCCACTAGCTCCTGTACCTACTCCTTCCACTAGTCTTCCTGTAACCACTTCTATAGCTCCTCCCAGTCCTGCGGTGGGGGACGTCAGCTGAGGAAGTCCAGCTGATGCTCTGCATTAAGGAAGTGGAGTTGAGAAATTGGGAGCTGGGAGGGGAAGCGATGCATCTTAGGGTGAAGGCGTTAGAGCTGGAATGCCAGCCTAGTAGCTCCGTCCACCCACCGCTCACACTGTGATGTCATTACAGATCCAACAAGAAGCCAACCTCAGCCAAGGCAGCTCACTCTTTGGGCAGTAAGCAGTAGCATATACATACATTTGGTATATACATACATTCCCTATATTCTTTTATGTTGTCAATACAAACGATGGCAAAGAAACAATGTTTTCAAAAGCTTTATTATCACGGTGACCTTGAGATGAATCTATTGAAGGAGGTTAGAGGTCAAATGTAACATGATATTTTAAATCTTTATATAAGGTACTTTCTATATGTTAACAATACACACCATACTTGTAAGAATTATAGTTTCTAACTTATGAGGCTTTTTGTCATTTTTTGGCAAATAAATCATCATTACTTAAAGACCTTGGTGGATATAAGATTGTTAACATTACCGGACTCTACACCACTACAAAGTTTGCATTCATTCAAATTCATTAAAAACTTTATGAGCTATGTGTTTACACACAGAATGACACGCACGCACAGAAATGCTACCAAAAACATGTTGCATGACCAAAAAAACTTGGTCGAGGTAAAAAATCCAGTGAAATCGGTTAATTTGTTCTTGCAAAAGTTTTGCATCATCACTGTCAGCAGTTTAATATTAGACCAGTATTACACACTGTAAACATTATTGCCAAATTTAATCATGTTTACTGATTTAAGCTTGTCATGCTCAACTTGACAGCTGTAAAGAGAAGAGTGGGGAATTATATTAAATTTTGTTACAAGTTGCACCTCTTCTCAATGTATCACCACATCCAGCTTCAAAAACCTAAAATGTCCACAAATGTATACAGTAGATTTAAACCTGCAGGTCCTGGATTGGCCACTTGAGTCTGGTTTGGAATTGTTGTTGTTGTTGAAATGCCACATTTCACAGCATTAAAAGGGATGTTTACTGCCTGATATCAGTTTTAGTCTCTATGAAGAGACCTCAGATAATATGAATCACTGAACCGGCCCTTTCGGTATTTTAATTGAACTATTTGACAAATATTGTGGCCCGTTGTGTGGTACAGACCACCCAAGAAATTTGTTTTCAGTCTCCCCTCAACTCTAGATTACATGGATGGATGAGCTCGGTGAACTGATTAAGGCTCTGAGGGAACACATGAGTGTTGACTGATGTGCTTCATGGAGCGTTGCAGTGAGACGTTGCCACACTCACATTTTCCAGACCACAGAGTGAATGTACCTGGCTTCAGAACTATTCAGCAGGCGTGGATGTTAATCTGAGCAATAATGAGAAATCTTCTTGTATTTGTGGTGGTGTAATCCCAGACTGCAAGGAAATGTTTCTGCAGCCTGAATATTGAACTGCCAGCTGCTGGAATGCATCCATATTACTGGCCAAGGGAATTCGTCATTGCTGTTGCTATTTTGAGTGTAGTTTGAATCAGCACACTGTTTGGATTCCTCCATCATCTGAGAAAGAGGTCACACAGATAACAGTGGATGATGAATGGATCCTGACCACCCCAGCAACCCTTACTAGACATGCAGATGAATGCTTTCTCTAAAATCTGCTTCAGCTTCTAATTGAACTCCCCTTTGAAACATTTTTCAAATCTTTCTATTTTTTGTGATATTGTATTCATTTATTTCATCATTTTTCATGTCTGTAATGGTCATTTGTTACAGCAGTAACAGTTACTTAACACTAAGTAGAGATATTAATGTTTGTATGTTGCACACCTAAAGTTTATATATGCAACTTTCTAACCAAGCTAAATGCTAATGCTAATGCTAAACTAACGCCAAGCTGAAAAATGAGGACAACAGATGCCAGTGGTGTCATATTTGCTACGTCCATCTTTTATGTGCAGGGTTGTGGAGACCCTTCTAAGGAGTCAGCTGTGCATTTTCTCTTATTAATATCACAGCTGATTATAGATGGACCTTGCTAACCAAACTAGCTAGCTCTTGATTTAGTTCAAAACTCCTCAGATGGTATGGCAACATCAAGGCATCAATACGAGAGTAGCTTATGGGTATGGATATTAATAAACCTATTTGTGAGGTCATATTCCTATATGTATTTATGATATACAACGTATGGCTTAAATGGCATCATAAACATCTTACCTTTGAACCTGTAAACAACATGCCAACAGTATTTCTGCTAAAAAAAAAAAGAGACTTATTCTGCCACACTGTAGATTAAAAAAAAATCTTTTATTCAAATAGTAATCTATTTCCCCATGACAGCTCCTTTCCATCTGTCTTCTTAGAAAAGTAGGCAGCTTGAGGAGAGGAAGTTGTACTAAATGTCTCAATCCTATATCATAAGGCACTGGTATTCATTCCATCCATACTGACTGGGACTTATTCACAGCTGGGATGTCTATCAACCAGGTGAGAGCGCTGTCCATGCAGTGGACATTGCAGTCCACGTAAAAGATGCAAGTGTTGAATATCAGCATCCTTTCTGCCTGTGCTTATGGCTGGGGTGTGTAGCGCAGGTACTTCTTGCCAGAGGGGAGGTCTTTGGTGTAGACGCCAGCTGGGAACAAAGAGGCGGCCTCTTCTTCAGACATACTCGGGGGAACCATCACGCAGTTTCCAGGCTGGAGGAAGAGACACATTGCAAAAAGTCTGCTGGTCAACACAGCAGCTGCTCAGGTCCTATAGCTATTATCTGTGCCTTCAGCTGCTGTAATAACTGGCAGCAACTGAGGTCATTTTCAAATGCATGGCATACCTTCCAGTCGGCAGGTGTGGCTACTCGCTTCCCTGCTGTGAGCTGGAGCGAGTCCACCACCCTCAAGATCTCATCAAAATTGCGTCCGGTGGTGGCTGGGTAAAGCAGGGACAGCTTTAATTTTTTGTCAGGACCAATAATAAACACCTAGATGGTGGGGGAAAAAAAGGTGAGAGTTTCCCAGTGAGAGGGATAAAAACCTTCACAGGAATGAGCAGAGATGGGGCACAAATTCCAAAAACAAATGTGTGTTTATGTTTCTCACACAGCGGGCAGTAAGGGGCATGCCATCTTTGTCCTTCTCATCTGGGTCCAGCATGCCCAGGGCGACTGCCAGCTCCCGTTTGCTGTCCGCTATGATGGGAAAGGGCAGCGAGCAGCAGGCAGACTCCTCACAGTTGTAGGCCACGATGTCCTAGTCACACACAAGAACAGACGCAAGCTCTCCATTAGATATTCAAAGCAAGTGTGAGTGGTGCAACATTGATTGAGCTCTGTCATATATACACTGTTACTCAGATTTCAATGTAGATTTCTGGGATGTGAGGAAATAATCCCCCACATTATTTAGAACACAATCATATAGACTGTGGAGTCGTGGCCTGACGAGTTAGCTTTTCTGTGTTGTGCCATCCGACTTCGCCAGAAGTTGTTTGGTTTCCCAGATGGATAACTGGAACTGATCACAGCCACAAAACAGCAATTCAAAACAACAATATTGCAGACGTGGAAGCAGAGCAACTACAGACGAAGGTTTTGGCCGGTCTCAGCAATGCAAAGCCCCCAGCATGCAACATCAGCATGGAGGAGAGGAAGGCACTCACATCACTTAGTAATGACAACAACATTATTATCCTTCCGACAGACAAGGGTAGGTGCACAGTTTTGCTAAACCAGAAAGCCCATCGTGAGTAAATTTTATCACTGCTCAGTGACAAAAATACTTATGAAGCAAGACCCAGAAAGTGGTTACAGGAAGAGGGTGATAGATTGTCTAGTTCAAACTGCTTCTGACAATCCTATTGACTGGACCTCATACCACAGGCTATACCCAGGGGAATCTACACCAAGTCTGTATGGTTTACCTTAGATACATAAACAGGGTGCACCTTTAAGACCGATTGTCTGTATGATCAACTCGATCACCTATAACATCTCAAAGTTTCTGGCTTCGATTCTCAACCAGAGGCAGCTCTGAACAACACATCCAGAACACCTTGGATTTGAATTGGGAGTTGGAGCAAATGAAGTATCTTGGAGTAAATATCACTAAAGATCTCTCTAAAATATATCATGTAAATTTTAAACCTTTGTGTTATAAAATAAATGAGGATATTAAAAGATGGAACTTAATACCAATTTTGTTTTTTAAGTCACGTATTGATACAGTCAAAATGAATATTTTGCCTAGGATGCTTTATCTGTTCCTAACACTCCCAGTTGAAATAACTGATAAACAATTTCAGGAGTGGGATAAAATAATCTCTGTGGCAGGGGAAAAGACCACGGATTAAGTACCAAACTATCCAGTTGGCTAAAGATAAAGGGTGGTTGGGGTTCCCATGTTTGAAAGATTACTATATTTCAGCTAAACTGAGGATCCTAGCATGTTGGTGCAATGTAGACTACCAAGCAAGATGGAAAGAAATAGAAACAGTTGTCTCAAGAGATTTTCCGATTCAGGCAAGCTTATGGGACGTGACACTTATTAAAAAACAAATTAATAAAGGAAACCAATGGATTAACTTGCCTTTAAAACTCTGGTTACAGTTTCTTAATAAGAATGACTGGAATGAAGAGGCCAGGATCTTAAGATGGTGCGCTTATGATCTTGATTTTTTACCCAATAAGTTAGACCAGGGGTGGGCAATCTCAGTCCACAAGGGCCGGTGTCCCTGCAGGTTTTAGATGTGTCCTCGAACCAACACAGCTGATTTAAATGGCTAAATTAGCTCCTCAACATGTCCTGAAGTTCTCCAGAGGCCTGGTAACGAACTAATCATGTGATTCAGGTGTGTTGACCCAAGGTGAGAGCTAAAACCTGCAGGGACACCGGCCCTCGTGGACTGAGATTGCCCACCCCTGAGTTAGACGCAAGATATAAAAAAATGGGCAGGGCAAGGCTTAATGGCATATTGTATGTTTTATGATAAGGGAACTCTTAGGGATTTCCAATCAGTAAAAGATCAGTACCAGTTAAGCAATACGGATTTTTTTCAGGTTTCTTCAAATCAGGCATCATCTACATAACTTTATACCTAAGTGAACAGATCTTTTCTCTCTTCCCGTTTTGAATATATTTGTCAAGGCTTACCATGCAGATCCTGGCCTCAAGGTGATTTCTAGATTGTATAAGGGTTTACAAGAGGTTAAGAAGTTGAACACTATCTACATTAAACAAAAATGGGAAAGGGAAACAAATACAGCAATTTCAAATGATATCTGGTATCAGCAGTGTGCCTTTCAGTGGAAAATTTCTAGTTCTAATATATGGAGATGTTTTGGTTGGAAGAGTCTCTGTAGGTTTTTTATTACACCTGCACAAAGTAAACACTATTCTAATCACTCTAGCTGTTGGAGAAACTGTGGGGCCCAAGGAATAAAACACTTCCACTTGTTTTGGTCTTGCCCATTGATCAACACTTTTTGGGTATCGATTCACTCTGAGTTACAGACCATTTTTAGTATGCAACTCCCCTTTAATTGGGATGAACTTTTGTCTGGATATTTATATTCAGTGAATGTAGATAAAATGTCCAAGCTGTTATATGGTATTCTGAGTCTGGCTGCCCGAAAGACTATTACTAAGAAATGGCTAAGTGTGAAAATTCCATCACTAAATGACTGGCATGAGACTGTTTATGGGTTGTTTAAAATGGAAAGAATTACCTTCTTTAACAGATTTCAATATGACATATTCATTGAGATTTGGGATAAATGGAAACATTATATGTCGTCAAGGAGACCCGATTTCGTTTGAATCTCTGTAATTCTGTATGCCATATTTTTGAACTGCTATGTGTATATATGTGTATGTCTGTATGTATGTATAGGCGTATATATATATATATATATATATATATATATATATATATATATATATATATATATATATATATATATATATATATATAAATCCAATATACATATATTGAACTACCAGAAGGCAACATTGCAGACATAGAGGACAGTTACAAGTACCTGGGGATCCCGCAGGCAAATGGGAACCATGAAGAGGCCGCTAGAAAGGCTGCAACCACCAAGTACCTGCAGAGGGTCAGGCAAGTCCTGAGGAGTCAGCTGAATGGTAAGAACAAGATCCGGGCCATCAACACGTACGCCCTGCCCGTGATCAGGTACCCTGCTGGGGTAATAGGCTGGCCAAAGGAGGAGATAGAAGCCACTGACATAAAGACAAGAAAGCTCCTTACCATGCATGGAGGGTTTCACCCCAAGTCCAGCACCCTGAGGCTGTACACTAAGCGGAAGGAAGGGGGCCGGGGACTGGTGAGTGTCAGCACCACAGTCCAGGATGAGACAACGAACATCCAAGAATACATTGGGAAGATGGCCCCAACTGACCGAGTGCTCAGTGAATACCTCAGGCAGCAGAAACCCAAGAAAGAGGAGGGAGACGAGGAACCATCATGGAAGGACAGGCCCCTGCACGGTATGTACCACCGGCAGATAGAGGAGGTGGCTGATATCCAGAAATCCTACCAGTGGCTGGACAAAGCTGGACTGAAAGACAGCACAGAGGCACTAATCATGGCAGCACAAGAACAAGCTCTGAGTACAAGATCCATAGAGGCTGGGGTCTATCACACCAGGCAAGACCCCAGGTGCAGGCTGTGTAAAGATGCCCCAGAGACAATCCAGCACATAACAGCAGGGTGCAAGATGCTAGCAGGCAAGGCATACATGGAACGCCATAACCAAGTGGCCGGCATAGTGTACAGGAACATCTGTGCCGAGTATAACCTGGAAGTCCCGAGGTCAAAATGGGAGATGCCCCCAAGGGTGGTGGAGAATGACCGAGCTAAGATCCTGTGGGACTTCCAGATACAGACGGACAAAATGGTGGTGGCTAACCAACCGGACATAGTGGTGGTAGACAAACAGAAGAAGACGGCCGTAGTGATCGATGTAGCGGTTCCGAATGACAGCAATATCAGGAAGAAGGAACACGAGAAGCTGGAGAAATACCAAGGGCTCAGAGAAGAGCTCGAGAGGATGTGGAGGGTGAAGGTAACGGTGGTCCCCGTGGTAATCGGAGCACTAGGTGCGGTGACTCCCAAGCTAGGCGAGTGGCTCCAGCAGATCCCAGGAACAACATCGGAGATCTCTGTCCAGAAGAGCGCAGTCCTGGGAACAGCTAAGATACTGCGCAGGAGCCTCAAGCTCCCAGGCCTCTGGTAGAGGACCCGAGCTTGAAGGATAAACCGCCCGCAGGGGCGTGCTGGGTGTTTAGTTTTTATATATATATATACATACATATATATACATACATATATATATATATATATATATATATATATATATATATATATATATATATATATATATATATATATATACATACATACATATATATATATATATATATATATATACATACATACATATATATATATATATATATATATATATATATACATACATATATATATATATATATATATATATATATATATATATATATATATATACATACATATATATATATATATATATATATATATATATATATATATATATATATATATATATATATATATATATATATATATATATAAGGGCGGTTTATCCTTCAAGCTCGGGTCCTCTACCAGAGGCCTGGGAGCTTGAGGGTCCTGCGCAGTATCTTAGCTGTTCCCAGGACTGCGCTCTTCTGGACAGAGATCTCCGATGTTATTCCCGGGATCTGCTGGAGCCACTCGCCTAGCTTGGGAGTCACCGCACCTAGTGCTCCGATTACCACGGGGACCACCATTACCTTCACCCTCCACATCCTCTCGAGCTCTTCTCTGAGCCCTTGGTATTTCTCCAGCTTCTCGTGTTCCTTCTTCCTGATATTGCTGTCATTCGGAACCGCTACATCGATCACTACGGCCGTCTTCTTCTGTTTGTCTACCACCACTATGTCCGGTTGGTTAGCCACCACCATTTTGTCCGTCTGTATCTGGAAGTCCCACAGGATCTTAGCTCGGTCATTCTCCACCACCCTTGGGGGCATCTCCCATTTTGACCTCGGGACTTCTAGGTTATACTCGGCACAGATGTTCCTGTACACCATGCCGGCCACTTGGTTATGGCGTTCCATGTATGCCTTGCCTGCTAGCATCTTGCACCCTGCTGTTATGTGCTGGATTGTCTCTGGGGCATCTTTACACAGCCTGCACCTGGGGTCTTGCCTGGTGTGATAGACCCCAGCCTCTATGGATCTTGTACTCAGAGCTTGTTCTTGTGCTGCCATGATTAGTGCCTATATATATATATATATATATATATATATATATATATATATATATATATATATATATATATATATATATATATATGTAAGTGATTACAGGATGACACCAACCTCAGCAACAGGACCACTCTCAGCACCGACCACGTGTGTTTGCTTTTGGAACTGTGTTTTAATTCCACCTATTTCACATATAAGAGTCAGTACTACAGGTAGAAACATGGGTGTGCCATGGGTTGCCCAGTTTCACCCATTGTGGCCAACTTTTACATGGAAGAAGTGGAAAATAGGGCTTTGTTATCCTACCCTGGAACACCACCAAGTCATTGGTTCAGGTATGTTGATGACACCTTAAGATGTGCCACAATTCACTGATCACATTAACTCGGTGGACCAACACATCAAATTTACCAGGGAGGATAATAATAATAATACATTTTATTTAAGAAAGCGCCTTTCAAAACACTCAAGGACACTGTTCACAAGCAATTACAACAAACAAAAATTTACAAAAATATAAGGATAAAACATAGAGCAAATAAATAAAATAAATTAAAGTAGCAGGATGGAAAAGCTTATGTGGAATAGGCTGTTGTGAACAGGTGAGTTTTGAGTCTGGACTTAAAAAGGGGGAGGGAAGTGATGGGGGCAGAGCCCCATGGTGGCTAGCCAAGGGGAAGGGATGGAAAGAGGAAGAAAGAGAAAGAGAGGAGGAGGATCTGAGACACCGAAAAGGAAAGGTGAAAAGGATATGAAGGATATGAAAAGTGGCAGGTTAGCCTTCTTAGACTGTGAGATTTCCATTAGTAATCAGGGACATTTAAAAGTTGATGTAAACCTACACATATGGATCAGTATTTAAGGTTTGACTCTCATCATCCACTGCAGCATAAACTGGGTGTCATCAGGACACTACAGCACAGAGCCAACACCATCCCCACAGACACAGCAGCCAGGGAAGCAGAAGAACATCGCATCAAGAAGGCCCTGAGTAAATGTGCGCAGTGGTCTTTGAACAGCGGTTGTTCACATAATAATCCTATTTTGCCACAGGAATGATGGTTGCTGATTATGTGCCTTGATGTTCTATTGTAGATATTCCACAGACATTATTAATGATTATTATTTCTATTAATCATTGTGATTGACAACTTTGGAGGCAGTATACAGTACTTAACCTTATACTTGGGAAGAGAAGTGATGCTCATTTCACAGCTGTTGCAAAGGCAACATGGTAGACTTTGAAGTGCAATATATATTTTTAAAAAGCATCAAATATTTGAAGCAGGAAGACAATTTCACACAAGGGGTTTTCAGGCTTTCTCAAAGATATATAGATTGATACTATATTGATCCCACAAGGGAAATGTAGTAGTTGTAACTGATGTAATCAAATTGAGTGCTAGCAGTAAAAAAAGTTGCCACGGCTGAGATAGTCTCACTTTTAGCCTCTCTAAACACACAGCATTCATACACATCCCATAATCACAAGCCTCGTCCTTCTATAGATCCTCAATATGGTTCATACACCTTTCACCCCAGTTTTAAATTCACAGCTTGTGGTCGAAGCTTTATTTGTGTTGCAAATTCTTTCCGCACACACTATATATAGGAGTCAGGCCTGCACAGGCTCAATGTTCATTGTTCATTTGAGAAACCTGAGATTTTAATAGGAGTGAGGTTTTGAGTGAACCCAGAAGGATTCATTTATTTCAGCATGTTGTTGGAAAATCCTAAATACCCACATAGATTTAGCCCAGCATTAGTCCAGATATCTCGATGTCATTTGGCTTGCAAATCTCTTGTGCCTTGTTTAAAGAACTATGCTCAGCTGGGAAGTCAGAATGCTGAAATATCACCAAGCTTAGAGCACAGTTCACCAGCTAGCACCGACTTCCTGCTTTCTTTATGTGTTTTTCCAATACTTCTAAATACTTAAAGGTGTGCAGCAAATAAATAAATAAATAAAATGTAGTTACAACACCTTGGCCCAGCCGTGGTGATCCTCCAGGAAGTCCACTGATAGGGCGATCATTTTAACGTTGCGTTTACTGAACTCAGTGCTGAGTCTGGCAGCTCGGCCCAGCTCTGTGGTGCACACAGGAGTGTAGTCCCTGGGGTGGGAGAACAGGATTCCCCATCTGAAATGAGTCAGATTTACCACCATGCTCAGTTCGATCTCAGAAAAAAAGAAGCCTCATCCTGACCCAGTTTCCTCTCCGCATCAGTCTGCATTTCTTGATATTGTGTGTGTTACTGCTTGTTTCTGGGTTTCACAAAAGGACAACAGGATGTAAAACGAGTTTAGCAAAGTTGTCAAAAGTGATGGCAAAGTTGTTTTTCTCCACCTTGAGGTCAGCGGTCTGCACATAATCACTCAAAGGAGCGTTTTTTTCTCAGGTTTGACCTCAATTTCATTCGTTCAGCTTACAGATGCTCTCAATATCAGAATACTTTCACTGTCTCACAAAGAGATGATTACTGATAGATGCACTAAGTGGTAAAGTGTTGTTTTAGACACACTTAGATCGCACTTAGACCACAATACCGTCATTACAGGTACAGTATGCAGATTTTAAAAATGCCACATGCAGTATTTCAAAGCAGAAGCGAAAAACCATGACAGGAACTACATCCCGCCATCTCTCCCCGCTCTTAAGCGAATTCTCAATAAGTCTGTAAACCTGCAGCGTCAAAAATAAAAAGTCACAAAGTCTACTCACGAATCACCAAGAAATTCGTGGAGTTTAATTGTGCCGGTGGTGGTCTCTGCCTCGAAATCAGGAAACACGTCTCCGAGCAGCAGCCCCGGCATGCTGTGGCCGTGGAAGTGTTTAGTCCGGTGTGCAGTAGCTCTGGTGACAGCAGGTAGAGCAAAAATAAAGAAGAGGCGGAAACCACGCACGCACTGCCACAGCATGATAGACCCAATTTAGGTTCATAAAAAGCGCTGCGCTCTGAGCCTTTGGCGTAGTTGTGACACATTTTGCGCTCAGACCGGTGTCGTGAAGAGAATATAGACATTTATTATCATGAAATGTTTATTATGACACAACTAACAAAATAGTCAAACTTTACAGTCAAGGCGGGCTATCTGGTTCACAAGTGATAACGTGTTCGCTGGGTTTCCAAGTTTAAAGAAAAAGCCTAAAGCTCAACACCGGACCCGTTCAACGAGCACGGTTTTGTGGATTCATTCTTGTCACGTGACAAGAGCGGTCCCGTTCTAAACTGGTACCATTTATCCCCTGTAAACCGGGCAGGATGTTACGAGCTCATCGGGGGCCATAAAGGAGAGCGGATACACGACCTACGGCACTGTCCAACCAAAATGTCCTCACCAGGGTCCAGGCGGAATAGTTGCCGTGGAGCTGCGTGTGGAAGCCGGGCAACTTTTGAATACCAAGTCCGTCGCCGGAGCTCCAACTGTTCTTACTTTGCCTCTGGAGCGCAAACGGGAGACTTTTCAGCCAGTCTGAGTCAGCCGATATTTACTGTAACGCTCCGGTTTTTGCTGGCGATAGATCTATGGCTGTCCAAACGGCTCGGAGTGTGCGCCTGTGAGGGGTCTGCATGGGGCAGCATACGGCCCTTGGTCCGGCTGGTCGAGTTCTCCGGTCATGTCATCCCGTGGCTCATCGGCACCGTGTACACTCTTCTCCGTGGACGAAGTGTGGAGGAGCAAGAGATCATGCTGAATTTGGCATTGGGTAAGTATCATTACACCATTAGGATTTCTGTCTTTAATGAAACAAAAATATGTTCTGATTTAATAAATAACACATCTCTAAGTCCACAGCCATCAACAGGCTCGATATTTACGTAAGAAGTGCTCCAAAGTCAAACTGACTTTAGCTGTCCGACGCTCTCGCAGCTTCATATTTATCACCACATTGCCGATAAGCCGGTGCGTTATTATGCACGTTTGTGCCATGGCCACAGTGGAACCCGTGGCATTCATAAGTGGCTCTCATGTTTGGTCAAAGCTAGATAACGTTAATAGCTCTTAATGTCCAGAGACCAAAATGAGTCCAACTAGTGCCAATTAATGCATTAGCAGGAGTAAATGGTGTCTGAGCGAGAAACAACTGCACGACAGCGATGGAAAGTTTTTCGTGGGAGCTGTCTGAGATGTGATCCACCGGTCATGGCTGATGATTTATTTGCACATGTAGATTATATTTGTGAACTTGCAGCCTTGAGTTCAAGCTCTGTGCTGCTATACTGTATTGTGTTGTGGTGAAATGCCAGAGCTATTTCTGGCCTGTAAAAGCCCAGGATGCCATGGAGATTTGGAGATAGTATATGATGTTAGACCAATCAGGTATTGACCTGGTCAAAGACCTTTAGAATTTTTTTTCTAGGTCAATAAATTGAGCTGGTTATATGCTTTTACTTCAGCCTTGCTCAGTTCCCCAAGGTGTTACATTAAGAGTTCAACATGTTTAAAATCTCAACTATTGGTTGATTCAACTGAAATAAAATTCCACTTGACTTCAAAATGTTTAGCAGAGTGCTAACTAAAGCTGCTAACCATGGTTCACTGCAAAATTTGACCTTTGCTATAATGATGTACTGAAAACATCTGAAGATGTTTGAAATACCTAGATCTCAGTTCTTTAAATATCTGAAAGCCCTCATGGACTATCAAAGATGTTCAAATGTAATTTATTAGCTCCTAAAGCTGCTGAGCTCGTTGAACTTTTGAACTTTGGGTGAGGCCATCAAGTATTTGTAGAGTATTCGCTGCGGATTCAAAACCTGTGTTAGGAAGCTTGAGAAAGTTTGAAATTTGATGATAAATGAGATGATGGGATAGGATATTTAGAGACATCAAAGGAATTGCAAGGGATGTAAAAGTATTACTTAGCCAATTTAATGTTATTAGTCATTTTTGTTGGACACAGTGCCGATCATGTAGATTTAGCTCACAAATCTAAATAATCTGCCAGGAATATTAATTAGAGTAGGGTCATTTACTCCAATTATGATCATGTAATAAATTCCAGGAATATTTTTTCAGGATTATGATAAGCATTAAGAAACAAGAATACAAACTGTGATCACAGCAGCAGACTGATTTTAGAGGATGTTAGGCTGAAGAGGTATCCTTGGTGTGAGAATAGACTGAAAAAATATCAATAGCTGCAGCATTTGGAAAAAAAATGTCTTGAAATAATTTGAAAACTGGACAATTATTCAAGAAAGCAGGGAAAATTTTTTACTTTTCCTCAGAGGACTCTTGACTTTAAGCCGCGAGGTGTGGAGCAATGTCTGTCGGCTGTTTCTCAGTATAAAAAATATATAAAACCTTATATAAGTTTTATATAAAACCTTAGTCTAGTAATTTTTTTTAATTAAAGAAGAAACTCAAACAAAGTCACCATGATTAAATATTAGATATAAGTTCAAGACAACTTTTCCACAGTATTTACATACTGCATGGTTATAGTAACACTGGTACTAGTAATCAAACCCTAAAAAGGCAGTCTCAGTTACCGGGGCAAGCTAACATAGGAAACCACATCATGAATTCACAAGCTAGTCGAAACACAGCCTAACTGAAATAATGCACAGCACCGATAAAGCTTATGAAGCTAAACATTATCTTTACCACAAGTTTTTCTTTTGCAGAAATGCCCCATACTTGGCAACATCAAGTGCTCAATTAAGCAACTGCGTGCAACTCAGAATGGGGACAGAAAGTACAGCTAACTTAAGCGGGAAAACAAGTGTGTCAAAGCTGGTACAAATTAAGTTCAACACACTAAAGTAAAACTTTTGTTTGTCTTTACAGTGTAAATCTATAATTAACTGAAGCTTTAAATAAATGTATCAACAACTGAACAACTTCAGCTGCATTTTTTACTCATCTTTTCAGCTATTTAGTTCTTTTTCTAATATATTTTAAGGAAAATGTAATACTAATACTAATATTTAATAATAATAATAATTGTTATTATTGTAAACTAATATATATCTAATGCAATCTTGTTGTTATTTACATCCTCAACTTTAAAAACTACTCCTTCCTCCCCACAGCTCTGATTTTGGATTTGCTGCTTGTCAGACTTGTGAAGACTCTGGTCAGACGTCGCATGCCCACCCAGAACCGCTCGGAGATCCTCTCCACCTTCTTCGTGGAGCGCTATTCTTTTCCCTCCGGCCACGCTTCACGGGCGGCCATGTGCGCCCGGTTCTTCCTCGCCCAGCTGGTGGACACAGACTCCATGCGGCTCCTGGTGGTGGGGTGGGCTGCTTTGGTGAGCCTGTCCCGACTGCTGCTTGCAAGACACTATGTGACAGATGTGGGCTTTGGCTTGGCCATGGGCTACTGCCAGTACAGTCTGGTGGAAAGACTGTGGGTGACTTGGGACTGGTTGCAGGACGCGCTGCTCATTGGCCTGGGAGAGAGGCTGAACAGGGCTTACGATGGACTCTGGATGCTAGATGGGAAACATTAGGTCAGGTTTAGGTGTGTGTGCATGTAGGAAAATGTTGAACCTGAGTGGGTAATTCTGAAATTCCTGATTATTGATGTTATTTTAGGATTCTTATATGTTTTAAAAAAATCTGTATCAGCGTTATGTGTTTGTCTTTGTGTTTACTTTTATTTTGAAGTAGAAGTATTAAATGTTTTACCTCCATTAAGCTGCTTGTTTGCACATCACTATTGATAATGCATGGACTTAATTTCACAAGCCTGAAACCAATGTTGAATTTATTTAATTAAATTTTCTATCTTAAAAAATTACATTTTTTTTTTGAGTGTGTGTGAAAGTTTAAACTGTGGTATAAAAAAGAGAAATCCCCCTTGACACACTTCATGATGTGAGAATTTTTTCTGTGTTTGTTTTTCATGTGGCTTAGCCACAGTGTGTTTGTGTGAACATTGTTGTGGGGAAAGTCAACTCACACTCAACCAAGTTTCCATCAGCTGCTGCTGCTGAGTCTCCTGACTGTCATTGCACGGTAACACATTCCATCTCATCTTACAGTGTTGATAAACTGCTGCCACCGCCTCCTTTTTAACACACCGAATACCACTTCCAAAGCAAGCAGTTGTTACAGAAATCATTACACTCGATACATGTGGGTTTGGAGTTAACATGTTGAACAGGTTAAGACAGCAGATGCGTGTGTAGCCTACATAAACAGCTGGAAAGTGTGACAAGTTGTGCTCAGGTTGTAAGTGGGAACGTGGGATATTTTCAAGCAAAGCTGCTCATTTTTATTGACTTTCAAATAATGCAGGTGAGCTGACGTGTGGGCGCGTGTCTGTTAGCGGTTTTATTACTCCAAGAAATGTGACAGAAGTAACCTCATCTCTTTCAGTTTCATCGTGTGAATACATATACTCATATTATTTAAACTTTTATCATCTAAATTTAAAGAACACAGTTGTGTTTAAATAGGAACAATTTTCTGAAGGCTTTCTGTAATTATAAAAGGAGGAGTACATTTATTGAATATACTGTGTATCTTAGAACCTCAATTCCAAAATAAGGTTGATATCCTGTAAATGTAAAATGTAACTAAAGCCAAAATACAAGGAAATTATATTTTAATTACAATACAGCATGGAAAACATATCAAAGGTTTACAAAGAGAAAATATATAATTACAAGAAGAATATTAGCTCATTTTGAATTTGATGGCTGCAACAAGCCTCAAAAAAGTTTTGCCAGAGCCATGTTTAGAGCTGTAAGACAAATCCCGTCTTCTTTTAAAAGCAGTACGTTTTTCTCTCGGAAAGTGAGGGGCCTGCCAAAGATGCCTCCTGGGTGAGGTGTTGGGAGCATGTCCCACTGGGAGGAGGCCCTGGGGCAGACCCATGACACGCTGGACAGATTACATCTCTTGGTTGGCCTGCTGGATAAGTTGGAGGAGGAGGCTGGGGAGAGGGAGTTCTGGGCTTCTATGCTTAGGCTGCTGACCCCGCAACCCGGCCCCCGGATAAGTGGAAGAAGATGGACAGATATTTTCTGATGATGCTTGAAATGTTTTCAGTTGGTGAAAGATCTGAAGTGCAGGCGAGTTCTGCACCCAGACTCTCCTACTATAAAGTTGTGCTATTGTAATAGCTGCAGTATGTGCATCAAGATTGTCTTGCTGAAACATGCAGGGCAATCTTGAAAATAAATTGGACTGGATGGAAGCATGTGTTGCTCTAAAACCTGCACTCAGTAATCATGCTGATGGGGCCTTTCCTGATGCGAAAGCTGCTAATTCCGCAGGGCTAATGCAACCCTTTTGAACTGAGCACTGATAATATGGTCCCCCTCGTCTTTGGGAGGACATGGCGTATGTTTTCCAAAAAGAATGTAAATTTTGGATTTGCCTAACCAGAGAACAGTTTTTCTCTTGGCCTCAATTCTTTCCTGGATTCAGAAAGGTTTCTTTGCACGACAGCTTTAACCTATGTTTGTGGATGGCACGGTGAATACGTTCACAGACAGTGAATGAGTTCATGCAATGGTTTCCATGACAGAATCATACTTTTTTAAATTCAGTGCAGACATTCAGAAATTCAGCAATGATATTCAGGCTTGTCCTTTGCACACAGTGCTTCCCAGAAACCTTTGATGACGTTATGTACTCTGAATGATTTCTTTGCAACTTTACACGGGAACATTCCTCTAAAATTGTTCTACAATTTGTAGATACAGTTTTTTGGTGATTGTCAACCTCTGCTCATATTTTCATCTAAGACGTTCTGCCTCTCTAAGATGCTATTTCTATGCCCAGTCATGTTGCCGACTTGTTGCCAATTAACCCAATTAACTGCAAAATGTTTCTCCAGCTGTTTCTTTTTAGTACCACCTTCTTTTCCATCCTTTTGTTGCCCAATCCCAACTTTTTTGATGTTGTTGCCCTCAAATTGAAAATGGGCAATATTTCTATTTAATGAAAAATTATATTTTTCAGGAAGTAGCATAACAACGAGGAAGGATCTCTGAACCCACAGTCCAGCCCATCTAACAGTAGTATTAAGTATTAGAATGGACTAAGGTTGTCCTTATTTTATGACATAAGTTAACTTGGCTAATGCTGCCTGTAGATAAGCCTGTGGTTGAGGTTGTAGGTAATAAACAGCACATTAGCTTCCAAAGCTGAGCTTCTTTGCTGGTGCTGATTCTACGTGGCATGGTTTGTTTTTGTTTAATGAAGCCGTAACCATATTTTAATGAACGTGGGCGATGCCAGCTAATGCTATTTCTAGCTAGCTTGTTTATTTCATTAGGATGCTAACTTTGGCTAGCAAAAAGGAGCTTAAAATAAAAGGTCTGTGCTTTCTACTCCTTATATTTTCAAAACAGCTTGTTACATTAGGTTTAACGCATTTGAGGTAAGTTTTTATTTCGTGGTACTTTGCACCTTAAAACAGATTTGTGCCTAAATGAAGGGAACAATGAGACATAAAAGACAATCCTATTGGTTTAGCCATCACCAACGCTTACAGCATACAACGAAATGAAAGATGCACAAAGATAATTTATGCATAATCTAAAGCACTAAACTGTTCCTATATGGAATTGGTCTTGGTATTTCAGCATCAAGTTAGCAATAAAGAAGAGGAGCAAGTACAAAGGGAGTAACATGTTATTAAAGTGTCAGGTAATTTGAAATGTAACATTTCTATCAGGTCAGGTTTGTGGACTGCTGTCACAGTATGTTGCTAGCTAAACATCCTGCTGCTGTATTTCATGGGGTAGTGAAAAGAATAACAACTGACTGCACTCAGAGATGAAGAAATGCAAGATAGATAGGAGAGGAAGAGCAGTTATATTTAATGGTTAGAACTGCTCGGGGGCATTTGATGAACAGGAAATGTGCTTGTATGATGTGAAGTTTTTGTTTTTGTTTTATTTTATTTTATGAAACATCCTGTATCCTTTAACCTGTATTGGACTGTTTCACAGGGGTTGTGGTGCTCATGCTTTGTATTAGGTTACATAAAGTGTAGCAGAGAATAATTTGGCTTTGAGCTGATAATACTTAGCTTCATTCTTTGAATTCCACATTTATGCTAACCAGGTCTAATTTAAAGTTATTCTGAAGAGTATGCTGTCATTGTAGAGGATGCAAATCAACCGAGATGGCTTGTGAAATGTTGGATTACGTCCTGCTCAATTCAGTTGTGTACATCTACAAAAAGCAGTAAATCTGAGAACCACAGCACAGTCAGCTCTAAATTTAGGTATTGTAACCACTGTAGTCTACTAACTTGCTCTTTGAGGCAGCTATAGTCAGCAGTTGGAACGCTGCAGTTTGTGGCTTTGGCAGCTGAGGACATGAGTGCTTGGTTGTGACTACATTTTCAAAATGCAATCCAGAAAACAAAAACTTTATTTCATAAATTCATATCTTAAATAAAAAATAACATTTGCAGATTACAATTCTGTTTCATGAGCCATCAGTAACAATATCACATAACCACACTGAACAGCTTTACTGTATGAATAGTTCTTTGTTTTTATGCCACTCCTTATTTATGATACTAATGCCACAGAAATACTGTAAAATTCAAAACACATTGATAGCACAGCCTTGACAGAGCACCTGAAATGATTATTTATTTCATCTCTATCACTTGTTGTTGCATCAGTCCTGCCAACAGCAGTCCTTCTCTGTGTCCTCTCTAGCTCCTGCCATGGCTGGCCCTGCCCAGTCTGATGTCATAGGTGACCATGTGGAAGTTGTCCCAGGCATACAGCTTCCTCTGAGCGTGGTTGTAGTCCACCATGCTGTTGTAACTGTACTTGTTTTTGAAGGGCACGGAGACAGCTTGTCCCACACCAGTGGCTGTATCAAACGCAAAGTTGATGGTGGTGTTGGGAACAGTGTAGCTAGCAACTGTGTACAAACGTCCACACACCATGAAAGCGTTGGCCACTGTGTTCTTCTTAATATTAGTCTCCCAGGTCTTTTTCACCTCCAAGCTCTCGGGGTTCAGCTGTGAAATTACAATTGCACCCCTTGCTTTACTTGTACTGTAGATGGCCCACAGACCCTGTTCATCCACTGCTAGGTCAATGTCAGTGTAGCCCCCCCAGGAATAAGGGTGCTGGCCATGGAAGCCGGCATGAGGCAGGTCCATGCGGGATGCCAGATATTCAGAAGCCAGGTCGTAGCGAATCAGTGTCCGACTGCGTCTTCGCTGATAGTAAAGGGAGCCTCGGTACACAGTTGCCCCTGTGCTCTCCACAGGCTCTGGCAAAACCAGCACCTTCATTGGGAAACCTCGGGAGAACTGATCCATGTCTTCATATGCAAAGAGGTGACGCACATCTCTTCTCACTGCATCAATACGCCACACAGTGTTGTTGGTGTACTGAGGGCCTTGAGGCTCTGGATCCTGCATCCACACACCATACTTCCCTGTGATACTGTCAGCTTTCCTGTGTGACACAGGATCTCCCACTGACACTAACTCTCCACAACCTGAGGGAAAAAAGCAAGTTACTTTAATTTAGACTCTAAATTTTAATTTGCTTAAAAGCTATAATGCTCGATTCCAACAACTCCAGTAAAACGCTACCTGTGAAGTTGTGACTTCCTTCATGGAAGACGTGGGATGCAGAGATCTCTGTCACTTCAGCTTTCATCTCCTGATATCCACTATTCCCAAAGTCATATGCGGGATCTGGGAGAGAAATACAAATTCTGAGCAAAACTCAAAAGTAACACTTTAACCTCAAAGTTGTAAGGTCCCTGTTTTTTCCTCAGAGTGCTTGATGCTCTAACCCTGAAAATAATCACACTTGTGTAAACATCAACATGAGTGACGAAGCCATAAAAAAAGACTGTGGTAAAAATTCCTATCCCCTTACTTAACTGGGGACAGTTAACTGCAGGCCAACCTGTCTCTGCCTCTTTAGACTTTTCAAAGCACGAGTCTACCACAGAAACATTTATTCTGAAAAAAACAAACAAACATTAGAGCTGGCAAAAATTGCATAAAATATGTTTCTTCACAGATTTTTTTTTTTTAAAAAAAGCATTATTTTGAATTTGTATGATTTTGTGGTTAAAAAAAATGTGTTCTTTTGTGATTGACAATCTTTTAACTAAGATAATTTTTTATTTGTGTGGTTTCCTGTTACCCCCTGACTGGTACATACCATTGGCTGGTCTGTTTTCATGCTGAGTGCCCACTGAGGTGAGCGTCTGCTGGCAGGGTTTCTGCCTGAGGCTTTCTGCCTCCTGGCTCAGCTCAGCCAACCTCCTCTGCAGCTCCTGGATCTGCCTGTTTAGACGCTCCTTATCCTGCTGCAGCTGGTTTCTTTCCCCAGTAACCTGGGAATAAGCTTCCTGGAGACCTTCTTCTCTATTAGCTCCAACCCCAGTTATGGTGCCTTTGTCTACTCCTGCTAGGAGACGGCTGACCAAAGCTTCGAGCAGGGTGAGCCTGGACAAGACTCCATCCATCTCGCGGTCGCTTCCAGGGCAGCTGGACTCTTGTGGACTGGCCACAGTAAAGGTGTAATGACAATGTCCAGAGGGGTCATTGGAGCGGTGGAGGGAGGCTCGATCTTGAGCCTGGGTTTGGATTGACAGAAGTAAGCCGGACAAACTAAAGAGGGACACTTGGAGCCACATTTCAGAGGACTGAATCTTGTGGTATGTGGAAGTTTGTAGATGCAGTTGTCTAACTTCTCTTGTTAAAAACCTAGACTCTTTTTTAGACTCTCTTTTGTTTTCTTAAGCTAGTCTCTTTTCGCCTGAGTGTCTGATATCCTGATAATGCTCTGAGTGTGGGTATTTATACAGTTAACTCAGAGAATGGGAGGGGACGAGGAGTGTGTCGGGAATGAAATAACCGGGGGTTGTGGGGTGCTTGTGTAAAAGGCCACGTGTTTCTTCTTTTTGCTCGTGGTGGTGGAGATGTGTGCAGAGACAGCAAAAACGATGTGAAAATCAGTGGAAAAATTTAATGTTTGTTTACTCCTGTGAAGAATTCTTTTAGTGTGTCTCAGCAGTCGGTATGTCTCTGCAGGTTGTTTTGACTGGAGAGCATCTCTTTATGTGTCTAGTGCGTGTCAGCTGCTGTGCTGTTTACTTCCTTTGAAACTGATAGTCTTTCTATTAAACCACTGTGTGATTAACCACAAATTCAGTTTATGGGCTCGGTGTGTGCGTACATTTGTGCTGAGAGGAAGTGTTTAGGATGCCAACATTCAGCAGCCAGGCTCGAAAGCAAGGCAAGCTGGTCCTTGAGAAGACCTCAGGGCAGACTGGAACTTATCTGTCCCAACTACAGCTGAGCAGGATGTCTGGCACAGGAGGCAGTCTGGAATGGAGACTAATCCAAACCCCATATTCTTTGCAAATGGCCGCAAATTACAGATAAATTATCAAGACAAAGGGAAGTAATCATTCACCTTTCAGGCTGGAAAAACACAGAACTTGCAGTAAGCAGTCTGGAGAGATGACGCTGAAATTGCTGGTTGTAGACACCAACCTTCTGATATATACATACAAAATTATGACACAATTTTCAAGAAGCATTACTCAACTTTCACATAACCTTAGAAGAAGAAGCATTGCAGAGATGCATGAACTTTTCAAAAGACCAGGGGGCCCAACAGTCTGAATAAGACAAAGTGTCTAAAAATGGAAGACATTTAAGACAATTGTTACTCTTACTCTTATACCAAAAACCCAACATGCAGTTCTGAAAAGGAAAAGGCAAAAAAGCAGTGACAGAGGTGATAAAGTCTTTCCCAATATAAAAAAAACTCTGCTTAAAAGAAAAATATGAAAATATGTTTCTCATGGCACCTGAAGACAGTGAAATCATCCCTTGAGCCCTGAGTGCCTCGCAATCAACAAATGAATTAAAATTGTTCATTCTGGAAAGGATTGTTTATTCTCAGTTGATGGACTATTTGAATGACTTTCAATTGTCGGAAATCTTTCAGTCCGGCTATAAGCCATTTCACAGTACAGAGACAGCCCTCGTAAAAGTTATGAATGACATTCTGATAGCGACAGACTGTGGTAAATATGCAGTGCTGGTCCTGTTGGACATGACTGCTGCATTTGACACAGTGGATCACGATTTGCTGATCTCCCGCTTACAGCACTGTGTGGGAATTTTTGGTTC
The DNA here is from genome assembly GCF_963969265.1 of Rhamphochromis sp. 'chilingali'. Classification (NCBI taxonomy): domain Eukaryota; kingdom Metazoa; phylum Chordata; class Actinopteri; order Cichliformes; family Cichlidae; genus Rhamphochromis; species Rhamphochromis sp. 'chilingali'. The sequence continues at coordinate 10,123,135 of NC_137943.1, read as the reverse complement.
GGCACTTGTGTGATTTAAGTCCTATCTTTCAAATAGGACCTTTTGTGTTAAGTTGGGGTCCGCTTCATCCTCTGTGGCCCCTCTGCTTTGGGGTGTGCCTCAGGGATCTATTCTTGGGCCATTATTGTTTTCACTGTACCTTTTGCCTCTTGGTGCGATTTTCCGAAAACATAAAGTGTCATTCCATCTATATGCAGATGACTGCCAGCTTTATTTACCTTTTAGTCATTCTGATAGTCTCCCAAGTCGACCTCTGCTTGACTGCCTTAGCGATGTTAAAGCATGGATTGCAAAAAACCTTTTAAATTTTAATGATCCGAAGACAGAAGCGATCTTATTTGGCCCAAATCGTTTTTCTCACACTCCAGATGTTGATCTTGCAGCTTTGACTTCCCAACTAAAGAGTTCGATCACTTTCTGCACTTACCTTTGATGACCACGTAAACGGGGTGGTAAAATCAACATCCTATCACCTCAGACGTTTAACGAAGGTTAAGCGCTTTCTTTCCAAGCGTGACTTGGAAAGTGTTATTCATGCCTTTATTACTTCATGTTTAGATTATTGCAATTCTCTTTTAATAGGGGTTGGGCAGGGCACTTTGTCACGCTTGCAACTAGTGCAAAATGCTGCGGCATGATTTTTAACTGGCAGAGGGAAATTTGACCACATCACTCCGATTTTGGCCTCTCTACACCGGCTACCAATTGAATTTAGGATCCGTTTTAAAGTCCTTTTATTGGTTTTTAAATCTCTAAATGGTCTGGCACCTGTTTATTTGTCTGACTTGTTGAAGCCCCATGTCCCCACTCGTTCCCTTCGGTCAGCTGAGCAGTTGTTGCTTTCGGTCCCAAAGTCACGGCTGAAACTTAGAGGAGACCGAGCGTTCGCTGTTGCAGCGCCGATGCTTTGGAATAACCTCCTCTCCATATTAGACAGGCTACATCAGTGCCAGTTTTAAGTCCTTATTAAAAACCTATTTTTATTCCCTGGCTTTTAACTCTGTGCGTAACTGACATTTTTATTAATTTTGTTGCTATGTCTGGTTTCTGCTGTCTATTATTATATTTATATTTCGTGCGTCTAATGATAATTTGGATATTTCGCTATGCATATTGGTCTACCAGGTGTGTTTTTAACCCTCTTGAGGCAGGCGTTGCCGATTTGCAACAGTTAAAAGCTAACAACCTGATTACCCCACATACATATTTTATGAGTTTTTTTACTCAGAAGTACCACTGCAGGACTTGGTTGTGCATTAGCAACAAAAAGTTTAATTTGAGCCCGAGAGGGTTAAAGTGCTATATAAATAACTGATGATGAGCTGAAGCTTAGCAGAAGTTTGATGATGCAAAAAGAAATAACACAGTGCCCAAAAGTAAATCAACTACAGAATGGTTAAAACCCCCCAAAAGGGACCTCCCACCACATCTACAAGATGCTGAATTCAGATATGGTGGTTTCTGAAGCGTGCACTCAAATGATTTCTCGTTGTGTTCACTAGTGCAAGTACTGCTGTCTGTGTATTTTTAGTTTACTCAGATTGTGTTTGTCTAAAAATGTGACTTATGTAAAACTCAGAATACGTTTTAAAATATATCAGAGCAGAAATCCTGATATATCCAGCATGTTCACAAGCTGTTGTAAGACAGTGCTGCCATGCAAGTTGCTCTTTGATGGTTTATATGGCAAAACTGTGTTGACTGTGTTTGCTTTCTAGTTTGAAGCCTCATTGGTACACCTACAGCATGTTCCAACTGTCTTCATGTGAGTACAGTGTACTTACTGTGAATGTGCAGAAATCATTTTCTGGTTTCTGAAGGATGTGGGCACAGTGCTAAGTGCGTCAGGGGTCAGTGACCTGTTAGGAATGTTTTTTCCAAGAATGTGGCCTGTCAGTGGTTAGCTGCAGTGCCTGCTGTTCTATCGCATCATTTATTTGTTGGTAGATAAAGTGCGTCTAATGCTAAACACTGGACCTTGCAGTTATGGTTATGTCGTTGCATGCGAAGACTTTAGCTAGCCACTGGCTGTTACAAAAACAACTTGATGATTGAAATCATGAAAAGATGACCGAGATAGTATTAACAGGCAATGCAAGGTCATCAGATTACAGACTAACAGTTAACTATAGACTAATGTGCATTTGTAGCATGCCTATTGTACGGTAGCAGAGCATAAAAAATGGTCTTAAGCTTGGGATTCACACTGATTAAACTGCATGTCCTGGTTTTGAAAGTTCTGTCCTGAGGTGAAATTTTGGCTCACATACCTGGGAGAAACTGTGTCAGCTTTACAGTATTTTTGATGCCATCAAGGAAACCCTTGCTGCCAATGCCATAAAAATTCAGAAGCAAAAAAGAAATACAGGGTAAAGTAGTGTAAACTTCAAAGTAATACCAGTGTGACAGCTTTAAATTGCTAAAATCAACGGTCACATCTTTAGTGTTTCTTAGCTAAAGTGTTCCTTTATCTGAGTTTCCTTAGATTTTGGAGGAATGAGTTAAAAAAAAAAATTAAGTAACAGTTCAGTAACAGTTGAAGTAACAGTTCACAGGTTGGCTTGTAACAATGCTGAAACTGAAACATCTGCAATATTAAGTTGCGTTTCCATCTTACCATACTGTGACACCCACGTGAAGCTGCTGATGAGCAGTTAAAGCATGCTGGTCTGGTGAAAGTTGGAATCGTTGTACATCGTTCATGTAACATAAACTGGAAATACATACATCAGAATAATGGAGTTTTGTTCGTGACACAATCATGATCACGTGATCAGGCCTGTGGTACAAACAGTTTGTTTTCCTGTTTTTATTTTTTACTTTTATTTGTTGTTAATACCAAATATTGAAGCACCAACAAATGCCGTGGCCCCAGCGTCAATGTATTAACCAAACTATGATTTTGGAGAACTGTTACACCCCTAATATCCACTGTCTGAAATATAAAAGTATATTTTAAGTGAACGAGTGATACTTCATTGTGGATATTATGTGCAAACAGGGCATGCACACTGAAAGTTAAAGTGTATATATATATATGTATATATATATGCATACATTTTAATTTCATCTTCAGCAGTTAAATGTTTTACATACACTCAAGTTTTACAAACAGTTAACTAGGCTTTTCTTGCTCCAAAGCACATTGATATACACTCACAGGGAGCTACGCTGGTGTGGTGCTGTTAATTACAAGGTTTCCACAAGAGAAGATTTGCCTTAGAAATCCTTGTTATAACTGCAAAATTTTATTTTCAGACAGATAAATTCAAAAACTTTACTGAGATCAACAATAGCTAGTTGTCATTAGTTGTCTCAGAACTCAGAAATCCTTGCTATAATGCTTTGAAAACAGCTGCTGTATGCGTGTTTAGCCAGAAAGGACCAGAAAGAAAGCATGCATAACCAAAGTGCATATTACAGTTTATGTTATTCATGCATCGCTTTCTTCAGATTGCTATAACCCAGCTCACAGATGTTATGTCATCTCCACAACACTCCCCTTTGAAACATATCCCCACAGTTACGACTATAGGTCATAAGTTTGCATTATGAATTGGTAGCATTTCATTTCTCCTCTACTTTCATTTGGATATTTCACTAATTGCTTCCACAATTGTTGCAAAATATTGTTTATGATTAATAAATAAAGAACCTGTTTTTTCAGCAATAGAGACTTGAAATGCACATCTGTATTTAGTTCCACAAGATCAATTTGCTGTTACTCTTTTTGTACTGTGGAAAGTCACCAGTATTCCACAGTGTCCACTGCTGAGGTGTGTTTTTCTTATGTAACATAATGACTCAAGCATCCTGTACAAAGCGAGCGCCAGCTCCTTGGTTGTCCTCAAAGAGAAGAGAGGATCACATGGAATACGTAACTTTTTCCACAGGTTTGTAAGTTTTTTATGGCCCACTATCCTTTACAACATTGCTTCAATTCATTGAGGATTGTGGACACCCTCTTAAGGCCTTTCCACAGCATTTCAATCAGGTTGAAGGTTTGAACTTTGTCTGGACCACTGCAGTCACCTGATACTTTTTTGGGTCATTCTGTTGTAGATTTGCTTCTGTGTTTGTGATTATTGACCTGCTGCATGACCTAATTTGGGCCAAAGTTTAGCTGTCAGGCTTCAGGTTTGACTTTAGAATATTTTGGTATACAGACGAGTCCATGTTCAACTCAGTGACTGCAAGATGCCCAGGTCCTGTGCCTGCAAAGCAAGTCGTCACCCCTCCCTCTTTTTGGAGGGGTTGTTTGTGCTGATTTGCTAAATTTGTTTTTTGCTAAATGCAGCAATGGACATTACGGCAGAACATCTCCACTTTGGTCTTGACTGTCTAGTTTCAGAAGTCTTGTGGTTTATTCAAGTGCAGCTTTGTAGCCATGCTGTGATGTTCTCTTTACAGGAGAGGACAGGATTTCTTCCAGGAACCCTGTCAAACAAGTCAAACTTAGCCAGTGTTTATTTAATTGTACTGTCATGAACATTGAACATGCTTTTTATTCAGTTTCTGACCATATGATGAATTTCCTGGGATCTATCTCACTGTAGAATGATGCACTTTCTGGCAATCGAGTGCTCCAGAACAGCAAACTGCCAAAACTGCTTTTATTGAGGTGCTCACACTTCCTGATGATCAGCTCATAAAGTGCATTTAAGTAGCAGCACTTGGCTGATACTTACTTACCTTCTTAAATAGTAAGGGGGGACTTTTTGACACACTGCATGTCGACTTAGTTTTTGTTAAATAAATGACAACACAGTACAATATGCCATGCATTGTTGTTTATCTGAGGGTGTATTTACCAAATTTTAGGAGCTGATATAAGAAGATATAATTATAATATGTTTAGCTTCACTTAGGAAACAGCTAGTGTAATTCTGTCCATAAATAACAACATAAAAACTCCCCCCTTCAGCTCCACCAACACTGACTGAAGTGCACATCCTGTTTTTAATCTGCATAACTAAAGTGAGAATGACAGTTTGCCCTTTTACAGCTGATATGTGCAGGACTGTGTTCCTCTCAGATGTGCAGACTGTTCTTACAAAAATGTTATCAGCTTTTCCATTGAATAAGAATCGAAAATGTAGATGAATAAAAAAAAAAGAGCAATGAAAATCAGATGGAAAAGTTAGTAGTTAAGACCCATTGAAAATGCAATCCCAGAATCCTTTGGCATTCAGCAGGATTTCCATTATTCAACTTTGAGGGGACGGTTTAAGGGCTGTATTTGTTTGAACATGAATTATATAATATTATGCAACAGGGGGAAAAAGGGGGAGTAATGATGGGGCTGATGACATTAGCATGACACAAGAAGAAAGAGAGAAAAAAAAGAAGAGAAACGAATGTCAAAAGGCAGGGAAAATAAAATACACTCCATCAGACTCTAATGTGCAGTTTGAATATCGAGTTCTGCGAGCAGGAAAGCTTGAAAACAAATTACCGGTACGGGCCTGCTTTTCTCGCACGGCACCAAAACAAAGATGCATCACTTTTCCAGTGGTCGCTGAAAAGCAAATCGAGAAACACCCACACAGAGCTTTCATTGGCTCTGCATAGTTGCACTCACAGGTGTGAAGTGTTGCACAATGTGCGTTTACATGGGAAGCTGTCTTCGTTTGGCTCGCTGACTTACAGTGTAAAGCAGACATAAAGCAAGCAGTCGCCCGAGGGCTGGTGAGTGCTCCGTGGTTTAACACCTGCAACCTCCCCCCTCATTGTGTCGGGCACATTTGAACAAAGTGCCTCAGTGCTTTGACTGCAACTGTGACTGGAAACGCGAGCTTCGGAGAGGAAAGTGAGAAAGTCTGGACACTTCACACGTGGTGCGATCCAAGCTCAAATGACTCAAGCATATTTGACTTGTTGCAAGCATTGCTGGGGTATGATTAAAAACTGCAGTTCTGCACTTTGGGGTTCACAGCACAGATCCAAGGGGGAAGTCACCGTGAGGTGTTTTTAAGAAAAGCATTACAAATGTCTTGCTGTCTGCTATGAATGTGAGGATATAATCACAGTGGACCGCGTGCCTGCACACCTGAAATCTAACAGCAGAGCAGTAGGTGTTGTTTAGCGTCACAGGTGTTACACCAGACATTCTTATTACCCAGAGAGGCAGACTGGCATGGCGCCAGTGTCTCCTTTGCGAAAACACAGTTGCAAACACAAGGATTTAAAATTCAAATGGCATAACACAGTAGTGACGCAACTTAGTTAACTCTAAAAGAGCCCTCTGCATCATGGGTAGTGATGCATTTCTGCACGCCATGACAAGGCAGGAGACAGGGAGCGATGAGTCTGTCTGGAGCATTAATTGCTGGGTAGATGATAGATCACTCACATCTCATAGAGAGTCCTCCCTATCAGTTATTTTGTTAGTGAGCTCTTTAACTCTCTAAAGTTAGAAACATGAAATAACCATAAAATTACAACATTTTTGAAAGTTTATAGTTGAACCTTCAGACCAATTTTAAAAAAGCAATTTACATCCATAAATTTTAATATGTACCATTTTTGCTACATCGGCATCTTTGTGCAAATTATTGCTTAAATATCACCAACACGTCAGTATCAGCAGCATGGGTCATTGCACATAACATTAAACACGTGTTTTAGATTTGTGCTATTTTATGCAGCATTTTTAAACCCTCATAACTTATTATGTACAAGAGATTGCTGCGCGGAAATTTCAAGGGTGAAAATATATTTTGGGTCTGACAGGAACTGCTGCCAAAACACCCACATAGTGTGTCACAGCCTTAAACCGAAATCTTTTTTTAGTTTAATTTTTCCTACTATTCTCATTTTAATTGTTGGTGTTAAAATCAGACTTTATAGAAAATGATTTTTACACAGAAGAAATCAGCTAGAACACAGGCGTCCTGCAGGTTTTAGATGTGTCCTTGATCAAACACAGCTGATTAAAATGGCTAAATGACCTCCCCAACATGTCCTGAAGTTCTCCAGAGGCCTGGTAATGAACTAATCATTTGATTCAGGTGTGTTGACCCAGGGTAATATCTAAAACCTGCAGGACACCGGCCCTTGAGGCCTGGAGTTCGACACCCCTGAGCTAGAAGATGAGGCTAGCGTCAAAATTGCTATGATTTTTAAGCAGTCACGTGATCCATGTAGAGATGTGGGATTTGAAAGTTTTCAGTTTAAAGTTTTATCCAGGGAATTATCGGGAAATATGTAAAACACAGTCCAAAAAAAAATTCCCCCTACTGACTTTAAGTAGTTTAATTCCATGTAAATTCCCTATGTAATTTTGTTGCATAAGTACAATGTAAAACATTAAATAAGATAAGATAAGATAAGATAAGATAAGATAACCTTTATTAGTCCCACACGTGGGAAATTTGTTTTGTCACAGCAGGAGTGGACAGTGCAAAAGTTATGAGGCAAAAATTAGAATACAATAAGAATAAATACAGTACACAACTGTACAGAATAGAATAAAATAAAATACTATATACAGTAGAATAAAATAAAATAAATATACAATAAGATAAAAATAGAATACAAATACAAATACTATATACAACTGAGTAAAAATACAACGATGACAGAAAGGATTATTGCACTTAGTATTATTGCATATGTATGGATGTGTGTGCTTGATCAGTTAAAGTCTTTATTATGGAGTCTGACAGCAGTGGGGAGGAAAGACCTGCGAAATCTCTCCGTCCCACACCGTGGGTGCCGCAGTCTCCCACTGAAGGAGCTGCTCAGTGCTGTCACAGTCTGCTGCATGGGGTGGGAGATGTTGTCCATCAGGGATGACAGCTTAGCCGCCGTTCTCCTGTCACTCACCACCTCCACTGGGTCCAGAGGGCATCCTAGAACAGAGCTGGCCCTTCGGATCACCCTGTTCAGTCTCTTCCTGTCCCCAGCAGAGATGCTGCCGCCCCAGCAGACCACGCCATAAAAGATAGCAGAAGCCACCACAGAGTCATAGAAGGTCTTCAGGAGTGGGCCCTCCGCTCCAAACGACCTGAGTCTCCGCAGCAGGTACAGCCTGCTCTGCCCTTTCCTGTAGAGGGCGTCTGAGTTATGAGTCCAGTCCAGTCTATTGTTCAGATGAACACCAAGGTACCTGTAGCTGTCCACAGCCTCAATGTCCATACCTTGGATGTTCAGTGGTTGCAGTGGAGAATGCTTGTGCCTGCGGAAGTCTACCACCAGTTCCTTGGTTTTACTGGCGTTGATCTGGAGGTAGTTCAGCTGGCACCAGTCCACAAAGTCTTGGGTCAGACCTCTGTACTCCTTGTCGTCCCCATCAGTGATGAGGCCGACTATTGCAGAGTCATCAGAGAACTTCTGCAGGAAGCACTGGGTGGAATTGTGGGAGAAGTCTGCAGTGTAGATGGTGAAGAGGAACGGAGCCAGAACCGTTCCCTGTGGGGCCCCCGTACTGCAGACGACCCTGTCCGACACACAGCCCTGAGTCCTCACATACTGTGGTCGGTCGGTGAGGTGGTCCAGGATCCAGGTAGTGAGGTGATGGTCCACTCCAGAGTTCACCAGCTTGTCCTTTAGAACCGAGGGAAGAATAGTGTTGAAGGCACTGGAGAAATCAAAGAACATGATTCTCACAGTGCTTCCAGCGGTCTCCAGGTGAGCGAGGGAACGATGTAGGAGGTGAATGACGGCATCATCCGCTCCAATGCCAGGCTGGTAGGCAAACTGAAGTGGGTCCAGTGATGAGCTTATTAGGCGCCGAAGCTGAGCCAGGACCAACCGCTCCAGGGTCTTCATCAGGTGGGATGTCAGAGCCACCGGCCTGTAGCTGTTGAGGTCCTTGGGGCGTGAAGTCTTTGGCACTGGTACAACACAGGAGGTTTTCCAGAGCTGTGGGACTCTTCCCAACCTCAGGCTCAGGTTGAAGAGGTGCTCCATCACCCCACACAGTTGGTCCGCGCAGGACCTGACGACCCTCGAGCTGATGCCATCTGGACCCGCTGCCTTCTTGCCATTAATCCTCCTCAGTTCCCTCCTAACCTGGGTGGTTGAGAGAGACAGGCTGGAGCCTTGTGTTGAGTGTGTATTGGATGCTGCAGTTGGGGGTGGGGGGGAGTGAGCAGGGTGAATAGAGGAGGTGTGAAGTGTCTGAGGTGGAACAGCAGCAGTGGGGGTGGGTGAGTCTGCAGCCGATGTTGCAGACTGCCTCATGGCTGAGTCAAATCTGTTGAAGAAATGATTCAGTTCATTTGCCCATCTCACATCCCTCCCAGGCAGAGAGTTCTGCTGTTTGTGGCCCGAGATGGTTCTGAGGCCTCTCCAGACTTCACCAACGTTGTTTTGTTGAAGCTGGTTCTCCATCTTCTGCCTGTAGCTCTCCTTCCCATTCCTTATCAGTCCCCTCAGCTCTCTCTGCACCCTTTTCAACTCCTCTTTGTCTCTGGATTTGAAGGCCCTCCTCTTCTGCTTGAGGACGGTTTTAATTTCTGGGGTAATCCAAGGTTTGTTGTTGGATTTAATGCAGTCTGTTCAAATGAAATGTACTTGATTGGTATAGATTCAGTTTATAACAAAGATTTTCCATATTTTGAATAAATAAATAAAAAATTAAATGGGGACATGGGGCTTCAACAAGTCAGACAAATAAACAGGTTCCAGACCATTTAGAGATTTAAAAACCAATAAAAGGACTTTAAAACAGATTCTAAATTCAATTGGAAGCCGGTGTAGAGAGGCCAAAATCGGAGTGATGTGAAAATTATTTGAATAAATAAACTTTTTTTTAAAAATATCTCTGATGCACTTTACTCAGAATTATTGCTTCATGTTTATGAGATCAAAGAACAAACTGTTTCTCTTTTTCTACGTCACAGACTTTAGCTTGTTGCTTATATATATGTTATATCTCATGATACTGATGCTCAAAGTTGATTACAGAAAACAAAGGATAAAAGTGAGATTTCTGAGGGCCTGTAACTGTGAACACTGTCAAATTATGAAGAAAAAAAAAAGCTAGAAGATATGAAACTGCTCATGTGAAAGAAAAAAAAAGCTGGAAAAAAATCTGCACTGTTAGAAATCATAACCTTACCTAAACTTTTGTTCTGTTTATTGGTGCTTCCAAGTTGCCCGTGGGTGTGATTATGGATCTGAATGGCTGTCTGTCTCTGTGTTAAAGACTCGTGACCTGACCAGGGTGCACTCCAGCTGGGACAGGCTCCAGCATCCTACAGTCTTATATTGAATAAGTGGTTAAGAAAACAGAGATGGCTGGAATAACAAGCCATGCTACTTGGTCTGTAGGTAGATTATACTTTGATCTCAAAGTTAAAATTACCCAATAATCCTAATTAGGAAGAGTTTGGAATTTTGACCACTTTACATTTAATCTCAAAGGGATGTGAATCTCCAGAACCTACCCAAGACCTCTGGAGATATTTCAGTCTATAGTTGCAATGATAATGTTTTAAGAAAGATCCCAAAGGTTAAGGTTTCAAATATGACACCATACTTTTCAGAATTGCCTTGTAACCTGCCCACAGCTAATATCAGTGTCTTTTGTGGCATTACCTCACATACTGTAAATACACAGCATGAAAATTATGGAATTTCTGTTCACTGCAATTCTAATAGTAGCTCCTGATGCAGTGTCACCCTACAGATGTGTTGTTTTTAACGTATTTGTTTACAGGACTTCAGTTCCTCTAACGTGTACATTCAACACTTTCAGTAAATTCTTCTTTTCCTCACTATAAAACCAGCCCTCATTCCATCTGTGATCTGGACAGCATGTGGCTGTTTAAAGATGTGTTATGTAAGAGGGCCACTATTTCCCCCGAAATAATGACATTTTAACAACAGCCTCCTTCCCCTTTGGAACATAATTCAAACTGCCCTGAATGAGGAAAATTAAGAAAATCTCTGAAAGATTTTCCCTGATTTAGTTGAATAGTTTGCAACTTTCCCAAGTACAGACCCTGATTTAGTTTCATCTTGAATAACAGAATATCTTTGGCTCGTCTCACTGGGCCGTGCAGTCTCGTGCTAGAGAGAATGAAAGGACAAGGAATTCCTTAGAAACACATTTAATGAGGCATCAGACTGAACATGTGCGCTGCTGTCTTTGGCTTCTTCTTGGACTTTGCTGTACAGCACTTTGCATTCTGGTACGTCTTAAACCGGATACAGTAGGGCCCAGATTTATGAGCTTAGATATGGTAAGCAGATGCCACCGTCCTGTCCAAACGCTGTTTGCAGTCAAGCATGGGTAATCGATGATTCAAGGCCATGATGGAGTGGCTCATGGAGACCGGCATGCTGATAACTCCTTTCCCCGGCCTCTCTTTGACCTGAAGCCAATAATATGTTCTCCACCAGCTCTTGACCATCTGCCTCTCATTCAAAGTGCGCATATAATTACAAGCAAATACACACGTCCACACAGGCACACTGTGGAGGACTGAAAGTGCCATAACAAAATTTAAAAATGGATCCAATTTAGTCAAATAAACAATCAGTCAATAAATAAACATCTCATCAAATGTGCCAAACATGTTAGAAATTAATTTCTGAATTAATGTATTTATAAGCTTGGCAATAAATTCATTCTGCCTTGCCTAGATAACCAAGTACCTAAGTTATCGTGGGTTGACAGGACACAGCCGTTTGATGTCTGATTTATAGTTCTGCACTAATCAGTGTAGAAAGAGGCTGAAGCTCAATATTGGGGTATGAAGAGCAGCTTTATTGCTTGACCAACCTGTGGCCTTCATCAGAGTCATCCTGATCCTGACCTGATGATTAAATAACACCTGAAGGCAGATGTATTCAGACTGATTATGTAATTATTATCTATAGTATGAACACAGTTAAATATTTTGGATACATTTCCAAAAAATTATTTAAAAGTCCATACTGCTCTCCACAAACTTTAATATATATTCATTTTTATCTATTTCAAATACTCTGCGGCATCCCTGATGTTGATGTTACCAGGAAGTGGTGCCATGTTTTCCTATTAACACAAACATTTAGAAGGTTGTGTTCTTTTAGTGTTGTAGCTATTTTATATTTATGTTTTATTTTTTTTAAGATAATCAGTAAATATCAACCTGGTGGCCCAGAGCCACAATAACTAATCTCCAATAAATCATCCAGCACCTCATTTTTAAGGTGGCCCTGCTGACCAGCAAGTACTGAAGCATGTATTAAGGTAGCTGCCAGGTCTTGATCTAAAAACAGGCCCACCTGCATTATTGAGGCTTACATACTGACCTGGAGACCAGCTCTGGCCTTGCCCCAGATTTATCGGGACACACGAGCTTTGGCAGGGGATGAAAGCAACGGCGAGAGAGAAGTGTTGGATTGATGTTGTTACTGGACAGCCCTTTTCATGGGTAAGCTCACACTGTTCACATAGTCACACTGTCAGCATCCCTCTTAAAGACAACTCCTTTAATGCAGTGACTTGATAGTACTTCCTCCACTTTCTGTAATTGTCCCGATATTTTTTGTTTTTCAATGAAATAGCCCGTTTTAATTTTCTCAACGATAAGGCCAGTAAGCATTGGTCGTTACTGCCCTCTAGTGCTCACTACAGCGTGACGTTACGAGTGGACCCGGCTTGAAAGGCTTGGCCATAATGAAAAGGGGAAATGCCGACTAACCCCTGAGCTTTTACTATAATTTAAATAAATGGAAGGCTCCACTGTGGCCTCCATTTATGAGCCAGCACTTTACTCTTTAACCTCTCGGCTCAGGGCTCTTGAAAGCAAACCAGTTTTCTCCTTAAAGACTATTTCTGATGACAGCAGATGTCACCCGGCGCTACCAGGCACAGATGCCGTCCTGCTTGAGGTTAAGGCAGGATGGCACCGTCCTTTCCGCATGACCGCTTCCACCAGTCAGGAGGCCAGGCCTCACACGTCTGTGCCTGCTCAAGAGCAAACCCCATACGCTCTTTACATCACCGAGCGTGGTTTGAGTGCCATACAGGATCATATTCTATCGCGCATAAAAGCAAGGTGTCATAAAACGACCGTGCCACGTCTGAAAGCGGTAGAAATTTACGACAGCTGCTTTCGGCTGCTACTGCGGGGATCTGCAGGAGCGCATTCACCTCTTCTGTTGCAGCGATGCGCAGCCGTGCCGCATGAGTCACAGCGGCAGAAACGGCACGGATGTAAACAGGGGGCGGGCTCAGGTAGGCCTAACCTGTACTCGCCCAGCCAATAGGGAGCCGCGTTTCTCTGCCTCGGCTTCAATCTCGAGATTTCTATTGGTCCTCCGAAGCGTCGATAGCCTCTGACAGCTTCGCAATTACACCGCGGAAAAAAAGAGGAGCGAGAGAGCGAGGGGAAAATGATTAATCTGTCAAAGGCAAATTTGGGATCGGGATGAGAGCTCTGACATCCAGCCGAGCGTAACGCCAGCCCCCGCAGGCGAGCACCATTAATGCACAGGAGTTTCACGCTAAGCCGATGCACCGCCATAGCAGGTGGTGCTCGTATAATCATCCGAGGGTCTTGTGTCACTCGTCTCTGCTGCCTGATCTGCGCCTCGTTTCAGCACTGGACAGCGACCGGGCACTGAAAACACCGAGGGAATCCTGAGGCGGGGTAAATGTCACAGCCGCACAATAGTTTACCACAATCTTGGCATCAATCCCGTGCTGCATATTTTTTTTTCTACTGGTAGCTGTCTTCTATTGCGATATCACCGTATGCGTGTGTGTCCTCTCGCCGCGAAGGATGCTTTGTTGTGCCGTTTGTTAAAGCGTCATTCGTGTTTGATTTGTCAAGCCTCCCGGAGCACGGGACTGCGCACGGTGGCGATATGGAGCTCACCGAATGCCCTTGAAAGTGTAGCCTTCATGTGTGTGTGTGTCGCTGTGATTGTGTGTTTTTGTGTCAAAGGGAAATAGAAATAGAGAGAAATAGTGGGGGGAAGAGAAAAGGAGAGAGGGGAGGGGGGCTGTGGTGGTTGGAAGCAACTGCGCAATTGTCTCAATTGTCTGTCCCTATCTGTTCACATCTCCTCTCTGCGCCTCTCTCTCTCTCTCTCTCTCTCTCGCTCTTTTTCCCGCTGTATGTTTCCTTCTTGGCCTCTCTCTTGTCCGCTCTCTCTCTCTCTCCGCTGCTTCCACAGTCGGTCCGACCCTCGCTTGGCTCGGGGCAATGCGCGCCTAGATGACTTCACTACATCAACAAGCACCGCGGTAGTCCTGGACTAATATAGCAGAGCCACATCTTTTCCCCCTCATCTCTCCTCCTCCTCCTGCTCTCTCTCTCAATTCCTTCCGTCTAAAGGCACCATGGGAAACCGTGGCATGGAGGAGCTGATCCCGCTGGTCAACAAGCTGCAGGATGCCTTCAGCTCCATCGGCCAGGCCTGCAACCTAGACCTGCCGCAGATCGCAGTGGTCGGAGGCCAGAGTGCAGGAAAGAGCTCTGTGCTGGAGAACTTTGTAGGCAGGTAAAATTGACAAACAGAAATAGGATAATCCCTTCTCACTTTAACCTTGAGGATGACATAAGAGATTGGCCCCATAGAGTTCAGACCATCTTTCCCCTGCTTTAAGTCACAGTTGAAGCACCTTAAGGCGAGCAGATTCAGTCACTTTCTGTGCTGCTGTTTTATTTTCTCTTTTTTTTGGTACCACATATCCATATCTTGTGACCGCCAACAGGGGATGGAGGCTTTATTTGGGTTACAGCAGCACCTTTGGGGATTTTGGCCCAATCAGCACCAGCTGCAGGAGGCCACCTCACAACCCTAAAAATAATAACCGCTGCTTTTCCGTGAACCATGTACTGATGGCGTTATGTTCGGATGTTGTGTAAAATGCAGATTGCTGCATGTAACCTTTATAAAAGCACCATCCTACTGTTCATGCAGAGGTGTCAGCTCCCACTTCTCCAAACACATGAATATTCATAATTTTTTCACCCTTGATTTATATATCTGGGTTGTTGTTGTTTTTTCCAACTCCATAAGCAGCAAGCAGTGAATCTGAAAATGAGAAATACATCCAGGCTCCACAATGACATTTTTTCCTGCTGTCCAGTAGCTACTAGTGTGTTATCTGCTACAAGAATCTCACTATTCTCAGACAATAATGTGTTGCCATGGTTTCTTTATAACCATGCATTTTAAAGAGATTGGGGACCTTTTAATTGACAGCTAATTATAGCGTCCCTCAGTTGTCTATTAATAGAGAGACGTACTAATCGTATATTCTCTAAATTTGATGAGAACTTTGCTTTTTAAATCGATTAGGGATCCCGTCACGTGTCCGTTTTAAGGGGAGAAGTCCACTGCTCTGTCTGCAAAACAAGCTGTTGGCCGTGATGATTTCTGTGTCTCTGGAAAGAATACCAGCGGGGTTATTGGAGCTATGCTCAGATTCCAGACACTCGAAAGCATACATTACAGCATATAGTGTCGACATTTACTTTTAGATGAGAATATTTTACATGCAGGGAGGGTCTATTAAAAGATGCCATTTCATTACTACTGTTTTTGAAGCTTGAACCACACTACATACTTGAAAGTCAGTCGTTATCTGCTGCACCCATTCTGGCCACTCTTTTAAAGCCTGCCTGTCAGTGTTTATGGAGGTGCACAACTAAAATGCCATTAGCTTGAATGTCTTTGTAACCACATATTGCATGTTCTTACAAGCACGCAGTTCCAGATGGATGCATTGATTTAGTTCTGTTTCAGCCCTCATTTAGAGTCGTGATGCTGAGTAACGGTCCATCTGTCCAGCACTGGCTCTGCACAGCGCTGAATGGACAAGTAGTGGGCTTTTAAAAAAAGGAAAAACAACTCACCCACTTTAGGGACTTCTGAGGGTCAATATGTGTTAATAAGGTTCTTGAAACAGACCTTAAAGCATAAGAGGCAGGCTGATAGGTGTGTGGCATGCCTGCATGTGCAAGTCACTATTTTAAACTGGGAGAGCTCGCCGTCAGCGATGCAGCTCTCTATTCTGACCTGTTGTTTATCGGGTCAGGTTGTTCTTTACTGTTAGAGTTATTGTGTTGCAGTAGCAGCAGCTGAAAGCCACAGGACATGTTTTAAAATGGCCCCTTTTCCCCCACTTGTTTTGAAATGGCCTACAGCAGACTACACGAATGACACTGAAAGCTTTATGCTAGCTGTCATGCCATCGTAACTGGTGTAATTATAAGAAATTTGCCTTCCAAGGCTTCAAAAGTAGAAGCTGTAAATAACATTATCATTATGCTATCTATAACCTTTCTTGGAAAGAGGTTTACATTTGCTGCGGTTTGATGTAATGAGTTTTGATTGGCTGTCTGTCCTCAGGGACTTTCTGCCCCGTGGATCTGGCATTGTCACCCGCAGGCCCCTGGTTCTGCAGCTTATCAACTCTTCTGCAGGTGGGTGCACACAGCCACACACCCACACTTGCTAGCATGCAAACACATATGCTCTTACACACAAACACACACACACACACACACACACACACACACACACACACACACACACACACACACACACACACACACACACACACGAAACACACAAATGCAGCCTCCTCCTCTCTCCTTTTAAAATGGTACTGCTTTTTTTTCCCTCTCTCTCTGGCTTTTATTCCCTCCCGCTCTGGCATTATTTTCCACTCAGACACATGCAGCACAGCCATTACTAATCTCTGTTATATGCTCTCCATTTTCATCCTCTCAGAATGGGCTGAATTCCTCCACTGCAAAGGGAAAAAGTTCACAGACTTCGACGAGGTTCGCCAGGAGATCGAGGGAGAGACGGACCGTGTCACGGGGGCCAACAAAGGCATATCTCCCGTCCCCATCAACCTGCGGGTTTACTCCCCCAATGGTGCGAAAGGAATAACTTACCTTTTTCCTCTTTTTACTGCCAAGTGCCAGTATGCAGTAACACTTTTGAATCAAACTAGAACGTGAAAAGCTGTGAGTCATCATACTCTCGCTCCTCGTTTGAACAGTTGGCAGATAGACTCTTTAAAAACTGGGTCATTAGAAACAAAGAAGATAGTTTTGCTTGTGAAGTTATTGTGCTGGATATGAATGAGTTTTGATGATGTGAAAGGCAGGCAGGCAACCAGATCATTTAAAGGCTCTGTGTTGATATGGTTGCATAGCATATTCCGTTGTGCTGCCCTCAGATTGTTTGTGCTATTAAGAAGAGGCATTTTTTATAGCCATATAAGTCACAGAATTAAAGGGATATGAAATAATAGACTAGCCAATTCAGCTTCCCACCTTCTGTGACCTTCTGTCAAACTGATAATGTGGATTGTCTTTCATTTTAAAAGCTAATAGCATCATCTACCTGCCTTGAAATGCTGAGAGATGGCTGGCTTACCGACTAAGACTTTTATTTCATAGCACTTTATTTACCTGTTTAGTCGTCAATGGAAGTTGTTCTCCCACTGTATCTGCTTCACAGAACTTTATTGCTGCAAAAATGACTACTCATATTATTATAAAGCTTTAACCACAGATGATACACTTTAAAAAAAGCTAATTTTAAGCTGGAAATGTGAAACTGGTGATAACTTATGAGGTAAAACTAGCTTGCAGTTAGTAAAAGCGTGCATAGCTGTGTATTTACACATTTAACCTTTAGCTGTTTGCTCTAATTTGCTGATTTAAATTATGGTATCTCAGAGCCGCCTACATATTTATGCACTGTTGAACAGTTGAACAGACAGAATCTAGCCAAATGTTCTAGTTATCAACCACCATAGTTAAATGAATGTTGGACTAGCTGCACATCACAGAAATGTCAAACCAGTTCTTACATTGCATTCCTCTGATTGTGCAGTATTGAACCTGACTCTCATCGACCTTCCGGGGATCACTAAGGTGCCAGTCGGAGACCAGCCCGTGGACATCGAGCAACAGATCAGGGATATGATCATGCAGTTCATCACCAGAGAGAGCTGCTTGATCCTGGCCGTCACTCCGGCCAACACTGACCTGGCCAACTCTGATGCCCTGAAACTGGCGAAGGATGTGGACCCCCAGGGTAAGGCAAGGATGCTGGGGTAAGCACCAGATATTGGGAATAAAAGAGGCTGTAGCAAGGATGTAGAATGAGAAACTGAAGGAAATGAAGTCAGTACACAGTGGCTTTGTGGTTACTGGGCCAGCCTCAGTAAGACTTTCAATCTCTGTCAGCTGCAGGGTGGGTGCTCAGTGTCTGACCTTGTGCTTTGACTGCTCTGAATGTGGAAGCAGAATTTCCCTGTAGGGAATGATCAAGTGTCACATTTTTATTAGAAACGAGGGTCTGAGAGAAGAGGAGAGTGGAGATGAGGAATGCACAAATCAAATGATAAACAAGGAAAGGGAAAGAAAACGAATGTCTTAACTTGTGTGGAAATAAAGATAGGCAGATAAGTTGGGGGTAAGAAAAAGCTGCATGAGATGAATAGAAATGATAAGAAAAGAGAAAGAATCCACCTAACTGAACAGTTTGACCTTCAGACAGGAGACGAAAATACACAAGTGGACAAGAGGGTGAAATAGCCAAAAAGAGGACTTGAACAAAATAACCTTGTGTGAAAGACGAATTATATCAGACAAGAAAAGTGAGGTGAAGGAATACAGGAGGTAAGCAGAAACAGAGAAAGGATGCTTTAGAATAGAGAAAAGAAGAACAAAGCGTGGAAAAAGGGAAGCAATAAAATACAGCAAGAGCTGGATGCAAAGCTGGATTAAGGCCCAGACCTTCATGAGCCCCAAATGGGAACATTTAGTATAATGGACAACAAACAATAAATGTGTAGTTAATTATAAAAGGAAGCAGATGTGTAATATAAGCTTTTTTGCTCAGTGTGAGGATTGTATAATTTTACACTGTAATAAATACAAAAAACAAAATACTCACCAGAGTGGATTTTAAATCAAACAATCTGTGTGTAATTGAAGTGCAAGCTGTGAGCATTAATCTGGTGAGTTTGAAAAAAAAAAATATGGCATTGACTGTTTAGTAATTACACCCATTTTTATACAAAGTTTCCCATTTTCAGAGGTTCAAAGGTTTCTTGGTTGACCGACAGCAGTTTCATGGCCATATGAAGTCTGTTCTGTTGTTGTTAGGTAAAATCTTTTGTATTTTATAGCTTTTCACTGACATTTTAAATATGGGGCCCAAAGAAATGTGAGTGCAAGTGAGGAAGGCCATCATTTTGCCTGAAAAACCTGAGAGATATCATAAACCGTTAATATTATCAAGGTTTACAATCTAGAAACACCTTAATTAATGGAAATACATGGTGCAAACCACGAGTTACACTCAAGAAGACCAGATTAGCCAGAAAACAGATCTGGAAAAAAGTTCTTTGGGCAGATGAGAGCAAGATTGCTTTGCACCAGAAAGATGAGAGGAGACAAACAGGAGAAGGAGAGCTCATGATCTGAAGGATACCACGTTATCTGTCAGACATGGTGATGGTAGCGTTATGACATGGACATGTATGGCTGTGGAACTGGGTCACTAGTGTTTATCGATCATGTGACTGCTGATAGAAGCAGCAGGATGACGTGTGAGGAGTGCTGTCGCTGCAAAACTGATCAGACAGTGGTTCACAGTGCAAATGGATAATGAGCCAAGCATACTGCAAAAGCAATTCAAAGACTTCTCAAGGAAAAGGAATATTCTTCAATGGCAAAATCGGATCCCATCCCAATAGAGCATGCGTTTCCGCTACTGAAGACAAAACTGAAGGCAGAGAGACCCACAAAAAAAGCCTAGATGGGCATCTTAAGGGGGTAAACATAGCATATGTTGACGTTTATGGGTTCTAGACTTCAGGCAGTCACTAAATGCGAAGGAGTTTCTTTCAAGTATAGAAAACAGTTCTTATATTTAAAATAATACAAGTATTTTATCAGAAATGGCTGGAATTCCTAAACGGTTAAAGCAAAATTTTTGTTAAACCCCTTGAATTAAAGTTGAAAGTCTGCACTTCAGTCGCATCCATACTGTTTGATTTAAAAGCAGGCAAAACTGCAAAAAATTTAATTCTAATCTAATTCTGTGCTTAAAAAGAGTAACCCAAAACCTTTAAAAGAAGCTAGTGTTTCCTAATGACTATCACTTCCTTTCCCATTGTACGTCTTTTTGATGCCCTTTCCAGGTCTGAGGACTATTGGAGTGATCACCAAATTGGATTTGATGGATGAGGGCACAGACGCCCGTGATGTCCTGGAGAACAAATTGCTTCCACTTCGGAGAGGTGTGTGTTTGTTTTATTGCGATGTAGCCAGCTTCTATTTGGCTCTTGCCATTTCTCTTCTCCTACAGTTCCTCCGCTCTGAAAACTTCAATCTGTGTTCTTGTTCTCAGAGTCAAATGTCTGTCCAGGTTTTACCTGCTTTCACATCCATTCTCTCATTATTTTACTCGTGTAGTTGCTACTAAGATTCTCGTTTTTTTTTTATATTCGTCTTTGTTCGCTCCCAGGGTACATCGGAGTGGTGAATCGCAGTCAGAAGGATATTGATGGAAGGAAGGACATTAAGGCAGCTTTAGAAGCCGAGAGGAAGTTTTTTTTGTCCCACCCAGCATACAGGCACATGGCTGAGAAAATGGGCACTCCACGCCTGCAGAAAATGCTCAACCAGGTGATCACAGGTTCCCCACCAATGCTTCTCCACCATATACTTTACATAATTAATAAGAGGGCGGCCTACTTTTTTTTTTATTGTTGGCTTCCATTATACAGCATATCAGTGTGGGTGATATAAGACTGTAAGTAGATGGAAAACACACTCACGCTTTCTAGCTCAGCTCCTAATAATTTATCATTTACTGGAGGAAGCATTTCACATTTTCATTCTGCAGTGTAACTGAATGAGTGTTTGGCTAAATCCTCCTTGATTACAGTAAAATAAACAGTCCTGACTGTAATTATTCTGTATTGCAAAAAATGGCAAATATGTAAGAATTATCAATGAAACCATGATTTTAATGCGTTTCATATGGTGGCTTTGTGTCTCTAAAGCAACTTACCAACCACATCCGGGACACCCTGCCAGCTTTCCGCAGCAAGCTGCAGTCCCAGCTGTTGGCTCTGGATAAAGAGGCAGAGGAATACCGGGGATACCGACCCGATGACCCGTCTCGCAAAACCAAGCAGCTGCTGCAGTCAGTACCCCATTTTTCCCATGGACAAAGCATTCAGATTCGATTTTGCTGGCAGAAAATGTGTTTGCTGCAGAAATCCTACCATATATTGAATATGATGAATCATCGTTGATTTATTTTGAGGTTTTCCATTTTTCATGTTACAGGATGGTGCAGCAGTTCTCCGTGGACTTTGAGAAGAGAATTGAGGGTTCAGGGGACCAGGTGGACACAGTGGAGTTGTCTGGTGGAGCAAAAATCAACCGCATCTTTCATGAGCGTTTCCCCTTTGAGTTGGTCAAGGTGATATACTGAAGTTAAAACGAAATGCAATCACTGGGGTCACATTTAACACAGTCTCACAGCCAGGATTTTAAAATGACACAGATACTTAGATGAAAGCTTTAAAACAACATTATATGGCAGTTGTTTGATTAAATAGGATGGTGTATCTTTCTTTTTTTTTTAGCCCCAATCCTCCCTGTGCATTTTCAGATGAGGGCATGTCATAAGTTGTAGCTTTGGCCTATTTGTACATATTAGTACCTAATGACATAAAACTCCACCTTCTGTTGTTTCGTGAATCTGGAACAGCAGAAACAGTGACACCCCTCGTTTTTTTTCTTTCTCATTTTAACCAAATGTAAGTTTTGAAGAATGTATATGACTAAAGTACATCATTTCTTCCTTTGTTTTCCTCCTCTGCTTCCTCCCTATTCTTCATGCACACTGTAATTCCATCCTTTATTCTCTATTGTGATTTTCTTTCGAATGATCCTCAAATAGCCTCACCATTAGCGATGTTTCTTCACACTCCGAGTGCAGAATGTTCTTTCTCTTTAATCTTTCAGCATGAAGAGCTCTTGCAGTCTTCCCGCTGTCCCATCCATTACATTTGTTCAGTTCTTTCATTTCTTCCTCTCTGTTCTCCGCAGATGGAGTGTGATGAGAAGGAGATGCGTCGCGAGATCAGTTATGCCATCAAGAACATCCACGGTATCAGGTAGGGTTTTGTCTATCAGGCGAGAATATGATATTGCCTAAACTAGTCTTTGTTCCAACAATACCTTGTACAGGCCCACATCAACTTGCCAAAAGTAGTTCATGCCAGTTTTTCAAGCTCAAGCATCCAGTTCCTCAAACATTTTGAGCCTGTGCTCTGCTACTGCTCACAGCTTTCTGGCTGTGGCCACAGATATTCATTCTGGTATGGTGAGAAATTACCAGCATTGAGCTTGGTTTGTGAAAAGGCCTGAAAGTATAAAGTTTGTATGAGTATTTATGAACTGGGGTGGAGCAGGCCTTTTCTTTTATTATGTTCAGTTCTGACTATGTGTGTTTCTATATTGATTCACAGTGGTTAGCCACTGGAACCAAAAAAAATGCCACCCAAGCAAGAGAAAATCTGACATTTAAGACACCACCACATTTTGAGCCTGAATTCCTTCCAAAAACAAAAACAGGTCTGCAGTGACTCACGTCAGTAGAAGATGGTGATCTATTTATTTTCAGAACCACATGTGAAGGCTGTGGTTACATCTAGCTGAATCAAAACACAAATCAAAAGCAGGAATATATGTGGAACCAAAACATGTGTTACTAATGTTCATCATCTCTTTTCTTGCACTTTTCGTGGGATTCAGGACTGGACTTTTCACCCCAGACATGGCATTTGAAGCCATCGTGAAGAAGCAGGTCATAAAGCTGAAGGAGCCTTGTGTCAAGTGTGTGGACATGGTCATCCAGGAGCTGATTAACACCGTACGCCAGTGTTCTAACAAGGTAGCGCTTCTGCTCATTGGCTTTGTTGTACTGGAACAATATTACCAGACTGATGTTTCGGGTTTTCATCTAAAGTTTTTCATTATTTATGATATTATTTCACATTCATTATGTAGAAGGAGTCATAAGCTGTTTACTATGTTTTCAGCTGGAATGCTTCCCCATGCTGCGTGAGGAAACTGAGAGAATTGTCACGTCTCACATCCGAGACAGAGAGAGTCGGGCCAAGGATCAGGTTTGTTTTGTTACTGTTTAGTAACAACTCAAAGGCAACAAACAAAACAAATATAAAAAAATAGCAAAGATTATCTCACAATTTTTCCAAAACTTGTCACTTGTGTACAAATGGCACACTTTGGCTTTATGTTCTGGATAGCGCCAAGCTAGCTGTTTCTCTGTTTATATTCTTCATGCTAACATAGGCTAACCCGGCTACTGCTCAAGCTAGCGAGCATCAACGAGTCTTTTGAGGCACTTTAGTGCAAATATTTGACAATAATATGACAGATTATTAAGTGTTGCTTCACATGCTCTGGTTTTTAGTGAGTAAATTTTTAGCTGTCACTATATTAGTACACTATAATACTATGAGATTACTTAGCACTAATTAGCAAGTAGCTGTGTCTCTGTTGTGTCAATACAACCTACACCTTAGCACTCCATCTTTCCCCCCGAACATGGTCTTTTCCTGAGAAGAAAGAAACCAACATGGACAAATATTAAAATTTGACACTGCTAAACAAACAGAATAAAAGATGGGTGTAAGCTACCATTATCTCACTGCTTCTTTCTGAAGTTTTTGAGAGCTTCTACTGTCAACATCTTCAAAATAATTTAATGTAATATACAAAATAGATAAATAAAATAAATCAAATCTTTGCAAAATAATAGATATGACAATTTGACCTGTGAAACTGCATGTTCATAGGCTAATAACACATGATTGACACATTAAGTCAATGACAGTGCAGTTTCATACAGATAATCTAATACTTTGAAACACAATGATAAAGATTCAATTTTGTTTTATTCAACATGAACCAAAATGAGTGACTGAGATCACAAACTGAACAGGTCAGTGTTTACATCAAAAAGCTGTTTCCCTATAGATTTCTATAGGATTGGAAGTTACTTGCAACCAGTGCAGGTTTAAGGCACTTCAGCATTGACTTCATTTTTCCAACCCAGAAGTCACATTTGTGTGTCATACTGTCTATGATTCATAACAGGGTTTCACAAACCAGTTGACACACTGGATATATGTCCATTTTTTTAAAGTACAGAAAAAAGTGAGGTCTTAATGCTGCTTGTCCAACTAAAGAAAGTCAATGCGAATATTTTACCCAAATTCACACATTGATTTTCATTTCCAGGTTCTGCTGTTGATTGACATCCAGCTCTCTTACATCAACACTAACCACGAAGACTTCATTGGATTTGCTAAGTAAAGAGTCAATCCCTCAACTTAGCTCTACTATGATGCATTCTTTAATACTGCTCATGTCAGGCTAGTAAAAACAAATGCTTAGAAACTCCTCTTTTACCCCATCATGTTTGTCACCTTCTATTTTCTCTGTGTTTGCCTCTCATCTCCGCATCGCCCTTCCATCTCTGTTTTGTTGCTTCTGGGCGGCAGCGCGCAGCAGAGGAGCAGTCAGACTAATAAGAGCCAGAGTTCAGCAGGCAATCAGGTGAGCATTTGTCACGTCTCGTGTGTCAAACAGTGGAGGTCGAGGGAGTACTGCACACCCACACAGCGGCAAGATGGCTACTGCAAAGAAAATACAAAGAGCTGAAATGAAAGAGATCTTGTGCAAAGCACTCTCTTTCATTTGAGTAAATCTTATGCATTGCACAAACATTATGTTATATGCATTTTACCTTTGCATTGTTTTTTTAGATTATGTTATTACTTATTTCTCCCTTTCGTCA